>NC_088683.1:286366783-287660116 GCF_028017835.1 Emys orbicularis
TAGGGGAAGAATTGAACATCTACTTACAACCTTGCTATGCTATGCTAATAAAGAGCACATCTAAAGTGACTATTTCCATGTCAAAAGGTCTGTAGGGGTCAGTCAGGGAAATCTCTTTTCTATGTTGTGAAGGGGATATTCTGCTCTTGTGAGATCTAGCACAAGCTTGTTGTCCATCTTTCAGCATGTACCTACATATTAATTGCTGTGATAGCATTGTGACAGAATGAAAAACCTCTCATATTTCAGAGTTTAGAGCCTCCTCATAATGTAAAAAGCAGAGCCCAGTTGCTTGGGAGGTCAGAGGGGACATATAGATGTATGTTTAAGCTATTCCTCCACGTCTATCAGTTGGGAGCAAACGTGCGTGTGTGTGTGTGTGTGTGAGAGAGAGAGAGAGAGAGAGAGAGAGAGAGAGAAACAAAACCCTCACTCCCGACAACCTTTCTGCTGCCGTCTTGCTAGCAGATACCAAAGGAAATGCCTCTGAAAAAAAATGTACAGATCTACATATCTCACTAGTGATGCACATGCCTATTAACTTGCTTAGTTGGGAGGAGGATCAATAACATACTTATTCAAGATTTACCAGAGGGTGGCTTTCCCTCCAAAGTTTATTCTGCACTGAGACAGGAGTGACAATAACAGGGGAGCCCAATCATGCTGACAAATTTGCTATGAGCAGTGTAGTGGATCCAAAAGATGACAGACGCTGGACCCCATCTTAAAAATATAGTGAGGAAAGAACTCATCGTGGAGTTTAGGGACTGAAGCAGGGATATCAGTGCAAGGGAAATGAGATCAGTGCTCAATCAAGTCTGAGAGTCACTTGGGGGGAAAGGAAGGATGGTCATCAGTGATGAGGTTCAGGACTGGCTGTGAGCGAATTTAAGCAGATCAAATACTTCTTTAAGTTGGTTCAGATCAGAGATTGACTGAATGTTTGGGCAGTTCTTATTTTGCTCAAACTGGTTCAACCATCCTTGATTTCTTATTCAATTTATCAGCCATTATTGTTATTGTTTCGTTATTTAATTGTTATGCCATTCAATCACAGGGAAGTGGTTTGGTGGGGAAGTGAGAGAGAAAAGGAGCCCCCTCTTCCGCCATATCATCCTTTCAGAATGAAAAACTCTTTCTTCCCTCTTCACTGTTCTTTCCTAGTTCATACCTCTTTCTCTCCAATCTGTCTCCTACCTTACTATTTCCCCCTACATTAGTGAAAAAACTCTGTACAGCCCAGGCCACAAACCGAAAGGTTGTTGGATATACCGCTTTCCCAACTGGACCTCATTTTGGCATTCCCCAATGCTTAATCCCTTTACTATCTTTAATAACCAGAAGGAAGCGACATTTGGCTTGTCCATTTCCCCAAACAGCTTCAAATGTGTTTTTCCTTAATACAGCCCTTTTTGATCTCTTGCATAAAGACAGCATGACATTGCATCCTGGGAAACTGTGGAGCATGTGAGATTTTATTAGAGCTGCTATGCAGAGACCATTAAAGAGAATTGCAGCCATGAGACTCTTTTTGCATATATTGCAGAAACTCATAAGTTCATCCTAGCTCCAGTGCTTTTACTGAGCTCTTCAGAAGTGTGATTATGGACTTTGAACCCAGTTTAGCATTCCTTGTGCAACACAACCTTCCAAGACAAGTCAATGAGAGTTTAGGGTGCACCAGGAATGTAAGGTTTGCCCCATAAAATCCTAACTGCTAAACTTTTCTCAGCTTTGTTTAATGACTGCAGAGTAGTTAGGGTATTATCCTATGTCTTAGCAGACTTGGGTTCAAATTGTTGTTCCATCACAGACTTCTTATGTGAACTTGGACAAGTCATTAACTTCTCTGTACTTCATATTCCCATATGTACAATGGAAACACTAGCACTTCAATACCTCAGGGGGGGTGCTGTGAGGCTAAATATATTAAAGCATGTGAGCTGCTTAAATAATTACAGTGATAGAACCCATACCTAAGATACACAGAAGTAGGTATGCCTGCAGTCATCTACCCATCAGTAGCTGGGAGGATAGGGGAAGACAAGCTGAAACCACCAGCAAATAGTATAAGCACCATCTTCCTGCTTGGTTAAAGAGAGTAGGTGGGTGAAGTAATATCTTTCATTGAACCAACTTCTGTTGAACAAGCTTTCAACCTCACATAGAGCTCTTCTTCAGGTCTGGAAAATGTACTCAGAGTGTCACAGCTAAATACAAGGTGGAACAGATTGTTTAGCATCAGTAGTTAACACATGGCAAGGGATCGTTCAAGGTTAAGTGGCCCATTAACACCCCTCCAGTCATGGGGAGAAAGGGAAAAAAAGCTGGGAGGCAGTTTAAGTGGGTTGTAGATTGTTGTAGTAAACCATAAATCCAGTATCTATTCAGTCCATGATTTTTAGTATCTAGCAAAGTTATGAAACTAAGCTCCCTTGCTCATCTTGTGCAGGTTTCTTTTGAGGGTGAGAACTAATATAGAGTGATCACTTTGTGAAAAGTGTTCACTCAGCTGATAAAGTTATTTTGTCTTTTATCATTTTTCTGTGAGAGTTCATTTGAGAGCATAGTGATTGTCTCATTTCACTTACATTGTTATTATTGTAGCATTTAGTTCACTGGATGAGATGCACCACAGCTTGTGATATGCACGAGTAGGACCCATGGATCTTGAAAGGTTGTGAGGGGTGTTGATCACTGTAGCAGTGGAGATATACCTACACGTTTTGCATCTGTTGTTCTAGCAGGGTGTGGTGCTGCTTTGAGTTGGTATGTCGTGGTCTGTGGGAAGCTTGCTTCTGATGATGACCTTGGAGAGGTTTTAAGGCCAGAAGAGGGCTTCAGGAATGATTTATTTCTTGCCTGTTTGGTATATCAGCTCTTCAGGACAGGGACCATGTCCTCCTCCATGTTTGTTCATGTGCTAGCACAATGGGACCTTGATCCTGGTTGGAGTTCTACGTCTGACTATAAGAATAAACAATAATAAATAGTAGAAGCAGTATAATAAGAAAAAGAAAAAAGCCACAGAGAGAAAAAACAACTCTTGCTTGAGGTATTAGGTTTCTATCATTCTGTCAAGTCAATTGTATAAAACTTCTCCTCTGCTACTTTTAGATCCAAGTAGAATGTTCCATTCCTTCTGGTGGCATGGAAAAAAAGGTTCTGTTTAATGGTAACTCTTTAATTAATGTATTCTATTATAACAGCCCCATTCAGAAGTGATGTTAACAAAATATAGTGACGGGACTTGGCACTCCAATGGCACTGTAAATGCAAATACTAAAATAAATAGCTACAGGGTGCAGTTGATCCAAAAAGCAAATGACAGCTCCAAAATGTAAGCCCCTCCCCCATCAGAACTCCAGTATGTTGCATTCTCTTATCTCACTCAAGAGATGAACTCTGAACCAACTTAACATATAAAAAAGTGCTTAATTTATTATAAGTGCCCACGGCCATTTCAACTGACCTTCTGTGTTTGTCAATAAAAGTGGTTTGTGTCTCACAAGCGTTTAAACATTGGCTCATTCCCCACTGTCTGTATTGAGTGATGAACTTCATTACATTAAAAATACATATTTCAAAGAAAAGTGTGGGGGGATGTAAACAGACTGTCCAGCTACATTTTTATTACATAATCACTCTGAACTAAAATATTCTCTGAATTACAGCCCATGCACCTGTATAGTCTTAAATGATTTGCACGGGCATAGCTCAGAGCAGAATTTGACCGTTAATCATATCCATAAAGGAAATAAATTATGCCTATCTTTACTAAGTGATAGATGACTGATGATTTCATAGGCGTCATCATTAAATAGCATAAGTGTGTAATTTCCAATAAAAACCAATGGTTATGTATTAATATACTATTCTGATGCTTGAGCATATTGACAGGAAATCTTTGATTGTGGTATCAACAACTTCTGCCACTGGTGCCAAGCATTCAAACAATCAGTACCAGCTGTCACCAATCCTCTAGTTCCTAGAAAACAACTCGTGTCTTTTAAGGTCAAAGGGTTTCAGTAGCATAGACAGTGGCTTTTGCAGTCCTAGCTGTGTTGTGCATGCATTCAGGGTTTCACTTGTCAACAGGCTGATGTAAACAGAATGCTTTTGGGAATGGAAGAGCTGGAAACAAGCACCATCCCATTGTTGGCCTCCGAGCATTAGTGGGTGGAAAAGACTAGAGTTTTGGCCACACCCCACCCTACCCACCTGTGGAGTGATTTAGGGCATGCTAGTCCTCCCTTCTCCTTATGCTCAGAGAGTGCAAGCACTAATATGTGCCTACCTCTCATGTGTGCATCCATGTAAGAGCATCCACAGTATGGACCAATATTTACACAAGATTGAATAACATTCTCGCCAAAGCCATGTTAAGTGCCCGTGACTACCCTATTGTACCATAATATGTATCCTGTGTCCGTAAATTTTAAGTCAGATTTTGAATAGTGCCTCTCATTGAAATGTTTTGCTGGCAGAGATGCACTGTCCTTCAAGCTGAACTTTCATGCTCAGAAATCCTGATTTTTACCTCATATAAGCTATACCCCAAGACCATTTCAATAAACATGTAATAGTCACTAAGGTGGATTATTCTCTATCTTTGCTGAAATCTCCAGCCCTGTAGCGGAAGAGTGAATTTTGTCTAAACATCATACTATGAACTGCCTGTGATTAGGAGAAGGCCAAAAAAACCCCAACCCCACTTTAGAGCCAGACTATTTAGGCAATGAGTTCTTTGACATATTTAGTATCATTAGCATGTACCAAGAAATCATTGAAATTTGTATCACTTTTAAAAGCTACTATTGGCCTTTCAGCAATTTTTGATTTGGTGTTTAGGTTCAAAAATATGCCACAATATATTCAGCGTCTTATTAACAGATGGTAATAAAGTGAAAATGTCTAATATAAAACAATTGATGGGTTCTGTCAGCAGGTCTTTCTATGAGTTGGACAATCTTGTGTCTCAGACACATAAAACTGACAGGTTCACCCCCACAATGACCCATGGATGTGCACACTGGACCTTTCTGTACCAGTCTGGTCTATTTTGCCCCATGGAGAGAATTCTGCTATTATCCTGCTGAGTATCATGGCACCTAACTTTTAGTGGCCTAGAAAATTACAGGGGCAACACTGCAGTTTGCAAAGTTTGAGTTAGGTGCCTAGGCTTTCCTATACAACGGATGGGAAGAGAGAAGTGCCTTACACTGTGATCCAGAAAGCCAGCATGCTAGGTGGGGAGCTGCATAAGCTAACCAAAGGGAGATGTCAACTAAGGGGATGGAGGGGTGCTAAGTTCAGCTCCTCTCACAGAGATAAGCACCTAAGTCTAGGCTGCAGGGAGGCACCTAGATGCCCTTCAGTATAATGGAGGGTTGTGAGATGAAGGTTGGGTTGCACCACAGATCAGCAATTAGTCTATTACTGTTCATAATTTGGTCCAGGTTGATGCCTGGAACAGGAAACTAAAACTGTGGCCTTAAAATGAGTAAAGAGAAGATTTAAGTCATATGGATGACTCACACAGAATGGAGACAAACGAAAATCAGCTGCATCGAGGGTGCCTAAATCAGGTTTCTTCATTTAAGTACCTTGGGGTCTGATTAGCAGCAAATGAAGAAATTGACAGAGAACTGTATGCTAGAATGCTAAGCACAAGAGAAGTTTGATGCAAGATAAGTGGAGTGATTTATGAGAAATGGATGCCCACGCTTGTTAAGGGACAACTATACAGCACTTCTGTACAGACAGAGACATGGTCAATGAAAGACAGGCACTTGAGAAGACTTGACGCCATAGAAATGAGATGTTCAATGGTATTGAGGAGGGTGACATTGCTGGACCACATGTGGAATGATCTTATCAGAAGTGAGACCACAGTCAGCAGAACCAGAGAGAAGCTATAAGCGAGGAGGCTGAGATGGTATTGGCATGTATGAAGGATGGATGAAAGGAATCCTGTTAGGGAAGCATTTGAGGCTAGAGTCCACAGGGAAAGAACAAGAAGATGGCCAAGAAAATGGTGTATGGGAGGATGGAGCAGATATAGAACAAGTATTGGACTGGCAAGGCTGGAAAAGACTGATCCAGTGACCCTACCCCAGCTAAAAGGGGAAGAAGAAGAAGAAGAAGAAGAAGAAGAAGAAGAAGAAGTAGTTGTTGCTGTTTTTCTTCATTAGACACAATAGCTAGATAGACCATAGGGGAAGTCCCAACTCAATCAAAAAAAACCAAAAAACACTGAAATACCAACATTCCTATATGAACCAAATCAGAACATTTAAGTCAGTAGAAGCACATTTTGCTTGAAGGAGGACGGCATGATGGCACCCTGGATATGAGATCAGCTGTATTTCCTGTAGCAATGCTATAGTGCCAGAGATTTGATCTTTCTCATGTGTAATGTCATTCCAGGAATTTCCACACCTGGAGACAGTGGGCCTGATATTGCCACCCCTATGGAAGGAATATTCCCATTGACTTCAGTAACAGTGTTTTCAGCATTAGGAATATCTGTCTGTCCATTAGTATAGGTTTTTATATGTGCTAATCACTATGGTATTTCAGACCTACAGGATCAGGATCATATTACTTTGGAAACTATGGCAGGAGGATGTAAATAGCCGTATATTGGGAAATAATTGTGGTTTCATAATGTTGCCTATAATCCATACCTTCCTCTTCTTTCTCTGGCAGCCCTGTCATCCTTCATCACATTTTGGTGTATGCAAAATTTAATATTACACTTTCTCCCATAATAACTATAAGTGAATTAATCTAAATATTGTGTTATCTGCACAAGCACTCACATGCTTTTCTGTTCTAAGAAATGTAAGCAGCCTTTATATACTTTTTTTTTTCAATTAAGCATTGCGTCCCATTTTTCAACACCAGTTTTACCTTCCAGCATCAAGAAATACATCTCTTTGTCGCTAGGAAAATACCCAAGGTAATTCAAGTCATTCATACTGTTGTGTTTCTTTTCCCTGTGATAGAAAATGTACTGGCTTTGCAGGTATTCCGCAATGCCGATAAAAGGTAAAGAGCTTCCCTTTACAATATTTCTAATATTTATGAAGACACATCTTAGGTTTATTCAAGTCTTTTTTTCTAATCTAACAAAGAGTCCATTGTGAATTTGGATGAGAGGTGTCAACTTAACACCTGCAATTACTTGTGAATTTATGTATGGGTCATCTTAGTGAGAGTCAGGAAAAATGTCTTGGTAGCTGGATGTCCATGGAGCACCAATCAGTTGCAAGTGAACTTAGTACCAATAGATAGTGCAAAGAATGTAATACCTACCCAGTTCTCATTTCGGGGAGGGGGAGTAAAAATGAAAAGTGGAGAAACCTGGTTCTCTAGGCACACTGGATGAAACTGGGAAGGTTCACTGGTTTGGTTTGGTTTAGATTAAACAAAAAAATGTTCTATACCTTCTCTGTAGTAGTTGCATGCCACAGCGAAAAGCAGACTGTGTCCACATTGTGTTGTGTAACTACAGGTGGCAGTGAAAGGCTCTGGCAGAGGGAAGGCAGGGGCAAAAGGCTCCAAAGGAAGCTGCCTGCCTCCCCCTGCCAGTGCTTTTCTCCATTGCTGCAGCCTCTCCCGGTGGAGGGAAACTGCTCCAGCAGTGTGGAGGCAGCGGGAGTCTACATTGCAAAAAATAGCTGTGTGGACATGGGAAGCACTGCTTGGGCATGTAGTCAGCTGTGCAGGGTATGTACCCGAAGGTTCTGGTGTGTCTTTACTCTACTCAACTAAGCAATGCCTTGTGGTCTACATGGCTATTTATACCTGTTCTGCAGAGCATGCAGTGTATATACACCACTGTATGTGTGTAATCTTGTCACATTTTTAGGCACCACTATGATCCACAATACACCCCCTGACTGCTTCCTAATCCTGTAGATGCCTAAATTTTGCCTCTGGGCATGCTTTGCTTTAAGAGTCAGGATACCTGTTTCCCACCTAAGCCCCAGAGTGATTCACAAACCAGTGAAGATAGTCGTTCGGCTGCCTAAATTGTCTAAGGCAGTTGGATTGAGCCAGATAGGTGCCACATAAATTCAATGCACTGCAAAGTGCAAAATTCTGCCAAAGAGATGACGGGAGAGTCATGCATGAAATTTTGTCATTTTTATAATGAAAATGGCAAAACGTTCCCTGTTTGGAAATTTGCACATCTTGAAACTTTTCCAAAATATGTTGCAGGTATGAGGGGGTAAAAGAAAGGTGTCATTAATTCTGCCTGGTTTGCTGCAAGCCGGTGATTCCTTACACAGGTTTTTATCCCCTAAATGAACTTGTAAGTTGTAATGATAACATCAGCAAATATTTGTGTACTAAAAAAAGGAAATCTCTAGCAAGAAGCAAGCTCCATTTAGCTGTGATATTGTCAGATGAATATTTGCAAGTGTGAGCTAGTTTCTTGCTATGGGGGAGGTAGGGGGCTCTTTTACTAACTGACTGACAGCACCGTGGTCTTTATGAATGTTTTAACTACAATTAATAAAATGTAGTGAAACTCTAGAAGGCAGAATTTGCAATCACTTCCTGAAGATCCTTCTTTCCCAAGATTACAGAACAAATTGCCAACCATTCTCATTTATGTTAATACAGTGGAGGTGCTTTATTAGGTAAATGCTTGGGAGGTAATGTGGCCTAGTAGTTAGAGCAATGGAGTAGGAATGAGGTGTTCTGGGTTCTATTCCTAGTTTTACCACCAGCCTGCTAGGTAACCTTGTGCAGATTGTGTTGCCGCTCTGTGCCTCAGTTTCCCCATCTGTAAAATGGGGATAATGTGTACCTCCTTTGTAAAATACTCTGCGGTCTACTGATGAAAAGTGCTAGATAACAGCTTTAAGTATTATTATATAGGGCTAGGAAGAAGTGTTGCCCACAAGTGAGCACACTACTGTGAAAATACCACTTCAGCAATATTGCTGCCTTCATTCTTTGGAAGGGCTAGATGAGACAGGAAACCTCACCACACATGAGCTGGTGAGGGTGTGACAATTTAAGGTAAGACTCTCACTTACCTTGCCATCGAGGGTAAACCTTCCAAAGGTTATTATTAGTAATAGTATGACTCAAAGATTCTGTTTCAAATTTGTTGCTAATGTGAAGTAGTTTGTCTTACTTCTGCATTGGGAATTTGTGATTATATTAAATAAACAATATTTGATCACATTTCTTTGCATGTTTACATATACTGAAGCAATGTGTGACTTGTTAACATAGAAAGCATACTTCTCTATACAATGCATTTTAATTATTATTTGTATAGTGCTGTAGGTATACATGGTGCTGCACAGTAGCTAGAATGTCTCAAACAAGTAAGAATCCTTGCCTCAAAATGTTTATTTTCTGTTGTCATGAGACTATATAACACAGTCCAAAGTGGGGGGAGAGGAACCCACAGAGTTGAGGTATGGTCTTTAGAGGTGGAATGTTTACAGAATAGCTGGGTCTTCAAATGTTTGGGGATTTTTTTAAGGAGAAGCAGGGTGCTTGGCAAACATTAACTGGAAGGCTTCCAACTGGATCTGACCTTTGTGCCTTGGGGAGATTGTTAATGTTTGATCAATTCTTCATAGGAGTGAACACAGTGGTATTATTGACAAGGTCTTTGCCTTTTGATGAACCAATTTAATGTGTAAACCTACAGAACATTGAAACAGTTATGGTCGCAAATGGAAACAATATCAGTTTTTATTGTAAATCAGTAGTAGATGTAGTAACTTATCAGTTCGTTTGGTGAGATACTCACTGGTGATTTCACCTGGGAAAAAATTATAAAGTAAATGGTGCATTTAGTGGTGTAGTTGTTAATGATTTCAAAAATACTATGGATAATTGGGATGTGAATTAGTATTGTTTGAATCCAAAATACATATAATCCAAATCTGAGTTTAAGTTCACATGTGCAACTCTCAATGATGTACCTGAAACTAGAATCTGACCCATTTAAATTTGATTAGCACCAATATTTGTGAATCAACCTGGGGGCTACAGTTTCACTTTGCATGTCAAATATGGCAGAAAATTGGAGTAATTTAAATGAATTGTGACTGCACACATTGCTACGCAGATCATAGATCTCTTTCAGTGCTGGTACTATCGTCTCTAATTATGCCAAATTGCGAACTGCAATAATTTGACTATTATTTGAGACAGACTCAAAAGGCCAGATTCTGTCACTTTTACTCACATTGACTAGTGCCTTGTTCAGTGAATAGTCTTAAAGAAATCAATGGAACTATTCATGATGTAAGATACTACTCAATGTGAATAAGGGTGATAGAATCTGGCCCAGAGAAGTTAGAGATGGAAATGGTTCATTATTGCTATCCCCTTTACAGATTGGATACTGCTAAGACTGAATTTCTCTTATCTTTCAATTTAAAGGGAAGAACCCTGGCCCCATTGAAGTCAATAGCAAAACTCCCATTGAGTTCGGTGGTTCTAGGATTTTGCCCAAAGTCTTTTATTGGCAAAAGGATAGATTATCGAGGTATTTAGGCACCTAAAGATTCAGATAGGCATCAAGTGGAATTTTCAACAGTGCCCAAGCACCTTCTCCCAATGGATGATTTGAAAATCCTACGAGGTGCCTATTTGCATCTTCAGGTGCCTAAATACCTTGAAAAATCTGTCCCAAAAGGCCCCAGTCTAGATCAAAGCCAGTGGATCAAATTCTGCCCTCAGTGAACCATATGCAACCACACTGACTTAAAAAATGTGCATAGCTCAGGACAGAATTGAACCATTATGTTCCAAGTATTAATTTTTTGGGAGAGACAGTGAAAAGAGAATTAGCCAGAACAATTGACTAGATGAGTTAACAGATCTCTAAGAAACACAGCCTCTTCTAAAAACCCTTCCCCTACTTTCCCAACCCCACAAACACACTTACTGTCTTCTTATGAAATACTGATTAGCAACAATTACACAATTTCCCAGTTGGCTGAAACTCTCTATGCCACATAAAAGCCACGGGGACATTTTCATCTCTGAATTTACATGAATTTATAGTGAAAACCCTACACCCTGATACAACCTTAAATATAACATCATTATGTCCTTATAAGTCAGACACATTTATTAAAAAAGGGCAAACATCACCCTCAAGTTACTGGAAATGTTTGTATGTTCTTGCTTGACTATAATGTTAGGCTAGGTCTACACTACGGGGGGGAGTGGGTCGACCTAAGATACGCAACTTCAGTTACGTGAATAGCGTAGCTGAAGTTGCGTATTTTAGGTCGACTTACCTGGCTGTGAGGACGGCGGCGAGTCAACCGCTGCCGCGTCGCCGTCGACTCCGCTTCCGCCTCTTGCCGCGGTGGATTTCCGGAGTCGACGGCAGAGCGATCGGGGATCGATTTGATCGCGTCTTCACTAGACGCGATAAGTCGATCCCCAATAGATCGATTGCTACCCGCCGATCCGGCGGGTAGTGAAGACGTGCCCTTAGATGTTAATATTATTTATTAATGGAGGATAGATTTTTCTTTTGATTAAATGCTATTGTTACTTTAACAAATCGTTACTGTATCCCCAAGCTCTCAAGTTTGTCAGGGACTTTGTCCACGCACACCATGCCAATGGATTGTCATTAATGGAAAGTGATGGAATTGAGAAAAAAGGGTGTCTTTTTTCTGAAATTCCCTTACTTTCATGGTATTCCACCAGCTTGTAATGCTGATCTCAAAGGACTGCACCTTGCTATAATTGTTAACATTTGCTAATGTTTCTCCTTCCCAAAGCCATTGAGAATAGAACCCAATGTTTTTAATGTAAGGAAAAACAATATATTTAAATGTTGAATTCAGCAATAGAGGAATTCAGCTTTGAATAAATAATCTAATAATGTTGTAGTATATTTTCTGCTCTCCGGATGGACAAGCCTATTGCAGGACATCAACCATTGCAGACCAATTGTTCTAAGATAACAGGTGTGGGAAAGCAAACAGACAAAGGAAACCTCAAGAGACCTATCAGTTCTATTTTATTGACTTCCGTATTGACACTACAGTAGCTTAATCTCTTATTTCTAAGCAAGACACCTGTGTGAACCTGCTTTTAATGACCACATTGCACCCATGGTCTTGCTAATGTCCTTTGTAACCCTTACAAACTCCTACCATATTTTAGCCTTGGGACTTGAAGTCCAGTGAATGAGTAGGATGTATAGAGTGTTCCAAGCAATGTCACTTCAGGAGCATCAGACTTTTTTTCATAAACATACAGTTTTTCTGGATTTCAAAAGGGATCTGCTATTATGTTTATCATTGAATATTTTAACTCTAATCTTTAAAACCCTGTTCAGCTGTCATGGAGCCATTCACGAAAGCATGAAAGGTGGTGACGCTCTGTTGTATGGCAGGTTGACCTATTCTGCAGAGATGTTAGCTGGCCTCTGGAAGCCATTTCCTTACTTGTACATGGGTCTAGCATTTACTTCTCCAGCAAAGTGATTAGAGATCCTATTAACTGACATGGAGAGAAACTGAGTTGTTCTTTTTTTGGTACACATCTCAAAATTGTGGCTTGGGGGTAGAGACAAATGGGGGTTTCAAATAAAACCATTGGTAAATGGTTTAATTAAACTTATTGGTAAATCAAAGAAGATTTTACTACTAATAATATTACTTTTAGACCAATTCCTAAAAAGCTGTAGTTAGAATATATTGCCAAGAAAAGAAAATATGGATGGAATAAAATACTGCATTCATATGCCTGTTGGAGACACTGGGCATGTGGTGGTTCACTGTTGTATACATATTATGGCATTACTCAGTATGAGGAAGTTCTGGGAGATTCTATCTGCTTGAATATCCTGCATATGAAAATAAATAACAATTAATTCATTTAAGATTTCAGTTGTTTATCAATGTCTTCTGCAGTTTTAATTTTGGTGAAACTATAGTCCATGTATGGTGATGCTGTGAAGAGATAATGCCAATGTCATACATTGCTGCTTTCTTTAGAGAGGACATTTTAACACTTTAGCCAGTATCCTTAGAGGTGAATAGATTCTGATTTGGACAACTTTTCCATGCAATGGTGTAAAGGGAAGTAACAATCCCTTTTATACACTTGCCTGGTCTGCCTGAACCTTGGGACCAGACATATAGGAGTAAAGGGGTTCTTTCTAAAGTTGGTAAACAGGTAGTGAACTTGGAGGGGTGGGGATGGACAGGGACTTGACTCCATGCATTTGCTGTTGGGAGAGACGAACAGCAAAGAGAAGAACTGTGACTCAGAGGGATTAACAGAAGCAGGGTGTGTTTCTAAGGGTATGTCTTCACTACCCGCCGGATCGGCGGGTAGTAATCGATCTATCGGGGATCAATTTATCGCGTCTCGTCTAGACGCGATAAATCGATCCCCGAACGTGCTCCCCGTCGACTCCGGAACTCCACCAGAGCGAGAGGCGGTAGCGGAGTTGACGGGGGAGCCACGGCCGTCGATCCCGCGCCGCGAGGACCCGAGGTAAATCGATCTAAGATACTTTGATTTCAGCTACGCTATTCACGTAGCTGAAGTTGCGTAGCTTAGATCGATCCCCCCAGTGTAGACCAGCCTTTTATCACAGTGCCTCTCAGAGCTGCCTTAATAATAAGTGCAGCTGAACCAGGCTCAAACTAGTGTTGACATTCACTGTTAGCAAGAAATATTTTTTCTAGTGTAGACAAGGGAACCGAGTACAATCTGTCATTTAAGCACATGTACTAGTGATGTTATTTAGTGACTATCTATAGCAAGACATGTAAATTCACTCCTCTTTCTTAATTAGGTACCTATTCTCTATAGGTGATGTGACAAAGTTCCTCCTCTATCTTGGTGGGTCCTGCACTTATTGGCGGATTTTCTTGCCTCAGAGATTCACCATGTGGGTTGGGGAACAGCCCAGAGACCTTCCCCTCTGGGAGAACCCACAGTGCAGGTCAATTGGGAGGTTTGGGGGGAACCCGGACCCGCCCTCTACTCCAGGTTCCAGCCCAGGGCCCTGTGGACTACAGCTGTCTATAGTGCCTCCTGTAACAGCTGCATGATAGCTACAACTCCCTGGGCTACTTCCCCATGGCCTCCTCCAAACACCTTCCTTATTCTCACCACAGGACCTTCCTCCTGGTGTCTGATAACGCTTGTTCTCCTCAGTCCTCCAGCAGCACACCCTCTCACTCTCAGCTCCTTGCGCCTCTTGCTCCCAGCTCCTCACACTCCCACCACAAACTGAAGTGAGCTCCTTTTTAAAACCCAGGTGCCCTGATTAGCCTGCCTTAATTGATTCTAGCAGCTTCTTCTTAATTGGCTCCAGGTGTCCTAATTAGCCTGCCTGCCTTAACTGGTTCTAGCAGGTTCCTGATTACTCTAGTGCAGCCCCTGCTCTGGTCACTCAGGGAACAGAAAACTACTCATCTAGTGACCAGTATATTTGCCCTCTACCAGACTCCTGTACCCCAATGGTCTGGGTCTGTCACATATCCCTCCCCCCTGCTCAACGCCAAGGGGTTGGGCAGCTTGGGATGCCAGACAGTGCACACGTGACAAGCCATCGGCGTTGCCATGACGGCTCCCTGCTCTGTGTTGCACACGGAACTGGAAAGGTTGGAGGGATAAGAACCATCTGGTCACCCTTGTGTTCTTCTCCTTGTTCCGCTGCATCCATTGAAGAGGGGCATGGTCGGTCACGGGGACAAATCTGCACCCGAGCAGGTAGTAGCGCAATGTTTCCATGGCCCATTTTACAGCGAGGCATTCTCTCTCCACCACTGCATATTTTTGTTCCCTTGGAAGGAGTTTCCGACTGAGGTATAGAATTGAGTGTTCCTCCTCCCCGACCATCTGTGATAGAACGGCCCCCAACCCTACTTCCGATGCATCCGTCTGCAGGATAAACTTCTTGGTGAAATCAGGGGCTATCAGTACGGGGTTATTGCAGAGGGCAGTCCGTAGGTCTGTGAATGCTTCCTCTGCTGCATCAGACCATCTCACCAGATCAGGTCCACGGGCTTTCACTAGGTCTGTCAGAGGCCTTGCCCTTGTGGCAAAGTGGGGGATAAATCGTCGGTAATACCCCACCACACCTAGGAACGCCCGGACTTGTTTCTTGCGACTTGGTCGGGGCCAATTTTGGATGGCCTCTAACTTGTCTGGTAAAACCCCAAGTGAACCTTTTCCCACAATGTAGCCAAGATATTTGGCCTCTGTAAACCCTACAGCGCACTTGGCAGGGTTTGCTGTAAGGCCAGCTCACCTGAAGGTATCGAGGACTGCCTCCACCTTCTCCAGGTGGGTTTCCCAGTCTGGGGTATGAATGACCACATCGTCAAAGTAGGCAGCAGCATAACTGTTATGCGGGCGTAATAGCTTGTCCATTAGCCGCTGGAAGGTAGCTGGGGCCCCATGTAGTCCAAAAGGGAGGACAGTATATTGAAAAAGACCCTCTGGTGTAGAGAACGCAGTCTTTTCCTTTGCGTCTTATGCAAGGGGAATCTGCCAGTACCCCTTTGTCAAGTCTAGGGTAGTCAAGTACTGGGCATTACCCAGACGGTCCACTAGCTCATCTATGCGAGGTATGGGGTACGCGTCGAACTGGGATACTTCCGTTTAGTCTCTGGAAGTCGTTGCAAAATCTTGTGGTGCCTCCCTTTTTGCCGCTGGCACCTGATAGGGCCTCATTGTTACTCTGGCCCCAGGGTTCGTGACGATGTGGTGATATGTCTCGGTTGTTCGACCCGGTTTTGTCGAGAACACATCTTGGTTCCGGAAGATCATCTCAGACACCTCATTCTTCTGGTCTGGTGTTAAATCGGGAGACACTCTCGCCTGTTTGGAAAGCTTGTTTTCCTGGGTTAGGTCTTTTTGGACTGTTGTGCATGCCTCTTGTGCATGCCAGGGTTTCAGAAGGTTAACGTGATAAATCTGTTCTTGTTTTCTGCGTCCTGGCTGCCGCACCTTGTAGGTTACTTCCCCCACGGGTTCAACCACCTCATAGGGCCCCTGCCATTGGGCCAGAAGCTTGCTTTCTGCCGTGGGTACCAACACCATAACCCGATCCCCTGGTTAGAACTGTCGCACTTTTGCCTGGCGATTGTAATGGGTTCGCTGGGCCTCCTGTGCCTTCTCCAAATGTTCCCGTACAATAGGGGTAACCCGGGCTATCCGGTCTCGCATCTGCATTACATGCTCTATTATATTTCTCCCCTCATTGGGTTCCTCTTCCCAGATCTCTTTGGCGATATCTAGTATGCCACGGGGGTGACGCCCGTATAATAACTCGAAAGGGGAAAACCCAGTTGAGGCCTGTGGTACCTCCCGGATAGCGAACATAAGGTAGGGTAGTAGGGTGTCCCAATCCTTCCCGTCCCGACTTACCACCTTCCTTATCATAGCCTTGAGGGTTCGGTTAAACCTTTCTACCAACCCATCAGTCTGCGGATGGTAGACCGAAGTTCTCAGGGTATGTATATGGAGCAGCGTACAGAGGTCCTTCATTAGCTTCGACATAAATGGGGTTCCTTGGTCGGTTAATATCTCCTTCGGTAGCCCCATTCGGGCAAAGATCCCCACCAGCTATTTGGCTATAGTTTTAGAAGCCGTGTTCCGCAGGGGGATGGCTTCTGGGTAGCGAGTAGCATAGTCCAAAACAACAAGTATATATTGGTGGCCCTGAGCCGTCTTCTCCAGGGGTCCCACTAGGTCCATGGCTATTCGCTCGAAGGGGACCTCTATGATGGGAAGGGGTACTAAAGGTGCCCTCAAGTGGGGATGGGGACTGTGCAGCTGACACTCCGGGCAGGAGGCACAGTACCTCCACACTTCTTCATGTACTCCGGGCCAGAAGAACCGTCGTAGGACTCGTGCCAGGGTCTTCTCTACCCCCAAATGCCCCCCAAAAAGATGACTATAAGCAAGACTTAATACAGCGTTCTGGTGTTTTTGAGGTACTAGGATCTGCTGTACCTTCTGCCCCTGTACTGGTGCAACCCGGTATAAGAGATCCTTCTTCATTATGAAGTAGGGTCCTGGTCCCTGGGTTTTCCCTTCCACGGGGACCCCATCTATTTCAGTCACCTCCTTCCTAATGTTGTCATACCTTGGGTCTTCTGCCTGGTCCCGTCCAAAATTTCCTCTCCCGGGGCTAATCTGCCCAAGATCTAGGGACCCAGTCTCTGTTGCCTCTACTGGTTCAGAAGCATTAGGGTGGGGGTCAGACACAGGTGCTTCTCCCTCCTGCGTGGCCTCCTTTTCAGCTGCGCGGGTCCGCCTACCTACAAGAGCGACCCTCTGGCTTTGGGTCAGTATTCGGGTTCCCAAGGCCTTAGCTGCCCTTCTTTCCCTTTTTGTCTTTCTACCCTGTCTGGGAATGGAGAACAAATCTGGGGATATTTCAGAGAAGATTGGGGGTTGACAGTCTGCTGTGGATGCCTCATCAATTTTAGGGTCCCCATCTTTCTCCAATCCCCCTACTAGGAGTAAGTTTCCAAACCCTGGGAAGTCCCTCCCTATGAGCACCGGGTATAGGAGTTTAGGGACTATACCTGCTGCTACCTCAGTAGTGTTCCCTTGGATCTCGATTTTTACTGGGATGGTGGGGTAGTAACTAACTGTCCCATGGACGCATGTTTTCCCCGTATGTTTAGCCTGCAGCAGCTGACTACGCTTCACGAGCTTCCCTGAGATAAGCGTGATAGCACTCCCCGAATCAACCAGTGCCATGGTCCCTACCCCATTTAGTTTCACTGGTCTGGTATACATATGTGGGGTTAGTGAGACCCCAACAAGGTGGATTAGGGAGCATGGATCTGCCCAGTTCCCCAGGTTACACTGCATAGGCTCCTCAGCATTGGGACACTGTGCAGCTATGTGTCCCCACTCCCCGCAGGCATAACATCTGTATGGAGCCCTAGGCGTTCCCTGGTCTCTTGGTTTGGGCGTCTAACATCACGATCCTCTTCTCCCTCAGTGCTCCGACTCTTTGTGGCCTCTAATGGGCCTTCAGCCTCTCTCTTTTTCCACCTGGGCCCTCCTGGTGGCCCAGTCCCCCGAACTTTAGGGCTTGGTGCTGCTAGTTTAACCTGGGGTGCCTCTTCCTTAACTGGTCGGGTCAGCTCCCTCGCTGTCTTTCGCCTCTCTATCAGGGCGACAACCTCATCATAGGTGGAGGGTTCGTTCTGACTTACCCAGGCACAAAGGTCTGGTGGTAGTCCCCTCATGTATCGGTCGATGACCAGAACCGCTAGTATCTCTTCCGGACTCCGGGACTCTGTTTGCAATCACTTTCGTGCAAGATGGATGAGGTCATACAATTGGGACCACGGGGTTTTGTCTTCCTGGTACCTCCAACCGTGATACTGCTGGGCCCGCACTGCTGTCGTTACCCCAGATCTGGCCAGGATCTCTGCTTTCAGCTGGGGGTAGTCTGCCGCAGCCTCTTCAGGCAGATCATGGTAGGCCTTCTGGGCCTCCCCACACAGGAATGGGGCAAGGATGCCAGACCACTGATCTCGAGGCCAGGCCTCCCGTAGGGCTGTCCTCTCAAAGGCCAGAAGGTATGCCTCTACATCATCCTTCCGTGTCATTTTCTGCAGCCAATGGCTGGCCCGTATGAGCCGCATCCCATCATGGCCGCGATTCAGCTCTGTAAGGGACTTTACCTGGTTTACCAGTTCCCGCAACATAGCTCGGTCTTGAGCAGCCTGGTCCATCAGCAGGCGATTAGTCTCTTGCTCCTGTTGGGCGGCTGCCTGGACACGGGTAGCCTCCTGCTGGGCCGCCGTAGCTTGTATCAGTGCCCGCACTACGTCATCCATTGTGGTAAAAAAAAATAAACCCTCTCCCTTTTTTTTTGTTTTTTGTTTTTTGTTTAAATCACCCTCCTTCTTCCGCCGCGCTGTGCACCCCAAGATCCCACTCCTGACACCAGTGTGACAAAGTTCCTCCTCTATCTTGATGGGTCCTGCGCTTATTGGCGGATTTTCTTGCCTCAGAGATTCACCATGTGGGTTTGGGGAACAGCCCAGAGACCTTCCCCTCTGGGAGAACCCACAGTCCAGGTCAATTGGGAGGTTTGGGGGGAACCTGGACCCGCCCTCTACTCCAGGTTCCAGCCCAGGGCCCTGTGGACTGCAGCTGTCTATAGTGCCTCCTGTAACAGCTGCATGACAGCTACAACTCCCTGGGCTACTTCCCCATGGCCTCCTCCAAACACCTTCCTTATTCTCACCACAGGACCTTCCTCCTGGTGTCTGATAACGCTTGTGCTCCTCAGTCCTCCAGCAGCACACCCTCTCACTCTCAGCTCCTTGTGCCTCTTTCTCCCAGCTCCTCACACTCGCACCACAAACTGAAGTGAGCTCCTTTTTAAAACCCAGGTGCCCTGATTAGCCTGCCTTAATTGATTCTAGCAGCTTCTTCTTAATTGGCTCCAGGTGTCCTAATTAGCCTGCCTGCCTTAACTGGTTCTAGCAGGTTCCTGATTACTCTAGTCCAGCCCCTGCTCTGGTCACTCAGGGAACAGAAAACTACTCATCCAGTGACCAGTATATTTGCCCTCTACCAGACTCCTGTACCCCACTGGTCTGGGTCTGTCAAAGTGATTAAGAAACTGATTCATAATCCAAAAGAAAAAGCCCGTGATGCCTATTGCCAAATATTTTTTTAATTGTGAACTTTCAGATTCAGCTGCAGTTTCTCAGTTCCCATTTGTAGTTGGTACAAATATAAAGGAAGTGAACTTCATTGTTCCCATATAACCAGGAGGATTCCTTGTGGACTGAAAGAGACAGTCAGTGCTTATCTGTGATACAATTTTCAATGTTATCAGCCTACGGATTCTTTAGAAGGCAGCCTTCAAAGCCATTCTTCCCAATCATCCAATCAGGTGTTTTTGGCTTGAGGAAGCAAATTGTTGAAGCAACCGTAGCTAGGTTTCTAATCCAGTTTTATGGGGAAAGACTCCCTAATATGGACTTTCCAAGATGTGATGTGTGATGTGTAAGGATCCAGGCTTATGATATCACTTTCCTTAAATTCAGTCAAGGGAGATGTCATTTGCATGACACCTAAAACATATCTAACTTTTTCATATCACACTTAATTTTCTGGAAATCTGCAGAGTCCCTTTATTAGTTTCACCTTTCTGTGTGTTTTCAGCTCACCGCAAGTTATTCCATTTTGGAGAATATACCATCATGAAATACCTATAATCCCACTTCGATTTTCTTACCAGAAATTCCAGGATTCACTGCTCTCCATCTTGATTTAGAAGAGGGGAAGTTATTGTTAGCTTTTCCCTACTAGTGTTTGCTTGTTTGTATTTCAACTGCAGGAGGCTTTGGCATCCACCACAAAAGTCTTGTTTCAATAGCAACTCTTTTATCAAAGACTCTCTCTCTCTCTTTCTCTCTTTCTTTCTCTCTCTCCCTCTGTGTCTTTCTGCTTCTAGACACTTTGTTCTGGAAAAGACTAAATTAAATTGTATAGATTTAACATTTCTTGTAATTAATGTAATATCTGGTTTTTTTATTTATTAACTTGTAAATGTGTAACATTGCCTCAGATAACCTTTAACATCTCAGATCGTTATCCTAACACCACCATTCTCCTCTAACAGATCTGGGCTTGGTACTGTTCTTCTTTTAAGACATAATGGATAGAGCTGGTCAGGAAAAGGAGGAGGTGGTTTGTGGCAAATTTCAACGCGTAATTTGCCACAATTTTTGAACTGAAAAGTTTTGCGGTTTGGTATGTTCCGTTTTCCTATGAAAAAAATCAAAACTTTCCAAGGAAAGCAAACACTTTCTGCAAAAATGTCTTAGTCAAAACCCGTTTTCTATTAGAAAAAAATATTGATGAAACATTTTCAACCAGACTTAACAATGGGCCTGATCCAAAACTCATTGAAGACAATGGGAGTTTTTCCATTGTCTTCAATGGGCTTTGGTTCAGGCCCAAAATCACTCCCCCCTTGGTTCACATGATTAATATTCCTATTTTGGGTGCTATGTCCTTGACACTAATTTTACCCCATTCTGTGAGAGAGCAGAATTCCTGTGGAAAGATAATAGTAGCAGAGATTGTTATGCTATTCAAAATAATATATTATAAATTTTAACATGTGCAGTGTAGACAGGCAGACATTGGGAAATTCATATTTCCCTTACAACACCACCATTGAAGCACCGGTAAGAGGTCTGATTCACCACTGCATGAGTTACAGTGGCATACAGCTGGAGAAACACAATGGTGAGTTAGAACCATAATCGACTGGCTACCTACACACATGCGCATTTATTTGAGTGACTTGGACCCAGCCACCAGGTAGTCAGATAATTCACTAAGGTAGGTGCACAAAATTACAATGGATTCATATGACCTGACTCTATTGTTTTGGCAGGACATATTTTCTTCTCTGGTGGCACTGGCATCACACGTCTTCCTGCATCTGATCACACTTGTTGATATTATTGTCAAACACACATGAACACATAAGAACTAGAAGTGAGAGTCATTTCAGGGGATTTCTGACTATTGCTAAAACAACTCTGGACTTCAGCAGGTAGCTAGGGAATTAAAATGAATTCAGTGAAACCTGTACAAATAGATCTCCCTTATTAAGCAATGTCTAAACCTAAGACTGTCCCAATGTACCCGCAAACATAATGACAGCACAATTCTCCTCCACCTTTCTCAGTAGACCACCTCCCTTGAGCAATTGGTTTTTGTCAGTCTGTGAGTGGTTACTTGTGATAGATTTCACTATATAAAATAAATATACAACTGTCGGCACTGTGTGTAAAGGAACTTATATGTGTGACATATGGCACCAAGCAACACACAGACACTTGTCTAAGAACTGAATAACTAGTAAAAATCTTATAAATACAACAGAACAATAGAGTTCATTCCCTTCAATATAAAAGTCTGGGGTATGTGAACAGCAATATAATGGAGGATTCTAATATAACCGTAAAGCAAATCCTGAACCTTGATTTTCTGTCACTGTTAACTGAATCTTCTTCTTGTATATAAGTTTTCAGTAATGTTCTGTTTTGACACTGAATCTGAGTATATTCTTAAGGCAACTTGTTTTATTTACACCCATACATCAGTCCTGGAACAGAGAAGGTCAAAGAGCATTCAGGAAATCCCTACTTTCAGGGATCTTAGCCAAAATACTAATGCCTGATTCCAAGGGAGCAACTCTGCCTCAGGAGTTGACTCTAGTTTGCGAAGTTAAGTCAGCATATGGTCTCCCTTGCCGCTTGCCACTGCTCTGACAAAGAAACCACATCAGAAAGCCAACAACACAGAATTTTTATCCAGACTGAAAACTTGTTCTTACTCTAATTAAAAGAACTTTTAAGACTTATGCGTAACAGTGCCATCTTGGGACTCACCTCTTGAGTGCCTGCAAGCCCCTAGATGCAGCACTACAGTCCTTTTCTCACCCTCTTGCAGGCTGTCAGCTGACCTTGGCTTGTCTTCACTGGCTTAGCCCTCTAGCCAAGTCATAAAGTCTGGATGAACCCCCTCTGGGATATTAAAGAGTCCATCAGATAGTCTATTTGCCTTTGCTAAGGTCTTCAGCCCTGGCTCTGGGCCCATTAAATTCAGCCCATTGCTCAGGCTCTCAAATAAGCACTGTCCTCCTCTTGGGTTTATGCCAGTAGAGGAATCCAGGCCCACCCACTACTTCAGGTTCCAACCCAGGGACCCTACACAAGGCAGCTATGTACTACTTACTCCAATCCATCACTGCTATTACCCTGTACCTCTTCCTACTGGGCCCTTTCATCCCCAGCTCTATCTCAGGGACAGTGTGCTCAGGTCCTTATATAACAGGGGTCGTCAAACTTTGGCACACGGCTCGCCAGGGTAAGCATCCTGGCGGGCCGGGCCGGTTTGTTTACCTGCTGCGTCCGCAGGTTCAGCCAATCGCGGCTCTCACTGGCCGTGGATCACCGTCCCAGGCCAATGGGGGCTGCGGGAAGCAGCGCGGGCTGAGGGATGTGCTGGCTGCCGCTTCCCGCCACCCCCATTGGCCTGGGACGGCAAACCGTGGCCAGTGGGAGCCGCGATTGGCCGAACCTGTGGACGCGGCAGGTAAATAAACCAGCCCGGCCCACCGGGGTACTTACCCTGGTGAGCCATGTGCCAAAGGATGCCGACCCCTGTTATATAAGTTGAGTCAGCCATAAACTCTGTCAAATTGTCAAGCTCCTTTGGCCAGAGAAGATCACCCTTCTCCAGTCCCAGCCACGCACTGACCTGCTAAGGCAAGGCAGATCCTTTTATCTAGGCCATCTGGGCCCTGACTGGTTGTTGCTAGTCCCTGTAGCCCGTGGAGGACCAGGTCTCTGTGGTTTCCAAAATGATGGCTCTGGAGGGTCCTCTCTAGACAAAACTGGAGGACCCACCTTTATTGCTCCACTCCTCCCATATCACTGCTTCCTGGGATGGGATGTAGTAGGACCACAGGGCCTCCTGAAGGCAGCCTAAAAGGCCAAGTACACCCCGTCACACCCCTGCCATAACAATATTCTTGATTATTCTGTCAGTTTAAAGAGGGATATGGGAAACTAGAGTTATTCACTTGGAAAGTATGGTCAGTATGTTATACTTTGAGGTGATCATATTGTGACTGTGTAAGTGAATGAGTGGCACATGCTATAGTTAATATACTGTTGGGATTATAGATCATATTGGAAGGAATAAAGCCATTTTTGTTTTCTTTAGGGGTATCTATCTGAGAAAGTTGCCTGTTTTCCTATAGCATGTTGTGTGTTACAGTGGCAAATGCATAATTAGAGGAGAAATAAATTATACAGGATTCTTTGTGCATTCATCATACAGTATAAGCTCAAAACAAGTCTAAATTATATATGAAAAGATAGTGAAATACACACTGACTGAAACTCCTTCTACAGAACAAGCTCGTCTGAGGTACAATATCTGCAATTATGAAAGGGCAGACTCGCATGCAGAGTACACAAACATACACACCCTCAAGCTGAGTATGAGCGAGGCTGATAACTCAGAGAGAAGTTGTGTGTAAATGAGCAAAACAAAACCTCATTCCACAGTACAGTGGAATATATCAGTGATACACTGCAAGGGCTCCCTGAGCATCGCAAGCATTCTACCAACTTTACAGACTTCCAGCAGAGACCGTGAGCAAATTCCCAACAGCTTAGTTGATGGATATTTTATCCAAATTGCTGCCTTCTCTTGCAGACTGAAAAGAAGAGCAATTTCCCTTCTCTTCTGTATTATATAACTGCTGTTCAAGGCATATTGAGCAAATTTAGATCTTCAGTGGAAAGTTTGTACAACAGATGGAGTTCCTTCAACTTGATGTTATAAAAATATGAACAAGGGCACAGACTTTACTGGTTAATGTTGATTAATTTTGATTTGGCAAATGTGAAAAAGAATGCGATAAAACGGTGGGGCATTTTTTTATAAGTGATTATAGTTTTGTAGAATTTGGGTTTAGTCAGCTTGGGAAAGGAATTTTGAAAGCCAAGTTGTATAATAGTGCCCAAGTAGTAATGTCTCTACTGTTAATAAAATGGAGGATAACATGAAGGCCATTTACTAGCATATGTTAACCATTTTTTATCATTGTCCTCTGGTGGGTGGAATCAGAACTACTATAGAACCTACAGTTCTGATCAATAATAGAGTATTTCAGTTAGCTCCAACACCAGGAATGAGTGGTAGCAGAGCTAAAGGACCTTATTTCTATTCCCACTATCACCAAGAAGTTCCAAGTGACTGTGGTGTGTAAAATGGTGACAAATATGAAATTCCTAAATGGCCAGTGATTTCTTTTCTTCTTACCATGTTTCAGAAGATTCTTGGTGGCATGAATGCTGTCCCAGAATTAACACTGGAAGCTTTAAAATATATTGATGGTGGAGGTGTACCAGACCTTACAATAATTGTTTACATTCAGCCAGTGCTTTATGACCTTCACTGGCTGTATGCAGGGTTTGGGATGAAAGTTCAAGGTGTGGATATTTGTTTCATGTAGTGCATGCTGCATAATAATATGAAAGGATCCCATGCCTTTTTATTAAGACAGCTGCATTCCAGCCAAGTGCACACAGACTGACTTCCAGTGCCGCCTTTAAACTCTTCCTTCCTGCAACCTGAGCTCCAAGTTCCATGCCGGTTGGAACAGTATTGGCCTATAAAGTTCTAAAAGCTGAGGATCAACCTTCCTGAGAGATCACCTCTCTCACTGTACCAGAATGCTGCAGTTCACATCTGCAGAGGAGCTTGTGCTAGATCTCTCCTGGTACGAATTTTTTGTGTTTTAGTACCAGGGCTTTTTCTTAAACACAAATTACTCTCTGGTTTCACATGAAATCTCCATGCACTCAGATCAGATTCCACCATCAGGAGAGAAAAAAAACATTAGCCTGGCCAGTAAATTGTGAAAAGGTCCAAAAGGCAGGTAAAGCAGTAGACTTGATAGGTCTTTGTGAAGAGTGCATCATTTGGCACTGAGCCTAGAGGAAAAGTCAATATTACTCCAAAGCCTTCTGTCCTTAAAAATGCCTCTAATGAGAAAGAGAGATTTTACTGGTACTGCACAAGATTGCCAAATAATGCTCAGGATACTTTCTGAAAACTGTGTGCCTCATCCACCAGAATAACATTGTGTTTACTGATATGCTTGATGTCATATTTGCACACATTGGGGTTAGTGTGTCTGGTTAGAGACTCTGGTGTATAATGGATTGAGACTAAGGCCTTGTCTACACTACGAGAGTACTTCGATTTTAGTTAATTCGACTATGTGGAATCGATATTACTAAGTCGAACGTGTGTGTCCACACTAAGGACAGTAATTCGACTTTGTGAGACTTTGTGAGTCCACACTAACGGGGCAAGCGTCGACATTGGAAGCGGTGCACTGTGGGCAGCTATCCCACAGTTCCCGCAGTCCCCCCTGCCCTTTGGAATTCGGGGTCGAGCCCCAAATGCCTTCTGGGTAAAAAAATGTGTCGAGGGTGCTTTTGGGCGCCTGTCGTCATCCGTCCGTCACTCAAGCCCTCCCTCCCTCCCTCCCTCCCTGAAAGCGCCGGCGGGAAATAATTTCGCGCGCTTTTCTGATTACTGACAGCGCGGACGCCACAGCAGTGCGAGCATGGATCCCGCTGCGACCATCGCTGCAGTTGTGGCAGTTCTCAACGCCTCGCAGCTTCTCCTCCACCTGTACCAGAGGCAGCTGCAGATCAATCATGAGAGGAGGCTACGGCACTACCGTGACGGCATGAAGTCGGACACTAGCTCCGACCTCTCTGAGAACATGAGACCCAGCGCCCAGGACATCTCGCTGTCACTGGGTCTTGTTGATACTGTTGAACGGCGATTCTGGGCCCGTGAAACCAGCACGGAATGGTGGGACCGCATAGTGCTGCAGGTCTGGGATGAATCCCAGTGGCTGCGCAACTTTCGCATGCGGAAGGGGACTTTCCTCGAACTGTGTGAGTTGCTGTCCCCTGCCCTGAAGCGAAAGGACACCCGGATGCGGGCAGCCCTGACTGTCCAGAAGCGAGTGGCCATAGCCCTCTGGAAGCTCGCAACGCCAGACAGCTACCGGTCCGTCGCTAACCAGTTTGGCGTGGGCAAGTCTACCGTGGGGGTTGCTGTTATGCAAGTAGCCAGGGCAATCGTCAAGCTACTGCTATCTAAGGTAGTGACCCTGGGAAACGTTGAGCTCATCAGAGATGGCTTTGCCGAGATGGGATTCCCAAACTGCGGTGGGGCTATAGATGGGACTCACATC
This sequence comes from Emys orbicularis, assembly GCF_028017835.1. Lineage (NCBI taxonomy): Eukaryota > Metazoa > Chordata > Testudines > Emydidae > Emys > Emys orbicularis. Next base: position 286,393,617 of record NC_088683.1, read on the forward strand.
CCTATCCTGGGACCGGACCACCAGGCCAGCCAGTACATAAACAGAAAGGGATACTTTTCCATGGTGCTGCAAGCACTGGTGGACCATCGGGGACGTTTTACCAATATCTACGTTGGATGGCCTGGCAAGGTTCATGACGCTAGGGTGTTCAGGAACTCTGGTCTGTGTAGACGGCTGCAGGAAGGTATTTACTTCCCGGACCACAAAGTAACTGTTGGGGATGTGGAGATGCCTACAGTCATCCTCGGGGACCCTGCATACCCGCTAATGCCCTGGCTCATGAAGCCCTACACTGGCGCACTGGACTCAGGGAAAGAACTATTCAACTACCGGCTCAGCAAGTGCAGAATGGTGGTGGAGTGTGCTTTTGGCCGTCTCAAGGGCAGATGGAGAAGCCTACTCACTCGCTGTGATCTCAGCGAGACCAATATCCCCATTGTGATAGCTGCTTGCTGTGTGCTCCACAATTTGTGTGAGAGCAAGGGGGAGACCTATATGTCGGGGTGGGAGGTTGAGGCAAATAGCCTGGCTTCTGATTACGTCCAGCCAGACAGCAGGGCGATTAGAAGATCACAGCGGGACGCACTGTGCATCAGGGAGGCTTTGAAAGCCAGGTTCCTGACTGAACAGGGTCTCCAGTGACTTTTTACTTTGTGGACACAGATGCTGAACCTGCCCCCGTTTCTTTACCCAGTTACTGTTGACTATCCTTCCAAGTTACATACCCCCTTCCCCACCTTCCCAACAAATAAAATCTGTTCTGTTCTGTTAATGAACAAGGTTCTCTTTTTTACTGTTTTCGCGGGAATGTTTTAAACCGGGGACGCAGACTGTGGCGGGGGGCGGGCTTACTGTTTTGATGCAAATGATGCTTCTAAAGTCCGGGAATGACAGGCTCCGCAGTGCTGCATTGGTTGTTTCAACGCAGCCTGCCAGCAGTCCTGGGCGGGACTGGATGTATGTGTCGGCCAAGTGACTTTCTGGCAGGGGGCGGAGGGTAACAGATCCCCTGCTGCGTGGCTCTGTGATCCAGGATAAGGACCGCGGCATAGGATCTCTAACTGCCCTCCCCCGACACAAAGTCACAGATCAACCCCCTCGCACCCCAGAACAAGAAAACCGCCTCCCAGACTGACCAGGGTAACTGGTGACTGTGCTGTGTATGTGTCCTGATGCTGGACCTGCCCCCGCCTCTGTAGCCTGCTACAGGTGACTGTCCTGTCCAAGTAACAAACCCCTTCCCCCCCTTCAGACAGAATCCCCTCCAAAAGACACTCTCGGAAACAGTACTTAACAGAAACAGATGTTTTATTACGAACCGCACATGAAAAGGGGGGGGGGAAGGAAACTTGGACATGGGCTAGTGTGAGATGGGTAGGAAAGGACTTTTCAAAGTTTGGAACGAGAGCCTTCCATTGCTGCAGCAGTGTGCAGTGGCCGACTGACAGTTTTAACGGCCCTTGCCGCCCCTCCTTCTTTGTACTTTTGGTGAGGGGGGTGTGGGACTTGGTGGCGGGGGAGGGCGGTTAGAGATAGACAGCAGCAGTGCTCTGTCCTCCTGCCTCCGGTCTTGCAGAACATCCACTAGGCGCCGGAGCGTCTCCGTTTGCTCCCTCATTAGTCCAAGCAGGGTTTGAGTAGCCTGCTGGTCCTCCTGGCGCCACCTCTCCTCCCGTTCCATGACTGCTCTGTGCATTTGTGACAAGTTCTCCCTCCACTGTGTCGTCTGGGCTGCCTGCTCTCGTGAGCACTCCATAAGTTCATAAAACATGTCTTCACGAGTTTTTCTCTTCCTTCTTCTAATCTGCGCTAGCCTCTGGGAGTGTGATGCCAGGCTGGGTTGGGAGACAGTCGCAGATGTGTCTGTGGGAATGGGAAAAAGGGAGTAAATTCCTGAGACAGATAAATGAAGTTGCTAACAAAGAGCATAGTCTTTCTCTGTGAACAACACCATGCACTGCACCTTTCACATGCGCACTCAGGACAAGGTCGAATTTTCGGCCCTCGCCTTATGTGTCTGGGGTCCTGCAGTTGCGATCAGAGAAGCGTTGCAGGACACCTCTACTTCTGCTGCGGGAAAACATGGTAAGCCGTAGACTTGTGGCAGCTTAAACATGTAATAGTAGCACTGGGCTCCTTTCGCACTGAATGCAAGGCCACTCTCTGCTGGCAGCAATCAGGGAAGCATGAGCTCTGCCCCTGTCCCACCACCTCGCGGCTGTCCCCGGGAAAGATCCCTGTATGCTGCCCCTCTGCCGCCTCCACCGCGTGGCTGTAAAGCAGTCCAAATACTAACATTCCCCTCCCTAATTTAAAGCAGGGCGTCATGTGTGACATAACCCTCATGAGGATCTCGGAGACCGAGAGGGGAAGGATGCTGCGTGAATGCATGCAGAGGCCTGGGCCATATGCCGCCATGCTGTGCCGCGCACTGATCCCCGACTACCTCATGGACTCATGGCGTGGGAACGTGTGCTACCACGGGGGACCAAACAAGATTGCCCTGCCGTTGAACCTCGTGCGCATGCTGGAGCGGTACCTCCAGGAGAGCTATGCGGAGCTATCCCAGGAGGACTGTCTGTCCATTCCCGGGCACATTGACCGCCTTTTCCTTTAAGTTGAGCATAACGGACTACAGAGTGGAGGGGCCGTGTTGTGGACTAATCATGAATATCCGGACAGTACTTGATTTTCTATACATAGTTAGTAGTAAAAAGTTTACTAAGCCAACTAAATCATGATCAACAAATTACTGATATAGTTATTATTCCTGTTTTGTTATAAATAAAAGTTTCTATGTTTAACTGAGTGACTGAAAAGCCCATTCTTAACAATATAAATATTCCACTTATGTTAAAATGAAATGTTTAGATGTTTAAAGCACTCACTGCTTGATCCTTCCCCTGATTCGGTGTCCGGGGTAAGGGCTGTGGACGGTTGGTAGGGGATCTCGGTAAGGGTGATGAAGAGCTCCTGGCTGTCGTTGAAATCAGCGGTGCAAGCGCTGTCGACTGCCTCGTCCTCCTCATCTCCTTCCTCATCTTCCCCGTCACCTAACATTTCCGAGGAGGAACCGGCCGTGGACAATATCCCATCCTCGGAGTCCACGGTCACTGGTGGGGTAGTGGTGGCGGCCGCACCTAGGATGGAATGCAGTGCCTCGTAGAAACGTGATGTGTGGGGCTGGGATCCGGAGCGTCGGTTTGCCTCTTTGGTTTTTTGGTAGCCTTGTCTCAGCTCCTTGATTTTCACGCGGCACTGCGTTGCATCCCGGCTGTATCCTCTCTCTGCCATGGCTTTAGAGATCTTCTCATAGATCTTTGCATTCCTTCTTTTGGAGCGCAGCTCTGAAAGCACGGACTCATCGCCCCACACAGCGATGAGATCCAAGACCTCCCGATCAGTCCATGCTGGGGCCCTCTTTCTATTAGATTGCACGGCCAACTCTGCTGGAGAGCTCTGCATCGTTGCTAGTGCTGCTGAGCTCTCCACGCTGTCCAAACAGAAAATGAGATTCAAACTGGCCAGACAGGAAAAGGAATTCAAATTTTCCCGGGGCTTTTCCTGTGTGGCTGGTCAGAGCATCCGAGCTCTAAGTGCTGTCAAGAGCGTCAACAGAGTGGTGCACTGTGGGATAGCTCCCGGAGCTATTACCGTCGATTTCCATCCACACCTAGCCTAATTCGATATTGCCATTTCGAATTTAGCGCTACTCCTCTCGTTTTCGAGGATTACAGAAGTCGAATTTAAAAGAGCTCTATTTCGAACTAAGTAGCTTCCTGGTGTGGACGGGTGCAGGGTTAATTCGATGTAACGGCGCTAAATTCGATATAAGCTCCTAGTGTAGACCAGGCCTTAAATAGCTTAGATTGCTGTTGGGCATTTTTGAAGGAATTCATTGTGAGGCTGTGGAACATGAAATAGTTGCTAACATGGATGACATACTGTTCATTTTTCAGCTACATGTTTTAATACTTAACCAACTATAGTTGATATCTCAGTTAAGGGCAATATCAGGTAGGGATAGGATTCATGAAGGTACTTAGGTGCCTAAACCCCAGATTTAGGCACCCAAATCTCAAGTTTAGGCACCTAAATCCCAGTTTAGGTTCCACTGCAATCCACAAAACTCCTGCCGACCCTTGGAGGTGCCTAAACTTACTCAGTGCCTAAGTTTTTTGGAGTAAAATTCCCCAGACACCTATCTTCCTGCCTCTGAGCATGTGCACTGTTGCATCCCTTTAAGCGTCCAGATGCCTATCTCCCACCGAAGCCCCAGAGTGATTCACAAACCAGAGAAGCCAAGTGTTTGGCTGTCTTAATCATGTTCAGGGCCCTATCCAGTAGAAGTGCTTAGAGGCCAAGTACCAGTTTGGGTCCCATTCAAAATCCAGCTGGTGGAGATGATGGTGCTCACTTTATACCTTGTGGCCTGGTGGTTAGAGCCTTTGCCTGTGATGTTGTGTGAAACCCATGTTTAAATTTCCTCTTTCCACCAGAGGGGTCTCCCACTTCTTAGGAGAGTGCTCTAACCACTGTGTTATGGGACATTCTGATGTGGGATCCCTAAATCTCTTCCGGATAAATAATGAAAGACTGGTTGGAGCAGGATGACTGGACCCAGGGTTTCCCTCCTCCTAGGTGGCTGCCCTAACCACTGGACTACAGAGTCCTTCTCTCTCTCTCTCTCTGGCCCAATGATTGTTCCACTGTGGAGGAACACATAAACAGTAATTGGGCCAAAGAGAGTGAGAGACAGTGTGCAAGAATGACTCTGTAGTCCAATGGTTAGGGCATACCCTACTCCCAAAGTAAAGTTGGCACCTAACTCATTCCTTCAAAGAGTGGCTTAGGTACCTAAGCTGCCTGACTTTAGGCAACAGATTCCCATTCATGGTTCGCTAAGGTGATTCCCTGCAGTCTGGACTTAGGTGCCTATCTCAGAGAGAGGAGCTGGGCTTAGCACACAACCCTCTTTTTGGCACCTTCCATTGACTAGTTTTGGCAGGTCTCCACCTCATATGCTGGCTTTTGTGGATTGCATTCTTAGATGCCTATCTCTCCCCACTCCTTGTATAGGGAGCCTATACAAACCTATAGGGAATCTGTGTCAATTTAAAATTTGTATTTATTTATTGTATTATGTGTAATGGCCTTTGGCTAAGACACTATATTCATAAACATCAACTTTTTAATTTTTCTCCCCATTTAGGAGCTTCACAAATGATTTTAAAAAATCAAGACTCTCATTACTAAGACTGCTGTTGACCCACATTATGAACTATTCAGTTGCTCACAGCTGTTGCATATATAGACTGTTATGAGACTACCAAAACTAGATACGTGATCTAATGAGAGAGGGACTTCTAAGCAGAATATGATATCTGGGACTGGGAAGTAAAATGTGCTCCATTTCATTGTCTCTAGACTATACCTCTGTTTCTTTGTTTAGGATTATGTTGTTGCTTTGTTTTAATTTTCATTGCAGCTACTTGTCACTGCCTGCGACTCTGTTAATACCTTGGTTGAACCATGTCTTTGGAAGGTGTGGAGCTAAGTCAATCCATCAGTCTTTGTATTTGAGGCCTATTATATTCTCTGAAGAGTCTCACAAGATACAGGGGCAGCTCTGCCTGTATTCCCATGATCGTATATATTCAACCTACAGTAGAATCCCTGTGTTTTTCAATAATAGCAGCTGGACCAAATATGGTCTTTACAACTACATTACTTCATTTGTGATACCAAAATATTAACACCTGACCAATGCTATAAAAATAGAATAGTAGTTATTTGCTTAAATCTCTTGATCATTTAATCAAGCAATATATTTTGCACAAAGTTGTTCTTTAACAAGAGTAATGCTAAGGGTCTGTTAGCTAAAATTTACAGCTTGCTAAATTGTGAACAAAAAACCTAATAACTGTGCTTATCTTGAGACCTGGCAAAGAGATCTTAATATTTGTAACACTAATAAGTTTTGGGTTTTGTTTTTCAGATAAAAGCAAAAATATTTTTGTTTATCATAACCCAATACCAAATTTCAGATCTTTTCTACCTTGCTCCTTGTATGCTGTATAGAGTGCAGCTTATCAATGATGTATGATAGTATTGTCCAAAGTATATAGCGATGGCATACTTAATTGTCCATGCACAATAGGTTGAAATGTAGATGGCCATTTTGTTCCGTAGGTTTATCTTGTCTTCTTCTGACTCTTGGGGGTTTCTTCACTGTACGCTGATATATTCTGGTGTCTCTGGTCTGTGGAATGAACCCTTAAATAGTATAAGTTGGTTAAAGTGATAAATCTCTCCACATGTCTTTTGCTTTCAGTAACTCAAATTTATACATAGATTAATTTAGATTATTTACAGTGGAATAGGGACCAAGATATTTATGACTTATGTTATGCTTTGATACAACATATGACAGAAACGTGACCTGGTTTTCTACTCTTTCATAATTTTTCTTTTATTCTTTTGTTAAAATACATTTTTGCTTTTTGTTCTGAATTTCCTATGTCTTTAGTTGCATACAAATGTACCTGTTAGAGATGCTTACAGTTTTTTCATAAAGACATCCATTTTTACTCCTTTCACATGTGCAAGACTAGTTTTCCACAATAAATGTAGCGCTGACTGCTAACAGGAGCGCTCACAATGGACAACTGGACTCTCGAATTCATGTATGGTGAAACTGCCCAAAGATTAAGATTCTGGGTTTTGGTGGAAAAAAAGATTGCAATATAATTTTAAATGAATTTATTGTATTTTCGTCTACTTTAGCTCTGTTAGATATTGACAATTATTCTGCCAATCTTTTTCAGTATGCTTTACTTCATGTCTTGTTATTAGCTGTTAAGATTATTATTAATCTAATAAACCCAATACCTCACTCATTAAATATTTTAAAGCTTTAGACATGCCTAAAACAACTAGCCTTAAGAATGATAGCTAGCATGATATCTGAGCACATCACTTATGATGAAGCAGGGAGCTGGATTAAAAACCCCTAGCACTTTATAAGAATGTTTCACCTTTTTAAGAGTCTATTAACTCATATGTGTTGTGTATGATTGCATACGCAGTACCAATTCATTTTCTTACTTGATATTTTCTCTTGGATCTATTGTAAGTGTGAGTTTTATTTGTAACCACAGTAAAAGTAAATAGACAATGAGGGTGTAGCTGGAAGCCTGAAATTTGTACACACCATACTTGTTCCACCGCTCGCTCTCCAGGTTTGCTGTATATAAGTAATCTCTTCTGGTATGTTTCTCCTTGCACACAATATGAACAGTAATACCAAAGTAATACCAAAAAATTAAAACATATGCAATGGTGTAGTGACATATGCCTGCTCATTTTCATAGGGCCTCATCCAAAGTCCATTGAAGTCAAAATTCAGAGTCAATTTGCTGCCTAAATTCAACAGGCTATGTATTAGCCTCATATACTGACTAAACAAAAAATCTGAATTCACTGGTATGCCTCCTATTTTGCACTGATCCTGTGATGCAGGGAGCTGTAAATCTGATTTACCCAGACAGTCAGACCTGGGATATTGTTACTTGCTGGCATTGGAGTGGTGCAAAGCAGATGGAGAGTAACAGTGAATTTGTCCAACTGTATGTGAAGACCATGGGGCAGATCCTCAGCTTCTGTAAACTATCGTAGCTCCACTGAAGCCAATTGCTCTATGATAATTTACCCCACTGAAGTTAATAGAACCATGACAATTTACACCAGCTGAGAATCTATCCCCAAAGATTCACAGATGCCTTAAAATGTTCTTTGTGCTTCACCTGTTTCCCTTTTTCTCATTCTTTTCTTCCTTCTTGCACTATAAATAGGCTCTTTTCAAACACATTGGTGTACTATGTGTAAGACTAAATGAGTTCTATATGTAACATCATTGAAAGTTATCAACAAAAGTATTTAAACAAAAGCTGGTGTGGAAAAATATCTCGTTAATGCACTGCAGAAGCAAGAAAAAAACAAGAGTCATAAGTCAGACTAAAAAGGAGCAGATGAACAGAACAAAAATAGGATTTATTTTTGCAGTCTTCTGTGTCAGGAATAAATATGTTCTGATACGCTCAGAGACAGCTTAGGTAGTCGACATAACCGGCTGGTGTTCGTGCTACCCAGAGAGCATTTCTTCTTGCTGAAAAATCATGGGAAGTAATTTTTAAATGTATATGTCACATCAGATTGCATGAAGTTACTCGGAGGTGAACTTCTCATCCTGTGACCTCATATAACTTCCCATGCAATGCAGTTCACAATAGTCTAATAGCAAAAAATACATTTCTTTTCACGGTACAAGTGGAAACAGGTGAAAAAGGTGGGAGGAAAGGGGTGTAAATAACAAGCTGTACTCTGACTGCCTGGTGATTGCTTTTCAGTGATTTTTATATCAATGTTTAAATTCCTCAGAGAAAACACTGATATATCTAATTCACTGCCTCTTATCAAGATCCTCTCCAATTTTGGAAAGTGGGTTGAGGAGCTTAAACAAGACCAACAATTGATAAGTGAATCCTTTATGCTTAACAATCTGTTCCAACTTGTATGTTTCTTGGACACTCTGCTTACCTTCTCCAGTCCAGAGGAAGAGCTCTGTGAAGCTCCAAAGCTTGTCTCTTCCACCAACAGAAGTTGGTCCAATAAAAGATATTGCCTCACCTATCTTGTCTCTCGCAATTAAAAAGTAGTGAGGCCTCAATTCCTCACCTTTTTTCATTATATTGTTTTTCTATTCTCAGAGAATGAGGCTGATTGTATAAAATGCAGAGAATTTGAAAACATGGTTTCATTTAATGAAGACAACACTAGTAAGTGCTTTGTGGTTCAGATGAAATTGCACTTACCTTTAGCTTTAGGACATTGGTTTAAGTCCAAGCTGACATTTTCAGTCATTGAGTCAATAGTGAACAGATATCCATCACACAGAACCATTGCACATAATCCTGTAAACTTGGCAATCAGTGAATTAGAAAGGCCTAAAACTGATACTGTCATAGAATAAATTACCCAGAACAAAGTGGAGGGTCAGGGTTGTGAGGGGAGGAATTGAGAGCCGATGTGAATGGGAATCCTATTTGGTCACCAATTGTTACCATGGCCTTAAATCCACTTTAATCTTTAATCTTTCTATTTACATTTTTAAATATGAAAAAAATAAGAGAAAAGTTGCTTCCCCTTTTAATTTGTAGTGGCAACCTATTACTGGGTGCTGAAGGAATGAGAATTAAGAGAAAAATGGAGGAGAGGGATATAATTTAAAGAGAGCTTTTTAGTTCAAACATTTGCTGAATTGGGGTGAGCAATTTGCTGTAGAATTCTCATCCTTTTTATGTTTACAAGCTGTTATCAAGGGGAGAAAACACAGGGAAAAATAAATCTTTCATTAAAAACTAAACTAAAATAAAAAGACAAATTTATTCCAATTGACAGAATGTGGTGGAGTGACACCGTGGAAAGCCTAAATTAGAGTTAAATACAGTTTCTCATCTTTATTAGATACACAACCTCGTACAAATACTGTATTATTACTTCAGCATATTTTAAAAAAGGACATTCTAGTCTGAAGGTAGAGACCTAGAACACCATGAAAATAAAGTGTTTACGTTTCATTTTAACTGTTATTCATATATCTCAAATTATTGCTGATCATCTGTCCTTATTAATAAAGAGAACAAAAAATAAATAAATGGTAGATGATACCAGTGATAGAAGGAATTTCAAATTAACCTAAATATTTTGCGAACAAATTTCATCTGAGATGATTTTATTTCTAAAATACGAAGCAGCAGCCTTCCAAACTTGGGTCCTCATACTGCAAGCCTGCACTCTTGTTCTTAATCCTTACTTCAGTCAGCTACTTAATGTGAGTAAGGTGAGAAGGGGTTTATAGGACTGGGCCCTTAAGAATACTAAGGGACTAGGCTTTGCCCTTTCATCTGAAAACTGACTTGGCGGGAAGAATGGTCAGTGGAATCCCCTCAGGGTTGACTATATTCCACATTCTGCCTAGCCAGTGAAGTGGAACTTTAGAGGCACCTGCTGTGTGCATGCTGTGGCACCAAAAACTATAGCTGACACTTACAGATAAGAATAATTTTTAGATGGTAGTAGCTAGATTAATCAAAAAACCCTCAGATCCTGTAAGAGTTTTTTAAACCAGGAGTGAGGCAATTTGTAAGCAAGAAATTAATCTTCATCACTGGCAGGACAGTGGGGGAGACACCCAGCAAAATAACCAGGAGCATGAATATTTCTAGCTTTAAATCTTCTCCAGGAAAGAACTTGAATACCTAATCCATAACTATCTGAAATCCAAACCAACCATATTGATTAAGGAAAGAGGAAGAGAGTAGGGAGAAGAGGTAACAAATGCAATTATCCATACATTTAAAATCCATCCTTTTGTGCATTATCTTCTTCAGGATGTGTTCAAATTGTCTTAGACTTTCCTTGATCTCTAGAAATGCCTTTCAGTGTCCCCATAACAAGGGAATCAATTAAGAAGAATGGAAAGGGAAGCCTTAGAGCCTTTGTAATTCCCTTCTGAGGTCATAGTCAGATTTATGCAATGTGAGAAGTGATCTGAAAGAGATCCCTTAGATGGTGAATTTATAACCAATATACTCAAATGACGTAAGACAGCTATCTCCAGATGTACTAGAAAGCTCACAGTCTGAATGAAATGAACAGTTGCTTCCACCTGCTGAAGTATCATCTCATTTACATTTTCAAAAGGGATTACAATCCTTTTAAAGGACAAGCGTCTTTTGAGCTAATTAATTTTCTGAGACCGGCTTGCAATGTGCAGTAAGCGCTTAATTAAATATTAATATGGGGTGCAGGGTCACACATTTTTGCAGCCCTCTAAACCTTGTTAGTATATTGTGAGCTAGTTCAAAACATACGTGTGTGAGTGTCATGGGGGAAGAGAGGGGATGAAGAAGACAAAAAGATATTTGCAATTGGCCACGCACAATGGTGAATATAATGAAGTTAATTTTCAGTGAACAGCATACCATGGTTTTAATCTCTATTTATTGTTTGATGTGTGTTTTTAAAATCTGAGGATTTTTGAATACATATTGATATAAATGAAATATCCTGATATTTAAACTGAGTCTTTCATATATACATTCAAGAAAACATCAGGCTGTAGAGTACAATCTCCAAGATCAAGGATAAGCCCCACACTACCCCCTAGTGATCAAAGTTTGGTGACCTCCAAATAACAGAAAACACAATAAATGGACTTAAGATCACAAGAACAAAAAAATGCCCAGAAGCAACGCAAGTCACTGCTGGTGTTCTTTGCTTAGGATCCTTTTTATGATAGAAGAATAAAGCTATGACTGTCAAAAGGCTGCAACTTCCAATTCCTGGGTCTGAAGCCTCTGTCTTAGTAACCAAACAAATATGAAAATGTATATATTCAGGAGAAAAAAACCATAAAACCTCAGGGGGAAAATCTCCAGTTATAAGATTTATAACAAAATAGAATAAAACAGCAGGTTAGTAATCGTCAGACAGAGCTTTTCAGCAATGCGAGCTACTTGCATTGTTCAGAGGTAGTGATAGGTGAGATTTTATGAGTACACACCATTCTGACTCATGTTAGGGCTTGAAATTACAAGGGAAAAATTCTGTCCTCAAATATATGTGGACAGCTCCAATTGAGAACAGCAGGAATTGTGTATGTGTATCGGAGAGCAGAATCTGAACCTTAAGGTAGGAAAGAATCATCACTAATAGTTTAAGCCATGTCTGATTCAGCAAGGTAACTAAGCATGTGTCTGTCCTTAAGCATGTGGGTAGACCCAATGAGAAGATATGCTCATGGTTAAATATCTTGCTGAATCAGGGCCCTAATGCCTGAGATACACAAGCTTATTCATATGAAAACAAAATAAGCACAGACCTTATACTTGTCATGTCCATTTTTCTTACATGATAAAATGGACAGCTGTTTTGGATTCCTTACATAATGAACTTGCAAGGAATTGACTTACATATTCAAAAAGGTATTTGAATGTATGAGACTAATTCTGATCGCACATTGGTTTTAGACTGGCTGCAGGGCTCTGGCTGCTAGTGGTATAACCTTTTACATATGAACTAAAATCAAGGTCCTAAACACCTCTGATCATAAAGTTCCTGTCATGCCATTAACAGCAGAAGTCTTAAGTGTCCTGGTCAAATTCCAGTTTAGATAATTACATTCTATCTAACCTAATCTAAGTTTTCATGCTGCACTTATTAGTGTAGTATCTGAGAGCCTCACAAATCAATATTTACATAGAATGGCGTCCCTTCTATAGTCTAGATTCCTTTTCCCCCTCCCGCCCCTCCAAGGACTTCTCGTAAGATGGGGGGGGGGGCGCTAACCAGTTTTATTTTGTGTACATCTCCTTGTGTTCCATCGTTGTCGGAAAGCTAGGCTGAAGGAGCAAGTTTAACCCTAGCAGTTGACAGCTTCATAGTACCTGTGAAATGGAAGAACATAAGAATGGTCATACTAGGTCACACCAAAGGTCCATTTGGCCCAGTATCCTGTCTTCTGACAGTGGCCAGTGCCAGATCCTTTACAGGGAGTGAACAGAATATGACACTTTATTGTGTGGTCCATCCCCTGTCACCCACTCCCAGCTTCTAGTAGGTTCAGGGACTTCAGATGTTTAGGGACACCCAGAGCATGGGATTGTGTCCCTGACCATCTTAACTAACAGTCATTGATCGACCTGTCCTCCGTGAATTATCCAATTCTTTTTTGAACCCAGTTATACTTTTTGAAAGATGTGGTGGTGTAAGAGGCTTTTGGTATCCAATGCAATGGAGCACCTTAAAGATGAGGAAAACTGTCTTGAATTTGACCAGATATTCTGTGAGGAGTCAGTGTCATGAGAGGAGAACTAGGGTGATGTATGCAAGGGTTGCAGCACTGCGCATTATGTTAGAGGAAATCCACAGCAAAATTAAAATAGGAGAGGGAGAACACTGTGTCACAAACTCTAACGCTTTGGATTATTTAGGTTAGACACCTTCTTGTCGATTCAAGGCTATATACTGTGTTTTATATTGCCCAGTGTTAACAGAAGAGCAGGCAACAAGCGAGTGGAAGGAGGAGAGTGGGGACCACAGCAACAGAAGGTTGGAAGACATTCCAGGCACAAGAAGTGGAAAATGTGTTAGAGTGACACATAAACAAAGAGATGTTTCAGTACATGTTGTATTTTTCATTGGAACCAAGATTATGCAGTCACCAGTTATAAAACCACACATTTCCACTCCAAATATAATACACATGATTTAAAAATAAAATTCAGTCGAGTTAGGCCAACATAATGGTAGGAAAAATTTACAGCTCTATGAAGTTACAGGTCTCATACTTTAAGGATCTTTCCAAAAGTGTCAAGGACAGAGTCACACATTTATTTTTAAGCTTCATCCCTTATTGTAAATTGATATAAAGTAAAACTTCAGTTATGGCCCTGATCCAGCAATTGGATCTGCACGGGTGAGTCTTTGTGCTCTCATGGAGCCGCATTAACTCCACATGGCTCCAGGATCTGATTATATGGATCTGATCTCATTATCATGGCCTAGATTCGCTAAATAATGTTGCCCAATATAAAGCATCTGGACAAAATCAGAAAAATATAGCCCATGGTACATCATTATATTTTTTAAAACTATATAAAATGAGGACTCCAGGGAAGTGTGACTTTTTTTCATAATGAACAAAAATTGTCCATTGATAATCAAGTGCTCCTCAAACTGTTCTCCAAGGTTTTTGGTTTCTTTTCAGTCCTCCATGGAAATCTCACACAGCTTGGAAAGTCTGAGGAAAACTTACTTGTCACGCACACAGGTGGAACTCTAAGAATAAACAAGTAGTATATGCATTTTAATTATATTTATTTTCCACCAGAGACTGAATAGTATCTGTTAACATCTCCTTATATCTATATTTATTTTGTTTCTTATCATGTTTAAATTTAATTTGATTTTGTCCTTAGGCCTGTTGTTGATAATTAAGGCCACATATTTTATTCCCTCCAGCATGCATTGCAAACTCTCTCTTTAAAACTGAGTGTGAAGCATCTCCTTGATCTTGGTATAATTTCATCATTTTGTAAGTGGACATGAGGCCAGATGCTCAGCTAGTGTAAATACACATTGCTGCATTCAAGTCAATGAAGCTATGCTGATTAGCACCAGCTGAGGATCTAGCCCATGTTTCAAACCTATTAGTGAAGATGGGAACAGTTTGCTTCAGTTTTACAACTACTAGAGTGTCATTTGCATATACAGTCATAGCTCTTTTTATTTATTTATTTAATTAATTTATTTATTACTCTCCCAATCAGATACCAAATATATATGAATTGTGTTTTCTTGAAGCAGTCAGTGTTGGAAAAAAAGGAAGGGAAAATGAGGGTCATATTTGGGTGTGAAGTCAGTGGAATTAAACTAATTAATTTTCCCCATTGTGCCTATCTACTAAAGTATCCTAAATGGTTTTCAATGAAACAAATACAGATTATGGACTATATTCTCATTTTTATTCTAGGTCCTGAATTCTTGTTGATGGTAATAGGAATCAGGCATGGAGATCAAGAGGTGAACAAAACCCTACGGTTACTCATTTAAGTAGTCCCACTGAAGTGACGGGACAACTCAAATGAGTGAACTTATATGTTTATGTGTTTACAGCGTCAGGGCCTTAATGACTTAGTATATTTTTTCCATCCTGAACTTTCTGTATGCATAGACAACTGGGGGGAACAATCTAAAAGGGAGGACACATGACCACCCCATGTGTCTCCTCCGCCCAGTGACTGCCCCACCCCCATGCCCAGCCCGGGGCTGCCACGCTCTCCTCATCCCACATTACCTGCAGGGGGGAGGGGTTCTAGCCTTCTATTCCTGCGTGCCCCCCCTCCCGCGTGCATATTCGGCCATTCTCCCTGGCAGCTGGTGAGGAACGGGACAGAGCCGCTTCTGACTGAGAGAGCCTGGCTGGGAGGCAGTGGTGGCCCACTCCGTGCCTGGGTTCAGCTGCTGGAGGGGAGGGGAGCTCCAGCTCACTTGGCCCCTGTCCCTGAAGCAGGGCCTGGGCTGGGGGTGGCCTGCTGCTGCCTCAGCTGCCAGGGACAGGGCCTGAGTGAGCTGGAGCCCCTTCTCTCTCCCCCCTCCCCGGCATGTTTCTGTTTCGCTCAGCCCCAGGCCCTCCCCGCCCACAGCAGGCCAATCTGGAGGGGCACTTGCCCCCCTCCCCTCCCCTCCCACACACACACGTCACCTCTGTCTGTATGAATCACAGTATTCAGAGTCCAAACTATTTTCTTGTAGTCAAGGAATGCTTACAGTTAGTGTCATCCTGGAGCTTATTTGAAGGAAGTGTCTCAGTGCAAATGTGCCTCCAGGGGTATCTAGATGGTATAGTTTGGGGAGTGGATGGATGGATGGATGAATGGATAACATTCAAGGCCTATTTGTTTGTGGAAGTCAAAACATTGTCAGCCTCTCTCACCACAGCAAGTTTATTACCTATGTGTGAAGGGGCAAATCCCCATCATATCACAGTGCTCCAACTTCAGATATGCACCTTATACTGTGAATATGCATATTTAGCAAATGCTCAATCTGAATTTTTTTCTGTGCTGTCAGACATTGCTTAGGGCACAAAAAGGTTCCACCATCTCCGTCTTTCCTGGGCCTCTGTTTGCATGATCTCTCTGTGGGTCGGTTTTCCCATAAGTTTTCCCTCAAAGGGCTTGTCTACACAGCTCTGCAGTGCAAACTAGACAGGTGTGAATTGCAGAGTGCTCTAAAATGTTGCACACTAATTGCCCCATGTAGACTCTGCTGGCACTAATTAAAAGGTACCTAACATGCATTAACATAGTCCTCATTAACACACCCCAGATACAAGCCCTAAGTACTGTTTGATGGAGGGATTCTTTGGTCAGCCCCTTTTATGTGTTTCTCCACCTCTGCACTAGATAAAATCTGGACAAAATCCCTGAGAAAATTTCCCTTTAGATAACCAGGTACTGTATAGTAGAGAAACTGTTTGTGGATGGGACTCTCAAATCCAGAATGCATCTACAGACCTAGTAATATCAGGTCTGTGTTCCCAGTAACTTCCCTAAGGTTCCCTATTATCGCAAGTATTTGCTTTGTGTGTGTGTAATTTTATTGTTTTATTGTTCAAAATAGCATTGCACACTGACACCCTAATAAAATTGTAATATTGTATTTCTGTGTATGGGCTGGTTTCTGTACAACTCCTGTTTAAATCAATGGGAGTTGTCCATAAACAAACAAAAGCAAATTTGTCACTATGAAAAACCCCCATCATCTCAGGAGGTCAATTGCTATATTACAGTGTATTGAAAATATCCAGTAAATACTAGATCAGCTCCTCAGCTGGTGTAAATCAGCACAACTCCATTGATATAAAGGAAAATATGCTGATTTAAACCACTTGAGGATTTGGCCTTTTATTTAAATGACTGAAATCATACAAATTTAGAAGCAACAATTAAAGTAAAAAAACAAGTTGCTGTGGAAAAGGCCTTCTGGTATTTAAATGGACTTTTAAAAGTTACTAATTCTATGGTCCTGTCCTCACGTCAACATGGAGGGCTTTCCATGTCCCGAGGGAACCAGAGTCAAAAATACAGTCCTGTCCCTGTAAGCTTCAGGCTTCAACAATCCCAAATATATAGATCTCACAGGGCATAAGGGATATAAGAGTCAGAATCTCAGAAAGGTACGTTAACAGTGCCATTAGTGATCAGGCAAGCATCTGCCTTTTTATGTAGAAACTTTACTTGGCTACTAAGCTTATTACCCACCCCAAAAATTTTTAAGTGTAAATGTCTCTCCTAGCTACCTCAACCCCATGTCCATTCAGCCCTTGCTTTTATGATGCAGCCTGAACCCTCAATGTATGTCCAAGGTTAGAGCACATCAGCTTTAAATTCCTTGGCTTGGCTTGAATTTAAAACAAGAGGACCCCTTAGGCATTGAGGTGGTTTCAAATACTCCTGTTTGTCCCAGCTAATGCAGACTAATAGATCCACCCATAAAGGACGTGTTGACAATATGCTTCTGAAAGCTGTGCCAAGAGGTAACTCCCTTGAAACAATATACTGGGCTGCAGCATACAGACAAAAATATCAACATAAATATCAAAAAGTGGGGAGAGGGAAGGAATATTATATAAAGAGTTATTGTAGGTAGCATGTTAAGAGTTCTAAGGTTGCACAGCAATTCAGATACCTTATTGTAATTTCACACTCTTCCTGACTGAAAAAATCCTATGTAAAAGCTTTAAAAGAATACTTACCATGAAGATTTGTTGATTTTAAGGCCAGAAGGGACCATTGTGATAATCTAGTCTGACCTCCTGTATAACACAGGCCATAGAACTTCTCCAAAATAATTCCTAGAGCAGAGCTTTTGGATAAACATCCAATCTTGATTTAAAAATTGCCAGTGATGAAGAATCCACCACAACCTTTGATAAAGTGTTAATTACCATCACTGTTAAAAATTTACTACTTATTTCAGTCTGAATTTCTCTAGCTTCAACATCCATCCATTGCAATCTTCTCTTTGATTAGCTTAAGTCAGTGGTGGGCAGCACATCCCTGCAACCCGCCACTTCCCGCAGCTTCCATTGGCCGGGAATGGCGAACCGCGGCCACTGGAAGCTGTGGGGGGCCGTGCCTGCGGATGGTCAATGTCAGCAAAATGTCTCGCAGCCCACAATCAGATTACCCTGATGGGCAGGTTGCCTACCAGTGGCTTAAGTAGATTGAGATCCTTGGGTCTTTTACTATAAGGCATGTTTTCTAATCCTTTAATCATTCTCATGTCTCTTCTCTGAACCCTCTCCAGTTTATCAACTGTCACAATCAGGGTCCAGACACTCCAAGGGAAGAACAGGGGGTCTGAATACCAAAGAATAAGCAGTTAAATCAACTGGTTGTATGCAATGTTACTGTGTGTAACAATATGTTGAGGAAAGTCTTTTATGAAAGCTTGCAATGTTCTGAAATTGATGGTCATTATGTGATATGTATATAGACTGTGGTTATGAATTCTTACATGTATGTGCATAGAGAACTAGATTCATAAAGCTTTCTCCCCCTCACAGCAGGTCCGTGGGCTGCCAAGCAGGGAGGGGCTGCCTCCCCAACCAGACAAGATTAGCTCCAAAGACATAGCATTGTGCAACCCAGGAAAAGACAAATGATGGGCCATTAGGGTTAATGGGAAAATACTGAGACATCCCAGTTAGAATTTCCTCACCCTAAATAACCAAGCGTCACCATGCTGGGGGGACACACACACAAAAAGGAAAAGAGCCCTTTTTAAAATGAGGCTTGAAACTGATGTCTTCATCCTGACCTGAGGGACAATCTCAAAGGCTGGGGGCTGTCTGTGAACACTGGATCCTTCCTTAGGGCTAGGGGGCATACTGGGAAACTGTTCAAAGGCAATAGGTACCGTGTATTAGAAAAGAGAAATTATCTAATATAGAAGTGTAAAGCCTGAAGTTGTGTCTTTATGTTTATTTTCGGTGTAACTTGCACGTGTGTGCTTTTCCTTACTATTATATCTTTGAATCTGTGATTTTTCAATTAAATAAACTTTTTGTTTATTTTTACCCCAAGCTGGTATCCCAAGAAAGCATCACAGCAACATCCTTCTCAAATTGTGGACACTAGAACTGGACACAGTATTCCAGCGCCAAATACAAAAGTAAAATAACTTCATTTCTCCTACTCCCCTGTTTATGCACCCAAAGATTTCATTAACCTTTTTGGCCAATTGTCGCACTGGAACGCATATTCAGCTGATTATCCCCCTCCCCCTCCGCAAAATCTTTTTCAGAGTCACTGCTTACCAGGATAGAGTCCCCCATCATTTAAGTATAGCCTACATTCTGTGTTCCTAGATGTATATGTGACAGATATGCCAATTTCTTGCAATATCTTGGACAAACCTTAATGAATTAAGTTAAACCTTGTTGAATTAAGTTTAAGTTTCTTAGGAGCTGGATATATTAAAAATTCAAATGTTTATGCATTATTGTTTGATTGGAAATGCAGTCTAGATGAAATTACTGTAAGGTGGGTGCACAACTGACTAAAAGATCGTATTCAAAGAGTACTGGTCAGTCAGTGGTTTTCTGTCAACTGCCCTGCTTACCATGTGATCTGGATCATTCTGAATCAGTGACCTGCTCTCTGCATTATTTGCTACGTTCTCAATTTTTGTGTCATCTACAAACTTTAACAGTGATAATTTCATGTTTTCTTTCAGGTTTCTAGTGGGATCCTACAGGGGTCAGTCCTGAGTCCAGTACTAATCAATATTTTCATTAATGACTTAGATAATGTAGTGGAGAATAGGACATATGACACCAACCTGGGAGAGGTTACAACAGTGTTTCTCAAACTGGGGTCGCCGCTTGTGTAGGGAAAGCCCCTGGCAGGCCAGGCTGGTTTGTTTACCTGCCCCGTCCGAAGGTCCGGCCAATCGCGGCTCCCACTGGCCGCGGTTCGCCGCTGCAGGCCAATGGGAGCTGCTGGAAGTGGCGGCCAGTACGTCCCTCAGCCTGCGTGGGAGCCACGATCGGCCTGACCTGCGGACGGGGCAGGTAAACAAACCGGCCCGGCCCACCAGGGGCTTTCCCTACTCAAGCGGCGACCCCAGTTTGAGAAACACTGGGTTACAAGCACTTGGGAGCACAGGATTAAAATTCAAAATGACTATGACAAACTGGAGAATTGGCCAGAATCCAACAAGATGAAATTCAATAAAGATAAGTGCAAAGTACTTAAATTAGGAAGGAAAAAATCTAATGCACAACTACAAAATGGGGAATAACTGGCTAAGTGGTAGTACTGCTGAAAATAGACCCTGGTAGACGCTGAAAAGGCTCTGGGGGTTATAGTGGATCACAAATTGAATATCAGACAACAATGTGATGCAGTTGCAAAAAAGGCTAACATCCTTCTGGGGTGTATTGATAGGAGTGTTATATGTAAGACACCAGAGGTAATCGTTCCACTCCACTCAGCACTGGTGAGGCCTCAGCTGGAATACTGTGTCCAGCTTTGGGCACCACCTGTGTTCCCTGTAAGCGGCGCACTTGGGCGGCTGCGCAGGAGAGATTCAAGTGCCGCCCAGCTAATTAGCCGAGCATGCACAGCCATCAGCATGCATTCAGGTGCCCCACCCCCTATGTTGCTCCATCCTGCAGCTGCTCCCTGGACCCTCCTGCTGGCTGTGCAGAGCAGGGGGGAGGAAGGTACTGATGGCATGGTGTTCCCCTCCCCTCGCCCCTCTACCCCATTTCTGCAGAGCTGGGCAGAGGGGACACAGCCTGGCTCAGGAGGACTTGGAGCTGCTGAGGTCTGAATGGTGAGTGACTGAGTGCCTTTCTTAAAGAGACAGTGCACTGTTTCTGAGATTTCCCCAACAGCCAGCTCACACCGTCTCTGTCTGTCTGACGGTCTGTCTCTCTCTCTCTCTCACCCTGCCCACGTACCCCATCTCTGCAGAATGGGGTGGGGGAGACAACAGGGCTCAGGACAGAGCTGGAAAGCTTTCAGTCAGTGTCTTAAAGAGACAGCGCTCTGCTTTCCCTAGCAACCAGCACACACACTGTCTCTGTGTCACACACACACTGTGTCACAGGCAGAAACACAAACACACACACACACAGAGTCTCTGTGTCACACACACACTGTCACACACACACACACACACACACACACACAGAGTATCTGTATCACACACAGACACTGTCATACACACAGTCTCTGTGTCACACACACACACCGAGTCTCAGTATCATACACACACACACACACCGTCTCTGTGTCACACACAATCTCTGTGTCTCTCTCACACACATAGTCTCTGTGTCACACACACACACACACAGTCTCTCTCACACACAAACACACACACACACAGAGTCTCTGTGTCACACACACACACACACACAGAGTCTCTGTGTCACACACACACACACTGTCTCTTTAACACTCACCTCGCAATACGTACTTCCTGCAATGCACATATATTCTCTATAATTTTATTCTTTCAAAGTGTGTTATGTTAGTGTTTTGACTGGTCTATGCATTTCATAATTTTTATTTCTCTTAAACTTAAATTTAATTCTTTGAGTAGTGAGTTCTAAAATGCCTAACCTGTCCTGGCTGGAGTAATTATCCCTATGATAACTTTTTAAAAATATATGTTACATCTAGGTTTTTTTGTTTCTACTGGTGGCGCACATCCACACATACCTCAGTGCACATAACAAAATTTATTCCACGCATGGATGGAAAAAAATAGAGGGAACATTGGGCACCACACTTTAGGAAAGATGTGGAGAGAGTCCAGAGGAGAGCAACAAAAATGATACATTTAGAAAACCTGACCTGTGAAGAAAGGTTAAAAAAACGGGGCATGTTTAGTTTTGAGAAAAGAAGACTGAGGAGGGACCAGATAACAGTCTTCCAATATGTTAAGGGCTGTTAGTAAGAGGACTGTAATCAATGATTCTCCATGCCCACCGAGGGTAGGACAAGAAGTAATTAGCTTAATCTGCCACAGGGAGATTTAGGTTAGATGTTAGAAAAAACTTTCTAACTATAGGGATGGTTAAGCTTTGGAATAAGCTTCCAAGGGAGGTTGTGGAAACTCCATCACTGGAAGATTTTAAGAACAGGTTGGACAAACACCTGTCAGGGATGATCTAGGTTTCCTTGGTCCTGCCTCAGCACTGGGTGTTGATGATTTCTCAAAGTCCCTTCCAGCCCCACATTTCTATGATTCTATGAATGGTGTTAGTACACATTTACATTTATCCACATTAAAGGGCATATTGTGTGCTTGAACCCTGTTTACTATGCAATCTAAATCATTCTGAATCAGTGATCTGTTCTCTTCATTATTTATTACTCTCCCATTTTTGTGACATCTGCAAACTTTATCAGTGATGATTTTATGTTTCCTCCATATATCAATAAAAATGTTAAATAGTGTAATGACAAGAATCAATCTCTCAGAGACCCTACTAGAAACACATCTGTTTCATGATGATTGCCCATTCACAATTACATTTTGAGACCTATCAGTTAGACAGTTTTTAATCCATTTAATGTGTGCCATGTTAATTTTATATCTCTCTAGTTTTTAATCAAAACCTCATGTGCTACGAAGTCAAATGCCTTACAGAAGTAAGTGTATGACATCAACATTATTATTTGTATCAATCAAACTTGTCTCATGAAAGAAAGATATCAAGTTAGTTTGATGGGATCTATTTTCCATAAACCCATGCTGATTGGCATTAATTATATACCCTCTTTTAATTCTATATTAATCAAGTCCTGTATCAGCTGCTCCAATATATTGCCCATGGTTAAAGTCAGACTGACAAGTCTATAATTACCCAGGTCATCCTGGTTTACCCTTTATAAATATTAGCACATTAGCTTTCTTCTAGTCTTCTGGAACTTCCCCAGTGTTCCAAGACTTATAGAAAATCAACATTAATAGTCCAACGAGCTCTTTTAAAACACTTGTATGCAAGTTATATGGACTAGCTCATTTAAAAATGTCTAACCTTAGTAGCTGCTGTTTTAACATCCTCCTGGGATACTAATGGAGTGGAAATTTTATTTAAAACAAATATCAACAAAGCGCCAAATTCTGTCCTGACTTACACCACATGTAAGCAATTGATATCAGGGCAATAATAAATGATTTCAAAGATCCTCAGCATCAGGACAATGTATTGCTTGATGTCCAAAGGAGGAAGCTTACTAGTACAATACTTGCAATTTACCTGCAATGACTATTGTATTCTTCAGATTATTTGATAATGGCACACCTCTATCTGCTTGGGCTCCAAAAGTCAATGAATGCTCTGATTTTTAATTTTGCAGGACCATAAAAGATTGTATCCCTGACAAGTTCCAATTTTCCAAATTAAAAGTTTAATTAACTAGAAAAGTTAATTGATGCTTGTTTCTGATCTCAGTTCTTTATACCAAACTCTGAAAATCACAGAAATGAACTGGTAAGAGTGCACAAAAATGAAAAGAACACAGAAAGTTAATCATCAACTATTGTTCTAAGAATGTTGTTCCAGAATCTTGATGATTGCAATTCCGTATGAAAGGCACCTACAGTCCATTCAGTACACCATTTCACTGGAAAAAAAATAAATCAGTAAGTTGTCTAAATTACATAACTTTATTACTAACTTTAGTGAGACTAATTTCTGCTGCTTCTTTTAGTCTTTGTTAAAAAAGAAAAAAATAATGATAGTATTCTCATTGTATGGCTAACAGTTACATAAAATATCTTTGTTTAGAGGCCTAATAAAATTGGTCATATAAAGAGGAAATGAGATTTTTAATGTAAAATGAATCTGACAGTGCTCTTCTATTACTAGGGTCTTATTAGGGAAAAATGCTCTGACATCTGTTTATCCCCTGCAGCCAACCTTGTATTCAGAATACAGTAATTGATTCACAGCATCCACTAGGGATCTAACTGGCTCATTTTTCCACACCGCACTACACAGGTATCTCTGCAGCTAATTCTGAATGTACATCTACATCGTTATCTCCTGGTGAACTGTGACCCTAAACACTTTGGAGGCCCAGATGAAAGTGCTTCCTCAACCCTCCAGTGCTGGGGGTATAGGGGATTCTGCAGCATGGCAATTCACACAGGACATCCAATCAGAATCATCCCCTTTGAAGCCCTTCTCAGCTGGGAGACCATGAATGATTCATAGATTCGCTACACAGACTAAAGGGGGAAGAGCAAAGCTAGTGTGTATTATTCAGGACTGCATCCTCAATAAGCCTCCATGTTCAGCAAATTGCTACAACATTTTCTGCTTAGTCCTCACCTGTATACAACATCTCATTTTGTGCACAACTTCCTTGTTGTAACAAAGATAGGCTGATGGTTTCAAAGTAGCGTTAATTAGTGTTAAGACACACGGACATTACAGTAACATACAGTAACTGCTTAAAGACCTTGAGTGAGAGATAAATAAGGCATCTAAGGAAGACCAGAAGATCATAGTTTTGAGATGGTTGGAATAATGAATTAGGTGTGTAACTGTTTCCATTGTGTTTACAATAATCACCATGAAAATGGATTTTCCATTTTGTCTCCCATTTTAGTTTTGGTTCTCATACTTATAAATGCCACCACTGGTCTATGAAAGATAATTTTACTATAATGCAATACTATAACCATTTCAATATTCTGGCAGCTGATAAATACTAGTAACCAACGAGTATCTGTAAAACATCCTCCCCGTCCACAAGTATTCCAGATAATACAGCTGGACACCAGCCCTAGGAGTAATTATTCTGGAAAGTGGCACTTCAGGAAAGAAGTCACAACCAATTGCACTATAATTTTAGGTCACAGAAGGGTTTCTCTTACGAAAGCTAATATTGGCTCAAGTAACAAACTACCTTATTTCTTTAATGACCTCTGTACCTACCTGGGCTTGGAGGTGTCTGAGTTTATTCATATGAACTGATCATTCCATAGCTTTCTCACAGAGTGTCTAGAGGGTCATGGGAGGATAACATGAAACCCTGGCTAGTTAAGATAATTACAGAATGCTGGGAAAGTAAAAAGAACTGTTGATTATTATCTTCTGCATAACATATAATATGAAGCACTGTAATTCTCATGTCTTCATTGTTGCTATGGCAAATCATATGACTAAAAGTCATTCATGTGACAATGACAATGGCAATTAACAAAAAGAGGATATGGACATAAAATAAACTGTTCTTATTCTTGTAATTGTAACTTTGCAACCCTCCTTGACAAGACAGTCTCAACAAATAACCATAGCTACTTACCTCCGATTTCTCCTACATTCAAGGAAAATGGGAGTTGGATAATATTTGGTCTACCTGGTAATATGTTAAAAGACAATCTCTAAAAATCTCTGGTGTCACAGCATTAATGTAAAGTTACATCAGACCTGTTACGGTTTAAAAATGCATTATTGTAGAGCCATAGATTAAATTACACCAAACATTTATGTTCTCAACTTATGTGCTTATTACAGATTCCCTGATATTTGGTTCTTGCTAAAAATTGTACAAAGGCTTTTCAGTATTGTGGCTAAACCTGAGCAAGCAGAAGAATTAGTTATTTTATTTCTATTTGAAAGAACTCAAGCCATTTCAAGATGACCTCACTGTCTCATTAGTAGAGAAAAATTATGTTATTGTAGTTCTTGTTTAAACTAAGTATACTGTGTACATTAAGTACACAAACAGCAAGGGTCTTTGCTTATTGCAAGCTTATAGAAAAGACAGTAGCATCCACAAATATTGAGGCATCAAAATGAAGGCAACCCAGAAAGAAATATAGATTCAGATGATTTTATTAGATGTATTTCCAGTGTTTAATGACAAACAATATCTGCATGTAATGAACTAATAATAAAGACAAAGACCTAGACTTTTAAAGGTATTTAGGCATTACTGCACTCAGTGTTGCAATGCCTAAACTGATTTAGGAGCCTAAATCTCATTTTCATAAGGAATTTAGGCACTTAAAAACCTAAGTCTCATCAAATGTCAGTGCTCACTTATATAGTGTAACTCTACTGACTTTTGGTGGAGTTACTTATGATCTATGTTGATATAAGTGAGAAGAAAACCAGGACAAGCCTCATTAATCAGACCCAATACATCCATCCCTTTCTGTGGGCATATCTCTTAAAATAGAAGTCTCTTTATAAATATGAAAGTTAACTTACTCTCTATGTAAAATAAGAGAGCTGTTCTTAGTTACATTGGTGTGAAGCTGAAGTAACAAAACTGGCATTGTGAAAATATTTGATTTTTATCCACTCGTCAGTGTGATGGTAAAGACGCAGATATTTGCAGGATAAACCATCATTTTGAATAAGAACAACTTAAAATAATTCAGGGACACAGCAAGAATGAAGTGAGGTAGTGTAGACACCTCTGTTCATTAGCACCTGGCATTGTAGTACTAATCACATGTCAGAGTATAATTTCAAAGTGTGCATTGGAACTAGTTGCATCTACAGTTACTGTTAGAATGCCATGCCCTGTTAGGAAAAATCTATCAAAATTGTCTACTTTACTGCAAGTAACTTGATGAGGAAATCATGATCTCTGAGGTCTTTAAATGGCATTTATTTTTAACAGTTTTATATTTGATTTTGATCTCACACAGGAGTAACTTTATTGAATTTAGTGGAATTATACCCTGATTTTATATCAGCTTAAGTGAGATCAGAATCAGGCTTGAAATGATCAAAAGAGTAAAATAAAATAAAGAGACAATAAAATAACCCTAAAATAATCTTAGGAAGTTTTAATTTAATGGGAATAAAAAATATAGAACAATGATGATTTGGAAAAATAAGGGAGGCAATAGAAGCGGAATGGTAGAAATGGGGTAAAGATAATGAATACACGTGGAAAACCTGCTAAAGCAAAACAAAGAACACATGGACTTTAAAAGCTGTCTGCTTGATTGAGACAAGCAATCACGTCAGGTTCTTGACCTTGGAACAAGCCTTAAACTTTGACATAATTATAACCTATCACCTTTCCAACTTGTCAGTCCAGTCTTTCCCCAAGGAACAAGCTTTCTCAAATTCCAAGCAGTGTACAGAGATCACTATCCAAAGATCTTTGCAAGACAAAACTCTGATCAGTTGCACACACTACTGATAGATATCTAGAAAAAGCAAGTCCTGTGTCCTTTCCATTATAAATTGTCAATTGTTTGACAATTCTTGGGAGATTTTAAAGCACATATTACTAAAACTTGGCACTACTATTTTTCAATATCTTATGCAAAGCATTAACAATGCAAGTTCAAAAATTATTGATCTATTTGCTATCCCATAAAATATAGGAAGAGAATCTTCAGTCATTATTGCAATTATCTTATTTACTGCAGATTGTTCGTTCTCACTGGAATGACAATGTTTGGTTTTCATTCATCTGTTTATATAGCTCCTTTCTGTTTAACTGGTCTTGAAAAACTTAAACAGATCTGCAGATGCTAGACCACTGCAATTTCAAAATGATTCCCAAACTAATCTTTATTTATTCTAATCTGGATTCACTATAAATTAATTGCTATAACATTTTCGGCTTAGTCCTAATTTCTATGAGTCCTTTTAGATATAACTAGCTTCTAGGGTTCCACAGCATATAGCCTCATACTGAAAACAAAATTGTCCTCCCTGGACTATATTGGCTTTATTTAGGACAGTAGCTAATTAAACTTGAAATGACTTTGTGGCTCCATTTGCATATACTGTAATATTTTGATGAGCCACTTAATCACGATTTACGGAGTTGCTGTGGTATCTCACAATCATTAGGTGATTAGCAATTACAATAGAACAGCCTGTAAGAAAATCATTAAAATAACTTGTGTTACTGCCTGTATATAAAATAATGCCACTGATTAATTATAATTTTTGAATGCTGAAAATATATTGAGCCTTTGAGTTCTTCCTGAGTTCTTTCTCTGTCAAAGCTTGTTTTGCTTCTGCCTGAGTATGGATTGATGCAGGACTTTAGATGTGGCATTACATTGTTATCACATATGAACTTGGCTAGGACAAAGACTGTCCTGCAGTTCAGTTGAAAGAAAATAGAAAAAATATTCCATTTTCATAGAGTTATACAATTTAGCCATTCGAAAATTTAAGGGCCAATTAAACAATTGCAATATTAATTTAGTTCATATGGAATGGTGGAGGCTGGCTTTAAATCAGTGAGTGCATCTATAGATCATGTTCCTCACCATGGTACTGAGGCCCTTAATCCAAACCCCAACTGAAGTCAATGTAAGTCTTTCTGTTAACTTCAGTGGGCTTTGGAGCAGGTCCTAAGTGCCTGCATCCTCCCTGCTAAACCAAAGTGTTAACATGGGTAATTGAAATCATTTAAATAAGGTCCCCAATGTAACTGTGTATACCACATGGAAGAAAGGAAGATTAAATCTGTGAGAACTGATAAACATTATTATCAAGATACGATAAACAGAAAAATGACTAAATCCTTTGGTGACATAAATGATGGTGTAAGTTACACCTCAGATGTATGCTGCTCAAAGAGACATTGTAAGTGACAATTTACTAAAGCTTTGCAATTTGAGGCATGATGTTGGTGACCAAGAGATAGAAGGTAGTGTTATAATAGAAAAAAAAGTGATAAAGCCAGCCAACAAGAGAATATACTAAGTGTGTGTCAAGGAAGAAGTCCTGCTAAAAACCCACCCCTGAAGTCAATGGCAAAATTCCCAACTTCTGTGGTAGCAAGATTTAATCCTGAATCAATTCTGTGACGGTATAAGCCATACAAAAGCAACTGAGAGGAGCACTCAATAGATTGCCCTGCTTCTGCGGTGCTGTGGGAAAATTGGATAGAAAATTTCTACTCTGTATTATACAAAATTCCCAAGTTTTAATATTCACAGTTTTAAAATTAAGGAACTAATTCTCTTTAGATTTCACTTGAGATTTAGGCCTTGTCTACATTACAGCTTAAGTCAACGTAAATTACATTGATCAGGGGGGTAAAAAAACCCCACTCTCCCGAGCAACGTAACTTACATCAACTTAAGGAGGTGTCTACACTGCACTATGTTGGCGGGAGACACTCTCCCGTTGATATAGCTTCCACCTCTCGTTGAGGTGGATTAATTAAATCGAAGGGAGAGAGCTCTCTCATCATTTAAGTTATTTCAAAGTTATGAACATTTAAATACAGTCAATGGTGATCAAGGACTTAACTGTAGTGTCCTTACCTGAATATGGGATGGACTGAGTTTGGGACACCATGAACTTCAGATAGCCTAGATGTGGGATGCCCTGATAATGTGGTGATCTAGGTTTGGAAGGACCAAGATTTGGAACACTCTGAGTTTGTGAAGTCAAAGGTGTGGGGCAGTCTCACACACTAACCTAAGCATTTTAACTTAAGGGCTTAAAGGTGTTGCTAGATTGACCATTTTAGTTTAAAAGCATAGCTAATTTAAGGATTTTATGGTAAAGGCATGGCTAATTAATCATTCAATTTTCTAAGGGTGTCTTTAACCTAGATTTTTAAATTAGCAACACCTCTAAGATCTGACTTCAAATTAACCATGCCCCTAGTCTCAGCTTTCATCTTAAAGGTATCTCTAAACTAAGCTTTTAGCTTAATGGCACCACAAGGTTAAGAAAGTAGGTTAAGTGAGTCCTTCAGATATATGTTTAGAAGCTAAATAGCATCTGTGAAATAAGGTTTTAGATTAATGACACTATTATATTAAACTTATTTCGAAATGACACAACTCCCCTAACACACTAGTTTAAAAGTACTTATAAACTAGGTTTTTAGCTCAAAGGAACCACTAAGCTAAAGGTGTTACAGGTGCAGCCCGCATTCTACTTTAGCATTGGTGCAAAATATTTATATGTGGAAAAATTAGATTTGTAGTGGTAAATGTCAATTTCCCCAAACACTCACAAACTGAAAAAAATTATTTCCATCAATAATAAGCAAAATTTAGAGATAGGCAAAGTAAGAAAAATACTGCTTGAAAACTTATTAGAGTTTGATTTATGGATATTTACTTTGTGTATTTTGACATGATATTGACAATATGTATTTTAACAGTTATAAGCTTGAGCTATATCTCCATGTCTACTGTCATTAAATAAGTATTTTCTGATACCCCCTGTAGCAGGGCAGTCACCCCCATGTCATCCCTGAAAGGGTTAAAAGCCAGCCCTTGGAGAGGGCTGGGGCTGAGATCCAATAACAAGAGGCTGGGAGGCAGCCAATCAGGGCCAGGCTGGGCCCTATAAAAGAGCTGCAGGGCCAGAAAGCAGTCAGTCTCTCACTAGCTTTGGCGAGAAATGGACCTAGCTCCCTGGGAGCACAGGGGTACGTGAAGCAGAGCAGAGGTGCAGCCCAGGGATAGGCAGAGGCAGCTGGTCCAGGCCCCTTGCCAGTGATGAATGGCCATTACAGACTGCAGTCTGCCCCAGAGAAAGGGGGCTAGATGATGACTGGCAGAAGCCACTGAGGCAAGGTGGGCTTAGAGGGTTGGGGGTTCCCCTAGGAGGGGAGACCCAGAGTGTGGGGACTGCTGTAAGGCAGCAGCCCAAAGTAAGGGGCATTGGGATCTGGGAGGGACACGGGGCCTGAGGCAGGAGAGACACCGGCCAGCAGAAGGCATTCTGAGAGCTGGAATTGAGCTAATTCCTGGATGACCAGCAGAAGGCGCCACACCAGTGAGTCAGCGATCTGCTACACCCCCCAATAATTTCCCACAATTGTGTAAATTTAAATCAGTGAATATAAAAAAAATGCTTAAAAACTATAATTTTGCACAACTGTGAAAATCAAAATAAATACAAATTTAAAAATGACTAAAATTAAACATCAATATTATCCATCAAAATTATAAAAAAAAATCAAATTCTGCCAACCCTAGAAATATTTTAAAATAACACTACTGCTGTTGTGAAAAATGCCCTCAATATACATGAACAAAGCATGTAAACCTTAGCTTTAGGCACTTCTAGGTCCTTATGTCATCCTAAAACCTGATGGCAAGTACAATCTCAATATGTACAGTAATTAGAATAAGAGTTCATGTCACACTGCAAATTATCATGATCATCTCCATGAACCTTTAAGTACATCTTCTGCCATCTCTACTGATGGTAACACCAAAGATATGAGAAACGTAGCTACACAAAGAAAGGCTATGGTTGCTTTAGTTATTCTACCCACAGTACTATATAGACACTGGAATACTTTGCAAGTTGTGCAGATAATGACATAGAGTCACTTATATAAATGGTAAATAGTATATAAATGAGTTAGCAAAGCGACTATTCATGGGATGCAACTCTTTTTGGAAGGGTGAAGGATAAAATGAAACAAACTCATCTGGAACATGGCACATTTTATTTAATTTATTGTGTTAATGTTTATAATTTGCTGAAGACAATATTTATCAAATAGACAATTAAATTGATAAACTTGCTATTGTATGCATTTGTCTCAGTCTGCACAAAACTCTGTTAAAAATGAGAACAATAAAATTTAAATCATTAAAGTGGGATAAACAGAAGCAGTAGGCACTTCAACAAGTAGGTGATAGACAACAAGATTAACCTCAGAGCTCATAAGTATCTGAAATGGTGGCTCCGCAGTTTAGCGAGGAATCCAAATCAAATTCCAACCTCATTCTGAACTCTCCAGATCGACAGGGTTTGGAAACACTCCTGTATGTAGGTGACCTTCCCTCAAGTCAACCCTTTCTCTGCCAGGAGCAGTGTTTATAAGCTCTTATTAAATCTAGATCAACTTCTCCATGGGCAGAGAGATTGTTACCTCAGTGCTCAAGAAGACGAAGTGACAGGGGATATTAAAGTATCAGAGGGGTAGCTGTGTTAGTCTGGACCTATAAAAAGTGACAAGGAGTCCTGTGGCACCTTATAGACTAACAGAAGTACTGGAGCATAAACTTTCATGGGTGATGTGTCTGACAAAGTGGGTATTCACCCACGAAAGCTTATGCTCCAATACTTCTGTTAGTCTATAAGGTGCCACAGGACTCCTTGTTGCTTTTTAGGGGATATTAAAGTAACTGATACAGTCCTTCTCCTGACTTCTTCCTCAAAAAAACAAAAAAACAAAACAAAAAACCACACTGCAATTGACAATACTTGACTTTCTTCCATTTTTTCTAGTATACAAAGTACTGGTTTACTTATGTGTGCCTACCACAGTTTAGTTAGCCACGCCTTACAAGTATGGATGGGAACTAAAACAGAAGTGAGATTTTGGCAAAAACTCAAACAAAATTCTATTCTTTTTATTATTAGTTATTATTAATTTCTGTGTGCACTCACTCATTTCAGCTGGATATAGGATAACTCTAGACAGCATTAGATGAAAATTCACCTTTGGGGCAAATATCTGAACAAAACCGCAAATCATCTTGGAATTTGCCCATTACTGCTTTTAAATCTAAAGCAAGGCGCTCAAGCTGCAAAAGAGGAAAGACTATTGATTCCTCTTCTGACATTTCTAAGACTTGCATCTGAAGAAGTGAGGTTCTTACCCACGAAAGCTTATGCTCTCAATACTTCTGTTAGTCTTAAAGGTGCCACAGGACCCTCTGTTGCTTTTTACAGATTCAGACTAACACGGCTACCCCTCTGATACTCATTAGAATAGTCATTCCCATGTTAATAATTGACTTGAAATCATAGAATATTAGGATCAGAAGAGACCTCAGGCGGTCATCTAGTCCAACCCCCTGCTCAAAGCAGGATCAACACCAACTAAATCATCCCAGCCAGGGCTTTGTCAAGCCGGGCCTTAAAAATCTCTAAGTATAAAGATTCTACCACCTCCCTAGGTAACCCATTCCAGTGCATCACCACCCTCCTAGTGAAATAGTGTTTCCTAATATCCAATCTAGACCTCCCCCACTGCAACTTGGGGCCATTGCTTCTTGTTCTGTCATCTGCCACCACTGAGAACAGCTGAGCTCCATCCTCTCCCCACAGCTTAGTGTCATCTGCGAACTTGCTCAGGGTACAATTCATCCCATCATCCAGATCATTAATAAAGATGTTGAACAAAACCGGCCCCAGGACTGACCCCTGGGGTACTCCGCTTGATACCCGCTGCCAACTAGACATCGAGCCATCAATCACTACCCATTAAGCCCGACAATCTAGCCAGCTTTCTATCTACCTTATAGTCCATTCATCCAATCCATACTTCTCTGACTCATTCCCTATGCCTTGAAATTTCTTTGTCAGGGATTCTCTAGGGGCAGACAATGATCACCTGCATGCACCTTTAGTGATAGCTGCAACAAGAGGAGGTAGATTCCATGTGCTGTTGCAGAAGAAACTCAGTGCACGTCTTCACTACCCGCCGGATCGGCGGGTAGCAATCGGTCTATCGGGGATCGACTTATCGCATCTAGTGAAGACGCAATAAAATCGATCCCTGATCGCTCTGCCGTCGACACCGGAAATCCACCGCGGCAAGAGGCGGCAGCGGAGTCGACGGCGGCGCGGCAGCGGTCGACTTGCCGCCGTCCTCACAGCCAGGTAAGTCGACCTAAAATACGCCACTTCAGCTATGCTATTCACATAGCTGAAGTGGCGGATCTTAGGTCGACCCCCCGCTGTAGTGTAGACCTAGCCTGAGTGACATCAGAGGCAGGAGGTGGAGCTTCTTTCTAGCACACACAAAAAGAAAAAGAAGTTGGTAAATTGTGAAATGAACAACTCCCCTCCCTAATTTTTAAACTGCAATTGGGCGTCTGTCCTATTTAAGGTGGCCTGTGAACAAAGCAGTGGGGGAATCAGAATAGTGCATTTGTGACATCAAGCACAATGGGGATGATTTTGGTATCACACACAGAGTCATGGCTTCACTATTTGATCAAAAGAGAAGAGAGAATGGGTTGGGAGGGAAAGAAGCTTTGGTTTAAATACAGACAGCTTTGATAATTAGCAAACATGGCAAGAAAAAGTATGAGATATGTGAAAATCAATTAATTAAAATTTATATTTAAAAGTTTTCTACAGTCTGAAAGTCTCTCTTTAAGGCAGCTGCACTTAATTTTAGTAATTTACGGAAGAAAGAAAATAGGCACATGCATAACACTGACATCTTTATAAAATATTTAACAAA
Organism: Emys orbicularis; assembly: GCF_028017835.1. Lineage (NCBI taxonomy): Eukaryota > Metazoa > Chordata > Testudines > Emydidae > Emys > Emys orbicularis. Next base: position 286,427,453 of record NC_088683.1, read on the forward strand.
GGTATCTGCCAAGGTTTTCTTATTTTTTTTCACGCTCTAAGCTTCCATTTACTACTTGACATAGAAGAGAGGAGGATCTGAGCCAACTGGAAAGAGCATATCAGATCTCCAGAAATCATATCACTGGAGAACACAATTGTTATCTGACTTTCAGACTTGTGAGATAAGAAAAGAATATTGTTAGCGTCTCAACAGATAAAGCTTTTAAGGACTCTTATGTCTCCTTTTTTTTCTTCCAGGTTTAAGCCTTATCTCTGAAATCAAACAAGTCGCCTCTGAAAATTCATTAGCATTAAGAAGGAACTAGATTCTGCTTATGAAAAGTAAGTCACCACTCGTACAGATAGGTTGGGTGTTTTTAGTGGGGAGAAGATGGAGATGCTGCGCTGAACTTTACTCTTCTCTCCTGATACACACTAATAATTTAAAAAGTGGCTAGATGGACATGGAATGAGTAAAGGCATATGTATCTGAATAATACTCAAGTTTAATTTAAGGTTCAAAATATATGAACCAGGTTAATCAGTCAGTCTTTTCGATCATTGGAAAAACAAAAACATAGATCTAGGAGATTTTAGTTTTAGACCTCACCAGTCTTAATTTCCCGCACTAATTCCATCATATACAGGGTTTACAGTTTGGTTCAATTGTTCCAGCACACCCCCCCCCCCATCTGGCTATCTATCTATATATTCAGATAGATAGATATATGAATGATTGTGTATAATTAGATATATAAACACAGTGGCAGCAGTCTAATTTATCAATGAGTACATGATGAAATGTTTGAAACCTTTTAATTACATAACAAAATATCTTTTAAATCACAAAACATGGATAAAGTTGTAACAACTCAAAATGATCTGTATGCACTTGACCTCAGGATTATGCCCTTTAATTTTATGAGCATTAAGAGAAGGCACCATTCAAAATTTGAAGAGCATTAGCACGAGAATAAGTTTGTGGGGTATCGTGATTTGGCACATCATTGGGATGATACTTAAATCTATCTTGCCATACAATAAGAGTTTCATCCTGGTTTAGCAAGGTGTGACATAATCCAATAATTTACACAGCCACAGGTAATCATACATAGAGAGTTCACCAATAAAACAGGTACAGTGACTCCCTCTGAAGTTACATGCATGTATGTAAGAGCAGAATTTGACCCTTCAATTTTAATAGTTTAATCAAATATGTTTCTAATTTCCCATTGGTATTTGGTATTTTGGCACAGACTGAAGCAATAAATGGTATACTGATAATTACTTTTCCATGTATCATGATTGAATTAGGATATATGACACTTCAGTAGACACAGTATGTGTGTTCATCTGATGGTGGAGGCTGGCCTTTTCTTCTTTATACTAATATTCAGTGGTATCAAGAGTTTACATTAGTATAAATATCTGACTTTGGAGCCTGATGTATGTGTTATGTATTTTTTGGTCATTTCCTAGAGTTATACAACAGACTGAAGCATTTCCACCCACAGTTACCTTCTATAAATCTGAAGTTATTAATCACAGGTATCATTTGGGGAATGATTCCAGTTAATATTCCATATTAAAGTAAGTAATCCTAGTAGTCTGTCAGATTTTCCAAAGGAAATACAGAATTAGTGACAATTTGTAGGCTTTGGATAACCAAGTATAAGATTTTTCATAATCAATTAATATAGACTTGAAAATACTTATGAATTTGCATGTATATGTCTATTGCTACATTTTGATTCAATATGCCCATTATCAGGTCATTTTATACATATATAATGTAAAAATGCTACAAATCTATCTGACCAACTGTTAAAAATGTGCCCCACCATATCATATATATATTTCATTTGATTTATACAAAATAATCAAGGCTGCCTAGATGCCCTTGACAAAAGAACAAAAAATACTAAATAGCATCTTAACTCCTAGCAGTCAGTAAAAGTCAGCACACAACTGAACTGCAAACTTCCCCTCCCCCCACACAGACCTAACCCTCATCTAACCCACAATCATCCTGAGGGAAAAAGCCTGAGGGAAAAAAATGGGCCTTACACAAATCCTGAAACAACAAATTCTGTTTTTATTAGTGAGAGAAGCAAATTCCAGAGTTGAGGGCTCTCCACTGAAAATGTCCTGACACCTCCCCCCGACATGAAATTCTGTGGTCTAACAGCGATAACTTATCTCAGCTGTTGCAGCAATACACAGTGAGAACGGTGGTCTCTAGTAGCCAGAGCCAAACAATCTACGTTTTATAGAGCAATATCAACAGGTTTGAGAAGAAAATATAAAGCTATTTTAGTCTTGGGAGAATTGCAATATTTAGCAAATTCTCACTGAGTGATAAACAGGCTGGCAGATTCTTAAGGCACAAGTTGCCTTGGCTTTCACAGGTTTTCTTACACAGGCTAAAAATCCTTCCAGCCTGGGGCCATCACTTCCCATAGTTCAGTCAGGTGATTTCAGGTGTGTTGTTGTAGGGAGAGTGAGGTCCCCTTATGCTGTCATTGTCCCTCTTTTATATCTTTCCCCTCCTCTCCCCCACTTGCTGGAAAGCTTTTTTGCTGTGACCTGGGTCAAACAGTTCCCACTGTATGGAGCTATCTGACCTGGGTCAAACAGTTCCCATTGTGTAGTGCTATCTCTGAGAGGTTTCTATTGCACACAGTTCCTGGGGTAATCCTTGCTTGTGTGCATTTCTTCAGTAAGCCACTAACATGGTTTGGCTTTATCCAACGTAGTAAATTTGAAATACAGAAACATGGTCAATATTCCCAGCTTCAGATACAAAAATGATACATGCATACAAATTGGATAAACACATTCAGGAAATCATAACCTTTCCAATGACAACTTACATGAGTCATCTTGCATAAAGTACATCTCAGTTATGTCATATCCATATCATAAGCATATCTCCATAAAGAATATGGAGCGTAATGTCACAATCCCCAATTTATACTTTTCAAAATCTCATGATTTTTGAATGCTTGGCGTTGGTCATACTACAACTAGTATAAACTGAGTTTATGATTCAGGCTTTGTCTACACAGTGATTTAGTGCACAACAAGCCAGGGTGTGGATCTACAGTACACCAGTTTGCTGCACGCTAACTTGTTTTGTAGACATCCCTGATGCTGCCCAACAGTCAAACGTTCACCTTCTACACTAGCTGTAGCTTCTGAGTGTTCCTCAGGGGCAGCCCCATGAAAAGCACATTGCAATAATCCTATCTGGATAGGAATGTGGGCCCAGTCCAATTTGAGGGTGACTAGGGGAGTTTTGCCATTGACCTCAGTAGGAGCAGATTCAAACCCAGACACATGGATAACTGTGGGGAGGTCTACCCTAGAAAGAAATAGCTCTTGGAGGAGGTGGTGGGAATGAGCTCATTAAAACTGAGAAGTACAAATCCTTATGTATAGTTAACAATTAATATTATGTAAAAATCGTAGTGTATGTTCTTGCCTTGAAGCATTGTTGGTTGTGAAAAACACTATGAAATTGGGGTCTTGAGCCATCAAGATGCTGAGACTGTCATATGTGCTGCTGAGCACTCAACTCCCAGGCAACTCAATGGTTGCTGAGCACTTTTAGCTCACATATAATTCAGTACAAATTAAGGGCACTCAGCCCTTCCTAGGAGGTGCTCAGAACATTGCAGGCATGGCCTCTGTAGCTGTTGTTCTTTCCTGTAAAACTATCCCACACTCCTCACACAGGCAAAGTTCCCATTGAAGCCAGTCAAATTTGGCAGTGGCAGGAGCATAGGATCAGGCACTCTAAAAGTTTTTTTGTATTTTCATGAATTTGGAAATACTAAGCATATTAGATTGTTTTAATTTGTTCCCAGTATTTATGCCAAGCTGTAGGAATTTGCTGCATTACGGAATGATTCCTACTACATTTTGCAGTGCCTCATAACCCAGATTACTGAAACATATGAATCTTTTTCTAAAACATTGTTAATAAAATATTAAATTGCATATTACAATTTTCAAAATGACTTTTTCATATCTGAGTTTATTTATGATGGAAATAAAAGAAAACTTTCCGAACACACAGTGAATTAACCCTTCTATATATATGTATATATAATATTTTGAAGACAAACACATTTATGCTTAAGCAGCTCATATTTTCATTGTCTATATATCTTTACATAATTTAGAAACATGAATCATACCAGTTTTCCAGGCAATAAAAGTAACAGTTCTGAACCTCATTTATGTTTATTTTATCCACTTGTATCTTTTCCTTGATTTTATATAGAAATACCCTTTGATGAGCTTTCTCATTTCTAATACCTATTTTCTTCTCTCATTGTCTGCTACACTTGTTCTCTTTTTGCTTTTACACAAATTTACAGCATGAAGTCATATTTCTAAAATAAAAAGTCATTTATGTTTTTTCCTTTGAGAAAGCTTAATCCACATGATATTAAATATGAACTGCTACCCAGGTATAGCTAGTTTTGCCTTATCAAAATACACAATAGCTAGTTACAACACAATTAATCTCCATATGTTCACTACATACTATACTGTAACTTTATAGCAAACTGTGTTTAAGCCTATTATTAGGAAAATAAAGTTTGTCATATGTGAAAAAATGACTTTTACCAGAAAGAACAAATGTTTTTAAATGGTGGAGAGTCAAATATGCAAGCCTGAGATGCAAGTATTTGGATTCTCTCCAGTATCTTTTAACACTACTTTTAAAATAAATGGGCATATTGTGATTTCAGTTACTCCAGATTTACACTGGTGTCGCTCTATTAACACTGGTGTTGCTGCATCTCCTGCATGTTTATTTGATTCTCCGTCACCATTTTTGATAAAAGTGAGAAAAAAATTGGTTTTTGACTCTTAGTGGAGTTGCTTTGGATTAAAACCAATGTAACAAACTAGAATCTGACCCAATAAATTATATTAATCCTTGCTATAGAATTTAATATCCATTTTTTCTACTTACATGCATGATAGAAATCAGTGCAAATAAATATTTACCTTCCTTATTTTGCTACATATATGTGTAATGCTGCACTACATCATTGTAATAAAATGTAATTTGAAAAGTATTTATGATGCATAGCATTCTGATATAGGCTTTGCTTTTTAAACACACATATTGCATAAAAATTATGAAAATACTGTGGTCTGAAAAAACAAACATATTGACATAAATGGGAGTTTGAGATAAGTAAAGAAATCAGGATCAGGCCCATTGTTTTGCTTTTATGATGAGGTCAGAATTTTAGGTATTAGCAAATAACTTCCATATCACTGTAGTTGTTCTAATCTGCTTCCTCATTTTCAGTTTCTATTATACATCATTCTGTCTCTTTTTTGGGGTGAACTATATTTTGATATCACCAACTCTGTTTTTTATTTTCTCTGTCTCCTTCCTCACACTTCTCTCCCTTTTTAAATATGAGAAAATATGTTGTATGTCCATTCTTCCTGGTTTATTTTTCCTTGGAGAATTCCCAAGACTCTACACTGACAGATCTTGGTATCCAAGGGGGAGTCTACTAGCAGGATTAAAGGCGAGAACCTCAATTAGACTATCTCTGATTTCTTCAGATGTTTTTTCTAATCTTTTAATATGGGATTAAAGTCAACTAGAACCTAGACTTGCTTTTTTCTTAGCTAAGACCTTCTTTGTTTCAATTCAAGATCACAATTTTTTTTTTAAAGTGAGCCTTTTTTTCTTAACTTGGAGTAATTCTAGTCTAGATGTGGATAATGAACTTTTGTCAGCTCTTATGTGATACTGCGTACAAAATAGCTTGATAAGCAATGTGAAGCATATACACACTTCTCAATGATCTGCAGGAAAACTCCCTCAGAGACTGATTAGTCTATGCTTGTCACAAATAGGGGAGATAATTATGGGGGCTTAACAATCTATATGGTGGATCTTTTGAGAGAAGAAGGGTAGATCTAAGACTGTCTCATGGATCAACCCTAATTTTTAATATTGCACATAACGTGTGTGGTTTTTTTAGTATATCCCCAGAGTCGGGGTAGTGACTCTTCCCATAGAGTGACATCATATTACTTTTTCTAGAAGATGAAAATTGTTCAAATTAGATTATCTCTAATTAGTATAATCGTATGAACCATTCAGAAAAGTTTATTGCACCCATGCTGGCAGTCTCTGATTCCACATTGAGAGCTTCTTATTACAATACACGTGCTAATTCTTAACCACGCAAATGAATATATGGTACTTAAAAGTAATATTGTTGTATTTCTTTATTTAATAAACACCACATTCCATTTTAATTCCAGAGCTAATAGCTATTTTTATGGATCTCTGTATATTAGAAAACAATCATTTACAGGATTTTTTTTTACTAGTTTTAAGTAAAGAATGTTTCGTTCCCACAAGTCATTTATATTTATTACACAAATGGCTTTGTTAAGCAATACTAGTGATATTTTGAAGAGCTTTTAGCACATGCTAAGAAAATAATTGCTCAGTTTAACATTATTTATGAACACAGGGGCCTGATGCTGCAAGCACTTACCCTTGCACATATGCTCATCCCCATGCATGGGGGATACAAGGAACCCAATGCCTGCCATGTGCAGAGTGCTCTCAGCTCTCCTTGACATCAGTGAGAGTTGTGGGTGCTCAGCTCAATTCAGGATCAGGATCTGAAATAGTTTTTAAGTGGACTTTCCCCCCCCCAAATCTAACATCCTGTTCTCCCTGCAGATAAACTGTGCATATTCCACATATACTAATTTTTGCCATAACGATAGAGGGCAGCTTGGATTATCCCCCTCGCACAGACTTTTTCCAGTTTCTGGGCGGCTCTACTCAGAAGTGACTTTGGCTGTCTTAAAGTGCAGCCTTCATCACAGCGATATCCCGCTCCTCTTTTCTGCCCCCTTTTCTTCTCACTGACAATCACTAGCTCTTCCTGCCCTTTGTCCTTCTTATTTTCTTTTGGGTGAAACCCAGTGATTTTACCAACCAGCTTGCTCATTACCTATAATTGTCTCATTACCTTATTTAATAGAGTCATCCTAATGTGCACAGATCCCTGCCTACAGCTAAGCAAGTGCTTACCCTTGTTGAGCGTGAATACAACTTGGGGGAATCATAGGGTATAGGATTCTGGTAGCTGCTCTTGCCCTTTGCTGAGACCATGTCCCTTAGGAGCAAACTCTTTCCTCCCACGCCCCAATTTCTTGCAAAAACAGCATAGTCGCCTAACACCAAAAGAGGGTTTGCAGCTGAGAATCCCAGGCAGAGGGAGGCACCTTCTTATTTTCTTCTGGGTTCTAACTGTGTAACTAAATAAGGCCAGGATAATGCACTCTCTGTAGTGTACCTGTGGATCAGTCAGATTTAGTGAGATGTATTTCATTGATTTTTAGCAATGAGTTGCAATTAATCCTGATGCTGTTAGCAAACCTCATGAAGCTGGCTAATGCCACTCTTCCTTTTAAGCAGCAGTCAAGAAATTGAGATAAAAGCTGGCACTTCACCTTGGTTCAGATAACAGTTTTTTGGAAATTAGACATGTCATTCCTAGAATATAGAAAAGTACAATCTGTGTGGTTGCTGTGGAGCATATTTCAGGGCTATTCGTTAGGAAAAGAGAAGATTTAGCGTGCAAAGTGTAACTAACAAAATCATTAATTCAGCTCTCTTCACATATACTTCTGACACTAAAATAAAATACAAATAGTTACATAGAGTTGGTGATTGTACTTAGTTTGTGTAAGACATGCCTACTCGGTGTGGCACTCTGTCCCGTGCTAGTGGTGGCTAGGGCAGCTAGAGATTGATAAATCTGCTATAAGCCTTGGCTAACACAGCTGGGTCATTTATCTCAGACAATAGTGGCTCAAGTATTAAAAGCTGCAGAGGTCTCAGGTTGGATCCCCTGAGGGCTGACAACCCACCCAAAAGTGTTGGCGTTACGGGTGGAAGCATAGAAGATAGCAGTTCGCCCACATTCAGCAGTTTTACTTAAGACCACTGACTGTCTGTGTTTGAAGAGGTGGAGAGCTATTTCATCACTGGAGGGAGTTGCAGACAATCACAAAACAATCACAGCATAACTTCTGACACGGTCACAACATTTGCAGCATAACATTTTGCGTCATGATGATCAACCTACTAACTTTACAGAGGCAAGCAACTTCATGATGAAAACATTGCAAAGTGATTTCAAGCCTGTAGCTAGGCAAATACTGCAAAAAAGCTTTTTTTTTTTTCTTTTTTTTCAAATAAAACCCACAACTTTGCTCTCATAGTATTCACAATTGTTTTTGTTTATTTCCTAGGAACATTTCTACACACCATTTTTGTCTTATAGAAAAGTGTGTAAAAAGTGAATATGCAACATGATGGTTAGTGTTGGAAATGTGGCCATCTTGAAATCTCTTTGATTTCCTTCTGTCTATAAAAGTTTTCAACTTCTTATCAAAGAGCAGAAACAATACCATGAGAATCTGATGACCAACTCCACACCAGGAAAACCAACTAGTGGCTAATTAGCAATATAGTTGAAGCATTTTTGTGCACAATCCATAAGATAAAATAAGTTTGCATAGTCAAACCATTTCATATAACAAGCAGACTATGTGTGTGGATTATTGATACACAAAAAGGGGGTTAATTTATCAAATAATTTATTTGTTGGGAATATTTCATCCAAATCCAGTCAGGAAGTCACATATTTTGTGTCTCTTTATGGGGAGTGAGGAATGATTTTTCCCCCTTTGTCACCCTCTGTCCCCTTACTGATTGCTTTATGAGGATAGGGAGGGATCCCAGCAGAGGAGATCCATTTTCTCAGCCCTTGCATTGAATCCTCATTATTTACAAAGGGCAATGGTGAATTCTCATCATTGACAATTTTGAAATCAAGATTAATTTTATTAAAGATCTGCTCTTGTTCTAAAGGAATTATTTTGGGGAGTTCTAGGGCCTCTGTACAGGAGGTCAGGTAAGATAGTAACAATGGCCCCTACTATATATATCAGGCAGGCTGAGGAGCATTCTGTTGAGTGGCATTTGGCATGAGCTTCCTATGTCACCCCGCATGACAGGCACTAGGATTAGACACAGGAATGTCAAGTATCACTGATCAAGATACTCCCCTTAAAAGGTGAAAAAAGGAAATGTTTGCCCTGCTGCTGCCTAGACTGTGCTTGTTCTGGGGATATGGATTGACCCCCAGTTCCCAGTGCTATCAATCAAGTCACTTTTCTAAGATCTTAACCTAAGTACAGATATTTTAGAGACATAATAAAAAAAAAGAGAGAAGAAAATATTTAAATTAATCAAAATGTTAGTAACTTCATGTAAGTATCTTGTTTCTTCCACTTCCGTAATGGTTTAAAGTGTGTTTCCATTTTCTAATTCACTTCGATTAATCAAAAAGGCACTTTTTCTGTTGTAAAGTATTCAAGTATTGAATCTAACTGCAGAGTGATGAAGAAGTTTGAGATCTACATAATAATTATGTTATTAATTCATAATTAAGTAGCCTGAGGATTTTTTTTAAAGAAACATGCTCCCATTCTCCTTAGCTTCTCAGTTCTTTCAGTTGAAGTGGCAGTAGTTTAAGCTTTAAGCAGATCATCCACAATCCAGCTCCTCATGTCTTGAAAGTCTTTAGAAAGAGCAAAGGATAGCTAAAAGGGAGAGGCTGAGCTTCTGAAGAATGAGGCCTAGCTTTTCAACAGTATCCAATAACTTTATGTTCTTCAGTTTTGGGGGGTACAGCTTGAGACCCTTAATAAGGGTCAGGTTTTTCAAAGGTAATGAGCACTCACAGCTCCAACTGAAGTTAATAGGAGCTGCAGGTGCTCAGCATCTCTGAAAATCAGACTCAACATTAAGTCTCTCAAGTTGGGAATCCAGATATTGAGGCATATTAATCAGTGACACCTTCTTAAAATTCAGGCCTTAATATTTACAACTTCCCTCCACCTCTTGTCCCCTCAGTGTGGTCAAATGTTGGCAAGAAAACACAAAGAAGGAATGAATTAATTGAACAATATGTAGATAAGAATTCTGATCAGATTGGTGCAAAGGCTCTGGGCTAAATTCTGCTCTCAATGATATGCTGTAAATACAGTGTAACTCCGTTAACTAGAATGATATTACACTTGTGTAACTGTGATCAGAGTCTCACCCACTTTAGCCCTGACATGTGCCTTCATTGGAAGATAATTCTGTAAGTCTTTATCAGTCAGTCAAATCAGAGCTTTCATTAAGAGCTTTGAGATTCCCAGGGAGACGTGTGTTGTAACAGCCACTGCAGCTAGTGCATTCTAACCTCTGTCATAGGACTGAAGTATTAACATTTTGTAACCCTAACCCATATATAATAAAATTCAATCTTTTACCAGCATTCCTGTGGGTCGCACCTTGATTGCCAGAGCCCTAGAAATGTGTACACTCTTACCGACCAATAAGACATAGTATTTGCCTTAAATTATTTGGCAACAAGGGGAAGCTTTTTCTAAAAACAGAAGTCATGGGGCAAATTCATCCCTAGTGCAACTTGACTGAAAACAATTCAGTTGCACCAGGAGTAAATTTGATCTCCTGTGAATAAAAGAAATAATTATCAGTACATACTTGAAATTACAAAATAAGGATGACTTAACAATTGTGACAGGTTTCAGAGTAGCAGCCGTGTTAGTCTGTATCCGCAAAAAGAACAGGAGTACTTGTGGCACCTTAGAGACTAAGCTTATGCTCAAATAAATTTGTTAGTCTCTAAGGTGCCACAAGTACTCCTGTTCTTATAACAATTATGGTTACTTGTGTCCAAAATTCTAAGCAGTCTGCTTTCCTTTGCTGATATGACAATAAATACCTACTTTTGTTGGTAAATAGGAAGTAGTACCTAACAGAATTTGGATTGTTCAGCATCCATGTTAAAAATAATCCAAGTTAGTCAGTCACCAGTAAAAATCCTGAAAGAATTCAAATGCATAATATAGCAGTAGGATGCTACAGATGTCTGTCTTTAGACTTACAGCTCCTGTAGGTGAAGTTTTCAAACTAAATATGACTTAAATTAAGACGTGCCTGCCCCAGATTCTGGAAGCACCGATTTAATCCTTTAGTGCTCAATGTTATGTTGATTCTTGCATGTTTAACTGGGGTAGAGATGCAAACAAGAGGATACTAAGATCAAACCTAAGAGATACTTCTCTTTCAGTGAGACTTTTTCCCCCCACAAGTGGGAAAGCATAACATGAGCTTACAAAGGATAACTACTAGGAATCTAGCTATGGCTGAAGGCTCACTAAGCTATTCATTTCTGGTATGTCTCTACTGACTGCTGGGGAAATGCAGCATGGATGTGTTTGGGCCATTGTTTTTTGCATTGGCTGTTAAATAAAATTTTGGACTATTAAGGCTGTTCTATCTTTAGTTAATTACTCATCACTGAAGATCTAGGACTGCATGACTTTAAAGGAAAATTGCTTTGACTAGTTTGTTTCACCATTAAGTTTTCTTTGAGCAATCAAAGCACCAAATGTAAATTTTCCATGGTACAACTGCTTAGATCACTAGACACATTTCCAGAGGCCCTATTCCATGATTCAGAATCATCACTGATTTCATACATAGTTTCTTTAGCAAACTGTCTCAGTCAGAGGCCCATATTATTTAGTTGGGAATTGGTCCTGCTTTGAGCAGGGGGTTGGACTAGATGACCTCCTGAGGTCCCTTCCAACCCTGATATTCTATGATTCTATGATTCAACGCTAGGTTGGCAGTTGTAAATCCTGGCAGAGTCTGCCAGTGGCAGCCAATGACAGGGAGTTTGTAGTGATGGAAAGTGGCAACTCTGCCTGCTAGAGAAGACCACAGGGGACCATCAAGGCCCCTAAACGATGTGGCACTGGCTGGGAATGGGGGCTTGCCCTGACTATCAAGGATACCCTGATTTAATGCATTCCCTATGCTACCTGAACTGGCAAATCACAACACTAGATGTCCTCCTTCCCCTGGGCTGCCTGGGGCCAAACTGGGTTGGGGTGGTGTATCCTATACTTTCCCATTCCAACTTTGGTAAATCTAGTTCAGATTCACTGGAGTTACTCCAGATATACACTGTAACTGGGAGCAGGATTTGGCCCTAACTACATACTGAGTTGCTTACCATCATTTCTATAAACCAGCAAACATGGCTACTGAACTAGTACACAACATCTCAGGGATGTGAACCTCTAGTAACTTCTAGGCACAAGGGGAAAGTTGTAGTTGACAACTTTGACAGTATACTCCTTTGCTTTTGCTTGCTTTAAATAATAACCGTAATGTTACTATATAGTTGTATTGCAGTTTATGCTCTTTTTGAGAATTTTTACTTATGGAAAAGTCCTATACAATTATTAATAATGAAATTAAGTCAGATTCTAATAAAAATTACTCTAAAATCTATAGGATTGGATAGAAAATATCTTTTCTATAGGTATTTTTAATCATCCTATAGAATTGTGTAGCAGGAATATAATCCTCCTGTAAATTCTGAAGGTGGAGTTACAAATAAACCTATAGGAAGGCTTTCAGTTTCTATTACTTTCTATAGGAGTTTTCCATAAGCGACAAGGTGACTTTTTTAACATTAGAAATGGGTAAACTGATTTATCTGCTTTGGGCCTAGAAATGTCCATTTACATTCGTACTTTGGCATTTAGAGAATGCTTTGTGGTATCTCCAGTCATAAGCCAGTCAAGCACATCTGGTGGCAGCATTGCAACTTCTACCTGTAGTCTCATAATATATGCACATTTGGTTTTGAAAGCCCTCGCTTGTGTTGTAATTATTATTTATTATTTTTATTATGGTAGTGCCTAAAGGGGAAAGGGTCTCACTGTGCTAGACACTTAACAAAATATAACAGAGACAGTCCTTATCCCAAAGAGCTCAGAGGCACCAGTCAGATGGTAGGGAGCACAAGGAAACAATGAGAGAGTTATGAACAGTTGACAAATAGTAGTGAGGGCACACCAGCTATCTGACCATTATGATAGTGCTAATTAGAATATTTCAGACTCTAGTAAACTACCTTTTGGAGGTATTCTTAACAGGAAATTGTGTGTATCTGTGTTTGGAGAGTGGAAAAATAAAGCGGTGGATTGCTAACACCTGTCTCAAGGTCTCTGTCTTCCCTTCCCAAAAATAAACAAACCAAGCTCAGATGTGTTCGATATAGCACTCTTCCACATTCACTTCACTGTGGCTTGCTTTGAAATACAGGTCGTTAAGGTGCTAATACATGGATCTCTAACATGTTATAATGTGTCATTTCAATATGGATATAGAGCTATTAAGATAGATCATGTCAAAAAGCCTTGTGCTAATGGCTCCATACTATGCATTGACATGATCCATCTTAATGGCTCCCCTCCTTCAGAGCTGTTACGATGTGTTATGTCAAGGCATAATATTGAGCCTTTCATTTGACACGATACATCTTATCAACTGTTCTTTTGGAGTTATTCAAATGTAGAGTGTCAGTGCATAATATGGCGTTAATACGTGGATCTTTGACATGATGTACCATGTCAATGCATAGTAATGACTGTTGTGATAACAAGCAGTGCTTAGTAAAATGTTTGAAATAGTTACTATATATGCACAGTAGATGAAATTCTAATGATCTGCTTTTTAAAAACACTGTACTGTGGGGAAGAATTAAAGCCCCTATTTTTGAGGGACCTACATGTTATCATTGCACATGGGGAGTATAGTACTTGGAGAGGAGCTTGAACTGTATAGTTCCATATACACGGCTCAGGGAAGCCACTGTAGCCAGGGCCGGTGCTTGCACTAGGTGACCCTAGGGTGGCAGGATGTGGGGGGCGGAATTTCGGCGGCAATTCCTCTGGGCGGGAAGAAAAGCAACCGCGGAAACGCCGCCGAGAACCAGGGCCGCCCAGAGGGGTTTCTTCCGCTCCGGTCTTCGGCGGAAATTTGGCGGCGGGTCCTTCACTCTCTCCGGGACCCGCCGCCGAAGTGCCCCAAAGACCCGGAGTGGAAGGACCCCCGCCACCGAGAACGCAGCTTCAGAGGAGGAACTGCTGCTGATCACTGAGGAGGAGTGCTGCCACCTAGGGCGGCAAAAACCCTGGCGCCGCTCCTGACTGTAGCACCTCTCTAATGAACAATGCTAAAACACATTTCTTAGTGAAACATTTTCCCTGGCCAGTGCAGGCAGGATCGATTTTTTAGATATGGTGCTGAATGTGCTTTTTGTCTGTCCATCTCAGGTGTCTGATAGTCCAAGTGGTGGAAAAAGATCCTTGGCACTTTTCAAAATGAGTTAAGGAGTCTTGGCAAACATTCTGTCTCTCATCAGAGCAGAAACTCAAAGCTTTGTGAGACATATTTCAGAGTGCAAGCGTGCTACTGTAGCAATCAGAGTCTAGACACCCCAAGGAAAACACAGGAGGTCTAAACCCCAAAGAATAAGCACTTGAATCAACTCATTGCATACAATGCTATTGTGTATAAAATATGCTAAGTAAGATTTTTTTATGAAAGCTCAGAATATTCTGAACTTGGTCATTATGAGATATGCATACAGACTGTGGTTATGAGTCTATGTATTTCTGTATATAGAATAGTACGCTCATGACTGGTACCACAATTTCAAGTACACCTCACAGCATGGAGGGCCTCCTCCAAAGCTAGTTGTTCATACACAAGTAACTTCAAGGGCCCATCTATTGTCCAGGCAGGAAAAGACCATGGTGGACCATTATAGTTAGTGGTTAAACACTGAAGCAACTTGAAACTGAAAAGAAAAACCCAGTCTTGGAAAGCTAAGAGAGGAGAGAATTTTCCCCACCATGAATCACCATACGCTGAGAAAAAGCAAAGAAAACCAACAACCTGTAAACCTTTAAAAGAAAAGGGGTTTGAGGTGAAGCTCATCCACAAACTGAGGGCCAACATGTAGGCACTGTTCTGTCCATGAAATGCTGGATCTCCTCTTTGATGGGGGCACACTGGGAAACTGTACAGAGGCAATAAGTAGCTTATATTAGAAAAAGGAATTTAGCTAATATAGACATGTAAAGCCTGAAGTTGCATCTTCATGTTTATTTTCTGTGTAACGTGCATGTGCTTGCTTTTCCTTACTATTTCCATCTTTGAATCTGTGATTTTTCTATTAGATAAACCTTTTGTTTATTTTTACCCAAAGCAGGTCTCCAGTGTTCAGACTTTGAGGAGTGCATGTGCCAAAGTGAATTGATAATTGGGGGCAGATTTCACTCCTTCGGGGGGGGGTGATGAACCACAGGGGAAAAGTCAAAAATGTCTGATAGGTAAGAAGTTGGGGTAGATGGACTTGGGAACACTCTGGATATGAAGGGCTGTTGACGTCACTCTGCAGGAGTAACTAGCCTGATGGAAGCCAGGAGGAGAGCTCGCTCTGAACCATAACACCATAGAATTAAGGCACCCAAAGTTACAAAGTAGGCAGTGGCAAAACCCCTCATTGCTCTGGGCGATCCCCAAAACATCACAGCTACTTGGTGTGTCTATACAGCCACTATGGAACCAATATTTAATAAAGTAAGTCAAGGTAACTTGAGTGTAAGACATGCTATGTGAAGCAAACCCTAACCTATTCTATTCTCAGGTAATGGGCATATTCCTAATAACTGAGAAATCTACTCCTCAGCCCCCATCCCAAAAGCATCCTAAACTCCAGCCAGTACTTACAAAAGCATCACTTAGTGCAACTGATCTCTCCACTCAGTATCTAATCTCTTATTTTTAAACAAACTAACTGAGAAACTAACCAAGATCACCTGTAACTTCACTTATATACTGCCAATATCCTGGAGTCCTCCTGATCAGGCTTCAGGTCCGGAAATGGAAACAGTACATTACTAGATTCCTCTACAGCACTGGACGTGGTCAGTCATGGAATGCTGCTGTCTTGTCTTTAAGATGTAGCAGGGGATAGAGGAGTTGCACTGAGATGACCGAAAGTGTTCCTCTTCTTCTCAGGCTGCACTCAAAGAATCATGATGAACAGGTACCCATCCTGGATCCATACTCTCTGCTATTTACTCAATATCCATCTGAAGCCCCTATGGGAAATTGTGAGATAAAATGGATTAAAATGTCAACAACATGCTGATGCTACCCAGCTCTACATCTCTTTCACATCAGACACAATGGCACTATCCCCTAGATCTCCAAGAGGATGGATAAGATCAGCAAGTGGATGAAGCTGAATCCAGGAAATACCAAAGTGATTTTAGTGGGGAGACAACAGCACTTTGAAGAACTCAGTGCTTCCATAACATCACCTTCCTTTGAAGAAATTTACCCTCAGGTTTTTAAGACTGTTGACAGCCAAATTATTCTCCTGGATTGTTTTTAGGTACTGAAATAGCCATAGCTGTGGAAAATAAACACTTTGTGTTCAATGGCTAGCAAGAAAAATCCCTCCTCTTAGATTTGGATTTTGCATAGTAATCCACTAATTCATTACTTTCAGAATGTGGGGGCCCATCTTCTCATCTAAACATGCTGTCAGGACCACATAATCCCAGTGCTCTGCTCTCTTTAGTAGCAACTCGTTTAATATGTCAAATTCAAGGTTTCAGTCCACGTCTTCCAAACCCTCCATTCGATTGTACCTAAGGGACAGCTTCATCTTGTACAGGGGTTCTCAAACTGGGGGTCGGGACACCTCAGGGGGTCATGAGGTTATTATATGGGGGGTCGTGAGCTGTCAGCCTCCACCCCAAACCCTGCTTTGCCTCCAGCGTTTATAATGGTGTTAAATATGTTAAAAAGTGTTTTTAATTTATAAGGGGGGGTCGCACACAGAGGCTTGCTATGTGAAAGGGGTCACCAGTACAAAAGTTTGAGAACCCCTGATCTTGTATGATCATGTAATGAGGCCGAAGGACCTCTCTCCAGTATTGAAAGGGTTAGTGCCCCCTGGTGGGTGCAAGAAAACATGCCCTGACCCCCTCACAGGAAGTGAAGAGATGGGGCTGGAAGTATAAGAGCAGGGCTCTGCAGCTCAATTATGGCTGGACCAGGGAAGGAGGCAGATGTCTCTCTGAGCCCTCTGTAGAACCTGTGACTGGACGCTAGGAGTGAAGGCACACCCCAACCACCAGAGATCGAGGAGCCAGGCAGCAATCAAAGTATTGCCTGGCCACCCCAGCAGCGACAGAGCACCCCTCGCAGACAGCATACGTAATGCCAACAGACCCCGGTTGTCGGCAAGCGGGATTGAACCAGGGACCTCTGCAGCTTAGTACATGAGCTTTTACAGCATAAGCTAAAAGCCAACTGGCTGGTAGCTAAGACTGTAGAGCAGACTCATTTTATATCTCTCTCTTTAAGTGGTCTCGGTGCCACTAGATGGGACCGAACACCACACCCAGAAGATGTGTGGGTTACACATAGAAGTAGCTGAGGGAAACCAGACCTTGATCTGGTTTTGCTGCTGGGAAGTGAGGCATTGTGCTCCAGCGGTTTACCTGCTGACCCAGGGGCAGGATCACCGCCACTGTTAGGGCCCGGGCTGGGGCCTGGTGGAGTAGGGTGAGCCTGGGTCCCCCTATCGGTTGCCGCTAACACCACCCATGGGGTTGACAGCTCACTCACCTGTGGCCAGAAGGCCTTGCTATAGACTGTTTCTGTGCTCTGCCCCACCAGGGGGCCAGAGCCCAAACTGCTATTGATTGCTCCAGCCATGAGGCTGTAAGCTATAGACTATTTTACCTGCTCTACCTGCATCCAGGGGGCTGGAGCCCAGACCTATGACCATTTACCCCGTCAGGAGGGGGCAGCCCCGATCCTGAGGGGGAGACAGCTACAGATCATAATCACAATCTGCCATGTCAAATACACTCATCTGGAACAATCTCAAATGTGAGATTCATATATGCACAGGACTCAGAGCTTTCTCAGTAACTGGACAACCGATCTAACACGCATCTCCACAAGAGATCAGAATGGCCATGAACTTCAGTGCCTTCAGAACAAAATGCAAAACTCACTCAGTCTTTCTGAAAGAAAGAAAGAAAGAAAGAAAGAAAGAAAGAAAGAAAGAAAGAAAGAAAGAAAGAAAGAAAGAAAGAAAGAAAGAAAGAAAGAAAGAAAGAAAGAAAAGATTTGTCAAATCCTTGCAGGCTGGAGGAAGGAGAGATAAATACCACCATCTCTATGAATACACTTTTAAAAGTCTAAAAGGTGCTCAGATACCATGTGTTAGGGTTCAGGGGTGAATTCTGCCTTTGATCCCTCTGTCATTCTCTGCAGGGGTACCCTTTCTAAGTGACAGGCCTGTGACTCACTGTCCTTCCCTCAGGCTGTGATTCACTTCCACTCTTTTACTGGATCACCCCATTTACCAATTGCATTGTCTCAGCAAACCCAGCTAGGTTTGGACCCAGCTACATGCTTTTCTGGGAAGATGTAACCAGTATGAAAATGCAGTGATGGAGAAGCGGCTACTTCAAAACAAGAGTATTTATTTGTCCATAGGAATTAAAAAGGAGAGAGAAAAAGGCTAAAACAACAAAAGCCTTTACACATATTGTCTTACCTCTATCACATTCTGGGATGCAATCTAGATCAGTGAGGGCTTTGCTGTTGTAGCTCCCAACCTGGGCCACTCACAAACAGCCTACCTGCATGCAGGTCCCACCCTGATTGTCTGTGTATCGCTGCAGCCCTGGTCCAGCAGCTCTGACACCAGCAGCCTGCCAGCAACACACCAGCCACACTCTGGCTTCCACTAGCCTTTTTATTTCTTACAGGGTGATCCCAACACACTCCCAGTCCTGAATTTTCCCCAAAAAGATGTGTTCTGCATTGTCCCGCCCTTTCCTGGACAGTTCAGATATTAAAGGTTTGTTGCTCCTGTAGAGAGTCAATTTTCAACAATGTGTTACTTTATCTGGCGTTACCAAACAGTTCAGTTTAAACACATCACTGGATTGGTTTAGATTAAAAAATAAAACAAGTTTATTAACAAAAGAATTTAGGATTTTGAGTGAATTCGAGTATAAGAGATAAAGCTAGAAATTGTTACAAGCAAATAAAAGTGAAAACATACACCTAAGTCTAAAACTTAATCTAGCATGATTTGGTACTAGGTTTTTGTTCAAGATGGCCTTTCTCGCCCTCAGTCTTCCAGCAAGATGATGAAAGATAGTGACTGACCCTTTTCTTGGTCAGGGTCTCTCCCAAAGGTGCTTGTGCCTTAGGTGAAAGAGAAAATGAGTGAGTGAGTGAGTGAAAGAGAGAGAGAGAGAGAACACTTGGGGTTCTCTGCCCCTTTCTTTTATAGTCCAGTGAACCATTGAAGTGAATTCTTCTGAAGATTATCCCACAAAGCAAAGTTTATTTAAACAGGAAAGGTTGCAACATGGAGTTTGGTAGCAATTCTTCCCACCTGTGTTTGCTAAAATGCAAATTTGCTTTATCTCCTGCCATTTCCTCCCCCATGGTCTTGAGGACCCTGTTTACTACTTATATGTAAATTGAGGTAAACACATATTCGTCTGTTTATGATAGAACTGTTTAACAACTTTTGCTTAGGTGGGGCTGTGTGGTTTTGAATATGTTCTACTAACTTCATACAGGGAGATCTCATAACTGTACATATAATGTTGCTACATACATTTCAACACAATAATATTAACCAGTGAGTTATTAGTTCTCACAAGGCATATTTTGTACAAAGATTATTACAATAGCATGTAGGGTGTGAATACAGGGATGCTTTCGGTCACAACCTATGCTTAGCATTTGCTTAATTTATCCCGGGTGCCCCAGCATCTGGGACTGTGATACAGTCTGTTTCTCTACAGGCTCTTTCTCTCCCTATCTTCATCAGTCTGATTTTTAAAATAGTTTCCAAGTCCTTTGTTTAAGATTTCCTGCCTGGGCTTTCATCCCTACCCACTGGACTTACCAGCCCACCAGCGGATCAGAGCATGGTGGGGAGTGAACCTTCAGAGGAATTTGTCACCTGTATTATGTGTCAGGTATTGTTGATTATGGTTAACTACACCCACTGTCAAGTATCAGAGGGGTAGCCGTGTTAGTCTGAATCTGTAAAAAGCAACAGAGGGTCCTGTGGCACCTTTAAGACTAACAGAAGTATTGGGAGCATAAGCTTTCGTGGGTAAGAACCTCACTTCTTCAGATGCAAGGCTTGCATCTGAAGAAGTGAGGTTCTTACCCACGAAAGCTTATGCTCCCAATACTTCTGTTAGTCTTAAAGGTGCCACAGGACCCTCTGTTGCTTTTTACACCCACTGTCTACCTTTCTGTAGTCCTACAGAGCCCCCAGGGCTGAGTTAACCTGTAATGTTCCATATAGACATCTCCCACTTATAAATAAATACAGGTTCACCCAATATTAAAAAATAATAAAGATAGCTCCCACATTCTTCACATCTTGGTGATAGTCATTATATAAAAACCTAGATTGTTAGATCAGCACCAAAAATGGAAAACTATAATAGTATTTGGAACTTCCTTTTAACTGACTGTGTAGTGGTTTCACAAGAGAGATGACTAGTCATGATTAATTCAATATTAAACAGCTGTCAGACAATCATAGAAATATAGGGCTGAAAGGAACTTTCAGAAGTCATCAAGCCCAGCCCCCTACATTGGGGCAGGACCAAGTAAACCTAGACCATCCCTGGCAGGTGTTGGTCCAACCTGTTTTTAAAAGCCTCCAATAATATGGATTTCACAACCTCCCACAGAAGCCTATTTCAGAGCTTAACTACCCTTTTAGTTAGAAAGCTCTTCTTCATATCTAACCTACATCTCCCTTGCAGCAGATTAAACCCATTACTTCTTGCCCGACCTTCAGTGGATATGGAGAACTATTGATCACTATCCTAAAACTTATCAGGTTCCCCCTCAGTCTTCTTTTCTCAAAACTAAACATGCCCAGCTTTCACCTTACCTCACTGGTCATTCCTCATTTCTAAACATTTTATCATTTTTGCTGCTCTCCTTTGGACTCTCTCCAGTTTGTTCACATCTTTCCTAAAGTGTGACACCCAGAACTGGACACTAGTGCCAAGTAGATAGGGATAATTACCTTGTGTTTTATATATGACACTACTGTTAACACACCCCAAAATGATATTAGCCATTTTTGAAGCTGCATCACCTTGTTGACTCATATTCAATTTGTGAAAAGCAACAAAGAGTCCTGTGGCACCTTAAAGACTAACAGATGTATTGGAGCATAAGCTTTCATGGGTGAATGCCCAACGAAAGCTTATGCTCCAATACATCTGTTAGTCTTTAAGGTGCCACAGGACTCTTTGTTGCTTTTTACAGATCCAGACTAACACGGCTACCCCTCTGATACTATTCAATTTGTGATCCACTATAACCCCAAGATCCTTTTTAGCAGTAGCTAGCCAGTTATTCTTTGTTTTGTAGTTGTACATTTGATTTTTCTTGCCTTGTCTTTATTGAATTTATCTTGTTGATTTCAAACAAATTCTCCAATTTGTCAAGGTCATTTTCAATTCTAATTCTGCCCTCCAGAGTGCTTGCAACTCATCCCATCTTGGTGTCATACTCAAATTTTATAAACATACCCTATCTTAGTCATTAATAAAGATAGTGACTAGTACTGGACCTAGGACTGACCCCTGTATGACCACACTAGATCTGTCATCTCAGTTTGACAGTGAATCACTGATAACTACTCTTTCAGTACGGTCTTTCAACCAGTTGCACACCCACCTTATAGTAATTTCATCTCAACCACATTTCCCTAGTTTGCTTATGAGGATGTCATGAGGGACCATGTCAAAATCCTGACTAAAATCAAGATACATCACAGCTACTTCTTCCCCCTATCCACTAGGCCAGTAACCCTTTCAAAGAAGGAAATTAAGTTGGTTTGTCATGATTTGTTCTTGACAATATATAAGATGAATATTGTCTCTAAAATCCCAGCCTCCTGTTGATGTCAGTTGGAATTCCACTCATCTAGAGAGAGCATAATACTAGTCAAGAAGAGACTAGTGCACAAATCAATTCAGCATATCTAAGATTAGAATTGTGCCCTCACCTGATGAATAGTCTTGCATTGACATTGGGAACTAATTAATTGGGCCATTTATTGCTCCATCAGAAATGTCCTAGTATAGATTAAATCTGTCCTAAAAGCAGGATCATTACTGAGAGAATTTTTTCGGCATTTAAAAATGGTCAGGAACATGTTTATAAAATACTCCTACAAACATACATGAAATATTCATTTCTTGTTACGTAGTTTTTAACATTACAGCGAAAAGTACCTTTTATAAGATGTTCAGAAGCCACACGCTACAGTGGCTGAAGAAGAAATAACATATACCAGTGTAGCTGAAATTAAGGCACTATGTCCACTGAACATTTGCATATAAGATCAGGGTAAAGCAGTAAAGAATGTACTGGATGACCCCTTGCCCATTTAAGGCAGGTGCAACTCCCTTTGACCTCAGCGGTGCACGATCACATACATTCAACCTGAGTTTCTAGACATCAGCAATTCAATCAAGAAGAAGAAAAAAATAGAGACATTCCATCTGATATTATTGTTTTCATTGTTATCAGTAGATATATAGCTATAACTTAGCACATCAGGTAAATAATAATCGCCTATGTTTCTATATTGTATATTTTTAATTATGACAATATTTAATAGAGTATGAGGCAATATTCTTGAATAGTATTTAAAATATGGATTTAAAGGGCATTAATTCTATTCAAAAAGTCCATCTGTTGCTGGCAAACTCTCACAAGAGGTTGCATAGCAACCTTTATTACTGAATGCATGTGGTCAGCCTCCCTGGGTTGCTTTTGTCTGGCTTCTGAGTGCAGTGCCCTTGATAGAGAAACAGTAGGCATTCTTTTTTGGCTAGAGCTTTGCCTGGTGAGTGAAGTACTCACTACAGTGTACTTAGGTACATATCCTTGTGCTGTGATTTCTTACATATACACAATTGAATGTATTTTTCTATGGATGTCCCAAATTCCTGGGCTTTTGGCAGGTATTGCTTCTTTCCTTTATGGACCTTTATATGAAGAGAGTAATTTACCCGGAGCAAGTGGAAGAAAATTCCCAGTGTATAAAGTACTACATAAAATTACATTTTGAAACAACCTACACTGTAACTTGTATTTAAAAGCTTTAATTATATAGTTTATAACTATAATTTCAACATTACTTATGAAAATGTCTAAATATTTGTATGAAAAGTATAGGTACTGCAGATATATTTTTAAAAAGGAAATAATCATTCAGACACGATAAATAGTTTGTTTCTGAATGACTACAGAATAACTTTAAGGCCTTAATTCAGCAAAATATGCGTAAGTCCATCTTTAGTCAGCAATGCACTCAGCATGTAGGTAATTTTAGCAATGGGACTTAAGCATGTGCTTACGTGCTATGCTGAAAAAGGATAGACTGCTGAACCAGGGCCTAAAAGAAGCATGGTCCAGTGGTCTGAGCGCAAAGCTGGGCATCGGAGAGTTCTGAGTTCTAATACCATCTCTGCTTGTAACTCTTTGCTAACTGCAGTCTTTGGCAAATCACTTAATCTTTCTACCATAATCTGAGAAACTTGGATTAAAATGTATTGGCTATAATATTTTATTATTAGCTTATAATAGAATTTACAAATAAGTTAAGCAAACTATTAAGCTTCATATATTTCATGAGCATTATTGACAGGACTATGACATAAATACTAGCCAGCTAAGAAGATTCCATATATCCAGGTTGCTAACATTATTAAATAATTGGGGACATCCCTGTTTTCAGGTCCTATCTTGATGTCCTTCTCATTTTAGTTCCTAACTCTCTGGAAAAAAATGGCTTTTTATTCTCATTTTGCAGTCTGGCCACTCGAAGGAACTATTGGTCAGTTGAGCTGGTGAAACTGACAGCTGCCTGGCTGAATGCCTATGCTCTGTTTTACACAGCACTCAAAAGACACCACTCAAAACAGATAAAAATATATGCCCGAAAGAGCATATAAATTAATCATACAAAACGTAATGAAGGAGTAATGAGATCATTGGGAGAAGACTGGAGGAGGGAGGATTGGGGTAACAACAGCCAGGTAATGCTGTAACTCAGGGCATGTCTACACTATGAAATTAGGTTGAATTTATAGAAGTCGATCTTTAGAAAGCATTTTTATACAGTCGATCATGTATGTCCCCACTAAGCACATTAGGTCGGCGGAGTGCGTTCTCAATACCGTGGTTAGCATCGACTCATGGAGTGGTGCACTGTGGGTAGCTATCCCACTGTCCCCGCTACCCATTGGAATTCTGGGTTAAGCTCCCAATGCCTGATGGGGCAAAAACATTGTTGCGGGTAGTTTTGGGTACATGTCATCAGTTTCCCCTTCCTCCCTCCCTCCCTCCTTGAAAGCAACGGCAAACAATTGTTTCATGCCTTTTTTCCTGGATTATCTGCAGACACCATAGCATGGCAAGGATGGAGCCCGCTCAGCTGAGCACTGCTTTTGTGAGTATTATAAACACCTTGCACATTATCCTGCAGTATGTGCAGAGCCTGGCTAGGAGCCACCAGCACGAGGACGATTGTGAGGAGGACATGGACACAGATGTTTCTGAAAGCATGGGATGCGGCAATTGGGATATCATGGTGGCATTGGGGCAGGTTGATACAGTGGAACGCTGATTCTGGGCCCAGCAAACAAGCACAGACTGGTGGGACCGCATAGTGTTGCAGGTATGGGATGATTCCCAGTGGCTGCGAAACTTTCGCGTGCATAAGGCCACTTTCATGGAACTTTGGGAGTTGCTTTCCCCCTCCCTGAACTGCAGGATTGCCAAGATGAGACCTGCCATGACAGTTGAGAAGCGAGTGGTGATAGCCCTGTGGAAGCTTGCAACGCCTGACTGCTACCAGTCAGTCGGGAATCAATTCAGAGTGGGCAAATCTACCGTGGGGGTTGCTGTGATCCAAGTAGCCAAGGCAATCAATAACCGTCTGTTAACAAGGGTAGTAACTCTGGGAAATGTGCAGGTCATAGTGAATGGCTTTGCTGCAATGGGGATCCCTAACTGTGGTGGGGCGATAGACGGAATGCATATCCTTATCTTGGCACCGGACCACCTTGCCAAACAGTACATAAACCGTAAGGGGTATTTCTCAATGGTGTTGCAAGCACTGGTGGATTACAAGGGTCGTTTCACCGACATCAACGTGGGATGGTTGAGAAAGGTGCATGATGCTTGCAACTTTCAGAACTCCGGGCTGTTCGAAAAGCTACAAGAAGGGACTTTCTTCCCAGACCCGAAAATTACCTTTGGGGATGTTGAAATGCCAATAGTTATCCTTGGGGACCCAGCCTACCCCTTGATCCCATGCCTCAGGAAGCCATACACAGGCATCCTGGACAGTAGTAAGGAGCAGTTCAACTATAGACTGAGCAAGTGCAGAATGGTGGTAGAATGTGCCTTTGGATGTTTAAAACGGTGTGGGCGCTGTCTGCTGAGTAGGTTGGACCTCAGCGCAACCAATATTCCCATTGTTATTGCTGCTTGCTGTGTGCTCCATAATATCTGTGAGAGTAAGGGGGAGACGTTTATGGTGGGGTGGGAGGTTGAGGCAAATCGCCTGGCGGCCAATTTTGAACAGCCAGAAACCAGGGCGGTTAGAAGAGCACAGCAGGGCACACTGTGCATCAGAGAGGCTTTGAAAAACAGTTTCGTGATTGACCAGGCTACGGTGTGACAGTTGTGTGTGTTTGTCCTTGATGCAAAACCGCCCCCTTTGTTGAATGTACTTCCCTGTAATCCAATCCCTCTCCCCCCTTCGACCACAACTGGCAAAGGAAATAAAGTCACTATTGTTTTGAATCCATTCATTCTTTATTTATTAAAAAAAAAAAAGAGATAACTGACAACGCTGACTAGTAAAAGGTAGCTCGGGTGGTGTGGGGGAGGCGGGAAGGACAAGGCCACATTGCTTATTGTAGCCACACTACAAATCAAAGCTGTTTGAATGACAGTCTTCTGTTGCTTGGGCCATCCTCTGGAGTTGAGTGGTTGGTGTAGTGTAGACCAGACCTCAGTGAGGACTGAATAAAATTAAGACATTTAAAAAAATGTAATAAAATCAATAAATGTCTTAGGCCCTGTTCTTTCAAAGAGAGCCATGTAGGTAAATCCCTGTGCCTTCGCGGAGTTCTGCTGTTTTCAGCAGGGTTCCACATGAGCACATGAATCTACCTGCTTGGTTCTTTTTGTAGGATCAGGTCTTTGTCCACTTGTTTACCTTTAAATCACATACCCAGCCAAATACATTGCAAAAAGGTACATGGAAACAGAGTTCAGTTTTCCAAAAGTTTACTCTCTGCCTTAACTCCATATTCCTATTGCTAGGAAATATTTCTTTATAGTGTTGGATGAAGGAAGGGAAGGTGTGGGAGAGATTACCTCAAAATGATGGGTTTTGTATTATATGAAAGAAAAGAGTAAATTCCATCTAAGCCTTTCATTTAAAAAAGCAGAAATTACACAAGAAATCATATCCATTTGCCTCTCAATTCCTATCTTTGTCGTTTCCATTCATATTCTTATTGACCTGGAAAAATAACACAGATGTCTCACTGACATTCACACTGCTTAATTGAAGTCATTAATGCTTTCGTTATCCTGTAGGACAAGCAGAAGCACTTCTTGAGAGTACATTAGAGCAGGTAACAGAGACACCAGCACTTCAATGAGAAATTCCTGCAGATGTCACAGTTAGCTTCATCTGTTTTTTGCCAATACATAATGCTTTAAAAGACATAATTTCAGAAGTGTAGCCAGTAGTGAGCTTTATGGCTACATCCCTTTTTACACAACTGTTAGGCCCCATCTTTGCTGAGCCTTTAATCATGGAACAGTTTAAAAATTTGATTTAACATCATGGTTTAAGCTAATTCAGGTTAAACAGTTTGTCTCTGTCCACCCTGGTCAGGAAAACAGTGCTTAAAATGAGTGAACCAGAGGAACAGTAAATTTTTTGAATGCGTCCCACGTAGTGAAACTTCTAATGTAAACAGAACCTCTGGTGTAGCCAAGATCTACATACAAATCTAGCACTCAAGAGTTAGCACAAAATCCTCCCTCAGATACAAAGTCAAAGGAAGTTGTTCAAATTTAGTTGGACAAGATCAGTGTTTACAGATTTTACATATGTAATTTTTGTCATTTCTTCCTTAAATTGTTTAAATTATGTTGGTTCAAAATATTGGGGGATGGTTTTATAAAAGAAGAGTCAAATGAAAGGGATGCTTATGGACCAGCTTCTGTCAAAGTATCACCAGTTGACTTTAAGGGTTTTCTTTGGGAATCAGAAAAGCTGTGTATCAAAGTCCGTGGGAGTCTTATTTAATTATAATTTCTGGTAGTGCATCAGCTTTAATGAGAGATGAAATGAAGCTGATATTAATTTCTTATTTCCCATTTTTGACCTATTTGATTTGCAGATCCATGCAACTAAATATCTCTGGACTAATCTTATCCTTATTAGCCATGTTAAATTCACAACTGAGTGTAAGGTAAAGTGCCTAAAAGACTTCTCTATTTGAAAAAGGAAAATAATAACATTATTTAAAAAATTGAAATAAATGTCCATTAAAACATATACCATAATTTTTTCCCCACTTTTCACTGAAATTTCAAAATTTTCCCCACTGACTCTGCTTAAAAATGATCCAGGAAGTTTTCTGACCTTTCTTTTTACATTGGCCTAAGCATGCCAATATTGCCAATGTTTTATCAAGGGGCTCCTACAAACCTTTTCCTGTGATAAACCTGAGGGGTAGTTGTATTAGCATACAGGTTGGTGCAGGAAAGGGCAATTTATATTCATTTGTATTCCCATTTAAATAAAAATATTTTACCATGTCTGCAAAAAGAGAGAGGGGGAACAACAATTAGCAAACAAGCTCACTGGTAATGCTTGTAGTTTAAGCATGTGAGTAACTCCATTTACTTACAATTCCTTGCTAAACTGGAGCCAGGCTGAACATACTGCTAATATACCACAGTGTTCATCCGGCACAATTTGAAGTGGGGCAGAGTAAGATGAAGGCCTTCTAGGAAAATCTGACTGTATTCTCCCCCAGTAAATTGTTTTGAAAACATATGACAGTGCAATTCAAAGGTAAAATATTTGCTCTTTAGAGATATTTTAGGAGACCCAAGGATAAAAATGATCTCTCATAGAGATGATTTAGCAGTATCGGAGGAGGTAGAGGGTGACTCCTTTGAAGGGAGGGAAATCAGCCCAATATTCTATTCAGTATGATGGCAGAATTTTAACAAGGGGTTCCCAGGAACCCACTCCAGCACATCACTGGCATGTTATATTTATAACCAAGAATCTATAGGAAAATTGTGATACTAAGTAAAAACAAACTAATATCTCATTCACAATTCAGTGCTATTACTAGTTGACTGATTTCAAGCTAAACTTAAAGCCTATTATGCCAAATTAAACTGCTCTATTGGAGATTTCCCCTAGTTATAAGGTTCCAGCAATGACCATGAAAAGAAAAGTATAAAACTATCCAAAGGCTAGAAGCTGAGCCTAGACAAATTCAGACTGGAAATAAGGTGTATATTTTTGATAGGTTAATTAATCATTGGAACAATTTACCAAGGATAGTGGTGGATTCTCCATCACTGAAATTTTTTAAACCAAGATTGGATGTTTTCTAAAAGATTTTCTCTAGGAATTATTTTGGGGAAGTTCTATGGCCTGTGTTATACAGGAGGTCAGACTAGATTATCACAGTGGTCCCTTTTGGCCTTGTAAGCTATGAAGCTATGAAGTACAGGGTTACATCTTGCTTGATAGATTGGCAAACATAATTTACACTTTCCTATATACATACTATATAGCACCCATTGCAATATTCTGACCACTCTTTTATAGGAACTGTAGACTGTATTTATATCTTGCAATAATTGTATATTCTATTCAGTTCTTATTTCTTCTTGCACATCTGCCACCAGGGCCGGCTCCAGGCACCAGGCAACCAAGCTGGTGCTTGGGGCGGCACCTGGAGGGGGGCGGCGCGGCGCTCGGGCCGCCGGGGAGAGCGGGGCCACAGCCGGGCTCGCCGCCCTCCTCCCAGGGCTCCGGCCGCCCTCCCCTCCGGCGCCCTCCCCCCGGCCGCCGGGGGGAGAGCAGAGCCCCCGCCGGGGCTCGCCGCCCTCCCCCCGGCGCCCTGCCCCTGGCCGCCGGGGGGAGAGCAGAGCCCCCGCCGCGGCTCGCCGCCCTGCCCCCGCCGGGGCTCGCCGCCCTGCCCCCGGCGCTCTGGCCGCCGGGGGGGGGGGGGGAGAGCCGAGCCCCCACCGGGGCTCGCCGCCCTCCTCCCAGGGCTCCGGCCGCCCTCCCCTCCGCCGCCCTCCCCCCGGCGCCCTGCACCCGGCCGCCGGGGGGAGAGCAGAGCCCCCGCCGGGGCTCGCCGCCCTCCCCCCCCGGCGCCCTGCCCCCGGCCGCCGGGGGGAGAGCAGAGCCCCCGCCGGGGTTCCGGCCGCCCTCCCCCCTGCCCCGGGCTCCGCCCCCCCCGCGGGGGGGGGGCGGCCGGAGGCTTTTTTGCCTGGGGCGGCAAAAAAGCCAGAGCCGGCCCTGTCTGCCACTAAATTTATGTGTTTATTTTTCCCCCAGCATTTGCTGTTTTCTTGTACATCCAAAAGAAACAGTCTATTTTGTATTATGGTTATTTTTTCCTGTGGAGAAATGTGCCTGCAAATGAGTTTATTGACTGCTTCACTTGAAAGCAAGTTATCATATAAAAAATTATGTGTGAGAACTGGGTGCATTCATTATAGCTGACCTGCTGGGATATCAGCAATGCAATAATCCAAGTTTGTTGCTTAGATTATGTTCTGTATAAAGCTTGCAACATATTTTGTTTATATTATTGATAATAATCAGGATTTTGCTTCCTCCATTCCAAGGGAAACACATGGACATATGTTTATTTTATTTCTCAGAACATACGCCTCCGTTTTTTTTATACTCTTGGTTTATTGCCATTTAAGCAAACCATTATGTCATATACATATAGAATTGGGAATCTGAAAATATTAAAAGTAAAATTTTAAAAGCCTTCTCCATTAATTACTGCTTATCCTTATTGTAATCTACATGCCTGTGCTGAGGCTCAGGTGCTTTGATGAGATGGGAAAGGCCATTTTATAAGTAAAACTAATGTCTTAAATGTAGAGACATTGAAGGCCTGGTCTACACTACACAGTTAGGCCAATGCAAGGCATCTTATGTCGACCTAGCTGTGGATGTGTCTACACTTAAATCTCACTCTCGCCAACATAACTGCCCTGGTATGCCAAGTTAATAACACCACCTCCCCTAGCGGTGTAGAGTCAAGGTCAATATAGTTAGGTTGACACAGTGTCAGTGTAGACATTGTGTTACTTACATCGACTGTTACTGGCCTCCAGGAGCTGTCCCACAATGTCCCACAGTGACTGCTCTGGTCACTGTTGTAAACTCTGCTCTACTGCCCAAGGGTCAGGTGGACAGGAAGCCACCCTTCCCCTTTAAAGCCCTGCAAATTTTTAAATTCCTTTTCCTTGGTCACTCAGCTTGGCAAGCATGCCTAGCAGCTCTCCATTGTTTTGTGCAACTCCCCAGTTGACCATGTCGGCTACACACTGCAGACACCCGGAGTTCACAGGAGGTGTTGGATCTCTTGGGTCTGTGGGGAGAAGAGGCTGTGCAGGCATAGCTCTGATCCAGCTGTAGAAACATCAACATCTATGAGCAGATTGCTCAGGGCATGCAGGAGAAGGGCTACAACAGGGACCAGCAGCAGTGCCACTTGAAAGCCAAGGACCTGCAGCAGGTGTACCAGAAGGCAATGGACACCAAGAATCAATTTGGTGAGGAGCCACAGACCTGCCACCTCTACAAATAGCTGTATGCCATCCTTGGTGGAGATCCCACCCCGCAAGAGCCCTGTGAATGCTTTGGAGGAGCCTGAGTCATAGGCCCCCACTGTGAACAGCAAGGAGGAGGAGGTGGGCAAGGGAGAGGAGGAGGAATATGGGGGACAGACGACCAGGGGATCCAGCTGTGCAGCAAGCCAGGACATGTTTTTGAGTCCACTGCAGTCCAGCCAGTCCCGACAGATGAGCATGACAATGCGATCCCACCAGTCAGTGCTTGTTTCTCGGGCCCAGAACTGGTGCTCCACCGTCTGAAGCTGCTCCGTGAATGCCGTCAACAGCCTTGAATTGTTTCTTTCTATGTCCCACAGCAATCTAGCCTCCAAGGCAGCTCCTCTTGCAGTTCTACAAATACTGCTGGATCGGATGCCCTGTGTTTGCAATGCTCATGACAACAGTGCAGAGATGGCAGACTGCGAGGAGAGAGATGCAAGTCTGAGGGGATTTTGGAAAGAAGCGTGACATATTATGGGATGCAAATGAAATTATGGGATGGCGAACACTGCATTATGGGAAGTTGAACCCATATTCCCAGTCACCCTTACACCACTTGTTTTGGCCCCATGAGGCATTGCAAAAACTTCCCCAAACACCCTGCGCTGGATGGTGGTGAGTTGCACTGTGGGATAGCTACCCATGATACACTGCATTCTGCATCGATACAAGTGCTCCTGGTGAGGACACACGCCGCTAGTACCAAGAGTGTAGTGTGCACACGCACAAGCGATGTAATAACTGCAGCATCTGTATGCCAATGTAATTTAGGTTGACATTATTTTGTAGTGTAGACATGGTCTAATAATAAATAAGAGCAATTGAGTACAATATTTGGACAAGAAATGAAACAATCTTGTAAGATATTATTCTGTGTAGACAATAGCTGGACAAGCCCAGACTCATGGGGGTTCATGTACCACACAGTATATCAGTGACTGAAGCACCTAAATTCCATTAGTGTTAATCCTGGAGGTGATGTGTACTCAGCTCCCCTCTCATAGCCTGAACATGAACCCCGCAGTTTAATGGAATTGGACGATAGTACATTCACATAATTATATACTTGTTAAGGTGACTACGGTTATTTTGTCTGGCTAACATGACACTAATTTGTTTCATCTGTTAGGTTTAAGGTTAAACAATATTAATGGTTAGTGAATAGCCTAACGGATCATCTACAAGCCATTTAGGCATGCAGTGAACCTTAGCTTTTCAATGACTTCTCTAATGAAAGATCTATACGAGTCCCTGCCTACTGTCACAATAGAGATAGTAGGAGAGTCACCTAATCGAGTGTGATGATAAATCAATTGATCTGTAACCCTATTTTCATACAGTGAAAAAGATATGGAAGGAACATTTTACGATCACCTTATTTCCAGTTGAATATCTATAAATAAAAGAGACAGTTTCCTATTTGAAAATGTTCCCTTTGTTACTGTGATTCAAAAGCAGGGAGAATCTGATTGATGTCCTATTTTATAGATGTGTCAGTTACTTTTGTCATTTCCATGAGATTTAAAGTTCTTAGAAATTAAATATATGATGCAGAACATCAGAGATGCTTGCTCTTCACTGTCATGTGTAAGGTTAAGGATTAAGATAAAGTTGATGTGTGCACTACTTGTTTCTCCCTATGAATGGCATCCAAAAATGCACTGGGATGATTTAGAGAGAAATCTGGAATGATGTAGTTTACAAAAATATAAGGCCCTTTGAAGATTTTTTAAACAGAAATTGGATTAAAGAAGATGTTAAAGACAGCGGACTCAGTATTGTCACTGTTTGATATCCAGGTTTCATGCTATTCTATGGGCTTCATTAAATGTTTTTCCTTTTGCCATAATGTCTTTTAAACATTTTTGATCCTGAGAGATTCTATATCCTCTCTAAATACTGACTCTATTCATCCTTGCTGCAGTTACAAACCATCATGAGGGTTTGACTATAACTGCTGTCGCATTTATACCTATGAGTGGATTCTTTTTACCACTCATTGAGCTCTCTGGCCTATTTTTTTTTAAACTGACTAGTGGTTTTGGGTGCCTGAGTTTTGAGATACTTAACCTGAGACACCTTAAAGAGGCCTCATTTTCAGAGGGTGCTGATCACCCTCTGAAAATCAGGGCCCTTTCATTTGTCAAGTAGGGTATCCAAAATCTGAGGTCCCCCAAATCACTAGTCACTTTTTTTAAAATTGAGGTAGCTAACATTCTTAGACAATGTAGTCCTAATAACTCTGGTATGCTGGTTGCCATTAAGCACTCTACATCTCCCAGCATTTACTACACAGCAATATCTGAGGTATTGCCTCTAGTTCCTATTCTAATTCTACAGTATGTTAGACACTAAAGTGTGGTAACGTATGGTAAATTAAATTATAATTCTTTAATGCAAACTGCTGATAGGTAACCAAATAGACACTGCTTTTCATGGATGCCAGGTAATCCTTTGTTAAATAATCTAATAAGAAGCTGACATGTGTACCCATCTAGGGAGGGGCAAATCAGGTAGTATATTTGCTGAATATGCCAAATATTGGCCATAGCTGTTCATCCAAATATAGCCAAATAAGAACCCAATTGCCTAAAATTAGGCATCTAAATCCAAAGTTAGCCCCCTAAATACCATTTTTATTTATTTATTCCTTTTATATTTTAAGAGCCATACAGTTTATCTTACAAAAATTGTAAACACACAGACAAAGGATAAAAATACAAACTGCCAGTACCTGCCAAATCAACCCATTCCAGCCTACAAACTACCACCCTCATCTGACCATGACATCATGCAACCTGCTGAAGTGCCCTGAAAATCAACCGATTTGAGATGTGACAGAACTGGGATTGCAATGATTTCCAAGGTCAAAGACCTCTCATGGAAAATGCCCTGATATCAGCCTTCTCTCTTTTTTAATCCAGGAGACTCTGTGCTTCAGAACCTCCAGTAATCATAACTGTGGCAGTGTCATCACTTAAATGCCTAAAAGAGGTATTTAACTATCTAAATACAAATTGAGGTCTGTAGCTGTAGGCAGTTAGGCTTGAAAATTAGGACCAATATGAGCTGATATTTGGTATTCTCAATATTTAGTCATCCATCAGCGGACATGAGCAAGGATCAGCACTTTACTAGCTTTACCTAGTCCAGATTTATGTACTCCCAGCTGTGTGTGGATTGCCGGGGTTCTTGCCACTAGTTTGGCATTTCAGACACTGCCACAGGCTATGCATTCACTTTTCACCTGGAGTTACTGTGACTCACTGGGTCACAGCTGAGAATACCAAATTCAGGACAAACTGCTAAGAAATAGGGCAGACACACCCCAGAACTGGTGGTTATTTTTCCACAAGATATACCGAACCAGAACAAAAGTAAACTTTTGCCTCACCACACTGGCTAACAAGAAGAAATGCAGCCTTCTTAGGTACTCCAGATCTGGATTCAACACCCAGACACTAGACTTAATGATGAGTAGTTATTTAAAACCAATTTCATCAACCAAAGGGTTCTTGTGATCCCAAAGGACAAGCCACATACCCAGGTCACTATACAACTCAATATATAATTCAGATAACACCTGGCAATACACATGCAGAGATGGAGAAAAATTCCCTAGCCCTCCCCAGGCCTGCATAGACAAAGGACAGAAGATTGGTGAACCAACCTCCTCCACTGACCTTCAGGATGTCAGCAAAGATGAGGCAGTGGTGAGTCCCCTTTCCTTGGTCTCATAGGAAGTGGGAAGAAAACAGGTAGCCTGACCCATCCCTCAATGGGAGGTTTCTTCAGTCCTGCCCCTTAGGATGCAAGTGTAAGTCTGGGGGAAACTACAACCCCCATCCTGCAGCAGAGAGGAAAGGATTTGGGAGAACTACAGTATGTCTGCTCAATCCGCTCTTCCCCTGGGGTAACAGGGTGGATTTTGGGAGAGCATCTTGTTTCCCCCTGTTTCCCACCGGGCAGTTGAAGGAGACCTTCACTTCTGCTCTGTTTGTGGTGAAATATTTGTGGGGGGGGGATCTTCTTCATTCCCCTTTCTACTGAGAGGAGGGGCTGTGAGACCAAAACCACTTTGTTCTGGTCTGTGAGCACAAGCCCCGGGACTAGGACTATTAGCCCTGTCTATGAGACTGGAAAGGCTAACAAATCTTTAAAAATTGCTGTCTGCTTATCAAGCAGACCAGACAATGACTGTTTGCCCTGGATTTCAGGATCTGGCCCTTAGCTTTCTAATGATGTTGGCTTTTTCATTCATCCATCTACTTTCTCTTGCCTATACCTTTCCATGGTCATCAAAAAGTGGGCCAATCTTGTGCTTAACACGTTCCCTTTACCCCACATCAATAGTTAATTGAGATTCAATGGCATATAGAAGCATAGCTATCCCTGTGAAAAGAATAAACATCATGTAGAGTTAGTCTGAAGTACATAAAAACACTTATCTCAAAAGCTCTCTAAATCTCTCTCTCTCTATGGGATTATGCCTATTTCATGTTCTTTCCTTCTCACATTGTAGATGCTACTATTAAAAAGTTAAAAGGTATGCAGCTGGCTAGATATTAGTGATGTCCGCTGTGAACTTTCTCACTTTTGTTCAGCACAATCCATTGAATCACCATGGCTAACTTCCGCCTGAAGTCTCGTGTTTCTACTCTTTTCTACTCATCCCTGAACAAAATCACCATCTGCTGCAACCAGAGAATAACATTGCAACAATTTGATAACCTGCTATGGGATTAGCCAATTTCAATTCATGTGATTCAGTTTGAGACACCAACAGCTGAACCTAGGTCTCAGTTCTGTAATATAAAGACAAGTATTTCAGTTCACTGAGCTATCACACAGGGAGCTGGTGAAGTATTTCTGCTGATGCAGTCACCACTACACAACACATGAAAATATGTACAGTCACATTTCAAATGTTTGTACTTCTATACTGTGTTGATATGGAGATGGTCAAGAAAGAAGCAGCATCAGAGGAATAAAAGCATTGGAAAACAGCCTAAATCTTTAGCTTTCAAAACCTGTATTGGTGGTTTTAATCATATTTTTTTCAGACCATTTCTGAGTAACATCAAGTCCTCAAATTCCCTCAAGTAAATAAATAAATAATTGATACACACCCCCCAAGAATTTAAAAACTACATTAGCCATTAAACATTTGGCTGCCCACCACACCTGCTGAATTCAATGGAATGTTAAGATATCCCCAGGGAATTCAACAGCATGGCAAGTACTTTCCACATGGATGAACCTGAACATTTTTTATTTACGATAACAGTGACACAGAATCTGAGCCAAAGCCCATTGAATTCAAAAGGTGTCTTGGTTTCTATATAAACTCTGCTTCTGTTCTAAAATTATTGAGAGTCCTTCTACCTAGAACCAAAGTTCCTAAATGCTATTTCATGCCTCCTCCTTCCCTCCCAGGCACAGACATACACTCTGGTAAGATCTCCTATTATAAATCAAAAGGTGGGCCATGTTTTCTTATCCCATGTCTACGCACGTAGCAAAATCTCACTTTCTTCTGAAGACCTTCACCTGCTTGTTACATAGTTGTGTCTCGTTACTGTGGGGAAAGCAAATGATTCTGATTATCTTGTCATTTAAAGAGTGCTCCACACCCAGCAGCTCCTATTGAGAACCAAAGTACTCAAGAAGAAAGGAGAACATTGTACGTTGCTGGGTGCTGAGCACTTTTTAAAATCTGTCCCCTTAGGGCTGGTCTACATATACAGTCTTTGTACTAATGTTACTACCTCAATTCAGAAACCAAAGCAGATAAATTGCGACAGCATCCTAATGTGGATGCACTTATAGTGGTATAAAGTTGCCAATTGGAGTAGATTATGTTGATAAATTTATCAAAAGGACGCTGTTCTAGTCCTGAAGTTTTGGAAATCTGTCCCCTATTCTCAGTCCAGGTGACTTATTTAAAATGAAAGAAAACAGAAAAGAGAGAACAAATATAAAATCTAATATTGAATTAGTAGTAGTGGTAGTAGTCATCGTCATCTCCCTGGGAGAGAGGGAACATAAGAATTCACTTTATAACATCCTGCATTTGAACTGATTCACAAAATGGCAGCTTTCTCACAGCTGCCCCTGCACAACACAGGAAAACTCCAAAACTGTTAAAGGCACAGTCCACAGAAGACATAGTGACAAATCTCCTTTCATTTATATATCTACATAAACCACATCCTCAACATCTATTTCAATAGGCTCTAAGCTTCCAAGATCCTTAAATATAAACCTGTCCGAAAAGAAGTGGATGTTGGGGAATTTTTGTTTAACGCCTACTCTACTTCACAAATTTATAGTTAAGTAGATCTGAGTGTTAAAATGATTTGCTTTAGGACTGTTGGAAAATCAAGCCACAGAACAGGTCAAATGCTTTATGCATATTTATTCCATTGTCAAAACTAAAATGGAATGTCTGTTTCCCCCCAGCAAACATAGTTTTAGAACTGGTGTCATAATTGCTATTGAAAGTCTGAATGACTTAAACACTTGAATGAAATTCACTCTTTCTGTGCAGAAAAAATTATATCTCCTACTCTGATGATTGTCAGAACTCAGATGTGTTCAATATCACTATCAGAGATGATGGTTTTATTTCATGTTAACCTAAGTAGAAATGCGATAATCCGTTTATTCATCTAAATAGCAGTCCAATTCAATCTTACCCCCAAATTATTAGGTTTACCTTATAGTTAACATTCATGTTTTAGAAATCTTTTACATGGACCACAGTCAAGTAAAATGCACCAACACATATCAGCATACTAGTCTAAAAACATGAAACCAAAATAGTCTAATTCACCACATGTCGTAGCTCTAGTATAGTCTAAAAACTTTTCCAATTATCTCCTCTCACAGACGGTCCACTTTTCATTCTTTTGTTTTGGGGAAGAGGGAAATCACATATAAGAAGAAATAGTAGCTCATCTGTTATTGATGAAGAAGCAATACGTAAAGATACCCTGTGATCTCCCAGAAGACCATCCTCCGACCGCATGCTCTGATTTGTATTCTCATCATGCAATTCTCCGCAAGGAGTCAAGTCTTCATAGCACTCAGCCAAGTTCTTTACATTTATTATGTTTTCTTCAGGTTGTTGCAAAGTCTCCTCTTGCAGAGTCTCATTGTTGTCTAGCAACCTGGACATCCAGTTTTAGGGCAAAATTTGTCCTTCCGCTTTCAAAGGAGAATTTTGCCCTAAGAACTATAGCTAATAAATTAAAAAAGCAGACCCATCACTTCAGTCTCTCTTGTTATATTAGTATGGCTGTCATCAGATCCTAAGTTACCCATTTATTACTTCATCTATTCTCCAGGTTAGACATTAAAACTAAATACCCTTCTGACTATATACTTACTCAGATTAAAGATCTTCTTTTCAAAAAGAATAAGAGATAATCCTGGTGTCCTGTCTAACAATCCCACTTTCATAATGTAGTTGGAGTCGACGTAGCTTACTGCGGTGTCTTCACTGCTCTACGTCAACAGGAGACACTGTCCGGTCGACTTACCTTACTCTTCTTAGGCTTTGTCTTCACTACCCGCCGATCCGGCGGGTAGCAATCGGTCTATCGGGGATCGACTTACCGCGTCTAGTGAAGACGCGGTAAAATCGATCCCTGATCGCTCTGCCGTCGACTCCGGAAATCCACCTCGGCAAGAGGCGGCAGCGGAGTCGGCGGCAGCGCGGCAGCGGTCGACTTTCCCGCGTCCTCACCGCCAGGTAAGCCGACCTAAAATACGCAACTTCAGCTACGGTATTCACGTAGCTGAAGTTGCGTATCTTAGGTCGGACCCCCGCTGCAGTGTAGACCTAGCCTTAGGGAGCTGGAGTACTGGAGTTGACCAGAGAGCTCTCTGCCATCAATTTTGCGGGGCTTCACTAGACCCGCTAAATCAACACCCGCTGATCTCCCAATAGTGAAGATAAGCCCCCACTCTTTCTTTCTTCCCTTTAGACACTTTGCAGCTGTTTTCTGCTTGACAATTCTACTATCAAAAAAAGGATGGCAACTTTCAGTACCAAATGTCAGTGCATTGAGGGGATTTGAGCATCTAACTGTGACTTTAGGTGCCTTAGCTCCTCAAAATCTCTGCTCAGCTGCTCCCTAACCCTATAGATGTGTACATTTCACCCAATGGGCATGCTCAAAGCAGACTCAGTCCTGACCTCCTCGCTCATGTCTGAGTCCTAGCAGGATTCTTAAATTAGCCTTTCCACCCTACCTCACCTGTGGGCAGGGCAGGCTCCAGGCACCAGCCCACCAAGCTTGTGCTTGGGGCGGCACCTGGAGGGGGGCGGCGCGGCGCTCCGGCCGCCGGGGAGAGGGGGGCCACGGCCGGGCTCACCGCCCTCCCCCCGGCGCTCTGGCTGCCCTCCCCCCCGGCGCCCTCCCCCCGGCCGCCAGGGGGAGAGTGGAGCCCCCGCCGGGGCTCGCCGCCCTCCCCCCGGGGCTCCGGCCGCCCTCCCCCGCAGCAGGGGGGGGGCGGCCTGTCAGAGGCTTTTTTGCCTGGGGCGGCAAAAAAGCCAGAGCCGGCCCTGCCTGTGGGACCAGATATAGTACACATCCTTAGAGATACCAGTCAGGTCCCAAACAAAAGACAGAAGGAGGAATCTATTCTTCCACCTCCCTCATTTACCTAACAGCCCAGTGGTTAGCACCCTTATCCACAATATGCAAGACCCAGGTTCAAATACCCACTCTACTAACAAGTCAGGTCTCCCACTGCAATGAGTCAAGAAGGACAAATCTTTTATCATAAACACATAATGATATGCTTGTAAAGCAGTTATATTATTAGAATATATAAAACCTTAACACTAGTCTACTAATGTATTTTCTTCTCTAGTATCAGGGTCTTTTATTTTTCTCTCCTCTGTCCTACATGTTTGTCCTTTTATTGTTATAATACAAATATCCATATAGCTACTGGACCCTATGGGCTTATTCTTCTTATCATTCGTTATTTGCTAATGGAAACACCCATGATACGCTAGTCACTTTCCAGACATTCAAGAAGGACTAGTTCATGCCTTTGGAGTCTTGCTTAGAATTAAAAAGAGCACACAGAAAAAAAAAAGTGTTCAAAATGTATTCCAAACATGGAAGTGTACACTGAACCCATATGAGACCAAAAATTCCACACAGATTTGCAATGTGAGCAGCAATCAATGCATCACTGTTGGCGAATGTTTCATGTAAGAAAGTATCAATGTTTGTGGAAATGCTGTAAAAATCCCTCATTTAGGCTTCGATAATCCATTACTCAGCAAGTTGTGTGTAACTGTAGCAGTTGGCTCAGATGTAAGAGATCTCAATTATGGGCGGTGATAGCAGCAGCTGATGATATTAGCAGAAGTTGGCTGGAAATGCAGAGCATGGATACACAGTAAAATAAATTGGACTCATATCTGTAATAAATCCCTTTGGAGATGACTCATCCTGGACAAAGTGTTTCAAAACCCAGTTATCCAACTGAATATCAAAGAAAGCATTCAGGATCCAATATATGCATATTGCCATTGTGATATGAGTAGAACATCCATATCAGAAATGGCTCAGATATTACATTTGACACTGGTCCATCTTGCAGGTATCCAGAGTCCTCCAGGGAGCAATCATTCCATAGTGGCGCTAATATATGCTGTAGTCAAAGATGTACAGTCCACAAAGTGGTGATTCAAGCTGGAAGTAGCTCCCTTTTTGTTGTCTTTTTGTTGGTGGTTTGTTTTTCTTTTCTTTTTTTTGGAGGGGAACAGGTTCGGTAAGGGATTGGACCTTGACCACACCTTCATGGAAGTCCACACCTACTTTTCCTACACATAGCCAGAAATGTGCGCAAATGCTTTATAAATCCCATGTCCCTCTTGCTTATGATGACAGAAACATTGAGAAGGATCTTCTTTGGTGTAACTTTGTACATTAATTTGAGAGGATTGAATATAACTTGCACTCTTTGTGCATGGGCATAGTTTGGGAGGCAGGCATGGAACTGCAAGTCGTGGACAGGCACAGAATTTGCCCCCTCCCCTCAAGCACAGCCCCATTGGCCTGACTGGAACTGACTCCCCAAATATAGAAGGCACATTATGCCTATGCCTTTGTGGAAAATAAACTCCACTCAGTAAGATGTGGCAACTGGGATCTTGTAACTGATTTCAAGGTGTTTAAGCTCAGAAACACCCATGATTGTGAGATACCCAAAGAATTCATTGCATTCAGTAACTCTCACATTCAATTTCCACCTGCATGGTTTGGTAGTTTAGTGTCTCTAGTCTGAGATGTACTATAATACTCATAGGAATACTAAACATCCCAAGATTAGCTAGAGGTTTTTTCTTAAAGTCTGTGCATTTTTATCTGAATGTATTTCTTGTTGAAGGTCAAAACACCTCTCTTTCTCATTCTCTGCCTCTTTTTCCTATCCCCTCCATGCAGTTGTTTGCCATAATTAGATTCGTATATACAAAGCATGTCAAAAATACTTGGTTAATACTTACAAGAAAATTTCAATTTAAATAAGAGTAAAACCCTTTTAATGGTAAGGTAACCAGAAAACATACACAGTGTCTGACTGGGGGTGGTGAACACTACAGTTATATGTAAACCCTGGTTCACATTTTTAATACATTTGCTTCACCTAACTCTTTTATGTTAGTTGTCAGGGATATTCATTGAAATGGAATTTTCAGGGAGTATTGCAAAATACTCTCTGAAAGGAGTTTTTGAATTTGTAATCTTGAGTATTCACCCCAAAGCTGAATCTAGGAGTTCAGTTTATTGGCTCAGAGAAAGGAATATTCATGTGGGTCCAATCAAAACAGCTTACATTTCAGACTTCACATATGCACTATTTGAAGCAATGCTGTCATTAACTGTTCTTCATCAATCCTTAGGGTGAACTCTGTTTCACCTTAAGACATTTGTCAAATTATTTGAACAAATTACTGACACCGATAACTTGCTTTGGAGAACTTGCAAACAGAAACAGGAGGTAAATTCATCTAATAGAGAGTTTGCTGAGACTAGTTCAATCAGTTACAGATATGTAATAAAAATCACTTGAATTCTCCAAGAACACCTACTGAAGATGGTGTAGAAATATTGAAATTCTGCCAAAAAGCAAGCACAACAATTTGGACACTTATGTGGGCCCATTGCTGCAGTATGGGCTAGTAGACTTTCTGTGTCTCCCCTCCAGACCTAACAGGTATCTTCAGATTCAGAGAAATCTGAACCAGTTGGAGGCATCATTGTAGTATGCTTACCAAGCAGTCATGTTGTCTACTATTTTTATTCACAGTATAGTAAGAAAGAAGTATTTAATAGATTGTTACTTGTCTTTATCTTGAAGGTTTCACTTTCTGATTATTTCACAACTGAAATGATTTGAGATTTAGATGGTGATTTACATTTAGGGTTTGTTAGCTCATTAATAGAAAGTGATATAAGATGATTTCCATTACAGCCACACTCTAGTTCTGTTTTAGTGTGCAAACTTCTTTCGTTCAAGGTTGTCATTACCTTAACTTGCATTAGATTTATCTATAGAGAAAGATCACACAGGGCTTAAATTCTTACAGAGTATTTTCCAGAACCCCCCCCCCCCCACACACACACACACCCTTCCTGCTCCCCAACATGCTATAAAAACTCCAGGGAGTTGAAAATATTTACAGGAGCTCTGCTCCGGACAGCTCTGGCTGAATTTAAGTCCTGGATCAGACAATAAGAAGAAATGTCAAAGAAACTTTTCAAAAGCAAGTCATTAATATGAGCTTTCATTAGCATTTATACAGTGTAAATCTTAAAAGGCTGCTTATATATCTTTAGTGAATGTACATTATTAAAAACAGGCCTTCAATTCCTTTTAGAACACAGGCTGTGGTTCACTGCCTTAGATTTAGAATAAAAAAACACTACCTTGAGTTACCCCTTTGGAAACTGATCATAAGGCACCTGTATACTGTAATTTTTTTCTCTTTTACTAAACAAGCTAACAGTTATTTCATATGACAAGCAAGGCACCTCAGGAGCACACGTAGGGTGACCAGACAGCAAGTGTGAAAAATCGGGACGGGGATGGGGGGTAATAGGAGCCTATATAAGAAAAAGACCCAAAAATCAGGACTGTCCCTATAAAATCTGGGGACATCTGGTCACCCTAAGTACATGTAGCTGACAGCTGGTGATTGATAACTCCAGACAACTAGCAAGAAATATAATTAAAGAGAGAAAAACTGGGCTTTATAGACCAAACAAGTGTTTACAGTTTAGAGTATGTCATTGGAAGTCCTCCCGGTGAATCAGGTAATAGCTCATTGTGTACACCAATTAATAACAGAAAGAAACGGTGTCAAAGTAAGCTGTAAAAAAATCAATTTGTATCTTCTTTCTAGCAAAGTACTGCTTTGAGATTTTCCACACTAGAAAGGATAAAAAGGTCTCTTCCCAAGTTTTTACAGGACCATGGGGGAGAAGAGATGCTGGGAAAGAGTTGAAGGGGTTATTACGATTTGAAGTATCCCTGATCTGTGCTAGTAATGCTATTGAGACCTGTCACTCATAAGGTTAACATTAAATCTACAGATATTAAAGTAGTCCACATCAGAGCAAACAGTAGGCTAAAGACAGAAAGGGGGAATGGTGTCTAAAAGAATATTAAATAAGACTAATCAAAATGAAGCATCCAAGTTATTCAGCCCCACATTCTTCAGCAGGAATGTTGTTCAGAAAAATGGAATCACCAGAAATATAAATTGAAAATAATCATTGTAACGATCCGGTATATTTTCAGTGGTTACAAAATAATGAAAATGCTGATGTGACATTTTTCTCTTGAAAGTATGTTTTTCATATGCTTCTTTAGTTAGCCAACATCATTTCCAGCTACTGTTTGTTTACATAAATGTACATTAGCTCTTTCCGATCAGTACAGCTACACAAAATACAGCTGTTTTAGTCATCTTAAAAAAAAATCACCTCTTGATTGTCTGAGGGTGGGATCCAAGAAGGGACTTAGGCATCGCAACACTGAGTGTTGTGACCCCTAACTTTTAGGCATCTAGAAAATCAAAGCCTGAGTTAGGTGCCTAGGCTCCCTGTACAATGAATGGGCAGAGGTAAGTGCATCCACAAAAGCCAGAATGCTAGGCAAGGAACTGCCTAAGTTAGCCAATGGAGAAGCCAATCAGAAGGGTGTGTGTAAAGCCCCATCCCTGTCACAGAGATAGACCCCTAAGTTCAGGCTGCAGGGAGGACCCTATCTCTGCACAGCAATCCATGGACAGGAACCAGTCACCTATAGTCAGGTGGCTTAAGCACCTAAGGTGTTTTTTGCAGGAATGAGT
The DNA here is from genome assembly GCF_028017835.1 of Emys orbicularis. NCBI lineage: Eukaryota > Metazoa > Chordata > Testudines > Emydidae > Emys > Emys orbicularis. The sequence continues at coordinate 286,471,860 of NC_088683.1, forward strand.
GAGGTGCCTGCCTCACTCTACACAAAGAAGCTGGAGGAGGTGGAGGAGATGGTGCCCACCTTATAACTTTTAGCCCAGGGGTTAAAACAATCTCCTGAGAGGTGGGAAACCCCCGTCCAAAATCTTTCTCCCCCTCTGGCAGAGAGAGAAGAATTGAACCTGGCACATCCCAGGCACATTCTCTAACCACTGGGCTAAAAGTTGTAAGGTGGACCCAACCACCACCAGCACCACCACCTCTTGTGGCCAGATTTTGAATGGGACCTGCTCCAGGAGGCATGCTCAGAGGCCACTTGCCAGATAGGGCTCTGTATGCATCTTAGGCAGCTGAATGACCATCTTCCCTCAGTTCATGAATCACTCTGGGGCTTAGATGCAAGATAGGCATCTGGACGCTTAGAGTGGGGCAGCACTGCTCATGTTCAAGACAAACTTAGGCACTGAGGTAACTTTTAACCTGAAAACTTAGGTGCTATGTGAGTTTAGGCACCTACAGGGTTCAGTGGGGACAAAACTGTGATTTAGGCACCTGAGACTTAGGCACCTAAGTACCTTTGTGGATCTGGACCTCGGAATCCTGTTGCTGTAGACTTGGATTCTTATCACCGTCCAGCCATAGGCACCGACTTCCTCTCTACCTGGGGGGTCCTCTATCCCCCCTCCATCCCAGGCACCACCCCACTCCACCCCTTCCCCCAAGCCCCCACTCCCACCCTACCTCTTCCCACCCTCACTCCAGCCCTAGCCCCGCCCCCACTCCACCCCTTCCCTCAAGGCTGCACCCCCCCACCTCTTTCCACCCCGCCTCTTTCCGCCCCCTCTGCCGAGCATGCCCCGTCCCCGCTCCTCCCCCTCCCTCCTTGCACCTCCTGCACACCATGGAACAGCTGATCTGTGGCAGGCGGGAGCCGCTAGGAGGGAGGGGGCAAAGTTGATCAGCAGGGCTGCCAATGGTGGGGAGGCACTGGGGGAAAGGGGGAGCTTGGCTGCCGGTAGATGCTAAGAACCCACTATTTTTTTTTATTTTTATTTTTTTTTTTTGATGGGTGCTCCAGCCCTGGAGTGCCCAAGGAGTCGGCACCTATGCATCCAACTGAAATCAAGTCAAGTCAATTGTACAACATCGGTCAGATTTTCGCTAGTCTCTGTGTGCACTTCTATATGCAAAAGTTTGTACATATTTACACATCTGGGCTGAGGTTTTGAAAGTCATCTAGGCCAGGGATTTGGATGTGCAACTGGATAATGAGAACTGGACATCCAAATCCCTTAGGCAGTCTTGAGAATCTATTGCGCACATGCATTTACTACATGTGTAAGTGCATGTGTAAAACAGCGATGTAACTTTTAGTGTGATTTATGTACACAAAAGCAGTAAAACTGTATGCAGACTGAGCACAGATTAGAGTACTGGAGATCTGACTGGGAAGAGGAAGTTTAGCATTAAAATATTACTACAGTAAGAAGGTATGTTGAACCGAAACAGCTATTTCTACAAAAGGCTGAATAGTCAGTGAACCATGTTAGTAAGAGATTGCACCTCCAGTAGTATTTGTTGTCCACATTGGAAGTTTGTTGCATCAGGATACTGAGGTTAGCTGAGATGGTAGCTAAAAAAGATCTCATTTGCCTATTAAATGCTAAACTGCTAGTGACCTGGCATTTACTGGTGAATAATTTGAAAAACCACAGCCCTCTCATAAGAGGTATTCTGATGTCCTAAGAAACATTAAAGCAGAATCTCTGCAAATAAAGATGGGCTGTACTGGTTCACTTCAGAACAGATATCTCTCAACAAAGTGGTGTTTGGGAAAAACTACTAATAGAATATATCTAATCTATCTTCAAATTTTATATTCAGGTAGCAGCACAATGGTCAACACTTCCAGAAGTACAAGCCTTCACAGCCACATTTCTAGAAAAGATCTAACAGTACTCATTAATTAATGCTCTGGTCTCAGTCCCTGAAATGCTGCTTCTGAAAATGATATATAAACATAGTGGCCCCTGTTAGTTAAAAGTGCCTGCAGGTAGGCCAGGGTTCCGTATTTGGGGCATATCTGCAAGCACCAGCTGCTCCTTGATATCTGTCCTTTAAACCATCTGTTTTTGTGCACACACTTTCCAGTACTAAAATAACTTTATTGCTTAATCAATTCTGCCATCTAGTGGCTAGTTTTTAAATTATGGGCCTTACTAATACACAACCTTCACTAGCTTGCAAATATTTGTACTCTGTGCCAGTTTTCAGGTGGGGGACCACAGACCTCCCATAAGAGCAATATCCATAATACCGAAGTATAGGTTCCTGAGGTTTCTCTCCTCCAGAAAGCTAGACAAGTATGCTCCACGCAGTGCTATGCAGCTTCAGCTCAGTGGAGACACTAATATGAATTAAGACCACCTCTTAAGTAAAAAATCCAAAAATCTTCAAAGATCCTCCAATGCCACAATCCTGTGAAGAGATTCCCTGGATTGAACACATCTTTGAAGGCAGACCCTTGTTAACAGTGCTCCCTTCTCCATTGGAAAGGTGAAGCAGCACCTCACCGTGCCTCAGGCTGATTAAAAAAGAGTATTTGTACTCACCCAGAGACTTTATGGTAAATCCGTCTGATTATTCCTATTTCCAACATAGATGTGTTTCATGCCAAAAGTATATTATGTGTATTTCTTTTAAGTGCATCAATCTCGGATGTTAATGAGTTACTTGCAGTCAGAACATTATGCGGCAATGGAACAGCAGTAATAAAACATGGTGCCACGACTGAGACTCCCGCTCCTCTTTCCATAAATAGCTGTTCAAAACTGCACAGTGCTGATGGGGAGGGAGTCCTTGGACATGCTGGTGGACAGATGAAATTATTTCATTCCTGGGGTTTCCTGATAATGAGATTAGGTGATGGTTGTTCTCCTATGGAAATAAAATTCCGTTCCACATGAAACTGCCGTTGGGTTTATGCTGTCGCTTCCACAGAAACTATAAACATGTTTTTGGAGATTTTAATATTTCTGTGCCATTGGCCAAGGTAAGTTTTGTAGAATCCTTATGACACCAACAATCAAGGTGGAAGATTTTTAGGAATAATGCAATGGGATGTAACATTACTTGCCATCTTGCTTTAGACATGCTCACTGAAAAGTATTGTTTTTTCCATTAAAGAACTGGAAGTAATTATGTAAAGATTGTGGAGGAGCAAACTAACAGTTAAGGGTCTAACTCTGCCACCCTTACTCATGTTGAGTAATCCCTAACTACACAAGCAATAAGGCACTACTTAGGGTAGCAGACTCTGACCCTTAGGAAATACAGCATATCATATAATCAGCTAGGGTAACGTACTGAGATACTAGCTAAGTAATATAACACCTGTTACCTCTGGATACTAAGGGTCAAATCTCACTGTAGGTGTGAAAGGCCCAAAAATCTAACAGAAACCTTTGTTTCTATTGCATAGGAAGTTATTCAAACCACAGAAAGGCCACTCAAAAGGTCTCTAAACTCAGGGCCGGCTCCAGGCACCAGCTTAACAAGCAGGTGCTTGGGGCGGCCAAAGGAGAGGGGCGGCACCTGCGGCAATTCGGGGGCGGCAGGTCCCTCACTCCCTCTAGGAGTGAAGGACCTGACGCTGAACTGCCGCTGCCGATCGCGGCTTTTTTTTTTTTTTGCTTGGGGCGGCAGAAATGCTGGAACCGGCCCTGTCTAAACTGCAGAGTTTCCATCTATGGTGGCCCCATCCACAGGAGCATAATTAAAGGGGTAAAAAGAGAGGATTGTGGCATGGACACAGGTAAGTAGATGAAGGTATGGCCAGTGGTCCACAAGCTGGGTGAGCTGACTTGATCACAACCCCATATCTAGGTGCTGTGGCCAAGCTGTGAAGATGCAACATGAACTACATCCATGCTGCTGTGTGTGTGGTGGGGGAGGCGCAGGATTTCATTCCCCAACACATGCATAGTGCCCCCAGCTGAAGAAAGCCTCTTTCCTATACTTTATTTTCTTTTGTGCTGTAACTGAGTCAGAATTTGACCCAGCAAGTTAGATCTATCCTTGGTGTATTAAGATCATTGACTTCCATGGGCTGCCCATTGTATTTTCTCCCTCAAAAAGAACTTGGACCATAGAGCTATAAAGTGGAAATTCTTGATGGAGAAGGAAAAATTCACTGCCTGTATCTGTGAAGAGGTGACTACTGGGGAACTAGCGTAATATTACCACAAATATAATGGGCCTCAAGTTAAAAAAACAACAACAATGAAATACTCTGAATTATTTCACACATTAGAATACCTGCCAGATGCATTATTAATATGTTCATTGGATCAGTTTTATGTGATTTTCATTAACTCCCTAATACAGACTATTCAACATGTTGAAACTACTGACAGCTTTAGATGTCTGCAAGGCTGATTCCAAGTTAATATCATAGCTTGAAGGACTGCATCTAAAAAAGAGAACTGCTAAAGCAGAGGTACACAGTTATTGGTCCAAATCCTCAACTAGTATAAACTGGCATATTTCTATTGATCTGAGTGAAACAACATCAATTTCCACAACTAAGGAACTGGCAAATTATCTTATGCCCCAAAACCAGTCCTCCACAAAAGCCTGAGTAACAGGGTAAGGTAAGCTGATTCTGGGGCATGAAGGCCTACCCCCAACCCAGAGAAAGGTCATGGAAATGTAATCTGTTCACAGCTCCCTTTCTCCCTCCCATTGATGTTGTGGTCCAATGTTCATGAGTCCACAGTTTGCGGATCCGCTAGCCATACCCCTGCCTCTCCCCTGCCCAGTCTACAAGTCCTCCTTTGCTCTTGGTTTACACAGTGAGCCAAGGGATTGGATTTCCATGGAGTTCTCAATTCAGTTATAACTGACAGCAGAATTTAATCTACTGTTTCTTCAGATGCTTACTAAGAATAAATAATGGTACACATGAACAGACTGACCTGACCAATGGGCTAGAGCAACCATCAAAGCAGACTTACTGTCAAAGACTGTTTGTGTGTCCTGCTCATTTGTACCCCCAAAATCTATGGCCTACCCATACTAACAAGTACTCTATGGTGACCACTGAGTTTTAAAAGTATTGTGGATGTAACATATCAGAAAAGCCTTATTTCCAGGGTAATGTCACACTATCACCCATTGTTCACTAGCATTTTATGATGCAGTATGTTCGCAACACAGGAATACTACACCAGACTACACCAATGGCCCATCTAGTCTGGTAGTCTAACAGTGGCCAAGCTCAGCCTCCAGCACTACCACTAATCCAATATGAACTTTGCAGAACTAGCCCTTAGTTGAAGTTTCTTCTTGACCCCAAATGGTGATTACCTTATACCCTGAAGCAGTCATTCACAGAAGACCTACATTCTGTGTAGTACCAAGGGAATTATGGAAAACAACATGGTATGTGTATACCTTCCATACTGGAAATATCCAAAATATCTTTTTATTCTGAAGTGGAGTTGGTTGGGAAAAACAGAATTTCTGTTCCATAGGAAATTGCAGCATTTTGAATTTTGTTTCATTCTGAATTGGAACAAGAATTTCATTTTGATTATGGTGAAACAATATTAAATATAACATTACAATTATTATAAAAGAAAAAATGAAACAAAATTAAATAAAATGATAATGTTGAAACAAAGCTTTCTTCCCTTATTGGAACAAAATATTTTGACATTATCAGTAAAATGAGAAAGCTGAAACAATTCATTTCAGCTTTCTTCCATTATAAATTTCATCAAAACTTCTGCAAAACTTTTCAATTTTGATGAAACTGCATTTTCTGATGGAAAACTGTTCTGTCAAATAATTTTCAACCAACTCTATTCTGAAGTGCACTCTCTTTGCTCAATCTGCTGTTCTTACTGGTATTCAGTACTTGTATTACAATAGAGCAGTGGTGGGCAACCTGTGGCTTGCGGTTGCTTACAGCCCATCAGGGTAATCCGCTGGCAGGCCACGAGACAGTGTTTACATTGACCATCCGCAGGCATGGCTCCCCGCACCACTTCCCACAGCACTCATTGTCTGGGAATGGCGAACCGTGGCCAGTGGGAGCTGCAGGTGGCCGTGCCTACAGACGGTCAATGTAAACATTGTCTCATGGCCCACCAGCAGATTACCCTGATGGATCACAGGTTGCCCACCACTGCAATAGAGCCTAAAGGCCCCCTCTGAGATAGGCGTCCTGTTGTGCTACATATACTGAGATACAGTTCATATAGCTCATTTTCTATGTAGGCAAGACAGACAAGGGGCAGGAATGGAAATAGTGGCACAGAGAGGTGAAGTGACCAAGGTCACGTAGAATATCACTGGTAGAGCTTGGAATAGGAACCATATCCCTGTCCTGTTCAATAGAGCTTCTCTGAGCAAGACAAGATTTGCCTTCAGACATCAGCTTCAACTTGACAGGAAATGCATTTCTCAGCCAGGAACCCTCTCTGATTCTCCGCTGGTGATTGCTGAGCTCTCTCTGTTACTCCCTTCTGTACAGTCACCATTGCAGACTTTCACACTGGTCCCCCTGATGTTTGACGACCCCTGTACGGATGCTTAGGCTACTATAGACTGCAATTTGTGCTGTTCCGCAGTAGACATCTAGGTTTGTTGATAGTTTTTGTCACTGCCCATCCAGCTAATTTATGCTCTCTCTCTCACTCCTCTGCATTTCTGTTTCTTCACATGCCTTTATGATCCTCTTTGATGTTCCCTCAGTTCTTTGTGGGCCTCTCGAATACTCCCCTGAGGGCTGCTAACATTCAGAGATTCATCTTTGGGCCTTATTACTTTTGATGGTCCTTTGGCCCACTTTAGTGACCCTCTGACTATTGCCAGCTCATGTGCTCGCTCATTTTCTCTCTCTCCCCCACTCCTCTTCACCTCCCCCCACTGAAAAACAAAAAAGATTCTAAACTGATTTCAAACTTGCATATTTGAAGGAGATTTTCATGTGAACACCTGGATCCAGATTGTGGTTTTAAACCATAACTTGTACTGTCTGTGTGCACACAGAAAAGGAGGGGGCCATGCAGAAGTGAGAGTCCTTGGAAGAATGCTAGCTGAGTGGGCCAGAATTCTTCCTGGGCTCTGGTGTGAGCACATGCTGCAGTGGGAGGCTTTGAAATGGTATAGCCAGTTCTCCCCCCCCTCATCAGACCAGCTCCCCTACAGCCAATGCAGAGGGAAATAAGGTAGAACTGGCTGAAAATATGCCAATTATTTTGTGAAAAAAATATTTTATTAAATATTTGACATTTCCCACAAAAAACGTGTACCCAGAAGCCTCCTGCTACAAGACAGGCCCAAAAAAGAAACCAACAGAACTCCACTGGCCATCACCTACAGTCCTCAGCTTAAACCTCTCCAACGCATCATCAGTGATCTACAACCCATCCTGGACAATGATCCCTCACTTTCACAGACCTTGGGAGGCAGGCCAGTCCTCGCCCACAGACAACCCGCCAACCTTAAGCATATTCTCACCAGCAACCACGCACCGCACCATAACAACTCTAACTCAGGAACCAACCCATGCAACAAACCTCGATGCCAACTCTGCCCACATATCTACACCAGCAACACCATCACAGGACCTAACCAGATCAGCTACAACATCACCGGCTCATTCACCTGCACGTCCACCAATGTTATATATGCCATCATGTGCCAGCAATGCCCCTCTGCTATGTACATTGGCCAAACTGGACAGTCACTACGCAAGAGGATAAATGGACACAAGTCAGATATCAGGAATGGCAATATACAAAAACCTGTAGGAGAACACTTCAGCCTCCCTGGACACACAATAGCAGATGTAAAGGTAGCCATCTTACAGCAAAAAAACGTCAGGATCAGACTCCAAAAAGAAACTGCTGAGCTCCAGTTCATTTGCAAATTTGACACCATCAGATCAGGATTAAACAAAGACTGTGAATGGCTATCCAACTACAGAAGCAGTTTCTCCTCCCTTGGTGTTCACACCTCAACTGCTAGCAGAGCACCTCACCCTCCCTGACTGAACTAACCTTGTTATCTCCATACTGATTTATACCTGCCTCTGGAGATTTCCATTACTTGCATCTGAAGAAGTGAGGTTCTTACCCACGAAAGCTTATGCTCCCAATACTTCTGTTAGTCTTAAAGGTGCCACAGGACCCTCTGTTGCTTTTTACAGATTCAGACTAACACGGCTACCCCTCTGATACTTGACACCAGTGAAAAAAGTGAGTGTAAGCAACTACATGAATCACAACAGATCACCGCAATCAACAGGTATACCAAAGAGAGCAGAATAGCAGCTACAGCAAGGAAGCCAGGACAGAAAATACCACCGCACAGCCCAACATGCAGCAAAATGGCCCAAGCAGAGGAAGTCTGAAAGAAGACTGTACAGGAACAGAGATCAACTGCAGAGAATGTGCATGTCACAAGACAAAGGGCCCAGTGTACTTCACCCCAGCAGCAGCATCCATTAGGTGGGTGAAGAGGCAAAGGAACTGTAGTGGAGACTTTTAAAAGTGGTGTATGATAGCTCTAGCGCTAATAGTTGTGGATGTATCAGGCCAATACATATAAACCCTGTGTGTACCCCTCACAAAACACACTTGCGTCAAATAGAGGCCCTCATCCTTAAAACGCTTGCATACATATATTTAAATATATGTGTAGTACCATTGAACACACATGTAAGCAGTATTGGATAAACAAAGGGCACATAGCGCTGCACATAGAAACCCCCAAGTGAAATGCATGATCACCATAGTGATATGTCAGTAGTGCTGAGGGGTTATTGGTAGGTACCGTGCTCATTGCTGTATTCTACCAGGCCCGCTAATATTATGATTACGAGGGCCACTGCTGTACTACTTCTGCTGCAGCATATCACTCTGGGTCTTTGCTTTTGTCTCCATTTCCTCCATGTTTCTACTGTGTGCACAGCACCCACATGGTAACTGGACTTCACTGGCCTGAAGCTTAGAGAAGCAAAAGATGCTTTGTGCCTAGATAGTATAGTGTGTGATAAATTCCTTATAAATAACATTGATCAGTAATTTGCTATCAGTGCTCAGTTGTGTGCAGCTTACTCTCTTTCTGAGGTACATGGCCCTTCTTGCAGCATTTCTTGCATTGCACAAAAGAGGGACATCAGGATTTTAAAACTCAGGTTTTACTTCAATGGGGCTGTGCATGAGTAGGGTGTGAGCAAAATCTAGCATTTGGCCCACAGACCTTTCTGCAATGATCTGTTAATTAGCAGCAGGAGGAGGAGTGTTACCTACATGCTGAAATAGCACTGTGACATTATTGACATGAACTGTAACCTTATCATTGTTGCAACCAAGGTCCTATAGTTGCACCAAATCTTGTACAAGGGAGGTCATGTAAGGTGCCTATGGAAAGGTTATAATTTGCTAGTTATGATTATGCTGTGTGTATCATTTTTGTATTTGAAGATATAAATATTGGCTATGTAGTTGTATCTCAATGTGTTTGATTATAAGTAGCATCAGGGAAGCATTTGGTCAGTTTCTTGAGAAAGGACTATTCTGAGTAAGTGCCCAATCAAGAAACACTTAACTGACAATGGACTTTGGGAGATGCCAATCCACATCTGAGCTTTCCTGGGAATGTTCAAATTAACATGTAAACAATGGCGTTGGCCTGCAAAAAGCTGAATCGTTCATGGACATGTGACTTGCCCAGGTGGCTACAAACTCCATCTTATTGCTGTGATTTTGCACAGAAGAACAAAGGGGTTTCTGCCCACAAGAGAGAATATAAAAGGCCCTGGAAGCCTCTCCATTTTGTCTTCAGCTGGCTCAAGAGATGGCCTTTCCACCCCAAAGAGATGCCTGAAAGAAACTGGAACAAAGGATTGTAACTACGGGGGTGTGAGTGATTGCTGGACCCAGGTCATAAGCCACAACGTTGGTCTGAAAAGGATTGGACCCAGACTAGGAAAGAGTCTAGTCTGTGAAAGAAGCTTATTGGAACATCTCTGAGGGTGAGATTTACCTGTATTCAGTTTCCTACTGTATTAGGCTTAGACTTGCGTGTTTTGTTTTGTTTTGCTTGGTAACTTACTTTGTTCTGTCTATTATTACTTGGAACCACTTAAATCCTACTTTTTATATTTAATAAAAACACTTTTGCTTATTAATTAACCCAGAATAAGTAATTAGTACCTGGGGGAGCAAACAGCTGCATATATCTCTCTTTTTCTGGGGGGAGATATACCTATCTCATAGAACTGGAAGGGACCTTGAAAGGTCATTGAGTCGAGTCCAGTCCCCTGCCTTCACTAGCAGGACCAAGTATCATCCCTGATAGATTTTTTGCCCCAGATCCTTAAATGGCCCTCTCAAGAATTGAACTCACAACCCTGGGGTTAAGAGGCCAATGCTCAAACCATTGAGCTATCCCTCCCTCTCTATCAGGGTTATAGAGGGTGGACAATTTATGAGTTTACCCTGTATAAGCTTTATACAGAGTAAATCAGATTTATTCGAGGTTTAGGCTCCCATAAAGACTGAATACTGGGTGCTGGGAAAGTCCCTGTTAACTAAGAAGCCCCTGAGCTGAGTGGATCTCCGTTTCAGTGAACTGTAGAGAGGTGTGGCCTAACACCTAGATCTGTGCTGAAACTGACTGAAGTGTCTAACTCAGCAAGACAGGAGTGGAGGGAAGCCTCTTCTGGCAGAGGGGTTTGAGATATATATATAAGCAAGGTATAAAATGAATAAAATGAACCAAAGATCACTGGAGATCATGTTCTCAGGCATTCCCGTAAGGTTTGAACAGAGCTGACAGACAGAATCACTTGGTTCAGAGACACCACTAGACCTAGAGCCATAAACAACGGAGAATGAGACAAGAAAGTAAACATGAAAATGCCCTTCAAAAATCTTTGGAAGTATTACTGAAAGGAGTTCTGGATATAAAATAAGGAAATTGCATATGGTCAAAGAGAGAGCTAGAATTTTTTCTCATCCCCCCCAAAAATATTTTATTTGGCTAGATGGACAGACAGATGGATGGATGACAGATGGTAGAAGCTACATCAAATATATTTAATAACATGGGAAAAGCTTAAGGCCAAAATTGCCCAATGTACATTCCTAAACACCTAGATAAGCAGTCTGCTTTTACAAGTTCTGAGCACCTGCGATTCTTGTGCTACATGCATAATGGCTCTTGATTCTCTCATTGATTGCTACTTGTACCATAAGGGTAAAGGTGGGACTAAAATCAGTTTTCCAAAGACCAAATGCATGCTTTTAATTAAGGGTGGGCACAGACAAAAAAGGAAACCTGGAGGAAAGTGGTATTAATAACGATTAGGTGAAAGTGATGAATCAATTTATTTACCTGTAGGTTGTGATCAGAGCTTATAGGATGTGCTATTAACGCTATGGAGCTGAGACCTGATCCTTGTGGAGAGTGTGAAAACAAATCTGGCTGTCTTTCATATGCTGTGTGCACAGAGGATGTTCAGTATCAGCTAGGAAGACAGAATAACTAATACAATGCAGTAATAAAGCACCTTATTACGAAAAAGCAGTGAGCATGGTATGTATGCTACATAAGGAAATATTAGTTCTATATGTCCAGACAGGATGAGTTCTGATTGAGAAAAGGTTACACAACCCAAACTTAGATGGAGAGACCTTGTAGGGTGGGCAAAATATGAAATATTGTAACCTTTAATTACTAGGGAAACTGAGTGGAGTGACAGATGTGACACGCAGGGAAATTAGACAATGTAAGAACAGCAGTCAATGATTTGAAACAATTGTAGGGGAGGAGGAAAAGGTGAAGAAAGAAGAGTTGGAACCCAGCTAAGAAAGAAGTAGGGAGGGAAAGGAAAATAAAACACCAATTACACCCACAGTTTAGATCTGGGGCTCATTAAAATGATAGGGAGAATCTTTGATGGTGTTCAGATCCAAGTTGTGAGCCCTTCTCTTATATATAAATATAAATGATATTTAATAAGTGTGTATTGACGATTGATAATTAGCAGTACTTTGTACTTCTATAGTGCTTTCCATCTGAGGATCTCAACTGATTTACAGACAATAATGACTAAGGGCTAGATCCTTCAAGATTCTGAACAACTCCTGGAGGAACTGTGACTACTCACAACAGAACAATGAAGGAACATTAAGCCATTGAATAATTTTCCTATTAAAATTTTTAAAATGTCAAATACCAATCACTTCTTTGTGATGATCATCCCACCTGAGTATTACATTAGTTTGGTGCTAACTGGTATCTAATAATCTCTACAAATTGTCAGCATTCTGGGAAGCAAGGACTTTCCTATGAAATAACTGAATTTGACCTAGCACTTTCTGACTACAACAATGGATCTGAAACAATGAAATAGTACAAGGTTCAGATACTTTTATATCTGACTAAAGAGGAGATTATTAAAATTTGCCCGAGAAAGAAAATTTTACCAAACAAATACCAGAGATATTAAAAAAAAATTATGCCCAAACAACTGCACACAACCCCAGGAGCATCACTTGAAAGAATTAACATGTAAACAGAAAAATCTTTGCAGTATATGTTATTCACTATTCTTATTCAATGATCAACACCACTGCTGTCTATCTTCTTTATTTAGAAACACTTTGTTTTGCTGTTTGTCATAACAGTCAAATGTAAATCACCTATGCTTCATGTGTTGGACTGAATTCTGCTCTCATTTAGACTTCTGAAATCCCTATCTGTAGTTTAAACCTGAGCCTTCCTAGATCAAATGATCACATAGTAAAAGAACTGAGCTGGATGTGGATTAGAAGTCAATAAATTTAGTATAGAATGAACTGGGTAGAATTGCACAGATTATATACAACTAAACATCTAGATACCTACAATTGATACATATTACACTGAGGACAATGGTCATAATTAAAAGTTAAGTCAAACTATGCCTTGGCTTTATTTGGTTTTATCTGATACAGCTTTTTAAACAAGTATTTGGCTTAATGTTTCTATTAATACTTTAAAACTACTTTTTCCTTTTGGTCGATAAATTATTGAAAGGTTTTGCTCTTTGCCATGAGCTAGTGCATACTGCCCTCAAAGCTAAGTAAAAGCTACTGTTTTGACAGAATCAGGGATCACACACACAAACTGCACGTCCTGTTTGCTACCAGCAAAGGGAGCTATACAACCCTTAAATGGCACTGAACAGATGCATTCTAATATCTGAAAAGAAGCATGAACTCAAACTTGAGTTTTATCACTATACTGGATACACTGGACCTGGGTCTCCAGTGCCTTGCCTCTTTGTGCATTTATTTGCACCTGTGCAAAGCAAGTGTAAAACAGCACGAATCTTCTGTGTGTGTGTGTGTGTGTCTGTGTGTGTGCGGGGTTTCTTAAATGGTGGCTTGTGCTATAACTCTTCTGCTGCCATGTAAAGGCTGCACAGTAATACTGGAGCCATGGAACTTCTGTATGGCTTGGTGATAGCAATTATCTAATTTTCTCTCCTACACTGGTAATAACTGCAGAAAATGGATCTTTTGAGTGGCTAGTGATAGCATATTGTCCTCTGATGTTTGCTATTCTGTCTCTGTCCTGTTGTAATATGCTTGAGATGAGGATTATTGAAAGAACCACAGGGCCAGCCTTCGGGAAAATTGCACCCTGGGCAAACTTGTATTTTGGCGCCCCTGGCCCCAGCTGTCTTTCCAGACTCCCCACCACATCCCAGTGGCCCCCCCCCCCTGCTGCCTCTCTCTCCTCCACCCATTGCCCCAAGGAGCAGGGAAGCGGCGTTCCTGCCACACTGGCCTGCACCCCGCAGGCAGCGAGGGGAAGCCCAAGCCCCTGGCCTCTGCACCTGGGCGAGGGCACATATTGCACTGCCCTAAGGCCGATCCTGAAGAACCACTCTCCTTAAACCACTCTCTCTCTCTCTTTGTGTTAGTACTTTGTATCTCACTAAGCTAAGGTGACCTCGTTGATTAAATAGCTTAATTTTCAAACCCCAGTTATAAGACACCTACTGTAAGATATTAGATGCATGAAGACTAAGGCTGATAAATTATTGGGTGCTCTTTTATCCTTCAACAAGCTGTTATGCATTTAAAAATAGTAAAGAGCAGAAGAGGCTAAGTTAACAAGGCTGAAAGCTATAAGAATGGAAAAGGCTAGAAAGTGGAAAGGAAGGGCAATGTTGCTCTTCTCTCTTCACTCATTTTTATTATGCAGTAAAACTTTATAAACTTTACACTAACTGAGGATCTGGCCCTTCAGTTCTGCATTTCCCATTTTCTTTTGACACCTGCTTTTCACTTTATTTCCTTGCGTGTATCTATGCACTCCCTAAGAGGATGACAAATGATGTCTATGTATTCAATGGATCTGAAAATGTCTATATCATTGAGGCCCACTTTTATGAATAGCACAGAGCTCACAAAATTCAACATCAGCTCCTGCATTGCACTGTGAGCAAAGATCAGGAATGATGATGCAGTTGAATTTCTGAACAACTGAACTAAACTGTCCAGATTTCTTCTGTGCCCACCATATTTAATGTCTGTGGAAATGCCTTAGCAGGTAGATAATGCTAACATCCCAGAGGGGTTTGGGTTTAGCCCTTAGCTGGTCACAAAGACTGACTGGACTAATCATAAGGGATGGATGACAAGTGGCAATGCTGGCCTCAGGCAGGGTTGATTTTATATAAGGCCATTTTATAAGGCCAAACAGGGCTGAGGGAAGCAGAATGGCTAAGGTACCAAGGTTCAGTGATTCTAAAACTACCATATAAAGCACAAAACAGATCAAATCTCATCATATTTGCTTCCAATAGTTACATCCAGGGACCTCTTTGAACTGATAGCATATCTCCCATTTAATAGAATGAAAAAATACCATAGCCAGATAAATGTAGAGTCATGTCAAGCAAGGGAAAAAATAGATTGCTGACAGTTCAAGTTAGGCTGCTAGGGAACCTAACACTTTCACTTTATTAGCCAGCTCTCCCTGTTCCTGCTTTTGGCAGCAACAAGTTCTGCTTCATACACTTGTACAATATGAGTGGTACTTTTAAATGAACCTTTCTCCTCTTTGTCTAACTGTCCCCTCTTCCCTTCCATGTTTAAACATGCACAAATATGTACACACATGAATATGTGCGCACACACATATAGATTTTGTTATGCCTTTAGAACACATGCCGTTCCCCTCTAAGTACTTCCTATCTCAGCAACCAATAACATAAAGAGAGATGTTCGGTGACACCAGAGCTGGCCTCTGAGTGTTTCCTTTTGAATTGCCATGAGAAGTACTATTCTTTCATTATTTGTACTATATATGTCTCAAACAAAGTTCTTTTCTCACGCTATCACTATTAGAAATGCCACACAACTGCTATTTCTCACAATATTTCATCAGAAAACAAAGGCCCAGGGTGACTTTGGGGCATCGTAATCTAAGAAAACAGGAACCTGGACAACATGAAACCAGAACAGCAGAGGTTGGCCTCACAATTTCCCAAACACAAATATCCCTTCAATCATGAGAAGATCTAGGGAGGCAGCAGCCCCTGGTGATATGAAAAACTTTCAAAGGAAGGAACAGCCCTTTTGGAGGGATAGAAGGCTTTAAGGAAGGCCCTCCACCCTAAGTAAGCAGATATGCTTGTTGGATCTGCGTCTTATCAGCCTCTCAAAAAATCTGTTTATTTATAAAAGAGGCAAGTAAGAGAACTATTTTCAGAAATGAGAGAGCTAGTGAGCTTCAGCATAGCAGCAATAAAGAGGAAAAGGGGCCATAAACATCAGTTCTGAGCTGGAAGTTTGGAAAGAGATTTGTCATCTCTCATTTAGATGTAATTTTAGAGGGCAAGGGTAATACCCTGACCCCAGTGAAGTCAAATGGAATTTTGACATTGACCTCAATGGAACTAGGATTTCACCCTTCGAGTCAAAGGAGCTTTTCTTATGCTGCCTTCCCCTCTAATGCATGTAGAAAATGAACTCAGCAAGGGATGCTCACCTCAACTACATGTGTTTAGGCTGGTCCCTTGGGAATAGGATGAAACTGAGAAAAGAATCGACTTAGGCTGAATATCACAACTGTGGGCCAGATTCTGGCAACCTACTTATGCTGAGCACAGTTGCCAACTTTCACACGGTAAATAAGCACCCTGACTTTCACAATAAGCCAAAAGTCAAGCTAATCCCATTTCAAAATAAGGCCAAAACAAGCCAATCCCTAAGAACCCCAACACTCTATGTGACTAGATCCCCACAGTGTGCAGTCTGGGATTGTGGTGGGCCTGCTGTGCACCCCTGACTCTCTCCTCCCTTGCCCTCTTTGCCCCTGCTTGCTGGGAGTCAATCAAAGAGAAGCAACAAGCTACAAGCCAAACAAGCAACAAGCTACAAGTCAAAATCTAGCCAACAAACAATTCACAAGCCAATTAAGCCAAAAACAAGCCCGATTTCTGTGTTTTTTTCATGGGTATGGCATGTCTGATGCTGAGTAGTACCTTACTCCACATGCAGTATAAGTGAAAACAACATTCCTACTCACAGAGTAAGGTATTATTCATCACTAGTAAGGGTTTCTGAATCTGATCCCCTACTGAGATCTTTTAGCCTACACAAGCCTGCCAACTGAAGTGATGAAATTTGGGGACATTTAGAACTATACTAGAAAGTGTTCAGGACCATACAATATTGTAAGGAACAATCCTGAACATATAAGTGGACAAATTACTGGTGACTTATACTAGGTCTTTTCCATCCCTAAGTCAAGAGTAATATTTGTTGTGCTTGCTCAGTGACCACTAAGGACTTTGCCTCATCTTAGCTGTCTCAGACCTTGTTGCCCTATGTCCCTTGGTCAATTATGTGTTGTTAAATATCTTTTCACCACAAATGACATCCCCAAATAATAATTGTTATCTGGTTCTTATCTAAGTTGACTCATTTCATCTCTATCTTTCACCACAATTGCTCTTTATTTGACAAGCTAGACATAAGGAATAAGAAACCTAAAGGCAAATAGAGAAGAAAGCAGCAGATGCCTGCTCTATTGTATTTTTAAAGGTTTTAAATGGGTTAATTTTCCAGCCAACAGAGCTAAATCCAAGCTAAGCAGCACACTGCTTCTGCTACTTTGACTTCTCTTTTTGACATTACTGTATCCAATGTTACTAATGCCTACAGCAACATTTCTTCAGAATAGTCAGCTGCTAATGCAGCTCTAAAAATGTACTTCTTGTAAAAGGACTAACAGTACCAAAGACCTACCTGGCAATGAATAATGTCATGTCATCATAGCACTAGTGTATATAATTGTGCATAAATAGTTCTCTGTCATATCTGCATCATCTACTCCATCAAAATGTGATTTGGGATTCAGGAATTCAGTACCTCCAGATTCTTGATTTAAAAAAAAAATCACTGAATCACCATTTTCAGGTTTCAAATGGTACAACTAGAAGAACTAGGTTGGAGGATGTGCTATTTCCCTGAAACAACAACAGGTTTGGTTAATGACATGGGTGTTTGTCCTGTGGGAAACATGGCACATGTAGCAAATAGTCTATCCTCATGACCTAGGCTACGTGGATAGTTTTCTGAAGACATCCACGCAGTGTGCAGCGGCAGTCAAAAAAGCAAACAGGATATTAGGAATCATTAAAAAGGGGATAGAGAATAAGACAGAGAATATCTCAATATATTGGAATTGGAAAAGGTTCAGAAAAGGGCAACAAAAATGATTAGGGGTATAGAACGGCTTCCGTATGAGGAGAGATTAATAAGACTGGGATTTTTCAGCTTGGAAAAGAGGCGACTAAGGCGGGATATGATAGAGGTCTATAAAATCATAAGTGGTATAGAGAAAGTAAATAAGGAAGTGTTATTTACTCCTTCTCATAACACAAGAACTAGGGGTTATCAAATGAAATTAATAGGTAGCAGGTTTAAAACAAACACAAGAAAGTATTTTTTCACGCAACGCACTGTCAACCTCTGGAACTCCTTGCCAAAGGGTGTTGTGAAGGCCAATACTATAACGGGGTTATAAAGGGAGCTAGATAGATTCTTGGAAGATAGGTCCATCAATGGCTATTACTCAGGATGGGCAGGAATGGTATCCATAGCCTCTGTTTGCCAGAAGCTGGGATTGGGTGACAGGGAATGGATCACTTGATGATAACCTGTCTGTTCATTCCCTTTGGGGCACCTGCCATTGGCCACTGTCAGAGGACAGGATACTGGGCTTGATGGACCTTTGGTCTGACCCAGTATGGCCGTTCTTATGACATCTGTACTGATTAATATTTGTCTACTACAGTTTACACTTCTATATAAGTTCTTGTTAGAGCTGGTCAAAAATGGGGAAAAATAACACCCCCAAAATTGTGATTTTTCTTTCCATTTTTTACTGAGAAATTCCATCAGTAGAAATTGCATGACCAGCGCTAGTTCTTACATAGCCATGGATTCCAACTTCCTAACTTTGATTTGTTACCGTAAGAACTCAGATAGCCTTTGGCCTTGGCTCGCAACATGTGTCAGGTGTTCAAGCCAGGAAACTCCCAACAAAGGAAGGGTCAATAACATGGCAGGGATTTAAAACACAGACTGTGTGTAAAATCCACTTATGCTACAATGAATGACTCAGCCTTAGGAAAAGGGTGCTACCCTAAAGCACCCTCCCTCTGAGAAGCTGCTGCAGAGATAAGGACAGTAATGGACTGGAGGGCATTGTTTAGAGAAATCACACAAGCAGTTTATGGGAACAGTCTTCCTTACATATATAGCCCAGGCAGCTGGGTGTTTCATGTCCTTTTCCATTCAAACTCTTACATGCTGTATATCAGTGTTAATCCTTAATAAATACATCACCATCTAAATAACTTTTAGTTTTTTGGCATTGTGATATTGACAATTAACTCTAGTAAATATCAGCAAAATAGGAGATATATGTCAATGCATTCATCGAGTATATCAGTGAGAACAGGTATCATTTAGAGAGGTATTTTTGTTATCCACTTGTGTAATCAATTTCAAATATAATGTGCTAATATGAGACAAAGGGTGATATTGTGGTTAAGGGCCTCAGAAAAACTGAGTTCAATTCCTGGCCCTGCTGTAAACGTTTTGTGGGACCCGGGCCAAGTCACCTGAATTGCTCTGTGCCTCAGTTCCTCGTTGGTAAAATGGGGATAATAATTCCCTACTTCACAGGGTTGTTGTGAGATTAAATGCATTGTTGGTTGTAAAATGTTCACACTATGATATAAATACCCACACAGATATCTGATCCTAGTTAAAACAAAGAGGAAAAAACAGTCCTGGGCTAAGTTCCCTGTAGGCTGTGCGGCCTACTTACCACCTTCTTACTGCCGCACAGGCGCTCAGGGAACCCGCCTGGGTACCTGCCATGGCCGGGGGAGGGACGCCCCTCCCCTGGCCCCAACCTAGCCCGGCCCGCAACCTGCCAGCGCGGCCCAGACCTACTGCGGCCGGGGCACCCCGCCCCGGTCCCAATTCTGCCGCAGCGCCCGGACTGGCCGGTGCGCCCCTACCCCAGCCCAAATCCAGCCGTGGCTGGCATGGCCTGTCCCAAACCCAGACATGGCCGGCATGTCCCGGTCCGAACCCAGATGTGACTGGGGCGGCCTGGCCAGGCCCAAACCCAGCTGCCTGGCCCTCTCCCGGACCAAACCCAGCCCGGGCCCAGACCTGCCGGAGTGCCCCTCCCCGGCCCAAACCCAGAGTCCTCACCCTTAGCCAGAGCCCTCACCCCCTACACCCAACCCTTTGTCCCAGCCCTGAGCCCCTTATTCCCGGCCCCACCCCAGAGCCTGCACCCCCAGCTGGAGCCCTCACCACCTGAACCCAACCCTCTGTCCCAGCCTTGAGCCCCTCATCCCCAGCCCCTCCCCAGATCCTGCACCCCTAGCCAGAGCCCTCACACCCCTGCACCCCAACCCTCTGCCCCAGCCCTGAGTCCCCTCCCACACTCTGAACCCCCTCGGCCCCACCCCCACCACATGAATTTTGTTATGTGCACCAATATGAAGGTGATGTGTCACACATAACAAAATTCATTCTGCATATGGGTGGGAAAAATTAGTGGGAAAACTGGTCCTGGGATGTGAGTGACAGCTCTGGTTAGGTGGCTTGTTAGAAAGCAAATCCATTTTACATTATTGTCATTGTCCCACTCACCATGGTATATCCCAAGATGACCAGAATAATAATAACTCAATGATTATATCGTGTACCATGTAGACCAGAAATACATATTTAAAATTTTTATTAAAGCTAATGTTAAAAAATTATATAGTACACTGGTTAAGAAAAGAGTGTCTGGACATCTGGGGCTAGTGCTTAGATTATCCACAAATACAAAGTTCATTTTTAAAGTCATAAGATACATATAGTGCATAATCAGCAATAACCCACATTTAGGTGAGTAAATTTAAGAATACAGTTTAGATATTAGCATCCACGTATTCGGGTACATCACTCATGAAAAGATATACAGAGAGTTGGCTGTGGAAAGCAAATATAGCAATGAGTGAAGCTTCTCCCTCAGTAATTGAGAGCTTAGGGTAGGTTGTCCATTTAGAAAATACAATCCATGAGGAAAGTATTTCAGTTCCTTTCCCCACTGCGCTTCTCATCAGCACTCCAGCTCATCCCTCCTGGTGCTGCCGGTACTACACGCTTTACTTCCCTAGAGGGTAGCAAAAGGGGAACTGTAATTTAGCAGGATCCACATGGTGAATTAGTGGCCAGCAAGTTAGTGCACTGTAGATTCATACCCTGGGTTCCTGGGCACTAACTCACCATGTAGACAAACCGTTAAAGGTGTTTCTTTGAGGGTACGTCTACACTGGAATAAAAGACTCATGGCACAGCCACGGCTGAACCAGCTCACCTGACTCATGCCCATGAGTTTAGGGCCAAAAATCGCTATGTAGATTTTCAGGCTTGGGCTAGGGCCTTGGTTCCAGGACCCTGACCCCCCACAGGGTCCCATGGCTTGGGCTCCAGCCTGTGCCCAAATGACTACACCGCAATTTTACAGCCCTACAGCCCGAGCCACGTGAGCCCGAGTCAGCAGACACAGGCTAGCTGCAAGTGTTTAATTGCTGTGTAGACATCCCCTGAGGCACAATGCCTCCAAAGGCTATTTCTGGGATAGTGCAGCTTATGAACACGTGCACAAACACCCCACCCCCACCCCCCAGGGCTGTGTCTGAAAACACTATCTAGTCTTGTGTTCTCAGGAAAGGCAAATGGGAGCATTAGTTTCCAGTTCAAGTGTCACACAAATTCTGACCCTTTTTCACATGCACATTTATATGGACTGCTCACATTGCTTGCATGGCCATATTTCATTGAAGGTTCAAGGGCCTGAAATTGGATTTATGAAACATGGATAATTTAGAGGTTGTTGGCTTTTGGGGTTTTTTTTGTTTTGTTAATTTGTTTACTTTGTATTTTAATATCATGCTAGTTTGAAAACAAAACTTTCCCACAGCACTAAAGGAATAAGAAGAATGGATGTAACTATAATTAGCACTTTTCAACCAGAGATCTCAAATAGGGTCTCTGATGGGACGTTTACACAGCCAGCATCAGCCCAAGTCCATCAACGTGGGTTCAGAGGCTAGCTGCAGTGGACTGTGTAGACATAACATGAGGCACAGAAAGGAGAAGTGACGTTCCCAAGACCACACCGCAGGTCACTGGTAGAACCAGGAATAGACTTCACATCTCTTGATTTCAAGTGCTCTGGACCATGCTTCCTCTCCCTGTTAATTAAATAGAGTGGACTCGGTTTAGGTGATAAATTAATTCCAACCAGGGCAACTCATGAATATTTGTTGTGGGCTAAATAGCACTATATGTTTAATTTTACCATTTATTTTCTTTTGGACCTGACACAACTGTACCACCAATATCCCAATGGGGCAGTTTGGCAGACTGTAGCCTTCCTTTGGTTCTTTGGCACCAGTAGTAGTTGTGGAATATCCTGAAGATAGGACCACACAAATAGTGGAAGTTTAGCTGCAGAACAGCTGTGCTTCATCTTCAAATACCAAAACATTAGTGCATTGGCAGCGAAATTGGCACTGGTGGCCAACAATGACGTAAATGGCTGTTGACTTACTAATATGCACATCCTTCAGTTTGTCTTCACAGAGTGCCTTCAGTGCAGCAAGGTCAATAATCAGTGACTATTGAACTTCTACAGGGAACGTTGAGAGGCTCGTGTTAATAAAAATGAACAAACACCTGCTACCAATGGGCCATGCACTGAAGAAAAATTGGGCAGTACTTGCAAGACAATTGAGTCCAGAGTATTATGTAATTAATGTGAAATGTGCATGCAATTTAGAACACAGTGGGCATCTGTGCATACAAATTATCATTTAGATGCATAACTGACCATATTTGACCTGCATAAATGACCAACTGCAGGCAGGAGACTGACTGATGGTCACCTGTTGCAGTAGGCAGTGCTCCCCACATACACCTCCACCTCACCCCAGGTCCCTCATCCTTTGAGGTCAAGAACCAGTATGCTGTACTGGCAACAGGAAGTGAGGAGCAGACCCCAATGGCTGAGAAAGAGGAGCCATTTACCCCTAAAGCTGGGAAACTCACAGCTATCACATCAAAGAGTAGAAGAATCTGAAGGTTGAAGGCAATTAGGGTGATTCATGATTCTTAGGAAAGGAAGAAGTGAGAGCAGCAGAATAAGGACAATGAACTTCAAGAAAGCAGCCTGTAACAAACTCAGAGAACCACAAACTATCCCAATGTGAAGGTAAGATAGGAAGAATAGCAAGGGCCAATATGGCTCCCTCAGGAGCATTTTAATGACCTGAAAATCAAAAAAGGAATACTACAAAAAGTAGAAACATGGACAAATTGCTATGGGTAAGTACAGAAGAATAGCACAAGCACGTAGGGACAAAATCAGAAAAGTTAAGGCACAAAATTAGTTACACTTAGCAAGGAACATAAAATGCAATAAGAACAGGTATTGCAAATATATTAGGAGAAAAAGAAAGATGAAATAAAATGTAGGACCTCTTCTTATCAGGGAAGCAGGCTAATAACAGATGCCATCAAGAAGGCTGAGGTGTTTAATGCCTATTTTGCTTCAGTCTTCCCTAAAAAGGTGACCATATACTTAATACAAATAATATAGACAACAAGGGGAAAGGAACACAAGCCAGAATAGGAAAAGAACAGATTAAAGAATATTTTGATAAATTAGATGTATTCAAGTTGACAGGGCCTGATGAAATTCATCCTAGGGTACTTAAACTAGTTTAAGCAATCTCAGAACCATTAGAAATGATCTTTGAGAACTCATGGAAGATGGTGGAGAAGGGCAAAGCCAATACCTATCTTTCAAAAGTAAAACAAAGAGAACCTGGGGAATTATAGACCAGACAGCCTAATTCCAATACCTGAAAAGCTACTGAAGCAAATTATTAAACAATCAATTTGTAAGCAATAGAGGACACTAGGATAATAAGTAATAGCCAACATGGAATTGTCAAGAATAAATCATGCCAAATCAACCTAATTTCCTTCTTTGATAGGGTTACTGGCCTAGTGGATAGGAGGGAGGAAGTAGACATGATATATCTTGACTTTAGTAAGGCTTTTGACAAGGTCCCACATGACATTCTCATAAATAAACTAGGGAAATGTGGTCTAGATGAAAATACTATAAGGTGGGTGCACAACTGGTTGAAAAATGTATTCTAAGAATATTTATCATTGGTTCAATCTCAAACTGGGAAGATGTAGCTAGTGAGGTCCTGCAGGGGTCTGTTCTGGGTCTGGTACTATTCAAAATGTTCATGAATGACTTGGATAATGGAGTGGAGAGTATGCTTATAAAATTTGAAGATGACACCAAGCAGGGAGGGGTTACTAGCACTTTGGAGGACAGGATTAGAATGCAAAATGACCTGAACAAATTGGGGAATTAGTCTGAAATCAACATGATGAAACTGATTAAAGACGAAGTGCAAAGTACTACACTTAGGAAGGAAAAGTCATATGCACAAATACAAAATGGGAACTAACTGGCTAGGCATTTGTTTTGAGAAAAGGATCTGGGGGGTATAGTGGATCACATACTGACCAAGAGCCAAAAATGTGAGGCAGTTGCAAAAAGGACTAATATAATTCTGGGGGTGTATTAAAAGGAGTGTCATATGTGAGACACGGGAGGTAATTGTCCCAATCTACTTGGTATTAGTGGGCTTCAGCTGGAATACTCTGCCTACTTCTAGGCACCACACTTTGAGAAATATATGGACAAATTGGAAAGAGTCCCGGGGAGAGCTACAAAAATGGTAAATGGTTTAGAAAACCTGACCTAGGAGGAAAGATTTAAAAAACTGGGCATGTTTAGTCTTGAGAAAAAAAAATTGAAGAGCAACCTGACAACATTCTTCAAATATGTTAAAGGCTGTTAAAAAGACTGTGATTAGTTGTCCTCCATGTCCACTGGAGGTAGGACAAGAAGTAATGGGCTTAATCTGCAAGGGAGATTTAGGTTAGCTATTATGAAAATCTTTCTAACTATGGTCTCTGGTTTACTTGGTCCTGCCTCAGCTCAGGGGAATGAACTAAATGACTTCTTGAGGTCCCTTCCTGCCCTACATGTCTATGATTTTATGTCCAATGACATGAAATATGCATGTACATTTCTCAAAAGCTGGTCCTTAATGCCAGTTACAAGGGAACAGAAGAAGGCTGAGGATTAGGTACAAATCTATTCATGCTCACATGACCCTACTCCACCATGAACACCACAGTACATACAATGTCTGCTGCTGGTTTTATAGTGCCTGAAGATTTCTTTGTTTGTTATTCAACATCTTCTCCCCAGACTTTTGTGACATTGTCCTACTCCAACTTCTCTTCCAACCTTTCTTCAAGTCCAGATCCAATACCCCCATCCTTCTAACCTATTTACACTATTCAGGTGGTGCAAAGTGGTCAGAATATGACCCTAAGCTCTAAGATGACATGAAGCCAATGTAACTGGCTCCTAAGAAAACCACCTCCCACCCCTGTAAGGCATGGAGCAGTAGAGTCAAGAGACATCAAGAGGAAGGAGGTGAGAGAAAGTCCCTTGGGGGGACATAAACAGCTAGTGTTAATTAGAGCAGCCTCATGATAACCTTGAGTGCAGTAGAACAATCAGCAAGAGATGATAAGCCCTTCTTAAAATAACCCTTTTTTTTGCTTGCAAATGTCCTTAGTGATAAAAAAGGAAGAGATACACAGACAGAACCAACATATTATCTGCAAACACTGCTTTTCAAAGTACTTCAAGACTATCAGATTCTCTTTAACATCTGGATGATGATGATGATGACTGCTGTAGTGCCTAAAAGCCCCTTATGGATCAGGTACCTGTTGTGCTAGGTACTACACACACACATAACAAAGAGATTATTCCCGCCCCAGAGAGCATGCGATCTAAGTAAAATATGGAAAATAAGGAAACTAGGTCATTCATTTTTCCCCCATAAAAAGTGTTAGTCTTAAAATTGGTTTTGCTATCCTTTCTCCCTGACCCGATCCAGAAAGCTGATGGCCTAGTCAAGCATTGTAACTCTAAACTTATCCATAGACTATTGGGACACAAAGCAGTATATGATAAACCATGTCATTTCAGCAGATGCAGGCTCCAAAAAAATCTTAATTTAAAACATTGTTATTTTAGTAAGCTTGATATTTTTAAAGCAATGAGAATTAAAATCCATTTTTGTTCTTCCAAAAAATGTATTAATGACTGCTGCTCTTTGCTGCAATAATTAGCAATGATTTTCAGTACTACATAGATTTGATAAAGGGAGAATCCAGCATGGATTATTTCTAAATTATAAATACAACTTCTGTTCCTCTGTGCTCATATTCCACAAGTTCTTTTGATAGAAAACACATATGGCACATATAATATACTTATCATATATACTTAAATTGTAGCAGTTTAAAAGTTTACTCAAAAGTGGTTTGTTTTCACCTACACAGAAAGTTTTAGCTACTCTGTGCAGGTGCCAATGTAGTAAATAAAGCAGGATAAGGAATAATATAAAATTATCAGGCCTGATACAATAGCCATTAATCATGGGAGTAAGGACTGAAGGATAAGAACAATAATTTAGAACATGGAGCCTTCTTTATTTTTTGAAAGACAATTATTAAAGGATGATTTAGTGGCTGTATGACAGCCATGCCAGAAATGCCCCTACACCCTACCTACACTCAGCCACAGTTAGCCACGCAAGTAGGTTATGTGGCTCTGACAAATTTGATTTGAAAGAAGCTTATGAAAGTGGAGGTGCCCTTTCTTTTTTCCTTTTGACCTCATCCAGTGCTCTTTGACCTAGGGAAATCCTGTAGCAAGTGTTCAGTCAAAGATCAGTTCAGGAAGGGCTTTAGGAACATACTTTATGAGCTGAACCACCTCACTTGTGAAAAATAAATGTTAGTCTCACTACTGTAGCTTAGGTTACAGGCTGAAAATGTATAAATGCCAAACCCAGCAGTTCTTACCTGAGTATGAACAGCAGGGTCTGGCCCTAAATTTTTGCAAATTAACACGTTTCATAAGAATCAATTTTGAAATTTTCACTGTTTAAGCAGAATTTTTTTTAAAGGGGGGTTAGTCGGTGCCATTGAGGCTTACTCCCAACTTGGGGTTAATACCGAGGTGCATTGATATACTAGAGTTTGGGGTGATTATTATAAAATACTGTAATCAGGGTAAAGGAAATTCACTGTGCATGCAAAAGCAGAGATCATACACATCAGTATTCTATTGCCAGCAATACCCCCACCACACATAAACAACAGAAGCAGATTGTCTATACCACAAACAAAGAAACTGTATAAGAAATACACACATAGAGACTTTACAATGTCTGAGGATGGATGTGCACATTAATTGTGCACATGCATTTAAACATGTAAAATAGGCAAAACATGCCCCTTGACCTCTAGGTGCTACCCAAGAAATATCCCTCTATTGCTCCAGTCTCAGAGGGCATACAGAACAATTTCTTTATAGGTTTTAGGAGGTTCCAGGACAGCAGTGGACAAATTCTGCTACTCACTCTGAGTTTTTTAGCTGCTGACTAGACTCCCATTGACTTCAGTAGGCTTTGATCAAACTCTATGCTCAGTGCTCACTGGAAGTTGCATCAATATTAATATTTTATAGTCCCCAAAGCAAAGAAATCACTTTTGAAAATAAAGCAAATCCATGAAATTATATACAAAGCTGGTAGCACTGCCTATTATTAAGTTTGCCTAACACTTCCTATTATAAGACCCTGTTTTCAGTTCCTTATAACTTTGCCAAACTTTAACCATTGGGGCTTGCTTTGCAGATCCATCACCCTACCATTCTGATTTGGCAGTGTTTTTAGCCCATTTCACAGATGTAAATGACTACAAAGCTTGTTGGAATCATTTATTTGGATTGTGCCCAGCATTTGTTTGATTAATTCATTCACTAACATGCCACAATTTAAAGTGATTGCTGTAGCAATCTTCTTTGGGAAGCTCACAGAGCTGCAAAATTCAAATATTTTGTTTCACACAGTTTCACTTGCAATTTTTTTTTCATTTCTCACAGTTTTGTACATCTTTTTCCACTTCATATTAAATGTTTACAAAATGTCCATCTGCCCACTGAAAACATGAAAAAACACCAATTACTGCATATCTCAAAATAATTGCATTTTCATTAGAATAATGAATGTGCCATAGGGACATTTTTTCATAGAATTCTGAAGTTTCTAATGTAACACAAACCACAGTTTTCTGGTAGTTTCACTTTGCCTTACAAATTTGAACACCTCTAGAGGTGTACTCTACTTTTCATTCTGCAGAATGAAATCCCATTAGTATTAGCCTTCTTTGACTCTAACATTGTCAAGGGGCTAGCTGTTTGTAATAACACTGGTTGGGCCAAACCATGTAGTCTTTATAGCACACAGAAAAACTTAAATTAAAGGTCAATTGGAAATTTTCCTGAATAAAGATTTAATAACCACTGCTGACTTCAGCCCACTGAAATGTGCGTACATACCACACCAATCTGGTAAAATTAGATCAACTCACATTTCACAAAAAATGGTGACATTTCAACCTTGTACTCATTTAAACGGGTTCAAAAGTACTTTTCTTAAATAAAATGGTTCTAGAATTTTTTCACTTCCCAAAAATCCAGTCAATAACCATTCTGATAATAATTTAAGAAAAAATGAAAATGGCATGACATTTTTCACAACAATTTCAACACGGCAAGACTTTTTCCACAAAAAGTTTACTTAAAAAACATTTTTTAATGTACAAAAAATTGTTCAGAAAACTTCAGCAGTTCTAGTCATGGCACTGGAATGTAGAGTATTGGTGTGCCCTATAGCTTCCTTCTGTCTGGCAGTCTCCCCTAACTGAGGAAGTATACTGAAGAATTTTATCTTCCTGTAGCTAGGGTGACCAGATGTCCCGATTTTATAGGGACAGTCCTGATTTTGGGGTCTTTTTCTTATATAGGCTTCTATTACCTCCCACCCCCATCCCGATTTTTCACATTTGCTGTCTGGTCACCCTACTTGCCCACAGTGTAGCCTGGAGTCTCAAATAACTTTCCTTAGCTGAACCTTTAAATTCAGCATAAAGTTTCACCTTTTCATGATACACTCTATGTTAAGGTAAACACATCAACAGTTTCTGGTTGACATTTAACTATTTTTTTTAAACAAATCCCTGCAGACAAAAATGTTAAGAATAAAATGAGAATTGAAAAGAAAAAAAAACCTGGAAGATGAAAAATAAGGCTACAAATCAGAAAGTGACTTTTTTACTAGTATTTGAAGAGTATGTGAAATGTGGGGAATGGATTTTCAGTGATGAGAATAGGGAGCAAACTTCAGCTATCTTGGGAAGTAACTGTAAAAAAAGCAACTAGAGGAGAATGGTAGGCCACACCCATTGCTCAGTTTTCTTATTAGCTGCACCTTAATATATGTGGAAACAAGTAGAATTAAGTATGCCATTTGGCTCACCTGGAGGAGATGAGGTCTGTGCCCTGCCGGAGTCCTGGTTCTGGTCTCAGTTGCACAAAATGCACATACACGGGGGAGTCCAGCTACCTAATGGGAAACTTACATGGTTGTCTCATCTAGTGCCTAGCAAATAAACTGAATTTGTGTCTTCTCTGCAAGGCTTTCCTTAAGTTTGTTATATTTCTCATGCTTTTATGACACCTGATTTGTTCAGATGATCTGAAAAATCTCTGCTGAAGGGGTTATCAGTGTAGCAGAATCATCTTCCATAATTAAACATGGATTTTTAACAATCATTATTCCAATATTTAACCAGTGTAACCAAGGAGCATGTTAATCACATTCCCAGAACTGACTTTTACTACCTATGATGACATTGCAGAAAAATCAATAACTTTCTACAGCATGCCTCCATCATGGGCAATTCTTTTAATTTTATTCTACAATGCGCTCCGTGGCACCTAGTTTCCCTCTTTCATCATCCTGTTTTCAAAAGGTTACTTCAACTTCTAGTTTCTGCTGAAACATGAGATTGATGCTTTGGAGAGACTTGCCAATCCAGACATGAAAATCTACCTCATTTGAGAAGATCTAGGCATTTTGAAATGGCTGATGAAGTGGTGAGAAGATAAGCATCCATGTCAGTTCCACTTCAAATGAGACAACCTTTGCATTTGCTCTGTATGGATCTAGTCATTAAGAACCATAGTTTTAAACACAGGCTTTTAAGTTATATCTGAAAAATACACAAACAAGTAATTACTCATTCCCACTGCACAAACACTTATTTTGTTGTGTAGTTACCTGCTTCTGCATGAGTAGGGATTTTTGCAGACACAATATAGACACTTAGGCCCAGTCATGTAAGGAGTTACATGCAGGTAGACCTTTATACCTGTGTGGAGTCCCATGGACTTTTCTGGGGCTCCACACGAATACAAGGGTTTCCCCACACAGCGTTCATTACAAGACTGGGGTCTAGGTTTGAAAATGTAGCCCAAACTATAGATGTGTTTATTTTCTGCTTGCGACATTACTCAGGGTACAATCTGGACTGATGAACAGCTGTGTCTCCTCGGTTCTCCAACCTGGGGTGCCTTTTACACTGCTTTGCCATGAGAGCCACTACTCCTGGTCTGCTCACACACAACCTCCAGCATGTAAATTACTCCAAGCTATATTGTTTGAGTGCTATAGCCAGCCACTCATGAACTACACTGCAGAGCAATACAAGCAAATTCCCAGTCCTGGACTTCCCCCTGAAATGTATGTCTTGTACTGTCCAGCTTCCTCCTGGATAATACACGCTCATATAAAGTCCATCATTTTATTAATAGAAAATGGTATGCATAAATCCTGTTATCCCAAATGGAGTTTCCCGAACACTTCAATCCAAACACACGGATTTAGATAAAACAATAAAACAAGTTTATTAACTACAGAAAGATAGATTTTAAGTGACTCCAAGTAATGAGGCATAAAAGCCAGAATTGGTCACAAGAAAATAAAATTTAAATGCAGCTAATTCCTAACTTAACAAGCTAAGTGAATTCAAAGTAAAGTCTCTAAGTCTCTCTCACCACACATTTCAGCAGTCTTACCGGCTGAATCTCTCTCAGTCAGGATCCCTCCCCCAGCCTAATGCTGTTTCCTTTGTTCTTCAAGTATTGTGGATGCCGTGGGTAGAGAGAAAGGGAGGAATGACTTGGGGCATCTGCTCTCCCTTCTTATAGCTCTTTCTCTTTTTTGAGAATCATCTCCAGCTGAGGTTCAGGAGACAGAAAATCTGTGTGGACAGGAACCCCCAGCTGTTTGTTTGTCAACAGGTAGATTTTCGCCCACATCCTTTTTCCTGCCAAAGAATGGTCACTTAACAGGTAATGGTCAATTTGATTTTGTTGACACCTGGCTGAGGCGTTGGATATCCTTTTGTCTCTCGGGAACTGGTTTGTGGCTGCTCTCCCAGATATGGAACATGTCTTAGTAATACCATACAGAGGATTCTTATAACTTTACATACAATGTTGCCATACGTATTTTAATAGGACAATAATGATCAGCAAAGTATGAGTTTTCAAATGATACCTCGCAAGGCATACTTTGTACAAAAATTATCATAGTCTTGAAAAAGGGGTGAACATAAGGGTACAGACTGTCACAGATGCTTTAAAAGCTATTCTTCGTTCAATTTGTTACTATTGTTTTTCTTTTTCCTTCCATATTTTCACTGAATTCTGTATTTCAGTTGTTAGCTCAGACTAAGGAGGAAAATTTGAAAACTTTAATTGACATCTGGTTAGCAGTGCTCTTTGAAAACTTATATAGCTTTAAAAATAATCAAGATAATTGTATAAGGCTTTTATTTAAACAATATTATTTATTTTGAATCAAGATGCCACAGTACATTTGATCACCAGTGAGCATGTCTTTGGGGAGACAAAAGAGTAGTTTAAGGAATGTATCAAATAAAAAACAGTTGTCTTACTTTTTTTCCAAGAACTTACTAGCATACTATGTATTCCCTTTAAAAATAAAGTACTTCATCTAAAATAAGTACCTAATCCCATAGCTGCCTTATTTAGATTTTTGAAGTCCTATTCTGAACACTGATTAATATCAGGAATAAGTAAAACTTTATTTGGCATATACATTATCTAGACTATACTGTCATCATTGAGCAGAAAGTCATAAAATCTGCTTTTGATGCAATTTTTAGTTTAACATAGTGTGGTTGAATACTAGATTTACCAATTAACCATTTCAAGACAAATCTAATTGTACATTAGCAGTAGAACCCAAATATACACCAACCTGAAATCACTTCCTAAATTCTAGATGGAAACACAGTGAAAGCGCATAGACAACATAGATGTGTAGGTGGGAAATTAGAGTCATAGAGTTTAAGGCCAGAAGGTACCACCAGATCTTCTAGTCAGACCTCCTGTAGATCACAGGCCATTACCACCCCCAACACCCACACACTAAAGGCTTGGCTACACTTACAGTGCTGCAGCAGTGCAGCTGTGCCGCTGGAGAGTTTCTCCTGTCACCATAGTTGCTCCACCTCCCCTAGAGGTGGTAGTTACATCAATGGGAGAACCCCTCCCACCAACATAGTGCTGGCTACACTGGGGGTTAGGTTGGTATAACTACTTCGCTCAGGGGTGTAGATTTTCCACACCCCTGAGTGACATAGTTATACCGCTATAAATTCAGAGTATAAATCACACCTAATCCCAATCATTAAAATGTAATCAAAGTATTACAACCCAAAGGAGACTAGGATAGACTAGACCCACAGGCAGAGAATAGGAGCATTTTATGGACTCTGATTCAAGTCCAAAATCTTAAAACAACTATAAATTAAAAGCACACACAAAACAGTATGAAAGGGCTGTCTATAAATGTAACCATCCCAACTTTCAGCCTCAATATCCTTAGAAAAAAGATAGGCTTTTTAGCACGTGTGTAAGGTTAACAAATCGGGGCTCCGGTGAACCCAGGGCATGTCTACACTACAATCCAAGGTGTGATTGCAGCTCAGACAGGCAGACCCATGGCTAAAAATAGCAGTGGCAGGAGCTTCAGTGTGTGCTAACAACATGTGTAGGTACCCAGGGTTTCTGTCGTGCTTGTACAGTTTGCACCGCCACATCTACACTGCTATATCTAATCATTCTAACATGGGTGAAGCGACTGTAGGCATGTTTACCCATGCTGCACCCACACGTTGGGTTGCAGTATAGATGTACCCCTAGAGGAGAATGAATCCCTCAGTTAAGGAACGCTCAGAGAACATTGTTCCAGCATCCCCTTCTTGTGCACTTCTGCTGATCTTCACTGTGACTGTGCAGCATAGGTGATAGCTCAGGTAACCTGTTCCCAAACCATTAAGCGCTTGATAGGAAAACCCACACTTTGAAATTCACCCAGGAGCTTACTGGAAGTCAGTGCAGATCACAGAGCACTGGTCTAATGTGCTGCTGAAGGGCACCATTCTACACTAGCTTCAGCATCTGCATGGTCACAAAATTTATCCCCACATAGAGTGCACTGCAGACAACTAATCTTTAGGTCATAAAAGCAAGGATACTTGTGGCAAAACTCACACTGAAGAGAAAAGATTGCACTCTTCTTGTCAGGCGTAGATGTCCATTTTATGAGAAGGAGGAGGGGAAGGAAAAAAGGGGAGCTAGCACAGGTACATCTATCCAAGCTGGGAATTTTACCTGCAAGCTGCTATGTAGACACACCCTTAGAGGGCTACTTCCTAAGAATGGCACAGTGGGAGAATTATCTATAAGAGTACATCCCTAAGAATTGGGAGGGGCCAGAAAGTTGTGAAGGAAGGTGTTTCTGGAGGGAAAGGGCAGTCTGTGTATCACTACTACATCACAGTCAGCAATAGTAGGCCATGTCTACACTACCACTTATGTTAGCAAAACTTATGTTGCTCAGGGGTGTGAAAAAGCACCCCCCTGAGGGGCAGAAGTTTTGCCGGCATAAGCGGTAGTGTGCACAGCGCTACTTTGGTGGGAGAGCTTCTCCCGCTGCCATAGTTACCGTTGCTCGGGGAGGTGGGTGTATTATGTTGACAGGAGAGCTCTCTCCCATTGGCATAGAGCAGCTACACGAGCAACCTTACAGTGGCACAGCTGCATTGGTACAGCTGTGCCGCTAAGCTTGCTAGTGTACACATGACCTACGAAAATGCAGAGTATGTTCTATTGACTTCCCATGCAGGCTTGTTCAAACATTGGTTCAGGTAATGGGTTTGTGGGATTTGGATCACTTATTGCCTCACATCTGGAGGCCTGATTGTAACTGGCATTGGTGTCGATAGGCAGAGAGGGTGCCACAAGCCTCCCCTTCCCTTTCTTCACCCTCCACAGAGGCCAGTCACAATCACAGTCTCTCCCTCTAAATCCCCAAGGATGCACCTTGCCCAAAAGGTTGCAGGGTGGGACAGGGTCTTTCTTGCTCTTCCTCTGCTCATGTTCCAGATCAGCCCATGAATGACCCAGGATAAGAGCAGGCTGCAGCTTATGCAGTCCCCTGTACACCTACCTATAGAATGTGATGAGTAGAATGTATATTTTAGGTGTTGGGACATGTGAAAAGATGCCTGCTTGTCTGGCAGGGAGGGAGAACAGCCAGGTGAAAAGTTGAGCCAGCAACCTGATCAGGTGAACAACTGGGTCAGCAGTTCAATCAGGTGAACAGCCTGGTCAGCAACCTTATCAGGTAAACAACTTGGTCAGCAATCCAATCAGGTAAACAACTGAATTAGCAAACTAATCTTAATGTTAGGCAGAAAGGTGTTTATACAATATATAATGAATAACTTTGTAACCATGTATTTAAGGTGAGCACCTGAATGTGGGTGCGCGCCTGTATTTAACCCTATGCTGTGCCCTGTTTCAGTGGACTGGTTACTCACTGAAGCAGCAAATAAACAATGTACTTCTTCAGCTCAAGAGTGTGCCTGTGAACCTGTACATTCTGGGTAGCGGGGAAAAGAACCGGTCAACACTTTCATTCAACTATTTTTGATTGGTATGGAGGGGCTCTGCAATAGCCATAACTCCAACTTGATTTAGATGTATGATGTAAAAGTCCAGTTGTTCTCTGCCATTGAGACACATTACCCTTGTGTAAGCTGTTCCACTAATGGCATTTTTATTAATTACAGAAATATCTGGTGGGGGGAGGTACGGGACTGTTTCATTTGTACTCAGAAGCTTTCCCAAATAGCAAGAAGCATTTTAATTGGCTATGCATTGGTTCTGCATTGTATCATATAATGTAGGAATTAAACTTTGCTCTCCCTGCAGATATCATCTCCTCTGAAGTTTCCACATTAGCTTATGAAGAATACAAGATAAGCAGAGAGGATTGTTCCCTGAAATAAAGCATACCCTAATGGATGTTGAACTGTATCTTTCTTTCAATATTTTTTCAAAGTACACTATGTTTCAAACAGAGGGTCACAGTTCTGAAATAGAGCTAAAATTCTGTGGGCTTGTTTGTGCTTTATGATTGATGATTTAATACAAAACATTTTTGCCAAGAGGTTGTTTTGAGGCAGCTGGGTATCAAAAACTTGACCTTCAACCAAAAGCATTAGGCTTGGCTTGTATGATCAAACAATT
Source organism: Emys orbicularis (assembly GCF_028017835.1). Classification (NCBI taxonomy): domain Eukaryota; kingdom Metazoa; phylum Chordata; order Testudines; family Emydidae; genus Emys; species Emys orbicularis. The sequence goes on from NC_088683.1 coordinate 286,507,150, forward strand.
TTTTTTTATTTCCCTAATGATTTAGAGTGCTTTCAGTAACTTGCATAGCATTCAGTTAGACATAGGCCATTAATGCAGTTCATAGAATTGCTTATGGATTTAGAGAATGTAACGGGAGAATGCAATCATAATTTTATCAAAAAATGATTAATTATTGTATTGACACACATCCAGGAATGGTTAATAAACTGAAGCTTTCATCGACCATAAAGAGTGGTAGAGTGATGAGAAAAAGATTAATACAAACCTGAACATGCTGAAACACTTTTAAATTATCTTGGAGCTGTTAATTATCTTTGAACTGAAACTGAAATTTTGGTTCAAAAGGGGGCCATATGTATCTTTCTTCTGAACCTGTTTACCTGATTTGCACCCCACAAATTTTGCTTTGAGATTAATCAAAAAACTCAGAGTGAAACTCAGTCAGAACTGCCAAGCTTTGCTTGGTTTGGGGGTAGAACACAGGTTTTAATGGTTTCCTAAAACCATAAATTAGCCTAAATTCACTTGAAACTTGGCTCCCAGACTTGCTTGAATTTTGCCAAAAGGTTTGCAAGGCTTGGTCTAAAACCCTATTCCCTAAAATGGTTATAGAATGGATTCTTCCATACACTTTGGCAAGAAAAGATATATTATGAGATAGAGCATTCCCTATGTCTGTCCTCAGTCACATGGATATTCATTGATGATAATAAAATAAGTTTACTTCGCCATTCACAGAAACAACTCTGCGGGCACTTTATAATTCAAACATAATTAAAAAGTGTTAAACTTCAGTTTTGAAAAACATCCTTTCAAATATAAATAGGAAGCTGATGGACTAATGGTTATTTAAAATCATTCTTATTCTCTTTAAAGAACTGTATTATGTTGATAAAAAGTATTATCTTTTCACTGTCAACCCATCAGCCAGATCTATATACATTTGCAAGAGATGTCTTCACTCACATTCATTCTTCATTGCCTCCAGCTATAGCTCCATTAGCCTCCCCCCACTCCAGCCCCCAACACCACATAATCTGCATGCAATTGCCTTGTCTCCTTCCTTTGTAGGTGTCTGATGTTCCCTTCACCCTCTGAATGGTCTGCTCCTCTAGGATCATTCCATGGAGAGAATGTATTCACTTCAGATTTTTGGGGCATTGTTTTCCTGGTTCCCATGAGCTGTCGCATTCTAGACTGGAAGACTCCCTGGCTCCAAGCTTCCCATGCCATTAACTGCTGTTGATTTCCTTACTACTTCTTCTTGCTATCGCAGTGGACTCTTCAGTGAAGAGCGACCCATTAAACTAATGACCCTTACCCAATCTGGCTGTGAATGAACACAAACAATTGCAAAGTTTTTCACGAAGGCTATTCCGCATAACAACGTGCTACATCTCTGCTAATTTACAAATGTGTACATCTAGCATGAAGAGCTTTGATTATCCGAAGCTAGATGATAAATGGGCCCACTAAGATCTGGCACTGCAAAACAATAGTTCTTTATTTTGTATAGCATTCTCAATGGAAGCTACATATCAAATGCTTTACGAATATACCAGAGGGAGAGGAATATTAAGGGCTTGTCTTCACTTCTCAGTTAATGAGAGCTGGTTGAAAAATTTTCAGCTGAACAGTTTTCCCTTGGAAAATGCAGTTTCATTTAAATCATACTTTGGTGGGATGAAACTTTACAGAAAGCATCAGTTTACTGGGTGTGGGGAGGAAGTTGGAATTAGGAAGCAGGGAGAGGGTACTCTATGTTCAAGCTAAAATCAATTCACAGGAAATAAGGTACATTAGGGCAAATACTAACTCTGTCTTTGGGCTTGTGAAAGGGGCTGTGTTATTGAACATTTGCCAAATCAGTATGACCTAAACCTGAGACAGCTTTTATTAGTTACAGTAGATGAGCTTTTCTTCACTACTGTTTGATGACTGTTCCATAAATGAATAATATTAACCTTTTGTTTCTATGTATTTTATCATTACTTATGAATACACAGAGGCAGGGTACTTCCTGCTGTTTTAAAAATTCAAAGGCCTATAAACGGAAGCTCTGGCAATTAACAAGGCAATAGAACTGATAATTGCTACAGTTTTTAACAGCAAACTATAAACTAGGATGATTTGGTCACAGCATACATGCCAAAAACTTTTTTTTTAATTTACAGTTTCTTTAAAATGACAAAAGGATGTTATTTTAATGAGACGCTAACATTTGAACATGAAAGGTTATAGTTTAATTCTGCCATAATTTGCATTATCTTTCACAGGATGTCTTGCATGGGATCAATCTGTCAAATCTCAAAGCCTCCAGATTCCTGAATTCCAGGAGTGAGTTTACTGACCTAAATATTTGCAATTGGAATTAAAAAAAAAAATGTTTCTCCCAAAAAAGGAATAAATCTATCATAGGAGACACAAAAATGAAAATGAGCAATGGAATGAGCATGATTAGATTCATGTGAACTGGATGAGCTTTTACATGTAAAGTTACAGCATCGAGACATATTTTACTGTAAATTAGCTGCAAGTGAATTCACGGCATCACACAGTGCTTCTGAATATTTTCAACTTCTTGCCACATAGCATTCCCCAGAATAACAAAGCAAGAATTTGAAATATCATATGAGCCCTACAAAGTGATATTTACATGGGACAGATAGATCAAATTATATAATCCCATACAGAAAGTACCCATGCTGCTGGAAGAGCTGCTGTATTGTCAGCACTTGGAATATGTTGCCAGCATAGAATTAGATGTCTCAATATGAACCAGCACAGCATACAGTGGAGCTCTTCTTAGGCTTTATCTATACTACAGAGTTTTGCCACCTCCACCCTATCCAACACAGCTATGCCAGCAAAGTGCCTGGTGTAGACACAATTATACTGACAGAAGAGTGCTTCTAGTAATACTGTATAGCCAGGGCCGGCTCTGGCTTTTTGGCCACCCCAAGCAAAAAAAAAAAAAAAAAAACGGGGCGGCCAGAACGGCAAAGCAAAAAAAAAAAAAAAAAAACCTGCGGCGCGGCCGGAGCGCGGGTGCAGGGGGACCGGCTGGGGGAGGGAGTGGGCGGGAAAGAGAGAGAAGGGGGCGGCCAGGGCTACAGCAGGGACACTGCCACGCGGCCCCTCCCGCTGCGCTGCCTCCTGCCGCCTGCCGCGAGGTCTCCGCTCCGGTCGGCGGGGAGGGAAGGGAGAGGACTGCCCTGCAGGGTGCTCTGGTTCTCCACGCTGCTGCTCCCTACAGGGCGGCCGGAGCGGAACAAGAACAAAAAAAAATAAAAAGCGGCCGTGCCGCCCTAGGATTGGGCAGAATGCCGCCTCAAACAATCTGCCGCCCCAAGCACCAGCTTGCTCAGCTGGTGCCTGGAGCCGGCCCTGTGTATAGCGAATGTCATTTGGGAAGCTAATGTAGCTATACAGAAGAATTCCCTCTGATGACATATACTGCGTCTCCACTAAGGGGCTTTACTGACATAGTTATACCGGCATAGCTATACTAGCAGATGCTCTGTAGTATAGACAAGCCCTAAGAGAAAAGTGTAAATATGCCTTAACTAAGGCCACGAAGGGTATGTCTACACTACGGGATTACTCCAAATTTACAGAATTCAATTTTTGGCAACCGATTGTATAAAGTCGAGTACATGCAGCCACACTAAGCACATTAATTCGGCGGTGTGCGTCCATGTACCGAGGCTAGCGTTGACTTCCGGAGCATTGCACTGTGGGTAGCTATTCCATAGCTATCCCATAGTTCCCGCAGTCTCCCCCCCGATTGGAATTCTGGGTTGAGATCCCAATGCCTGATGGGGCAAAAAACATGGTCGCTGGTGGTTCTGGGTACAGCCTCACCCCTCCCTCCATGAAAACAACGGCAGACAACCGTTTCGCGCCTTTTTTCCTGGGTGAACACTGCAGACGCCATACCACGGCAAGCATGGAGCCCGCTCAGCTCAAGACAGCAGTCATGAACATTGTAAACACCTCACGCTTTATCGTGCAGTTTATGCTGAACCAGGACCTGAAAAACCAGGTATTGGAGGAGGCGGCAACGGCAGCGTGGCGACGAGAGTGATGAGGACATGGACACATAGGGTTACCATATTTCAATCCTGCAAAAAGAGGACACTCCACGGGGCCCCGCCCCTGTCCCAACTCCGCCCCTTCCCCGCCCCCGGGGGTAGGACTAAGAATAGATAAAGAAAAATGTATTTGAAGAACTACATTTAAAAAATCCTCTCTTGTGCTATTGTACCAATGGTTAAATGATCCCTCCCACCCTTTACACTGACTTTTCAGACAAATCTGAAATAGAACATCAGTTCTCTTCCTCTCTGCTCTCCCCCTTCCAGGGCCCAAATTCATTAATTTTCTTCCCTACTCTACTCAATTATTTCAGCAAGGCTGCTGTCACCACAGCACATTTTCCTAGGTTGGTTGGGGGTCCTCACAAACTGTGGTATGGGCTGTTCTGTTGGGGCGTGAGGCAAACCAATGAAGTCAATGGAAAGGCTCTCAGGGTCTAATCCAGCTCTCACTGAAGTCTACGTGAAAACTGTAGACGCTGGTTCCAGAACAAGATGAGTGACATCACTGAACACAATAAAAATCATGGCCTAAATTTTCAAATGTGACCACTGATTTTGAGTGCTCAACCTGAGACACATTAAAGGGGCCTGATTTTCAGAGGGTAAGTGCTTCATGCTTTCTGCATAACAGACACTGTTAACAGGCATAAAGTTATCCACGTGCCTAAGAATTTGCAGCATTAGTGTCATGTGAAATTTGCTCATGCTGTTAAACTAAGCTTTTCAAGTCAGGGATTCACTGATTAACTACAAAGATCAGCTATTGTACAGATGTGTGCTTGTGGTGCAATATTAGTTATACAATATCGAAACTCTTGTAGGAAAGCATTTTTTAACCATCTGCTTCACCCATCACAAGATCCTCAAATTCTAAATGTGCTTATTAATACTTAGTGTCCCCAAATCCTTTTGTGCAATCACAATCAAGAAAAATAGATTTGACATATTTATAAATAATCTTCATATTAGCTCAAGAAATTCACATTTCTATACAACAAACTTTCAGCACTGTTCCTGAGCTGATCTTGATAAGTAAGTATCCACTAGTTTTTACTATACCGTTTTCCCCCTTCTTCTGCTCCAGCCAGTATCTTGACAGTTTCCTCCTTCTGTGCCTTGATTTTGATCAAAAACAGGTAAGGCAAAAATTATCAGAGTAATAGTGTACTGCTTCCCTGTGTCAGCTTTTCAGGTCATTGGCCTTCTCTTTCCCATCGAGGAGACTGTCAAATTTCCCACTATCTTCAAATATAAAAGCTTTTCTCAAAGTTATTAGAGAGTCAAAGTCTGTATCAAAACTTTCTGCCAAAGTGGCAGCCAATAGGTTAAGCAAACTTTCTCCCTTCAGACCTTTAGGCAGATTCAGAGGTGAAGTATATGGTGAAGTAAGTTAAATACTCCCTTACTTGTATGGGAGTGCAGGAGAATCTAAGGGTATGTCTTCACTACCAACATTAAAGTGCTGCCATAGCAGCGCTTTAATGTGGCTGTGTAGTCAGGGCACTGGTGCTGGGAGAGAGCTCTCCCAGTGCTGTAAAAAACCCACCCCCAGAAGGGGAGTAGCTGTCTACACTGCCACTTTACAGTGCTGAAACTTGCAGTGCTCAGGGGGGTGTTTTTTCACACCCCTGAGCGAGAAAGTTTCAGCGCTGTAAAGTGGCCGTGTAGACAAGCCTAAATGCTTATCTGTATCCATACTTGGGGTTGTGACAATATAACAGGAAAAAAAGAAATCACATCCCTAACCAAAACAATTATACCGATACAAAATCAGTGTGTAGAAGAGGCCTAAGCTGGTTTTATTTACCTGCTGAAAAATGGGTAGAAAGTGTAATTTAAATATATACACTTTAATGTATACATTCTTACACCCTGTTATTTGCTTTCCTCTTTAACTGCTCTGTTTTGGTCCCTTAGCACCTGAGTTAGACCGTCTGAGACTCCCTTAGACTCAGTGGGCCTATAGAAGGCTTGACTCACCGCAAGCATGCCCACTTGTAGCTGCGTGTGGCAGAGCAACTCTTTCCTCTATAGCGCTCACTGCTGATGGTCATTCTGGTCCCAGGGTAGCCTGCCTCTTCTCATGACTCAGCCCTGTAGCCAGGTCAGATTTTAGTCCCATCCCTTCTTGAGTAACAAAAAGCCCCTCAAATAATAGTACCAATCCTTGCATCCAGTCTTTGGCTCCAACTCTGGCTCCCATGATGCTCAGACCCCTTGGTTCAGTTTTCAGTCATCCTTATCTCCCCCTCAGGGATCTCATGCCACCTTCCCCAAGGGCTGGCAGGGGAACCCAGATCCTCCACACCACTGGGTTCCAGCCCATGGACCCTATACCCGACAGCCAGGTCTGTTCTTCAGACTCCTTGCTCTTCCCTGGACTTCTTCCTACCATAGCCTGTCAGCTGGCCTCTCCCACAGCGTCTCTAGGTTCCCCTTCTTTCAGGGCCAGGAGTCACAGGGCTGTCCCCTAGAATCCCGCTATAAATCCGCAAATTTAAGCCAACCTCTGCCCTCCTTGGGCTTGACCTTTCATCTTTCTTAAGTTTCCCTTATTCTGTTCCTCCACTGAATACCTCCCAGTACTCCCTCTCTGGAAGTCCAGATCCTGCCTTATTATCAGGGCTCACAACCAGAGCCTGCTACACATCTCTCCTAGCCTCCTACCAGACTTTTATAGTCAAGAGAGTATCCCAAGGCCAACACTCCCCCTGGGTTACCTCCTTGACTCAGCCATTCTCTCCACTTTCTTATGCCAAGAGGAGGACTGCAGAGCTCTTCCCTCTCTCCCAGTAAGCCCCTTTTGCTCTAGACTTCCTCTCATTTTAGCAACCACACAGCTTCTCCCACAATTGGACCTGGTCCACACCTCAGGTGCAAGTAGGTGCATTAATTGGTATGTCCTGCTCCAGCTAACTCTTTCAGAACTAGGATGGTGTATACATCCCATCACAGGCTGCTATTTAGAGATCATCATGTAAAGAGGGAGGCAGTATGAACTACATGTTAATAAACTGATGTAAGTCTAAGGCCTTGGTACTGCAATTGGATCCACAGTCAGTGGAGCTCTGCACTGATCCGATTGTAGGATCAGGACCTAATTAAATCTAGGGTGATTCAAAGTCAGTTTAACATAACATACTGGTGCATAAAGTGAAAGGAAGTATGTGTAAGTTACAGCAACTTAAACTCCATCCATACTCGCCTCTGAATTTGATCCTATAAAACTACCGGTAAATAAGTAATTTTAAGTGATGGATGAAGGTGTAATTTACGTCAGTATAGACCTCTAGACAGTGATGAGCTCCCAAAATCCTAATAACCGGTTCCCTACCAGGTCCTCGGTGGCACTTCGGCGGTGAGGGGGTCTTCGCTCCGGGTTTTCGGCGGCACTTCGGCAGCGGGTCCTTCAGACTGCCGCCGAAGACCCGGTAGGGAACCGCCCGGTGAGTACAAGCCCCATGTGCTTCTCCCCAGCCCCCATCCGAACTGCTGCCGAAGACCCGGTAGGGAACCGCCCGGTGAGTACAAGCCCCACGTGCCTTCCCCCCCCACATCCTGCCCCCGACTGCCCCACCCCCTACCCAACTCGTCCCGCTCCCTGTACCCTGACTCCCTGACCCCATCAACCACCACCCCGACAGACCCCCGGAACTCCCATGCCTACCCAACCCCCCCCATTCCCCATCCCCTGACCGCTCCCCCCAGAACCTCTGCCCCCTCCAACTGCTTCCTGCCCCTTATCCAACCCCTCCTCCCCGTCCCGTCCCGGCCCCCTTACCATGCTGCTCAGGGCAGTGTGTATTGATGCCGCGCAGCCCGCTGGAGCTCGCAGGCCTACCCCCTTACCATGCTGCTCAAAGTGGCAGGAGCTGCAGAGCTGCCCAGGAGCGGTCCAGAGCGCTGGCGTCGGGCTCTGCGAGAGGGGGGAAGGCAGGGGAGGTGCCAGGGGAGCCTCCCCAGCTGGGAGCTCAGGTGGGCTGGACAGGATGGTCCCACGGGCCACATAGTTTGCCCACCCCTTTACAACCGGTTCTAAACCGGCTTCTAAATTTAACAACCGGTTCCCGTGAACTGGTGCGAACCAGCTCCAGCTCACCACTGCTTCTAGACTCCTGTTGTGCTTGGGATGAGGGGACAGATTTAACTACTCATGAGCTCAGTTGGACACTTTCCATTGACTGGGCCGTTTTCTCCTGGAGGGTCAACAAATAAAGCACTATTCATTTCTTCTGCTTTTGTTAGTAATTTATTTTTACTATTTTAACACCATTAGATTGTGGGTAATCTGGACTTGATGTCATGTATTTTACAAAACTTTTAAATTCTTGACTATAAAATTGAGGTCCGTTACCAGTTATTACCATGTTGAGAATGCTGTGCTTGCAAAAACTGATTTAATTTAATTAATGACTGGTTGGCACATGTGTTTTCTAATATAGATATTTCAGAAAAATGCAAAAAATAATCAAGAACTATAATATATGCATGTCCTTTATATTCAAATATATCTAAAAGCCTATGTTAGACCAAAGTCTTAAATTTTCTTGAATGTCATAAGTCGTTTAGTCTGAGCATTTCTATATTTTTGACATATGTCACATTATTTTATATAATCATCTATGTTTTGGTTCATTTGTGGCTAACACAGAACCTCTCTTACTCTACATTTACATTAAATGTCCCTCATGTATGTGTTTCAACATCTCTGCTGTTAATCCTAAAGGAATTACTACTCTATTACCTTTAAACAGAATTCCTTCAATTACTGATAAGTCTTGAATAAATTGATTATATGTCTTTGGTATCATTTTTTATTATATCCTTTTTCAATAATAGGAATCCCTTTAAAAAAAAGTGGCATCCTTTCAAAATTGGAAGTTAAATCCTACTGAGGAAAATAGAAAGAAGCATAAACTCTGGCAAGTCAGGTGTAAAAGTATAATTAGGCAGGTCAAAAAAGGAATTTGAAGAGCAACTAGCCAAAAAATCAAAAACTAACAGCAAATAAATAAATAAATAAAGTACATCAGAAACAGGAAGCCTGCCAAACAGTCAGTGGGGCCACTGGATCATCAAGGTACTAAAGGAGCACTCAAGGAAGACCATTGTGGAGAAGCTAAATGAATTCGTTGCATCTGTCTTCACTGCAGAGGATGTGAGATTCCCACACCTGAGCCATTCTTTTCAGGTGACAAATATGAGGAACTGTCCCAGCCTGAGATGCCAGTAGAGGAGGTTTCAGAACAAATTGATAAATTAAAGAGTAATAAGTTACCAGGATCAGATGGCATTCACTCAAGAGTTCTGAAGGAACTCAAATACGAAATTGCAGAACTACTAACTGTGGTATATAACCTATCATTTAAATCAGCTTTTGTACCAGATGACTGGAGAATAGCTAATGTGACACTGTGACAGTCTATACCCCTGTATTCACCCCTTGCACACTATTATGGTAATCTTTGTACACACATGCCTTGTGAGGTATCACTTGAAAACTCACAACTCACTGGTCAATAGTGTCCTGATAAAATACATGTGGCAGCATTGTATGTAAAGTTATAGGATTCCACTGTATGGTATTACTAAAACATATTCCATGTCTGGGGAGCAGCCAAACCAGTTCCTCAGAGACAAAAGACAAGCTGATGCCAGGTGTAAACAGGCCAAGTGAGCCATTATCTGCTTAAGTGACTATTCATTGGCAGGAAAAAAGACATGGGAGAAAAAAAATCTACATCTTAAAAAGGAACAGCTTAAGGTTCCCATCCACATAGACCTTTAGTCTAGTGAACCTGAGCTGGAGATGCTTCTCAAACAAGGGAAAGAAATATAAGAAGGGAGAGCAGATGCTCCAAATCATTACTCCCTTTCTCTCTGCCACAGCACCCACTACACCTGAAGAACAAAAGAAGCAGCATTGGACTGGGGAGGGATCCTGACTGAAAGAAGTTCAGGACTGCTCAAACATGTGGTGAAAGACCTTTGCTTTGAATTCACTGAAACTTGCTAAGTTAGACATTAGTTGCATTTTACTTTTATTTTTCTTGTAACCAATTCTGACTTTTATGCATCATTACTTGTAGTCACTTAAAATCTATCTGTAGTTAATGAACTTGTTTTATTGTTTAATCTAAACCCATGCATTTGAATTGAAGCGTTTGGGGAAACTCCACTTGGGATAACAGGATTCGTGCATATCCTTTTCTATTAACAAAATGACAGACTTTATATGAGCTTGTATCGTGCAGGAGTGAGCTGGGCAGTACAGGACTTACATTTCTGGGGAAAGTCTGGGACTGGAAGTTTGCTGGTGTCTTATCTGCGGTGTAATTCAAGAAGGGCTGGCTATAATACTCATACAATATAACTGGAAGCAACTTACATGCTAAAGACTGTGTGGGAGCGGACCCGAAGTAGTAGTTCTCACAGCAAAGCAGTGTAAAAGGCACCCTAGGTTAGAGAGCTGAGATGACACAAGTGTTCATCAGTCCAGATTGTACCCTGTGAGTCTGTCACAGACATAGGGTTGCCAACCCTCCACAATCATCCTGGAATCTCCAGGAATTAAAGGTTAATCTTTAATTAAATATTATGTCACATGATGAAACCTCCAGGAATACATCCAACCAAAATTGGCAAACCTACATGGACACCAATTTTTTAAAAAGGCCCCAGAGGCATTCTTGGCAATGACAGGCTGGTAAGCCAAACTTCAGAACCATGGAAATTGGTTGAAACTATAGTAAAAAACAGAATTATCAAACATATAGATGAACATGATTTGTTTGGGAAAAATCAACATGACTTTTGTGAAGGGAAATCATGCCTCACCAATCTACTAGAATTCTTTGAGGGAGGGTCAAGAAATGTATGGACAAAGGTGATCCAGTATATAGAATGTAATTGGATGTTCAGAAAGCCTTGGACAAGGGCCCTCACGAAAGGCTCTTAAGCAAAGTAAGCAGTCATGGGCTAAGAGGGAAGAACCTTTGATGGATCAATAATGGTTAAAAGACAGAAAACAAAAGGTAGGAATAAATGGTGAGTTTTCAGACTGAAGACAGGTAAATAGCAGTGTCCCACAGGGATCTGTATTGGACTCAGTGATGTCCAATACATTCATAAATGATCTGGAAAAAGGGGTAAACAGAGATAGCAAAATTTTCAGATGGTACAAAATTACTCAAGATAGTTAAATCCAAGGTAGACTGTGTAGAGTTACAAAGGGATCTCACAAAACTGGGTGACTGAGCAACAAAATGGCAGATGAAATTCAATGTTGATAAATGCAAAGTAATGCACATTGGAAAACATGATGCCAACTATATATACAAACACTCAAGAAAGAGATCTTGGAGTCATTGTAGATAGTTCTCTGAAAACATCTGCTCAATGTTTAGCACCAGTGAAAAAAGCTAACAGAATGTTAAGAACTATTAGGGAAGGGATAGATAATGAGGCAGAAAATATCATAATGCTACTATATCAATCCATGGTACTGCCACACCTAGAGTATTGCAGGCAGTTCTGGTCACCCCATCTCAAAAAATATATATTTGGAATTGGAAACGGTACAGAGAAGGGCAACAAAAATGATTAAGGGTATAGAACAGCTTCCGTCTGAGGAGAGATTAAAAAGACTGGAACATGGGGGGATAGCTCAGGGTTTGAGCACTGACCTGCTAAACCCAGGGTTGTGAGTTCAATCCTTGAGGGGGCCACTTAGGGATCTGGAGCAAAATCAGTACTTGGTCCTGCTAGCGAAGGCAGGGGGCTGCACTTGATGACCTTTCAAGGTCCCTTCCAGTTCTATGAGATAGGTATATCTCCATATATTATTTCAACTTGGAAAAGAGATGACTAAGGGGGGATATTGTAGAGGGCTATAAAATCATGACTGGTGTGGAGAAAGTAAATAAAGAAGTATTATTTACTCCTTCACATAACACAAGAACCAGGGGTGACCTAATGACATTATAAGGCACCAGGTTTAAAACAAACAAAAGGAAGTCCTTCTTCACACAATGTACAGTCAACCTGTGGAACTCATTGTCAGGGGATGTTGTGAAGGCCAAAACTATAACAGAGTTAAAAAAAAACCTAAATAAGTTCATGGAGGATAGGTCCATCAATGGCTATTAGCCAAAATGGTCAGGGATGCAACCCCATGCTCTGGGTGTCCCTAGCCTCTGATTCCCAGAAGCTGGAAGCAGACAACAGGGAATGGATCACTCAATGATTGTCTATTCTGTTCATTTCTTCTGAAGTAGTTGGCATTGGCCACTATCAGAAGGAAGTATACTGAGCTAGATAGACTATTGGTCTGACCCAATATGGCTGTTCTTATGATTAAATACACTTTAAAATGTATTGCCTTCAAGACAAACATCGTGATTAGTCAGAGCAAATCTTAGTAGTCTCTGTTGCATAGAGTTGTGCAAAATGAAGTGAAACCTGCTTTGAGACGTTAACATATTCAATGAGACAATATTTTTGTTAATTAGAGCATTCTGAGCAGTGACATTAACATATGCTGATCTTCCGCTTAGAAACTGCTAGACATCTCTGTGGTATTACTAAGGTCTTTACTCCTATTGTTTAGTTATTTAACTTATCCTGTGGTAGTGAGTGCCAGAAATTACTACTGAGGTACTGTATATAGGTTAGTATTTTTCCAAAAAGATAAGTCACTTCTGCAGATAAGAAAAGCATCACAAGCTACATTAGATAATATAAAAATTATAAAAAGTTAGTAATCCTCATTGCTTAGGGTCTAATATTATTATCCCTGTTGAAAAAGAATTTCCAAACTCCCTGTGGCCTCCATGGGAGAGCATTGGGAAATGAAGTGCATTATCAGGATTTTACACCTCTGAGGCATAGACCACTGTAAATGATAGACTACCAGACTAGATGGATTATTGCTCTGCTCTGGTACAGCTATATATGATGACTGTTATTCTTCTGTCCCTAAGCATTTGTTTGGAATGACTGATTGCATTTTAAATATCGTGTAGTGAAGCGGCCTGGCTCCCGACGGCCCCTGAGAGGGAGGAGCCAGAACAGCCACCCAGGTGGGCGGAGCCAACCCCAGAGAGGGAGGAGCCAGAACCGCCACTCAAGTGGGCGGAGCCACCGCCACCTGTTCCCGCCCCCCGGAAGTCAAGGGGCGGGACAGGAAGTATAAAAGCCCAGCCCCAACCCTCAGTTGGAGCCGAGCGGCCAGAGAGGACAGACGCTCCTGCGAGCGGGAGCCTACCCCGAGCCCGGTACTTGGACGCCGACGGACCGAGCCTCCCCAGAACCAGGCATCCAAAGACCCAGCGCCGCTCAAACCTCCCGCTCGGCAGGTACCCCGAGGTGGACTGGCCCAGCCTGCCCCGAGTGCGGTACCCCGAAGTGGACCGGCCGAGATTGCCCCGAGGGAGGTACCCCGAGGGGCCACCCGAACCGGAGCCGGACCCGAGACCGGAGGAGCGGCCCGACCTAGACAGCCCCCTGCAACCCGAGGAGCCCATGGTGTGGGACCCCGCTGCCGAGCCCAGCGAGGAGCAGGTACCCATTGAGGAGGAGATGGGAAGTAGCCCGGGGATAGCAGACCCCGAGCCTATGTCAGTGTGTTGCGGGCAGGATCCCCACTGACCCCGCGGCAGACGGACTGCTGCGGATAGGGCCCCGGGCTGGAACACAGTGGAGTGGGTGGGCCTGTGTTCCCCCCTGCCACCCCCACGCCGGGTGGCAGTCTTTCCTTCTCCCTGCCTGAGGGCCTGAGCCCTGAACTGACTTTGTTGCTCAGCCCTACCTGAGGGCCTGAGTTTAGACTGATTGTTTGCTGCCCCGCCCTGCCTGAGGGCCTGGGCTTAAACTACTGACTTTGTTGCTCAGCCCTACCTGAGGGCCTGAGTTTAGACCGATTGTTTGCTGCCCCGCCCTGACCTAGGGCCTGGGTTGCCGTTACTTGTCTGCTCACTCCCGGGCTAAGGGACTGGGCTTATTGACTTTGCTGTGCTCAGCTCCTGCTGCAAGGACCTGAGCCCCCCTGAACTATTGGTTGTAGCCCCGCCCTGACTAAGGGCCTGGGCTTCCTGAGTTTGTTAGTGCTCAGCTCCTCCTGCAAGGACCTGAGCCCCTTTGAACCCTGGGGTGTTACCCCGCCCTGAGCTAGCCTTCGGGCTTATTTAACTTTGTAAGTCCCGAGCTCCGGCTGAAGGAACCGGAGCTTAGGACTGGTATACTGCCCAGCCCTGTCTGAGGGCTGGAGCTCCTTGCAGCCGCAGGGAGCCTTTTGTTTAGCCCCTGCCTAAGGGGCGGAACCCTTAGACCTCCCGGATACGAGGTCTAACTTGGCCGTGTAGTGAAGCGGCCTGGCGCCCGACGGCCCCTAAGAGGGCACAAACCCCCGCACCGGACCATTACAATAGGAAATAACTTTCCATCACCAATTACTTTGCCCTCCACAAGATTAACTAAAGCAAAAATCTGTGTGTGTCTTTGCTGGTCTCACAAGCCTGATCTCGCTGAAGGCTCAATCATCAAGCTGCTCAGCATAACAATTCGGACAAAAGTGTAGAAGGGAAAAGGAATTACAGGAAAGGAGCCTGTGACTCTCAGGCTTTGGCTACACTACGCAGCTTTTAGTGATATGGCTGTGCCGCTACAGCCATGCCACTACAAGGTGCGCAGTGTAGCTGATGTTTGTTGGCAGGAGAAAGTTCTCCTGCCGAAACACGCACACACACACACACACACACACACACCCCAAGCAGAAGCAGCTTTGTCAGCAGAAGAGCGCTCCTGATGACAAAGCTCTGTTCACACCGATGCTTTTCGTCGGTAAAACTTTTGTCATTCAGGAGGTGTTTTTTTAACACCTCTGAACAACAAAAGTTTTGCCGGCAAAGTTCCAGTGTAGACAAAGTCTCAGAGTAAGTAGTGGCCTATGTCTTAGTGTTATAGGCGTCCAGTAACTGCTTTCATGTAGTGTTCAAACAGACAGGCAGTGACTCTGAGCTGGCACTCATCCTCCATCCACATTCTTTCACTTTACTTTGTTCACAACTTTGCTCTGTTCATAATACTTGTTTAATAAATTGTGATTCCTCTCCACATTGTGGCAACCTCAAGTTACTCTTAGGGGGCCTGAGCCAATTCTCATTGATGTACCGACATGGGGAACAAATATTTGATAAGGGGCTCTTCAATATAGCAGAGAAAGTTATAACATGATCCAATGACTGGAAGTTCAAGCTGGAAAAATTCAGACTGGAAATAAAGTGTACATTTCTAGCAGTGAGGGTGATTAACCTTTGGAACAACTTACCAAGGGTTGGGGTGGATGCTCCATCACTGGCAATTTTTAAATCAAGATTGATGTTTCTCTAAAAGCTCTGCTGTAGGAATTATTTTGGATGAAATTCTATGCCCTGTGTCATAGAGGAGGTCAAACTAGGTGATCACAATGGTCCCTTGTGGTGTTGGAATCTATGTCCGTTGGAAGATTCCCATTTACTTCACTGAGATTTCGATTGGACCCAGGGAGCACGCTGGACAGGTAGAACGTGAAAGCTCTTACTAGGTGTTACAGTCTACCCTTGCTAACAAATCACTTTAAATTGAAAAATATTAGTTTAAAAAATGGCAGTACAATTTGCTTTTTCATGCCTGTACCGCAGTCAGACAGAGGTATCCAGGAGTTTCTAAGCAGAAGATCAGGATATATTAATGTTACTACTCAGAATGCTCTGATTACTAATCACATTGTTTCATTTAATATGTTAACTTCTAAAAATAGGTTTCACTTCATTTTGCACAACACAATGCAACAGAGACTATTAAGACTTGCTCCAACTAATCATAATGTTTGTCTTGAAGGCAGTACAGTAACTCCTCACTTAAAGTCGTCCCGTTGCTGATCAATTAGAGAACATGCTCATTTAAAGTTGTCCAATGCTCCCTTATAACATTGTTTGGCAGCTGCCTGCTTTGTCCACTGCTTGCAGAAAGAGCAGCCCGTTGGAGCTAGCTGGTGGGGGCTTGGAACCAGGGTGGACCGGCAGCCCCCCTATCAGCTCCCCGCTCCCCTAAGTTCCCTGTGCGGCAGCCGCCCAGCAGGCTATCAATTGCCGGCAGTTCAGCTGTCCCTCTCCCCACTGCCATGTGCTGCTCCTGCCCTCTGCCTTGGAGCTGCTCCCGGAAGCCTCCTGCTTGCTGTGCAGAGGGAAGAAGGGGACTAATATCAGGGTGTCCCCCTCCCCCCCTGCTCCTGCCCCCTGCTTACCCCATCTCCATGGGGGGGGGATACGACAGGGCTCAAGATGGAGGGAGCTTGCAGGCAGCAGCTGCTGTCTCATCTTCCTGATCTAAAAAAAGGCAGTGTACTTAGAGTGGTGTCAGCATACTTAAAGGGCAATGCATTTCTCTCTCACACACACAGGGTGTGTCTCTGTCTGCCATGCTGTCTCCCCTCCCTCCATTTGTGCTGCCTTATAGAGTGTGAGGCTACATTAACAACAATGTGTTAACCCTTGAGGGCTCAGCTGAGTGCTAGTTCATCATTCAGCACTAAGGAATTCCCTGGGAAATATCCCACCCTCTGACTCCACCACCTCACCAAGCTTCACGATCATCATTGCTGTGTACAGTATTAAACTGTTTGTTTAAAACTTATACTGTGTATACATATATATAATATAGTCTTTTGTCTGATGAAAAAAATTCCCTGGAACCTAACTCCCCCTATTTATATTAATTCTTATGGAGAAATTGGATTCGCTTAACATCATTTCGCTTAAAGTTGCATTTTTCAGGAACATAACTACAATGTTAAGCGAGGAGTTACTGTACATTTTATATTTTCACTGTACCCTCTTTGCTCAATTTGAATCATCACTAGAATTAAGTGTATTTAACCCTCTTATTGTCATGGGAATAATGTCTATGGCTAAATAGTTTTAAAACAGAGCATTTCTGAACCCAGAAAGTGAGCAAGAGGGAGAGAAACTATATTGTATGGGTCAAGAGAAAACAACAGGCTGGTTATAGCTATGCCATGAGTGATACTGAAGAGGCCAGCAGGACATATGAGCTTCAATTCAAGAGTCGCTGAATCTGAGACCACATGAAAATAGTCTGTTCACCCACTTTCTTTCCCTCTCCCTCACTCTCCCTCACACATACTTGTATACACAGGAATTTTCAGAATATGAATATTGCATTCATCTTGCATTTGGCCTGGTATATAAAATGGCATTATAAATTTTCAAACTGAAATTATGAGAGACCTCACACACCTAGACTCAAAATAATCTTCCATGAAGGTAGCAGGTATCCAGTTACTGACACATTTGTGCTTCCTTCCATCGATATTAAAGTTTCAGAATATTAAATATACTGGTGAAGAATTTATAGACTTGGAGATCTACACTGGACTCCAACCACATGAATAACTTCAGCTCATGTCATTGGGAGTTCTATGGGAGAGCTGTCTGTGGCCTGGGTTTCTTAATATCACATAGTGTGTACGACAAGAGGTATGAAATATATACGGATGGAAGTGTTCAACTTTGTGCCTCTAGTACTGAAGCTGTGCCAATGTCTCACAGCATAGGCACATCCTGGAGTGCAAAATTATGCATGCAGAAACATGGATGTGCAAAATTCTGAGCACAGTGTTAGAAGACAGTTTAAAGTCTCTGAAAATTTTATTGCCATTCCACATACTTCACTGCAGCCAGCAGGGGTACTTGAAAAGTCAACAGCTATTGAGTGCTAAACAGCTGTTCGGTTGTGTGTGTGTGTGTATTAAAGCGAGTGCCAAATTTGGATTTGATGTCTATGAGATTATTTTGTTATCCACAGTTTTTGAGCATGCATGCCTGGAACCATTTCTTTCTTAACATCACTTCTTTCTCAATGGTGCTGCATGGATTATTTATACCTTCTCTATGTACTCCTGCAACAAGGTAGCTTCATTATAGATGGTTGGTCCAGTTCCAGATATGCCAACAAGGCAGGTTTAATAACTACATTATACAACAGTTTGTGAAGGACACACACATTTTAGACAATAGTTATATTTCAAGGAATCTCATTTTTGATAGTATTACTTTACAGAAGTGCTTAGAGGCCCCAACTGAGATCAGGGTTCACTGAACAGACACCAAGTAAGAGACCAGTCAAGACCTTACAATCTAACTTTCCTTTAATTTTCAAGTCACGTTAGGAGTATTCCACTAATCCCCTCTGTGGAGCCAGAGAAGGTTTTGCCCTAAAATAAAGGAATAATAGTAATTTGAAAATTTACACAATATGGGGGAGATGCACAATATGGGGGAGTTAATCCTTAATAAGATTAGAAAGTCCTGTGTGAGGGTTAGCTTGCCATGAAAAGGCGTATTAAGCTCCTTTAGGACACGTGTCAGTATTGTGCTCTGAATATAGTTGATTTATGAGGTAATAGCCTTTATAATTGCTTCTAGCCTAGCCTCATCACATCACATTTAAAGGGGACAGCTGCTCTCCTGGCTGTCTCTTAAGGTGAGCCTATCTTCCTAATGCAGTGGTTCCCAAGGGACGTACTGGCCACCGCTTCCAGCAGCTCCCATTAGCCTGGAGCAGCAAACTGCAGCCACTGGGAGCCACGATCAGCCGAACCTGCGGACATGGCAGGTAAACAAACCGGCTCGGCCCGCCAGGGGCTTTCCCTGCACAAGCAGCAGAACAAGTTTGGGAACCACTGTCCTAATGTCCTTCATTCCAAGGGATGTCCATTATTTGTGTCCCAAATGTAAATATGTTCCATACAAATTTCATGTTCCCCTTATATTTACTGTTGAAAATTATTAATATCAGAAGTAAAAAAAATCATGACACTAAATGTATGTCTACACTGCAATAAAAGGCCTGCAGCATGGCTGGCCTGGGTCAGTGTTGTAGGGCTTTACAATTGCTGAAACCCTGTGAGGGGGGAGAGTCTCAAAGCCCAGACTCCAGCCTGAACGCAAACATCTACACTGCAATTTTTAGCCCCACAGCCTGAGCCCCATGAACCCAAATCAGCTGACCCTGGCTCTGAGACTCAGTGCTACTGGGTTTTTTTAACCACAGTGTAGATGTACTGTGAGATTATAGAAAGAATTATTTACACTAACTGAATGAATCCACTGCACTTTAACTTTCTTGACTGAATAATATGTTGTGTCCTTCATTTTGTCCCTTTGTCATATGCTGCATTCTACATTTGGGACATCTAGGCAACTAAAGTTAAATGCAAAGAGGGTGTTTAGTTATAAATGGCTATACAGTTATTGTTTACACTATCCTGCCTCTGTAGCACTATTCAGATGTCCATTATGACATTCACTGCCATCAAATTTGGTTCTATTTTTTTGGTAAAATGTAGCAGCTCTTAAGAAGTACAGTCAAAGTCCCATATACAATTGCATTTTAAACTGTTTATATTTGATTGTCTACGTTATCTCTAAACTAGGTGAGTTAATCTAGGTTCATGATTCTGCTCCTTGTATTTGATGGCAAGTTCTAGTATGTCTAATCTGCTGCATGCAGTAATTTATATTGAGGTCTTTTTGAACCCTATTAGTCAATATTAAGCTCTAATAATTTCCTAAAATATTAGTCCACTCAAAGTGCAGTTGATTTTCTGCCTTTTTGCTTACATGGTTTTGGATATATGTGAAAGTATTAGAATTGAAGTATATGTGAAATTTGCTAATTCACCTCCACCCCATGGGAGATCACAAGGTATCCCAGACCCGCCCAAAGAGAAAAAAAAAATTGAGCTGGGTACACTTTAAGCACTATTACCAAAACTGCTGCTCCCAAATTATGATAGACCCTCCCCCCCACACACACACACACTTTTTCAGACCACTTTAAGCACTGTCCCCAAGCCACTTTCCAATACAATATAACTTGTTTTCTCTATTCAATATATACGTTGCAAGATATATAGGCAGAATTGCTAAGTCTGAGATGCAGAAAAGCTGGCCTAAGGCCACCCCACCTCCCAACAACAAAAAAGAAGCCACTGGCCAGTACCCACCACCAACAAAAAGGGTCCTAGTGCCAACTATAGCAAACAATTACTACAATGTTATAGAGAACCATTTTACATATTTTTGTGATTTTATCATTTTTCATACCTTCTCTTAAAACGACACTGCAATCCGGATTCCAGGGGTGTGAACTGTAGATGGTCTAACATGTCCCAAGCTGCTCATTGAAGGGAACACCCACCTTCCACTGCAGAACCTGTAGGTCTTTACAGGCAGGACAGACACCACCCAATCGGAATAAATTTAAATATTACAACTGTAACACAAGTGAGGCTCAAACTTCATGTCTAATTGTATAGTCACCTTACAGCCATCACTGGCAGCAGTAATGCTGCCTTTTCATGCTGGGATGCTAACACTTACGGTCTGCAAATATATGGCATTGAACAAACCTGAGCAGGCTGGGGTTTCACCATTGTGAAACTGGTGCTCAGGGCTTGTATCACTGTGCCCTGAACAGCAAGTGCCATAGCCACCATAATATTAGTGCTATTAGAACTTGGATTATGGTGCTACCATGATCATAGTTACATTCTAATTGCAATTGCATTGGAAAGGTAATAACCTTACAGACAACTTCTTTGTTCACAAAAAGCATTTTAATAAATTACATGACCTGATGCCCTCATGGCTTATTTGGAATAGACAGTAGACTTAGAGATAGCTTTTTATGGAAAACCAGTTTAATAAAAGTAAATAGGTCAAAATGTATAGATAACCTGTTACATAGAGCCAAACATTCTTAAACAGAACTAAGTATTCAACAGTGTTTCTGCATGGGAAATTAATGTGCCCAATCCTGCTGCCACTGATGTCAATGGAAGTTTAGTCATTGACAGCACTGGGAGAAGGACTGGGCTCACTGGGCCTGATTCTTCTCTTTCTTTGCCTTCATCTTGTCCCATTAGTCAGGGTCATTGACTCTTGTCATTCGTCTCCAAGCATTCCTGTCAAGTGCACCTTCCAAGCTGACACCAACCTGCTTCATGTCCTTCCTCAGCATCTCACACCACCTTTTTCTGGGTCTTTGCTACTACTCCAGCTCATGAAATTTTGGCAGGTCCCCTGTGCACTCCCTCCCAATTATTATATTTAGGGTGCCTAACACTTTCTATTATAAAGGACTCTTGCAACCTTTTCTTTCAGGATTATAGGGGGAGCTGGTGCATATGCACTATGATCTTTAATTATATGCTCACAGCTGTTTTTTCCCACAAGACCCCTGCCTTTTTCAGTATACAGGATGGGTATGCAAAAGGGCTGAATTAAGGTTGCACAAGAACTCATAACTCTGGCATTTCCTAACTTTTGCGTGCTTGATTTTGCAACCTAAATCACTCTCTTTTAATGTAGGGTTTTGTGTGTAATGTAATGTTTATATGGAATAGCACGCAATGGCTCCAAACAGAATCAGGAGCTCATTGTGCTAGATGCTGTACAAACACAGGAGGACACAGTCCCTGTCCCATAGGCCTAACAGTTTATAAAACCAGAAATAGACAAAGGTCAGGGACAACATACAGGCAAAGTGTCCAGGGTGATAATGGGCTCATATGTTGGGGTAGGAGGGAGGGATAAGTAGAAAATGGTGTGGAAAGCAGGGAGAAGAAACGGGGCATAAAGGGGGGGTGTATCTGGGAAAGCTGGATGATAAAGGCAGGATGAGGAAGGGGGCATAGCAGGAAGATTGTGCGTGTGATTACAGCAGTGTCTAAGTGTAGATACTGCAATGTGTTCTCAGAAGATGGAAGGTCTGAAGACTGCTCCTATTGCTGCTGTTGGGATTGGCATCCCAAGGCTGCAGCCTTTTATAGGATGCTACAGAAACTACCTCATCTGGTCCTGGCCATGTGGGTGGGTGGGAAGGCAAGAAAGGTTGGGTGCTGCTGGTGCCTCCCAGAGGCTGCTGCTTGTGAATCTAATGCAGTGTTCAAAGCCACGCTGGGAGAGATTTTTCACACTGGACCTTGGCTCAAGGATGGTCTTAACATTTTTAAGCGAGTCTGTGAAACACTATTTTTGCCCAGCTTCAAAAGAAATAGACTCCCGTGTACTGTGCCCATTCTGCACAGGAGTAGCCCGAGGATTTGCTTGTCAACATTTAAAAGTGTTACAAGTAAGTGAGGTGGGGGGAGGTGGGGGGCTGTCGGGCCTTAACCTGACACATGATTGTGTGTGCTTCCAGTGAACATTAGCACTTATTTAACACTTTACAAACAGTAACTGATTTCTTGTCACTATGAGAATGCTGGGAGGGAAAAATTACAGATGGGAAAAATCAAGGCACAGAGAGGTTGCATGACATGACTAAGGATTTGGTGACAGTCTCAGAGCCAGGATTAGAACACATGAGTTCTTTGCTTGACACCTAGTGCTTGGTGAGTACACCAGGATGGCTCTCACACTATTTAACTAGCTTCATGTTGTGGCCAGAAGGCACACTGGTGCTCAACAGAGAAGCCAGCTAGGACGGAGCTAAAAGTGACTGTAGCATCATTAACATCAGCCATGGGGACACCCTTCCTTTTCTTAGCTACAAATTGGTCTAGACTCTAGGCTCCAGACCCTTGAGTCAGAGGACTTGTTCCTCTGGGTTTCATGTAGCCTAATGTTCAACTTTTTTTGTGAGACAATTTAATGAACAGAGTTCATGAACCATGGATATTGGACAAAATGATTATCACAAAGAGTTTTAAAATGCATTTTGATGTCAAAAAGGACACAAATCATTATATAGAAAATAAAAATTAGAATATTATTGTGATTTATGCAGCTAGTTTTGGCAGCTGAAGTATGGGAACTGTACTTCAGACAGATGTTCAGCAGAGATTTCCAGCAGCTAGCAGCAATGATGTCAGAACATTGCATAATTTGCCTTGTTTAGGTCACTTATTAGTATACAAATTCCATCCAAAGCTGCTATGTTATGAACTGAACAGTACTGTGTATATTATATCTCATCTCTGTGACCTTATAAGCATGCAGATTTGGGACATCTGCTTTACTTACATAGACAGTGAAGTGTCTTAACAGTACGTAGGAGACATATGCAGGTAGCAAAGTAATCCATTACCCACATCTGTCTGTGAGGTACCAAAGATTACCCACCTACACCCTGACCCTGCAGGCCTTAGCAAGGCAGAAGTCCAAACTCCAGCATCAGGCCCAAAGATTTTGTTTCCGACGAAGCTCCACTATTTGGTACCTTGCTGTGTAGGAGCTATTTCTGAGAGCTTACTGGCTGCCCTGTTTAATGATGGTACATTCTCACATAACTACTCGTTTCTAAATGACAAAAGCACTTAAAAGCTATTGAAATATGAGAGGGTCTATATCAGGGGTCGACAACCTCTGGCACGCGGCTCACCAGGGTAAGCACCCTGGCAGGCCAGGCCAGTTTGTTTACCTGCCACGTCTGTAGGTTCGGCCGATCGCAGTTCCCACTGGCCTCGGTTCGCCACTCCAGGCCAATGGGGGCTGCGGGAAGCAGCGCGGGCCGAGGGATGTGCTGGCTGCGGCTTCCCGTCGCCCCCATTGGCCTGGAGCGGTGAACCACAGCCAGTGGAAGCCGCCATCGGCCGAAGTGGACGCGGCAGGTAAACAAACTGGCCCGGCCCGCCAGGGTGCTTACCCTGGCGAGCCGTGTGCCAGAGGTTGCCAACCCCAATCTATATAAAGGCAAACTCCATATGTTTTTGAGAGTGTCCTTAATCCCTCCCCTCCACCTTGCACCTCTATCTCCAGCCACAATGCACTCCTTTCCACCTTTGTTGCACAAACCCACAGAGAGAGCCATGGGTAGTGGTGGAGTAGAAAGGTGGTGTTATCCCTTCTACAAAACATCTGTGTGGCCCAGCAGACCCCAGGGCAAAGGGAGCCTCTAAAGAGTGAAGCTGGTGAACAACCACATTATACAGCATAATCCCCTTATTAAAATTGTGTATGTTATACATTAAAAGTTGTGGAAAGCTGAAGTTAACACTCAGACAGCAGCTGTGGGACAGCCGGTAAATGACATCTAGCATGACTATGTTATGTTGCCATGAGCCCATGGAATGAAGTAGAGATGGAGGGGGAGAGAACCAGTCATATGAGAGCTCATTGGTCACAGCTAGAATTTGCATACTGTGAAAAGGATCACACAACTCCTTGCTGATTGTGAAATCACTGAGTGTGCATAGGCAATCAGAACACTTAGCTCTCTTAAGAAACACCAGCCATTGCCAGCCACAGGGCTGCTAAGCCTCTGTCCTCTCCTACACAGATCATGACCCTATCTATGGAAAGCTCACCCCCATGGATTTAACCATTAGGCCCTACCACCCATGTCCTAGTCATGGTCCTGAAACAGAGAAACAAGATGCAGGGAGGGGATGGAGTAAGGAAGGTAAAGACAACAGCAACCAGACCATCTGGTTACATAGTGTAATAATGTGCACAGCTACATACATATTAAAAGGGGTTGTTTTATGAAAGAATGATTATTATTGACTATTCTTGGGGACAGCATGCAGTGATTGCATCACCTGAGAGATGAAGAGGCTAGGGTATTATTGTTTTTAATCACTTATGCCACTAAATACATCAATATTTTACCAAGCAATTAGTTCTTGGTTAATCTATGTTTCAAACAAAGTTTAAAAGTTCATTCGTTATATAATACCATTTACAAACAGAACACTTGACATATTGTTCAAACATAAGATCTCGATTTGTTTGAGCCCTTCTTTTGTATAATTCATAATCTCAAGAGCTCCTCAGACCCTCCCACTCTTACAGTAATTCTGAAAGTCATTAGTTCCTGTGAGATTTTTATCTGTGGTCTGTCCATGAAATGACTTTTCTTGCAACAAACAGAAAATGGTTTAGGTGATAACCTTTGATCATTCTTCCTGGTTATGACAGTGGGGCAGAGACTTCTTCTGAGCTTTGTACTCACCAGATTAGTTTGCTAAAATCAATCATTTTCTGAAGACAATAAGGGAGCTTACTCTGAGGAAGAAACCACGAACCCCAAGCAAGATCCGTGGGTAGATCATGGGAAACAGGTAGTGAAGTTATATTTAACCATAACTACTCTTCATCTATAATTCCTGTTGACAAGTTTAAAAACTGTACAATATATATTGATAAGCTATGGGTCAAGTGTTAGATTTTAAAGGAAAACTGGAAAACAAAAAGGCTACTAATATCCTTTTATTATAAGGACATAACATTTTGGGACAAGCTATTTTGGTTCTTGAAAAGAAATGTCAGGAAGGTGATGTCTTGAGGGGGAAATTTAATTTTAAACTAAAAGTTCACAGTATGTATAGCCATCTTGCTGAACCACTGAAATACCCATCTTTCGCTGCAACTCTCGTACTTTCAAATGCATTATCTAAATTATAGTTCAGATATGCCAGATGCTGGAACTAGACGATAGGGGCTGGATCACTTGATAATTGCCCTGTTCTGTTCATTTCCTTTGAAGTATCTGGCATTGACCACTGTTGGAAGCCAGGAGACTGAGCTAGATGGACAATTAGTCTGATCCAGTATGACCATTCTTATGTTCTTATAGTTACCATTATAAAATGACCTAAAACTGATACAATCTGTCTTATACAGAAAACAATACAATAAATAATTCCCCCCTAAATCAGAAACAATTAGAACATTTTCATTAAGAGATATACCACTCAAAAGAGCATTACTAAGGTTTTAGTCTTTTTTTTACTTGAGGTAAGTATCTATCCCAGTGTCTAAAATCGTCTGTATATCAATATACTGGTGAAGCTGTGGCTTTAAGGCAGGGATCGGCAACCTTTGGCACGTGGCCCGTCAGGGAAATCCGCTGGCGGTCTGGGACTGTTTGTTTACCTGCAGCGTCCACAGGTTCGGTCGAGCACAGCTCCCACTGGCTGCGGTTTGCCATTCCACACTAATGGGGGCTGCGGGAAGCAGCGCAGGCCGAGGGATGTGCTGGCTGCCGCTTCCCGCAGCCCCCATTCACCCTGACAGACCACATGCCAAAGGTTGGCGATCCCTGCTTTAAGGCTTGTGTCTGCCCCTATTCAAGTCAATAGCAAAAGTTGCAATGAGTTCAGTGGTGCAGGACCAGGATCTTATTGAGGAATAGCAAGGAATTGGATACTAGAATCAGTAAGTTGTTTGAAGATGTGGGTTTTGTGGTTGTACATTTTTGTGTCAAATTTTCTGCTGGTATAAACAAGTGTGAAGCTCCATTGAGAAGGTCTCCTTTGCAGTCCCCGTTCCTGCGGGTGTGGTGCGCAGGCAGGGCCAGCTCCAAGTTTTTTGCCGCCCCAAGCAAAAAAAATTTCCCACGCCCCCCCGGCCCCGATCCAACTCCACCCCTTTCCCGCCCCATTCCAACTCCTTCCCCAAATCCCCAGCCCCGCCGCATTTCCCCTCCTACCCCTCCCTCCCAGGCCCGCCTGGGAGGAAGCGGGGAGAAGCGGAGCGGCGGCTCTCAGGGGAGCAGGCGGCAGTGGAGCGGAGGTGAGCTGCGGGGGGGGGGGAGTGGTTCCTCTGCCCCCCTCCAGGCTTACTTCCTGTGGCCCTCCCCGCGCCCCCCACCGCCGCAGCTCACTTCCGCTCAGGGCCGGCTCCCGGCTTTTTGCGCCCCAAGCAAAAAAAATAAAGGAGCCGGAGTGCCGCCCCTTAGAAAGTGCTGCCCCAAGCACATGCTTGCAGCGCTGGTGCCTAGAGCCGGCCCTGTATGCAGGGCTGGTCACCCAGGCCAGTATAAATCAGAGAAGCCTGAAAAATGGGGCAGATATGGCAGTCGGGGATTGGTGAAGGAAAGCCCTGGCCACATTCCCTATCATAGAACTGTCTAACTCCATCTCTGTGCCACTAGTGGATCGCACCAGACTTGTTATGCCAGTAGTGTGGTGCAAAATGACTGTATCTCTCATGGGAAACTTGCCCTATAACTCTGCCGCTCCTTATTTTTCCCTATTTCTTTAAATGGCTGCTGTACAATCTCATATTAAATCCTATAATAGACAGACTTCCACCCTTCTTTTAAATGTGCTTATTATAAATACATGATATAAATGGTTCAACAATTTCTAGTATAAATATTTGGTCTGCAATTTGTCGAGGTACAAGCATAACATTAACTAGCATACTCTTTGTGGGTGAATGTATTTACATTAGACATGAGATAATGCCCTTTTTCCATCTCTGTTCCATCGATAGACACATACAAATGGGAAATGACTCCCTAGGAAGAAGTACTGTGGAATGGGATCTGCGGTTCATAGTGGACCACAAGCGAAATATGAGTCAACAGTGTAACACTGTTGCAAAAAAAATGAACGTCATTCTGGGATTTATTATCAGGATTGTTGTAAGCAAGACACAAGAAGTAATTCTTCCGCTCTACTCCGCGCCAATTAGGCCTCAACTGGAGTATTGTGTCCAGTTCTGAGCGCCACATTTCAGGAAAGAAGTGGAGAAATTGGAGAAAGTCCAGAGAAGAGCAGCAAAAATGATGAAAGGTCTAGAAAACATGACCTGTGAGGGAAGATTGAAAAAATTGGGTTTGTTTAGTCTGGAAAAGAGAAGACTGAGAGGGGACATGATAACAGTTGTCAAATACATAAAAGATTGTTACAAGGAGGAGGGAGAAGAATTGTTCTTGTTAACCTCTGAGGATAGGACAAGAAGCAATGGACTTAAATTGCAGCAAGGAAGGCTTAGGTTTGACATTAGGAAAAACTTCCTAACTGTCAGGGTGGTTAATCACTGGAATGAATTGCCTAGGGAGGTTGTGGAATCTCCATCATTGGAGATTTTTAAGACCAGGTTAGACAAACACCTGTCAGGGATGGTTTAGGTAATACTTAGACCTGCCATGAATGCAGGGGACTGGACTAGATGACCTCTCGAGGTCCCTTCCAGTCCTACAATTCCAGGATAGAGAAGGTTCGGTGAATGCCAAACTAGAATAAATTAAAAGGGACATACATTCCAAACTTCCTCTGAATAAATGCACTGAATATTCCTCAACTGGCCAAAGAACAGCGTTTAAATCATTCTATGTAGCTAATGTATCACCATTATGAGATCACAGACCATATGAAAGAAAACTCAGGTGACCAGCAGCTCATCTATAGCTATCTATTTATTGTGCTCCAATCACCTTGGTATTTAGGTGTCAGTACCTCGGGAGGAAGGATAGTGCAGCCGTTAAGGTGCTAGTCTGGGAGTTGGAAGACCTTTGTTCAATTTCCTGCTCCATCATAGACTTTGTTTATTTGCTTGGGCAAATCACATAGGGCTAGATCCACATAGGTGCTTAGGCACCCTGCCACTTAGTGGAATTCTCAACCCCAAGATATGCCCAGGCTCCCCAGGATTTGTATGGGGCAAGTTAGCAGGGCCGGCTTTAGCAGGTGCGGGACCCCACGCCGGGACGCGAATTGTCTCGCCCCCCCCTCGCCCCAACTGCACCCTGGCCCTGCCCTGACTCCGCCCCCTCCCTGCCCCATTGGATCCCTCCCCAAATCCCTGCCCTGGCCCCGCCCTCTCACTGCCCCATTGGATCCCTCCCCAAATCCCCACCCTGGCCCTGCGTCTTCCACAAGCACGCTGCATTCCTCCTCCTCACCCCTCCCTCCCAGGCTTGCGCTGATCAGCTGTATGGCGGCGCAAGCATTGGAGGGAGGGGGGAGAAGCAAGACGCAGCTTTTTTTTTTTTTTTTTTTCCCGCTCCGCCGGCAGCCCCGGACATTGCGGGGCCCTCTTAGGCGCGGGGCCCCATTCCGGGGAATCGGCCAAATCAGCTTAAAGCCGGCCCTGCTAGGCACCTAAGGAAGGGATCTTCAGAGGCCAGCAAGCTAAGCAAAGAGCTGACTAAGGTAGCAAGGAGTGAAATGCAGAGGAAAGGGGGATACTTAGGTCCAGGTCATCAAAGATATTTAGCTGCCTAACTCCCATTGATCTGGGCCTTAGGTGTCTGACTGAGGGGCCAGAGATAGGCTCCTCCCTCCACACAGGAGTCTCAGCTGTGAATCCTTCCCAGGAGTTAGGCACCTAAGCCGGGTCAACCACTTAGGTAGCCCATGCCCTAGCAGCCAAAACGTTTCTTGCAAAATATCCCCCAAAACAACCAGCCCTTTTCTCCCCCCCCCCAAAAAAATAAAATAAAACAGAGAGAGAGAGACCTCCAGCCCAGAGTAGCTAGTAGCCCTCTGCTTAGGGCATTCACCTACGATGCAAGAAATTTGACTTCAACCTGCATCCCAAGTTAATGATCTAACCACCAGGAAACACATACACACAGAAAAATTCCCAATCTGCTGGCCCTTAGCTGTCTTTTGCAAGACAGGTCTGAGGCATACTCAGAGCATACCTACAGGATCAGGTTCCACTAGAAAGATAGACAGGGAATGTTCACTTTGAGAATCACACTTCAGGGAACCTGGGACTTCAGCTTGAGCAGCTCATTAGATGTGGGGGAGTGTCTGCACTTAGGCAGCTTTGCAAATGCTGACTAATGGAAACTTAAGCATCCAGGTGACTTGGGTGTCTATGAGGCTAGGTGGCAGCTGAGCAGCAGTTCTGAGACTGCCAGTGGCAGATAAATAGTGAATGTAGTTGCCCAAAGAGGCCGTTAGATACCTAAATACTTTGGGGATCTCGCTCTTAGTCTGTCATCTGTAAAATGGGGCTAATAGCGTTTCCCTAGCTTGAGGGTGGCAAGGTTGTGTTGTGAGGATAAAGAATGTGAGGCGTTTTGGCAATGAGAGCCATCTGAGTATATACCAGAGCTATCAACCACATCCTACAAAATTTTCATGTCCTGGCTCTATCCCTTTTGCACTGCTCAAGTAGTATAAAGAGACAGAAAGCCGCCTTAACAGGTAAATGCTAAACTGCTAACAGGAAAACTGTCCTGTCAGCTATTCTGCATAAGGGAAGTACTAGGCAGCATAAAGCTGGCATAGTGGACAGGGCAGGGGTAGGAAAGCATTGTGCTCAAGAAATACGGACTCAAACCAGACCCGGCTGACCCCCACCATCATCTTCCTGTTTTTTTTTTCTTTTCAATTCTCATTTTATTCTTAACATTTTTGTCTGCAGGGATTTGTTTAAAAAAAAGTAGTTAAATGTCAACCAGAAACTGTTGATGTGTTTACCTTAACATAGTGTGTATCATGAAAAGGTGAAACTTTACGCTGAATTTAAAGGTTCAGCTAAGGAAAGTTATTTGAGACTCCAGGCTACACTGTGGGCAAGTAGGGTGACCAGACAGCAAATGTGAAAAATCGGGATGGGGGTGGGAGGTAATAGAAGCCTATATAAGAAAAAGACCCCAAAAATCAGGACTGTCCCTATAAAATCGGGACATCTGGTCACCCTAGCTACAGGAAGATAAAATTCTTCAGTATACTTCCTCAGTTAGGGCAGACTGCCAGACAGAAGGAAGCTATAGGGCACACCAATACTCTACATTCCAGTGCCATGACTAGAACTGCTGAAGTTTTCTGAACAATTTTTTGTACATTAAAAAATGTTTTTTAAGTAAACTTTTTGTGGAAAAAGTCTTGCCGTGTTGAAATTGTTGTGAAAAATGTCATGCCATTTTCATTTTTTCTTAAATTATTATCAGAATGGTTATTGACTGGATTTTTGGGAAGTGAAAAAATTCTAGAACCATTTTATTTAAGAAAAGTACTTTTGAACCCGTTTAAATGAGTACAAGGTTGAATTGTCACCATTTTTTGTGAAATGTGAGTTGATCTAATTTTACCAGATTGGTGTGGTATGTACGCACATTTCAGTGGGCTGAAGTCAGCAGTGGTTATTAAATCTTTATTCAGGAAAATTTCCAATTGACCTTTAATTTAAGTTTTTCTGTGTGCTATAAAGACTACATGGTTTGGCCCAACCAGTGTTATTACAAACAGCTAGCCCCTTGACAATGTTAGAGAGTCAATGAAGGCTAATACTAATGGGATTTCATTGTGCAGAATGAAAAGTAGAGTACACCTCTAGAGGTGTTTACATTTGTAAGGCAAAGTGAAACTACCAGAAAACTGTGGTTTGTATTACATTAGAAACTTCAGAATTCTATGAAAAAATGTCCCTATGGCACATTCATTATTCTAATGAAAATGCAATTATTTTGAGATATGCAGTAATTGGTGTTTTTTCATGTTTTCAGTGGGCAGATGGACATTTTGTAAACATTTAATATGAAGTGGAAAAAGATGTACAAAACTGTGAGAAATGAAAAAAAAATTGCAAGTGAAACTGTGTGAAACAAAATATTTGAATTTTGCAGCTCTGTGAGCTTCCCAAAGAAGATTGCTACAGCAATCACTTTAAATTGTGGCATGTTAGTGAATGAATTAATCAAACAAATGCTGGGCACAATCCAAATAAATGATTCCAACAAGCTTTGTAGTCATTTACATCTGTGAAATGGGCTAAAAACACTGCCACATCAGAATGGTAGGATGATGGATCTGCAAAGCAAGCCCAAATGGTTAAAGTTTGGCAAAGTTATAAGGAACTGAAAACAGGGTCTTATAATAGGAAGTGTTAGGCAAACTTAATAATAGGCAGTGCTACCAGCTTTGTATATAATGTGAAGTACAGTGCTTGAGTGACTGAAAGGTTGGTGCTGTGAGGGAGCTAACACCCAGTTACCATAAGCAAGGCTGAAGGAAGGTGGTAATAAGGTGACGCATAGTCCTGGGTATATTGAGAACCGTCACAGAGGAAAATGGCAGAAAACCATCTATCACCCCTCCCCTCAGGTGCACAGAATGTTGTTCAGACACACCTAAGAATCTGGCCCATATCTCCTTTCTGGGGGAAAAAGTCTTTACCAGAGCAACATTTTCTAAAGCACTTAAATGCCTACATCACTTTTGACACTGGGATTTAGGCTTCTCAGTCATTTGTGATCTTTTTAATAATTTACCCTTCATCTATAAAACATGGCAAATTTCATTTTCAAAAAAGTTAAATTGCACAGGAAATATTATATCATTGGGATTTTAACTATTTTTCCACATTAACTGTGTTCTGATAGGTGAAGTGGTTTTAAAATACACCTCTACCCCGATATAACGCGACCCGATATAACACAAATTTGGATATAACACGGTAAAGCAGTGCTCCGGGGGGGCGGGGCTGCGCACTCCAGCGGATCAAAGCAAGTTCGATATAATACGGTTTCACCTATAATGCGGTAAGATTTTTTGGCTCCCGAGGACAGCGTTATATCAAGGTAGAGGTGTATGTCATGATTTTTTAATCCATTAGGAAACTATGGGTGCAAGCAGCTTAGTGACATCAGGATAAACATCTCAGGACAAACAGTTTATGAAAACATCTACCCATAGTCCACCTCTGATAAGCAACGTGTTACTAAAGTAGACACAGCTGCATCAATTTTTCCACTGAGTAAGGGCTGATGAAGTTTGCAGATCATGCAGAATACTTCAAAATAGCAAAAACTAATGAATCTGAGAGATGCGAGGATGCATTGGAAAGCACCAGGGCAAATGAAACAGAAGTTGGATGAGCGTAAAGTATTACGCATTGGCAAAATAATTTGAACTTCTTACCCCCACTGCTGAGTTCAAACTTGCAGGTTCCTTTGAGGAAAACAAATATAGGGATTAATTTGGGGCAGCTCAGTGAACACAGCAAAAGCTAATGCAAACGGGATGCTTAAAACAGAAAATCTTACAACAATGTTCTGGAAATAATGATACATCCTAACTCTGGAACCGCATGTCCAAATTTGGTCATCTCATTTCAAGAAAGATACATTGCATAAAAAAATTGAAAAGTTCCAGAGAATAGGGTTGAAAATGTGTAACTGCTGGTTGAATTTATTATAATAAGCAATGGCAAAAATGGGATTATTTAGCCTGGAAAAGGAGAGGCTTAGAGGAGATTTGACTCAGGTATTCAACGTTCATGAAAGGGATAGTTACTACTGCTGCATCTCTCCTTTTTTTTTCTTTTCACAGTATGAGACTGATGAGATTCTTTAATAAATTCAAGCCTGATCCAACTTCCATTGAAGTCAACTGAAAGGCGTTGGATCAGAACCGTAAAGATCTAGCACATTAAGAATCAATACAAAGAAATACTTACCCAGGCAGCCCACAGGCCACCTATGAAATTCATTGCCGCCGGTGTTCATCTGAATACCGTGGATGGATTTTAGAAGTATAGGATAATTTCAGAAGATTATTATTGCAAGAAAGGATAGTATACAAAGAAAATCTAATCCAGTTAACGAAGAGAAACTTTTCATAAGTATTAAAGTCCACAAGACCTCTTTGAGAAGAACACTCTCAATTCAAACACCTCCTTAAACCCTTTTCCCATCCCCCCAAAAGAAAAACTATCTGAAACAGAGTTCTGACTCCATGAAGGGAGGAGAGCCAGAAACTCAATGAAGTTCACTAGGGATTTCACTATTGCTATTGATTTTACTTGGGAGGCACCAGATTCTATGGTGATGGGCAACCATATAAAACTCTAAGATAGATAGATAACTTGAAGCAAAACAATACAAAATATCAATTATATAAAGTGATTTTTTTTTCACAAGAAATCAAAGTATATAGCACTCTCAAATATAATTGTATATAGTTAGAAAAAGTTAGCTGTGTTATCTTATCAATAGAGGTAGTCAAACGAATTCTGAAAATGAATTACACTCAGATTTCAGACAAAGATTCCTTAATGTTTTTAAGAGAAGTCACTAATGCTTTTGCATTGTCATAATCATAAAATATATACCAGTTGCAGTCTTTAACAAAATAAGTTTCATGGGAGTACAAAAACAGAATAGCTTATAGCAACAAACTCAGATTTAAGAAGTAAACATTTATTCTTATAAGACTGAGCGGTTTTTGTCAGATCAGAAAAAATATATGCTGTAGTGTAGGGTGTTGAGAAGGTATCTTTCCTGGGATTTCCCCAGAGATTTTTCACATAATAATTTCTCCAACAATTGATGAAGCAAATACAGCAGTTAAAAAAGAAGGAAGAACCATCAGAATATATTTCACAAGGACAGTATTCGGTAATCTAAATAATGTGGATATCTGGAGTAAAGGGCTCAAGGGCCATGTACAGAGGTGAATTCCACCCATAACAAATTTGAAAACAGACATTCATTTACAATTTTTTCCAGGCCTCTGCAACACCGGTGTTATCTTTTGTATAGTTTTCAGCCATCTTTTTTGTTTGATGAAGAAAGATATTAACTTTAATAATTACATCTATTTGTAGTAGCAGTTTTAGGAGAGCTATTGTCTTGTCCACAATAGAAATTTTCCAAAATTCTCCTACCATTGCTAGCACCAGCAGAAACACTAGTGTTGACTGGCTGCTGCAGTTTTTAATCACTGTCATCTAACGCTGGGTTAGACAACACAATAGTAATAAGACCTGTGGCCCTGGTTTGGGTGGAGATAGATAATACTTTTAAAAACTGAAACAACGGGATAGGGATGTTATTTTATTCTATTTAAATTGGACTATCATGTGTGTTATGGAATTTTTCTTTGTGATATTAGATGCTGGAGTGCTTGACCTGTCCATGTATTTAATTATGTTAAACAGCACATTATATTTTGATTTCTAATAAAGCCATGACCTTGAAATGCAGCTGGGTGTTTCTGCTTAGCTGTAAACTTGGAACAATATTGCAGACTGCGAAACTACAGAAGTGTGGGTGTTCAAGGATCAAACAGGTGTTTCCTGTTGGTAGTCCAAGTTCCCATGTGAGAATCCAAAGCCCATCTGAGAACAAAACTCATCATACCTTATTTACTTATAACCAGGGTGCTACACACAATTCACATCCCTTCCCCCGCAAAAAAAAAAAAAAAAAAAAAAAGGTTTAAATAATGCTCAGGTTGTGATATAAACTAGAAAAAAGCCAGGAAATTCAAAGATGAAGCTGATCTCTATCCTCAAATTGCCTTATTGTATCCAAGCATTGCTAGGGTCAGAGATGAGTATGAAATTGTTGAATGCCAAGTAAGATAAAAAACATATGAGCTAATAACTGAAGTTTCAATTTATACAAAGAAAAGTGTGTATGAGCTGCTATAGTATTTGAGAATTGCCATCATAATCACAACAGGATGGCCTTTAGGGATGGCTACGGGTGTCACTGAGCTGGGACAGTCTGGAGCGGAGATTGGGTCTTATATTTTGGTAGATGGCTTAGGGATAGAGGGACAAACCCCTACACATTTTCAGTACTGCACTCATACCAATTCATTCTTCCCCCTACTGCCTCCATCTTCATATACTTCCCGTAACACCTGTCCTGAATTTAGTGCTCTAATTAATATAGTGCCAAGTTTAGAGTTCTCAAGAAAGAGGACCACCAGATAACAGGAACGGCATGGGCAGGGGCCTTACATGTTATCCCACATTTCCTCACCAATGTGGCCAAATCTTGAAATGGAAAAAAAAAATGGAGTTAGAGGGTAGTTAAATCTTCAGTTTAACCCTTATCTTCTCTACTGATACTGTCGTTAAATGCTGTATCATGACTGAGGGCTAGTCTCCTCTAGGAGTGCTACAGCAGTGCAGCTGTGCCACTGTAGCATGTCTGGTGAAGACGCTGTATGCCAACAGGAGAGAGCTCTCTCGTCGGCATAATAAAACCACCTCCACAAGAGGTGGTAGCTGTGTCGGCAGGAGAAGCTCTCCCACAGACATAGCACTGTCCACACTAGAGCTTAGGTCGGTGTAACTTATGTCGCTCAGGGGGTGGCTTAGTCACAGCCCTGAGTGACATAAGTTATACTGACATAAGTAGTAGTATGTACAAGCCCTAAGATGTCAGGATTTACAGACTCCAAATTTGACCTCTTAAAATGCATTTATTTTAATAAATATTTCCCTGCTTACACACACACACACACACACACACACACACACACACACACACACACAAAAAGCATAGGTTTGTAATAGTGCTAAAGACCCAGGGTGAATGGTTGCTTGTAGTGATGGTGAGAGTATGATGCAGGCATATATGTGTACATTGCATAATTGATGACCTCTTCCAGAGGCCTTCCACATCCAACATTAACACTTAACTATTAGGGATAACGAACGTGTGACTCCTATTCCAGACACGTAAGAGGAGCTCCTACACATTCCCATATTCCCACCACCATCAATGTCATTGTCACCATCCTAGCATCACCTCTGAATTTGCCTTAAAATTAACTTAACATTTAACAGCCAGGATGAAGAGACTGGTATCCATGCTGAAAGTGTAAACATCCCATGTGTCTGTTCAGAGGGAGTGTG
Source organism: Emys orbicularis (assembly GCF_028017835.1). Lineage (NCBI taxonomy): Eukaryota > Metazoa > Chordata > Testudines > Emydidae > Emys > Emys orbicularis. The sequence goes on from NC_088683.1 coordinate 286,543,637, forward strand.
AATTTCTTGGTTATCCTTTTATGGTATAGTTTTATTTAGTTCTCAGAGTTGTTTGGAATTTCTTCCTGATTGTTTCCACTCTTTTCCCTCAAGTGTTCATAAAATGATATTTGATAGCGTTTACTGACTCTCGCTTTACTTTGTTATGTTCTCTCAGCATAAAGAAAACCCTGCTGAAAGTTTGTTTACCTTCTCTCAAGAGAGGTTAAGGAGAAGTTTTAAAAGGAAACAGCTGTACAAGCTTAGACAATAGTGTACATTTGCCCACTTTTCATACAAGGTGCTTTAATATTTACACTTGAAGGAAAACAATATTCTGAACCATGGGCCTTAATCCCTTATATTGACACTACAAAGAGGAAAAGATCTAGCACAAATGTAGAATGTTTCCTTTGTTATCAGCTACAATACATTGCACTTTATTTTCTTCTAAATTCCTGGGAAAGAAAGTACTAGCCATTCACCCTGAGGCTCTGGAAGAACTTTACTCCAGGATTTCTCCATGCTTTATAAGCACTAATTAAGCCTTTTAACTCCCCTGAGCAGCAGATAAGCCATATTATCTCCACTGTACAACTGGGGAAATCAAGGCACAGAAGGCTTGGTGATTTTCTCAAGATCACTCAGCAAACCCCTGATCATGCAACTTAACAGGAGCAGGCCCTGGGGCTATCCATGTGACTTGTGATTACAGACATGAGTAAGCATGGCAGGATTCAGGCTTGAGTCCGTAACAAACCCAGGATCTCTAGTGATACCTTGATTCAAACTGCTTTGCTGTAATCATTAGCACAAACTCCCATTCTGAAGGCCAATGGTCGGTTGGTTTATTTTTGTATGAGTGGAGACAAAATGAGAGAAAGTCTGCCTTCACTGTAAAAGCCATCATAAAATATACTTATTTAAAGGGATTGAACTGAAACGTGACCTGGCTACAGGGCTAGGACATGGAAGAAAGTGACTGCCGCAGAATGAGAATGGTGGGAATATGGGGCCTCAGAGGCAAAGGATCCTTGCAATGCCATTTACAAGATGCTAGGGGCCATAACAGCTGTGGGGACAACAACTGCTTACACAAATCAATACTCAAATACCCCCCTTTATTTTTGGGCACAACACTTGGCCTCTACTGTAGAACTTAAAAGACATTTACCTGTAAAGTTCTCAAAAGGTAACTTATCCACATTTAGTTTCACTGGAGAGCCTCTAACAAAACCAAACTTATATTACCGTGTGTTGCATATTGAGACAAAGTAGGAATACCATTAGCACGCAGAAGTTTTACCTACAGTTTGAACTGCTGAAATCTTTCTCTCCATATATGGTAAAGATTCAGCAATGCCTTTTCTGTTAATCTCTTCCAAAATGCATAAGTATTCTGCAAAGTGCAATTGCCTGAACCTGATGACTTTTCAAAAGAGACAAAAGCATGAGGCATAAATGAGATTACTATTCCCCATACAGTTTTACTAAGGTACAGTGCAGATGCCTCCCCGTTTACCACTTTTACACAAAAATAGGAGTAAAAAAAATTAATTCTTGACATGTTACCATGGCCTTCGCTCATAGAGTGTACTGTATTGCCTATTGATTAGGGCTTAGGCCCTTTCAACCTGCAGAGAGGACTTGGCCTGCACAGGCCCTACCACTCCACCAGGCTGTGGCCCAGGGCCCTGTGAGAGCTATCAAAGGTCTGAAAGTCAGAGGCATCTTAAGGCTGCCCTCCCTGGGTCACTTCCTACCACCCGATGATTGTCCAAAGCTTGCCACCTATGACAAGAAGATGTGTATGGAGTCAGCTCACTGCATGGCACCTCTTCATGGCTGTGCATGGCATGGTACCTCCCTCTCTTTTGGAATGGCAGCTGCATCCCCCTGTGTCTTGGCCCTCAGCTAGGTTAGTTCCAAGTCTCTCCCCTTCAGGGGTAGTCCATGAACAAACCAAGGGGAATTAACACAAATAAACTGAGTCCATATGGGGGGTGGGAAATGCCTCTCTCTCTCTGGGTGTACCAGAAGCACGTCCTCCCTTCCGTCAAGGAGGGACCTTTGAGCAATTGTAGGGAGAGATCCTTCCTGCAGGTCTTCTCTCAGGAGCTGTGAGTTGCAGACCTATTGAGTTGCAGATCTCTTCCCTGGTCTGCCCCCAAGTGAGCTGCTCTGCTCCCTTTTACCTCCTCCTCCTCCTACAGCCTGCATCTCTTGCAGGCTGGGCCCAGAGCAGCTCCTTAACCCCTTGTTGCTGTGTGAGGTTTGTATACCCCATCACACATGTCCTGTGACACAAAACATATTTCATACTAAACATATTAGTACTTCTGAAACAGTTAATCACACTAATTTATAATCATCCCTTTGGGACATATAGGCCCCAGCTGAGTGGTTCCCCTCTATTCAGCAAAGCATGCGCTGAAATGCTTTGCTGAATTGAGGGCCACAGTCCCTACCTAAAAGTGAAATTTTAAAATAGGAAATCCAATAATTCTATTTTAAATTACTCTTAATATTGAGCTTTAGAAATCCAAAATGAAAGCATCTTTTGAACATTCTTCATCTCCTTGTAGTCATTCTACACACAGACACTGAATACTGTGAATAGACTGGAAAATGTTTGACCTTACATTGGCTAGTGAATTAGAGACTCATTGTGTAGCCTACTACCTACTCACACAGAAGTCCACATTCTGAGTAAAATTATTAGAAGATTGCTTGGGGGAAAATTCTCCATCCAATGATATATAGCCACCCCTTTGCTTCAACAAAGAGAATAATTCTCCTCTTCTGTCTCCATTTGTACAAAACTTGACCATAAATAATAGCTTTATGGTTCTCATAAATATTATTCAGTAGAAGAGGCACAGATTCTGTTTTCCTTTGCATGAGATCCAGTTCCAACTGGGGGAACTGTATGCACAGTTTGTTGATGAGCATACTAGAAAAAATTAAAATGTGTTGTAAAAATTCCTCTTATATGACTAGGGAATTTTAAATGGAATGAAAATAGTCGTATCTCGGTCCCCATAAAATCAATGTTGGCACCTTTGTTTAGTAAAAAAAAAAAAAAAAAAAAAAACCCTGGACAATAGTCGAACAAGGGTATGATGGAGCCTACAGATGCATTATATAATAACAAACATTGTTATTAGCTTACATTTTATACAGAATCTTTCAGCTTGAAGGATCTCAGAGTCCTTTAGAAACACATCACAGCAGTGAAATAAAACAGCTCTGGGAATGGGGATAAAAGGAAGATGGACAACTTGGACAAACCACACTGCACAAGATCAGTAGGAGAGGCAATTTTGGTCAAGGACACTGTGGTAGTCTATAAACAACTCTATCAAGAGTATTCTGGGATCTGATATTCAAAACTGTGTGCCAAATTACATGTGCAATCTAAGTAATTCCATGTGCAAACTAGGCAAGCAATTCCATATGTTTTTTTTTTTAAATCAGACCTTTTTTCATGTACAAGCTGAGTTGACAGAACCAGTTTATGAGACCTCACCCAAAACAGCCACGCACAATACACTGCCTGGGACTCAACTTACCTACCTCAAAAAGAATAAGGACAGGAAATCTTTCTACCTGATGCTTACACCAGGAAGTCAGCCCATCTCACAGCTCCAGCCTTAAAGCCCCAATTTCCTCTTCCTTTAGATCTTTTTTATACACCAGAAGCAACGAGAGCAGAGATGCAACTTTTTTTCCAGTGTATATCATTTAAACAGGCACACACACACACGATTTTTCCATTCTAGTGAATTCAAATCACGTCAGCACTTCAGTTTATCCAAAATGTAAAAATCTCTGTGTGTGTGCGCGCGCGTCCGCGTGCATGTACACACATTTACTTGGCACTACATCCTATAATATCAACTGGTCTAATCAGACCAGAAGGAAGGAAGGAAAAGTTAGTTTACAAAATCTTTGCTCATGTTAGCATTAGTATTTTAGTCCGGAGGGGATAAGAAGGAAAACGTGAAATAGAAAATGTATTTTAGTTATTAGCATTTGTTAAACCTCAGTAGGGTCAGTTGACACCTATAATAATGTGACACTGTTTTATCAATGTAGTTAGATATGAGGACTTCCACTTCTATTGAAATCGGTGGCAGAACTCACATTGACTTCAGCGGGAGCAATACTGGGCCCATGAGCATGAACTGATTAATACAGTTAAATCAATCTTGGACAGTGCTAATTTTTAAAATCTTCAATGTTGATCCATAATTTATTGACGCTTTTGTAAATAAATAAAATACGGTGACCATCCATAACTTGACCAGTGCCTTAGTCCTCTTACTTTGGATAGTAGTTTACTCTTCAGATACCCACACTGATTTACCTACAAAAATTTAACTCAGTATTTGAAATATTCAATGAATTTTCAATAGTAAGTACATGAAAGTTCAAGAAAAACTAGATATTAAAGGTATCTAAGGTAAAACTGACAACATTTTAAAGAGTGATCACTGTTGGGTCGTACATTTAGCATCGTTTCTGACACGTGGATAAAAGAAGATAGAGACTAAACTTGGGCTCTCAAACAGTGGTCAGAAGGGACTGGGAGTGTTGTGGAAGTAAGGATGTGACAGCCATTCTCAGCCTCAGGTTACAGAGTTCATGCTCACAAGCACTCCGTGGAAATGGATTGAGAGCATCATGACAGTCTAGACTTGTAGGAGACTATCAGCGTCCCCTACCATGAGTCAGATGCTTCAAAGCAGTTGCTCTCAGCCTTTCCAGCCTACTGCACCCATTTCAGAAGTCTGATTCGTCTTGCGTACCCCAAGTTTCACCTCTCTTAAAAACTGCTTGCTAACAAAATCAGACATAAAAATACAAAAGTGTCACAACACACTATTACTGACAAATTGCTTACTCCCTCATTTTTACCATATCATTATAAAATAAATCAATTGGAATATAAATATTGTGCTTACATTTCAGTGCATAGTATATAGAGCAGTATAAACAAGTAATCGTATGAAATTTTAGTTTATACTGACTTCGCTAGTGCTTTTTATGTAGACTGTTGTAAAACTAGGCAAATATCTAGATGAGGTGATGTACCGCCTGGAACACCTCTGCATACCCCCACAAGTACACGTACCCCTGGTTGAGAACTACTGCTTCAAAGCAACCGTAGAATCTGAACAGAGGAGCTCAGAATGCATGGGTGGATGAAAGCCTCACAACTCAACCTGCTCAAAGTTATCTTGATTCAGAAATCCTCAGGATGTAATTGCTCAACCATTAGGCATCAACAAGTAATGCCACATTTGAAAGGGGTAAGCCAAGGTATGAGCCTTTGTAGCAAACACAAGAACACAAGCAAATAAACAGTGCAATGTTTTCTGGCATCCTAATGTTCTTTTTGATCAACAGTCAGTGAAACTTTTACTATCCAAGAGCTGAAAAGAGAAAGAACAGTGAAATCTCATATTGTTTAATATTAATTTAAAACAGTTAAATTAGGCTGAATATCTGGAATGAGATTTGGAATAGTGTCTCAAGGGAAGTGGTTCAAGTTTTATTAGTTGAGATATTAATATTTGACTGGATAAAGTACTAGGCAATATACTGTATGGAATAATCCTTCACCATCCCCCAGTGATGACCTAATAGCTTTTTTCCATCTCTGTGAATCCTTTATTTACAGAATACATAAGAATCAAGGTTTCTCACTGTGGGAGACTGAGAGAATTTATAATACCTGACCCACTGGGTGCTTGCACACACAGACTTTATTGAGATTATATTTTAATGCCATGAAAAATTCTGACTGATCAATTTAATATTTGCATGTAAGTGATTTTTTTTCAAACCTTATTTAACATGCATGTATTTTAACCAGGGCAGTACTTTTCTTACATAGGAGGATTTAATTACATCTCTTTTTATTGGGTTGCCCTAACTGTACACACAAAAGCTAAATTGTTTACCACTGACATTTTACATTAATCTAAATAAAGCAAAAGTGTATGCTGCCATGCCTTTGAATAACAGAGCAGGAAATCAAACTGTATGGTATCTGGGCTTTGCATTTTCACCAAAAGAGTTATATCTGGAGAGACACATCAACAGCTGCAGACTGTCCTGTTTCTCAGAAGAGCCTTCAACAGAATAAATTATGAAGCTGCAGCCTGCTCTCTATGGGGTAATGGTTGATCTTTGACCATGCCGACAGCCAGACTTCTTGTCATCCCACTGAGCAGCAAGTCAAATTGGGCTTTAATTACTGTTCAGAGAACAGTGTGCAATTAAACATGCATGTCACAGAATCTGGTGTGGGGGAAAGAAGGGACAAGGGATGTCAAGGAGTCACAAGACAAACCTCTTTTTGATGCTTTTCATTAAAGACAATGTGAGCTCTATACACGAAGTAAAAAAACTTCATAAAGGTTCGCAACGTATCATACACTGCCTGGAAAGTGTAATGATTACTAACTGTCTTCCAATAAGCAGTAGCTTAAACCATATTTTGATCAAAACTATACTAAATACTAAGTTAAAGTGGATGATATAGCCCTGACCCAGTCCACCCAGTTAAAATCTGTTGTTATTAGCACTCAGTCTACAAAGCACAATTACACTTGAAAATTACCCCCTCTCCTAACCTCAGTTTCTGAATAAAAGATGGAAATTAAATGATTTTGTAGATCCTGTTGGCTAAATTTTCAAATATCTTTGTCTCAGTTGTCCCACAATAAATGTTCACACATGAACTATCCTGGGAGAAAACCTATTGGCATATGCAAGCTGGTATTAGTATTTTTGTCTATGCTAATAAATAATTTCCACATGCAAATTGTAGGCATAAACAAGGCATCAACCTTGAAAAATGTGGACCTGTTATATAAATGAAGAGTTTTCCAGGAACTCCTACTATGTACTGTGATTATGTAGCCAAACTGTACAAATCTGGAAAACTGGAAAATCACAAAATGCCAATCAGCTGTAATCAAGGGCCAAAGCAGGCAAATTAATAGTAAGCACAAGGTCAAAGTAAGGTGCCCATTTGTAAACAAGATGCCAAATCCATCTCTGGTGTAACTCCATTGTAAGTAATTGAAGTGGAAAAGAAAGTGCTGCTTCACCATAAATGGGGAAACTCAAATTCAGAGATGGTGAAGTCACCTTTCTGTAGGAGAGATGGTTTAAAATCTGAATAATTCCTAAGTAATCAGCAACTCTCAACCATTCAACAAGTGGCAGTCCAATCTCATGATATTCAGAGGGCTACTATTGACTCCCAATACTGCTTCTCCATTCTGGGCCCTGGCTGCTGCTGATTTCCTAAAAGGGAAGCCTCTGAAACCCACCTTCCCCACTTTAGCCACTACAGTAGCTGTGAGGTACATCCAGTCACCATGGCCTCCAGGACCTGATGTGATATGAGCAACTGCAGGAACTGATCACAGAATAATACACCATGGCCTGACTTGTTAGTCCCGCAAAGGTACATGCATACTTGCAGAAGAGCTGGCTGAAGCTTCTAGTTTCTCAGCCATTGTAAGCTATATTTCACCATCAGGTTAGGCTGATACATTCGTGGTGAGACAATATAAGAGACAGCTCTCTTATGTAGAAGAAAATACTCAGAGTCAAAACAATCATACCTGGTACTTCTATAGTGCTTTCCATCCAAAGAAATCAAATAACTTTCCAAGCACTAATTGAGCTTCACAACACTTCTGGGAGGGAAGTATTGCTATCCCCATTTTACAGATGGGGAAGTGGAGGCACAGAGAGAAGCGGCTTGCTTGAGACATAGTAAGTCAGTAACAGACTGGAACCCAGTACTCTGGACTACTGCTCTTATAGTCTAAGAATGGTCCCTCTCGGAGCATTTCTGAACAGGGGTGGGGCCAGGCCTCTGACTGTCCTGCACACTGAAGTCCCAATCTGCAGGCAATAAGTCTACTGACAGGTGCAAAGCTAAGAGCTTGCTTAAGTGCTTTGCTGGATCAGAGCCTAGAAAAGCTGTGCTGGAGGGGTCACTGGCTACATCTGCTGTGGTGGTGAAGCAAATCCTGCAGTCCACCTTCCTTGCCTCAGCACCCAGCAGTAAGACATAATGCACCTCTTCCCCCTCTCCAACACCTCATAAAAGACATAATTGAGCCCTAATTTGGAAGGGATCAGTGGGATGCTCAATTATATGAAACATAGCTTTAAAATTCAACAATAAAGTGAATTAAAAGACAGCCAAGAAGTCAGTTTGACTGGAAAGACACCACGTGAAGTTAAAATTTAGTTGTTCAAAAACAAGTTCTGATATCAGAATTCATTAAGGGAAAGTAACTCTCTTTTCAATTAGTTAACTTTATAGCCTAAAAACTTAGAATATTTACTGAAATCCAATAAAAATTAGACTGATAAATAAGGCTCTGGTAAAACTTGAAGTCAAATTCAATAATATCTACATTAATATTCTGCTCTAAGTCACCACTCAGGCTCTGAACATTTGTTTTTATAATGAAGAAAATGAAGTCTTTGTTAATTAAATGCACCACTTAAACTTATTAATGTCTTGTAATGCCTTTGAAGATAAAAAATGCTATGTAAGAATTATTTTTACTACTACTAAAGATTATATCTCACATTAAGAATTTGATCCCACAAATTCTTACTCCTGGGAGTAGCACTTTTGCAAGCCCAATCAAACACAATGGGATTATTTGCTTGACTAAGGACTATTCATGTAAGGATTTGTAAGTTTAAGACTTTATACACTTACTATTTCCTGATCATTTTTAACAATGAAGCACAACATTTCTAGAATGTTTTTATTTACCTGACTTTTGCCTTGGAATTTTCAGAGTAATAATACACAAAGTTGATATACGTCAGCCCTATATTTTCCCTCTCCCCAGGGGGAAAGATTGAGAGAACAAGACATTAATGCAAATCCTGTGAAGGACCATAATACGCCATAGAGAAGAAAATAAATAAAACTGGGTCTGCAAGTCAAACCATTAGAGTGTAGAACAAGTATCCCATTCAGTCTGATCAAATGCTATCTAAGAATCAAGACAGAGAGCAGAGTCATATGATAAAGTGGCTTTTTAGATGAATGCATGAGACATGAAGAAAACGGAATGGATGAGGATTGTTTAATATTCTCTAAACAATTTGCCAACATCACAGACATTTGATATTACAGACTAATAATTTTGACCTAAAGGAATTTTAAAGCTTATGCGCACATATAAGATAAAAGTCTATCTCTATAAAAGATTTCATATACAAATCAATAACTTCCAGAGGCAAATGGCACAAGAATAATATTAAAATAAATAAAAAACATAATTTAGGCCATTTGCATCAGGGATGTCTAATGTTGAATATTTTAATCAAATCTCAAGTGTTCTCAGGAACTTTACAAAATCTCTAAATAGTGTCAGATGATAGATTTGGTGGAAAATGCATCAATGCAATAGATCCCAGTCTGTGCCAGAACTCTTTTGCCTCATCAAATTCTGGATATTGCCTCAGTGTCATGTGTTTTACCTTATTTAGACTAGAAAACACACACAGGAGCCCATTCAATCACAGAGATTCCAGATTCATTGAATATGGCCTTTGTATCTTCACAAGTACAGAAAAGTATGAGTCTATGGGATAGAACAACTATAGAGGAACAAAATATTGCAGCACTAAACATTGCTTTTGGTGCTAAGCATGTGATAGTCATAACACTTTTCTCCCCTGAAATAAAAAACAAGGATCTTTTAAAGGCATGTTCTCTATGATACCTTATTACCATAACTTGAAATATTGCAAAGACAGGGTATCTGAGCCCTGAGATTTAGTTAAAGTATTATTTGCTTTGTCTCTGCATAAAACCATAATGAATTTAATCCAATTTAATATTATGTATTCTTCTAGAATGTTGGGATCTGCAAATCTTCAAATTTAGCAGAGAAAGGGGATTCTGTCTCATGGACTTGTGGTTCTTGAGGCATTTCCTTTAAATCACTGTCTTAGATTTCCTTTGTGTTTACCTCAGGAGGGGGTCCATTTTCTTTTTTGTTACATGTATGCAGGAGGAAATTAACATCTTCAGAGAGAAGAGTTTAACAGGTTCTTCATAATCATTCTCTTAAGATCTGATAAAGGAAGGAAGGGAGGAAGGAGAAAGGAACCAGGGAAGAAAGCTGATCTTCTAGTTAAGACACAGAACTAAGAGTCAGGAAAGCTGGGGACAAATTCCTTGATGGAATCAATGATGCTACCACAGGTATGAAATCAACTTCTAGCTTCTATTCTTGGTTCTGACCTGGACTTCCTGAGAGATCTTGAACAAGTCACTTAATCTCACTATGCCTCAATTTTCACAATTGAAAGTGATATTTACCTTACAGGGGTATTGCAAAGCTAACTCCATTCATTAATGCTCATGAGGCACCTTTACAAAAAGCCTTGCATGAAGGTACTCTCTAGAACAGGGATCTCAAACTCCCGGCCCACGGGTCATCTGTGGCCCGCGGGGCTCCAGCAGTTTTGCGGCCGGGTCTCTCCCTTGGCCCCACCCCCGGGCGCTCCACTCTCAGGGGCCCCGGCAGCGCAACAGAGCTGAGCAATGGCTGCCGGCCCAAGGGTGGGGCGGGGCGGTGCCTCTACACGCTGCCCCCGCCCCGAGCGCCCCTGCAGCCAATGGGACGCTGTGGGGGCGGTGCCTGGGGGCAGATGTGTGCGGAGGCCCCCGGCCCGCCCTGCCTTAGAGTCCCAGGTAAACACCGCACCCCCTCCCCCCTGCCTAAGCCTGCACCCCACCCCCAAACTCCCTCCCAGAGCCTGCACCCCCTTCCCCCACACCCTCTCCCAGAGCCTGCACACCACCCCCTCTCCACATACCCCCTCCCGCCCCCACACTCTCTCCCAGGGCCTGCACCCCCTTCCCCCACACACACCCCACCCCAAACTTCCTCCCAGAGCCTGCACCTCCTCCCCACATACCCCCTCCTGCCCCCAAACTCCCTCCCAGTGCCTGCACCCCCTTCCCCCACCCCCCTCCCACCCCCAAACTCCCTCCCAGAGCCTGCACCCCCTTCCCCCACACCTCCTCCCACCCCCAAACTCCCTCCCCAAGCCTGCACCCCCTTCCCCCACACTCCCCCAGCACCCAAACTCCCTCCCAGAGCCTGCACCCCCCACACACCCCCTCCTGCTCCCAAACTCCTTCCCAGAGCCTGCACCCCCTTCCCCCACACCCTCTCCCAGAGCCTGCACACCACCCCCTCTCCACATACCCCCTCCTGCCCCCAAACTCCCTCCCAGAGCCTGCACCTCCTCCCCACATACCCCTCCTGCCCCCACACTCCCTCCCAGCGCCTGCACCCCCTTCCCCCACAGACCCCCCCCACCCCAAACTCCCTCCCAGAGCCTGCACCTCCTCCCCACAGACCCCCTCCCGCCCCCAAATTCCCTCCCAGCACCTGCACCTCTCCCCCCACACCCCCTCCCGCCCCAAACTCCCTCCCAGAGCCTGCACCCCCTTCCCCCACACCTCCTCCCACCCCCAAACTCCCTCCCCAAGCCTGCACCCCCTTCCCCCACACTCCCCCAGCACCCAAACTCCCTCCCAGAGCCTGCACCCCCCACACACCCCCTCCTGCTCCCAAACTCCTTCCCAGAGCCTGCACCCCCTTCCCCCACACCCTCTCCCAGAGCCTGCACACCACCCCCTCTCCACATACCCCCTTCTGCCCCCAAACTCCCTCCCAGAGCCTGCACCTCCTCCCCACATACCCCTCCTGCCCCCACACTCCCTCCCAGCACCTGCACCCCCTTCCCCCACAGACCCCCCCACCCCAAACTCCCTCCCAGAGCCTGCACCTCCTCCCCACAGACCCCCTCCCGCCCCCAAACTCCCTCCCAGCACCTGCACCTCTCCCCCCACACCCCCTCCCACCCCAAACTCCCTCCCAGAGCCTGCACCTCCTCCCCACATACCCACTCCTGCCCCCAAACTCCCTCCCCGAGCCTGCACCCCCTTCCCCCACACTCCCCCGGCACCAAAACTCCCTCCCAGAGCCTGCATCCCCTTCCTACACACCCCATCCCCACACCCCCAAACTCCTTCCCAGAGCCTGCACCCCATCCCCACACCCCCAAACTCCCTCTCAGAGCCTGCACCCCCTCCCCACACACATATCCCGCCCTCAAACTCCATCCCAGAGCCTGCACCCCAGACCTCCTCCCCCACCCAAACTCCCTCCCAGAGCCCAACCTCTCACTCCTTCTGCACCCAAACTCCCTCCCAGAGCCTGCACCCGAATCCCTACCCCAGACCTCCTCCCCCACCCAAACTCCATCCCAGAGCCTTAGACAGGTGTGGGCGTGGAGTTTTTTGGGGGGCAGATTCTGGGCGTCATGAGTGACATTGGCCCACTGGGAGGATTTTGAGGACTGGCACTGGCCCTAAGGTAAACTGAGTTTGAGATCCCTGCTCTAGAAGGAAGAAAAGCAGCTAACCATCTTCTTCCTGGATGTATGATAAAGTAGGCAGGAAGTATCTACCTTATCTTCCACTGTCTTGTCAGCTTTTTCCTTCCATCTTTTCTACTTGTAAATTACACTCATTTTGCCCACCCACTGAATGCAAAATGAGTGCAAGGAACTCTACGTTATCACTTACACCTGTTTTCTGTGACCAATTTACAGCTGGGGTGAAATCTTGGCCTTATTGAAGTCAGCTAGACTTTTGCTACTGGTATCATTAGGGTAAGATTTTCATCCTGGGTGCATAATTTATACAAACATTTACATCACCGCTGAATTTGCACAAGACATTTCCATGAGAGTTCCATCTGCTTAATCCAGGGTGAATGTAGCCCTGTACATATCTTTCCCCTTCCTGTAGTCACAAATTGGTACTAAGTCTTCATCCCTTGTTTTTTTTCCCAGGAGGTGAAAATTATTTTTTATAGTTACTCAAAACAGGTCTTGCGTCTTCCAGGCTCATAAGTAAACATCTTACCATCAATAGTTCAGCAGACGTACATTTTGTAGAACTAAGTATATTTTGTCATTTGATAAGATATCAGGAAAGAAGCTATTTTCTGTATAACCTTCCATTTTGCCACATGCTGTCTTTTTTCAGTTGTGAAAAGTACAAAACAAACTAGCTGTTTTGTTTTGTCCCTTTTCAGCTGCATTGCAAAAATTCAGCCACGCTGTTTTATTGAATTATTTTTTCAGTGGAAATAGAAATCAGCCCCTTATTAACTCCTGACTTCACATGAGCTCTGTATATCTATATTAAAGGCTTCAGAATATTAAGCTGTACAAAAGGCATCACAATCCTGATGGATTAGTCTTACAAAATGCAATAGAGAATGGTATCTTTTCTATAGAACTTTTATACTAGCCTACAAATTTGGAAGTCCCACTGAAGTTATTAATCTAATAGGAGAAGGGAGAGGTAGTCACTTGTAAAAGTCTACATAAAACAACAAAATAAAAATGACAGGGGAACAGGAAACCTTGTACACCTCTACCCCACTATAACGCGACCCGATATAATACAAATTCGGTTATAACGCGGTAAAGGAGCGCTCCAGGGGAGGCAGGGCTGCGCACTCCGGTGGATCAAAGCAAGTTCGATATAACACAGTTTCACCTATAACGCGGTAAGATTTTTTGGCTCCCAAGGACAGCGTTATATCAGGGTACAGGTGTAGTTGGATGCTGAGTGATGCCTTTATCAGCTTAAAACATAAGCACTAGATAAAATGGTCAAATAACTGCAACTAGTAGCAAGAGGAAAACAAAGTCACTATTCTGATCAGATAGGTAGCCGATCACATCAGACTAGATTCTTCCGTGGGTGTTCACTAAACAGCTCAAGATTGTTGGACAGCTTGAAGAATCAGGTCAAAGGGATTCATTCAGCTGTTGTAACCTTGTCTTAATTAGGATTTAAAGGTGTGTTGTTAGAACATTTTGAATTGAAGTCTAAGCTCCCCCTCCAGCTTGACCTTAAACTTGACCAATTTAAAACACTGCCTTCTCTACACTAGAGCTTTAGAACACGTGTGTTAGAAACAGCTAGTTAATATATTCCAACACTTTTAAAACCTAGTCAAGACAAAGCTAGTACCCTTAAGCACCAAATAAAGTCCAGTTTATGAGAGAGTTATAAAGAAACTGTGATTGTGGAAGCTGTAATCAGGGCCAGGAACCCAGGACTGAAATTGTATAGCAGTTTAGAGGGAAAACACATGCTCAGTCGTATCCTTCTGCCACAGATTTTGAAAACACATTATGCAGGAAACTGTACCACTGATTTATATCAGCATTTTACCATAGCAGTTCAGGAACCCAGAGAATCTGTTTTAAATGTTTTAGTTCCCTTGATGGATCTGAGGCAACATTATCTCTGTATCAGGCTGAGTCATATCAGGACTGAAATATCACGTAGAACTGGTCCAGAGCTTATTTTTACAGGCAATAAAGGCAAGTCTATGGAGATATTTGGAATAACCCCAAAATTAGTGACAGCACGTTATTCCTTTTGTTACAATGGTAGAGACCCATGCTTTAGGGTTGAAGGCCCAGGATTCTATCCTTGATGATGAACCAAAGGTCCAACATTAATCAAGTTCCTTTACCATAGTAGTAGTTGTATAAAAGACTGTATGATGAGAAAATGCTCATATAAACTAATGCATACTATGTAAGATCAATGTGAGAGGTAATGCATATCAAAACACAGCAGACTACAGGTATGCTCATTTTGAACAGGAAGAGCAGGCCGGCGGAACTACATGACCCAGCTGCATTGTTCCAACTATCTCTGAAGCCTTCCACTTGGTGCAAGTCGGAGCTTGAAACAACTAACTGACCCCATGGTCGAATCTCCATAGTAAAGATGAGGGGCCTAATTCTCCACTTTGTTACATCAGTGTTATGCTGGTGTGACACCTGAAGGCTCAAAGGTTGGTTTCAGATATACTGCAGAATTCTTCTTTAAATATACCTACAGTACTGTATATTACCTTAATAATATACTCCATATTCTTACAATTGTGCTTAAGTTAATATTTCTTGTCATATCTAGAAATCTACAAAAAAAAAACCATACTGAAAGATCTCAAGACTCTGCTGCTCAGACAAGGTATAAATAATAAGCTTTTCCCTGTAGAACAATGAAAGGTTCAAATGCACATTGCATGAAAAATACAAACATACTTGTTTGCAAGAAATTTTAGAGCTATTCTCTGCACATCACTAATCAAAAGGAGAAACCATTTGAAAACTCAGATGTTAGTCAAGACAAAATTTATTTAGTAGGCATAATATGTATAGAAAACATCCTCCCTTGAGTAATAGAGTCTTTGGACAAAGACTATATTAGAAGGAAACTTGATATTTATTTGGTTAAGAGAAACGTTGAAGATAGAAATTTCTACGGAACTTGGCAGCCCTTAAAATTTACAAATTTTTAATTATAAGAAATTAATCCCATGCTATGAACTGTCGAATAGAATAAAGAAAATCTCAAATTAACTACAGTATTGGCTCCAGCAGAGACAGGAACAAATAAGAGAAATGTGATTTACTGTTCTGCTAATCTGACAGACTATGAAATTGAAACAGACAAGAAAACAAGATTTTTTTCTTCTGTTCATATTTCATTAAAAAGGAGAAGCCAGATAGCTAGCACACACGACTATTTACAGGGCCCACAATGGAAAAGAGTGAGGAGGTTCACTGGATACTGAGAATTTATAGTTTACTCCCAATGCACATTCTTCCTTCTCTGAAACAATTGCAAATCACAATAGGCTAAATTCACTATGCTTTGGGGAAAGTCAGTAACTCACAAAGAAAGTTTACCATGTTCCAATCCTCCAGTTACTTACTTTAGATGCCAAACTGAAACACTGTTTGAAACAGTTTTTCATCTTTAATGAAGACTCTCTGTACAGAATGTTAGTAGTAGTCTTAGTTCATACACTGTGAAGAACTGATTTCATAACCAAATAGGGGTTATTCTACACCTCTGCTTTTAGTCTGGGAGGCAAAGTGTATTATCTGGTTTTTGCTTTACATTGCTCTGTTTATATTAATTCATTATCATGGAAGAGTTTAGGAAAATATATTTGTGGACTTCTAAATTATGCTCCGAGAGGATCCCTTCTGCAGTGATATAAATCAAACAGAATGATCACAAATCAGGTGCAAAACAGAACTAAAGGGAGGGGCCAAAGTTGATGGTGCTGATCAGATAGAGCCAAACTGCCATGACTGTTGTTAAAAGCAAAGAGGCCACAATACAATTGACCTTCAGAGATGCACCTACAGCTCCCAATGTCTTTCTTTGGAGCTGCACATGTGTATCAGAGAACAGAATTTGGCTCAAGATTTGCAGTGACTTAACATTAAATAAAAACTTGTTCTTCAGCCTTATGCAGCAGTTGAATGGTGTAGTGTCACAAACCACAATATGTAAATAAACTACAATCTTTTTTCCCCTTCTCTAGAACACCTCAGGGTGAGCAATGCTTCCTGTTATACTATTTGTCGAATCCTCAAGCATGTTTCTGGCTGACAATCAGATCAAAACAGAAAAGAAACTCCAGTTTTAAAGAAAGATGAGAGATGAATCACGTCCAATATATTTATGCTTGAATGGACCTTAATATAGTTGTGTAACATGCATCTCTAGGAGAATTACTTTTAAAACAGGATGATCAGGATCAGACACCTACAATTTCCATGCCAGTCCAAGAAAAGGGACATCCCTGATCAAAGGTAAATGCAAATGCATCCGGGGCCAGATCCTCAGCAGGCATAAATCAGTCCATTGAAGGCACCAGCAGAGAATGTGAGGCTTGGTCCAGCAAGGTGCTCATCCCATTCTGGAAAAGTGCTTATGTTAATAGCAGTATAGTCAGTGTGACTACTCAGACACTTAAAGTTAAGCACTTTACTGGATCAGGGCTAGAGCACTCAGCACTCTTCCGGATTGAGCACCTGGCCACCCACTCTTATTAAGAAGCTGCTTCTCCTTCACGGAACTTCACAGAAGGACTGTAGCATCTGGCTACAGAAAGGTATGAAACTCCTTACCTTTGTCCACAACTCAGCGGAATGCTTTGAAATGCCCTCATCTGCCAACTGAAGCAAGTGCACTTTTCTGAGAAAAGCAAACTCAAATAGAATTTAAATCATCATCATCTTTCATTTAAATGAGCCCCAGGTATAGTATGTCATGCTTTAGACTGTGGCAGTTATTTCCTGGAAAATACGCACTGACTGGCACAAGGGCTTGTTCTGAGAACATAAGAATGGTCAGACTGGCTCAGACCAATGATCCATCTAGCCCAGTATCCTGTCTTCTGACAGTGGCCAATGCCAAATGATTCAGAGGAAATGAACAAAACAGGCAATTATTGCGTAATCCATCCCCTGTTGTCCAGTCCCAGCATCTCACAGTCAGAGACCAAGATCATGGGTTTGCATCTCTGACTATCATGGCTAATAGCCACTGATGGACCTATCCTCCTTGAGGCATGGCTTGAAAAGGGAAGGTTGTACATGTAATAGAAAATACTCCAATTTAATGCATGACCCAAATGGCTGTAAGTTTGTAGACAGTTTACTTCACAGGATGTTCTGTGTTTTTTATCCTTACAGATATAAGTGTTCTGGTCTCGAGCAGGTGAATGACCTAACCGAAAAATTTCTGGCTCTGGCCCTTTGATGTTGTTATTTGTTAAAAACTGCCAGAACAAATCATCACAAATTTCTGATAATGCACAATGTACATCTCGTCCAGATAACGTTCTGTCTGCACACAATATTTTAGAATGCAGGAACACTGTCCATCCTAGTCTCTGCCTGTGGCACATAGTAGTCTACTTTTCTGTAGCTTAATTTCAGTTGTTGGGTTTAGTGAGTGGGTACTGAGCTGTGTTGATGACCCATGATACATAGGAGGTCAGACTAGATGACTTGGTGGCCTCTTCTGGCTTTAAACACGGACTCTTGGACTCTCTATATAATTTCCTAATGAGTATGGATCAGACCAACCTCTTTTGCTGAAAGGCCACAGCAGAGGACAAGGGAGGGCAGGCAGTGTACCTCCTGCTTCCCCTCATGGGAAGACAGTTTTCAAATCTCCTGGGGAATCCCATTTAGCGAAAGATGCTACAAAGGTGCTATGAATCAGCATGTCCCCCACATACTCCACCCATGTGCCCTCACCAGCCAGATTTTTCACTTGTGGCACAACCAGCCCCAGCAGGGGTCTCCCCTACCAGAGGCCAAGCCCCTACAGTGCAGGCCAACATGAACCAGAGATAAATTTAGCCTATTATTGTTTTTGCCAGGAGTGAGAGACCTGATAGGAGAAATAGGCTTTCTAGCTCTGAGGTCAGGTTTGGATATAATCATGTGGTTCTCTATACTCTAGTAGAGACTGTACAGTGTAGCTTCCCCTTGCAGGTCTGCAGGGAGTTGGCTGGTCATAAAGTGCTGGCTCCTTCTCCTTGTTTCCAACAAATAAACTTCATTACAAGACAGCAAAAAGCCCGCTCAACACTTGCCTAAAATCATATAATGGCCACAGGGATGTTATGTAGTTACAGATGGGAGGAGAGCTGGTCTCTGAAATTGTGAGTGAAAGGGCAGACGGACAATCACTCTCTCTCTCTCTCTCTCTCTCTCTCTCTCTCAAAAAAAAAAAAAACTATAGAGGTTTATATCCCAGCAACATGATGAATAGTGGGAAGACAATGAATAATTGTTAGTCTCTTAAGGTTGCCTCAGAACTCAGAGCTACCATGCAGATAAACGACCACAAGGTCAGGAGGAGGTATCTAACTGGATTGGGCCAGTAATTGGAACATTATTGTACAGAGCCTGCCTGCACTGTATCAGTCCTGTAGAAAAATAAAGGTTTCCTGTGTTGTCTTTCTCTGTGGGCTCAATTGTGCCCTGCATGGGGGTAGTGTGGAGCTGTACTGCCCCAGGCAAAGCACTGGGAAGTTCAGAGAAGCAAAAAGACTCCCAGAGTGACCTGGTGTCCACTAAGAGAGCCCCCACTGCTACATACTGTGTGCCAGTTGCATTTCTGCTCCCTACACTAATGCGACAGGGACTAGGACAATGGTCTTGCCCACTCCTCTTCACTTTGGAAGCATTGGGTGCCTCTGGAGCATCTCTGAGAGAAGGGAATGCAATTTATGTGGGCCCTTCCCCCTACCTCACTGCACACCTAGCTAAGGACCATGTTTTGTGAGCCTAAACAAACACACACTGTTCAGGATTGTATTTCACCTTCAAATTCTTAGGTGCATATGTTGCAAAACAGTTACTGCACCTTCACATGTAAGTACAGTACTTAGCAAGAGAAATCCACAAAGCTGCAGGCAAGATTAAGCCCTACAGCCAAATTCTGCTCTCAACTGAGATCAATTGAATTGTGCACATGTACCTAAATGCATAATTTACCCCTAATTGTTAGAATGCAAGGCTTATTTACTGTGGGGACCGAGTCTGCTGCCATAGAGACAGAGACAGAGTTGCACTAGTTTAATTAAGGTATGATATTAATCCAATTAAGCTAAACCAATTGGGTCAGCCTGAACCAATATAGATGGGGTTTAAACCAATGTAAGACTATCCACACACAAAGAGGCACTAGTTTAAAGTGTTGCCAACATGTGCAGTTTTGTCAGGAGTCTTACAATATGTGGACTTTTTCTTAAAGCCCCACCTAGTTGAGTCAAGTGATTTTCTGGGAATGTCAGTTTTTATTCCAAAAATAAGGTAAGTTTCTAGACCCCATGATTGAAGAGAAAAGCTTGAAAATGTGACCCGAGTGTAACCCTAAAGGTTCAAAAACCTAAAGAAAATTAAAAAGAACCCACATTTTACTATTTTGAAAATCATGAGATCTTTAAAGTCAGTCTCATGTTTTTGGGGGGGCCTGACTCATCATTTTTTGAATGCTTGGGGTTGGCAATGCTGGGTTTGGCCCCCGTAAACAGTGCCTTGCAGCATACCTGGCAATCACAGAAACCTCATTCTGCCCACCATCTCTCCTGGGACTTGCACCATTCTTGTGGCTTGATCCGACTACCCTTTACTCATCTGAATAACCCTCACACACACAAGCAGTTGCACTGATATCCATGGGATTATCCATGCAAATAGAGATTTCTGGGACTGGTCCTTTACTGTGCAAATTCTGAAGCCCATTTTGGATTTACACCTGGGAAAATCATTCCTCTGTGTGCTTAATGTTCACCTTTTTGCACATCCATGAATTTGACCCAATGGCTACATAATAAACTCACGCCAGCAATAATTACAAATGCTGTTTACACTTCACTTGAAGACAACGCTGCTCCACCCAGCTTTCTCGGGACAAAGATCAACCATTTTTCACAACCTACTTGACTCAAGTAATTCAGCTGGCAGAGCTCTTTCTATGAGAAGCTAGACAGCAATTTACCCTCTGCCTCCCTGTTACAAATAAAATATTTTATTCCCACCAGAAAAACGAAAGAGATACATTTATAGAAAAATAACAATCTCCTGTTGTCACCAAAAGGCAGAACAAATCTGAGCTGGCTGTATTGAGGACTGGTGGCTTTAAGCTCCATCTTAAAACCAATTCAGTCATTTGCTTCCACTACTCCTGTTGTTGGGATTATATGACAGGGTTGCCTGTGATAGCGTTGGATTGGACACAGTGAGCCAGGATATCCCTTCCAGTCCTGTGTTTCTATGTTCCCCGTTTTGTTTATAACTGGTTGACACATTTGGCCTAAATACAAATTCTTCTAAGCAATGAGACATCTCTCATATGAAAGCACAGAAATCAACAAATACCACAGACAGAGCTGGATGGGGGAAATGCAGAGAGTCCTGTCACATGCGTCACTCCTTGATCTGGGTTTCAGCTGCATGTGGAGCCAAAGTACTGGGGTTGGGGATGGTGGTAATAAAGTGACTATCTGTTACACAGGAAGAAGATGGATGGTGTAAGGGTGATAGAAACTTTATCAAGAGATGGGAGGTGAATCACAGGAGCCTCCTGGTGACAGGAAGGGGGGAAGGGGGGAGCTGAAGAAATTATCCCCATGAGCAGATGTCACACTGCCTTTAAAAATTGTGCAAGAGCAGCATTGCCTGTAGGAGATCTAATCCTGAAACTTTCTCATACATACAAAGAGAAGGATTAGGAATTTATTTTATTTCATTTCATTTCATTTCAGCTGTTTTTCAACAGAGCATTCTTGAGAGCAGCCGTGCTGGCTTGGGTGGTCAGGCTGAATTGGGTGGCCATTTATTTTCACATCTGGGTCTGGGCTATGTAAGTTTTATCTCAGAATGGCTTTCTAGCAGAATGAAGTTTCATGTACAGTAACAGCAATCAGTTCTGATTAAGCCCACTGCTACACCACTCTGAAATATTCTAAAGGGTCAGTGAAGATATCTGCTCATTTCCAAAGATCTAGGAATACAGGCTAAAAAAGCGCTGGGAGGTTGTGTATTTCAAATAATGTTACTATTTAACAAGGAATCTGGTTTTGGACAGTTGTTTTTGTATTCTTTATAGGAAGTGAAGAGAGAAAAACATACATTTTTCCTTACAAGTAGAGTTGGTTTAATAATATTTGTTAAATACAAATTTCAATTACTTTTGCCTGTTTTTATGAAATTGTCTGACAATTAACTTTTTCAGTATTTAAATCATATCTACTTATTAAGTGTCACACAAAGTGAAAGCAAACAAATAAAGTATTTCATTAAATACCATAATTCAGCTGCAAGCCAAAACCCTAAGAACTACTGTATAAATTAGTCTGGGCCTGATCCTGCAAGACTGACTCATACAGGTAGTCCTTACTCAAGTAAGGAGTCTTGCTGAACTCCAGGGGAGTGCAAAGATCCCATTAAGCCTCATGGATGCTTTCTTATGTCTCTGTGGCCTCAGCTTTCGGTGTTCAGTCATTTTCTATGGCTCACCTTGAGCCTTACTATTGTGCCACATAGAGCAGCAAAGGAGAAAATATTGGCTAAAGTAAATAGAACAAAGCAAATATTATGAATAATATATGGACCAGTACCAATGCAAGCCATATATATGTGTGTTTGGCAGCACATGCACACACATAGACACCGACTCCGTGGGTGCTCTGGGGCTGGAGCACCTATAGGGAAAAATTGGTGGGTGCTCTGCACCCACCGGCAGCTCCCCCCTCCCTACCCCGCTCTGCCTACGCCTCCTCCCCTAAGCGCGCCACCGCATCCTGCTTCTCCCCCCTCCCTCCCAGCACTTGCGCCGTGAAACAGCTATTTCACGTGGCAAGCCTGGGAGGGAGGGGGGAGGAGGGGGAACACGGTGCGATTGGGGGAAGAGGTGGGGCCGGGGCGGGGATTTGGGGAGGGGTCCAATAGGAGCAGGGAGGGGTGGAGTTAGGGCGGGGACTTTGGGGCAGAGGTGGAGTCGGGGCTGGGGTGCAAGCACCCACCGGCGCAGAAAAAAGTTGGCGCCTCTGTGCACACATATGGAACTGCATGATCCAAATGAACAGAAATGAGCATGTAATCAGAAGATATTCCCACCCTGTTCCTATCACAGTTCACACACACTAGATATGGTACAATCTTACCCCTTCCTGGGGTTTCCTGTATTGTTAATGCAGGAAACAAAACAAATTTCAACTTGAGCTTGGCTCCCTGCAGGACCAATCTGTCCCTGCCCCTGATATTCCTTCAAGTAATAGAAATAAGCTATACTTCAAAACATGCTACAGAGTATAAAGATACTTTTGATATATGGAGCTATGATATTCAGTTAGCAGTGGCATTTCTGTAACACATTATACTCAGAAAGCTTGAAGGATTATCTTAATGGGGGGGGGGATTGACAGCACCTGTTGATGTGTGTGCGCATGCACATACACACACAATCTAGCAATTAGAAACTCATTGGATCATAACATACATACTTCATTTTCTAAAATAATTGGTGTTGGGTGAAAGATTTGTGCACACATATCTTCTCAAAGATGTCAAAGCCAAATGAATATCTAAGGCATTATCAAACTGAGATGACAATGACCCCACATCACCCAATTCCCAATGCTGTGGCTCAGTGAAACCTTTTATATCATATGTCAGATATACTTAAGTATATCTGTGGAGCATGATATTGGTGACATTCTTTCCTTCTAACACTAGACCTTCAATGAGGTAGTGCTGGATTTACTAAGGCTAGGTGAGTGGGTAGCTGAGAACCTGGTGCTCAGTGGATTTCACTGAGCCATCTATAGCCTCTGTTTATAAAAGCTTTCATATATTTGTTGCACCCAGCGGCTATCATTCAATCTGAATGTGCATTTAGTATAGCAGATGATAGCAAACAACCACGTGTTACTAGTGTCCCCAATATCAATGCAAAATTAGTAGAGGAACTTGTTTTTTTAATCAGTACCAGATGACCATTAGAGAACTAAAATTTGGGATTGCCATTTAATTTCATGCCATAGGAATTCTATTAGCAGGCAGCAATATTTGTTCACTTCCTGTGGCCCCACCAGAATTGCCAAAACAGCAATTACTAAACAAGAAAAAAAGGGGGGCACATTCACCAGGATACTCTGACTGTTTTGTGTCATTCAAGATATGCAAAGCAGCCATAAATTTCATTTAGTTAGTTAGCCAGCTTACTTACTGCTCTTTCACATCACCAGAGCAGCACAAAGCGGCCAGACGTACCAGGGGATCTAGTCCCAAATAGCATTTGAAATTTTAAGGTGACTATTTCCTTACACAAGCAAGCAATAACACTCCAAGACACGTGGGGAAGAGGTTACATAGTTTTATTGCTTTTTGAGTATATAGAGGGCCAAGATCCATGAGTGCTTTCTAGCTGCTTTGCACTGTTCCAACAAGGCAAAGCAGCATAAACCGAGCTCAGCTGACCAGTTAAACTGGGTTGCTGTTTTGAATTGCCAAAGCAGTGCGTACAAGCTGGAATAGATGGGTGAATATAGTCAAATGTATCTATTGTTTTTAAAGTTACTTCTGAAACTACTTCCTCTAGAAAATACTGCTTCTAGAATTAAATTCAGCACGTGTAACTCGGTTTTATTACTGGCACTTACAGGAATTACATCAAATCATGCTTGCAATAGAGTATAATTGGTCAAATGTCTTGGATCCTTTGTAATAGGGTCAATATTTTCTTTTTCATTGTGCATTACATTTTATCTTTATTTTACTGTTTTACAGGAAAAGCAGAGCAGAACTACACAAGGAATAGCCAAGAAGATAAAGCATAGCATTTTCATGGTGCTAATTAAAATTATAAGTTAAAAGTTAAGAGCAGAGCAGGACAACAGATGTGTGTAAGATGTGAATACTGGCTAATGAAATACACATTTTTAGCTACAGGCCCATGCAAACAGGGGAACATGGCAGCACTTGTTTATATAATATCACTTTGAGATCACATTCCTGGGTGATTATGCTTTGCCTTTTCAGCCAAACTTAAATGAAGTGGCAGTTGCTCATTAATTGTATTTGATAAGAATGTTACTGTTATAAGAAGCTTGTTTTCTTTCATGTTTCAATGTGTTCCCAAAGGAAATCATGACAGTGCGCTACTTGATAAAATTTCTTGAGACATTTGATAAGAACTGGAATCGTGCTGTGTAGAGGGTACTTCTTTCTCTAGTGGTGACTGTCCTGAGGATGCAAGGTTTCAGTTTTGTTCTTTTTCTTGGCTAGTAAAGCTTAAGACTACACGGAGAGTAGACACTGTCTAATGCTTTAGCACGTATTCTGTTGCTGTTATTTCTTAGGAGTTGTATTAATTGCATCATCATAGTGTTAACTTAATGGCATGAGACTTTTCCACAGACAAGTATGAGGGGGAAAGCAATAACATCAGTGGTGAAGGTGGGAGAGGGCGGGATTACACTTTAAGGCCCCGATCATGCAAAGACCTAAGCACATGCTTAATTTTATGCTAGTAAGTAGTTTAATTGATTTTAATAAGACTGTGAAGGTATAAGGGATAGTATTCCTCTGGGGTCAGAGGCCTGCAGCTGGCTGGCTAATTAGCCCCACCCACTGCACCTAGGAAAATACCAGCAACTTCACTGGCTGATCCTCATAAAAAGAGAAGCAGGGTGTCTGTACTATCTGCCAGAGGCTAGAGCAACTGCTGTGAGGAGCAGCTCCAAGAAACCAATGGACAGAAGGGAGACTGGGAAAAGTCCTGTTATCACAAAAAAGGCTCTGAAGTATAAGCCTGGAACTTATGGGGTGGTGAATTCGTGGGATGAGGGACAGACTTGAAGGAAACTGACTTAACCTGTACAGACTTTATGGGGAGAGGCTGTGAAGCACTGATCCTCGTTTTCATTAGGAAGGCTTGAAATAAAACCCACAGCAATTAATCTGACTGGAATCTACTCTCCCTGGATTCTGTGAGAAGGGCCCAGACAGGATTTTCCCAGGGAGGGAACTGGCTCCACAGGCACAAACCTGGGTCCAGCCGGAAGAAGGTGATGTAACTTAGGCCCCAATCCTTTACAAGGACTATTGGTGTACATAAACTAAAGCACAGGCATAAATCTTCGCAGTTTCAGGGTCTGAGTCTATAACACCTGTGACAAAGTGGGACTGTTCTTAATGTTTCCTCTGAATACTGTGTGGGTGCCTCAGTTTCCCCTATGCATTTCTTAAGTCTCCAGTGTGCATAAATGGCCGACACTTTGTATCCTGGCAACAAATGGGTGGGGCCCTTCCCCCCTGCAAGGGAATAGCTAAAGGTGAACAAAAAGATCAGTTGACCTCCTGGCCCGGGAAAGAGACAAAGGCCAGAAAGGAGGGTCTGAAGGGGTTTCAGTTGGCAGCTGGCTGGCGACGGGAAGTGAGGGCAGACGGGGTTGTCTGGCTTGCTGGGCCCCAGAATGAACCCGGCTGAGGGATCCCGTTCTCTGTACCTACAAGCTCTGTTTTAAACCGTGTTCCTGTCATCTAATGAACCTCTGTTTTACTGGCTGGCCGAGAGTCACGTCTGACTGCGAAGTTGGGGGTGCGTGCAGGACCCTCTGGCTTCCCCAGGACCCCGCCTGGGCGGACTCGCTGTGGGAAGCGCACGGAGGGGCATATGCTGAATGCTCCAAGGTCAGACCCAGGAGGTGAAGCCGTGTGAGCTTCTTGCCCTGAAGACAGTCTGCTCCGAGGGAGAGGAGGTTCCCCAAAGTCCTGACTGGCTTTGTGGGGAGCAGTTCCAGAGCATTGCCCGGGGACTCCGTGACGACACCATATAGGTGTCCCTTGATTAGACAAGCAGTCTATCCTGTAAGAAGAATTCCTAAACATTATGGGTCTGATCCTGGATGTTAAGCATTCATATGGCTCAAGCAGTGCTCATGATCAGCCCCATGAGGACAAAGATAGATGATGGATTCCAGTTTAAAACATAGTCTGGTAGTAATTCAGAGGCAATTTCATATCCCTTGAAGGGGTTTTGACCACAGAAAGTGGACAACTGTTGCGCAACAAATTTCCTTTGGTACTGCTCTTCCTTGTGTCTTCCAAAGTTTTATTTTTTTTAATAGAAAGTATAACTTGCAACAGGCACAGCAGTGTCTCAGTTGCTACTTAAAGTTGATGTGTCCCTGACAGGAGGCTTGAAAAGAAACCTGTCTGAAAAATAAGACATGTAGAGGAAATAATTATTTTATCCAATATCCGAATTTTCATTGTAGCTCAATAAATCATCATGTTATTCGCAAAGGATTTATTTTTTTCAAAATGTGCACCTACAAGCATATTGCACATGCAATTGCATGTTAATCATTATAATAGTGCAAACTCCATGCACGACTACGCAATCTGTTTGCACAGCAGAGAACAGAAGTTGGTCCAGGGTGCTCTTTTTTGAAAAAGTTCAATATGTCTATTTTAAGTAAAACTGTGTAGGGTTCACCATCGCAGGGTGAAGGACTCCCTCTACCACTTCTTCTGGCCAACATGCTGAAGAGTTTGCAGCAAGAGCTTTGACAAGGAAGGGTTGGCAAAAGAGTTAAATTATTAGCCACATCTCTCTTCAGAGCTTACCACCATGATTGCACTTGTCTCACGTGGCAACCCATATGGCAGGTCATTATCCTCCCTCAATGTAGATCTCACCTCTCTCCTTCTTGTTATTCCCCTTGCTAAATGGACCAGCTCACCTCATGCAGACAAAACATCCACATGATTTTTATATGGTAAAGAATATTTTAAAACAGAGATAGTAAAGTTGCAACACATTGCAAGGAAGAGCCACTTACCTCTGGCCCTGTCGGCATTCTGTGGTGGTTCTAAGGTCATCAGGATAATATATGGCATGACATGTCCTGGAACAGGAACTGACAATATGTGACTGGAGATTTGAAATGAAAAAAAAAAAGTCACAATCAATTGTGATAGGTACCAAATACCTTTCCCCTTGCTATTTAGGATCTCCCTAACCTGTTAGTTACCTTAAAAAAAACTTCTAATCACCTTAAGTTAATTCTTTTGATAGGATTATTACAATTTCTTATCAAATACTTAAAATTCATTCCTATACTTCACAAGCTTCAAACAAAGTTATGCTTATTAAAAACAATGTTGTTATGAACTTGACAAGACAGTGGTGTTTAAAACCCACATGTTATTACAGAGTGATACTGTACTCTGGGGGTGTGCACTATTTGGCAGCTGGGTGCACTCTGCTTTGTCTACTGCCCTTAGACTTTGTCTTTCTCTCTTGCCCTTAGACTGTGAAAGCACATGCTGGGAGCTTGCCTGCAGATTCCACTTTTGTTCATTTATAGGGAGCACTCCAAGGTACACAACAGAATGCAGCTGGAGGCAACCGCCTGGAACAAAGTGGAAGTAAAAACACTAATCCTTGGTGCATGTTGTGTCAGCTTAACTGCATCCAGGCAAAACGGTACTCTGAATGGGCAAATCCAGAGTTCTGCTATGTGGATGCACTAGTGGAGAAGAATATGTAAAGAACTGTTTCTTGCCCTTGATCCTGCCCATCCTAGGCAACAGAATGATAGATTGCAACTTAGGGTTTGTCTACACTGCAATTAGACACCTGCAGCTGGCCTGTGTCAGCTGTCTTGGGCTCGCAGGGCTCAGGCTGCCAGGCTGTTTAACTGCAGTGTAGACTTACGGGTTCAGGCTGCATCTTACAGGATCCTGGACCCCGGGCTCCAGTCCAAGTCCGGAAGTCTACACTACAGTTAAACAGCTCCTTAGCCCAAGTTCTGCAAGCCTGAGTCAGCTGGCACAGACCAGCCACAGATGTCCAACGGCAGTGTAAACGTATCCTTAGCCCTGGTCTACACTGGGGGGGCGGGGGAGAATTGATCTAAGTTATGCAACTTCAACTACGTGAATAACATAGCTGAAGTCAATGTACTTAGATCGGACTTACCGTGGTGTCTTCACCGCGGTGAGTCGACTGCTGCCGCTCCCCCATCGACTCTGCCTGCGCCTCTTGTGGTGCTGGAGTACAGGAGTCGACGGGAGAGCACTTGGGAGTCGATTTATCACATATAGACTAGGCATGATAAATCGATCCGGCGGGTAGTGTAGACATACCCTTAGTGTTCCCAGATAGCTAGGCAAGGGAACCAGATGCTGCACCAGATGAGGAAAGCCCTCTGTGCTGGGAGTATTTTCCAGGCAGGCCGCACGGATGCTTTGTGCTCACTTTGCACCAACATAGCTGGCATAAAGTGATCCGGTACCCATGGCAATCATGAACTGGCCACTTAAATACCACATTGGGCCTGATTCACTGCTGCTTTGCATCTTTGCTAGTCATTCACACCTGTGTAAAGTCATACACACCTGTGTGTAAATAGTCACCAAATCAGTATGTAATTGACCTTTTGCAAGGCTGTGGAGAATCAGGCCCATTGCATCATCTATAGTCTCAAATGTAATAGTTTCAAGGTAGCTCCCTCTCTAATTGCAAGACAACTGTAGGTGGACTGAGGCTAGCTAAGCAAGATAAAAGACATGGACTCACTTGTGCTACATGTACAAACACATGTTCAGGATGATGAGAGAATAATGATTTCTGAGTGACATGCCAAGTCTGTGTACTTACAAGAGGACTTTAATGATTTGGGAGTGGGATTACAACACAAACACGTCAGTTGGATGCAGATAGAAGGACACTTTGTAAGATGTTTAACAAAAAAAGCTCTCTTTTGCTCCAACTTTAGAAGTGAGTGGATATTTGGTGAACTTTGCTGCTACTTGCAATGTTAATCCATCTTTACTCAGTATGGTAATGAGCAATATGTGCATTAGGCTAAATCATGAAAATCTTAACACAGTTTTTCCTCAATCGTTATGCAGGAAAATTCCATCAACTCTTCCTAGGAGCTTTATTTGAGCCAGGATTGTGTAAAAACTGAATAAAGGCCTCATGATTTGGACTATTCTTAATAAAAACGGACTAAGAAAGAATACACTGTATCTGTGTCCTTATTTGTCTCTTGTCAGTTAAATAGCCCATGCCAGAAATCCAAGTCCTTCTTGACCGCTTGGAAACCAGGACAGTATCTACATAGAAAGAAAGAAATAATCTAGCCTTTTAAAGGGAATAACCTTTGAAACAAAGAAATCAAACTGAAATACAATAAGTATAAAAATATATCAGTTACACCATTGCTTGCCTAACACAATACAACTGGCTCAAGCTGAGTTATGTAATCTAAAATAGTTTTGCTTTATTTCCTGTCCTAGGTCTTGAGTTTTGAAGTGCCCTTAATTCCCATTAAAACCAATCAGAGTTGAGGGTGCTCAGGACATGATCAGACCATTAGTTGGCCAATAGTTCTTTTGTTTGTCTGTCCACCCATTGGCTGAGGCAGGATAATATAACTATGTGTCCACAAAGCATCAGCACAAGGTATAACCAAGGGTTCGAACCTACTAACCACTCTGACCCCAACCCAACAAAGCACTTGTGCTCCAACTGAAGTACATGCTTAAAAATGCGAAAAAGGCCAAAGTGCTCAGCACAGGCAGGATAAGCCCGAAAAATGCAGTACATTTCCAGAGGGAAAACTTTATGTGGCACAAGTAAACCTACTCCAGGCTTACTGAAGTATCTGGGGCACATCTTGCTCTTCCACTGCTTTCAGGATTCTCAGACATGCTGTCGGCAAAACAAAAACTGAGGGAAAAGTAGCATGAAAATGAAAGCTTAGTAAAATAAAATACTTTTAAACATTCCCAGAAACAGAAGGTGTCATGGCCAAACAAGGTTAGGCATAATTACTTTTTTTGCCTATGTTGTTGTGTAAATAATCTGGAGGATGAGCATTAGCTATAAAAAAATAATTAAAAAAAATTCCTTTAGAAAAAAGTAAGTATTCTGTATCTATCTGTCTAGGCATTTATACTATGTTCTATGGTATGATATCATAGCACTGTATCTAATGGCTGCTAAAATTATTGGTAGAACTGTGCTGTTAGCAGAAAAGGATGCATGATCCGTTAGCTAAAATGGAGGTCTCAGCAGATATGGAAAAAACCTAGTAGGTCATCTAAATTAATCCCCTGCCATTGTAAGATTTCCCCCCTACATCACATTTATTAGTACTACATACTTTTTTGTGGATTGGTCAACATCCCTTTGGTGCATTATTTCTGCAACTATGAAATAAACTGAGAACTATTAAACTGATTTTAATGTAGATGTGTGGCCTTCTCACCTGCACTCTGCCCACACATCTAAACTTGCTGAGAGGCTAATTCTAACTCCAGTCCTGGCAGCAGATTACATATCACCATCATCACAAAAAATAACCATCTCCTTTCTCTGTTGCAGCCTGGATTCAAGAAGATCCATTTAGAGCCAAGACCCAGGAGAATTGTGAAGCCAAGGAGGATGTGGGTTGCTTCAACCCAACCTACGCCTCTCCTGAGCTTCCTTCAAACTAGTTGGAGAGATAGCTAAACTCATGCTATTCCCTGAATCTCTTAAGCCAAGAGATGAAACAGGACCTGTTGAGATAATGCACTTGGAAGGAAAGGTGATGAGGAACTCAGGGAGAGAGGAGAGAGAAAGGTTGGGATGAAAAATAGGTGATTTTGGTGGGTTCCTCATCTCATACTTTAAAGCAGGGGTTGGCAACCTTTGACATGTGGCTCGCCAGGGTAAGCACCCTGGTAGGCCGAGCCAGTTTGTTTACCTGCCGCATCCGCAGGTTTGGCTGATCGCGGCTCCCACTGGCCGCGGTTCACCGTCCCAGGCCAATGGGGGCGGCGAGAAGTGGCGTGGGCCGAGGGATGTGCTGGCCGCTGCTTCCCGCAGCCCCCGTTGGCCTGGAGAGGCGAACCGCGGCCAGTGGGAGCCGCGATTGGCCGAACCTGCGGACGAGGCAGATAAACAAACTGGCCCGGCCCGCCAGGGTGCTTACCCTGGCGAGCCGCGTGCCAAAGGTTGCCGACCCCTGCTTTAAAGAAAAGACAACATTTTATAGATCATTTTAAGTTGTCCAATTCACCCTCTGTTATGCCAAAAGACTCCAAAAAATTGAGTTACTAGTCTCTCTCCCTGTTCCTGACCATTTTGAATATAGAAGGAGAGAGAAGACAACCCAATTGGTCTTTCCTTTGGTCAGAGAAGAAGAATCTGGTGCGTATACAGCACATGTAGGTGAGGGAGAGAGAATGACTTCCTGCCTCAGTTCATTGGGGAGAGGCTGAAGAGATGGACCCAAGGGAGGAGAAAGAATCCAGACCATTAGCACTCACATAGATACAAATTAAAAACCAAATGCAACTCAAACTCAAGTGTGAGAGAATGATCACACTTATAAAATATCTACCTGTCAAAGATGTCACTGGTATTGCCTGTCGGATGTACTGGAAATCTCCCTCAAATCAGTGATAACTTTCAAACCAAAAGATTTCAAGTGTGACCACTTTAGGTCCCTGTAGTGGTGTGATTTCCCCCCTCACTGTCAGGTACAGCTGCTGCCTCAGTTTCCCTCTTCTTGCTAGGGTAGCTTAGGCTTCCGCCCAAATCAAAGTTACTCCCTCCCCTTCCCAGGTAAATAAAGTTTAAAATCAGAGTTCAACAAAAATATAAAGCCTTCCTCTCAGTGAAGGGCTCACTCTTTTGGTCCAGGACCAACAAGAAGTTTTTATTGCTGGGCTTCTTTCATGGTCCTTTGGAGGAGATCCATGAGCAGCTCCTGTTCTCTCCAGGTTCCTCCCCCCAGCCAAGTCTCTGTCTTTCTTGCCCAAAACACCATTCTTGTGGTACTTTCTTCAGTCCTTTGGCTGTTCTTCTAGGCCTCTTCCCAGGCTCTTCCAAACCCCTTCCTATGGAGAGGAAGAGAGATTCAACAACACATCAGATTTCTCATTGTTCTGAGGCAAGGCTCCCTTTCATATCCCCTTGGCAACCTTCCCACAATGCCTTGCTGTATCTACAGTGCCCAGGGTCCCTCTGGACTACAACCCCTAGAATCCTTCTAATCTGGGCACAGTCCAGTAACAGGAATGTGCTGCTGGACCTGGGACAGGCCTTAAAGCACCAGCACATTCTGATAGAGTCCCAAATCCAAATTTATTTGACCAAATGCCAACTGTTGCAACACAGACACATTGCTAGGAGTTTGTTTATTGTTAGTTGGTTAGATATTTAAAATTTCATGTTACAATGATCTGTAATAGACTTGCCAGTCACATTAAACACGCTAACCTCAAAGATGGGAGTCAACGCTGTTGAATATTTTGAGAAGTGTTTTCATAGCAAGTGCTTGGCAAACCTCAAAATATTCAGACAAACTACCAGAAGTTTGAATGATTATCCAAGGCTGAACTTGTCCAAAGCTCTTTGTGCTTGACAACTTTGTGACATTAGTCTCTTTCAAGAACTTCCTGTGTTTGGCCAGCCCAAAAATATTGTAAGAATAGCAAGTGCTATACACACTTTTAGTCCCAGCTGAAAGCAATGGCCTGTAACAAATTTTTAAAACAAATAAACAGATTTGTTTGCTTTACCTTAGAAAAGGTTTGAACTCACTTCCATCTGAGTTTTGAGCGAAGATTCTGGTTGGTTCTCATGTGATCCCATCCCTTAGTTATATAATAAAGACGACTATAAGGAGATGAATCTAAAAAGCAGTTGGGAGCCAAGAATACAGGTGCTCCATACAAGGGTATGTGTTCTAAAGAATTTATACTATTGTTACATTGAACTTACGTCTTTCTGCATATCATAGATAAACATATCAAGAAAAAAGAGGTAAAAGAGGGATGAAGAGAAAGGAATGAGAAGAGAAAAGACAAAGACACACAAAGAGGGCATAAAAGAGAGGTCTGAGCACTAGGGTTCAGTAGTTTGAGCTGTAATCTCCACTCTTAAATTATTAACATCTCTACCTCAGTATCCATCCTTAAAAAGAGGAAGAGATGATAATACCGACTTTCACCACAGGGGGCGATGTTAGAGTTAAGTAGCAATTTGTAAGATGGAAAGTAATATTGAGCATTTTATATCTTTGAAAGGCTATGCAAATATTAACTAGTTTGTCTAATTAAACTAATTTCAAAGTACTAAATAGTATGATGATTATTTTAATAGACCACAAGCTGCCAATAAAAACGTTTCCCCCCACATGTAGAACATGTCATTTGTATAAAACAGAAACTGCCTGCTGTGTTCTTTATGAAAACAACAGCAGCGCTTCAGACAATGCAGCTGAGGGTGGGACTATCAACAGTTATAAATACAACGTTAACAACGTCACTGTATTTCCCTTGACTTCCACACTAGTATCTCTGGGGAAATAAAGGCCCTGTTACTTACTAACTTGAATTCCTGTCATTGTACTTTGGGAATCAATTGCTCCAGACTAAAAACTACTACATATGCCCGAGGTTATCATCTTTGGGGCCATTCACAAGCACTGATGTTTAGCTGAAATAAGTGCATTTTTTCCCCAAGAGTTTTGTAATAAATCAGGGTGAACAACAAACTGAGTGGTGGCAGAAATCATAGTGGGAATGGGAGAGAATTCCCACAGGAATTTGTATTAAATATAAAAATTTCACTGTACTTTGATCATTGTAATTGTTTTCTTAAGTTTCTCAACTAATCCAAAGTGATGACATGTCAAGCTTTACAAAAGTTCCAGCTCTATCATTTCCTTCCCTCTTCCCCACCCACCTATTTAAAAAAAAAAAAAAAAAGCTGATGAGAGCAAAACCAACAAATGTATACACTAAACCTCCAGTCTGGCTAATACCAGTGGGTGTTTAAGTCTTAGCATTTGCTAAAAAGTTACTCTTTATAGACATAGGTATATTATTGGTATAATTCTGAGCTTTTTTCTTCTAGCTTGCCCCTTATTCTGCAAATACCTATTTTTGTTAAGAGAAGGCTATATAGATTTAACTAAATGTTGAATCACGTTACTTTTTTTGGTCAGGTGGATTTTTGTTGCTCATGAAAGTCTATGATTGAAAGCACTACCAACACCCAGACATTCTGTGGGTAAACAAGGGATGGGCAAATCAGTTCAGACAAAATAACGTCACAACACAGCCAAACAATCTTTGTGAATCCTTTCTAGAATTCCAAAGTTGTCTCAAGCAGGGACTGTTTCTTCCTCATGATTGTCATTCAAAACATTCTAGCAAACATGAACAAACAGGCTGTGATGCTGGCAGACCAGGTGCCAGCTCATGCCAAGGGCCCTAGGCCTCACTAAACACTTACAAATGCACAGCTGGAAACCAGTCTTGCTTACCTGCATGGTAGTATTATCAAAATAGATATTAGAGTTATAACAATGTGTTTAGACTTTATGCAATGCTTGTAGGATGTACATGTATTAGTCCTACTTACAATATCTGTATCCCATGGTATAAAGCAATGTTCAAATGTTTGCTCCATAAGTATAAAAATGTTTAAGACTAAATTCCCCCCAGTCAGGGGATAAGCATTACCAAGCGTGAAATATTAGTTCACCCCACAAGTTGTTATCTCCTGCTCATCAGGAAGGACTACTGAATCCAAATGGGCCAAGCAAACACTTTGTCACTAGCTCCCCCACCCGAGGAAGAGGTTACATGCAGGAGTTCTCGTCCCATCAGCTGGGATTTTGGGATGAGGGGGATAAAAATCCCTAACAAGGAGAAACTGTATCTTTTATGCTGTTAGGCCTCTGAGGGGCAAAGATACCTAAACATAAGCAGGAGAACCCCATCTAGGTTGGCATGGGTCAGCCCTAAACATATAGAGCTGCTTATTATAGAAGCCCCAGGGAGTGGAGAAAAGGCTGCCCAATTTATAGAGACTGGCTGTGTAGAAGAGTTCCTGTCCACCTTTGAGAGGCTCTGTGGGATCCACAAGATCCCAGAGGATAAGTGGGATGCCAGTCCTCTTGATCAGATTAACTAAGAAGGCAAGACAAGTTGTAAATGATATGGAGGAGGGTGATGCGATGGTATATAAGAAATTTAAAGAAAGTGTACTGAAAAGGTTTAAGATCACCCCTAAGTCCTATCAACTGAAGTGTAGAAATCTTAAAATGTTTGATAGTATCACTCGTTTTGAATATGTGCCTAAAATGTGTAATTTTATGAGAAGATGGATAATGGGGGCAGGGGCTGAAGATGATTATGAAAAACTGTTCGATCTGATGGCCCAAGGAGAAATTGTCATGGGTAGTTACAGATGAGGTGAAGGCAGCCATCTGTGACCAAAAAAAACCTTCCAAAGTTTTTGAGGCAGAAATTGCTGATGAATATGTTGAGTCAAGGGCTCATGGTGGGCGTAAATCCCAGGGAATGGGAAATCCCTCCGGCCCCCAGGGTAAGTGGGATGAGGGGTCTGGCAATAAACCTACCCCCAACTTTGATAAAAACACCCAAGGGAGCCCAGGTTTCAAAATCCCATTCCCAAGGTAGGGCAGGTTGTCTGCCATCACTGTGAGCCTCCCAGCTATATAAAACCAAATTGTCCAAAACTTAAGGTCACATCATGATCCACACCCACAACCCCCAGTGTGAATGCTGCTACCCTGGACCCAGAGACAGCAGAAGGGGAGGTGAAGGACCCAGTGAACTATATTAGGACTGAGTCTTAGGAAAGAAGTGAAGAATTTATTAAGGATGCTAAGGTAAGTGGCATAGATTGTAAGGGCTGGAGGGACACAGCATCCCAAGTCACTTTGGTCAAGGAAAGTTTGGTAAGAGAGGAAGACAAACTCCCTGGTAAGAGTTTAAATATATTACCTTTGGCTGAATTCTCTGTAATTGTACCACTGGCTAAGGTCCACCTCAAATGGTAGGATTTTAAGGGAGATGCCATTGTGGGCATCAGAAACCTGTTCCCTCTTGATATCTTAATAGGTAATGATATTTTAACCATGTTAAGCAGGTTAATGGCATTACCCACAGTCAGAAAGAGTATGGCTCTAACTCACCTGCTTTGTCTGTGGAGAGCAGGGAGGGCTGCGGGATGAGGGGAATGCCTGCAGTCCTTTCTAAGCTGAGAGTAGCAGTTTCTGCTCAGAGAAGGGATTTGAATATTCCACTGATTTGCCAGAGCCTGCTTGGAACTTAAGTGGGACTCAGAAGGAGTTTATTGAGGATCAACAGGCTGATCTTTCCCTGGACCAAGAGAGGGTTGCAGCTCAGAATAATACCCCAGCTGGGGAAGGGAAGGGTTGATTTGATTTTTTTTTTTTTTTTTTTTTTTTTTGAGGAAGGAAGTCTGTTGTATAGAGAGGGCTCGGGGAAAAGAGATGTCTTGGTGAGGTTTGCATGCAAGTGATTGTGCCTGATAAGTACAGAACAGAATTGCTGCAGCTAGCCCATGATTGCCCATTTGCTGGACACTTAGGAGTGGAGAGAACGTGTGACAGGTTTAAACAGAATTTCTATTGGCCTCTTGTTTGAGATAGTAAAAAATTATTATCAGAGTTGTCAGAAGCTTAAGAGATTAAAGGGACCCTGCAAGGCACCTTTGCAGTCCTTGTCCATCATCAAAGAGGTGTTTTCCAAATTGTCTATAGATATCGTAGAACCTCTCACTGGACCTTCCAGGAATGAAAAGAAATATATACTTCTGGTGGATTCTGCTAGCAGGTACCCTGAAGCCACAGCTCTATCTCATATAGAAGCTGAGACTGTGGCTACTGCCCTATTCACCATTTTTAGCACAGTAGGTTTTCCCAGGGAAATCTTGTTGGACCACGGTGCAAATTTGATGTCTGTAGTTTTCAAAAAGTTATGGGAGTTGTATGGAGTGAGGCACATAAAGGCTGCCCCTATCATCTAGAAACTAATGATCTGGTGGAAAGATTAAATGGTACATTGAAAGCTATGCTGAAGATGTATGTTACCAGGTGAGAGAATGACGGGGATGTGTTGCTCCCTTATTTGTTATTAACATATAGCAGTGTTCCCCAAGAATCTACTGGCATTGCCTCCCTTTGATTTTCTTTATGGGAGACATGTGAGGGGACCCCTACATTTGACTGGAGGCTCTTGGGAGGGTAATACAGAGGAGACAGGACAGCCTGTAGGCAAGTATGACACTATGATGTATTTAGTACAGCAAAACAATGAACGGAGTGAGGTGATCCAAAAGGTTTGGTATGACAGGCATGCTGAAGAAAGATCTTTTGACATAGGTGATTTAATATTAGTGTTTATTCCAGTGCGGAAGAACAAAATGCAAGATTGGTGGGAAGGACCTTTAGAGATGACAGAAAGAGTAAATGAGGTCACATATGATGTAAGGAAGCCCCATGGTGGGGGAGCTCTGCAAACAGTACATGTCAACAGATTGAAAGCTTATTAGGAAAGAGAGATGGGAGTGAATATGATTTGTTGTGCTGATGAGGGAACTTGAACTGTCTTCTTAATTGATTTGGTCAGCAAGAGTAAGGAAGAAATTTCTCTGGAGAGCATTGAGATGTGAGAGGGTTTAAACCTCACCCAAAAGCAGATGTTAGCCCTCTTGCAGCACCACGGACATGTATTTTCCAACCATCCAGGTTTAACTGACAAGACTGTACATTCCATTGAAACTACAGGGTCTCTCCCTACTCCTAGCAAAGCATATCATACTATAGGAGAAATGCAGAAACGAATTCAGGAGGAAGTACAAAGCATGCTGGATATGGGGTGATTACTAAATCAAAAATCCCCTGGGCATCTCCTATTGTGATGGTACCTAAAAGGGATAAAACCATGAGGTTTTGTGTAGATTTTAGGAAGTTAAATGCTATCAACCAACCTGACCCATACCCCATACCCTAAATAGATGACTTGCTGAATATATTGAGGGGTGCAAAATTCATAAGCACCCTGGATTTGACTCAAGGGTGTTGGCAAATGTCCAGGAAAAATCAGCATTTGTAGTGGAATCTGGCTTATGCAAGTTTAAGAATATGCCTTTTTGGATTGATTAATTCAGGGGCTACTTTTCAGAGGCCTGTCAATGAAGTGTTGCAGGGGTTACATACCTTTGCCAGGGCTTATGTAGATGACTTGGCTATCTTTTTGACCCCTGGCAAGACCACTTAAACCATGTGGGAATTGTGATACAGAGCCTTAGAGAATCCAACCTTACTGCCAGGTGTCCATGTGCAAGATGGGGGCCACAGAGGCATCTTATCTAGGACACAGCATGGGCAGTGGATTTGTTCACCCTCACCCTTTAAAAGTAGAAGCTATTCAGGGTTGGGTTGCCCCACAAACCAAGAAGCAGGTCCAATCCTTTATTGGTCTAGACAATTATTACCAAAGGGGTTTAGTGATATTGTGGCATTCCAGTCTATCTTGCCACCAGGCAAGCTGGACTATTTCATAGATGGTCACTTTACACCAAAAATCACAAGAATATTCAGGTTACTCCCAGTCCCAAAGGAGTCAGGCAAAGGACCAGTCACTTATCCCAAGTCAATTGTACTCAGATCTCAAACCAAAGACAATCCTGTAATAAATTAACGAAGGTTTTATTAACTAAGCAAAGAAATGTATTTACAAGATTAAAACAGGAAACATACATACACAAATAAGTTACAGTCTTAGATTAAAAAAGGTAATATAAGCTTCTATAATAAGCAGCTCTATATGCCCTTTTAAACTGACCCATGCAAAGGAACAACTATTCTTGGCCCTGGGGCTCCCTTTCCTGTGCCCCTCACCCTATGCCTAAAAAGAGGACAGGCTTCTCTACCATCACTCCTCAGGCCCAGCCAGACCACAGTAGCCCTCAACCTCCTCTGACTCACAGTCAAGAGGAAGTGGAAAGTATATATGCGTGCCTGCACGGGTCATTATGCCAATAGTAACCCCACATGGTTTACTCTCTGGGTGGGCATATGGAGTGTACATCTGGTGGAGGAGGAATGTCTGACTGTAGAAGGGAAATAAACATACTGGGTGGGAGTAGCAACAAGCACAAGGCAATCAAAGGACTCCTCCTATGGAAGCCTATTCCAGAACTCAACTACCCTAATAGATAGAAAGATTTTCCTAATATCTAACCTAAATCTTCCTTGCGGCATATTAAACTGATTACTTCTTGTCCTACTTTCAATGGACATGGAGAAAAATTGATCACCATCCTCTTTATAACAGCCCTTATCATATTTGAAGACTGTTATCAGGTCCCGTTCAGTCTTTTTTTCTCAAGACTAAACATATCCAAGTTTTTTTAAAATCTTTCCTCACAGGTCAGCCTTTTAAAACCTTTTATCACTTGTGTTGTTGCCCATACTGTCTCCAATTTGTCCCCATCTATCCTAAATTGGAGAGAGTCCAGAGGAAAGCAACAAAAAATGGCTGTGCTGCACCATCTTATTCTGGACCCTGTAAACTTAGCTGTGGCCCTATATTTTCTTGCCCAGGCAGATCCAGGAAATGGAAATTTCACCACAGAATGTGTTCATATATGAGATTTGTAACTTAAATTGTAGCCCAAGAGAGGTACAGATGCGTACCCAAACCAAATCCTTTAAATTTGTTCATCAGTAGGATAGCAATTAGTTCTCACTTGTGTTTACGCATCTCAATCCTGTCCGATAAACACCCCTATTATTTCACCAACAATGCCCCTTAAGCTAAATTCAGCCAAACTGTAATGTGGATTTGTTATCTTGACAAATGTCCAGTACACTCTAAATTGGTGCCAACAATGAATTTCACTTGGCATCTAATCGAGATCACAGCTTAGCTTTCCAGAGCTTATTAGATGTACCCATTTTACTAGCTAGGCCCCAAACATTTATCCAGAAATCTTCTACCACAATTTTCCAACCTAGGTGCCTAAAAATAGGCGCCTAACCCATATTTAGGCACCAGAATAAAAGCGGGCTGAGTTTTACAGGTGTTGAGCACTCACAGCTCCTTCTACAGTCAAAGGGAATTCAGAACACTAACCCTGAAAAATCAGAACACTTATTTAAGAAACAATGGCCTTGATTCTCTGATTTCTCTTGGGGTGAGAAGGTAGGAAGCTGGTTGCAGCTAAATAATTCAGGGCCACCTAGCCTCTATATAACTTAGGGCATGTCTACACTTGCCATTTAAAGCAGAAAAAGTTCCTGTTTTGTGCAAAAACCATGGGAGCATCTATACTTGACAATGACTTTTTCCAGTGAAACAAAGAAGTTTCACCGCAAAAAGAAAACCCCTGCCACGAGAGGCATACAGCTCTTACCGGTGATGTGCAAGTGAAGACATGTTCTTCCTGTTTACACAGCTTTTAGCCTCCGGAGGATATCCCACAGTGCCTGGGTGACCACTCTAGCCAGCAGCTCTGCTGCTCTGTTGCCAGGTAAACAGACACCCACCCTTCCCCCTGTAAAGCCCCGGGAACTTTGAAACTCCCCTTCCTGTTTTCTTGGCAAGTGCTCACTTATCTGGCCAGGTGACAATGCCTGTTCCACGGAGCAAACAATCCCCTGCTTGAAGCAATAATCGGAGCTTATCAGTGTTTGGGGAGAGTAGGCTGTGCACGGACCCAGGATGCCATGTGATCACCCCCCCCCCCGCCCCTCTTTCCCACAAGACCCATTGTCAAACTGGAGAGAGCTGCACTGTGGGATAGCTGCCCTAGAGCACTGCTCTCATCCCCAATGGATGTGCTGCTAATGTAAACACTCTCTGATGCCTGAGGAGATAAGTGAGTACACAAACCCGGGCTTTACTTTCACTGGTTCCCTATCACCAGTGAAACTTACAGCGCAAAAACTCTGCAAGTGTAGACATAGCCTTAGTAATGCACAGGTGTGAGGACTGAGCATAATGGAACTCTGTTTCCCCACCCCAAAATATCTTCCTGTCTCTTAAAAGAAGGGGAAGAGGGCTGCTGATGCAGAAGGCAATGGAACTACCTTTGCCAGCTTTCTACCAGTGGAAAATTCCTCTGTGCGGGGGGAATTCTCCACCAGCTCTCTCTGGTTGCTTTATTGCCATTTAGTGGAGTTCAAAGTAGCCTTAGTGGAACCCTATGTATGAATTTAGATGCCTAATTTTAGGCACTCACATGTGAAGTGTTTGGCATACAGTTTTTACATTACTTGACCAAAACCATTCCTGGGTAACTGCAGTGAAGCCAATGGGGTTAAGCTAAGTAAGGATTTGGCCCACCACATCTAATTTGTGGACAAGAAACCAATTCAACCACTGGTGTAAGTTGAAGCCAATGGGAATTGCATATACGTACACAAGGGTTGAATTTTGGCCAGTATTGCAATTAGCCTGGATAAGAGAAAAAGCAAATACAAACCAAACTGAAACAAGTTCCAACATTGACACTGAAATGAAGATCAATGAGAAGTTCATGAACCAGCTCTGAAACTTCATTCAACACCGGCAATGGTATTGTTTATATTTCCAATTCACTAAGTCAGCAAGTTTGAGTCAAAACTTGCATTCTTTGATCATAGGGCCAGCAGAGACTATAGACAATTCCTCAGGGAGTAAAGTCAGTTCCCTGTGCTGGGATTACTCTCCCTGGCATACCAGAGTCACAACAGTGAACAAACCTATAAAGACTATTAATACCTGCTTTAAAAAAGGAAAAAGAAAGAAAGAAGTTACTGAACAGCTGTTCTCGGAAGGGAGATCAATGCAAATGAAGATGGATTTTGTGGTGGAAGGGACAGGAGCTCAGCACCTTTCCTCTATGAATCTGTCCTGCATAAAATAATAAACTTCACCTCCTTCAGAATGAGCTAGATTTCTCTCAGCAGCCTGATTGGCCCAATTTTTTCACTTTTTTACATCGGTGCAACCCCAGTGCTTTCAAAAGGATTTCACCAGTGCATCTGAGAGCAGAATTTGACCAATTGCCTCCAAAACTGATGTAGATTGTCATGTCTTATCTCATTAATTATGGACCAAACTGTGACTAGCCACCCTAAGGCAGCTGTGCAAAGGAATAGGAAGAAGTAAGGATTCCCCTCCCCGCCTCGCGCACCCATATTAGACCCACAGTTTAGCTCTATGTGTGGAATGCAGTGCTCCAAATGCTCCCTCTAGGGAGCACGTGGGTGGGGAGTGGTCAAAAGTAGGCTACACAATGGCTCCATCCCACTCCCCATAAGCTGACCAACAGAACTAGTTGGCCATGCAGCGGGAGACCAAGCTACATACTGAAAACAGATGGTTGCAAAATACACTCTTCCAGTGCAACAAGGGAGCAGGCGACACTATATAGCGGGTTAGCTCTGAGTGACACTGTCTCCTGTTGATGCATCCAGGGTAGCATGCCTAAGCACTGCCCCATACTCAGGGCTGAGCCTTTAGGTTCAATCTAGCCTTAACTTTTTTGAACCACTCACATGAATTTAAAAGTTCTTAGGTCAAATCCTGCCCTTGATGCCATTTGTGCATTCCCAGTGAAGGCAGTTTAATAAAGGTCGTCAAATTCATTCAACTTCCCTTCAATGCCAGAGCCAGAACTTGTCTGGATTTAGTGATGTCGGTGGGGTAGCACAGGTAAAATGGTGGGTGGAACTTTCCCCCATGTGTATAGCTATAATACGTCATACATTTGTTACCAGACACAAGCCTATACACCAAATGTTGGGCCCAAATGTTTCCAGTCTTTGGAGAAGTCCAAATCTGGATCCAAATTTATGGCTTAGGCCCATCTCTAATTATATATTGTCCCATAATTGTCCAAATTGCTAGAATTATATTTTGGATTTTTGACATATTATAAAGAAACACGGCTATTAGTACACAAGGGCAAGTGCGACACATATGAAAACAAAAGAAGAGAAAAACTTCCCCAAAGTCCCATTCAAGTCAATCAAGCTTCCTTTGGATCAAAGTGCATTTTTAAATTTGTAACTGCTTTGCAAACAAACAAAAATATCAGATTTTCGACTTAGTTTCAATATTTTTACATTTCTCAATCTTTGGAGGTTTTTTATTATGTGTTTTGGTGTTCAAAATACAACTGATGTCATCAGCATTACTTAAACAACCACAGTCTAGCAAAAGATAATATTGCAATTTTTTTTAAGTATTAATGTCTGGCAAAACATCAAAGTTTGTTTCCTTAATCTAGAGAATCCTTTACTCATGAGTTATTTATTATACCTGGCTTTTCTCCAGAAGTTATGTATCCTACACTGATTTATTTCTTTTAGCTTCGCTGTTTTTAACTGTAAGAGAACGGAACTCGACAAAGCCATTTCATGATTAAGGACCCTATTCCGTTCCTCAGGAAGTCAATGTGATGTTCCCATTGACTTCTGGGGGAGCAGAATTGGTCCCTAAATAACCTGAAATCAGAGCCAAAAAAGAGTGGGTTGTTACCACACACACACATACACATACACACACACAAAATGGAGATCAGAGAAATGTTTCCTCTTGGTCATGAAGTAGGAATATTAACCCATTTGAATAAAAATATCTGTTATATTCTGCATCTGATTGAGGAGATGGAACTAGAATTTGAATGTTGAAGGCAGACAAGCAGCGATGGTCTGGAGTCAGTGATCTGAATTCACTGGTGGCTTAAATAGTGGTGCAAGATACATATTGGGTGTTGATTAGAAGGCAGGTATAGGTGGATGAAAGTGATAAAATAGTGTAACTTGGATGTTGTTGATGAGAGCTGCAACCCAGGTTGAATTGACTCTCACAGTGGTAAGCTACGCTAATTTGGGGAAATTCAACCCTGTGCAGAGGGCACAAAGAGCACAAAGCCTATGCACCACTGAAACCCTATTCTCAAGGCTTAAGTGGAACTCAAGTGGTACATGGAAGTTGGTTTGGCCCTCTGAACAGAGGTGAATTTCACCAGTTTTGCACTGAATAAGGAACACACAGCAATCTTGCAAATATAATTTTGTTCTGCTTACAAAATCTTGCATCTGCATAGTAGTATTATTTAGAGATGTAGGTGTGCATGGTGCTTAGTTTCCTTCTATGCTACTGAAAATAACCACTTGTCATGGGGGAAGAGGAAAGTAGGACATAAAAATTATGCTTAACCCCACCTACAGGAAATCTTCTTAAGAAAACATACTGTATTCAACAATATGTACGTGATGGAAACCAGACATTTATGCTCCTACTGAGCATAGGAAAAAGAGAGGGAATTTGGTT
Organism: Emys orbicularis; assembly: GCF_028017835.1. Classification (NCBI taxonomy): domain Eukaryota; kingdom Metazoa; phylum Chordata; order Testudines; family Emydidae; genus Emys; species Emys orbicularis. Next base: position 286,588,301 of record NC_088683.1, read on the forward strand.
TCCCAGCTGCACTGTTCCTTTCTGTTCTAAAGGCAAAAAATGTGTGTATTGGTTTTACCTTTGGATAATTGCATTTGCAAGTCCAAAATCTGAGACAAGGTGAAAGCATCATAATTCTTGGAATAGCCACTGGGTAAGGAATGACATTAAAGAACTAGAATATTTTTCTTAAGAGTAAAAGAATAAATGCTGGAATAAAATGCTGAGATCAGAATTAGGCCCAATTACACTGGCATAAATTTAGGAATGACTTCACTGAAGTGAATGGGCCAGATTCATTGGTATGTTCTAGTGACACTGAGCAGCCACAAACCCATCTTAACTGCTTTGCACCACTGGAATGCACTGATGAATCTGGCCCTACAAATTTATGACACTATAAAACTGGTGTAAATGAGATAATAATTGGTCTCAATGTCTTTAGGCATACATCGACCCTGAGATATTTTGGCAAATTAGCTGTTATTATACAAACAATCACACAGGAGAGAAACTTAGAACTACACTCTTAAATATTACGGGATCACCACTTATCTTCTTTGGCCTAATTCTCATGGTTTTATGCCCTTTGGCATAATGCAAGTATGAAAGATATGCGCATCCCAGACTGCATTCAAGATATTCACAGGAAGGGTCACATCAATCTGAAGGCACCAGGGATCATGTCAGAAAGGATATAACTTGCAAACTCCTTCATTTTATTAATTTATTTAAAATGTTTACCCAGGAAATTCCCATTGAAAAAAGCATTTTGTTTCCATTCTGTAGCCAAGAAAGAGGAAGCAGCAATACACGCTCACGTCATTACAGAAGTCAAACAAATTAATTCATAGGAAGAGAACATGGGTTAATGGGTTATCTTCCTTTCACTTTATTTTTAACATATTAGTGACCAGTTAGTTCATACAGGAGATTAATCAGTCTGATTGGGGGAAGTGTCTCAGATAAAATGAGATCCTCTCTGACTCTTCACCTCTATTTGAACCAAATCCACATGGAACCTTTTGATTTTAAAATATTTCCATTTAATAATAATAGTAATAATTTATTATTTTTTCGGTACCGTTTCCAACAGAAATGATCAAAGGCTATTATTGTGGCATTTCTATCCTGGCCAAAAGCAGAGTACTGGAAATTTAACAAGACAGCAGCTAATTTTCATGAGCTTCTACATTTCCAATGGGTTCAAGGTGTTTCAGAAAAGTTTCCTAAGCTTTGGTTGCTTACCCAAAATGAACACAACTTGTTAATGTGATTTACTCTGAAAAGTGACTGTGTTACACTGGCACATATTCCCCAGCAGATCTGCTCCCTGTTTGTATTCTGAATCATACTTGCTTGACTCAGGAACAAAAACAAGTTTGTACTGCTTTTTACTTATGTGAGTACTGCAGAGCCAATTTAGCTGACAGAAAGTGAGTTGGATTCTATTCTTTCCCGTTCCTATTCATCTTTCCCAGAATTGTATGCAGTGTAGTTGTAGCCATGTCAGTCTCAGGATATTAGAGAGAAAAGGTGGGTGAGGTAATACATCGTATTGGACCAGCTTCTGCTGGTAAGAGAGACAGATCTGAACAAGAGCTCTGTGGAGCTCGAAAGCTAGTCTCTGTCACCAACAGAAGTTTGTCCAATAGAAGATATTACCTCACCCACCTTTTCTCTCTAATATCCTGAGACTGACATGGCTATAACTACATCACCAGAACTGATTACTAAGCTCAAATCAGCTACATTTGGTGTCAGCCTGAGTTCATATCAGGCCCTTGGCTCTGGGCACACTTTATTATCTAAACCTCACTTCAGACATAGAAATGTGACTTTACAGCTTTCTCTGTTGCAAAGAGTGCAGAAGAACTGGATGCTGGTAAATTGAGGCACACACCCCACCCAGTTTTTTGGGACTGCAGGAAGATTGGGAAATTGGCGAATGGAAGCTGGATGCCCAGAAGTGGACACAGACTGGGAGTGACAGCAGTGATGGAAGACGGGGAATCCTAAACTAAAGGTCTTTTCTATTTGCAGAGTTTCTGGATCCTGTAAGATGACCTGCTCCTTTAAGAACATGGGAAACTCTAGGTTCCTTTATGTGGAAAGTCCTGGGGAATTGGGGAAATTAATTCACTGAACAGAGAGTCAGTGGCACAAGGAACTCAATTGGACTGGACCCCGGGTTTAGGACTCTGTGAGATTTTCAGAGTCTTTTGGAAGTTCTGTCTCTGGAATTAAAGACACAGGCCTTAGCCAGGACAGCGCCCTTGGTTACAGAAGTACAGCCTATCCCATATACAGTGACTGAACCCAAGCAAAGCTCTAGGGAGACCCCACGTTTGACAGGGGGTGCAAAAGGGACCTGGCATAATGCAAAGGGAAAGACAGGGGCAAGGAAGGGAAAGTTCCCAGGGTAGTATGAGGTTGTTGGGGGTTTTTGGGGGGGGGGGGAGGGAGGAGGAACAGATCACATTAAAAATCACTGCCCTAGGAAGAGCCTAGACTCTGGGAAAAAATGAACAAGGGGAAGTCTAGGGCCTCAGAAATAAGCAAATCAGGAAGCAGTCCCTGTGGTCTAGAATTAAAACTGGGAAGATAACAGCAAAGTTTGAACTCCCATTTGACTGGAGTAGATATCCCAAATCTGCTGTCATCCTAGGAACCTACGAATGCAAGGGACTTGTATAGCCTGGTAACAGATTCCTGTCAGATCCAGAAGCCTGGTTAGGGAGCATATTTCTGAGCTGATAAATCAAGTGTATTTGGATCAGCAGGTAGCAGAGATAAAAGGGAAATTGGAGGTTGAGGCCAGCAGACTCCAGAGACTCATTGGAGAGACAGCAATGCCACACAACCTGGCAGTGAAAACTAATAGATGGCAACTAAAGGCATCTAAAGGCCCCAGTGCCGAGAATGCTGTCCCAGAACTGAGAAAAAGTATGTGACCAGAGCGCGGAAGCATCCGTGGAGCTGTGCAATAAGGCTGTGAAATCAAGACACAAGCAATTCTGAGATTGGGGTCAGAAGAACCTAGAGACCAACTGGGTCACTGTGTAGATGTTCAAAGAACTGGAAGGCCACCAGTGGAGTGGTTATCAGACAAAACAAACACAGATGTTGTGTGCAGGGTAAATGTGGGAGTGATGACAGTAGCCCCTACAGCCACCCAACTAACTTCTCCAGTTCTTCACTTGGTTGATCTACAAGAGAAGGTTGCCAAGGCCGACAGAAACTGGGCTGAAGTCCCTCATAACTTAACAATTTACAGAGTCAGTTGACACAGTGCTTCCAAGAGCTGGAAGAAACACATTCCTCAAGGGATTAGGTTTTGGCACAAGCCATGCAGACAGAGTAAGAACTGTCCTGTTTCAGAGTAAAGAGAGACTTTATTCTGAAGTTGTTGCAGGCACATGAGCTGATTAAGCACCTTTCTGAAATCCTCTTGAGCTCTTTACAGAAAAGAATGCAAAGTTGGAGAGCCTGGAGGATGAGGCAGCTATCTTAAGAAAAACAACTGAGCACTGGGGTACTTCAGAAGACAGGGCCTGTGGTGATAGGCAGACTGACCAACCAAACAGAAGAACCATTGAGTGCCTAATAGAGAAGCCCAGGATGATGTACAGAAGAGTTGTGAAGGGAAGAAGCAAGGGCCCCATCTGTAAGCAAGAGTGGGGAGCATGCAAGGGAAAGCCCATCTAGGACACATTTAAGACAGATGTACAGAAAGGAAAATGGGTCTGCCCGAGGAGGGGGGCTGGCTCAGAATAATATATTCAGGAAGTTGCATGGGTGGAAGAGGAACAGAAGTGGGGTTTGTTAAGGCTGCAATGGAAATTGCAAGGACAGGGCTGTGAATCTTAGTGTTTGGGGAATCCAGGGAATGGAATGGACCTTATAAGGGATATTCTATACCTCAAATGCTGCAGATGCATCAGTATCTGAGCAAACTGTGCTCCTGAGGTGAAGGAGATAGCACTGCACTAATTTCATTCTGGTGAAAACCCAGTCTTGATGACTGTAGTGTAAATGAATTGGCCATCCCCATGTCTTGTGCCTGAGATGCTTCTGCACTGCCCTGCTTTTTATTCTCTCTCTTCTGGACCCTTTCAGACAGACTGCAGACCACCTTTACTAGAGAGGATTTTTTGACACTACACCCCATATTCTTCATCATGATATTACTATGATATGGTTATAGCATAATTATGACGCATTTTATGCAAGATAAGTCATGTGAGGTGTCATTGGAAAAGTTATGATTTGCTGAATATGATTGTCCTATTTGTATGTATATATCATTTTTGTGTATGAAGTTATGAATATTGACTATGTATCTGTATTTCAAATGTAGTTACACCTGGGAAACACCCACTAGATAAGATGCTTTCAGTCTAGATAGCTGGTGAGGAAGGGCCTATTTAGGGCAATGGGTCATTAGAGAGAACAATAGGCCTTAGAAGAAGCTTATTTCCCACCTGGTGAGCCTTCCTGAGAATATTACAGACAGCCTGTGAGTGATGGCTGCTATGACTCTACAAGGACATGTGACCAGGCCACATATACTAGACTCCATCTTGGGATGTCAGTATTTTTCCACAAACTGATCTGGGTACCAAGCTTTGGAACAAAGGGTTCCTGCCATATGCAAAAGCTATATAAGGGAGGGAGTGACATCATCTGGTGCTCTTCACTCTCCACACAAGAAGACTCCTAGAAACATCTGAGGAACAAAGACTGAACTGAGGGAAGTGCTGGACCCAGGGTAAAGGGATTTCTAGCCTGTGTATGAAACACCTGGGGATTCCAAGCTGTAAAGCAAGTGCAGTTTGCCCCTTAAGAATCTGTAGCCTGCTTGTATCATCTCTTAGAGTGAGAATCTGCTAATTCATATCCAATCGATCTAGTATATTAAGCTTAGTTTGTATTTTTTATTTATTTGCTAGGTAATCTGCTTTGATCTTTTGCTATCCCTTATAATCACTTAACATCTATTGTAGTTAATAAACTTGTTTTTATTTTAATTAAACCAGTGAGCTTTGACTGGAGTGCTTGGGGAAAATCTCTGCTTGGTTACCACAAGTATGCATTGTTCTCTTCACATTGAGGGAGAGGTGAACCAGGTATTAAACCCATATACTGGCCAGATTTGACCAGGGCAGGATGGTACTGCTCAGAGGGTCCCAGGCTGGGAAGCTGGTGGTTAGAGAGCCTGTGTGTAACTGCAGCTGTGTGTGTCCCTACCTGTATGAATGCTGGTGAAAGTGCAGGCTGGAAAGCTTTGCAGCTTGTCGCAGCAGTACAGTATGAGAGGGAGCCCAAGCTGGTGGGTCAGGGGGCTCAGTGGTACACCAGTTCCAGGTGGCACCTCGGGGGGGAACTCGTTACAGGGTTGAGTCAAACAAAATGAACTGAAAAGTAAAACAAAGTCCCAGAAGTCTGTCCCGGGGCCTGGCTCTTATCTCAGAGCCTGGAGGAGCAAAAGGGTTCCTTCACAGGGTCTTTTTATTAGTTCTTAGGAGGCGCCCAATTCTGGGGTTCCGCTTGCAGCTGCCCTGCTCAAAGCTGAATCCTTTGCAAACTTCCCAGAGTCAGCTCCCTTCAAGAACTGTTTCAGCTCTCTTATAGGGAGCCAACTGCTTGGCTCCTTTAGCAAGCCTGCTCCAGGCTTCAAGTCTCCTACAAGCAGATCCCTCCCTCCCTCTGCTCTCTCACAAGTAGACATTCCTGATGCAGAGCATGTCACTGAGGACTATTAAAGCCTAAATATGACATGAGTCCAGGACTGAAGATTGGTACCTTCCTTTGGATTTTGATTACCCCAAAGGAGGTTTAGCCAGAGCGCTAAATCACTTTATATCGTCCTATGGTTAAAATGGAGAGAATGCAGTTTATATGCGACTCCCAGATAGATGGCCAGAAGAGAGACCATCCTTCAGAGAGATGCCAGGAAGGAGGGCTGAGAGCACTGAAGGGAAAAGGTAGATGTTTAAACAACATCATGTGTCCTGAGCCTAGGGCATGAGAAGGACTTGAGTGAGTCTTTACTGAATCTTCCTGAGCCAGTGAGAACCAGTTGCTCACGTTTGTACAAATTGCTTTGAAGGTAATGGTGTTCCACAGATGTAACTAAAGCCTACAGGTCTGTCTCATCTTATGCTGGGGTTACGTTCTGCGGTCAGCGCGTAAAGCGAAAACCGCGTATAGTCAAAATTACATTGAGTGTAATGGCAGGCAGAATCGCCCGCACTATAGGAACAGTATTTAAATTGTTATTTTTCTCTTTTTTTTTCTTTTTTTTTTTTTTGACCGCGTAAAGCTGAATTCGCGCATGTTAAATGCGCTTAAGATGCGACAGACCTGTACTTTTGCCTGCAGAACCTTTTTTACTGATGCACCTCAGTGAAAGTTCCCAGCTCGGCTGTAGGATCAGATCCTCAGGCATGCCAAAGCAATGCTGGGCACACATGGAAGAGAAAGAATCGGACAAGATGGCTTTGACCTATCTTTGTGCTCCCCTGATCCTGATTCTGGCCCCTGATAAAAGTTAGAGCATCCTCAGGGCTGCTCTAGCTTGTGCTAGCCTATAATAGCCCCCTACTGCTGGATTTCGCTCATACCCTCACTTGCCCTCAGCATGCCTCCCTGGGTTTAGAGACAACTACATTGGTCTTACACCACACAGAGGGGAACTCCCAGCTGCCTTTAAAGGGTATCTAGTGGAGTAAGGAGCTGCTCCTCAGACTGTATGTTGATTGCAGGGCTAGCAATTAGAGAAAACATCTCTTCACTTGCCTACTGAGAACATTTGCAGTGGAATCAGTGAGACACAATAATTATCCCTCCACCCCCGACGTAGTCTTAAAACCACATTTCAGAGTAGACCCACACTTCTAACATTACAAGGAAAACATTTATTGTGTGCTTACTAAATAAATGACACTCATAATAGATGAGGGAACAAAGTAACACATTTTTTTTTAAATGACAAAATCCTATCACTTCATAACCACCAAGTAGTAAACAATATTTAATCTATACAAAATATGTTCTGGTAGAAGTGTTATGTACTTGCAACACAAGCTAGTTTTAGAAAAATAATGGAATTCAATGTTTTGAAGCCAGGATCATCTTAGTACTGTCAAAAACAAAGTCATGATTTTGAGCCTCTTTCCAGAGGCCATTTTCTATAAAAAGAGCATCTGGAGACAGAACTCCTGTTTCTTTTTGGCTGATAGTATGTATTTCTCTGGTACTAAATATAGATATGTGTACAATTCACACATGGAGTTGGAGCCTTTACCATATAAGGGGAGAAGTAGGTGTTAATCTATGACCACTTTTTTTTTTTAACTGGTGGAGACTACGTTGTGTTATAAATCTGTCCAACACCAATAAACAGTACATAATATTGAAAGGACTAAGTACTGGCCACTGTGTTCCCCTGATGAGCTCCTTAGAGGATCTGCAGTGACAATAACTCCAGAATGTCTATGCAGAAGTACAAACGTTCAGAGTCTGAACTTTTAGCAGTATCTTAAGAGATGTTGGCTTTTGAGTTCAAGTAACACTCTCAACAAGGAGCTAAATACATGCGCCAAGTTTGACAAAGAACAAAAGTTAGAGCTCAGGGCTCCACATACACAGCATCAAAAAAGTGGGATGGGTCTATGGTCCTGATTCAGCAGAGATATTGGGGGCCTCCTGAGAGGTGCTGAGCAACCTCAACTCCCACTGAAATGGAGCTCAGGAGGTGCTCAGCACTACATGGGAATGGGTCCTAAAGAGGTGACAGACTATCAGGAGTCCCCCTCCAGAATACTGCCCCCTTCCAACGAGTGCATTAGGATAGATACAGAATACATGTATATTGCTAGTATGCTCCAAGACAACTACTGACGTGGTTTCAGCATTACACACAGGTTATCTACATACTCCTGACTGAGACTAATATATCAGGAGTGCATTTTTGAGTGCAATTTATCTGCTGGAATATATATTGCAGAGGAGCCTCCTCAAATGTCTGATTAATAGGAAACTGACTGCCCACATGGAATTTTTACATATTTTAGAGCCCTAACAAAAAAAATTGAGCACACAGGGACATCATGCAGGTTTGTGACTCTTTCTGGGGTTCTGTGAACCAGTGGATGGATTCTAATCATCCATGTGGGTAAAAACATGGTGGGTCAGGTTATTGGACCAACTTCTGTTGGTAGATGAGACAAGCTTTCAGGTTTCACACATAGCTCTTCTTCAGGTTTGGAAAAGGTAACCAGAGTGTCACAGCTACAAGGTGGGACAGATTGTTATTTTGCTCTGACACTCTGGTTACCTTTTCCAGACCTGAAGAAGAGCTCTGTGAAGCTGGAGAGCTTGTCTCTTCCTCCAACAGAAATTGGTCCAATAAAAGGTTACCTCACCCATCCAGGGCCAGTGCTTCCACTAGGCAACCCTAGGTGGTCGCCTAGGGCAGCAGGATTTGGGGGGCGGCATCTTGCCATCCTCGGCGGAAATTTGGTGGCGGGGGGTCCTTCCGCTCCGGGTCTTCAGTGGAAATTCGGCGGTGGGTCCTTCACTCGCTCCGGGACCTGCCGCCAAAGTGCCCTGAAGACGTGGAGCGGAAGGACCCCCGCCACCGAATGCTCAGAGGAGGAACGCTGCCACCTAGGGTGACAAAAAGCCTGGTGCTGCTCCTGCGCCCATCCTGTTTCTCTCATATCCTGGGACCAATACAGCTACAACAACACTGCAAACATCCATCTAGGTAGCATTGTCAACCATTAAAGTACATAGTGAGTAATACCTATTAGGGTGTCCTGTGCAATCCTTTTCATTTAAGGTTAAATTCTGCTAATTTACTTGGGTAAGTAATCCCATTAATTATGCAGATCAATCATTAATTCTCCTTCATGGAGAGGAAAGGCACCAGCCATGAGTACGATTGCAGCCCTGAGTCTTGAGAAGAGGGGGATATTCCCCATCCATCCCCAACAGATATCCCTAGCAAATAGACTGGCTACTTGGGATTTGTGCTGCATTCCAGGTTTTGTTTGATTTCTGATTTCACTGGGGTGCAATTTTTCAGGAGAATCATTTCAGCTTTATACACTTACATCTATGCTTTCATCTATATGACAGTTCTATTCATATTGGAGTAAGCGTTCTACAACACTTGAGAAAAGCAAGACTAAGTGAATCATGGTAGCTCAGACACAGGATGTCTGCTAGATTTCACCATTACTTGGTAGGCTCTCCTAAAGTGATTTGTAGGTAGCAAAATAAACAATAGATGGTTGGCTATCACATCCTTGAGCCAGCTCATACTTTTCTCAGTCACAGATACATTCCCAATGGTTCTTTATGACTGACCTTATCTAGGCTTCCAGGAAGAAGAAGATCCAATCTCATGCTGCATCTGGAATTCAAAAGTAAACATGGTCACCTTCATTTTTGAAACAAAAACAGATTGCATTTCTGGTTTTTCAATTACTTCCCATCAAAGATATAAGTGTGTACGTCTTCATTCATGTTGTAAATGCAACATTTTAAACAAGACAACTTAAAATTAAAATATATAAAAGTGTGCTGGCTGCATTGATTTTAAATATCAGGGAAAAAGAAAAATAAACTTTATAATGACATATTGAGGGGGGATTGTTCCTCTAGGACCCAGGCACAAGCTTGACTGTCCATCTTCCAACATGGAAAGGGGGGGGAGGGGAGATTAGTCTCTGCTGCAGCACCAGTCCCCAAACCCTCTTTCCCCAGAGTGCGAAGGGCCATCTGCACGTTCAAGTGTTGGCATTCCCCACCCCCGTCCCATCAGCAAAGTCAAGTGTGCCCATCCTAAAGTTTGTGTAGTCTGTAGGCTTCACTTACCTTTGCACAGATCTTCCTCAGTGCCTAGGGACCACCCTGAGGGAGGGAGAGATTCCAGGAGATCAGTTGGTGGGGGATCCCTGCAAACATTGCTCCCTCTGAGTCATGCTGCCAGGCAGCATAGGGAGCAGGTGCCCAAAGCTCAGGCAAAATCCCTGTGCCTCCAATAGATCCTCCAAGATACAAATGGCGTTTGTTGAACCCACTGCTTCTTTTGCAGCGGGCGGTGTGGGGGGGGGGGGAGGAGGGGGAGGTCTGTGGCAATCACTGGCCTAAATTATTTGGACAAAATACTGAAAGGTTTTCCTTCACTCAAAGCCCCGTTCTGTGTTTTCCTTTAAAAGAGGGCAATCTAGTCCACTGTGTTTTTGCTACAACAAATCAAATTAAATGTAGCTACTTTAATGTCATTTTAATTAATTTTAAGAATTTTAAATATTTAAATTGTGATTTTCTTGCTTCATACTGAGGAATTAATTTCTCGGTGTCAGATTTCTTTTAATCTTGGACTATAGGAGAAAATAAAAGCTCTCAGCTATGTTTTAATAACGAATCTGGGATTACTAATAGCTTGATCCTGCAAATCTTTACTCACTCAAATAGTCCTTGAAATCAATAGGACTATCCACTGAATAAGAGTTTGCTAAGTATTTCACTTAAATTTTGATTCAGTCAGTTGTGCAAGATATGAGGGTTGTACTAATTTCTACAGAGGTAGAATGATTTACAATACAACCCTATTATGTTACATTCAGAGACAAAGTATTATTTTTAAGCCCACATCCAATTCATTTAGAATGTTTCTTCTCTTTACCTATTCATTGGCTACCTAAGACTTTGGGGCAACAATATGTCTTTCATATTTTTCTTTTTATTTCCCAAGTTTTCCATCCCCTGTAAAAATAGCCAGGAAGAGGAGCAGGGAGGATTGTCCATTTAACAACTCTTGCTGTGTCTATCCTAGGATTTTTTTCACCTAAAATTTCCCAACATTGTTGATTCAGCTCCACTAGTGATAACAGTTGAAACCTACTGTAGGCAAGGTGCTGGCGGCCAACAGCATTTTAAGTGCTATGCCATGTAATGATGGAAACCTCCTCTGAACAAGACTAGACTACATGGTGCTTAAAGTACCAGCAGCTGTCTGGAATCCTGGCTGCACTAGCAGATAGGTTGGTAACTTGTTGAACTCCACAAATTTGAGGCACAAACAATGAAGTTTGTTAACTCGCACAATATAATTAACTTGCAGGGTACAGGACTGGCCAGTGAAAGATGTGATGTAATTCCATTGATTTCAAAGCTTCTATCAAGTTAATACAAATTTACACTGGAGTAAATGAGAGTGGAATTTGGCCTGTGGTGTTATAACTGCAAAATACAAAATTGTGATTTGATCCTGAAAACCATTACTGGAGTGAATCCTGTTCAGCTGGGCCATAGGCTGCTCTCATTTACACTGGTACAAATCAGACTTTATTTTACAACTGATATAAAACAAAACAAAAAAGAAAGTGTGAGGGATAAATTAAGAGTTATAGTTAAGGGAGAAAAGTTATACATGTTCAGGCAAGGTTTGAAAACAGATGGATGGGTGAGGTACAGGAAGGTTGATCTAGACAGCAGGAACTAGCGGTGAAAAGGCCCTCTAACCCACAGTGGCAAATTTGTTGTGTGAAAGGGCAGAAATGAGACTAGTGCTAGATTAGCAGAAGAAGCGGGGAGAGGCGGGGGGGAGGTGGAGAGGGGCGCAGAGCAATGAGTCTGAAGCCAGACTATGGAGAGACTTTAAAAACTCAATTTATGTAGTGTTTCCCTGACACATCATAATTTATGTGAAGGCGATGAGCCACTTACGTAAATTACAGTGTTTACACACACATGCTGTGTAGATGACAACAGAATTTGGCCTTCAGCGTGATTTAACTGAGATCCTAGAGAAATAAGTACTTATGTTAGAAAAGGATTTTTAAACTGAAGTCTCTTTAACCAAACATGACATTCCTTCCAACTTTCAGAGATTGTTTGTGACTTTTGGAAGAAAACATTGCATAAACCTAAGCTCTATTAATGAGACCCGTGATTCCACCCCCTATTTGAGAACAGTCTCTAAAGCTGCCTAAACTGGCAAAGAGCTAATCAGATTAGCTGGCTGTAACTTAGTGTAAATCATAATAAAATTGGTTTTAATAAGAACAACATCATACATAACACCTGTCATCCCACAAAGCGCTTTAAAAAACTATGGCACTAGCCCTGCACTCCTCTCTCTCAGGCAAACTTCCCATCACTTTAAGCTCTTACTTTCACCAATAGATACCGCTGGGGGAAGGCGGGTTGGATGTGGGGCATGTGACAGCTATTATAGCACACAATACTACACAGCAATTTAGAACCAAAAGTAAAGGCTAAAATATTCAACTGAAAAGGCAGAGTGAATATCAGCAGAAACTCAAACTGGAATTCGGGCAATCCTCTAGTGGTAACGTGGCCCCTTTTCACTAGTCAAAGGTCTGAGATGGTTTTTAGTAATAAAAAATCTCACAAAAGAAAATTATTATTGGGCTGACAACATGCTCAGGTCATTCCAAGACACAAATAGGAAGACTGACCAAGAAAGATACATTCAAAGACCCAGAAAAAGGAGTCGTGTGATTATTTTGCCCCATAATCTGGTAGACTAGTTTTTACTGTATTTAATCCTTTAATATTAAATATGAATATTTAAGACGGGTTGTCAATATGGTTATGTTAGAACCCAGTTGCAAAAACACAACCTGCTTGGTTTCACCAACAGCATTTCGCAAATGCGGCCACAGCCTCCTTGGTGATGGGGGAGGGGGGACAGGAGGAGCAGTGCCCCTCCCCCAGGGCCACCAGCAGTGGTTGGACCCTACCACCCCCACCCCCCCTCTGGAGACACACAAGCTGGAGGAACAGGTAGCCAGTGAGTTCCCCACCTTCCCAGGGGCAGTGGGGTTGGGCTTCAGCCCTGGGGCAGTGGGTGGCAGGCAGGGCCGGCTCCAGGCACCAGCCCACCAAGCTTGTGCTTGGGGCGGCACCTGGAGGGGGGCGGCGTGGTGCTCCGGCTCCCGCTGCCGGGGAGAGCGGGGCCACGGCTGGGCTCGCCGCCCTCCTCCCAGGGCTCTGGCTGCTGGGGAGAGCAGTGAGCCCCGGCTGGGGCTCACCGCCCTCCCCCCGGGGCTCCAGCCGCCCTCCCCCCCCCGCACTGGGGGGGGGGGGGCGGAGGCTTTTTTGCCTGAGGCGGCAAAAAAGCCAGAGCCGGCCCTGGTGGCAGGCTCCATCCCCAGGGCTTCAGGGTCCATCCCCAGGCCCTGTCCCTTGGGCTCCATTCCCTGGCTGCCCGTTGGCAGGCTCTGGCCCCGAGCTCCCCCCATCACCCTTGCCTACTGCCGCCTCGCCCATTGCCCCTGCCTCCCGCTGCCTCTGTACCCATCTCCCCATCCTGGGCTTAATTTGTCCCTGGGCTTACCAGGGCTGAGTAAGTCTGTTGTGAAAAGTGATATTTGTATATGTTTGTTAATATCACTTTTCACAGGAGACTCAGTAGCTAGCAAGTCTTAAAGAAAGAAGCAACCAAAAAAGGCAAAAGAAAAAACAAGGAAACAAGACAAAAACATGCAAAGCACCTTATTTGTGTTTCTAATCTACTTAGGGTCAGTAAAGAATAGAGACAACTGTACATTCTTTTTATTATTGAGTTTGCACCAAAAAAAATCCTACATAAATAAATTACAATGATTTGGACATGTATATGTGCATATTTATTTGTTTTTCCTAAAGTTAAGTATTTTAGGAAAAATTATCAGACTGGCCACCCGCAAGAGTTGCTGGCTGCACTCCAAGGCCACCAAAATTTTGTTGTGAGAACCTCTACTCTAGGAGACTAGAAGCATTGAATTATCTTGTGTGTTTTTTGTTTTTTTTTAATTTTTATGTGGCCAGATCATTTTAAAACTCTCAAAACCAATACGAAATCAACAACTTAACCGGCCCATTTAGCGGGCAGATTTGGCCACAGTGACCCTTACGTGCCTTTGCTAGCAGGAAACTTTCTGTTGATGCTCTCCAGGCATCTGGGGGAGCCAGAGTCTGGCAAAGGGACAGGACGAAAGGTTGTTGCTCTGTAGGAGGGAGCGGGTGGAGTTTGGCAGTGATTGATGGGAAAGATGTGACTGAATTTAAAAAAAAAAAAAAAACGATTTGCCTAATTTCCTGGATTTAGGCGCATACCGAGAGCGAGGAGAGGCTGCTTTGCTGCTGACATCCACTTAGTCGTTTCGCGGGAGCCAGTCTTTCCTGCGGCTGCAGAGCCAAGCTGCTGCTAACCAGGCAGCGTCCTTCAGAGCGCGGGTGTGAATCGCAGGCAAGCTCTGGGAAGCAGGAACCCACTCTTGGCAGCTGGTTTGTGCTGGGAGGATTTGAAAGGTAAATAGATTTTTATAGCAAGCTGAGGACGAGCCACTGAACACGCGTTTTCTTCCCTGGGGGAAAAAAAAACCCAAAACCTTGGGGCTTTTCTTTGAACGGATAAAGGATTTGGAGGTGCTGAGAGGAAACCCTCCCTAGGGACGGAGGTAAAGGCTGCAAGCCGGGGCAGCTAAGGCAGGGGGGCGATGCGGTGGGAATCTCCTCTCCGATTGTTTCTCGGGTTTCCCTTTCGCTAGTTGCAATTGACGTTTCCACTAAGGTCGGTGCTTAAAAAGCAAATCGATATTTCACTGCATGTATTTCGCTGTTTCCATACACCTAGCGCGCCTGCCTCGGACTAAGGAAGGGAGAGCGCAGCTTGCTCCCTCTCTGAAAGGGACATTGGACGGGACAGGAAAGGAAGTGGGGTTTCTGCGGGGCTCGGTGCGTTTTGTAAGGAGGGGGGGCTGGCGCCTCTCCGTTTAAAGCTTCCGCCCGGTTTGGCAGGGGGAGACCCCTTTCTGAGCCGCGTTAAACGTTCCACTCCCGGCTCTTGCTCAGTGCGGGGAGAAGGGCTCCCCCCGTTGTGATCCGGCGCGGGTCCTACGGAACGGCTACACTGCAATGGCCCAGCCCCTTCCCCCGAGCAGGAGTCAGCCCGGGCCCGCCGCGGGTGTCTCGCTTGCAGTGTAGACAAGGGGGCGCCGCTAGCCTGATCTGGTGGGTGGCGGCTGGGCTGGCGCTGCACCTGGAGACCCGCGGCCGGGCTGATCCCGGTCTCTTGTCTCTCCGTTGCAGTGGGACCCGGCGCCGCTCGGCTCTGCCCCGCTCCCGGCAGCGGCATGCACGGACCCAGCCTCTGGAGCCTCCTCGCTCTCGCGCTGCTGCTCAGCTGCTGCGCCGCCTGGGAGGAGAGGGGGTCCCCGCGCCC
Organism: Emys orbicularis; assembly: GCF_028017835.1. Lineage (NCBI taxonomy): Eukaryota > Metazoa > Chordata > Testudines > Emydidae > Emys > Emys orbicularis. Next base: position 286,603,530 of record NC_088683.1, read on the forward strand.
GCGGGGCGTCTCGCAGGACAGCCCGCTTTCCCCCGGGGCCGCGGTGACCCACACTGCCCGCACGCCCGGGCTCAAGGGCTCCGGCTCCAACGCGTCCAGCTCGGCTGTGCCCGGGAGCGGCCGAGCCGGCGACCCCGGCCGAGCCCGCTCGCTGTCTCCGCCCATGTGCACCGGGCAGACGGAGGTGAAGGAAACGTTCAAGTACATCAACACGCTGGTGTCCTGCCTGGTGTTCGTGCTGGGCATCATCGGCAACTCCACGCTGCTGCGCATCATCTACAAGAACAAGTGCATGAGGAACGGCCCCAACATCCTGATCGCCAGCCTGGCCCTGGGGGACCTGCTCCACATTACCATCGCCATCCCCGTCAACGTGTACAAGGTAAGGGAGCCTGCGCCGGCCGAGCGCCACCCGCCCACGCTGGCAGGTAGACTGGCTCGCCGGCTGAATGGCCAGAGGTGGGTGGGTAGGTACATCTCCCCCACCCGGACAGCTGAGGCTGGCAGAAGTTGTTCCACGAAGTGCCATGTAGGCAGCAACAGCGTTACCCCCTCTGGACCACACTGTGTCCTAAAGCCTTTATTTGATTAATTTATTTATTTAAATAAAGGTGCAAGGGCATTAACACCTGCTGTCTCAAAGGGACAAATATCACCCTAGATCTAATATTAATCAGTCAAGAAAGGGGCAGCTGGTTTTGGTCACCCCCATGTAGAGGGGTAGCAAAAAGAGCACCCATTCCTTAAGTGTTCCTGTTAGTCCTATGCACCAGGGTGAATTTCAACGGGGGATGAAATAGGGGGAGATTCAGGTGCTTAATTTTAAGCAGATGAATAATCTAATTGGCCTACCTTGTTGATTAGGGGTGGGTTTACTCACCTGCTTAAAATTAAACAATCTGGTAAGTGCTTTGCTGACTCTAGGCTTCCTTCAGGAGAGAGGAAGCAAAGAAAAACTGGCTTGGGTACAGATCAGTGGATGTTTCCCCTAAATACCTGCCTGTGGATCTGGGCCCTCGTTCTCAAATTGCAGCTGCATTCTAGGAGGGGGAATGGTGCACCCTTAGCACTGTAAAGAACTCACCCTGTGCCAAAGCCCAGTGGCCTGGCCTGAGATCTCCTCTACAGCTTTCTCTTTCCCACCTCTGTCCCAGAGCAGCGAGTGAAAGGCTTGTAGTTCTGAGTGGGACTATGCTACCTGCATTTCAAGTGCTGCTGTCATCCTTATGACTTTTGCATAAAACTGCAATAAAAATAGTAGAGAGTGTAAACAAATATTTCTATTCTACCCCGGTCACTGTTGTGTATGATTATTAATTCATATTACTAGTCCATCCAGAGTCTCCAGTCAAGATCAGGGCACATTGTGCTGGACAGTGAATATACAAAAGATAGTTGCTGTAGTCTAAATATCTGAACACTTAACAGAGATTACTCAAAGTAAATAAGCAGATCTTTTCTCCACTCCTTTCCCCACCAGCAGGTTAGAAGTTTTGGACTTGGATCTTATTTTAATTTGGGAATGCTATGTTGAAAAGATGGGTTTTTAAGTTAATCCTCTGTATGACTTGCCATTTCAAAAAGGTCCTACTATTGCCAAGAGCTGCTCACCCATCGTAACCAAGCTCCCAAACTGACGTGACGCTGTATATTTAAAATGATATTATAAACACATTTACCTATACACCTCTACCCCGATATAACGCTGTCCTCAGAAGCCAAAAAATCCAATTTATTCTTCACTATTTTGTGTGCTTGAATGCTTTTTACAGTCCTCTCTCATCTTGGGCACTGAAGTCAGTTTCCCTTTAAGATTCTTGTGGCCACAGCATTTGCAAACACCACAGTGTAATGTTTATTTGTTTAAAAACAACTGATTCCAATGGAATTTTACAATGAATGCTAATGGAAACATACATTTCTATTGGCCTGAGATTTGGTAAAAGTTTATTGTACATAATGTAAATTATGTGCCAAATCTGAGTTGACAGTGTCCGTTTACCAACTTCACAATCCAGTTAATTCCGTTGCAGAGATGAGCCCAGAAAGCCTTGTAACATTTGAGGCAGATTATAGTGAAATGACCTGTAATCAAAATCTCCTAGTGGAATGAGAAAAGTAGAAGCTAGCAAAGTATTTCATTTTTGTAAAGGAAGCAAACTCATCAGTTGTAACTCATGATTTGGAGCAATTATAATATCACTGACCCAGACCTTTAGATTGACAATCAAAGAGGGTACCTATTTGGAAAATAATGTGAAGGAAATTACTGTGTTCAAAACCCTACCATTGCTAGTAACTTTCTTAATAATGCTTACAGTAGCCAATGTGAAAGTGAAATACCATCCTAACGTATGAAAAAAGTACCTAGCAGAACTAGACAGATCCACAATAGATAGTTCAGAGTTTGCACAAAGCACAGATTTTGTGTGAGCTGTTCAGCATGATGAATTCAAGATACTCTTTGCAGTGTTGCTGTAGCTATGTTGGTCCCAGGATATTAGAGAGACAAGGTGGGTGATTCTATGATTCAATTCTATATCTTTCATTGGACCAACTTCTGTTGGTGAAAGAGCCGAGCTTTGGAGCGACACAGAGCTCTTCTTCAGGTCTGGGAAAGGTACTCACTAAATACAAATCAGAATAGATTAACATAACTAGTTAAAAGAACCGGAGTTCAAACTGGACAGTCTCTACGCAAAAGAATAAATGGACACAAATCTGACATCAGGAATCAGAACATTCAAAAACCAGTAGGAGAACACTTCAACCTCTCTGGTCACTCAGTAACAGACTTAAAGGTGGCAATTTTGCAACAGAAAAGCTTCAAAAACAGACTCCAACAAGCTTGAATTAATATGCAAACTAGATACCATTAACTTGGGTTTGAATAGAGATGGGGAGTGCTTGGGTCATTACACATATTGAATCTATTTCCCCATGTTAAGTATCCTAACACCTTCTTGTCAACTGTCTAAAATGGGCCATCTTGATTATCACTACAAAAGTTTTTTTTCTCCTGCTGATAATACCTCATCTTAATTAATTAGCCTCTTACAGTTGGTATGGCTACTTCCACCTTTTCATGTTCTCTGTATGTATATATATTTCTTACTATATGTTCCATTCTATGCATCTGATGAAGTGGGTTGTAGCCCAAGAAAGCTTATGCTCAAATAAATTTGTTAGTCTCTAAGGTGCCACAAGTACTCCTGTTCTTTTTGCGGATACAGACTAACATAGCTGCTACTCTGAAATAAGTACTGTAGTTAACACACTGTAAGAACCATTCAAGGTAAAGTGACCTGCTAACACCTTGGCAGTCATAGGACAAAAAAGAGTGGTTAGTGGATTACAGATTGTTGTAATATGCCATAAATCCAGTGTCTTTATTAAGAGCATGATTTTTAGTGTCTAGTAAAGTTATAAATTTAATCTCCCAGGCTCATCTTTTGAAGGTGTTGCACAGGTTTCCTTTGAGGATGAGGATTGAGAGGTCAGAAATGGAGTGATCATTTTGTGAAAAGTGTTTGCCCAGAGGTGATATTTTGTGTTTTAGCATGTCTCTGTGTGAATTCATTCAAGAGTGAGTAATTGTTTGGTTTCACCCACATAGATGTTATTGAGGTATTAGTGCACTGGATGAGGTACACCATATATTGCGATAGGCAGGCGTAGGACCAATGGATCTTAAAAGGTGTGTTGTGGGGAATGTTGATCATCATAGCAGTGGAGATATGTCAGCAAGTTTTGCATCGGTTGTTATGGTAGGGTCTGGTGCTGCTTTGAATTGGTGTGTCCTGGTTTCTGGGGAGCTTACTTCTAATGATGTGCTTGGTGAGGTTAGGTTGAGATATTCTTGTCTAGTAAGTTCCTAAAAAGTCAAAAAGTTCACAGACACCTCAATCTTGAAAATTCAAATCACTTATCCTGAAGCTATCTAAAGATAATCAAATATCATCTAAGCTATGAGACAAAGTAACATGTAAGGGGTATTTTAAAATAGGGGCATTATGAAAAATGGAAAACATTGCACAGCTCAAGCAAACAAGAAAATATGCACAAAAAATGCAGATGGGGGATTTGAAGGACCCAGGGAACAGTAAGGCTGTGGTTGTAGACCTACAACTGCAGAGTACAGGGAGGCTACCACTGCCCTATGCAGCAGTTTGGCTTTTTGGAACTGTGATGTGCCAACCATAGCTCTTTTCCATTTTCCAAAGTGCCAGGTGGAGCCCTCTGGAGATGCCCTTCTGCCTGGTCCACGAGCATGACCGAAACACAGAATTTTGGGGGAATTACACGGCTGCAAAAGGCCACTTAAAGTGTGGGCCAATGGGAGCAGTTGGGTGCAAGTATAACCCACTGATCAATAAGTGTGATGTATCCCCCTCTTTGCTCAATCCACAGAGGATGAGTCTGATAGCTGTCAGCCTAAGTTTGTAGCTCATTAGTTCAAGCTATGGAGACTCATGCTTTTAGCCTTGAAGGTTCCTGGGCCAGGCCCCAGCATTGGCTATGATGGCAGCTATCAGATAAGCACTCATCGATAATTTTTTTAAAAAGATGCCAAGAGAACATTAAGGTTGAAAAGAGGAACACCCAAAAGTCTACAGATTCCAGACTTACAGTTGGATGCACAACGTTAAGTCTACCTCTTGTGCATATTCATTATGATGTTTAATTACATAGATACCATTTCACAAATACCATAATATAATCTCATACAATTTCTTCTACAACTTTCAATACACATGTGTAGTAGTTTGTAATATTCATTCTCTTATCCTTACATAATAATATTATTACGTTCCATTTGATTTTATTGATTTAGTCTTCCATGGCCACACAGGGGCCTCTTGTGCAGCTTCCTGGACCTTCACTCTTCACGACTGCCACTTTCCCAGATCACAAGTGGGTGGGGTGGGATGGAGCCTTGACTCTGCTCTCCCCAATCATGCACTGGCTGGCAAAATTGAGCCAACATGGGGTAGGGGGAAATCTGTACCTGGCAAGGAACTGTCACAGATTACTTCCCCCCAAGAACGAGTGTAGGGGAAGAGTAGAAAAGCAATTGCCACTCTTGAGTCACAAGTACATCTTGGGGCTCTTCCTGGGCAGCGAAGCTAAGGGGCCACAAGGGTTACCACAGAAGCCAGTGAGTCAAAGCTCAGTCTGGCCTGGTATATGATAATCCTCTTTTCTGTGATGTATTTTAGCACTCAAAAGCTACAAAACACCATGTTTATGGTTGCCGTGCAACTTTAATTTGGCCCTGTGTTCATCCAGTCTTTGCACGGAAAGACACAAGGGTCATATGGAAAATCTAGTATGTGATCATGTTCTTAAAAATCGTAATGCATGTACACAAAGAGCCTAAATTAAGGTTGCCTGGGCAGTAATCAATTTGGTATTTCTCAACTTCCCCAAGGCAAGATACTTCCCCTTAGTGAGGACCATTACCATTCCAAATTTCAGCTATTAGCCCCCAGTCATTTCAGCTGTAGAAAAAGTTGTAATTTTTTTCTATAATGGGAAATGTACAGTATTTTCACTCTTTTCAATGTCTGCGCCAATTCTGTTGAGATTTTGCAAACCTCAGCTCTAGACAGAGACCAAGAATGGAAAACTTATGCCACCAAAGATTAGATTTTTATGCTGCTTTCTCTATAATATAGATATTTTCATAAGAGCAAATTAATGGCTTGAAGTGTAGCTGTTCAGCTCATGGGCTTCTTTATGAGCTCATTGGAGGTTTTACCTGTGGCCTGGTCTAGGCGGGGAAATTGACCAGAACAGCTATGGTGGAATAAATTATTTTGAAATAGCTATTCTGGAATATCCCCCATATGGACACTGTCCCAGAGTACGGGCTTGTTTCCATTACCACTTAAGTCGATGTAAGTTATGTCGCTTAGGAGTGTGAAAAAGCCACCCCTGTGTGACATAAGTTACTGTCTCCTACTGACATAGCTTCTGCTTCTCGCTGAGGTGGAGTAATTATGCTGATGGGAGAGTGCTCTCCTATCGGCATAACATGTCTTCACTGGGGTTACCATACGTCTGGATTTTTCCGGACATGTCCGGCTTTTTGGTCCTCAAATCCCCGTCCAGGAGGAATTTCCAAAAAGCGAGACATGTCCGGGAAAATAGGGAGGCATGGTAAGGGGACCGCCTCCCCCCCGGGCTCCAACTTTCCCGGCTCCCGCCACTCTCCCCAGCGCAGCAGCAGCCGGAGCCCGGGAGGAGGCGGCTGCGAGCTTGGATGCCGCCGCTGGCCGGCGCCGCTCGGCCAGAACCAGGGCCCGAGCGGGGCCGGAGCCACTGGGGCCAGGGCTGGGGGTGCTTGGCCGGCAGCCAGGGCCAGGCCGGAGCCACTCGGCCGGAACTGGGGCCCGAGCTGAGCCCGGCGCCCCCGCCAGGGCCCGAGCCGGGCCGGAGCTGCCAGGGCCAGAGCCTCTTGGCCGGCCGCTGGAGGGAGCTGCTCGGCCGGGGGGGGCCGGACTGGGCCGCGCCTCCTCGCGCCCCCCGCCGCCCCAGCTTACCTGCTGCCTGCCTGCCTGCCTGTTTCAGGCTTCCCGCGAACGTTTGATTCGCGGGAAGCAGGGGAGGGGGAGGAGCAGGGGCGGAGCGTTCAGGGGAGGGGCGGAGTTGGGGCGGGGACTTTGGGAAAGGGGTGGAGTTGGGGCGGGGAAGGGGCGGAGTTGGGGCAGGGGCGGGGAAGGGGCAGAGTTGGGGCGGAGCCGGGGCCCCTTGGAGTGTCCTCTTTTTCCAGGACTGCAATATGGTAACCCTAGTCTTCACCAGACGCGCTACATCAGCACAGCTACATCAGCGCAGCTGCATTGATGTACAGCAGTAGTGTAGATTAGCCCTAAGAATGACTTTATTCTGGAATAGTGTATCCACATGAGGCACTGTTCTTGAATAGCTATTCCAGAATAATTTATTCCACAGTAATTATTCTGGTCAATTTCCTCCTGTAGCAAAGGCCCAATTGTGAATGCAAAATTGGGTCCTATGTCTCTAACCTATTAGATAGGGGAAATTTCTCCATGCAGTATATATGCCGTTTTCCAAGGATCTTAATCTGTCATTTTTATTTGTAAAAAATAGGCCCCATTTAGATTTTGTAAATTCAGTGTAAAATTTTTGTCAGCTTATCTGTACACTTATTCACTCATTACATATATGCCTGTGACCAACACCAACACCAATTCTCATCTCCTGCTTAGTCTTTTGGCTTCTCCTCTAGTGTTTGTGCCTACTGGCAATACAACTCACTGAGAGCCGACACATCTGTCCATGCTTCTTGTCCAATCCTGCAAGGGGAGTGTAGGGTCCACAACTGTTTACCTTTCAACACCTCTCCTTAGAGTTTATCGGGTTCTTTTCTCTTTGGGGGTGTCTGCATGTAATTACCCTTAGAGTAATAATCTTAACACAAACAAGAATTAAAAACGGAGAGAAAATTAAATTAAAACAAAAGAAATTATTTGCTGAACATAACTAGATTTACATTTCTCATCAGATAGACTAAATAAGATATTCTCATCTTGGTTAGAGAAAAAGAAACCGATATATGTCTAAAAAGCAAGTCCCAGCTCCCAACAGCTAAATAAATCTTAATAACGTTAAAATATTTAACAAATGCTTCAATTAAATATTGTTTAATTCATCTCCGTCATTAGAATAGTTTATTGGCAAAATCTATAATTTGAAACACTTGTTCCTATGAAAGACTGAAAAATCCTTTGCCTTCATTGTCTAGCTTGGAATTCAGTACATCAGATGCAGGGCCGGCTTTAGGCCGATTCCCCTGATTCCCCGGAATCGGGTCCCGCAGGTAAGAGGGCCCCGCGCCTTAGGCTCACCCGGTGGCGATCCACTCCGGCAGCATTTCGGCGGCAGGCGGGTGTGTGTGGGTCTGCTCTGGGGTCTCCAGCAGCATTTCGGCGGCGGGGGGCGCTGCTCTGGGGTCTTCGGCAGCATTTCGGTGGCAGGGGGTCCTTCAGTGCCACGGAAGACGCAGAGCGCCCCCCCCCCCCCCCGACGCCGAAGACCCGGACCGCGGAATCGGGCCCCGCAAGTCCTAAAGCCGGCTCTGATCAGATGGAAATATATTAGCCTTTTCAGATTTATGTATGTACATGGATTGTGAGGTGCAATTTTGTTCATGAATTCGGCACAGAGGTGCATGCACATTTTTGCACATAGCTCTGGGCTTTTGAAGTTTTGAAAACCAAGTGGTAAATTACTGTTAGTTTGTAGCTTTGGCTACCCACTTGTATAAGAGAATAAGAATTCCTGCTATATACACTCCTGCGTGGGCTATTCAGAGCTTGGGTCTAGGTACATAGGAGCAAGCAGGCACTACATATCTGCTTAGCATCCTGCCAGAGAAAGAAGACAGGAATAGACGGAGCCTCGGCACCAACCCCCTAATTGCGGGCCAGCACAGCTGAGCCAACATGGGGGGATATCGTAATTTGCTGCTGGTTTATTCCAGCAGCAAATTTCTAACATCCTCCTCCCCACACAGAACAAAGAGGATGCAGGGGAGGAGTTATAACTCACAAGCAGGTCTCAGTCACAATTCCTGTTGGGACTCCTCCTGGAGTTGTGCAAATTACACATTACCCCCATGCTCAGGGCTGTACCTAAATACACAATCTAACCCTTTCTGAATATGTATTTGCTATTAATGGTTTAGATATAGATAAGTCATGTTTAAGAGAACTAGGTTTCTTAGGTATGATTTACATCATTCTGTAAAGTATCCTCTCTTTTTTTTTCTTTTTTTTTTTTTGTATTATTCTTTAAAAAATATGTGGCATTCAAAATATCACCCACATAAGCTGGGTGAATATAAAGTGCTGGCAGAGACCACTTGGCATATAATGAATTATTTTTGTTTGCACTTCAGTTTGGCTCATGAAAATAATTAGATACCTGTATTTCTCTTCCTTCCCCATTCCCAGGAATATACTTCCTATATCCAAACTGTTTGTAGAAGAAAATCTCCTTTAGGAAAACAGTCTTCTCTTTTGTAAATATTCCATTTTGAATCTTATTAACATTTTATTTATTACAGTGTAAAACTTTTAGTAGAGTAAGTACATCTAGGGCTCTACTTTACTAATAATAAATATTGTTATGTACAAACATTATTTTCCTGAATAATGTTTACCCTGGATTTGAGCTAAGAATAATTTGATCCCCCTATTACCATAAAATTTACAAACTAGAATGCTTCATTTATTCTCTGGTTCTGAAGGAAACATCCCTAACTCTGCAACTCAGTTGAGAGAGAGAAAAATAACAGAGGGATGTAATTCCTTGTTGGCAGTGACTGCTTCGTGTTCCTTTGCTTCTGTATCTTGTAGATCACAATCTACAAGAGGCCCACAAGACATTTGTAGATAGTTATGAATATTAGACTTGTTCAGAAGGGATTCAATAACATGACTACTGTACTTACCCAATCTCAAAGAGTATCTTTTCCTGTACACCCTTTGTCACTATCCTTTCTGGTATTTCCTCTATTATGGATGGACTTGCTTCAGTGAGGTTTTGAAAGATTTGGCTCATGCTATGACATAAATCTGGGCCATCAGTCCAGCTCAAAGCATAGTATAGTGGTTTTCAACCTGTGGTCCACAGACCCGCGGGGGTCCACAAAAAAGGATCCGCAAAAATTTGTCATTATCATAGAACAGTGGTTTTTCAACCTGCGGTCCATGGATTCCTGGGGGTCCATAGACTATGTCTAAGATTTCCAAAGGAGCCCACACCTCCATTTGAAATTTTTTAGAGGTCCGCAAATGAAAGAAAGGTGAAAATCACTGGTATAGTAGATACATCAGGTCATGTTAAACTAAAGTTGCAGCAAATAGCTCATCAGTTTCAGCTATGTTGAAAACGCTCTCTAAATCCACAAGCTATTTATTCATGTAGTAGGCCTGTTCTTCCCAGTGACCCTAAATGTGCCCATAAGATTTATTACGACTGATGTACGCAACATAAATAATCCTCTCACGTATGACCTGGCAGGAAATTTAAAATATATCAAAGTGTGAGACCCAGGAAAGGTACCAAAACAAAAATCAAAAACCATCTCTGTGTTATCTTATTCTAAATGTACTCTTGGAGATGGTGTGTGAGATGTGGTATATACAATCTCACTGGAGAAATGTTCAACAAAAGACCACTTGTATCTGGTGATAGAACTTTCTGAGTTATGATTCATCTCAGATTACTTCCTGCATTTCTACCAAATAGGGATTGGTCCTGAGCATTTGCAAGAGGGAAAGCAATGAGCACTCAAGCCAAATAAGGAGCAACATCCCAAAGTCCTTCTCCACCAGCAGGATGATTACTATTAAAAATGGAAGCAGAGACACTAAAATAGAAGGATAATGAGTTGGATCCTTGAGGCTCCAGTAGGTCAGGGCTGAGCCCTCAATGCACATCCCAGTCAGCAGCGCCAACATTCTAATTTGCCGGGGAAGGAGGGAGCCCTCCCACGAGCGCGCCCCGCCCTTCACTCCTCCCTGTCCCGCCCCCCCCCGCCCCCGCATGTCGTGGAACAGCTGTTCCACGGTGGATGGGAGGTGCTGGGAGGGTGGGGGAGATTCTGATTGGCAGGGCCACCGGCGAGCTGAAGATGCTGGTCCGGAAGGGTGGCGGGGGGAGCTGGCTGCCAGTGGGTGCTCAGCACCCACCATTTTTTTCCCCATGGGTGCTCCAGCCTTGGAGCACCCACAGAGTCGGCACCTATGATCCCAGTTCTCCAATGCTGGTTCATGCTAATTCAAACAGAAGAAGGAGATGCTCAGTTGAGACCAGCTAAGCATAGCTCCTATCAAGACTGCCAAGGGGATGTACCCTTTGGATTGCCTGGTAGAACTGTTGCATAATGATCATACAAATCTTGTTGATATATTCTAAGGCAGTGATTCCCAAATATACAAGTTCCCTTTCCTGAAGGGACTCATTGAACCTTAAATCCTCTAAGAGAAAATCATTCCAGAGAAATGTTCATGTTACATTCATGTAATTATAAAAATTGAAATTGCTAATCATACCTGGTGTTTTCTTTTCACAGCTCCTTGCAGAGGACTGGCCCTTCGGAGTTGAAATGTGTAAACTGGTGCCCTTCATTCAAAAGGCATCGGTGGGCATCACTGTGTTAAGTTTGTGTGCCCTCAGTATTGATAGGTGAGACCTGTTTCATTGTTACCAAACTCTATATTTTCTTTTCAAGTCATTTTGATCATATGAAATACACCCATAAGGCCAACTTCACTTCTGCTCTCTGTTCAACGGATATGACAGCATTGACATGTGTTTATATCAGTTTAACAGAGGGCAAAATTTAGCCCTTAATCTAATAAGTGTCCACTGTTGATATTTAGGTATCGAGCAGTTGCTTCCTGGAGCCGAATCAAAGGAATTGGAGTGCCAAAGTGGACTGCCGTTGAAATTGTATTGATCTGGGTTATGTCAGTCGTCTTAGCTGTTCCTGAAGCTATAGGTTTTGATATGATTGTTATGGAATATAAAGGAAAGCATCTTAGAATCTGTATGCTTCATCCCACACAAAAAACATCCTTTATGCAGGTAAGATATTTTCTTTTTTAAACAAGTCCTTTCTCTTAAACAATACCTGTATCTAGTTTGCTCAACAGTCTAAAAGTACAAAACTTACTAAGTTTTACTTCCATTAGCTATTAAATTAATTCTTTAGTAGAAGGGTGAACAGAAACTCTGTCACTGACTTATTGTGTGGCTTTGGGCATATTCCTTAATCTCTCTGTTTCCTCGTCTGTAAAAAGGGACAATAATACTTATATCTCATTAGTGCTGTTAGAAGAATTGACAGATAGCTAATTCAGGCTTGCAAAATGCTGCACATTGTTCATGTATAAATGTTCTCTTTACTACACCCCAAACTGAACCCCTAACATGTCTCATTGTTTCCCCCCTAGTTTTACAAGACAGCTAAAGATTGGTGGCTGTTTAGCTTTTATTTCTGTTTGCCATTGGCCATCACAGCACTTTTTTATACTCTGATGACCTGCGAGATGTTAAGAAAGAAAAGTGGAATGCAGATTGCTTTAAATGACCACTTAAAACAGGTAAAAATATGCACATGAAAACACTGCTGAGTTTGATATGAGATTACAGTAGAACCTACATTAATCCAAGCACCACTGAAATTGCAGTCTCTACCTTGCTTCTGAGGAGACATTTATGAGTAGTACTGCCAACCCCAACTGTTCAAAAATCGTAAGGCCCCAAAAATTATGAGATTGACTTAAAAATCCTGAGACTTTACTCAGTTATGAGTTGTTTTCGTCTTCTGCAGTTATGACTTGTAGGGTTCACATTTTAAAGCTTTTTTTCCTGCCACTGTGAGGGCTAGAAACGTTTTTATATGAAAGCTGAGATTGCAAGGCATTCACTTGACTCCAGAAATTGGGATTTAAGAAAGACACCAAGTATTGTGAGACTCACGATAAAACTGTGAGTGTTGGCAACGTTGCAGTGCTGTAGTCAGGTATCATATTATCAAAAAACTTCATTGCAAAACACATTACAGAATATTTACTAGCATACCATGAAGAATTATCATAAGTAACTAAACCTAAACTACATTTTTAAAATAAAATATATTTGCAATCCTTACTTTCTTGTTTGTTAGCTTGTACATGAATTTGCAGTGTCATTAGTGTAAATAAGAAAGGTTCACCTATATTAATATCTTTGTAATTTATGTCTCTTGAGCTCTTTAAAACCAGACCAGAGAAAAAAGCACTAGATAATATAGAGGTGAAAACAATCTGTACTTTGAAGGAGGATGGACTGAATAACTAATCTCTTTTCCATCTGTAACTTAAGTGATTTTATGTATTGACCCCTTGAATTTTCACAGTTGAGCCATGATCAGATAGGTTATAGGTATGATTAAAATTTGTGAATAGTAGCTACAATAGTTAAAGATCTCAAAATCAATTACAATTTTTTAAAAATTAAGATGTTCTAAACTTCACCTAAGTTCCCTGTAAGCTGCACGGCCACGCAGCTGCCTATTAAGCCCCACGCAGGGGCTCAGGGCCACGGTGGGGAGGGGTGTCTCTCCCCCAGTACAGACCTGCCGTAGTGGGGAGGGGTGTCTCTTCCCGAGTGCGGACCTGCAGCGGCAGGGAGAGGTGCCCCTCCCCGCCGGCCCCAGTGCGGACCTGCCGCGGCGGGGAGAGGCGCCACACCCCGCCGGCTCCAGCACGGACCTGCCATGGACTTGCCGGGGGACAGGAGTCCCTCGCCTGGCCCAGGCCCGCCAGAGCTGCCAGGGAGAGGAGCCCCTCCCTCGGCACAGCCCAGCCCCCCTGAAGCTGCTGCGGTCGGGGAGAGGCGCCTCTCCCCCAGCCCCGAGCTGCTGCTGCGAGAGTGGGTTGGGGAGAGTCTTCTCTCCCCACCGCAGCCCCAGGGCAACCTGCACCCCAAACCCCTCATCCCTGGCCCCATCCCAGAGCCCGCACCCCCCTGCACTCTAACCCTCTGCCCTAGCCCTTAGCCCCCTCCTGCACCCCGAACCTCTCTTCCCCAGCCCTACCCCAGAGCCCAAACCCGCAGCCAGAGCCCTCATCCCCCCACAACCCAACCCTCTACCCCAGCCCTGAGCCCCCTCTCAAACCCCTCATCCCCAGCCCCACCCCAGAACCTGCACCCCCAGCCAGAGCCCTCACCCCAACCCCCTGCCCCAGCCCTGAGCTGCCTCCCACACTCCGAACCCCTCGGCCCCACCCCCGCCACATGAATTTTGTGATGTGTCACACATCACCTCCGTATTGGTGCACATAACAAAATTCATTCTGCACATCAATATAAAAAATTAGAGGGGACACTGAATTTCACCTAGGTACCACATTAATATTTATTTTTGCACTTCTATGGTATCATATATTTTGGTTTTAGAAGCGAATAATAAAAGATCAAGAGAGAAACTTTAATCCAGTTCCTTTCAATTTTGTTTCCAGAGACGCGAGGTGGCCAAAACTGTGTTCTGTCTGGTGCTTGTCTTTGCCCTGTGTTGGCTCCCCCTTCACCTAAGTAGGATTTTGAAGCTCACTATATATGATCAAAGAGACCCCAATAGATGTGAACTTTTGAGGTAAGACTGTTATGGCTGAATAAGATAACAGGCTTGTAAGGAAAATACCCCCAACCCTCTGCCTCAGCCCTGAGCCCCTCAACCGTGGCCCCACCCCAGAGTCCGCACCCCCAGCCGGAGACCTCACCCTCCCACACTCCAAACCCGTCGGCCCCACCCCCGCCACATGCATTTTGTTATGTGCACCAATATGGAGGTGATGTGTAACATATTGGTGTATATAACATATAACCATATTGGTGCACATAACAAAATTCATTCTGCACAGGAGTGGGAAAAATTAGAGGAGACACTGTCCATGACTGTGCAGTGCACTGTTACTAAGCAGACAGGCCAGCGCCGTTAGATGGACAGACTCTGGGGAAGGGAGGAGAAGAAATGCTCCAGTGATCTGATGATAAATACAATCCTTTACTTACCTCAAAGTTCAAGACTGACCATGTCATTCTCAGGATCTATACGTGAAGGAGTCTGTCTGCCTCAGTGGCAGCATTCCCCCACCTGCTTCCCCAGAAACCTGCAAAGGGCATTCTGCCAGTCCAGAGATCCATGCAGAGAGACAGGATAGGCTGGGTTTGGGGTCAGGGAGATGCATGTCATCCCCTCACTGCTGCCCTGAGCTACTGGAAAGTGAACTAGTGCAGTCCAAGACAGAAAGAAGTGCAATGAGTCCTCAAAGAGGAGTCCACTTTTTGCAGAAGTTCCCACAGGACAGCTTCATTGCAGTTGTGTATTAAGGTCGTGGTGAGGTATGCCAAGGACACGGGGCCTCTACACAGATGGCTCTAACCCGTGGAATCTATACTGTAGGATTTGTGGGCCTTATTACGGATTCTGGAAGGCGAAAACCCTGCCTCCTCTTCTCTTCCCATTAGAACAACTGGGAATAAATCTCCATGAAGAAAACCTCATGAAGATGTTCTCCTCTACATCTCCCTCCGACTGGTTGGGGTGATCAGGCCCTTTGTAATCACCATAACAAAGAATGAGTACTACTATCCAAAAATGTGCTATGAGGCACAATGTTTTCCTCTGAATAACCCATTCACATAGTTTGCCAGCATTACTGTTGCCATACTTGGTAGTAAATCATGTCAGGGTTGAGCCTGATGTTTACAACTGTGACCCTTCGATAAGCATTATCAGGAAGTAGTGTATGAATCACATTTATTTTAATTTTCACACAGCTTTTTTCTTGTATTGGACTACATTGGTATTAACATGGCTTCGCTGAATTCCTGCATTAACCCAATAGCCCTGTATTTGGTGAGCAAAAGATTCAAAAACTGCTTTAAGGTAAGAGGCCATCTAAGACTGCTTTTCACCACATTAGAAAAACACGTTCTCTCTGGGTGAAATTCATTCCAGGCAGAGGGACATGTGCCACTTAAGCAAGGACTTACCCCTTCAGATTCAAATGGAACTTTAAAAAATGCATAGGCCTAGTACAGGCATTCTGCATAGGGCCTGATCCTGCAAGATGCACCTTGTTCATATGCTGCATTTCACCCTTTGTGCACTATAAATTATTGTCTATTTGCCTTTTTTGAGCTGGATCAAGAACTCACTCAATAGTTTGATGGGGGTTGATAAATCATTTTCTTAGGGCAGTTCAGGAGTGTACTTTTTGGTCTTTATTCCTCTCATACAGAATGAACCTTAAAACTTCATGAGTCCAAAGACAAATTATTAGGGCTGGCCAGAAAACAATTCTGTTTCATGAAAAGTTTCAAGGTTTCGAAAAATGTCAAGGTGGAACAAAACAGAGACCTTCAAAAACTGTGTGTGAAAGAGAGCAACCCACCTCAGAATAGCCACGTGGTTAGGGCATCTCACCTGGAATGTGGGCGACCTAGGTTCAATCCCTGTTCTGCAAGTGAGCGCCCTAATTACCAAGCTACTGGGTTTCCCACATCCCATGTGAGTGCCCTCGTCACCTGGCTATTCTTACATGGATCTCTAGTTCTTTCCCTCTTTTCTTCCCCTTGCCCCTCTCAGACCAAAAAACCTTGTTCATAACATTTTGGTTTGATTAAATTTCATTTGGTCAAACAAATTACAACCCGCTCTTGTCTCATTTCCCTCCTCTGATTCTAGAGAATATAATGTCAGATATTAACTGTCATTACGTCTTAATGAGATTTTAGTGTTACACTCCAACTTTCTTGTGGTCCTATCTATAATGATGGCCCAGTTCTGAAAGCTTTCCCCACTATTGGACCACCCATTGAAATTAAGAGCGTGCAGCATCAGAACAGACTTGTAGGATCAGGCCCTAAGTTTGGAAACTGCTGGGCAGTGGGAGAGAAAAATTCCACGAGGCAGGGAATTCTTCACGGTTTACAAGTTGTACCCAACTCCCACACACCAATCCTGCATTGGCAGAGGGATTGAATGGAAAAAATTCACTTTCCTACCTTCAGATTGAAAGAGAAAGGGGGGGAAATCACACAATTTTTTGTAAAAATCACAATCAAGTGTGAGAGATGCACTCAGGTCTTACAACACCCACAGGTATAAAACTAAAAGAAGGATTACAGGAAGAATGAAAATACAACATCTTTCATTCCATTTCCAGATACATTAAAAATTGCAGGCCACATTCAATCCAGGCTTATAGGGGGCTGCATTTGTTCTTCCCATTGTAAAACAGAGTTATAATGGCCCCTAAATTCTCAGTCAAGCCTGGGTAATAGCAATATTTCAATGCATTGTGCAAAAATGTGCATAATAGAAAGATGTAAAATGATGATTCTTTTTATTTAAAACAGTCATGTTTGTGTTGCTGGTGCCAATCCAAAGACATGCTGTCCCTGGAGGAAAAACAATCCTGCTTAAAGTTCAAAGCTGATGATCATGGATATGATAATTTCCGCTCCAGTAATAAATACAGTTCATCATAAAAAAATGGATCCTCTGAAATTAATTTCAGTGCCTTTATTTGAGTCTGACTGACAATTGCTGTTATAGATTAAGACAGTAGAATTTTTGAAAAATCTAGTTTTCTGTTTGCACAAAAAGTAAATAAAAAATTGATTGCCCACAGTTACATAACATTCATAATTATGCATGGTATCATTAGCCACTTGCAAAACATGAAGAACAACAGCAGAAACAACTAATTGTTAAAGCACTTAAATTCTTTGGAGACAGCAATTCCAGACCATCCTCACTTCCAGTATATCAGTCATTTGTATTCATTATAAGCGCCTTAGGAACTAGAGTCACAATTCTTACTAAATAGCAAACCATATCTTTTGTTGGATCAAAGCCAATATTGTATATAACTTAATGTATTATATTTGTAAAGCAGATTGAGTGTCTAAATTGTTTTTAAAAAAATCAAATCCAAAATACTTCATAGCACAGTTTAAACAAACAAACAAACAAAAAAGTACTTTTATCTGGAATGTTACACTACTACTAGCTGAGAACAATACTAACAGGATACAGTCAAGTTAAAAATCACACTTCTGTCTAAATATTTTTACCTACTACTATTACAAGTAACATTTAAGGTCACTACAAATATTGTTCTCTCTTATCAGTTTGTTTATTTCATGCATTTTTGGCAGCACTTTTAATAGTCCAGTTCACTGTTTCCCCAGTTATTTGACATAGTGTTTCACATAATAGAGGAGAAAAACATTTTTAAATGGAGGAAAATATGATTGCAGAATCACAAAAATTCTGCGCAGTCACTGAAATTAATGATTTTTTAAATTGATTAGATATCAAGTTTACAGCATCCCTTTTAAATAATGGGCCTTCAAGTAATTGACTGTAGTTTAGCCAACTTTATCTTTCTAGAGATTACAAATGAAATTGATTTCTCATGGGAAAAATCAGAAGCAATCTAAATGATGGTTGGGAAAAAGTACCCTTAATATAGCAGATAGTACAAAATGTAACAGAGGTAGACAGAGCATTTTGGGTTCTAATTGTATTTAGTTCTGCTAGGTCTTTAAGAAAATATTCACAAACTGTACTTAAAAGGCTAGTACTACGTCATACAGTAATTCTTGACATTGTTATAAAATGTTTTTTCTTTCCATGTGGGAATAGCATTTGTGATTAGTTTCTACTTCTGTAAATATTTTAGTGAAGTATAATTAAATGTAAAATATTAAAATATGGGCAGGACCCTATAAGAATATAGAGAGATAAAGATGCCTGTGGTAAACATGATGTGTATTGCCAGGAGCAGTTCACATTTTGTGTATGCATGGCAGACTAATGCTTGTCTTTTTAAATATTTTAATCCAAGCAACTCATGCGTTAAATCTTTTGCTAGTACTAGTTACCAATACTAGGATTAGTAAAAGCATGACTCTTTGGCTTTGCATCTCCAATTGATTTGTTGCAGATTCTCCAAAAAAATTAACACATTTCAAGCAGTAAATCATGAGTTTTTCCTACAAATATCAACAGAAAACATTTTGAAAGTGAGAAATGTTTTCAGCACATACCATACTTTATTATAATACAGTATTGGTCAAACTCAGGAATTTTCCTACCTTCCAAATGTGTCAAGTGTAAGAATTCCTCGTACACCTTGTCCACAAAGTGCCTTAGATAATCTCAGGATAAAAACAGTTTGAATCAGATCTTGAACTTTTGTAAATTGGTGTTGCTCCATTGGAAACTACTGGAGTTATGCCTGTTTACACCAGCTGAGGATCCGGGGGAGGGGGAGAGGGGGGCGTTTTCCATCGTTAGTTTGCTATTTTCATCACCCTTTGTCCATAAACCCAACTACCATACACTTAACAGAATGAAATACATGGGGGGGTTGTTTCTTTAAACAGAAACACAAAGTAAGAAGTCATTCAAGATGTGTTCTGCCAATTCCTAAAGTAGAAAAATAGTTTTTTGAAGTAAAAATAATTCCTTTTCTTGTGCATGAGAAGTCAATAATTTGACTAGTATACCATGTAAATATTATGAATGTTCAACACACTGTTTATTTTATCAATTTTCACATTGAGACGTGAATAAATGCAAATAAACAATTATTTCTGTGAAATGCATTTCATATATTAAAAATGGGTAACCAACTAAATCCTAAATTTGATACTGGTCAGTGTTATTTTCATAAAGCTATATCATTACAATATTGTACATGTATATTATTTTTATTTCTGTTGAAATGTAGCTGTTGTATTCTACAACTGTGTAACATGTTTTTTGTTTTTCCTGGACTAGTTCCTTGTTAAGTTGAACCCTCATAGGCCCAGACATTTAGGTATTGCAGACAAAGGGCATGTGCACTGCCTAATTTTCAGAACATAATATATACTTAATGGAAAACTTTTTTTTTAATTTCCAGTATTTACACAGCAGTATTTTTTCCAGCAACTATATTTTTCCTGTAATAACAAAACTTGCTGCTTACATGGGTTAAAAAAAAATACAAGGGAAAACACAAGAGAATCTGTATTCTAGCTAGAAACCAAGATATGAAGGATGGGATTTTCAAGAATGCTCAGTGTTGGCAAGTCAATGGAAGTTTAACTATTGGCTTCCGTAAGAGAAGTTAGGCCACCACTTCGAGCTTTTAAAATACCCATCTGAAATTTGCTACCTGTCCTATCATCCTTGAATAAATAGTAAATGCAAAATTTGTTTTCAAGGATGAGGAGTTATCTAGATTAGTGATGAGGTGAAAGGGAGTGAAATTGGCTCTGGTGTAAAGATCTAGGCTGGCAGACATCTCATGTATCCTCTATCAGCCATATGGGGCACTTGTACACCATTAGGTACCATGGAAAAGATCTGTGCACTATCCCAGAAGAGCCTGGCATAGCAGGCCAACATGACTGGGAGCCAGAGAAAGGATCCTAGATTCCTCAGCCCTGGTACCCTGTGCAATGGCCACAGAGCAACTTAAAACTCTATTTCAATCCCTAGGCTAGATTAACAGCCTCAGAGGGGCCTATCATGGGCGGTGGGTGAACCCCCATTTGGGGAGGCTAACCCACCAGCCCTGCCCCTTCTGCCCACAGCACCCCCTCCCCATAGCTAGAGCTTCGAAGCCCTCCTACCCCCAGTGGCTGGAGGAGCCCTAGCCCAGCCACTCCAAGCCAGTGACCAGGCCCAGGGCCGGCTCTACCATTTTACCGCCCGAACTGCCAAAGCAAAAAAAAAAAAAAAAGCCACCCGGACTGTGCGGCCCCAAGAATGGACGAAATGCCGCCCCTTAGCATGTGCTGCCCCAGGCACGTGCTTCCTCTGCTGGTGCCTGCAGCCGGCCCTGACCAGGCCAAGCCCTAGGCCACCAGCCAGCCCCAGCACTGGGTCAAGCCGCTGGCCTGAGCACCAGCCGCTGGCAAGCCCAAGCTCCAGACCACCAGCTAGAGCTGAGCTGCTGCCAGCTTCAGGGGAGGGGGGGAGAGTGGCAGGGCCTCAGGGCGGAACGTGGATAGGGCCATGGCCTGGGGTAGGGGAAGCTTAGCCTGCCCTGGCCTTTGATACCAACCACCCATGGGGGCTACGCAGGAGCTTTGTGCTTTGGCCATGAGTTAGCGGTTGGCTTTCACCTCCTCATCTTCTCTGCACTCCACCCACATAGTGCTTTATGTGAGTGAAGTGGGTTTCATGCTGGGTGAATTGCACTGATACACTGGTACTGCATTTAGGAAAAATCAAATGCAAATACAGTATTAGTACATAGTGACCATTGTATGTTGTTGGTATTTAACTATCCCAAACTGCTTTTAATAGACACATGTACTGGCTATACCAAGACACAGATGGTTAGCAGTGGAATGTTGTGTGTACCTACATGAAAATGTAAAATCATTTTTTTCTTTATTGTTGTGTATAACCATGTAAAATGATTGCTTTTTATGGTCACTAAAATAGCAACTTTTGTGTTTGCTACAGTGTAAACAAACTGAATTACCAATAAAAATATTTTAGTTGCTTCACTGATGTTCTTTGATCTTTCTTTCTCTACAAACACTCATTTATCAAGCTGTTTTACAATGAAATTGATGTAAAAAGCATCAAGCATTTCAGAGTTAAAAGTCAGTGATTTATAAGAAAGGGTTAGGTTATTCTACTAAATGAAAGCTGGAAATGGTTCAGGCTTGAGTACGTGTTGCAAAGTTTTCTAATGTTTGTCTGAAAATCAGTCATGCCTGTCTTTGCATTCCCTGTTTTTGCTCAAAAATGTCAATTGCAATCTCTTCCTACATACGCATAAATAGTAATACACTGTCCTGTGTTAGGAACACAGCAAGGTTGAAACTATAAAAGAAGGAAAGTTTTACATCATTATCCTTGATGGTGCAGCATTCAAGGTGGAAATATAGCATGCATTTATATGATGGCGGTATAATATTTTTCATATTTTTAGATGTTCCAGGGGTTTACTCATGTTTATAAATTCCTATGCTCACAACTCCTATACTCCCCAAATCTATTCTTTTTTTATTTTTATGCGAACACTTTGGTTCCCCTGTGTTTAAAGGGCAGCCTATTCCATTAATATAGGTCCTCCCTTCTCCATGTTCCCAGGACTTTCATTTCCCCTATGCATGGAACAGAGAGCACTTCCAGAGGCTATCTTAGAGACCTTGAACTTAAACTGTCTATGTCAGTGATCATCAGACAGCAATGGTTCAGGAGCCAAATTAGCGATTAACGTTACCCAAAAGAGCCACAGTTGTGTGAATTTGTTGTTTCATTTACTATAGTACTATGTATTCATATTTAAACAGTATGATGGGGAAATACTTAGTTTATATTATTCTTACAGCAAACTGACTTATTTTATTATTATTTTATCAACTACAGCTGGTTAATAACATAGGGAAAGCATCCTGATAGGTTAATAATTAAATCACACAGTGTTTTAATATCATGTGCGGCAAAGGCACAAATTAAATGTAAGATCATTATCATTACTCTATCCGCACCCTTTTTTCCCCCCAATATATGTCAATACAAAGTTGACTAGTTCTAAAATATGCAATGTAGTTTATTGGTCCAATAAAACATATTACCTCAGCCACCTTCTCTCTCTTGATCTGAATTACTGGCTCTGTTAAATAGTTTTATAAGTATGCTCTTTAAGAAGACTTTCATTTTCAGTTTGCATGCATCTTTCATTTGTATAGCTTGAAAGATTTGTTGTGACCTAAAAGACATCAAATAAAATTCAGGAGTTTGGATAGCCTTTAAAACTATTTAAATTGAATGTATGCACCTACTCAGAAGCTACACTTGAATATTGTATTGACTTAATGACTAAAACACCAACTCACAATGTCAAATTACAATAAAGGACTGTGTCGTGGAAAAAACCACCCAGGCAGTAATTTGATTAGAGACCTAAGCCTGAGGCCCGTTTATTGAACACACACCAACACGTTGGGGGTAGCAGATTGGATACTGCGCCCCCCGATACGAAGCATCACTCGAGTATATAAAGCTGAAAACCGCAAATACATCATACATTTAAGTAATAATTGCCCTTATTTGGAATTAACACCTGACAGGGGTTAGGGTCTTTTTTGGGGTCTTTTTGGTACTTTCCAATGTGGTTGCTCACATACCTTTTATGGAAGTAATAAGGGTTAGGGTCTCGGCTGGTACTTTCCAGTGTTTAGCAACCATTCCTTTTATGGGGTACCATTACACCAAGTATGTCACGGGGTACAGCAATATCACGGGGTAGTTACACAACAGGCATAAGGGAAGGCATGGGTTACAGTTACACATTTCTTAAGCTTAAAGGTTACCGTTATAAATGCTTTACACTTATTGGTTAAAATTTTATCTTACACAAGCAGTTGTTATATTTCATAAGCATTAGGCACATATTACAAATAGTTCCTGCTTCTGGGGCTTTTCATTCCCCCCCCCCCCCCCCCCATAGGACACTATCTTGATTTGATTCAGGTTTTAAGCCTGTTAGCTACAAAGCAGGCCCAGGCCAGCAAACAGAGGCCTAGGCAATTGTGGGGGGTGGGGGGTGGGGGGGGGGTGTTCTTTTCCTGCACAACTGTAAAAAATATATCAGATGGTGTTTTAAGTTTTTTCCCATTCCCACAAAATGTTGTGAATAATTAAACAGTTTATCACAAATAACGGAATATAAATAGTTGACAAAAAAGTTGAGTATTTTGACATTCATAAATGAAAAATCTAACTGATATTATGTCAGCCTCTACATTAAATATTTAAATTAATCAAAAACATAAAAATGTGCTCTGGGTTATTAATGATCAAGAAAATATTGTAGATGTTCAAAGAAAGATACTGTGAAAGAAAAATGGATATAACAATTGTCAGAACAGAATCTCTTGGATCTTACATTGCTAAAACTATCATTTGGTATGCTTGGATTTCAACTTGACTTTAATTGAAAATGAAAGACTTGAAAAACAGTATGTTCATCCTGGTGCAACAGATGCAAACAAGTATTGTGGTCTTCCAAATCTTTCAGCTCTTGCCAAAAAAAAAAAAAAAAAAAATCACAAAATTATTACTGAGTCAACAATTAAATCCTTGTTTGGATTTATTTAACATCATTTGGTATATTATAGCTTTAGGCTCAATTTCAGCACAATTACAGCTGCTGTAAAGGTTGTGGATTGATGGACAACTACGACTGATAATTAGGACTCCGTCACGGATTCCTTGACTTTCTGTGACCTCCGGGACTTCTGCAGCGGCCAGTAAGGCTGACCCCCAGGGCTGCCCAAGCAGTTGGCTCAGGGGCCAGCTGCTCAGGCGGCCCTCGGGATAACCACACCGGCCCTGCTGGAGCGGCTCCGCAGCCAGGCGCCCGGGCGGCCCTGCAGCCAGCCGCACCGGCCACTGCTGGAGCAGCCCCAGAGCCAGCCGCACCAGCCAGCCACTGCTGGGGCGGCCCCGGGCAGGTGGCCCTGGAGATAGCCTGGGAGTGGTCCCTGGGGGCAGCCGGAGAAGCCACTGCTCGGTGGCCTTCTGCAGCTGGTGCCACTGGCCCCGGGCCATCCTCAGCAGCTGTAACTTAAGCCCCCAGGGCTGTCTAAGTTATGTCAGGGGCCTAGCTAACTCTCAGAGTAGTGCAGGAGCTGGTGGCTGCAAAGATGGGTTAAAGCTATCATAGACTACTCTCAGCCTGTGAGTTCTGTGCTGCACCTCTTAGAGGGTCACAGCACAGAATCTCATCTTGATTCAGATCCTTTTCAGCAGCGTTTGTGTAACGTAACGCCGACGGTCGGCTGTGATCAAACCTGGGACTTCTGGAGCTTAATGCATGGGAGCTAAAAGACTTTACTGCAGGAGCTAAAAGACACACATCACTTAGCCCAGGCTGTATCAGGCTCATCAATCTCTAGCTGATCTAGGTGCCACTAGAGGGGGACAGAGTGCCACACCAAGCAGGCATGGGTTCCATTTGCTCAGCCATTTTTGACACTGCCCCTGATAGTTTCTTTATTTTCTTCTCTTCAGTATGTGCTCGGTGCATTTGGAGCCCATTGCAGGCTGTTGCCCCAAAGTTTTCCCTCAATAGGAGCTGTCACGTGAAGACATGGAGGCAGGGGTGTCAAGTGTTGTAAATCAATGAAGCACCACTGTCTTTAATGAGCTCCACAAACTGAGAATTTGGCCAGGCATTAATGGGAGGATGTAAAGCTTCAATCTCATTTTTTGTTGATGACTGACTTCAAGAGAGCCATACACTGGCATTCCTAAAATAGGGCTGAGATGCTCAACACTCTCAACTCTTATTGACATTAGAAATACTGATCCTGTTCATCACCGCACAGGAAATGCTCAGCATTTCGCAGGATCACTCCTCTGACCTGGTAATGTTCTGTAATTGGTAAAACTGGTAAAAAAAAATTGGCTGAGTAGTTTTCTGTCAGAAAATACAGTTTTGTCAAAGTCTAAATGTTTCCCAGGAAAGTGTCAATTTTTAAAAAAATTTAGATGGAAAAAGTTTAAACGATTCTTTTTTTACTTTCTTGTTTAATTTCATTCATGTTGAAATGTTTTGTTATGATAACGTCGAAGCTGTCATTCTGATTTTATCATTGATTTTGTTTTAACTTCGATAGTATTTTAAAATATTGATTTTAGCTTTCTTTCATATTTAAGGGTAAATATAATATTTAATATTTTAATGTAAAAATCAAAATCAAAACAAAATGTCAATGGTTCTGAATCAAAAATGTTCAGAATTTGTGTTCCACAGGAAAATTTTGGTTTATTTGCTCCAATTCAGAACAATTTTTTTTTTCAAAATATTGGAATTTCCTATGGAAAGGAAATTCTGGTTTCCAACCAATTCTAGTATGGAGTTAAGGATTCCTATGAGATGGGCTTGTATATCAGCTTTGGTTGCTTGACAGAGTCTAGAAGGGTAGTTATGTGTAACATGATTTTAAGATACTCAATTATTGTATCTATATTTAAACTATGTCTAAACTATTTTTAACGTTCTAAACTGTCTATATCAGTGTGAGCGTATGATGCCTGCATCCTGATATCTGCATTGGCTGCATGTTGTTTCCAGGTGGAGTTTGTGGTGTTGGGTTAGACACTTTTTAAAGCCCTAAATGCTGAGCATCTACAACTCCCAACAGAAGTCAGTGGGAAATGAAAATTAGAGCTAAAGTGTCAGAAGTTGGTACCCCAAAATTGAGGCAACCAAAATCAGTGCCCATGTTGGAAAATTTGGCTCCATGTGACTTCAGATCTTTCCTATGTAAAAGACTAACTTTTGCTCCTGTGTGACACTAGTATAGCTGAAACCAGTGGAGGGGCTTGGAGAGTCTTGTTGGTGTGGAGGAGATGGAGTCATTGACAACGTTTTTTTTGTAAGGATCCTTCATGTTTGTACTTTTGTGCAGGTCACGAGGGAAGTTGAGCTGTGGGGGACTTGAGGATTTTGTGAGAGGTGAGGTGGAACTGGGGAAGTTTAGTTATATTTTTGTCTTTTGTATGCCTGTTGACTATTGTGCTGCTAATGGTTTTTGCTACAGATACTGCTTTTAATGACATCTCAAAACCTGGAGTAGACTTTTTAAAATGTTTAAATAAATAGATAGACAAAGCCATCATCTTCTGTTCCTGGGGAGCTTTATCTGTTGCTTCTGATCTATCCTACCACCAGTCAGAAAATCCCACTGGATTTATGCTTATTACCTGCTGATGATGTTAGTACACAGATAAGTATAGAAAGATAATTTAATAAGATTTCATTTATCAAAGGATTTTTTCTGTAATTTCATTTAAATAACATGAACAGAGAAGATATATACTCATAACAGGGAAAACTAGCAAAATAATACATTTGGAAGCAATGTATCTAATAAAGAGATGCATGCATTTACAGGGACCTTCAAATAGTAATTCTAGTGTTTGTAATCCTTTGATTTTACCGTACTTCATGAAAAGCAGGAAGATGGCTCTGAGACACATGGTTATACCTACAGATGTCAAATACAATTAATGGAGATAAGGAAACACATTCTTTACCATCAATTATACAGGTGGAGGGAACAAGTTGTCCATTTTAATTAAGGACTTCCACCTGAAAGCCTCCCTACCTGACAAGTGATATCAATTCCTTCCCCTTCAATGTAGCAGAACTTCTTAACCCTGTCCCTACACATAAGCCACATAGGGAACAACACCAGAACTCTGTGTGATATGGGACTGTAGATTGGCAGTTCAAGATCCTTTAAAAGAAGCACATGAATTATTCTGTGGTGATAGACACTCTGTATAGACAGCCAGACGACAAACAGTTACTACATTATTTGAACACAGTGTAAACCAGGAATTCTCAAAGCTGAGTTCTGTAATACTCAGACAATGATTATCTGTAATTGTAATTAGGAGTTTTCATTTTATTTTTATATACTGACTTTTTAATGTGGTCCATGTGACTATAGTATCTGGAAACCCTGGTTGAGGCAAGCAGAATAAAGTAATATGAAACCAGAGCATTAGAGCTGGAAAATTCCAAGGAAACCAAAGATACTTACCAGGATGAGACCCCATCCTGTAAACAATTCCTTTTATGTT
This sequence comes from Emys orbicularis, assembly GCF_028017835.1. Lineage (NCBI taxonomy): Eukaryota > Metazoa > Chordata > Testudines > Emydidae > Emys > Emys orbicularis. Next base: position 286,630,738 of record NC_088683.1, read on the forward strand.
ATCCAACTGTGAAGTGGACACAATCAGCTGCTGAAAGGGAATGAGAGAAATATCCTGGTGCACTCTCTTACCTACAGATGTTTGCTACAGACAACAAGTGTGCAAAGGATTTTGTTTTTTTAAACTGTTACTCACTCACAAAAGAGTTGGCCACTTACATGACAGTTATTTCCTCTACAGTACAAGTGATGTGGCCCCATCAGCTGCAGTCTCTCCAAGTATTTCTCCTAAACTAATACTTCCTGGAAGCAGGAATATCACATCTATCAGAGCCCAAGTGCAATATTCAGCTAAGAAAACTGGAGATAATATATCAAAGTGTAGCTGATGTACAAAGGGAACAATATATACTCTACCGTTTCAGCCTTCACAAAGCATCAGATACATAAATCACTTCAAAATGCTAAAAGGCAAAATACCGCGAGGAAAATACAGCATCTCAGCAAGGATGAGATTCTCCTTTCCTTAGAAGAATCAAGCACTTTGTGGAGTGTCCAATTTATTTTAGAACAAGCAAAAGGCACCTGCACATGATCTACAGTGAATTGTACATTTGACAATCAATGATAAACTGCAGTGTTTGCACCCAAATAAAACAGAGAAAGCCATGCTACATTTCAAGGGTCATGACTCCCAGATGCATCAGACATTCTGCCACTTTCATGATTCTGAAGATGAATGTGCTCTTGCTCAGCCCAATGGGGGCTGAGAAACTGAAAATATCCCTTCCACTGTTACTCTGCATAGAAAGTGAAAGCAATGGAAAGAAATGTCATTGTCACTAAGCTACATATTTCACATGCTCTAAACCAGGGGCTCCCATAACAAATTTTTTGGTGGCTTCAGAGTGCGGCCACCAACTCTTGCTGGTGGCCACTCTAACAGTTTTTCCAAGCTGGAGCCCCGCCGCCCTGGGCTGAAGCATGGAACCCCGTAGCTGTAGCCAAGGTGGGAGGAAGCTGAAGCCCAGAGCCCCAGGGCTGAAATTAGGGAGGAAAGGGCTCTGAAGCCAGAAGCCCAACTCCAAAGCCCCTACGCCCCCTGGAAGGTGAGTCAGGAACTCACCGGCTGCCTACGGAGTTGAAGGTTCCTCCCTCACTGAGCACACACCCTGGCCTCACATGTCTGCAGATGCGCTACCTGGAGCCCCCAGGAGGCTGCCTGGTGCATGGCGCTGATCCCCTGCTGATGGTGCCAGCAAACACCAAGGCAGAGCATCCAGGAGCTACAGCTGGATGCTGAAGGGAGGGGGCCGCTGCTTTGTCACGGTGGCCGCATTTGAGAAACACTGCTCTAAACAGCCAAAAACTTATGTGAATGCAGTGCTAACAATGAGAAATTAAGCCCACAAAAACCCTGGTATTCAAGAGTTAAATTTCTATATCACCATTAACTAAACCATGTCACACCTATATAGATTAATTTTGTACCTTAATATATAGTTCAATAATATATCATTTGTGCAGCATGGATGAGTAATCATCGCTGTAAGAAACTTTGGCTTGGGGTGCTTAGTTTCTCAGATCTGATGTTTGAGTAAAAAAAATGTTAACTAGTTTTCTAGTTAACTAACATTTTCCTAACTAGTTATGAGGGAATTTGTAAGAAAAGGAGAACAAAATAGGAAACTCTTTTGCACTGGAGGAGTCTTAACTGTACTGTGGTGGCCATAAAAATGTTGCAGCCTAAAAGAAATGAATAATAAACCTTCTGTTGTGAATGCGCAGACACATAGGGCTAGAATCTGACATCAGGAACGCCACCGTCAAGTTAGAATAACCCCATTTATTTAAATAGCTTTACTCCTAATTTCCACTGGTGTAAATGAGATCTGACGCTGACCCATGATTTCATAATGGTAAAATGCAAAGTTGATTTTCTTAAATTGTGGCTGGATTTTCATCCACTACTTTGTTCAAAGGTTACAGCTTCAGCAGCTGCAATTTATTCTAAGCCTAAAAGTTTTATTTTTGAGAAAGAGATGAGCACATATATATAGATATAGATACACACACACTTTTCAAGTCTTAGAATACAGTACCTTTGGTAATATATGCTACTTTTAAAGTCATTGGGCAATTAGCTGATGAGAAAGAGGGTTAAGAATAAAATTAACATAAAAGCTTCCTCGCCTCCAAACAGTTCAGTTGCAGGAAGCTCAGGAAACCTGGAGAGGAGAGGAGGGGTCTCAGGCCAGCACCTTCACCATAAGATTATCCTCTCCCTGCAACTGAAACCACCACGGATCTCAGCAGGAACAGTCATGGTGCTAATTTAAAGTAGTGGCAGCCTTGGGTTTCTGTCCGGAGATCCAGTCTGGGTCCCTCCTCTGAATGTCTCATGTATCCCACTGACTGACAACTGCGTTGTGTCCTGGCTAATAGCCATTGCAATGGGGCACTTCTGTAACACCTCCCTTCTGTTGTCAGAAGCCTTCAGAGCTTGTTATGAGCATTCATCCATTAAGCCTGTGAGGACAGTTAATATCATGGTATCATTGCTGGCATACTACTTTTATATATTTTTTTAAATGTTGGGCACAGCTTTTAAAAGTCATCCATAATTTCCACTTTTTCTGTCTTCCTTGTGTCTCTACGAACAGACTACATAAATTTGCACTTTTATCCTCCTACAATGGGTCTTTGTTGTACTAAGGGTGCTGTTTGTCTTCTGAATTGGGAGCTCGCTGAACCTGACAACACGCACACCTGCCTATTTTCAGACTTACTCGGCAGGGTATTGTGACAATTGTATTCAGTACAGAAGGATTTCAATGTAAAACATGTGGCTGAGAGACTTTAGAGAATGGAATCAGTCAGTGCTGGAATCTCTCATTGTGGACTTGATAAGGAAATGGATCATGTGTTATTTGAAATATTTTTGTACTCCTTCCCCTCTTTCAAAAGGGATGAATGTTATTGATACAGGTGACTGGGGACTAAGCTGGGCTTAAAGTCTCCAGATTTTCTTTTGTAAACTAATATTCAAAAATCAGAAGTGGCATATTTTTAATAAGAAAGGAATGCACTGCCTGTTATTTTTAAACTTTGCCTTGAAGAGAAAATTCGCCTTCATAAGACTGACCCTTTAAACTGCCCCCAGGTACAGCTGAAACATACAAATAGTGTTTTATATGGGAGCAAGATGTCTATAGAAAAACTTCCTTCAGCCTCCATCAGTTTTTTCTATCAGTCCTACTAACTGCTCTTGTTTATCTACAGTACCTTTAACTTATACTCAGAGATCTTGAACATACATCTATAATATGTTGTGAACTAACTCTGACTCATAACACTCCCCACAAACATCACTTCCCACTCTATAATTCCTGTCGCTGATTTCTTCTTATCATACACCGAATTTCAGTTCCTGGTCCCCACACTAAACACTCTACACAACTCTTTCCCCGCTTACATCTCTGCTTTAATTGTTCCCTACTCCCCTTGATCTGTGACCCTGCTAAGCTTCCATTCTAGTGTTCTTCACCCAATCTCGTCATCATGCGTCTTTCATACTTAGAACTATCTTCCACTTCTTCTGTGCCAGGCAGACTTACTTTCCTTCTTCAAATCCCTTCTTAATTCTGTTCTTCCCAGGTTCTTGTAATGCACTAGTCACCATTGTATCCAAGTATACTTCTTTTACAATGCCTTCCTATGCTTACCTCTTCAATAATATTTGCATGTCATTGTTTTTGAGTAGTTATCTGTTGTATAGTATACCATAAGAATTAGGTTGCAAGTTCCTTAGGGCCAAGAACTTGTTACTTATGTTTGTAAAGCCTGTAGTCTGTCTATTGATAGCACAAAGTTCCCAACCTTGTTTCACTCATGGTCTTGAAGCTGATAATATTTTTCTCCCATAATTCCACATCCCAGAATCCTTTGCAACTTATTTTAAAAAGATCAAAAATGCAGCTCTTTTGCTGATCTTTACCTATAAGACCATATCACTGCCTGCTGCTCCCAACATGGTCCCTTTGTGACTACAACCAGTCATAATAGATTAGAGTCACCGTTAGGCAATGCCAGGACCGGAGACAATGTAGAACCAGCCCCCTCAAAATCAGGAGCTGCTTCGAGCTCCTTTGTACCCATATCTTCTTCTCTTCTCCCTCATCACCTGCAGCCAGTGGATTCTCTAGTTCTTTATGTATTATCATGGCAAGGAATTTGGTGATCAGCTTGTTTTCTTTTAAAATAAAGAAGTCCTGCAATATTTCAGGCTATATTTGCCACCTAAACAAAGTCTTTTTTGTTTCTTAATTTGGAGTCATATTGTATCATCTTTTTTAAGTCATAGTTTCATCAGTTGCAATTATTTTATTTTATTTTTTATTATTTTTTGTTGCTTAACAAAAATATTACTTCTGCCTTAAAAAAAAAAATCAATGTCATGGTATGCTCCCTTATTTTTTTTTTAAAAAAAGTCTCAGAATCTCTGCATTCCCAACATTCTTTCACCCCACCACTTTCACCATTAGAATAAAACAAATACAAAAAAACCCTGCTTTATGTACAAAGACATGTAAAGGCACACCATTCCAGTTCAATGTAGAGATTTAAATCATTCAAACATCAAGTTTCATGCCTGTTTAACTGGATACTATCATCTCCTGTGTCAAATGCAAACAGTGAGATCAGGAGAAATATTTTTCTGTGGGAAGCATTTCTACTGTACAGGCACTTCTAAATTATTAGAATCCCTTTATTACCTTTCTGCAGTCTGTAGATCAGGTCTGGACTTTATAAAGTGCTAGCAGGAGTATTTAATGGCTGATAGGTATTCAGGGGTCATGCACCAACGATAACATGGGGAGCCACTATTTCATATAGGAAAGTAAATTAATAATTTCCTAATACAGACTATGGTTAACCATAGCTTGGCTCTAACTTAAAAATATGCATTTGTATTTCTTTAACTTTTTCCATTTTTTTGCCCTTGGAGAAAACCCAGATGAAAAAATGTTATTCTGGGAAAGTGACAGGCTCAGTACTGTGTCATCCTTTATAAGATCAAAATTTCTGATAATTATCTCATATGTTCTCTGTGTATTCCTTTCAAATACACTACAGCAGTATACAAAAGTATGGCTGCAATATTTAGGGCAATATTCTTACATTGAAAAAGTATATTTATTATTAATTCATATTTATAGTGCAGTAACATAGAGGTCCCAATCTGGGCCCCAGTGTGCTATGCACTATAAAAACATGCAGGAAGACATAGTCTCTGCCCCAAAGATTTTATAACACTGGTCTACAATTTTTGAGAAGTCGTCTGCTTCAGAGATAAAATGTGCTATTTATTATGTATTTTGATGTGCTGAATTCAAATATGACAATTAAAACGACTGATTGGCTACTGTTTCTAAGATATTTAAGTTTTTACATTTTATGTCTATGTATATTGTGTAGATAGTAGAGTTTTAATCATAAATTGTAAACCTAGGGCTTTTCATGTGTTTATGGTTGCTTTACAGGATAATATTTCACCTGTCCTGTTTATGTAACACTTTAAAAATCAGCAAAAGGGTTATAGAAATAAAATTTATTATGAAACAAAAGGCAAAAAACTATTATGTACATAGTTTAGTCCTATTCAGTGTCTACTCGGCGCTTCTTGGCTTGTCTCTTGTATTCATTAAATGGAGCATCTCTTGTCACTGTCCAGCAATAGTCTGCAAGCATTGATGGGCTCCATTTGCCCTGATAGCGTTTCTCCATTGTTGCAATGTCCTGGTGAAATCACTCGCCGTGCTCGTCGCTCACTGCTCCGCAGTTCGGTGGAAAAAAATCTAGATGAGAGTGCAAAAAATGTATCTTTTGTGACATGTTGCAACCAAGGCTTTTGTATGCCTTGAGGAGGTTTTCCACTAACAACCTGTAGTTGTCTGCCTTGTTGTTTCCGAGAAAATTTATTGCCACTAACTGGAAGGCTTTCCATGCCGTCTTTTCCTTGCCACGCAGTGCATGGTCAAATGCATCATCTCGAAGAAGTTCACGAATCTGAGGACCAACAAAGACACCTTCCTTTATCTTAGCTTCACTTAACCTTGGAAATTTTCCACAGAGGTACTTGAAAGCTGCTTGTGTTTTGTCAATGGCCTTGACAAAGTTCTTCATCAGACCCAGCTTGATGTGTAAGGGTGGTAACAAAATCTTCCTTGATTCAACAAGTGGTGGATGCTGAACACTTTTCCTCCCAGGCTCCAATGACTGTCGGAGTGGCCAATCTTTCTTGATGTAGTGGGAATCTCTTGCACGACTATCCCATTCGCAGAGAAAACAGCAGTACTTTGTGTATCCAGTCTGCAGACCAAGCAAGAGAGCAACAACCTTCAAATCGCCACAAAGCTGCCACTGATGTTGGTCATAGTTTATGCACCTCAAAAGTTGTTTCATGTTGTCATAGGTTTCCTTCATATGGACTGCATGACCAACTGGAATTGATGGCAAAACATTGCCATTATGCAGTAAAACAGCTTTAAGACTCGTCTTCGATGAATCAATGAACAGTCTCCACTCATCTGGATCGTGAATGATGTTGAGGGCTGCCATCACACCATCGATGTTGTTGCAGGCTACAAGATCACCTTCCATGAAGAAGAATGGGACAAGATCCTTTTGACGGTCACGGAACATGGAAACCCTAACATCACCTGCCAGGAGATTCCACTGCTGTAGTCTGGAGCCCAACAGCTCTGCCTTACTCTTGGGTAGTTCCAAATCCCTGACAAGGTCATTCAGTTCACCTTGTGTTATGAGGTGTGGTTCAGAGGAGGAGGATGGGAGAAAATGTGGGTCCTGTGACATTGATGGTTCAGGACCAGAAGTTTCATCCTCTTCCTCATCTGACTCAAGTGAGAATGATTCTGGTGCATCAGGAACCGGCAGTCCTTCTCCGTGGGGTACTGGGCGTATAGCTGATGGAATGTTTGGATAATGCACAGTCCACTTTTTCTTCTTTGACACACCTTTCCCAACTGGAGGCACCATGCAGAAGTAACAATTGCTGGTATGATCTGTTGGCTCTCTCCAAATCATTGGCACTGCAAAAGGCATAGATTTCCTTTTCCTGTTCAACCACTGGCGAAGATTTGTTGCACAGGTGTTGCAGCATATGTGTGGGGCCCACCTCTTGTCCTGATCTCCAATTTTGCAGCCAAAATAAAGGTGATAGGCTTTCTTAACCATAGTGGTTATACTGCGCTTTTGTGATGCAAAAGTCACTTCACCACAAACAGAGCAGAAGTTATCTGCACTGTTCACACAAGTACGAGGCATCTCTGCTCACTTTGGCTAAACAGAAATGTGTCCCTTTGCAAAATCAAACACTGACAAATAAGAGAGCACGACACTGTATGATTTCTAGAGCTGATATAGGGCAATTTGTTCAGCAGAGTGATGTAAGCTTCGTTATGATTGCATCATCCATGACTTCTAGGAATAACATGATGCAATTCATCTCATGTATTTCGCAATACCAGCTTCAGATTGCATCATTCATTGTTTTGCCTAAAAAGCAAGTACTGTCCAAACCCAGTCATAGATTTATTCATAGATCCAGGCAAAGATGTATTTTAGTCATTTCTGGTTTAAATTGAGATCCCTTCCCTTTATAACTCACTTATCCTCCGCCATTCCCAAGTCAAGGGTCGTATATACTGACCCAATAGCATATCTTGAAAACTAGAGCCAATCAACAATTCTAAGCATCATTTTCCTTCTCAGTGACCCAGAATTAGTAAAGTTTGACTACATTTATTTCAGAAGCATTTTGGCTGTAGAGCAGTGTAATCTAAAAGCCTGACCCTGAAAATACTTATGCATGTGAGTAGTTCCATTGAGTTCAGTGGGACTACCTACATCTTTAAAGGTACTAACATGTATAAGTGTTTGCAGATTATGACCTAAAAAGATAAATGACAAGTGAGGAGAGAGGGATATATATAGTTTTATATGCACATATAATTTGTTTTTATTGCTGTTATTACAAATTCTTAAAGCAAGTGTCACTCAATAGGTGCACACAAAACCTTTCTTCCTCAAACTGATTTTGATCCAGAGTTTTATCCATTCCATCACTTCTAATTTCTTTACAGTCTACTTCATCATTAATATACTATGCTACTCTACTACCTTTAAGACCTTTATTTTGGTCTTTCCTGAACAGCACATACTCTTCAATACCTTAGTCCAGTCATGACTATTATTTCACCATATTTCTGTCATCCCTATAATATCTAGTTTCACTTCCTGCACCAGTAGTTCTAGTTCCTCCATTTTGTTTCACAGCTCCTTGCATTGATATACAGCCATCTTAGTTGTTTCTGCTTGGCTTCACCCAGATTCCTTGCCTGATTAGTTACAGTCATTTTACTGCCTGTATTGCCTACCTGATTGTTACTGTCAGTGGCATTAGCACCATCTTTCCTCTTATTTTTCCATTCTCCTACCTTCTGTTGATCTTTTCTCCATTGCTGTAACCTTTTTACTTGATTTTCCTCCTGCTCAGTATTAGAATCAAGCGTGAAGATTACATGAGCATCTCCCAACCGTCTCCTCTAAATTCCTAGTTTAAAGCTCTTTTAAACAATTGTGTCAACCTACATCCCAGAAGTCTATTTCCCTTCCTACTCAGGTGGAGTCTACCCCATGAGAACATCCCAAAGAGCCCAAAGCACCATTGGAGATCACCTGAGCCTCCATTTATTGAAGCATCTCCCCTAGACTAGTGTAATATTCTTTGATGCATCCCAGCATAAATCTATCAGTATCATTTGTTCCCACATGAAGATCAAACAGTGAATTCTTTCATGCTCCCATTATGATCCTCTTCAGTCTCAGGTCCACAACCCATATCTCATCTCCCAGCAGATAGCACATCCTTCTGTTTTTCAGATTAGCTCTGGTTAAAGGCTTGTCTGTTCTTCTTAATAGGAAGTCCCGAAACATGTAGACCTGCCCTTTCCTGGTATTGGTGCGATTCTCTAGCCTTCCCCCTTTTGTTCTTTCTGACGGCAAGTCTTCATGTCTTCTGTTCTTACTTGCAATTTTCTGCGATTCATCCTCTATCCTTATAGGGCTCCGAACTCTGGGTATTTCCATTGTCTTTTCCCCTCTTCTTGTAGGACTAGCTGCTCTTCTCTTCTTCCTTCATCTCCCATTGTCTGTTACAGCCTGCCTCTCCCCTTCAGTTTTGAACTCAGTGAAGCTGTTCCTCAGCTCTATTTCTTCTTCACTAGCTCGTGTTTTCCTCTGCCTTGTTCACATACTCACATATTTCCACTGGCCACTTTCCTCGTCCAAGCAGTCTACCCTCACAGTTCTCTGGTCCAGCATGCATCTACAAGTCTTGAGGTTTCTCTTCAGCCTCCTCTCTCCTTCCCTCCATCATTCGCTCAAATCCCCTTCAAACATCAACAGTAGTTTCTAGCTGCATCTCCAAATCTCCTCTTCCATCAGATCTTACAGGCAGCACTGCATACACATGAAACACCTTTCAGGTACCCTCTTCGGAATAATGTACATCCCACAGCTTCTACCTCCAATCATCTTCATTCTCTCCCCCATTCTTTGGGTCACTATCACTGTAGCTGTCATAGCCATCCCGCCTAATGTCCTGTCAGGAATGAAAAAAAAAAAAAACTAAACACACACACACACACACACACACACACACCAAACTCTTCTTACAAACCTCCACTCAAACTCCCCTGTTTTCAATTCTATTTGCTGCCTCCTGTGCTGCTGGATGGCCAGGTGGCTGCCTTATAGGCCTGCTGATTAGGGAAGTCCCACCCCCTAATCAAGGTTCAGCTGTGATCAAAGGCTCTGCCTCTCTCACAGCACACTGCCTCCTGTCAGACTTTGCAAACTGAAAACAAACCAGTAAGCAACACACAGACACAGACACACACACACTCTCTCTCTCTCTCTCCCGAGAACTCATTGTCTGGAAGGAACAGAGCCTTGTTCCCTTCTCCAGCTGATTGCCACACAAACACCCCTGTTTTTCAGCTCTGTTTGCTGGTTCCTGTACCACTGTATTCATTCAATGGGAGTGTTGCCTGAGTAAGGACTGCCGAATGTGACCTGTTAACAACAACTAGACATATTTGCATTATATTTATTAGAGAGATGTCCATGTAACTAAACCACAAGTAAATTATAACCAGCAATGCTTTGAAAAACAGTTAAGTTTCTCTCTCAATTCTCAATATACATGCTTCCTTTTTACATCATAGCCTGGTTAAAAATGTTAATGGCCCCTCCATTGTTTGTTTTTGCATAATGACTTTAACATTGTTAATTCTCTTCTCTGTTACTGGAAACTACCTTTTATTGTACCCTCTCTTCAAACATTCTCATGTGCAGACCAGCAGGATACAGAAAGAGACACACCTATTTGCTTAATCTAAACATACCAGAGTTATCATCTCATCTTGAAAGTGCTCCTCTTCCTTCCACTCTGCCTTTCCCACCCCTCCTGTGACTGTCACAAAAAGACTTCTGTTCTGTTCCCTTTGATGTCAGTGCATCTGCATTACTGGCTTTATTATCAGCCAGGATCTAGTATATTTAAAAGAAAAATCAAAAGAGGAACTACTCAAGCTGGGCCCCTTCTTTTCTCTCCAAACACTTAAGCACATGCACAACTTTAAACACATGAAACATGCTCTCTTTTAAATCATTGGGATTATTAATGTGAGAAAAGTTACGCAGGAGCAGGGACTAAAAACCTCAATCCTGCAAACATTTAAGGAGGGGCATAATTTTACCTACCTAAGGGTACGTCTTCACTTACATCCGGGTCCGGATGTAAGCAATCGATTTTCTGAGTTCGATTTATCGCGTCTGGTTAAGACGCGATAAATCGATCCCGGATCGATCCCGGAAGTGCCCCGGATCGATCCCGGAAGTGCTCGCCTTCGACGCTGGTACTCCAGCTCGGCGAGCGGAGTACGCAGCATCGACGGGGGAGCCTTCCTGCCGCGTCTGGACCGCGGTAACTTCGGACTAAGGTACTTCGAATTCAGCTACGTTATTAACGTAGCTGAATTTGCGTACCTTAGTCCGAAGTGGGGGGGTTAGTGTAGACCAGCCCTAATTCAGAACTGGTCATGAGAGTCAGGGTTGCCTGGGCAACACTAGGGCAGTTTCATTACAAAGCTTAAACCAGTGGCATCCTCCAGTACTCCAGAGAGCATGTTACATGCTTACTAAAAATCATCTCACAGGCCATTCCTATTTCTACACTATACTATGGGAATCTTTTCCTGAACATTTTAAAATCAATTTTTAATATTTTACAAGCTTCTTTATATTTTAGAGTTTATGTCTGAGCTAAGAAAAATAATTCATAACAAGCGTAAATAGCACAAAAAAACAAATAAAGCTTTGTATTAATTAACATGCATTAATTATCACTTAATATTTTAATGTTTGCTATAATACTACTACTACAATCAGAAAAACTTTTAGGACAGTGGAAGCAACCAACAGAAAGGGTAGAAATTCTATTTGCACAGCTGACTAATGGGGTTCCTATGTCTCATAGCCTGTAGGTCCTTTTAGCTCGCAGCAACTATCGGACTCAAAGGTCACATAGGGAGGTTATTTTTCTGCATTTGGCAAAATGTTTTTTTCTTTTTGATAAAAACGTCACCATTGTTAACTATACATTTGTCACCTCAAGGTTAGATTTATAGCACTGTGTTCATCCTGCCATTTGGTGAATGTTTAAACTACTTGCTCCTTCATCAGCCAGTGAAAGTCATATCCCCGTTTGCCTCATCATCTTTTATTTAATATTTATATTACAGTACTGCCAGGAGACAATACTCAGGATGGGGATTCCGTTGTGATCAGTGGTGTTCAAAACACATATGAATGTAAAGTTCTTGTCTCAAAGAGTTTACAATCTAAGCGGACATGAACCAGGATTATCTGATGCAAACATGATTGCCAGCAATAGAACTTCTAATTGGACTAAAGTAATAAATTACATATCAGTTTAAATCCATCAAACCATGGGTTTAAATAACACCACTAGTGTTGATTTGAAATGGAATTGTTCATTCCAACTCCTGTTGATAGGCAGAAGCTCCAAAATAACAAAATAAGGAGCAAAATGACATAGAAATAGGCCATAGTGGTGAAGCCTTCCATGACTCCATACTAGTCCCCAAGGGGAAAACAGTCATCAGTTTCCAATTAAGTTGATATGACTTGCACCTTGGCCTGAGCCAGATTATACTACAGATTACACTTTATTCACAACTTCTTAGAACTCCTGTTTTTAGAGGGCTGAAAACAAATTTTCTGTTTTACAAAAAATTTCAAGATTTTGGAAAAAAAATTGGCTTGAATGGAGATAAAAAGTGAAAATTTTAAAATATTTCACAAAACAAAATACCAAAACAACTTTATTTTGGGTCAATTGAAACTTTTTCTTTTGATAAATTTGAAAATTTCATTATTATTTCAGCCTTTTTTATTTTTAATTTTTTTTATATAGAATAAAATAAATTTCAAAATAAAAGCCATTTTGAAATGAAAAGTCAAAACTAGGACTGTCAATTAAGCACAGTTAATACTTGCAATTAACACAAAACAAATTAACTAGATTAAAAATATTTGCGATTAATCAGTTTTAATTATACTGTTAAACAATAATAGAATACCAATTTAAATGTATTAAAAATATTTTGGATGTTTTGCTACATTTTCAAATATAGTGATTTGAATTACAACATAGAATACAAAGTGTACAGTGCTCACTTCATATTATTATTTTTTATATTTGCACTGTAAAAAGATAAACAAAAGAAATAGTATATTTCAATTCACCTCACACAAGTCCACTCAGTCTTATTTCTTGTTCAGCCAATCACTAAGACAAACAAGTTTGTTTACATTTATTGGAGATAATGTTGCCCGCTTCTTATTTATGTCACCTGAAACTGAGAACAGGTGTTTTCATGGCACTGTTGTAACCGGCATTGTAAGGGATTTGTGTGTCAGATATGCTAAACATTCTTATGCCCTTTCTTGCTTTGACTTGTAGGCTATAAAGTTTTATATTGTTCTGGTTTTGAGTGCGATTATGTAAAAAAAATACTAATTCTACATTTGTTAGTTGCACTTCCAGGATAAAGAGATTGCATTACAGTATTGTATGACGTGAATTGAAAAATACTATTTATTTTATCTTTTTTACAGTGCAAATATGTGTAATAAATATAATACTATAAAGTGAGCACTTTACACTTTCTATTCTGTATCAGAGGGGTAGCCGTGTTAGTCTAAAACTTTAAAAAGCAACAGAGGGTTCTGTGGCACCTTTAAGACTAACAGAAGCAAATTGCGTCTGATGAAGTGGGCATTCACCCACGAAAGCTTATGCTCCAATACTTCTGTTAGTCTTAAAGGTGCCACAGAACCCTCTTTTGTATTCTGTGTTATAATTGAAATCAATATATTTGAAAAGGTAGTAAAACGTCCATAAATATTTATAATCAATTTAAATTGGTATTCTATTTTTGTTTAAACTGTGTGATTAAAACTGCGATTAATCACTTTTTTTACTCTCACAATTAATTGCAATTATATTTTTAATTGTTTGACAGCCCTAATCAAAACCATTTGTTTCCAAAATGTCAAAATGAGACATTAAACGTTTTTGAAACTTGTTTTCCAATTTTTTCTACCCAAAATTTCACCAAAATCTATGTGACTTTGTGAAAAAAGTTGTTTTTGTCAAAATGTTTTGACAAAAGTTTTTCCCCCTGGTTCTATATGTTTTTTTTCTTTTTTTGCTAAAGGGAACATGCCATCCTGAACAACCATCAAAGTGAGGGAAAGTAGGTAATGCAAATATCATCATAATAAACACAGTTTTAAATATCACAGTTAGCATGAATCAATACAAGTGCTGCACTTATTTATGCATCACTGCACACCATCGTGATGTAAATAGTGGATGAAAAATATTTTGGTTTAATATTTTGGACTTTGTCTATCGGAAACTCTGTTGTAGTGGAGAATTGTTAAATGTGATATAACCAATTTTGGTAACTATGGACCCAGTTCCTGTTCCCAGGGGGTGGCGAGTTGTATGGGCCTGTGGTGCTCCACCAATATGAGAGCATGGGGGCCCGGCTCCACCAAAGTTCAGGGCCGGGTCTCTCCCCCAGCCCCGCTTGCCGCCCCTGTGCTATTTAAAAGGGCCCGGGGCCCCTGCTGCCACCACTGGCAGTGCAACGGGCTAAGGCGACTTCCTGCCCGTCTGCTCCACTTCCAGAAGCAGCCGGCAAGTACCTGCGGCCCCTGGTGGGGGGTGTCTCTGCGTGCTGCCTCCACCCTGAGCGCTGACTCTGCCAATTGCGTCCAGTGGAAGCTCCGGGGGAGGTACCTGTGGGCAGCGGCATGCGGAGACCCCTCTGGCCCCCGCCTAGGAGCTGCTGCCAGAGGCATAGGCGCCGACTCCGTGGGTGCTCCAGGGCTGGAGTACTCATGGGGTAAAATTGGTGGGTGCTCTGCACCCCGCCCCGCCCCCCACCCCAGTTCACCTCCGCCTTTGCCTCCTCCCCTGAGCGTGCCGTGCCCGCTTCTCCTCCCAGCGCTTGCTGCCGCGAAACAGGCGTAACAAGCTCTGGGAGGGAGGAGCGGGAAGGCGGCATGCTCGGGTGAGGAGGCGGGGCTGGGGCAGGGATTTGGGGAAGGAATCCAATAGGGGCAGGGAAGGGGCGCAGTTGGGGCAGGGACTTTGGGAAGGGTTTGGAACAGGGGTGGTGCAGGGGTGGAGTTGGGGTGGGCCGGGAGCGGAGAGGTGCGATCACCCACCGGCGCCAGGAGAAGTTGGTGCCTATGGCCAGAGAGAGGCGCAGGTCACTGTTGGGAGCCACCCGAGATAAGCGCTGAACCCCTTACCCTCTCCTGCACCCCAACCCCATGCCCCAGCCCAGAGCCCACACCCAAACTCCCTTCCAGAGCCCGACCCCTCACCCCTCCTGCATCCAAACGCCCTCCCAGAGCCCACCCCCCTGCACCTCCTCCTGCATCCCAACCTCCTACCCCAGCCAAGAGTCTGCACCCAAACTCCCTCCCAGAGCCCAACCCCTCCCCCGCACACCCAAACTCCCTCCCAGAGCCTTAGGCAGGTGTTGGGGGAGTGAAACTTGAACCCGTTCTGGGCACCACCAAAAATTATACAAACCTGCCTCCCTTGCCTGTTCCCAGTGTTATCAATGGCATAACTCTAGTGGGAGTTGGATCAGGCCCCATTTCATATAATATTAAGAAGTATTTTTTATACCTCTGGGGTAGTAATGGGGAAGAAAACACAGTATATGTGAACATGACCTCCAGTCCATCAAAACATCTTCCCTCACAAATCATTATGTACCATTGGTCTTGACATCTAGAGCAAGACTTAGCATTTGAATGCTCTCACGATTTCCCTTTTCTTATTAACTTGTACACTCTAAGTCCTGAATAAAAAAAAATAAAATAAAAAAAGGCAATAATTTGGAATACTTCAGTGCGAAGAATACAAAAAGTAATGAAAAAAAACTGTTTAGCTTTCAATGACAAAATAGTACCCACTCAAAGATTCATTTAAAAGTAATATAGTAAGGGTATCATTAATCTGTTAAAAACATTTAACTCTGAAATCAATTATTAATCTACTGCTATTGATATTCCTATCTATACATTAATTAGAGCAAACTTAATTAAGTAGCAAAGTGTAAGGCATGATAGAAATGAGTTCTAAATACACATTCTTAATGTTGTGTAAAGAGCAAAAGACTCATGTTCATATCTGGCATCAATATACAGAGAAACAGAATTGCTAATGGACAAATTATCTTTTACTTTTTTTTTTAATAGATTATTATAAATGGGACTGAATTCACCAAAAGCTAGAATATGCTGTGGGAGGCTACTTTGAAGTTCTGAATTGTCTGGTTTTAACTACAGCAACACTAATAGGCATGACTGTAAAGGTCTGTTTTAAGTTTTATCTTGGGATATTAACATGATCATTGTACAAAATAAATATTTTAACCAGTTTTTTATTAAGATAGTAAAAAACATAATGCTTGAAATGTTTTATATGCTCTTTTGCCAAACTCTATACTAAAAAAAATGACAATGTAGGAAAACAAAATATGGATCAAATGTTTTAAGGTAAAATTGCAGGTCCAGGTTGTATTTCATTAAGTATACCTAGGTTTTAGTATTATGAATGTAACAAAAGGATTTGTGTTGGTAAAGAAACAGATATTTATGTTTGTAAATTAAGAACATACGAATTGCCATAGTGGAATAGATTAATTGCCTAGCTAGTCTGGAGTCCTGAATCCAATAGCAGCCAATATCAGATGTTTTAGAGAAAGTGGCCTGAAAGTATGATATTATAACTTGGGGGCAAATTTCGTAGGCAACCTAGGCAAAAGCAGGTTATTATGGGGTATATTGTTACATGACAATATTACAATTCTGTTTTCTGTGTATTGCACTTTTAAAAGAAAGACGTTCCCTTGACTGACTGGCTGCCTGCTGGGGCAAGTCTGTGACTGAACTCTAGAGGCCTGGTTCTCTACTCTACTTACACTAGTTTTATGCTGGATTTCATTGGAGTTGCACTGGTATAAAACTGGTATAACTGGTGTAATTGTCAATCATACAATGGGTCAATTTCCAAATTCATATGAAGCCAGAGCCTGTTGCTTGATACTGTTAGCATTTTTGAGATACCTCATCAACCAGGATGGAAGTCTTTCCCTCTGTGTAGCTTTGGAAAACAAAGCTGTTCTTTCTGCTCATGCTGGCTTGATAATTTTCAATAGCTCCATCGTTGTGAAGCTAGTGACAGAGTACTTGATTTCTACTGTTGTACAGGTGTGAAGCACAAACCTACTTTTGTCTAAGTATACAGATGTAGTTTTCACAGAGTCAGGATTCTCTCATTGGAAAAGAGCTCAAAACAATTTTGAGAGGTAGCACACTTCTTTGTATCACTATGAGGCAGCTGACATCTTTTAAAAGACCCAAAGAAAGTTGATGACATGCTAAATTTTCAGTAATCTCAGAATAAAGAGGAAAACAAGAAGATCCTAATGATAAGTATTAGGTTGTATATGTTATCTTGCCAGATACAGACTTTCATGGAGGCAGATGAAAGTACACCCTCACTTAACAGTGAGGATAATTAACAACTGGAGCAATTTACAAGGAATGCGATGAATTCTCATCACCTGAAGATATGCTCTGATTGAACCAAAAGGTATATCTTGTGTCATGGAAAAGCAGACTAGATTATTATTCTGGTCACTTCTGGTTTTAAACTCTATGAATTATGAACAGCAGCTTTGTCTTTAAACTAAAATAACCTCTTTCTATTTTCAGAAATGCCAGTATGGTCTATATGTGGCAAAGTGGTAGAGTAAAGGCCTGCAAATTTTCACTTCTAACAATTTTCACTTTCTTTTCTTGAAGGATACAAACTGTTATGATCTAACAGAAATTACAGAAATGTATCTTGTCCAGTGGTCTATAATGTAAATTAAATTGACTGTCCCCATTCAGTTCTTAGCACAGTGGTATCTACATCACAAAGCTACTATTATAATTTGCACTCCAGTCAACAGAGAAACCAAGAAGTAAAGGCATGATTCAAATTCCACTAAAATCAGGGGAAAGACTCCCAAGCACCGAGCTGCCACCCCCTCAAGCACCGGGCCAGCCCAAGTCACCAGCCCCACCAGCACTGGGACCCATCTCCTCCCCCCCCCCCACCCCTCCCCAAGCTGGCCCGAGCACTGTCCCTGACCACCAGCAGGGCCGACCTCCTGGTCACCAGCTGGAACTTCAGGGTAGAGGGGCAGGGATGGTGGGGCCACGGCCAGGGTCAGAGGAGGCTTAGCCTGCCCTGGCCTTTAATACCCACCAGCCATGGAGGAGAGGAGACTCTGCTTGCTGGGCCATTTCCTACCCAGGGAAGAAAGGAGCCAGAGCCTGCTAGAGGAGAAAACTTCAACTCAGTCCTGGCAACCAAGATGGCAGCTAATGGGAAAAAAGAGATGGGCTTAAAGCAGTCAATACCATCAGATGACTGTACCCATCCTGGGGTGAAGAGAATAAACTGAGTTATCAGAGGCATGTTAGAAATGTTCAACATATTCAACTATATTCAACAGCTATTTTATTATTTTTTTAAATCTAGTCCTCCTCCCGCCCTCCCCCTCCCCCCCAAACAATTAAAGTTGTCTACTTCACTGTTGCTTCAATTGCATGTTGAAACATAAGATCTACATTGCAATTAGTCTTTTGGAACCATTCTGACATAAACCTTTTGACAAAATTGTGGATATTTAGAAATATTTGCAAATTCTCCAATTTATATCTTGAGTTTTTTTTGTATTATATTATTATTATTTTATTTTGGCATGCTATCTGTGTTTATATGCATTAGTGTCATTTGGGGCATGGTCGTACGATCTTTCCTCAGGCATAATTACCCACTGATTTTGCTATAACCATATTTTTTATATATATATATATATATATTTGGAAATATTGTATTATCTAGGAAAGGATGATGCTGAATATTCAACTCTGGGAAGGAACATTATAAACGGAGATCCTGATCCTGAATTCTTTGGGGAGCCCAAACTCCTTTCAATAAGTTTTGCCCAAGTAGGGGCTGCACAATGGAACTCCTGATATGCAAGTGAGATAGTTATATGATTTGTAACGAACTGAGGTCAGATAGGGATTAAGTGATGATGTGACTCATATATTGTAAATTGTAAAACAACACACTGAGAAAGTATTACAGTGTTGTTCTTGCACCTGATCCATATTTGAGGAGAACAAAATGTTAAAATAGCATAGAAACAAGTCTGTCTTTTCATTAGGTGGTGAAAATGAATGCTACCCAATGTCTTCTTTTGAAAAGTATAATCAAACGTGTGTCTTGGACTAAATTCCTCTTTGGGTGACCATGCATGGTTGCACCTCTCAGATACTGTAAAGGCCAAACATAATCCTTAGATTCACATAGCAAATGTATGGCTAAGTGTGATGAAGATTAAAGTCATTATGTTTTGCAGGTGGTAAGTTGATGGTAGTATGTATTGATTCAGATGAGAAAAGATTTAGCATGATAGAGAATGCTGAGGACTTTGAAAAGCTTAGACAATTTTACTGGAAAAAAATATTTAGACCGATGCAAGACGTTGTCTTAATAACACTCAAGTTATCCCAAAAAAGAAAAAGTCACAGAGTGAAGTGACTCTGAATCATGAGTCAAATTTCTAATTTGTTTATGAAGTCATTGGAGTGCTTACGGCTCATCACAGTTATGCTCCTGGCAGATGTAACCACAGTTTTGTGTCTTGTCATTACAAAGCTTCTGTTTGTTTGATGGCTGCAAACGTTTGACAGTCATTAGAAAGTCACTAGATCCTTGTAGTAGACTAACAACACTGGGCTTTCTCAGTAATTCAGCCTCCATTAGCAAAAGAATGGTTTCTTACAAGCTGCATCTGCCCTTAAGGATGCTTTAAAATGAGCACAGTAGCTCTTTGTTTTTACTCTTTCACACATTAACAAAGGTTTAATAGAGATAGGAGTGGCTGTTACATGCCTACTGCAATTTGTCTTTTGTCAGTTAATTCAGATCTTTATCATGTCCAACCAGAAGATGGATTAATCAAGATGCAAATATTGCTTCCCTATGAAACAGATAATACACTCAGAACCAATACATCTCCACTACAGTAAACCTATTGTGGATATTCATTGAACAACATTTTGATAAACCAAAGTGCTGTTAAATGACTAAAAACAAACCCCAGAGATACTCCTCATCATACATTTTTATCCTGATAGTTTGATTCTGTTATTATTTTAGCCAATTGATGAAGAGGTTTCATGTAATCACTGTTTTTCCCCCACTGCAAGCCTGAGCAGTGATATTCTTCCTACTGTATTTCTTCAGCTCTATCCTTGGCCGCATCTACTCAGCCACTTACAATTAGGTTTAACGGTGCTTTGCAATTGTTGATTTTAATTTTAATTAATTCAGTTTAGTACATCTAGCCATTAGGCCAGACCCTCAGCTGGCATAAATTGTCATAAGTCTATTGATATCAGTGAGGCTGATTTACACTAGCTGAGGATCTGTCTCACCAACACTATTTCTGGCATAACAGTGTGGTACCTGTATCCCACATATATGAATTCTGGGTAGCTATTGAGCAGTGTCTCTGTTGTTCATATTTGGGGCAGGGGATTGTGGATGTTTTGTGTGTGTCACTTAACATTCTGGGGAAATTAATTCTCATCTCAGAATCTGTCAAGTGATAAGCATGGAAGGGAATTTCAACATGGAGGCCAATGTAGCAATTCATGCTAGTGTGCAAAACTTCCCAGAGACTTCTTGAACATATTGTTTAATTGCTTTGTAAGTTAACAATCCTAGCAATAACCATGACCAGCTAATATGTTTGCAAAAGTGATAAATCCTTTCTTATAGTAGGTGTCATAACTATAAAGGGAAGGGTGACAGCCATACTGTGTACAGTACTAAAGTCCCTCCTGGTCAGAGACTCTAAAATCCTTTTACCTGTAAAGGGTTAAGAAGCTCGGGTAACCTGGCTGACACCTGACCCAGAGGACCAATAAGGGGACAAGATACTTTCAAATCTTGGGGGGGGAAAGGCTTTTGTGTGTGTCCTTTGTTTAAGGGGTTGTTCGTTCTTGGGACTGAGAGGGACCAGACATCAATCCAGGTTCTCCCCATCTTTCTAAACAAGTCTCTCTTATTTCAAAATTGTAAGTAAAAGCCAGGCAAGGCGTTTTAGATTTACTTTGTTTTCTCAACTTGTAAATGTACCTTTTACCAGAGTGTTTATTTTTGTTTGCTGTACTTTGAACCTAAGACAGAAGAGGGGGGTCCTCTGAGCTCTTTAAGTTTGATTACCCTGTAAAGTTATTTTCCATACTGATTTTACAGAGATGATTTTTACCTTTTTCTTTAATTAAAAGCCTTCTTTTTAAGAACCTGATTGATCTCTCCTTGTTTTAAGATCCAAAGGGGGTTTGGATCTGTATTCACCAGGAGTTGGTGAAAGGAAGGAGGGGGGAAGGGTCAATCTCTCCTTGTTTAAGATCCAAGCAGTTTGGATCTGTATTCACCAGGGAATTGGTGAAAGGTTTCTCAAGGCTTCCCAGGGAGGGAATCCATCGAGAATGGTGGCAGCGGGACCAGAGCTAAGCTGGTAGATAAGCTTAGCAGTTTTCATGCAGGCCCCTACATTTGTACCCTAAAGTTCAAAGTAGGGATACAGCCTTGACATGGTGGCACAGCGGTGGGATCGTTTTAAACCCAAAAGCCAGTAAGAGATTTTTTTTTCCTTCTAGCTGCTTGGAGAGCAGAGCTGAAGGTAGATGCATATCTTATCTCTCCTTGCCTAAAGGCAGAGGTGTTAAGTTTTTTTTAACAAGGTCCTTTGTTAAGAGAAGGGTTCAATTAATGAGCAAACAACTGGTAAAGATAATTTACAAGGTGAATTGTGTTTTTTTTTTCTTTTTTACATCCTCGGAAGTAGCTAGTTAGAAACTCTCTGTTAACTCAGCAGCACTCAGCAGGAGCCTGAGCTAAATACATCCCAGTTTCAGTCAACTGCAGAGGGTGAGACCCAGCACAAGAAAACCAGGAAAATGACTACCAAAGAAGAAAAAGCTAAAGAGGAGGCCCACAAGAGAGCTATGGAGCTGAAAGAAAAAGAGATAGAGCTGAGAGACAGAGAAGAGAAAGCCAAAGAGGGGGCCCACAAGAGAGAGATGGAGCTGGAGAAAGCCAAAGAGGGGGCCCACAAGAGAGAGATGGAGCTGAGAGACAGAGAAGAAAAAGCCAAACAGGAGGCACACAAGAGAGAGATGGAGCTGGAAAAAGCCAAACAGGAGGCCCATGAAAGAGAAGAAAAAGCCAAAGAGGAGGCCCACAAGAGAGAGATGGAGCTGGAAAAAGCCAAAGAGGAGGCGAGAGAAAAAGAAAGGACGCATGAACTGGAAGCAGCAAGTGCTAAGCAGGATGCATCAGACCATCCTAACAATTCCTCTCCAAGTACCACTTCCCATCCCAGGAAATTCCCCACCTACAAGGCAGGCGATGATACTGAGGCCTTCTTAGAAAATTTTGAAAGGGCCTGCCTTGGATACGACATCCCTCCAACCCAGTACATGGTAGAGCTGAGGCCGCAGCTCAGTGGACCCTTAGCAGAAGTGGCGGCTGAAATGCCTAAGGAACACATGAACAGTTATGAACTTTTTAAAAACAAGGCCAGACTCAGAATGGGGCTAACACCCGAGCATGCCCGTCGGCGGTTCAGAGCCCTAAGGTGGAAACCAGATGTGTCATTTACCCGGCATGCCTACCACATTGACAAAAATTGTGATGCCTGGGTATCAGGAGCAAATGTTAAATCTCTGGAAGATCTGCTTTCCCTAGTAAAAATGGAGCAGTTTTTAGAGGGTGTTCCTGAGGAAATAGAAAGGTACATCCTAGATGGGAAGCCCAAAACTGTAACCGAGGCGGGGGAGATTGGAGCCAAATGGGTGGAGGTGACAGAAAAGAAAAAAGCTAGTAGCAGTTGGAGCGAATATCAGAAGGGGCAAGCCGAAACAAAACCTTATCACCGGGGACAACCCAAGGCCCCACCCACATCCCAAGGGAAACCCCAGACGCCTTCTCACCCCACCACACCAGTCTCCAGCAACCAACATCGCCCCGGTGATACCTTAGCAGGGCGATGTTTTAAATGTAATGAACTGGGGCATATAAAGGCTCACTGCCCCAAGAACCCCAACCGATTACAGTTCATTACACCCCAATCACACCAAAGAACCCCAGACCCAGATGCCTCTCTCATACCCTCGGAGCGAAGGGAAACCTTGAGAGTGGGCGGAAAGAAGGTTATCGCTTGGAGGGACACTGGGGCACAAGTGTCAACTATTCACCAATCCCTAGTGGACCCCAAACTCATCAACCCGGAGGCTACAGTGACAATTCAACCCTTCGTGTCACAGTCTGTAACCTTGCCTACAGCCAAGTTGCATGTCCAGTACAAGGGCTGGTCAGGAATGTGGACTTTTGCAGTCTATGACAATTATCCCATTCCCATGCTACTGGGGGAAGACTTGGCTAACCATGTGAAGCTAGCCAAGAGGGTGGGAATAGTCACCCGCAGCCAGGCTAAGCAAGCTTTCACCCCCATCCCTGTTCCTGAGCCGTCCACCAGGACCCCGTCTGTGTTACCGGAGACCCAAAACCAGGTGGTGGAACCGGATTCCCTGCCAACGACTGCAACAGCCGTAGTGGATCCAATCCCAGAGACCCAGCCAAAGCCAGTCCCAGAACCGGAACTGGCAACGCAACCAGCACCAGAACCATTGCCAGCACTGAGTCCAGCGCTTGCAACCCCGTCTACAACTCCAATGCCAGAGGGCACCAGCGAGCCTAAACTGGCGGAAGCAGCAGATAACCCTACCCAAGAGGCTCAGCCAGAGCCTGAAATACCACATAGTGCACCAGCGGACAGCGGTTCACAGTCAATGGAAAAAGCCCCAGCACCTGCATCGCTTCCAGAGGGACCAAGCCCCAGTCCACAGTCCAAGGAGGAACTGATGTCTCCAGCATCAAGGGAACAGTTCCAGGCCGAGCAGGAAGCAGATGACAGCCTTCAGAAAGCTTGGGCGGCGGCACGGAGCACCCCACCGCCTCTCAGCTCTTCTAACCGATCCCGGTTTGTTGTAGAACAAGGACTTTTATACAAGGAGACTCTTTCTGGTGGGCACCAGGAAGACTGGCATCCTCAAAGACAGTTGGTAGTTCCCACTAAGTATCGGGTAAAGCTCTTGAGCTTAGCCCATGATCATCCCAGTGGCCATTCTGGGGTGAACAGAACCAAAGAGCGGTTGGGGAAGTCCTTCCACTGGGAGGGGATGGGCAAGGACGTTGCTAATTATGTCCGGTCTTGTGAGGTGTGCCAACGAGTGGGAAAGCCCCAAGACCAGGTTAAAGCCCCTCTCCAGCCACTACCCATAATTGAGGTCCCATTTCA
Organism: Emys orbicularis; assembly: GCF_028017835.1. Classification (NCBI taxonomy): domain Eukaryota; kingdom Metazoa; phylum Chordata; order Testudines; family Emydidae; genus Emys; species Emys orbicularis. The sequence goes on from NC_088683.1 coordinate 286,654,877, forward strand.
GCGAGTAGCTGTGGATATTCTGGGTCCTTTCCCAAAGAAGACACCCAGAGGAAAGCAGTACGTACTGACTTTCATGGATTTTGCTACCCGATGGCCGGAAGCTGTACCCTTAAGCAACACCAAGACTAAAAGTGTGTGCCAGGCATTAGCAGACATTTTTGCCAGGGTAGGGTGGCCCTCCGACATACTTACAGATTCAGGAACTAATTTCCTGGCAGGGAACATGAAAAACCTGTGGAAAGCTCATGGGGTGAATCACTTGGTTGCCACCCCTCATCACCATCAAACCAATGGTCTGGTGGAGAGGTTTAATGGAACTTTGGGGGCCATGATACGTAAATTCGTAAATGAACACTCCAATGATTGGGACCTAGTGTTGCAGCAGTTGCTTTTTGCCTACAGGGCTGTACCACATCCCAGTTTAGGGTTTTCACCATTTGAACTTGTGTATGGCCGCGAGGTTAAGGGGCCATTACAGTTGGTGAAGCAGCAATGGGAGGGGTTTACGCCTTCTCCAGGAACTAACATTCTAGACTTTGTAAGCAACCTACAAAACACCCTCCGACACTCTTTAGCCCTTGCTAAAGAAAACCTAAAGAATGCTCAGGAAGAGCAAAAGGCCTGGTATGATAAACATTCCAGAGAACGGTCCTTCAAAGTAGGAGACCAAGTCATGGTCTTAAAGGCACTCCAGGCCCATAAAATGGAAGCGTCGTGGGAAGGACCATTCACGGTCCAGGAGCGCCTAGGAGCTGTTAACTATCTCATAGCCTCCCCCACCTCCAACATAAAGCCTAAGGTATACCATGTTAATTCTCTTAAGCCCTTTTATTCTAGAGAATTAAACGTTTGCCAGTTTACAGCCCAGGAAACTGATGACGCGGAGTGGCCTGCAGGTGTCTACTATGAAGGAAAAAGGAATGGTGGCGTGGAAGAGGTGAACCTCTCCACGACCCTGGGACGTCTGCAGCGACAGCAGATAAAGGAGCTGTGCACAAGCTTTGCACCGATTTTCTCAGCCACTCCAGGACGGACCGAACGGGCATACCACTCCATTGACACAGGTAATGCTCACCCAATTAGAACCCCACCCTACCGGGAGTCACCTCATGCCCAAGCGGCTATACAAAGGGAGATCCAGGACATGCTACAGATGGGTATAATCCGCCCCTCTACCAGTGCATGGGCATCTCCAGTGGTTCTAGTTCCCAAACCAGATGGGGAAATACGCTTTTGCGTGGACTACCGTAAGCTAAATGCTGTAACTCGTCCTGACAACTATCCAATGCCACGCACAGATGAGCTATTGGAAAAATTGGGACATGCCCAATTCATCTCTACTTTAGACTTAACCAAAGGGTACTGGCAAGTACCACTAGATGAACCCGCTAAGGAAAGGTCAGCCTTCGTCACCCAGGCAGGGGTGTATGAATTCAATGTACTCCCTTTCGGGTTGCGAAATGCACCCGCCACCTTCCAAAGACTTGTAGATGGTCTCCTAGCAGGATTGGGAGAATCTGCAGTTGCCTACCTCGATGATGTGGCCATTTTTTCTGATTCATGGACAGAACACCTGGAGCACCTGAAAAAAGTCTTCGAGCGCATCCGGCAGGCAGGACTAACTGTTAAGGCTAAAAAGTGTCAAATAGGCCAAAACAAAGTGACGTACCTGGGGCACCAGGTGGGTCAAGGAACTATAAATCCCCTACAGGCCAAAGTGGATGCTATCCAAAAATGGCCGGTTCCAAAGTCAAAGAAACAGGTCCAATCCTTCTTAGGCTTGGCCGGATATTATAGGCGATTTGTACCACACTACAGCCAAATCGCCGCCCCGCTGACAGACCTAACCAGAAAGAAACAGCCAAATGCAGTTCAGTGGACTGATAAGTGTCAAAAGGCCTTTAACCAGCTTAAGGCAACACTCATGTCTGACCCTGTGCTAAGGGCCCCAGACTTTGACGAACCGTTCCTAGTAACCACAGATGCGTCCGAGCGAGGCGTGGGAGCAGTTTTAATGCAGGAAGGACCAGATCAAGAATTCCATCCTGTCGTGTTTCTCAGCAAAAAACTGTCTGAGAGGGAAAGCCACTGGTCAATCAGCGAAAAGGAATGCTACGCCATTGTGTACGCGCTAGAAAAGCTACGCCCATATGTTTGGGGACGGCGTTTCCAACTACAAACAGACCATGCTGCGCTACAGTGGCTTCATACCGCCAAGGGAAATAACAAAAAACTTCTTCGGTGGAGTTTAGCTCTCCAAGATTTTGATTTTGAAATACAACACATTTCGGGAGCTTCTAACAAAGTGGCTGATGCACTCTCCCGGGAAAGTTTCCCAGAGTTAACTGGTTAACAATTGTTTTTGGAATGAAACATATTGTTAGTTTTTATATAATCAGTAGTATGTCTAAAGGTACATGTGTCTTATTAACTCTGTTTTCTCCTAGAGCTCCAGGAAAGAAATCACAGCCAGTGTGGAACCAAACGTCCAACACTATCTGTGATTTGGGGGGCGTGTCATAACTATAAAGGGAAGGGTGACAGCCATACTGTGTACAGTACTAAAGTCCCTCCTGGTCAGAGACTCTAAAATCCTTTTACCTGTAAAGGGTTAAGAAGCTCGGGTAACCTGGCTGACACCTGACCCAGAGGACCAATAAGGGGACAAGATACTTTCAAATCTTGGGGGGGGAAAGGCTTTTGTGTGTGTCCTTTGTTTAAGGGGTTGTTCGCTCTTGGGACTGAGAGGGACCAGACATCAATCCAGGTTCTCCCCATCTTTCTAAACAAGTCTCTCTTATTTCAAAATTGTAAGTAAAAGCCAGGCAAGGCGTTTTAGATTTACTTTGTTTTCTCAACTTGTAAATGTACCTTTTACCAGAGTGTTTATTTTTGTTTGCTGTACTTTGAACCTAAGACAGAAGAGGGGGGTCCTCTGAGCTCTTTAAGTTTGATTACCCTGTAAAGTTATTTTCCATACTGATTTTACAGAGATGATTTTTACCTTTTTCTTTAATTAAAAGCCTTCTTTTTAAGAACCTGATTGATCTCTCCTTGTTTTAAGATCCAAAGGGGGTTTGGATCTGTATTCACCAGGAGTTGGTGAAAGGAAGGAGGGGGGAAGGGTCAATCTCTCCTTGTTTAAGATCCAAGCAGTTTGGATCTGTATTCACCAGGGAATTGGTGAAAGGTTTCTCAAGGCTTCCCAGGGAGGGAATCCATCGAGAATGGTGGCAGCGGGACCAGAGCTAAGCTGGTAGATAAGCTTAGCAGTTTTCATGCAGGCCCCTACATTTGTACCCTAAAGTTCAAAGTAGGGATACAGCCTTGACAGTAGGTGCTAACACATTTTTAAACACTACTTAATTAAAATATGGTAGCTAACTCATATTTTTCCTCGTTTAGACAAGACCAAAAAGTGGAGAGTGCACAGCTTTTTAATACAAAGGATAGGCTGGATCAGCAGTGCCAATAGTAGCATCCAGTTCATTATAAAATGAAGAGATGGTTCATTAATTACCATGGTTTTGGTCATTGTCCTATGCCGAATAATAGCAACCCACCAGTGAATTTCTCTCCTTGCAGATACAGTCCTTGTAGAAACATTTTATCAGCCTGGATGATCTTTTCACCCCAGACAGCAATGAGAGGCCTCACACCAGCATGGACTGGATCATAGACATGTTCACAAAATGTATCATGAGTGAGAACAACTATTATTAACACCACAGTTCAGCCAGAAGTGGCTGTTGGCAGTGAAGCACATAATGGGTATGTCTACACTGCATTCTAACCCCAGGTGGGACCCAGGCTTGTGGACTCAGTGTTTCCAAGACCATGCTTGAGCGTCCACATTGCCTTGTAAACCTGGGCTTACAATTGCTGGACCTGGGTTTCTCAGCCACATTTACGCATCTATACTGCACTGCACAGATGTTCTGACTCAGGTTTGCAGCTTGAGCTGCATCTACATTGTAAAACAACAGGGCTTGGACCCGAGACACATCAGTACTCGAGCACTGACCACCCCCTTAGTGGGGTCCTACTACAACCCAGGTCCTGAGTGCTTGCTGACCCAAGTCAGACTGATTTGTGTGTGGAGAGAAGGGACGCTTGGGCTCAAATCTGAGTCAGAGCCAGGGCTTAGCGTGCAGTCTATGCACACCCATAGCAGATAGCTCTAGCTGCAACAAGGAATAGAAAATATAAATTGGCAGAGTCCTATTTGTTTATACAGGCAGAACTCCCTGTGGCATGGCTGACACAGGGGATGGAGTGCTGGGAGGGGGCTTGTTTATCAAGCACTCTCCATAAGAAGCATTTCACAGTGCTATGGGGAGACCTCTCCCAGAGAGCGAAGGCAATTAGAAAGACCGTCTAGCTGTTTTACCCAGAAATGGTGTTGCATTCCCATGTACATAGGAGTAACAGAGTACAATAGTAGCACAAAAACTATTGTACAGATCAGAGTTAAAATATTATTTTAATGCATGGACTGTAACCATAGCAGAACCATGATGTCACAGATGCAAATTATGTTTGTCTGCAACTATGCTCTAACTTGGCTATACCATGGCTAAAAGCTGCTGTGTAGATGAGGCCTGTGATTCCCTTTCTCACATATGCCCAGTCCAATAACTTTTCCACAGCACAATGCCAGCATCTCAGCAGTACAACTCAGTTTCTGGAAAACTCACAAATGTGGTTTCTTGACTAGCTGACCAAAGTGAAAGTCTCATAAGAAGCAGATTGTTTGTGTTCAGAAAGTTGTTCTGTATTAACAATACTTTCTATGTTGGAAAGTACACACAGGTCAAGTTACATATTTATATTGAATAAAATAAAATGTAATTTTCCATAATCTTGGAAATTGTTGTAGAGTCATCTAATTTCAGCAATATTGTATTGTTACTAATGGTTACAATTAACATGCAGTCAACGTTCATGTGGCTCCTAAGGAGACTTGGGCTAGCTGCCTGGGCTCTGGCACAGAGTGTCGGGTGAGCTTGAGAGCCCAAGCTGTTGCCTGAACCGTAACGTCCACACTGCTATTGTTAGTGTGCTAGCTAAAGCCCCGCTAGCATGAGTCTGGCTACCCAGGCCGGGAGACTCACTCTCAGCTGCACTGTAGACATTCCCATTGAACGCAGCACTCTCTCACCAACATAGCTACCACCACTCATTTGGGGTGATTTAATTATACTGGCAGGAGAGTGGCTATACAGGAGACCTTATAGTGGCACAGGTGCAGCGGTACAGCTTTGCTGCTGCGAGGTCCGTAGTGTAGACATAGCCTGTATGGCAGGATGTTCCCTGCTTCTTTTTCTCACCTGTTTGTGCTTTCTTTGTTTCCCTTCCTGCTTGAGGACTCTGTTTACTGCTTAAATGCAAATTAAGCAGCGCACACATTCCTTTGTTTAGGAGAGACCTGTTTGCCAACTTCTGTTTGGAACATGTGTTAATATCACCATACAGCGGAATCTGATTTCACACACAATGTTGCCACACACATTTTATAATGACCAGCAAATTATGAGTTTTAAAATCGTACCACACAACACATACTTTGTATAAAGATTATTACAATAATGTGTAGGGTGTGAATACAGGGGTACATTCTGTCACACACAGTAATACCAGGATACAAAATATATATACGAATGACATAGTAGGTCATGCTGGGGGGAGGGGGAGAGAGGAGGTGGAGGGAGAGTGGCACTATATCTGAAAGAAAGCACAGAATCATATATAGTAAAAATCTCAAATAAATCAAACCGTATCATTGAATCTCTATGGATAGAAATTCCATGCTTGAATAATAAGAGTATAGCAATAGGAGCATACTACCAACCACCTGAGCAGGATGGTGACAGTGATTATGAAATGCTCAGTGAGATTAGAGAAGCTGTAAAAACAGAAAACCCTATAATAACAGGGGATTTCAACTCTCCCAATATTGACTAGGTACATGCCACCTCAGGACAGAATGCAGAGATAACATTTCTAGACACCAGTAATGACTGCTTCTTGGAACAGCTGGTCCTGGAACTCACAGGGGGAGAGGCAATTCTTGATTTAGTCCTAAGTGGAGCACAGAATCTAGTCCTAGAAGTGAATATAGCTGAGCCACTTGATAATCGTGACCATAATGTAATTAAATTTAACATCTTTCTAGGGGGCAAAATACCAAAGAAATCCACCACAGTGGCATTTAAGTTCAAAAAGGAGAACTACACAAAAATGAGGAGGCTAATTAAATGGGAGTTAAAAGGAACAGTCACAAGAGTAAAGTGCCTGAAACCTGCATAGAAACTTGTTGATCTGAGCCATATCAGAGCTAGCCAAAAAAATGACAAAACCCAGGAGTCCGAAATCCCAAAGCAGAATTTAAAGGTTTATTCTTTGATCTTCTAAAGTGGATTTAGTGCTTATGAAAAGTGCTGGAAAAGTATTGAAAAATGAAATCTTCTGTCCATAGAAGAGCTACAGCTACAGCATGCTCAGTGGCAGTGCAATGTCCCCCATGCCACTAATGGGTCTTATTTCTGAGGTGGAAGGACCTTTGGGTGCTGGGTTGGTGGTTAGGGGTTGGTGGTTAACTCATTCCTGTGTCCATTCAATGTATATCCAATCTACACAGATTCTATTTTAGAAGGATGCATTTTAATGCCATTTTTGATCAAGCACCAACCACCATCTCATGTCACATAGGTCACTGAAAGTCTACCAGATGTCTACCAAAATGCTTTTTGATTTCTTACCAGGCTGGGCCAAGCTTAACCAGTGACCTAGAGGTGAAAGCCACCATGTGCCATTACTATTTCCCTAAATCCAATTCCTTCTACAAATAATGATTTCATTTTATATTATATATTTACTCAGTAAAACAAAAGATAGTCAATTGTCTGTAGTGTTGCATTAGACAAATGTTGGAGTGAGAGAGAGAGAGAGAGAGAGTCAGGTCATCCACATGGTGGAATGCAGTACATCACTATGGAAAAATAGGGCCAGATCCTCGGTTAACATAAATCAACATAGCTTCATTGAAATTAATAGAGCTATGCCAGTTTACAACGGCTGAGGATCTGGCCCATACTGTTTAAGAGTTGGCCCATTTCAAGGATGGTTATGGTTAAGGCATAGGGCTGGGAAGTGGGAAATGTTCTGTAGGTTCTATTCCTGGCTCTACCACAGACTTCTTGTACAACAATGGACAAATTGTTTAACTTCTCTATGCCTCAATTTCTCCATCTTTAAAGTGAGGATAGCAATCTCCTACATGGCTGTCAAGGCTGTATCCCCACTTTGAACTTTAGGGTACAAATGTAGGGGCCTGCATGAGGACTTCTAAGCTTAACTACCAGCTTAGTTCTGGTCCGCTGCCACCATTCCCTACCCTGGGAAGCTTTTAGAAAACCTTTCACCAATTCCCTGGTGAATACAGATCCAAACTCCTTGGATCTTAAACAAGGAGAAATTGACCCTTCCCCCCTCCTTCCTTTCACCAACTCCTGGTGAATACAGATCCAAACCCCCTTGGATCTTAAAACAAGGCGAAATCAATCAGGTTCTTAAAAAGAAGGCTTTTAATTAAAGAAAAAGGTAAAAATCATCTCTGTAAAATCAGTATGGAAAATAACTTTACAGGGTAATCAAACTTAAAGAGCTCAAAGGACCCCCCTCTGTCTTAGGTTCAAAGTATAGCAAACAAAGATAAACACTCTAGTAAAAGGTACATTTACAAGTTGAGAAAACAAAGTAAATCTAAGACGCCTTGCCTGGCTTTTACTTACAATTTTGAAAATAAGAGAGACTTGTTTAGAAAGATGGGGAGAACCTGGATTGATGTCTGGTCCCTCTCAGTCCCAAGAGCGAACAACCCCTTAAAACAAAGAGCACACACAAAAGCCTTTCCCCCCCCCAAGATTTGAAAGTATCTTGTCCCCTTATTGGTCCTTTGGGTCAGGTGTCAGCCAGGTTACCCGAGCTTCTTAACCCTTTACAGGTAAAAGGATTTTGGAGTCTCTGACCAGGAGGGATTTTAGTACGGTACACAGGAGAGCTGTTACCCTTCCCTTTATAGTTATGACAATGGCAGAGATGTTGTGAGCTCAATTCATTAATATTGTGATGCACTTTGAGATCCCGTGAGGGTAGGTGGCTACATACATGCAAAATATTACTATTAATGATAATAGACAACCCTTTGTGGTTTCTCAAAAAGGTGACTCATATATTGTTGAACTGGCTCATGTGTCCAGAAGTTTCCAGATAGACCTGTCTCCCTATTCTAACTCTCATTATAGTGTTTTATTATTACTCTTTTATGTTTCATCATTGTGTTTCCCAGCATCTATTTCCCAAGTGAGCTTCTTGTACCGCAATCCAGTCTTTGATGAATACCACCGTTTATCATTGCTGGTTATTTGGCACATATCAGATAATATACATAGAGAGAGATCTAATCTTGCTTGAACAAATTTAATGGATGCTCCTTACTTTAAGTTTCCATTTAGACAGGAAACATGGTGAAATGCTAACAGTTTGTGCTTTTAGAAAACAACCTAAAAGAGCAAGGATGGTAGAAAGTAAGTCATATATTGGCAAAGATGTACGTTATCAGAAAAGGATTATATCTAAACCTGGTTGCTAAGAAGATACATAGGTAACCCAGCTGTCTGTAATAGGACAGCTCCATCACAGGTAAACAGATTGACATAAAAGATATTTACCTCCTCATCGCCATCCAGGAGCAGCCCAAGAGTGCAGTTCACATGTGTCAGCAGGACACACATCAAATCTCTGCTTTTTTTTCTAGATTGCAACAAATGTGTGAGAAGGGAGAATATAAACCATGTGATGCTACCAAAAAATACAGTGTGGAAATATATTTGTAAACATATGGTTTATTTAGCAACGTCATTTCAGGAGACTTCCAGACATCTGTCATTTCTAGTCTCATATTAAAGGCAAGGAAAATTGTGGGATAACTCAGACAATAGCATTTCAGAAAGAAAGCAAGAACCACACACAAACCCTGCCCCATATTCAGGAAAAAAATCTCTCTCCCTTTCCTCAAAGTGTGGCGTTTACTACAAGAGGGGCACATGTAAACACAAGATGCTATTGTCCGCAATGTCCCTCACAGACAGTTCTCTGTCTGGAAGAGTTCTTTGACAAGATGCAATTCTATCACAGCATGCAGAAAAGAATCAAGGAAAAACTAATTATATTACTACATGGTAATCTAGATACTACAGCAATGGATACTTTAAAGGCTTAAAGATAGCAGGATTCCATCTTTTCATTGTAGTTTACATTTCTCACATAGGGAAGTGAGCTCATTTTATTTTCATGTCTGTTAATTTGACAAAGTTACTTTGGGGAACAATACAAAAATGACTGTCTTCTTTGTATCATTCCCGCAACCTGAAATGAAATAGCTAATTAAACCTCAAATTACATTTGCAAATTACATTGTTCACAATCTAGTGGGGGAAATGGTTGCAATATTTCATTTCTGTCAGTGTTTGGATATATTAAACACTGCATATATTAACATAAAAGATGTATTTGTTGACTTTCAACTATTTATTTGCCTGACTACATATAAAGATACAGAGAAATGCAGTTCAAAATCTAGGCAAAATTAATGTGTAATTAGTTTATATGTTTAAATGATGAATGAGCTGAGGGAATGTTGTTAATATTATTGGGAGTAATTCCAAAAGACAGCAGTTGAAAGAGTTGAATGTAAAATGAAAAATTCTTTGGTTTAAGTAGATAAATTAACCCTTTGTTATTCAGTTAGGATCTGACAGTAAACTCCCAGTGTCTGTTAGAGCTGATTGATGTGGGATCTCTAGCAACATGGACTGATGGTTATTCAAGGTTGAAATTAATCTCTTGAAATCAGGCATCAATGTTTTTCAGATAAGTAACATGCAGCTACTAAGACCATATTCCTGGCCTGTCACTCTGAGTTTGTCCCAAGCCCCTATTGATTAATCCACTTGGTTCTATTTTTCACAGTATCAAGCACAAGCTTCTCCCCACCTTGAAGGTCTTCCACAACTCTGCCCCATCTATTCCCCTTCTCTTATCTCTTATCATTAATACTATTTATTTATTTATTTATTTAGCTGCTCTCCACACTGGCTTCCCATAGAATTTCAAATCAAGTTCAAGGACTCAGTCCTTATCTTCAAAACACACCATGGCCTGCGCCCAGGATACCTAAAAGACAGTCTAAAACTACAGGATGAAGACTGTGATCCACAACTCCCCTCCTCTGGCACAATGGAACTTTCAACAATAAGAGTTAAACTCACCTGGGCAGGAGACAGAACTTTCTTTGGGAGCGGCTGTCACTAACTGTAGAATGAACTCCCCCGCAAGAACTAAGGCCCATTACTAATCTCACCACTTTCTACTCCAAGCGCAAAGTGCATTTCTTTGACCTTTCTTCTCTAACAAACACATAGCAACAGGTATACTTAAACAAACAAAAACCCTACCAAAACAAGACACTCCACTGCACACACTTCTGCCCCCAGGGAGAAGATGAAAGAACAAACAATCCATGAGAGGTATGTAGTCACGTTGCTTAATGCACTACCAGAAGGCACTCAGATACTCTGATGAGCACAGTATAAGGATCTATATAGAACAGAACACTGTCCAGTATTTGCTAGGCACATTCCAAACACTTAAGAAGGATGATGTCTGTCCAGAGGCACTCACAGCATTATTGTGCTGCCTCCTTTGCCACCAATGATGTCAGCCTTGAATGCCCACTTGTCTACTTCTCACATAAATATGTCTGCACTTGCTTCCCTGCTGTCTAAAGGGTCACCAGAGAGGCACTCCCAACAAAAAATCAGAACCCCATGCTCCTTTCCTTTCTCTCTCTTCACTCATGCTTTGTCCAGGCATGGCTACCCAACTGTGCCCAACCACAGTCTCAGGATGACACCTCGTGTTGGGCATATTTGGTGCAGTTATCTTGTTCTTTCATTTCCCAACAGGGACAACAGCATTTTATTGCACCCAAACTCACAACTTAACTATAATTTAACCAAAATATCCCAAAATCTCACATAACTGAAATGCGAATGAAGCCTGGCCCATTCAGTCATTTCCCATTGCTCACCAGCCCCTTCCACTATAGAATCCCTGCCCAAGGGAATTCTCAAGCAACTCTGGGTCACACGTCTCCCATTTCACCAACAGGTGTCAGTAGTGAGCAGAAATCGCTATTCGCTAGGAGGGCTTCAGGTCACAAGATTTACCAAAGTCAATGGAAATCTTTCCGTTAATTTCAGTGGGCTTTAAATCATGCCACAGGCATAGAAAAGATAAAAAGCACTCTTGACTATCACTGCTTTGCAGTCCTCCAGAAGCAGCTGAGATTCAATAAAACTCTCACACTACAAACCCAAATAAAACAAAAGGGTATCAAATTTCCTAGGCAAAGGCAATGGATATAACCTTTAATGTTTCATCAGGTTGTTTTCCCCAGCCAACAAGCATAACTCCAGACTTATCTGGATTGATTTTCAGCCATTTTACCCTAATCATAGCCCCAAACTCAGACAGGGTTTGAAAAGGATTTGTCTGAAAAGATATTCCCCTCCTTTAAGATTGATTGATTTCAATAAGTGGATATGAAAACACACAGCTCACATTGGGCCAAATTTAACCCTGCTGCATGCCTATTAAAGACAATGGAATGACACCAGATTTGAATTTATGTCCTTTATGTCTAGAAAAGAACTTTTATTTGACATTATGAGTTTCACTAAAACAAAGGAGGGGAGGGGATTTATAGTTTAAGCATACAGTTTGAAATATGCTGGCTTTTTGGAACTATAGGTTAAGATCCTGGCAGTGCTAACTTGGCCCTTCATCTTTCTGAGATAGATACATTGAGTTCTATGTAGTTTATAGTATGTTTGAGAGAGTGTGCGAGGTGTCTTGTACATAAGCCATTAAAAACAAGGTCTTGTCTATTCCAAGCGGACATTAAAGATCCTGTGACACATTTCACAAAAGTAGAGCTTTGTTCTTTTATCCTTGACTTAGCCAAAACTCTCCCCTTACTGCTCTGCAGCATTGTATACATCAGCTTTGGGATCCTTTAGGATGAAAGTCACTATATAAATGTAAAAAACATAATGAGGATGAAGAGATTTGGAAGTCCTGCATAAATTCTCTGGTGGTATAAAAAATGACAACCATGGCTAAAGTGTAAGCCTGGGAAGCAACTCTGTTTAGAGCAAATCAATTCTAATTAAGAAGCAATACCCAGCTGTTTATATTTTAAGACATCAACAAACCTTGGCAGCACAAATAGGCCCAAGAGTAGAAAATGAAGCACTGCAATATCAATGGGTCATATTTTAGTGTGACAGCTCCTGTTTATCTTAACTTTCGGCAGCTTTAAAAATGAAATCTAAAAGGGAGGAAGCAGAAAGACAATTTAGTCTTCAAGAGTAACTGGTGTGAAAGGAAGGGAGGTTCCTCTTGCCCTATGAAAAGATAACTTGCAGTCTTGTTCTCTCTGAAAATGCACTTTAAACCATTGGTGGTAACTTACTAAATACCCCAACTCTGACGTTTTTCAAAAATATATTTATACCAATAAAAAAGTTGTGTAAGATTTTTTAAGTATATAAAATTACTCCTGGGGAAAATCTGGGCCACTGTGCAATGCAGAATTTGTGCAGAATTAAATGTTCAGTGCCAAATTTCTCCCCCCCACACCCGATATATGGGCTGCAGAGCTCGCTGGACCTGGCAGAGCCCAGCTCACATATACTGTAGAACAGTGCTTCTCAAAGCCGGTCCGCCGCTTGTTCAGGGAAAGCCCCTGGCAGCCCAGGCCGGTTTGTTTACCTGCCGCATCCGCAGGTTCGGCCGATTGCGGCTCCCACTGGCCGCGGTTTGCCATCCCAGGCCAATGGGGGCTGCGGGAAGCGGCGCAGGCCAAGGGATGTGCTGGCCGGCGGGCCGCCCCTCCCCTAGCCCCCACTGGCCTGGAGCAGCGAACTGAGGCCAGTGGGAGCCGCGATCGGCTGAACCTGCGGAAGTGGCAGCTAAACAAACCGGCCCGGCCCGCCAGGGGCTTTCCTTGAACAAGCGGTGGCCTGACTTCGAGAAGCACTGCTGTAGAAGACACTGCTATGGGGAAGGGAGCTGGAGAATTCCTGGCAGCTGCAGTTCCTGGCACATCCTGAAGGAAGGAGGTGGCAGTGCATAGGAAACTCCACACAAGCCTGAGACCCAGCATCAGGCTCTTTCTCCCTCTAGATCCCTGGGCTCTGGGGGCGAGGGGTGTGAGTGTCTGGGATGGGAGGGGGCCCCACAGCTGGGCTCTGGGGGAGGGTGCGGCTGTCCGGGCTGGGGTGCCCTTGTGGCTGGTCTCTGGGAGGGAGGGGGTGTGAGTGTCTGACACACACACCCCCCCCCCCCCCGAGCTAGGCTCGGGGGGGGGATGGGACAGAGAAACAGGAACAGGGTTGTCATTGTCATTAACTCTCTACTCTTAGGGGAATTTGTGTGTGTGTCTGTATTGTTACAGACATAGTTGCTGACAGGTATTTTGGAATAAATTATCAAAATAATTGAAACTGGCATGATTATATAGTGTTATTTTGACAAATAAAATATGTAGAATTTTAAAATATTGTGTGCAGAATTTTTATTTTTTTGGTGCAGAATTCACTAAGGAATAATATAAGATTCTTTTAAAGAAGTGTCCCATGACAATGGGCAATGTTATTGTAGATGGTTCATACAAACATGGAGCCATTTGATTAAGTTACATGCACGTGAATTAAGTGGTTGCTTTTCTGTCCATTTTATTCCATCATCTGTTTTGTGTGGAAATTTTCAAAAGACATAGTTGCTATAATGCATCATATGTTCAAACAAAGGACGGGCTTGTATTTCTACTTCAAGACTCATGGTTTTAAAGTTTATTATCGTTATCGGTTTATCATCAATTTCTTGGGGAGTAGATTTTCAAACAGTTTAGGGAGACGGTTGTCCAAATGGCCAATTCTGGTTATTTCATGCATGATTGCCTAAAATACACTCATCATTACTGCTATCAGTTTACCAATCTCATCAACAATATCTAATTAACTAGTACATAATGGACTCAAACACACAAGTCAAAAGAGTTGTCCAAAGCATCCTTTCCTTCATTGTAGTAAAAAAAAATTGGACATTTGTACTACAGTTCAACTCAAATGTTTATTCTCTTCTCAGATAAAAATTAAGCCAACACTTTCATCAGCAAACTATTCCTGAAAGAAGATTTGAGGCAACTTTTTAATAGCTTTGCTACAACTTTTCTCAGAGGAGAAGAAACTATTTAGCTCCATCAACATCATATTTGTGCCAGAGACACGTTAACATTTCCTGAGAACCTTGCTTTGATTCACGAACAGGATAACAGGTAGATATTATGCATGCATTTGATCACAACATATGGTATGAATACAGCTTTTGCAGGACGCAGAGTGCTCAGCACAGAGCTGGGAGTCATGAGACCAACATTCTGTTCCTCCCGGTCACTGATTCACAGAATGATGCTGGACAAACCACCTCTGCACCTCTGTCCCCTATCGTAAAATGGTAATAATACCCATCTCTGTCACTCAAGTGACTGTTGTACACCTTAATTCATTAATGCTCGTAAAGCATTGTGAGGTCCTCCAATGGCATTGGTAGTTGCTCTTTCTTTGTGATAGAAAAACCTCATCAATCAAGTATCATAGAAATGTAGAACTAGAAGGGACCTCGATAGGTCACCTAGTCTAGTCCCCTGTACTGAAGCAGGACTACGTATTATCTAGGCCAGGGGTAGTCAATTATTTTTTGTCATGGTCCAAATTTCTTGGTCAAGGTAGTGTCACAGTTCAGACTCCAGAGAAAATAATTAAAAAAACAACAACACAATAATGATAATAAGAATGGTCTAAAACAATTAGCATCAGCACAATGTTCAACTTTCACCCAACAAAACTAGCGTAATATCATCTGTGCCCTAAGTAGGCCCAAAACCAGATTGAAAGGTGTCAAGAAAATTTGAGGACTCCACTTATTGCCAGAGTTGCTTTGCCACAACCTTCTCAATAATAATAGCGCCAGTTGTGCTGTTATTTTTTGTAATTTGGACAACTGCCCATGGGGAATTAGACTGAGCCCATTACATCAGTTCACAGAGTCCACAGAACAACCATCAGACCCAGTGGCTCTCAGGATTGTTACCTATGTGGGTAAATGCTCTGTAAATACTGAGTAGAATTCACCAAATTCAAGAATGGAGAACCATAAACAATATTTTAAGTCTCAAAAATTCATTCCCATGGAGCAGTAGAAACATATTTTGTTGATGCAGAGGTATGTTCTTTAGCACTGTTTCCACTTGGATCATCCTATCTCTAGAGTCATGACAGGGTTGTGCAGCAGTGATAATGGTACCATCCAGAATTGATAGATGACTTTGTGGAGTTCAGTTAAGGTTCAGGAAGTTGAAACATCAAAATCTAGGCAGAGACACAGACGTAGCAAAGAAAATGAGAATTTGGGCTAGGCTAGGTGAGTTCTGAATGCTCAGAGATGACCCATACCTGCCAATATTGGTAGGACAGAGTGAGGGCAGCCAGTTTCAGCAGTTTTATGGCTTCAGTCCATGTGAGCATGCTCAGTACAAGCCAAGCAGCAAATTGGGGGGAGGGGGGGGCGAGGTGGGAAAACACATGACCCCGCATGCCCTCCCACATGTTGCCTCTGGCTCAGAGACAGGACAATTACATTAGGACTCATTATATTACAGCAGCCACCATTAATTCTTGCTGTGAGCTGAAAATCAGAATTTAGCATGTAAATTGACAGTTGCCTATCTGATTTAGCCAAATATTACCTGACAATTTACTCAACTAAATTGCAGTTCAGTACCATAATAGCCACTGTGAGTTTTCAACTGAGAACATTTGTCCCCACCATAATTAGTGCTGAAGTCTGAAGACAGGCAGTTGTCAGGATTCCTTTGTGCTATTTTTAAAGGCCCATTGAGCAGTGGTAGTGATATGTAGATACGCTGTTGAGGATAGAAGGCATTAGTGTCTAAGGGGACATCTTCACTACCCGCCGTATTGGCGGGTAGCGATCGATTTATCGGGGATCGATATATCACGTCTCGTTAAGACGCGATATATCAATCCCCGAATGCGCTCCCCGTCGACTCTGGAACTCCACCGGAGCGAGCGGCGGTAGCGGAGTCGACAGGGGAGCCGCGGCTGTCAATCCTGCGCCATGTGGACCCCAGGTAAGTCGATCTAAGATACTTCGACTTCAGCTACATTATTCACGTAGCTGAAGTTGCGTATCTTAGATCGATCTCCCCCCCCCACCACCCAGTATAGACCAGCCCTTAGAAGGAAGAGAAAAGTAGAAGAAAGAGCCCTAAAAGGAGAAAATAAGGATAGCTGGTGGCAGAGACTTCAAAAAAGGGGAGGAGGTTAGTAAAATATGATAATGTGACAAGTAAGATTGGATCATGAAAGCTAAAGAGAAACCTAAATAAAGGATGCTGACTATTTAGAATATACAATGTTCCATTGAGAGAGAAAAGGTGGGTGAGGTAATATCTTTTACTGGACCAACTTCTGTTGGGGAAAGAGACAAGCTTTTGAGCTCCCCAATTGCTCAAAAGCTCCTCTCTTTCAGAAGTTGGTCCAGTAAAAGATATTACCTCACCCACCTTGTCCCTCTAATATCCTGTGACCAACACTGCTACAACAACACTGCAAACAACAATTAATGTTCCACTGTCATTCAATTACTAGAGATAGTGGATCTCCACAGCTGGGATTCCCCTGGCACGAGGTAGTCCCCGGCTGGCTTCATAGAATTGGCAATTAGATCACCCCATGTTTTCAGGAGCTTGTAAAGGGGACTCCAAGAGAAGGGTTGTGGCTGGAGTACTGCTATGTTCTAGCAAACCTTGGCTGACTGATAGAACCTGGGGCACCCAGGCTACCAGGCCATAGTTTAACCAGGTGTTTAATTGCCCCTTCACTCACCCCAGAATCAGGAAGCTGAAAATGGCTTCTTTGCTGCTCCTAACCTGAGCTGTGCTCTGTGAATACTGGAGGCAACTTATGATTGAGCACAAGTCTTTTTAAAATACTTTTGTGAAAAGGCAAGGTTTGCAGATGATTGTATTTGCATTTTTCTATAGCATTTCAATTGTTTATTATACAGTAGAAAGCAATTCAGCCATTTGGCATTTAAATATAGCAAAATCAGACCATTAATGCTGTTGTTTAAGACTGTTCATTTTCCCTTTTAAGCCCTATCCCTCCTCCCCTCAATCACATGTTGGAAGAATAATTACCATTCCTGTAAAAGGATAAGCCATGTTCAGGACAAGAGCCTGGACAGAAGCCACAGAGTCTGTCTCCTGGTGCTAGTTATTAACATCTCTGTAACCCTTCTGTCAGGTGGAGCTGGCAGCAACAAGGGCTGGGGTCAATATCCAGGGGCTCCTCTTAACAATACAAAACCAAACCAGCTCACGCCCCCACCTAGAAATCTGGGGGAAAATTAAACATCTCCCCTGGGAGCCTCTAGGAGGTAATGCTTCCACTCCTGCAAGCACTGAGTCTGTGTATAACAAAAGGAAAAAAACGCTTTTATTAAAAGGGAAAGGGAACCTAGCATTAATTTGGGAAAACATCACAACCATGATTCAAAAACATGTAGCCATAAACAAACACCCACCCCACAGTACATTGGGCAGTGTCCTTTGCCTCAGTTTCCCACCTTCCTGCATGATAGTCCAATGAAGGAATATCCCTTTAACATACCATTTCCCTTTCCCTCCGCTGCACCTCAGTCACAGTTGGTTGTCCTTAATCAGTAAAGACCCAGGGTTCAGAGATGCATTCACATGGGTCCACCTCCCCACCCAGAAAGCTGGGGGGCATTGAGCAATGCCTCTGCTGCTGCCAGCCACCACCTCCGCAACTGGCTCAGTGCTGCTGCCGTTGTTATTTCTGCTGCTGTTCATTTTTTACTGCCACTGTTACATTTGCAGCTCACTGCCACCATTAGCTCTGCGACTGCTTGCCACTCACTGTCCCTTCTGTGATGTTGCATTCTGAGGTTCCCCTTCTTAGCCCAATACTTAGTGATTTCAGCTTTTAGTAATTTCGCTGGGTAGAAGGGCACCTCTGGGCTGCTGTCCCTCTGTTGTTTTTCACTGCACTACTGTCTCCACACCAGCTCCAAGGCTTAGCCCACTACACCTGCTCATCAGTGACTTCAGCTCTAGTAATCACTGAACAGGAACTCTCAACTGAGCCCAATCAGCTCTATCCTTAAACAGAGAAAAGGGTCAAATGGTATCTTGGGCTGTGTCTAAACAGCAATGTAAGCCTAGGGCTAGTGGGACTTGAGTCAGCTGACCCATGTCTGGGCTTGAGTGTCTAAACTGCATTTTAACCCGAGGTTAAGCATTTTCTGACCTGTGCTCAAACTTAGGGTTCTGGCATCCACACTGCAGTGCACCGACCTGAGTCAAAGTAACCCTATCCCACATTGTCTAGTGCCTCCCCCACCCTAAATGTTGACACTCTAGTTCTAGGAATGTGGTGCACTGTGGGAAAACTCTACAGCCCACCTGTTTCCTAACTATAGCGGTGCTATTGATGGGACTCAGGTGCCATAAGGAGCACATGAGTACACAAACTGCATAGTTAGCTCCTTTGGTGGCTGTCTCAGTAGAATGAGTACAATTTGAGATGGCTTTATACTGAATTACCATCTAATCTGAGAGTTAGGCTCTCCACCTTGAGGCTGAGTCACACTGGCAGGAAAATGCCCATGTGCATCTGTTCTGAGGATACTTAAGACATCAGTCTCCAGGGCTATCAAACTACTAAAATGAAACTTTGCAATTCTTAATTTTTCAAATGGGCTGTTCAATGAAGGTGTGTTTGGTTTTATCTGTTTGTTTTGAAGTTTGACATAAAATTAAGGTATCAGAGGAAAAAACACACACACATCCCAGCCTGGCTGCTGCCGACTACAGAGTGGTGAAATGCATCCTCAGGGCTTGGGGTACAGGGTGCTCCAGCACCCGCCAGGGATCCCTTAGCCCTGCCTCTGCTGCACCCCAGGCAGGGGCGGCTCTAGGCACCAGCAAAGCAAGCAGGTGCTTGGGGCAGCCCATTTGCAGGGGCAGCAGCTGGCAGGGAGCCAGCATGAGAGCTGAGAACCAACAGGGGGCCCTGGGAGCTGTAGTTCCTTGGTTAGCTCCCTGCCTATAGAGCCAGCCCTGGAGCAGGGAAAGAACTACATTTCCCAGCATTCCCTTGGCTGCTATCAACAGGAAAGGGAGGGGGAGGGACTATGGTAGCCGAAACCTCATGCTGCAGCTTGCTGTGAATGGAGAGCTCACTGCTAGAATGGGGTGGCACTGTGAATGGGGAACAAGTATGACCAAGGAGTAGAAGGCTTTGCCCCAGATATCCCCTTCAGAAGACATCCCCAGCCTGGATTAGGGATACTGGTGTGACCTCACCTTGCAGCCCCCAAAGAAAGAATTGGGTGGACTAAATGGACAGTGCCCCTCTCTATCTGAAGCCTAGCAAGGGAGGTACGTGGATCCCACTAGAATTTAAAATGAAAAGTAAGGAAGAGGAGGCTCTGGACCTGGGCAGCTTTAGATACCGTACCAGGCACGTAGGAGGATTTCCACTTCTGAGCCATGGAAGCAGAAATTGACTTTTTCTTTCCAGATTTAGCTAATATTCAGAAAGGGAATCTAGCACCTGCCTTCCAGATTTGAACACCTCAAAATTCAGGAGTGCTCAAGCTCAATTTGGGCAGCTGTTACTTCATTTCTCCCAAATAAAATATACTGATCCACTGTAACTTTCTGTAGAAAAAGTAGGATAAAATTGAGCAAGAAATGCTTCCCAGTGGTTATTAGGACTGGAATTGCTATTTTCAACAGCCATTGTCTTTTTTTTTTTTTTTTTTTTAGTTTTATTTGTTTAAAAGGAAGACAATGATATTGCATTGGCAAATTCCCCATAGAAAGAAAGAGTGGAACAAAAGAATAATAAAGGCACCTCAACTTTTCCTCATTTATGGAGGACAGTCTTATAATAGGCATCCAGATATCCTTCAATCACACAAGCTGAAAATTGTTCCACTTTACTAGAGTTCTGTAACCATATGGGAACCAATCCTGTCTGTGTTCTGTGCACATCTAAAATTCCTGCTGAATGACCCACCCTGGGAGTGAGTTACCAGTGACCCAGGGCTGTGGCGGAAGGAGGGTGCAATTGGCGGGGGACAGCCCAGGGCTGGGGCGGCAGGGTGTGTGTGTGGGGGGGGGGGGCACTGGTGGTAGGGGAAAGGGTGAGCCCAGAGTTGGGGCAGCAGGGGGTGTGGGTGGGGGGAGGCCCAGAGCTGGGGCAGCAGAGGGCTGCGGGGGGTAGACCAGGGCTGGGGTGGGGGGCAGCCAAACATTTTTTTGCCTGGGGTGGCAAAAAACCTAGAGCCAGCCCTGACCCCAGGAGGCTGTGGGGGAAGTTCTTGGGCTGGCTCCCACTCACTGCCCTGACAGTGGATGCAAACGCAGATCCAGGGAGGGCAGGGGAAGCTTGGGAGCAAGGGCCAGAGATTGGAGCAGGGACCAAACGCTGCCCTGCAGGAAGTGGGAGCAGCAAAGCTCTTAGCTCAACCCGACCCTTGGAGGGATGACGCCCCAGCATCCCAGCAGTCAGGAATTGTCTCGTGTTTTGCAACTTTGGCAAGCTCCGTGCGGCAGTGAGGAGGAGCCAGAGCTGCTGCCATCACCACGGGAGTAGCTGGAAGGGAGAGTACGCTCAGCCAGGCAGTAATGGCACTTCCAGCCCACTTCTCTGCCGCCAGGAATTGTGGGATTCGCTTGGAGGACTCCCAGGACCAGAGTCAACCTGGGGCCACATGTACACAGAAAACCAACAGGACTGGACTCTAGGTGTTAACTTAACATGGGTTCGCACCCTCCAGGCCTGAAGGGTCCTGGGACTCTGGGTCTGAGCCCTAGGTTAGCACAATTGCAGTGTGGATGAAAGGGGGTGATGCCCTGAGCCCAGGCTCAAACCTAGGCTTAAATTGCTGTGTAGACATACCCGAGGACTCTTTCAGCACTATTAAACAGATGTAGTGTTTCATTACAAAGCCTGTAGTACGGTGGTTGATGAAATGATGTCTTCTACCTTGATCCTGCCCTGTTTGAGTACCCAAAACTTCCAGTGAGGCCTGTGTTTTATAAAGTGCTGATGGTGACAGTTGCTACATACATTGTTTTTATTGATTATTGTACTTACAAGGTCACGGTGCTCCAGACCAAAATTTACCTCATGGGACTCAGCATAGAGTAGGAGCCCACAGTTGAGGATGTGGAGGATTGGGACAGACAAAGTAGGCAGCAAAAATGAGCAGCCATGCTGTAAGCTTGTGGACTCTCTCACAATCCCCGGCAAGAACCACTGCTACACCCGAATCCATTGCTGGCCCTTGCCTCAGGCACAATTTATTCAAACACAGAAAAATCACAACGTGACACAAAACAAAGCAATTCCCTTGACCAAAGCAGGCTGCATTCCCCAGCGACTTTCCACCTTGCCTCTCAGACCTGGAAAGAGGACAGTCCCTCTTCAATCCCCTGCTGTGTCATATGGCAGGCAGGCAGCTCCTAATCCTTTCCTGGCTGTTTCATCCTGTCACACATTCCCTAATCTCATTTACGCAGGTATAAATCTGAAATAAATCAGCTGAAGTCAGTGGAATTATGCCAGATTTACACCTGCGTAACTAAAATCAGCATATGCATTGGTGTATTTTCAAGATCCCCAGAGATTATTACAATTGCTAGAGTGTAAACAACAGCTAAATAATTACTACACAGTCTCTCTAGATGATCCCCAGTTACGATTTTGGCAGATTATCCTAGAGCTGCTTCATGTGTGGAGACTACATTGATTTCAATAAGAGTTCGACACACAGGCTAGCTCCTATGTGCATAGTAAACAGTTTTAGTGCATTTGCACAATGAAGAGAATCAAATTTAATGATGGCCCGTCATGGGCCTTGAGAAGATAAAGGCCCAATTTTCAGAGGTGCTGAGCACTTGGAGCTCCCATTGCATTCAGCTCAGCGCCTCTAAAAACTGGAGCCTAACTACATTTTCTTTTCATGCATTCTGTTACCAGAAGTGTATAGTAAGAGCTCAACATAATGTTCTGTCAGAACTTTGGCCTTGGCTACACTGGCGCTGTACAGCGCTGCAACTTGCTGCGCTCAGGGGTGTGAAAACGCCCCCCCCCCCCGAGCGCAGCGAGTACAGCGCTGTAAAGCGCCAGTGTAATCAGAGCCTGCAGCGCTGCAAGCTACTCCCCTCGGAGAGGTGGAGTACATACAGCGCTGCGAGAGCTCTCTTGCAGCACTGGCAGCGCGACTACACTCGCGCTTCACAGCGCTGCCGCGGCAGCGCTGTGAAGTCCCAAGTGTAGCCAAGGCCTCTGTGTGAAATCATTAGGAACAGCATTCACCATATGGATAAGGATATTC
Source organism: Emys orbicularis (assembly GCF_028017835.1). Lineage (NCBI taxonomy): Eukaryota > Metazoa > Chordata > Testudines > Emydidae > Emys > Emys orbicularis. Next base: position 286,677,521 of record NC_088683.1, read on the forward strand.
TTTCCTGAACCAGACTTTCTCTGGAATTCAAAATATAGTGGAGTAAATATTCCAATGCAGCTATTCTTTCACATTTGGTTTATATTTTCAGTGACATCTTTTCCATGAATGTTAAGACGAATTCTTGACTCTTTGACAAGCCATTTCAAGACAGCTAGTATGACAGGTTCCCCCAACACCCAACTGGTCAAAACAGAATTGAGTGTCAGTGCAAATATTCATAAAAGTCTCTGTTAACTATATAACACATATTACACCCCAGAGACACTGACACTGGTGATAAACAAGGACTCAGTCACACTATGTCTAAGCAGTGTTCCTTAGAGTAAGCTTACAGACTCCTTATAGACTAAACCAACATTTTGCACAAGAATTTTGCTCAAGGCAGGATTCAAAATATAAATAATAGTTTGTCAGGTTTATATAAACACTAGTACACTTCCAAAAAACAAATTAAAATGTGGAAAACCAGAGTAGTTTCAACAGTGTATAAAAACAAATAAGATGTTATGCTAAAAAAGGTTACATTTCCTTCTGCTTCAGTATATAGCATCAGTTGATATCCTGTCTACTGTATATCCTCACTGCGAGCAATGCATAGCAAGGTAAAAGGCGATTTACATAAAAACAGACCAACTCCTTCAAGGAGACATGCATAGCATATCTCATCTATATCCCCCTTAATCCTTTCTGAAGCAATAAACAGTGCAAATTTCAGCCTGAATTTTGAAATTTCTCATCATTTCTACAATGAAGAGACGAGGTGGATGAGGTAATACATTTTATTGGACCAATTTATTTTGGTGAGAGAGACAAGCTTTCGGGCTACACAGAGCTCTTCTCCAGGTCTGGGAAAAGTACTCCCATGTCACAGCATAATGGAACAGATTGTTTAGCATAAGTAGTTAGTACAGATTGTAAGGGGCCATTCAAGGTGAAGTGTCCCGTTAACTCCTCTATAGTCATGGGACAAAAAGAAGGGATTAGTGGATTAAAGATTGTTGTAATAAACGATAAATCCAGTAACTCTGTTCAATCCATGGCTTTTCATGTCTAGCAGAGTTGTTCCAATAAAAGCTACTACCTCACCCACCTAGTCTCTCCAATATCCTGGGACTAACATGGCTACAACTACACTGCATTCCACAAAGAAGGTCTGTTTGCTGTGAAGTAACAATTTTTCATTAACTGTGAGAGAAAAAGAGGCCCTAGAAACAGCTTCATGGTGCGTTCCAGCATCACAGACAGAAAGTAATAAAAATGAATGCATTGTATACAACCCCACTAGCACAGTGAACACCCATCATCTTATATACACCCACTTAGTTAATGCTTATATTACAACCGGGTCGAATCCTATAGTGCTAGATGCTGTACAAACATAACGCAACAGTCCCTGTCCCCAAAGAGCTTACAGTATAGGAGAGTACATTACCTAAATTAAGTACAACAACTTTGGCCAAATGAGTGTACCTTGTCATGCCAATAGCTGTTCCAACTGACAATGAACTCCAAAGAGCTCCTGCCTCCTGGGTGAGTAGAGTCCACTAGAGTCAGGGCACTAGACTGGGACTCAGAAGCCCTGGGTTTTATTCTTCGCTCAACCACTTATCTGCTCACTTCACTTTTCTTTTTCATCTATCTTGTTCATTTAAACAGTTCTTGCTCTGAAGAGCTTACCATGTGTTTGTACAGCACCTACCAGTATGATCATGGTGCTACTGTTATACAAATAATCTTTTTTTTATGCTTGCAAATAGTTGTAATCATTGAAGTGTCATTAAGTAATTAAATATAATTCTAAAGAACTTTCTTGTATGAAAGGAAGGGAGGATGGGCTCCTATAATGATTAGTGTCCTCAAAACAAAACCTCTTAGGTCGCATGTTCTATGACTATGCAGGGGGGTAATCTTTTTTGCAAGGTGAGGTATCCACAAGGAAATACGTCGAACTTCACAAGTTTTATTCTTTTTCTAGTAGACCAGTACACTAGGTAAACTAATATCTGTGTCATGGAATAAAATAAGCCACACAGAAGAGGAAGGTGGGGGCAGCAGGAATGGAAGAGTATGAGAAACATAAATGGAATGGTACTCATTTGAAACTGAACAGAAGTTTGCACAGCAGGTACTGATCTGTCATTTCTTCCAACAATTTTGGTTCTCCCTGCTGGTTTAAAATCCTCTCACAGGAAACTGTTTGAAGCCACACTTTCCCTAGACCACCACCCATGCCTTTATCTCTGTGGATTAAGAGCCTAAAAACAATGCCATGCGTATCACTGAGGAGAACTGGGAGAGATGGTTTTCTGAAGTCCACAACAACTTTGTTCCTAGCTGGCAAGTTTTGAACAGCTCCGTATGTGACAAAGAGGAAAAGTCACCATTTGCCCGATCTAGGTCCCCTGAGCAGTGGGAGCCTCTATGGGGGAGGCATAAACCTGTTAATTACATACCCCAGAAGCAGGGGCTTGGGAAGAGGAAGCAATAATTTGTTTCATTTTACTTGTAATTTCAAAATGTAATAGAACAATAAAATCAAGACTACTAGACAGATCCTCAGCCCTGGTCCCACCCCTTTAGACTGCCGGGAAGCTAGCTTAAACACAGGTAGCCCTGAGTGATTTAAAGACAGCATAAGTGGCTCTATACAACCCACTCCTGCCCCTGTCCCCATCCTTCACTTTAGTAGATATTCCAGGATGCGCCAGGGTAACTAAGAGGAGGTGGTGGGGCTGTGTGGCCAAAGCATGCTGTGCTCTGGCAATCCTGGACTGGCAGAAAAGCCTCATGGGAACCGCTTCAGATGAAACAAGTTAGAGCTGCTCTAGGGCTCTAATTCATGTCAGGCACCAAGCCGCCTTCTAGGACTGAGGGAGAGAAATGGAAAGGTGGAGAAAAGCCAGCTATACCCCACACCGAGGTATGCCAAGCATTGCTCATTCAGGTGTACCTCAGCCTCCAAGCCATTATAGCTTTAAATGGATTGATAACACACGTTTTTCTTGTCCATAGCAAACAAAAATCTCCTTTTTTCATATTTTCTTCCAATTAATGTACGCACAGTTGCCCTCCTTCTCTGCATCTACATTGTTACAGCACCTCTCCTGTCGGCTAGCTGCTAAGCACATGGCACAATGAGATAGATACGATGGGTGAAATCAATGACAGACTCCTGAGCCCAAAGAATTTTTAATCGAAAAGGCCCATGATGGTCGGAACAATGAACAGATTAGGTGGATTTTATATCTATATTTGAAGAAAGTAAATGTCAAGAGGTCTTCTAGTCCAGCCCCCTATGCTGAGGCAGGACCAACTACACCTAGACCATCACTGACACACATTTGTCCAGCCTGTTCTTAAAAGCCTCTAGTGACAGAGATTCCATACTCTCCTTTAGCCTATTCTATTAACAACCTTATAGTAATATCTAAACTAAACCTCCCTTGCTGCAGGTAAAGTTAATTACTTCTTATCCTACCTGAGTGAACATGGAGAATAATTGATCATCAGTCTCCTTATGACAGCTCTTAACGTAGTTGAGGACTTATCAGATTCCTCCTCAATCTTCTTTTCTCAAGACTAAACATACTACTTTTTTAACCTTTCCTCATATGTTTTGTAAATTTTTTATTATTGCTGTTGCTCTCCTCTGGACTCTTTCCAATTTGTCCATATCTTTCTTAAAATGTGGCACCCAAAACTGGACACAATACTCTAGCTGAGGCCTTACCATTGCCCAAAAGAGCCGGACAATTACCTCCTGTACCCTATATATGGCTAGGGTGACCGTATTTCCCAAAGGGGAAAATGAGACACCAAGTGGGGCTAGCCCGAACCTTCTCCCCAAGTGGGGCTGGCCCGGGCCGCTCATTCGAGACACCCTCCCTGCATGGGGCTGGCGTCACTGTATATATATATATATATACACACACACACACACACATATCCTCACAAATAATATGAATACATATAATGTATTATTTGTAATATTGATTTGTATAATGCAGTATAAATGACTGTAGAGAGTATTATGTATTTATTTAAAATATATACTGTCCTTTTTGCTTGGAAAAATGCCTCTCTCCCAAACTAACTTTTCATACTGATATAATACAACTGCCTAACAATTCTAATTATTTTACATTTCAAAGAAACTTGAGTTTTCCCTAACGTAACATTAGCAGCATTATATTAAGGGAAATTCTTTGTTTTAATACGTTTGGGATTGAAGTACCTCAATTTTAAAATCAACAAAGCCTTATATAGAGATTAGTATTCACAAATGATTTCCTAAAACGGAATTTCAAGCATTTTTGTTAGCCCAGAAATATGAAAGTTCAAGTAGGAATAAGTACATCTCAGGAATAAATTGCCAAATGTATTTGAAAACAAAGGCATTATAACATCCTCTAAGCAGGGCTAGACAAAGCAGTGGTGAAAACACCACTGCACTGTCTATACTACAACCTCAACTATTGCAGAAAAACGCTTTCAAACATTCCTATGGTGGAGACACCACAGCACAGATCCAGGTTCAGATCTGTCTTTGCCACTTGAATCTCTTCTCTACATCACAGACTGAATAATGCTAATGCTTTGCTATTTTGGGAAGTTCACTATGTGTCCAGATCTCACACCCCCAAGCTTGGGAATATTTCTGCAGCCGCTGACTGACACTTGGAGGTGGATCCAGAGTTCCACTCTGGGATTTTGCTTCAGGTCCAACTCTAAAATAAATCCAACAGGCCAGGTTATGAGGTGAAACAATATCACTTTATTTACATATGCCAACAAGAAAATCTAATGATGAAGTGGGTGGGGAAAGTAAAAAAACAGGAACATTATTAAATATTTTTTAAAAATCAAGACCATATGAACAGGAGAAAAAAACCTTTTAAATATGTAAACATGGAGCGAGATCTCTATGAAGTGGAAAGAACATGTGATTGACACTGCAGAATGTTATCCTTTGGCTATGACCATGGAAGAAAAACAATATGCTTGAGTTATCTGTATTTAGGAACTTGCTCTCTCTGGCCCAGTAATTAACCCTTTCCTAATTTTCACTTGAGTTTTTACATCATTATTGGGTCTGCTCCTGCAATTGGATCCACTAGAGAGACACTACACAAATGTGGAGCTTAACTGACTTCAGTGGAGCTCTCCACAGAACAGGGTCTGAGCTAGTGTATCCAAGTAACTGCTGGATCAGGACCATTATCATCACTTAGATGGTGCTAAGACCCAAAACACACCAAGTACTTGCCAAAGGCAGAGGAAGACACAGTATCGACCCTGAAGAACTTACAATTTAAAAAGACAAAAACACATGAAGAGTGTGGGAATGGAATATAGCATAAAAGCAAAGGAAATGTAAGGGTACATCTACACATTAAAATAAACCAACCCTGCAACAGCAAGTCTCAGTGCCTGGGGCTACTTACTGGGGCTTGCACTGCGGGGCTAAAAATAGCAGTGTCGATATTTGGACTCAGTCTGGAGCCTGGGTTCCCAGAGCTGGGTTTCAGAGCCTCGGCTCCAGCCCAAGCCTGAACATCTACACTGCTATTTTTTGTCCCACCGCGTGAGCCCTGCAAACCCAGTGCCATGACCTCGGTCTGATCCTCACTGCCGCAGGGGTCTTTTTTTCCTTTGTAGATTACCCAGAGTGAGAATGTGTACACATATTGTTAGTTCCATGGATTTTTTTTTTTAATTAAGGTTTTGTGGGTATTTGCTTCAAGTTGGCTTTGTAGAGACACAAGCTCCTTTCAATCCTTAAACTGCTGGACGGGTTATCATCAGCAGGGATGGACCCCTCATATCCTCCACATCTTAAGGACATTTTCCATTAAGACACCATTTTCCTCCAATTCACTGCCCAACCAGCTTGCAATGGTCTATGCAGCCCAGCCTACTCCTGAGAAAAAGTGTCATTTTTACAGATCTGCATCTGCTCCTACTCCCACTTGGGAGTATATTAAAATAGAACTACTCTCTACACTTGGAGCTCAAGATGTGATTCCAGCTTGAGGAGACTTACTCCTGCTAGCTCTCAGCATAGCCATGACAGAGTGAGTGGCAGGACAGGCTAGCGACTCTGAGTGCATGCCCAGAGTCTCGGATGCGCATGCAGTGGGGGAAGCTCACCTATCCTGCAACTGCAGTATTTTATTTTGAGCACTCTAGGTCGACGAGAACTAGTGTGAATACATCGACTCGAGCTGGGAATCGTACCCTTCCCTCCTCCAGTTTGAAATGTAGACGTAGCCTAAGATGCCAACTCCTCCAAACTGGCCTTAACTCTCATTTTATACTCTAATCCAGGTAGTGTGTAAACTAAGAAAGTTACTTATATGTAAAACCAAATAAACTGAAATCTAGTTGTTTTTTATTTACCTGTCAAGATCTAAGTTCACATTTTATGCTACTTGTATTTACAAATCTTAGAAAAATAAACCAATAGCAGATTTTGTTCTTTTCACCTATCCAATCTGACAGGATTCACACTCACCACCCTCCTTAGCCCAGCTCCTTCTTCCAAGCCTGGGAGAACAATGAGGCCTGGCAGCCTGCCACAAAGGACAGTTGACTCAGGCTTTTTCAGACCAAAGGAGAGCGAACATCTCCAGCCACTGGCTTCGTTCCTCCTTTGGGCTGCTCTGTCAAAGGCTGCTGTAGCACACAGGGAGAGACCAATCTCTCAGGTAGCCAAGAGACACATTTAGGGCTTGATAGGTCAAACCCAATACCTTGAATTGCGCCCAGAAGCAATTGCAAGTCTGGTTATATCACGGAACACAAGTGTGTTCCAGGTGAGGTTATCATGAACAGAGAGCTTAGTATGTAAAAATATTTTCAAGTTCACTTTTAACTTTAGTTCTGCACTAATTAATTCAGTACAGCTCTAACTGCTTAAGTTTTGAGGGAGCTGCAGTAAGTCCCATTGGCTGTGGCACTAAGGGCACTCCTTTCTTACCAAGAATTTCCCACTAATACGGATATATTTCCTGCCCTGCGATTAAATATAACAAAGATAATTTTTTTAAAAAAAAAGAGAGTGTGCACTACCCTAAATTACCTAATTGTACATGGAGGCAAGTGGGGAGGTGATATCTGTTATTGGACCAATGTCCATCAGTGAAAGAGACAAGCTTTAGAGCTTCACAGAGCTCTTCTTCAGGTCTGGGAAAGGTAACCAGACTGTGACAGCTAAATAGAAAGTGGGACAGATTGTTAAGCAGAAGGGGTTAACACATGTTGCAAGAAACCACTTGAAATGAAATGGGCAATTAACACATATACCACATAATTGTACATACACATCTATTCATATTAAAAATGTAACATTCATCAATATTTACCATACAAAGATGCCAAACTATTTTCCTTTCCCTGGAACAGGCAATAACTGGTAAATGTTGACTTTTTAAGATAGCAAGCACTATAGGGTCAAGCTGTTAGCATTCAGCATTGCCTGGGGGAGATTCTGACTCATGCAAAATTAAGAGCGACAGAGGTGGTTTTGTGTTGCAGATCTCATGCATTTAGCTTCCAGGTGGTTGCTATGGTGAAGTATCTATCACACGTGTGCACTCTTCAATACCTGGTTAGTCATTACTAGTTTCACTGGAGATGCCAGCTACAGGGAGAGAACAGTAATGCTGGCTTCTGTGGACTGGAACAGGGTGCAGATTAGAACAGATCCAATTCTTTGTAACCTGGATTTCTTGGTGAGTATTATTTGGCAGTATCAGAGTTAGTCCTTCAATGTCTTTTCTGACTAGGAGGCAATAGTTTTATAAGGTTAGAGAACACTTACATGAGCAAGGGATGCATTGTTAAACTGCGGGTGTTAAATAAACCTTGAGCAGTTCAAGAAAGAATTGAAAAACAGTGCCCTATTCCATTTTCTCTAAGGCCTGGTCTACACTACGACTTTAATTCGGATTTAGCTGCTTTAATTCGAATTAACGCTTGACCCGTCCACACAACGAAGCCATTTAATTCGATTTAATTCGATTTCTGTACTCCTCCTCGACGAGAGGAGTAGCGTCAAAATCGGTATTGTTAATCCGAATTAAGGTTAGTGTGGCCGCAATTCGATGTTATTGGCAATTAGATGTTATTGGCTACCCACAATGCAACGCTCTGGAAATCGATGCTACTATGGTAGCTTGGACGCACACCACCGAATTAATGGTGCCTAGTGTGGCCGAATACATTCGAATTTATAAAATCGGTTTCCTAAATTCGAATTATATAAATTCGGATTAATCCTGTAGTGTAGACATACCGTAAGTGTTAATAAGTTTCATAATAGTGGTGATGCTTGTTTCTCCAGTTCTCTACACATATGCTAATGTGATTTTTTAAAAATCCAAATGATAAACAGCTGGGTAATTTGATATCATATATAACAGCACTGGCAAAAAGGCATAAAGTTTAAACCAAGAGTCTGGGGAACACACAAGGTTTACCTAATAAAAGTAAAGTATTTTCAGAGTGCATACTGTCCCCTTGTGTACAACAGAAGTATTACCATTTGTAAGGCAATTTCTACTACACATTTAAAAAAACAAACAAACAGATATTTTATTTGTCATCCAATACTTTGAAATAAACTCACTAATGTCTTACAAAATGATTTCCACATATTCAGTTTTCCAAAACATGTACCTTTGGAGCCCAAATTTTCCATTCGCGATCTTATCTTCTGTAGGATGACTTTAAAAAAATTGAGTGAAACTCAATGAGTGAGTGAGTAAAAATTCTACGCTCCTCCATTTGGGATTTGTAATAGTTAAAATTCATTTTGCACCTCTGAGCTATTGTATTTGGCTGTATGAAGACATGACGCCATCAGTTTTATATATTCACTTCACATTTGGTATATTTTACTCATAAGTATAAATTTCTACCTTTTAAAAGCAAATTAAGGAAGCCAGATATTCTGATGCACGTTTCTGAGACAAGTTCCATAGTAGCAGAATCACACTACATAGGGCTCTGACTCTTATTAGGACAACTATAATAGTGTACTTGCAGACCTTGCTTTGGTTCAAGAGATTTTATATTTTCCAAAAGTAATTTTAAGGCAATAAGAAATTTGTATGTCTTCTAAGCAACATTTGGCTACAAGAGATTCAATGTTTATTGTCCTTGGAGATTTGCATATTCTTGCAAAAAATTCAATGAGTTCTAAAGGCTGAATAATAAAATCTTCAGTAGCTAAGTGTTGTAATAAAAAGTTATGCCATGGATAGGGGAAAAAACCAGATACAAACACAATGTTTGCATTGCACACTAAAGCACAGCATGATATTGCTGAAATAGATTCTTTATTTCTGAAACATTCCAAAACAGCAGTATACACAGTTGTAATCAAATATTCAATCATATGCCATTATAAGAAAGCATTGATTAGTGCAATTGGATTTTGTAAAAGGTCTATCAAAAAGATTTATTTGCATTAAAACTCATTCATTTCCCATAAGCAACCATTATTAAAACATTACAATTTTATTTTTTGTAATAAAGTATTGAAAAACGAACTGTAGTTTAGTGACCATTGCACCTTTTAAGTGAAATGTGGTTTATGCTGCCATTATAAATACAAAACACTATGATAATAAATTAACATGTGAACAAATGGATGAAAGACAAAATTATGTTGACCCAGCTGTATGGCAGTTTCCAGTGAATGTTACTCTTTTGTGCTTTGGAACATAAAAATTACTGTTTTCATATTGCCCATAGTTTGTTTTTGAAGGATATGTTCCTAGTGCTAAAAAATAGTACATTACCACAAAAACATTATTTATGGCACACACAAAAATTAAATCCTCTCTCTGTGGTTCAAGCAAGTGTGAAAGAAATTAAGTCAAAAAATAAAATTCTTGGAAACACTAAAAAAAAATGCCAAGCTTATATCATAGGCCCCAAAGTTGCAACGAAATGCATATCATCTTTACAGAGTACACTGAATAAATTATCATACTATATGGCAAAGCTGTTTGAAATAGTGGCATTTCTTAACTCTCTCAAAGGAAGTACGTCCGATATTTTGCACATATATAAAAATTTCTTAAGTTCTAAATGACAGTATCGCAACTGTTAGTTTGATAACACTGCAGTTTTCCAGGTAAATGACTAAGTGCAATATTTAGTCTTTAATAATGTTCATTTTTTAAAAAAATGACAGGGTATAACGGATATTCTTACATATTAAAACTCAATGAAAATAGTGTTGTGGGACCTTCCCTTCCTGTAACATAGTTACCCAGCCAGCTGGGTAGTAGAAACCACATTATTTCTTTTCCATTGTTCAGGGGCATCCGACATCAATAGCAGCCGTCTCTCCAATTTCCATCTCGTAGAGTACTAAGAGAAGAAAGAGGCTTTGGAGGCTGAAGAAAACTGTTTTAAAAAAATAAGCCACATTTCAGGTAAGAGAACAGTAAGACATGCATCAGTCACATATGTAATGAAGCTGGCCTTGTAGGTGTTCCCATATACACATGCATGTACACTCTTCCATGGCATATTTCCAGCTCTATGCTAATATATTATAAAATGGCATAACTAAGACTTGGGGTGAAATCCTGACCATACTGAAGTCAATGAGAGTTTTGCTATTGACTTCAATGAGACCAGGATTTCAATTCTAAACTGTAGGAGGTGGTTCTGACCTGATGCAGGAACAATGTGGCCTTACACAAAATGTCAAACTGCCAATCCTTCTTTTCCTCCCTACCCCCACCAACTCCTCTCTTCACTCCAATGTTTTGCCCTGCTCATCCCATTCTTCCCCACACGAAGAAAAAAAGCTCACTTCTTGCTTTTCCGCTCTCCCCACTGTTCTCCCCCCAGCCCATAAAAACTATTTCCTTCTCACATAATACCAGTAATAAAAGTCCTGCAAAGGAGGCCCTCTGTGATACCTGTGAAATCTCACCTCTTTCAATAGGTTCACACAGGGGGGACAGGCAAGGGATTTAGTAACAATTCTGTTGATGATGCACAAGATCAAACAGAACCCCCTCCCTCTCCCTTAACTGTTTTGGCTCTGCAAAATTAATGGGATTAAAAAGCAGTGCAAATACATTTGTCACTAAAACAGTAGCTATGTCCCAATACAAACAGGCTGCAGAAAATAATTTCAGTTTAAAAGGGGAGGGGCATTCCCCCACATGAACTGTTGCACCCAACTTGCATTTGAAAAAAACAAATCTGTGCGTTCTAAAAATAGCACCTGTCTTTTTCCTGCCAACGGCAGCATAAGTATTGTCCTGGGGAGAGAAAGCCTTCCTGAAATTGACCTATTCCAAGTTTTAAAAACATATTATCAGAAAACAAAAGCTGGGAAACATTAGCACCATAATATAACAGCCACCTTAATTTTTATTATAAATTCCTTAGCAATTAACTATTTCCCAAACCTCCAAACACTACTGAGGATAGCTGTTTCAAATGACATTTAAAGAAAACCTGCCTGGGACAATTAGTTTGACACAGTATCCAACTCTGCTCCATCTGCTTCTTTAACAATTTCAGGAGGGCTACATACATTTTATACCCACCATAGTTTGATTACATCACTTTGCTGAAATTAAATGGAGGGGCTGGGGTCAGGCTGGAAATGCTAGTGGATAGGGTGATATGAAATCTGCCAAGAGAGCCACCAGCAGCCATCAACAGGCACTAGGTGGAGCCATAGCCAGCTCCAGTTCCCTGCTACTGCTTCTTGTAAAGCCAGTTTTCATCCTGTCAGGTCCTGGCTCTCTCCCTTCCCTGCTCCCCCTCTAGCCACAACTACTGCTGATTCTGCTGGCTCCTCTCCCGTCAGGAATCCTGGGCTGGAGGAGGGGGCAGCCTGCTGCAAGGAAGATGGAACCAGTAAGTAAACAGCAGCCACCAGTGCTGATTCTTGCATTTCTCTGAATGGCTCTAGTGGTTAAAAGTAGATTGAAACAGCAGCAGGAGCTCTCCCTATACCGTTACTAGGAGGTGGAACAGGACTTCCATCAGTTTCCTTTTCTTTCACAACCCGTTTGGCTCCCTTCACACACTCTTCTCCCTCTCAGTGTCCAACCCCCTAGGATTCCATGCTCCCTCCTCGTTCCCACGCTAGAGCTTTAGGGCACCAGGCAGAAGATATGTCCCTTACACACAAGCAATGTCACCTGTGACTCTTCCTGGCAGTTTAAGCATTTCCAGCACCATAATTCCCAGCCCAGTTGCAATAAGGCAGCAAAGAGGGTATGGAATTTAGAGTGAATTATGTGAACTATTCTTTTTTAATTAAGCATTGGGGTTAGGGAGAAGAAAGAGAAATAATTTATTTGGTGGGACTCAACCTTTAACTACCGACATGTACAGTTTAGCAACACCACATTACTTAACCTATCAGCACTATTAGAAAGGATGCAGAACTATTAAATGGCACTTTGTGTAATGAAACTAATCACTTAATCAGAATTCTCTCAAAGGAAAAATTACTGCCATAACTAACAGCCTGCTAGCAGCTCTCAAAGCATTTGCATTTTTTGTAAGCAGAAAAGAGCTGCTTTCATTTTCTCAAAAATGATGATTGTTTACATAAAACGTACTCGCTGTGAGAGGGAAAGCAAGCTAGCCAGCGTCTTCTCCCAGAGGGGCTGAAAGGGAGAGCAGTTCAGCCAATTGCTCACTCCCCCAAAAGAGATGCCAGCAGGAAGGAGCTAGAAGGCTACCAGGCCAGCCCTTTGGGGCCCAATAAAGGGAAGATTCAGGGTACATGGGGCAGGTTATCTGCTTAGCAGGGATGGGTACGGAAGCTTGCTGGGTTTGGCGAGTTTCATCTGGTTCACTTTTATGTTTCAGATGAACCAGGGGAGTGCAGACAACTGAACCCACCAGAAAGATCTGGTGAAATTTGGGCAAACCTAACCCAGTTGGTTTCACACAATTCTACCCCAGTGGAGTCTCTCTAAAGGTTACTATTAAAATCAATAACATGTGGTGTGATGCTGGCAGACCAGGTGCCAGTTCATACGAAGGCCCCTGGGCCTCACTGACAAATGCATAGCTGGAAACCAGTCTGGCTCATCTGTGTTAGCATTGTTAAAATAGATGTTAAGTTTATAAGAATGTGTTTAGACTTGATGAAATGCTTGTAGGATGCTGCATGTATTGATCTCGCTTATAACATCTGTACCCCAGGCCATAAAAGTTATATTGAGTGTTTGCACTGTAAACCTCTGTAACTGTGTAATTCACCAAATAGGAAAGAAGCATTAATTAATGTAAAGTACAGGTCCTGCACACAACAAGGCCCACTGAAACCAAATGAGCCATTGTGAAACAAAGGACAAAGACTTTGTTGATTGCCTCCTCCCCCCGCCCCGCCCATGAAGACAACAGGGGCACAAACACTTCTCCCATCAGTTTAAATTCAGGGGGAAGGGCATACGAATTTGTGACTAGAAGAAACTGTATCACTCTGCTGTTTGGAATTTGGAGAGGGCAATATTTCTTAGCATAAGCAAGGGATCCCAAAGCTGCTTGGATTGGGTTAGCTCTAGAGGACATAGACAGCTTGCATATTGCAGTAGTTTCTATTACTTTTGGAACCTAAGATTAACTCATTTGTGTGAGTATGTTTACATGCTTTAACCTTGTAAATAACTCATTTTTTTTCTTAGTTAATAAATCTTTAGTTGGTTTATTATCGGATTGGCTACAAGCGTTGTCTCTGGTGTGAGGTCTAAGGTTTAAGTTCCTTGGGACTGAGAGTAACCTGAATATTGTTGTGATTTTGGGGTGTAAGGGACCATCTATCACAAAGGCAAGTTTGTCTGGGTGGCAAGATAGACCGGAGCACCCAAGGGGACTGTCAGTGACTCCATGGTTAGGCTGCTATAGTGCTTGAAGTATTCACACTTGTTACTTGGTTGGTGAAATCTAAAGTATAGAACTCACAACTAATTTGGGCTTTATGTCCTCCTTCTGGACCGTCTGGCCTGAGGTAGGCACTCACACTTGTGAAGCTTTCTGGAATAGCTCACATGTGGCTTGTCTTACTTTTCTCTATAATAAGTTGTTTGAATATTTCTCAAGAGACATGGAAGGAAAGTATTAAATATTAAATAAATATTAAATTAATGGAGATATGCTATCTCCTAGAACTGGAAGGGACCTTGAAGGTCATCGAGTCCAGCCCCCTGCCTTCACTAGCAGGACCAAGTACTGATTTTGCCCCAGATCCCTAAGTGGCCCCCTCAAGGATTGAACTCACAACCCTGGGTTTAGCAGGCCAATGCTCAAACCACTGAGCTATCCCTCCCCCCAGAATTTATGACTAACTGTTCTAGAAAGGAGACCGAGACCTTGTGACAGGTTGTACTTGCCCCACACTGGGGACAAAAGGGTTAACACAGCACCTCTTGGTGGCAGAAGCCACACCCCCTCATCCCTGATGGGCATGCTCCAACTCCTGCTGCAGTATAAAAGGGAGCAGCCTAGCTCAGTCTGTGCTGACCACTGAGGAGGAAGGATGCATCTCGCCGACTTCAGCTGAGGAGCAGCTGGGATCCCGGACCGCGAGAGCAGGAGACGCCAAGGCCCAGACAAGCGCTCAGGTAACTGCAACGCCCCAGGGAGATTGCAGTCACTATCTGACGAGCCTGGAGACTCCAAAGACACCCTGACTTCAACTGTAGAAGTCACAATAAGAATTAGCCCAGGGAGGGACCAGCCAGTGTCCCTGCAGCAGTCTGTGTGTTATGTGCAAATTCCCCATCGACTTAGTGGCAAACCCACTTGCCATTACCAGGGCCCTGGGCTGGGACCTAGTGGATCTGGGTCCCACTACCCTGGCTGCCCCCTTTGGGGGGCAGCCCACCAGACCTCCTCCTATTGACTCTGGCCATGAGGCCGCACTTCCCTGCAGCCAGGGGTAGTCCTATTGACTACAGCCACTGGGCCACATAACAGCCCCCTGAGGCTGAGAGCAGCCATATTGACTTAACCATGGGGCTACCATGCCCTTGCCCCTCCCCCCCTCCCCCAAGGTGACAGGGTATACTTGCCCTGTGACAGACCTCTACAATAAACAGTTCCTATTCCAGAAAAGAGAGAGAGAAAGAGAGAGCTCCATCAGGAAACAACAAAAATAAATGGTTACATTGGAAATCTAAGGGTACACACTTCACGAAAGAGGAAACTATCAGTTGTTTTTCGAAGTCCCCTTTGTATCAACACACGGGGCCAAACTGTTTTAATTTACACACGTGTAAAACCAGAGTAACTCCACTGAAGCAAAACTGTGAAGCAAAAGTGTTTTTCTGGATCTAGCCAATACCTCGTTGAGATTCGGGCCTGGATCAGTTAGGTGGGCAAAGCTCAACCCAGACAAGACCAAGGTGATATACAGTGGGTTGCAGAAAGCAGCTGGAAGAGATGGCAAAAATATTTTTGAGGGAATCCATCTCCCATCAGTCATAAGAGTTCATAACTAAAGGTTTATTTTAGACCCCCAGCTGCTGTTATAGATCATCACATCACAGACTTTATCACCTCAAGCTTGCTCTACATGGGCTATACCTTTAAACCATTTGGAAACTAAAGTTGGTGCAGAATGTAGCAGCTCACTTGCTATACCGAACATTTCTCTGGGAACAGATGACATTAGGGCTCTGGATCTGCACTAGTTGCTTATTGGACTCCAGATGGCATTTAAAAGGTATTGGTCATGACGTACACAATCCTACATGGTGTGGGAGCTGCCTACCTGACACACTGCCTCTCTCACTGGGCCATTCTGCCACAGCTGCAGTCAGAGGTGCCACCCTCTTGTTTTAAAAAGGAGGGGGCTCTCAGCAAGCCATTCTCTGTGGGGACTCTGGGACATTTGAATTTGCTCACACCATTTATTCAAAATAACTGGAACTGGATTACCTTTGGGGCACATTGCACAAACTATTATTTGATAGGGTTTGGGGGGGAAGGTTGAGATTGTTCTTGGAGAGGGGAGGTAAAATGGGAGTTGTTTTAATTTACTGTTGGCTCACTGAATTACATTTTGTTATCCGTATGTGATTATTTAACATTGCTGGGTAGTTATCATTAATCGTTAAGGTTCACTGGGGTTTATGAATGGGCAGTTTTCATTGCTTAGAGAGAAAGACATGTATAGAGAGGACAGAATTCAGCCCAGCATCAGTAGCCTGTCAAAGTGTTTCTGTTCAAAAGCCTGAATTCAGATTTCTTTAAAAAAGAAAAAAAGAAAAGAGTTCTCAAAGCCAAGGCTATCTATGTGTAAAGGAGGTGCATTTAGCTCTTTTCATTAATAAGAACATTTTCTTACCTTCGAACTGGCTGTGCAATTTTACTCCTGGGTATACTACTCCCACTTAGGGCCAATGATGGTCTTGGAAGAGCACTGCGTCCTACAGTCCCAGGATTTGCAGTCTTGTTTGGCATGGGGATTCCACTGTTAGAATATAATTGTAAGGTGCTGGATAAGGGAATACTACTGCTGCCTTGTACAGTTGGGCTTACATACGCTGTGGCTTTGAGAGGCTGTCTGACAGACACAGGAAAATGTCCCACACTATGAACTCTGTGCTGAAGTTGTCCTGGAGATGGAACTGTAAAGGATGGTAACAATAGTATACAATGTCAGCACACAACACATAGTACCAGGTATTAGCACTTATTTCTAAATAAGTCTGTACAGTGCTGAATGCACTTGTCATTAGAGGAGGTGACCTTTCGTTTCAATCAAACCAGCTGTAAAACAGGTTAAATATTTAGATCCAATACAAATACATACTGCATCTGTTAGTCCAATTTAAGTAAACATTTTAAAACACCACTACCAAACAAAAATAAGATCATCAGACAAAAATCCCACTCCTACTTCACTCCTCTTTTGCTCTGCAATGATTCAATATTTATTCTATCAGAGGGGTAGCCGTGTTAGTCTGGATCTGTAAAAAGCAACAAAGAGTCCTGTGGCACTTTATAGACTAACAGATGTATTGGAGCATAAGCTTTCGTGGGTGAATACCCACTTCGTCAGACGCATGTATTCACCCACGAAAGCTTATGCTCCAAATACATCTGTTAGTCTATAAGGTGCCACAGGACTCTTTGTTAATATTTATTCTAGGTAACTAGAAGCCAAATCCCTTTAACATGACAGACTTGCTGAAATTATAATTTATTCTTTTTCCCAGATCACTAAAAAGTCAGTTGTTATAAACCACATGCTACTTTTTCCGTAATAAGACAATTATTTTGGCATTACAAAAAAAGGTCGTACAGATATACGCTTTATGTATAACAACAGACAAAAGTTATAAAAAGCCTCCTGAATATAACAGTCCATTCCACATACACTGTTACACAAACTATCATTTCAAATGAGTGCTGGAACATCCAAAAGCTTTAGAGCAGGGGTAGGCAACATATGGCATGGGTGCCGAAGGCGGCACGCGAGCTGATTTTCAGTGGCACTCATACTGCCCGGGTCCTGGCCACCAGTCTTGGGGGGCTCTGCATTTTAATTTAATTTTAAATGAAACTTCTTAAACATTTTAAAAGCCTTATTTACTTTACATACAACAATAGTTTAGTTATATATTATAGACTTATAGAAAGAGATCTTCTAAAAACGTTAAAATGTATTACTGGCATGTGAAACCTTAAATTAGAGTGAATAAATGAAGACTCAGCACACCACTTCTGAAAGGTTGCCGACCCCTGCTTTAGAGAGAGATTCTCTACACAACTCTGCCCTCTGGTGTGCATCAACGGCATACATTTTATGATCCACAAGATAGAAACTAAACACCCAAAGGACCTCATGTATTTAAAACATTTAAGGCAGTGGTTCTCAACCAGGGGGTACGCGTACCCTTGGGGGTATGCAGAGGTCTTCTAGGGGGTACATCAACTCATCTAGGTATTTGCCTAGTTTTACAACAGACTACATAAAAAGCACTAGCGAAGTCAGTACAAACTATAATTGCATACAATGACATTTATGCTGCTCTATATATTATACACTGAAAAATAAGTACAATTTTTATATTCCAATTGATTTATTTTATAATTATATGGTAAAAATAAGAAAAAGCTATTTGTCAGTAACGGAGTGCTGTGACACTTTTTTTATATTTTTATGTCTGATTTTGTAAGCAAGAAGTTTTTAAGTGGGGTGAAACTTGGGGTATGCAAGACAAATCAGATTCCTGAAAGTAGTACAGTAGTCTGGAAAGGTGGAGAGCCACTGATCTAAGGTATGTCTATACTTCATCTGGGTACAAGCCTCCCAGCCTGGGTCCACAAACATATGCTAATAGGGCTCCTGCTAGGGCACTAAACATTATTTTCTAACGGACAAACTACCCTAAAGTCTCAATTACTGAGGGACAATCTTCACTCATTGGGATATCCACTTTCCACAACCAACTCTCTGTATAACTTTTCATGAGCGAAGTACCTGAATACTTGGATGCTTATATCTAAACTGTATTGTTAAATTTATTCACCTAAATTTGGGTTATGGCTGATTATGTATTACATGCATCTTATTACTTTTAAAACAAACTTTGTATTTTTGGATAATCTAAGCACTGTACCCAGATGTACATACACTCTCTTCTTAACCTGTGTACTATATAATTTTTTAACATTAGCTTTAATAAAATTTTTATATCTGCAGCTCATAGTCTGAAGCCTGAGGATGTAACATCAAAGCACCACCTACACAGCTTTGGGTAAAATATTCCACAATTACACAAAGCAGTGAGTTTCAGCACAACGACGAGCAGTAAAAGATGTATACTTACTACAAGACTGTATTCTTGAAATCCCATTACCGGCTCCATGTAAACTGGAATCAAAGCTTTGACTGTTCCTCACACAGACTGGCGAGCTAGCATTGTTATTAATGGTAGGAGTACTTGGCATCCGAGCTAGGTTAGGCATGCTTCTTCTGAGTTTATCTGAAGCAAAAGCAAACCATTTCCATAGTCATGTCAAGATTTCCATCACAAACATCTGACTGACTTCTGAAGACAGTTAAATTAGCAAAATTATTTCAACAGTAATTGTTGTCTCCATGGGAGAAGATAAAAATTAAATATTGTTTGTTTACTGCTTGAACCCTTCTGACTAATATATTAACATAGCAAACCATTCACATATCATTCCAAATCAGCTTAAAGAGACTCATGGATAAAGAATTTCAGGATTTACAGTCAAGCCCATAACACAGTCACAGTGAATTGAGTTAGTTTGTCATAATTCAGTCTCCACTGATCACTTCACTTAAATACAGATCCAATTTAGCTCAAGCATGAGCACTACTAATCCTTGAAGCTGCTAACTGGAGACAAACAGTGACAATGGAGTTCTGTCTAACCACTTTATTAATAGTTACTAACAGTAACTGTAATATTATTGCCTTTATAACTACAGTACACAGAACTATAACAGGTGCTATAGTATCAACTATTAATTTACCAATTATAACAACTTCAAAAACAGGGCCCTGGGTGGAGTCACATCAAACCCCGTGCTTTCAAAGGCCCAATTTGTTTAATGTGTCTCTTGGCCCCACTGCTATCTACTGGCCCCTGGCTGTCCTTTCCCACCTTGAAAGGATAAGTTGAGGATACCACTGAAAAACATTTCCCCACCAAAATAGGCTACTCAGGTTATCAAAGTTGTTCTGAGGTCTCCACACATCTTACTTCACACAGAAAAGCAATGTTTGTCTAGGCAATAGCTTAGCATTAACTATCACTATGAATTCAGTAATCTTACTGAAGTATAATGCTATCATTTTTTATCATTTAGAAAGCAAAACTTAAATAAGAGGCTGGATAGGAAAGAATTTAATGCAATTGAAGGTACTGTTTGAGAGCCCTGAAAATTGAAGACCACTATTTAGCCATATTAAAGGCATGGTAAAGTTTTTCCACAATCCCTTGCAAGTGGATCTCAATCCTGACCTAGAAGAACTACCTCAAAGCGTATGTTTTCACTGCAGAGTTAATCCAGCTGATCACCTGTCTGGAAGCTGGCCACACCAGTTTGCTATAGGTCAGTGGCTAACCAGGCTGGCATTGGCAAGGTAACTGTCAGTGCTATGGTGATGGATGTTTTCAAGACAATTATTGCTCTGATTCATCCACGGGTGGTGAAGATGGTTAACGGTCCCAAAATAATAGCAGGGCTTGAGCATATGGGCTTCCCAAACCGTTCTAGGGCCATCGATGGCACACATGTGCCCATAGTCCATCCCCTACCCCCAAATGGTGCACATGAATATGTAAACCTGAAATGATACTAGTTGCTCATTATGCGGGCCTTGGTCAACAACAGAGGGAGGTCCATGGACACCAACATGGAATGCATCGGCAGGATGCATACTACCACGATACGCCAGAGATCTGGCATTTTCAAACAGGACCTTTATTCCCACACATTAAAATGGATATCACCATGGATCAATCTGTGCCCAATAATATGGATAAGTCTGTGCCCACTGTTATTCTGGGAGACCCAGCCTATCCTCTGCTGTACAGGCTTATTAAGCCCTACCCAGATGTGAGAGCACTTGGCAGAGGAAGGTTTAACTTACAGACTGAGAGGTTGCAGGATGGTGGTGGAATGTGCATTTAGCTGACTGAAGGCAAGATGGTGCTGCCTACAAAACCATTTGGATGCCAGTGGGTATTATGCTATTCATGTTACTGGGGCGTGCTATGCACTGCACAATATATGTGAGGATACAGCGAGGCATGGTTTGATACCCAACTGGTTCACAGGCACAGTACAGGCAGCCAGAAAGTGCATCTCTGGTAAGTGGGGCTGGGTCCAGAACAATGGAAATAAGATATGCCTTGTATGCCCAGAGCTTGGTTTTGGAGGGGGAAATGAGGAAAGGGGAAATGTGAGGACAAAATCAGTGTGCTCTATCAATTTACTCGTGAGAGCATCAACTTTATGTACTACTGTGAAAGTTACTGGTGACCCCCCTTAACAGCTAGCAGCCGTTATGTCAGCCAGCGGCCATTAGGGGGAAGCAGACACCTCAAGTACACAGTAGCCTGAACTTTTCAACTGTCTTCCCTTTCAAGGTCTTAAGGTAGTTGGAGCTGGTCCCAAGCCGGTTTTCACTGACCAGATAGCAAAAGCACGGGTCTGACAACCACCAATCAAGTGTTAACACGGCAAGGGCCTTTGTCTGAATGTGTATAAAGGACCAGTAAAATGTGTGTAAGACAGAGTTTTTGTACCAAGGTGCAAAGCTCTCCTTTCTTCTGCAGAATAAAGCAACTCTTCCTTATCCCTGTCTGGCTGTTATTGGCTCTCAGCTAGGTGGACCCGATATTTCGGTGACACTACTGATCTGAGATTTCTTTATTGTTTCCCAAATACTCACATACTGAGGGACTGAACAGCAAAACAGTTTGTTAAAAGTCAACAACACAGGCAGTTCAGCTGCCACAAACCAAAGAAAGTGAAATAAGAAAGTGCAAACAAACCCAAAGTGCAATAAATACAAAACAAATAAAAATAAAGCCAAGAAGTGCAACATTCCATGTAACGGAATTCCGTATCGTCAGTGTACTTGTTCTTTGTCCCCTGTGGATACCAAGGATGCAGTGCTTTGGGTACATCTGCCCTTGTGCACTTCCATTCATGGACTGCATTAACTGGCTCATTCCCCAGAATTGTCCAGTGGTTGTATCATATGATAGCGAGGAGGGAGGCCATTACAGCAGGCTGGACTTGGACCAGGGCAAGGTCTGAGCTGGTATGTTCTGCTGCCTGCAGGCCATCACACCCAGCAGCCAATCAAACAATTTCCTCTATTGCTGGTGGTCCTACTCCCTTATCACTCAGTCATGTTCAATGAAATCCACTGCCATCTTTTGCTCCATCTCCAACATGGCCTGTGCTGCAGCCTCGTTCTGCTGGCCTCACTCCAGCATTTCCCTTTACACTTGCAAGAGCTGGTCCATCCGGCTGGAAAAATCCTGCTGCATCACCTTCAGCCGGTCATCCCTGGTCCATTTTCTTATCCCACAGAGGTTCTGACCATCAGTGACCTCCTAGGCACATTCTTGGTGAGTTGCCAGACTGGGGTCTGATCTCCAGTCTTCCAGTACCCGCTCTTGAAGGATTTGATTTTCTCCCTGCACTGAGGTTCTGTCTGTTGAATTCCCTACTTTACCAGCTTCTTGGAGATGGCCTCATAGAAGTGTATGTTTCAGGTACAGCTCACCAAATTATAGCTTTTACTGACCTCATAGCACAAGCCCACCACAACCTTGTTGTCAGCCTCTGGCCAGATGGCAGTACACTGGGAGTCTGATTTCCTGAATGCCATCCCTTGTTCAAGTGCTGTGAGAGTGCAGTAAAAAATGAGCCAGCACAGCAGGTGGTATATAATGTGGATTTCAATGTCAAATGGGGTATACAAGCTGGTATCTGACTTCCAGTGCAGAAGAAGGGAGTAGATACATGGCACAATACTACAACCCTGGGATAACTGTTGGAAGGCATTGGAGAACTAGCAACACCCAAGTTGATTACCCTGAATCCACACTGCAAAGAAGGCAGTTTACCAGCCTGAGTGTAAGCAGCACTCAGACTATAGCCCCAAACAGTCCAGCTAGCCTGGGCTGACAGAGCACTACCAAACTCAGGTCAGAGGTATTTTGTGTGGATGGAAACCGTGTTAGCAACAACACCCAAATAAGAGCCTGGGTTAACTCTGCAGGGAAGACATAACCTAAGTTTTTACACTCACTCAATCCATCAGTATTTATCTCAAATAGATTTACTAATGCGGTGTAAAGATGAGTTGAAAATTAGTTCCTCTTATTTATCTGCCAAGACCTGTGTTCAGATTTCCTCACTGCACTAGGTACAGTTATGACATTCTTAATATCTCAGTGTATGGTTTATGGGTCTGTGGTGTCATCAACTGATACAAGAGAGAGACAAAAAGTACAAGGTTCTCAACTCAGATCCTAGTAGTTAGAAAGAATTCTTTCAATTCACCTTTAAGAAGCATTTATTTGTCTTTTTTTTTTTTTTAATATCTACACTTGCGTTCTGTTAATTTTTTTTAAATACCTCATTTTATTTAGAAGTATCATTGAATTACAGGCTGAAAACTGCCTCCACTGTTAGGTAAGAATAGTTGCACACACAAAAGAATCTTCCATTACCCCTTGTGATGGTTCTCGGGGTGCTTGTGACTGTGAGTCACACTGTTACACCCCTGCCTCCAGCAAGATAGAGATTTGCTTGTGCTTAACTGGGTATCAGCTTCCTGACATCTCCAGCCTGTCAGCCACCCAAACAATCTCCTCTGGGCTATGCCAGTCCTTACTTTGCCTTGCAGGTTAACAACAGGTGTACTCCAGGCCCCAAGTTCCTTCAAAGTATTCCCCTGTAGTGTCCAGACCCTTCTCCACTCACAGAAATAACAGCTCTGCTGTCCCCAAGGGAACAGTGCACACACATTCAACTCAGGATCGGCTCCTTGTTAACACCACAGCACCAAGTTTGATAATAAAGATCATGATTTGAGAGACGAAGAGTAAGGATAATGGAAACAGCAGGTTACTAGAGCGTTCTAGAGACTAAATTTAACAGGCTAACCTGCAATCTAAATAAGTTCGGCTCATCCCAAATGACCTTTGCAGTGTTTTCAAGAATGTAGCTAGAGGGCCTCTATTACTTCCTAGATGCAGGATAACAGGGTGCTTTCCTTATTCCGTTGTTATAGTCCAGTAAGCCTTTGAAGTGCACCCTCAGACAAGGCTCTTCCCCCCCAGCTGTTCTTCTCTTCCTGTTAAATCTCATAATCCTTCATCTGCATTTGGCTCAGACTGGAGATTGTGAAGGAGACAATACCCAATTTGCATTTCAACAGACAGATGGATGAACACCTCTGGTCAGGCAAGAAACCAGTTTTTCACCTCTGCTGGTGACTAACACCTTGATTCAAACTATAAGAACATATTTCCAATATATGTATGTATATACACACACACACACACACACACACACACTTTTTACACAGTATCTGTACATGCATTTCACAATAATCCTTGCTTTCATTTAAGATCTTACATGGTACTCTGATGGATCAGAATGTACATACTAGGATCAAAATATTCTTGTAATATTTACCAGTTGGCATTGACAGGTTCTTATGGTCACATCCTTCCATGCCCTCTCCCCATGAACCACCATTCTTAACAGCATTTTAGAGGCAACTGGGATACATTTCCTTTTCTTTTCTTTCATGGAGTCTAGAACAATTTATAAAGTCTACACTCTCTTTATACTGAACTGATGTCTGGAGGGAGACCAAATGTATGCAATATGCTGTTGAGTGTATGCAGCCAGGGGTCATAATTCAAAGAAAAATAAATAATTTCAAATAAGTCAAGGCTGCTGCCATGCCCTCACCAATTTTTTTATGAGAACATTAAAGCTGCTCCTGATTTATTTTTTCAAAAGGGAAAATACAGCTTTTAAAGGAACCTGGAATATGTGTGGCATGCTTATGAAGGTGGCAACTAAGCGAGGGTTTAGAAGCATCTAAAAAACTGAGGGGAAATACATATTAAAAAATAACCAAAATGCGCTAGCTCAGGGGTGGGCAAATTATGGCCCGTGGGCCAGATCCGGCCCCTCAGGGGTTTGGATCCGGCCCGCGGGATTGCCCCCTGTGGCGCCGCACCGCTCTCAGAAGCGGCCCTCGGGCGGGGGAGCAGAGGGCTCCACATGCGTTGCCCTTGCCACACCTCCAGGTACCTCCCCCGAAGCTCCCATTGGCCAGGGTTCCCCATTCCCGGCCAATGGGAGCTGCAGGGGGGGGGGGGCAGTGCCTGGAGGCACAGCAAGGTCAGCGCACGCAGAACCCTCTTCCCCCTCTCCCCCAGGGGCCGCAGCGTTCCCCCAGGGGCTGGAGCTCGAACCTCTCCTGCACCTGCCCCCCAACTCCCTGCCCTAGCCCCCCTGCCTGCACCTCGCACCCCTCCTGCACCTCAACTCCCTGCCCTGAGTCCCCTTGTACACCCTGCACCCCAACCCCCTGCCCTGAGCTCCCTGCCGCACCCTGCACCCCTCCTGCACCTGAACCCCCTGCCTTGAGCCCCCTCCTGCAGTCCACACCCCTGCCCTGAGCCCCCTCCTGCACTCCGCACCCTTCCTGCACCCCAACCCCCTTCCCTGAGTCCCCTCATACACCCCGCACCTCTCCTCTGCCCCAATCCCTTGCCCTGAGCCCCTTCCTGCACACTGCACCCCCTCTCACACCCCGCACGCCCTCCTGCACCCCAACCCCCTGCCCCGGCCCTGCATACAATTTCCCCACCCAGATGTGGCCCTCAGCCCAAAAAGTTTGCCCACCCCTGCACTAGCTGCTATTGGATGAAGGATGCACTTAATTTGTTATAGAAAGATAAGAGAAAATAATAATAATTTCCTGGGTTGGAATTTTTTTTCAAAAGGGAAAATTATTATTATTATTATTTTTAATATCCAGGTATTATTATGGTGATCATCTTAAAAATTCTTCTAAAATAAATGAATGCATTTCAAATGTTTGATTGTAAGTTTATCTAAAACTTTGGTCTAGAAACTGGGCCAGAATCTCAGATCAATCTCCTGCACTTCCTGGGTTCTGCCTGCCTGGTGATACCATGGAAATAAATCTTTTTCGCAGTACTGAAATGCTGTCATTTCCAGTTTCAGAAGAAAACAAGATGTAATGAAGGGCATGAAAATTAAAACACTCAAAAAAGAATACACCAGCCCAACAACACACATGTGCACACACACCACACACATACACCAAACTAAGGAGAGATTGAGACCACCTTTGGCCTGGTCTACACTACACCTTTAATTCGGATTTAGTGGCTTTAATTCGAATTAACTCTGGAACCGTCCACACAACGAAGCCATTTAATTCGAATTAAAGGGCCCTTTAATTCGATTTCTGTACTCCACCCCGACGAGCGGAGTAGCGCCAAAATCGAATTTGTCA
The DNA here is from genome assembly GCF_028017835.1 of Emys orbicularis. Classification (NCBI taxonomy): domain Eukaryota; kingdom Metazoa; phylum Chordata; order Testudines; family Emydidae; genus Emys; species Emys orbicularis. The sequence continues at coordinate 286,703,601 of NC_088683.1, forward strand.
ATTCGAATTAGCGTTAGTGTGGCCGCAATTCGATGTTATTGGCCTCCAGGAGCTATCCCACAGTGCACCATTGTGACCGCTCTGGCCAGCAATCTGAACTCGCATGCACTGGCCAGGTGGACAGGAAAAGCCCCGGGAACATTTGAATTTCATTTCCTGTTTGCACAGCGTGGAGAGCACAGGTGACCACAGAGAGCTCATCAGCACAGGTAACCATGCAGGCTGATAATCGAAAAAGAGCACCAGCATGGACCGTACAGGAGGTACTGGATTTGATCTCTATATGGGGAGAGGATTCAGTGCTAGCTGAACTGCGTTCGAAAAGACGAAATGCCAAAACTTATGAAAAAATTTCCAAGGGCATGATGGAGAGAGGCCACAATAGGGACACAGATCAGTGCCGCGTGAAAGTCAAGGAGCTCAGACAAGCCTATCAAAAAGCAAAGGAGGCAAACGGTCGCTCCGGGTCAGAGCCGCGGACATGCCGCTTCTACGCTGAGCTAAATGCATTTCTAGGGGGGGCCGCCACCACTACCCCACCTCTGACTGTGGATTCCGAGCTGGGGATAATCTCATCAGGGACACCTGATGATTCCGCGGAAGGGGAAGAGGAGGAGGAGGAGGAGGACGAGCTGGCAGAGAGCACCCAGCTCTCCGTTCTCCCCAACAGCCAGGAACTGTTTCTCACCCTGACTGAAGTACCCTCCCAAGCCTCCCAAGCCAGCACCCAAGACCATGACCCCATGGAAGGGACCTCAGGTGAGTTTACCTTTTAAAATATAAAACATGGTTTAAAAGCAAGCATTTTTAATGATTAATTTGCCCTGAGCACTTGGGATGCATTCGCAGCCAGTACAGCTACTGGAAAAGTCTGTTAACATGTCTGGGGATGGAGCGGAAATCCTCCAGGGACATCTCCATGAAGCTCTCCTGGAGGTACTCCAAAAGCCTTGCCACAAGGTTTCTGGGCAGTGCAGCCTTATTCCGTCCTCCATGGTAGGACACTTGACCACGCCATGCTAGTAGCAAGTAATCTGGTATCATTGCCTGACAGAGCCTGGCAGCGTATGGTCCCGGTGTTTGCTGGCATTCAAGCAACATCCGTTCTTTATCTTGCTGTGTAATCCTCAGGAGAGTGATATCGCTTAGGGTAACCTGGTTGAAATAAGGGAATTTAATTAAGGGGACTGAGGTGGCCGTTCCTACTGGGCTGTTTGCCTGTGGCTGAAAAGAAATCCTTCCCTGCATTTAGCCAAGTGCAAGGGGGGGGGGAGGATTGGCCCAGAGCTTTTCGCGTTTTGCTAGCAGGGATCTTCCCTGATACCAGCCAGGCGGTGGGGGGAGGGATAAAGCACTCATCCCAGAGAATTCATGGCGGGTGGGGGGGGGGGGTGTTAGTTTGGTTCCTGCAGGGATCTTCCCTGATACCAGCCACGCGGTGGGGGGAGGGATAAAGCACTCATCCCAGAGAATTCATGGCGGGTGGGGGGGGGGTGTTAGTTTGGTTCCTGCAGGGATCTTCCCTGATACCAGCCACGCGGTGGGGGGAGGGATAAAGCACTCATCCCAGAGAATTCATGGCGGGTGGGGGGGGGGGTGTTAGTTTGGTTCCTGCAGGGATCTTCCCTGATACCAGCCACGCGGTGGGGGGAGGGATAAAGCACTCATCCCAGAGAATTCATGGCGGGTGGGGGGGGGGGTGTTAGTTTGGTTCCTGCAGGGATCTTCCCTGATACCAGCCACGCGGTGGGGGGAGGGATAAAGCACTCATCCCAGAGAATTCATGGCGGGTGGGGGGGGGGGTGTTAGTTTGGTTCCTGCAGGGATCTTCCCTGATACCAGCCACGCGGTGGGGGGAGGGATAAAGCACTCATCCCAGAGAATTCATGGCGGGTGGGGGGGGGGTGTTAGTTTGGTTCCTGCAGGGATCTTCCCTGATACCAGCCACGCGGTGGGGGGAGGGATAAAGCACTCATCCCAGAGAATTCATGGCGGGTGGGGGGGGTTTGTTAGTTTGGTTCCTGCAGGGATCTTCCCTGATACCAGCCAGGCGGTGGGGGGAGGGATAAAGCACTCATCCCAGAGAATTGGATGGGGGGGGGTGTTAACCTTCAGCAGCAGAAAACAAGCTAACAGGAAAACTGCAGCACAACGGGCTTTGCTTGGTATGTGGGAAAGCAGGGCGCAGAAGCCTAAAGACAGTGGCTTACCATGGCAGCATGCAAGGTGAATTCTGTTTCCCCGACCTGCGTCTGTGATCTCTAGCAGCAAAGCCACAGGCACTCAATATTAAGAGGCAAAATGCGACCTTGCACAGAAATCACATGTGCTATGTAATGTGAATAGTATACACCGTGAAAGAGTATAAGCATTGTTCTGAAAAATGTATCTTTTAAAAAAATTCTCTCCTTTTTTCACTCCCTCCAGCAGGTGCAAATGTTTCAAGCCTCCCTCCTCCTTCCCGAAGGCTATCCCAGATAAGGCGTCGTAAAAAAAAAACGAGAGAAGAGATGTTTTCCGAAATCATGCAATCCACCAGGAATGAAAGAGCTCATCTGAATGAGTGGAAGGAGACGGTTTGCAAGTATAGGAAAGAAGCCAGTGACCGTGAGGACAGGAGGGACCAACGTGAGGACATGAGGGACCAACGTGAGGACAGGAGGGACCAACGTGAGGAGAGGAGAGACGCTCGAGATGAGAGGTGGCGGCAGGAAGATCAGAGGAGTCGGGAAGCAACGCTGGGGCTGCTGCGTGAGCAAACAGACATGCTCCGGCGTCTGGTGGAGCTTCAGGAACGGCTGCTGGAGAACCGAGTGCCGCTACAGCCCCTGTATAACCCCCCTACCTCCTCACCATGTTCCATAGCCTCCACACCCAGATGTGTAAGAACACGGGGGGGGGGAGGCTCCGTACACCCTCCCATTCCACCCCAGTGGACAGCCCAAGCAAAAGGCTGCCATTTTCTTAACCTTTTTTTACTGGGCTTTTCCTTCCCGCTGATCCTCCTCCCAAACCCCACTCAGGTTCTCTCCCTCTTTTTATAATCAATTCATAAAGAATAAATGATTTTTAAACAATGGTGACTTTATTTCCTTTGAAAGCAAGCTGGGGGAAGGGGGAGGGTGGGTTCCTTACAGAGAATGAGTCAATAAAGGGGGCGGGTTTTCAGGAAGGATAAACAAACATAAATTTCACACTGTAGCCTGGCCAGTCATGAAACTGGTTTTCAAAGCTTCCCTAATGCGCAGCGCTTCATCGTGTGCTCTTCTAATCGCCCTGGTGTCTGGCTGCGAGTAATCAGCAGCCAGGCGATTTGCCTCAGCCTCCCACCCTGCCATAAAGGTCTCCCCCTTGCTCTCACAGAGATTGTGAAGCACACAGCAAGCAGTAATAACAATGGGGATATTGGTTTGGCTGAGGTCTGAGCGAGTCAATAAGGATCGCCAGCGACCTTTTAAACGGCCAAATGCACATTCTACCACCATTCTGCACTTGCTCAGCCTGTAGTTGAACAACTCCTGACTCCTGTCCAGGCTGCCTGTGTATGGCTTCATGAGCCATGGCATTAAGGGGTAGGCTGGGTCCCCAAGAATAACAATTGGCATTTCAACATCCCCCACGGTTATTTTCTGGTCCGGAAAGTAAGTCCCTTGCTGCAGCCGTTTAAACAGATTGGTGTTCCTGAAGACGCGAGCGTCATGAACCCTTCCCGGCCAGCCCACATGGATGTTGGTGAAACGTCCCTTGTGATCCACAAGTGCTTGCAGCACCATTGAGAAGTACCCCTTGCGGTTTATGTACTGGGTACCCTGGTGCTCCGGTGCCAAGATAGGAATATGGGTTCCATCTATTGCCCCACCACAGTTAGGGAATCCCATTGCAGCAAAGCCATCCACTATGACCTGCACATTTCCCAGAGTCACTACCTTTCGTAGCAGCACCTCCGTGATTGCTTTGGCTACTTGCATCACAGCAGCCCCCACAGTAGATTTGCCCACTCCAAATTGATTCCCGACTGACCGGTAGCTGTCTGGCGTTGCAAGCTTCCACAGGGCTATCGCCACTCGCTTCTCAACTGTGAGGGCTGCTCTCATCTTGGTATTCTGGCGCTTCAGGGCAGGGGAAAGCAAGTCACAAAGTTCCATGAAAGTGCCCTTACGCATGCGAAAGTTTCTCAGCCACTGGGAATCGTCCCACACCTGCAACACTATGCGGTCCCACCAGTCTGTGCTTGTTTCCCGGGCCCAGAATCGGCGTTCAAAGCCTATAACCTGGCCCATTAACATCATAATCTCCAAAGCACCGGGGCCCGCGGTCTCAGAGAATTCTGTGTCCGTGTCCATGTCCTCATCACGCTGGTCGCTGCGCTGCAATCGCCGCCTCCTCCTCCTCCTCGCCTCTTGTTTCTGGTCCTGTGTAAGCATAAACTCCACGAGAAAGCGCGAGGTGTTTATAATGTTCAAGACTGCGTTCTGGAGCACAACGGGATCCATGCTTGATGCAGAATGGAGTCTGCAGAGTTCACTCAGGAAAAAAGGCGCGAAATGGTTGTCTGCCGTTGCTTTCAGGGAGGGAGGGGGAGGCTGTACCCAGAACTACCTGCGACAATGTTTTTTGCCCCATCATGCACTGGGGTCTCAACCCAGAATTCCAAGGGGGGTGGAGACTGCGGGAACTATGGGATAGCTATGTAAAAGCTACCCACAATGCAACGCTCTGGAAATCGATGCTACTATGGTAGCTTGGACGCACACCACCGAATTAATGGTGCCTAGTGTGGCCGAATACATTCGAATTTATAAAATCGGTTTCCTAAATTCGAATTATATAAATTCGAATTAATCCTGTAGTGTAGACATACCCTTTGTGTCACAACAAAGTGATTTCTGCGTATTGGACCAGTTTATTCCTTTAAAAGCATGATGATTCAAGTGCTTATTGCAGTACATAAGATCAACCAATTTAAAAACATTCTTGTCATTAATGAGTACGTTAGCAACTCTTATTCACAGTTTTCATTGCTCAGTTTAAAAAGGCTTCATGAAATGCAGATTTAGAGCAAATACACAGATTAAATGGCTGTTCACTTGCAAATCAAGGGGATTACACACAAATTCTGTCTACTACCTGCCTTACATGTGAAAAGCTTTGTTACATACAAGACACACAGTGAGGCCTGGTCTACACTACGAGTTTAGGTCGAATTTAGCAGCGTTAAATTGAATTAACCCTGCACCCGTCCACACAATGAAGCCATTTACTTTGACATAAAGGACTCTTAAAATCGATTTCTGTACTCCTCCCCGACGAGGGGAGTAGCGCTGAAATCGACATTGCCGGTTCAAATTAGGGTTAGTGTGGACGCAATTCGACAGTATTGGCCTCCGGGAGCTATCCCACAGTGCACCATTGTGACCGCTCTGGACAGCAATCTGAACTCGGATGCACTGGCCAGATAGACAGGAAAAGCCCCGGGAACTTTTGAATTTCATTTCCTGTTTGCCCAGCGTGGAGAGCACAGGTGACTACGCAGAGCTCATCAGCACAGGTAATCATGCAGTCTGAGAATCGAAAAAGAGCTCCAGCATGGACCGTACGGGAGGTACTGTATCTGCTCGCTGTATGGGGAGACGATTCCGTGCTAGCAGAACTACGTTCCAAAAGACGAAATGCCAAAACATTTGAAAAAAATCTCCAAGGGCATGATGGAGAAAGGCCACAATAGGGACTCATATCAGTGCCGCGTGAAAGTTAAGGAGCTCAGACAAGCGTACCAAAAAACCAAAGAAGCAAACAGAAGGTCCGGGGCAGAGCCGCAGACATGCCGCTTCTACGCTGAGCTGCATGCAATTCTAGGGGGGGCCGCCACCACTACCCCACCCCTGACCGTGGATTCCGATGAGGGGTTACTCTCAGCCATGCCTGAGGATTTTGCAGACAGAGAAGAGGAGGAGGAGGAGGATGACGAGCTTGCGGAGAGCACACAGCACACCGTTTCCCCCAACAGCCAGGATCTTTTTCTCAGCCTGACTGAAGTAGCCTCCCAACCCGGTATCCCAGACCATGAAGCCATAGAAGGGACCTCTGGTGAGTGTACCTTTGTAAATATAAAACATGGTTTAAAAGCGTTTTTTAATGATTAATTTGCCCTGAGGACTTGGGATGCATTCACGGCCAGTACAGCTACTGGAAAAGTCTGTTAACGTGTCTGGGGATGGAGCGGAAATCTTCCAGGGACATCTCCATGAAGCTCTCCTGGAGGTACTCCAAAAGCCTTTGCAGAAGGTTTCTGGGCAGGGCAGCCTTATTCCGTCCTCCGTGGTAGGACACTTTACCACGCCATGCTAGTAGCAAGTAATCTGGTATCATTGCATGACAAAGCCTGGCAGCGTATGGGCCCGGTGTTTGCTGGCATTCAAGCAACATCCATTCTTTATCTCGCTGTGTTATCCTCAGGAGAGTGATATCGTTAATGGTAACCTGGTTGAAATATGGGAATTTAATTAAGGGGACAGAGGTGGCCGTTCCTACTGGGCTGTTTGCCTGTGGCTGAAAAGAAATCCTTCCCTGCAGTTAGTCAAGTGGGGGGGCGGGGGGCATTGGCACTGAGCTTTTCACGTTTGGCTAGCAGGAATCTTCCCTGATACCAGCCACGCGGTGGGGGGGGAGGGGTAAAGCGATCATCCCAGATAATTGGATGGGGGGGGTTAGTTTGGCTTCTGCTGCTGCTGCACGTTAACACGAAAACCGCAGCACTCAACAGGCTTTGCTTGGTATGGGAAAGGAGGGCGCTGCTTTTATGAAAGTTGCAGAAGCCAAAAGACAATGGCTTACCATGGCAGCATGCAAGCCGAATTCTGTTGCCCGGCCCTGCGTCTGTGATCTCTAACACCAAAGCCGCAGGCACTCAATATTAAGATGCAAAATACGACCTTGTACCGAAATCACATGTGCTATGTAATGTGAATAGTGTTGTTCACCGTGAAAGAGTACAAGCATTGTTCTGTAAAATGTATCTTTTTTAATACTTGTCTCCCTTTTTTCCCTCCCGCAGCTGCAAATTTTTCAAGCCTCCCTCCTCCGTCCCGAAGGCTATCTCAGATAAGGCGGCGAAAAAAAACACATGCGAGACGAAATGTTCTCTAAGATCATGCAGTCGACCCGCAATGAAAGAGCTCATCTCCATGAGTGGAAGGACACGGTATCAAAGTACAGGAAAGCTGCCAATGAATGTGAAGACAGGAGGGACGCTCGAGATGAGAGGTGGCGGCAGGAAGATCAGAGGTGGCGGCAGGAAGATCAGAGGAGACAGGGTGCAATGCTGGGGCTGCTGTGTGATCAAACAGACATGCTCCGGCGTCTGGTGGAGCTTCAGGAATGGCAGCAGGATCACAGAGTGCCGCTGCAGCCCCTGTATAACCACACTCCCCCCTCCCCAAGTTCCATAGCCTCCTCACCCAGACGCCCAGGAACGCGGGGGGGAGGCTCCGTGCACCCTGCCACTCCACCCCAGTGGACAGCCCAAGCAAAAGGCTGTCATTATTTTGAAAATTTGAAGTGGCCTTTTCCTTCCCTCCTCCCAAACCCCACCCGGGCTACCTTGTCAGTTCTCTCCCTCTTTTTATAATCAATTAATAAAGAATACATGATTTTTAAACGATAGTGACTTTATTTCCTTTGAAAGCAAGCTGTGATCGAAGGGGGGGAGGGTGGGTTGCTTACAGGGAATGAGTCAATCAAGGGGGCGGGTTTTCATCAAGGAGAAACAAACAGAACTTTCACACCGTAGCCTGGCCAGTCATTAAACTGGTTTTCAAAGCTTCTCTGATGCGCAGCGCTTCCTGGTGTGCTCTTCTAATCACCCTGGTGTCTGGCTGCACGTAATCAGCAGCCAGGCGATTTGCCTCAACCTCTCACCCCGCCATAAAGGTCTCCCCCTTACTCTCACAGAGATTGTGGAGCACACAGCAAGCAGCAAATAACAATGGGAATATTGGTTTGGCTGAGGTCTGAGCGAGTCAGTAACGTGCGCCAGCGACCCTTTAAATGTCCAAATGCACATTCTACCACCATTCTGCACTTGCTCAGCCTGTAGTTGAACAGCTCCTGACTACTGTCCAGGCTGCCTGTGTATGGCTTCATGAGCCATGGCATTAAGGGGTAGGCTGGGTCCCCAAGGATAACTATAGGCATGTCAACATCCCCAACGGTTATTTTCTGGTCTGGGAAGTAAATCCCTTGCTACAGCCGTTTAAACAGACTAGTGTTCCTGAAGACGCGAGCATCATGAACCCTTCCCGGCCATCCCACGATGATGTTGGTGAAACGTCCCTTGTGATCTACCAGTGCTTGCAGCACTATTGAAAAGTACCCCTTGCGGTTTATGTACTGGCTGCCCTGGTGCTCCAGTGCCAAGATAGGGATATGGGTTCCATCTATCGTTCTACCACAGTTAGGGAATCCCATTGCAGCAAAGCCATCTACTATGACCTGCACATTTCCCAGAGTCACTACCTTTGGTAGCAGCAGCTCAGTGATTGCTTTGGCTACCTGCATCACAGCAGCCCCCACAGTAGATTTGCCCACTCCAAATTGATTCCCGACTGACCGGTAGCTGTCTGGCATTGCAAGCTTCCACAGGGCTATCACCACTCGCTTCTCAACTGTGAAGGCTGCTCTCATCTTGGTATTCTGGTGCTTCAGGGCAGGGGAAAGCAAGTCACAAAATTCCATGAAAGTGCCCTTACGCATGTGAAAGTTTCGCAGCCACTGGGAATTGTCCCACACCTGCAACACTATGTGGTCCCACCAGTCTGTGCTTGTTTCCCGGACCCAGAATCGGCGTTCCATGGCTAGAACCTGCCCCAGTAACACCATGATCTCCAAAGCGCCGGGGCCCGCGGTTTGAGAGAATTCTGTGTCCATGTCCTCATCACTCTCGTCGCCGCGCTGCCGTCGCCGCCTCCTCCTCGCCTGGTTTTTCAGGTTCTGGTTCAGCATAAACTACACAATAATGCGCGAGGTGTTTACAATGTTCATGACTGCTGTCTTGAGCTGAGCGGGCTCCATGCTTGCCGTGGTATGGCGTCTGCACAGTTCACCCAGGAAAAAAGGTGCGAAACGGTTGTCTGCCATTGCTTTCATGGAGGGAGGGAGGGAGAGGGGGCCTTACGACATGTACCCAGAACCACCCGCAACAATGTTTTTTGCCCCATCAGGCATTGGGATCTCAACCCAGAATTCCAATGGGCAGGGGAGACTGTGGGAACTATGGGATAGCTACCCACAGTGCAACACTCCAGAAGTCGACGCTAGCCTCGGTACATGGATGCACACTGCTGAATGAATGTGCTTAGTGTGGCCGCATGCACTCGACTTTATACAATCTGTTTCCAAAAATCAAATTCTGTAAAATCGGAGTAATCACGTAGTGTAGACATACCCTAAGTATCTGCTTAGCAGCAATGACGGCAGTAATTAAAATAGACACTGAGGAGTATTCCTTTACTCCTCCATGTCTCCCAATTCCTAGGCCTTTAAATGATACATTAGCAGATCAAAATGTATTAATTATAAAGAGGAAGGGGGCAGTTTCACTGAAAAACAAAAATGTCTCAAGAAAGTTACATTAAACTTAACTGATTTGAAAGAAACTAGTTTGGTTTCATGATACACATTTCTACCTGGGAATGTTTTGTCACAAAGGGAAGCATTTTTCCCCAAATATTATGCGGGTTTGCTCTGAAAGTTTGTTCCAGAAGTCACAACAGATCCTCTAGCTCCCCAGCTGTCTGAACCTCCCCTCCCCCACACTGGATCAGATATACCAAGGCCACACTTGAGGATGGGTTCTCACATAAAGCAGAATTCTAATTCAATTTTCCAGAAGTACAATCCTTCCACAGAGTCAAAGATTTATGTTTCCACACAGAGCATCCTCATGTTTGTGCAAGTAAAGAGGGCAGCAGGCAGTGAAGGCAGAGGTTCCTGTGTTTCTTTTTGTGCTGTTGGCAAAAATTCCAACACTAATTCATTGATTTTTGCAAAAGTAAAGATCTAAAGTTAGACCAGGTATTTCAGTCTGGATGCTATATTCTTTTTCAAAAAATCTGATCTTCAGGTAGGGCAGCATCATCTCTGCTTGTCATCACCATCAGTCTCCTCTAGCAAATGCTAAAGATCACAATCATGCTGAAGACCCAGCCAACTCCTGGTGAAACACTGGATTGGAGGCTAAATGCCATCAGTCACCCCAGAGTTCTCTTGCTGAATGTCAAATTGAATATAATGCTGTTGGTTGATTTACTGCCTTCCTTATGTAGCAGGCTAGGACTTCTAAGCCACAATAGCATGTACACGCCCAAACTGAAAGTGCCAAATTACAGGTAATTCTCGAGAAATGCAGTCTTAAAGCAGTTCCACGTTCTGTGGGCAGCACTGCAGTGTTCCTTTGCTAGTCAGCTCAGCTGCTAGTCATGTAAACCAGTAGCCAATCTACTGACTTCATGTGCAAGAGCACCAACCGATCTGCTTTGGGCAAGGGGAGGGAAGGCAACTTTGCTGACCTGCCGCAACATGGCACACTGCTTATTTGGTTTTGATAAATTATGTGCAGCACTGGATCTGCCACATTCCCAAGTGACATGTAGCTGGTTTACCAGCTCCTGCCTCACTTACATCGCACTCTCCCCAATGTTCCTGGCATCCAGTAACAGCACCAACAAGCCACATACTGTGTTTGACACTGGTTTGACCCTGACAAACACTTATTTGGCCCACTACTTGAATTTTGAAGACTTGGAGTTCTGGTAAGAGAATGAAATCATGGCCAGAATTTTGAGAAATGCTGACAGAAATCTGTGGCCATAACACTACTAAACTCTTATATATTGCTTTTCAGCTCTGTATTTCAAATCAATTTACAAAGGAAGGCAAGTAACATTATCCCTTGCCTCTTAACAGAAAACAACCAAAAGGTAAGAGCCTCTCAGTACAGATATTTATTCAATTTATCTGGACTGTAATTGCCCAAGAGTCATATGATGAAGGATATACCAGCTGAAACAGGAGTTAGAATTCCACACTACACAGGCTGCAACAGATCTGTGGCTCTATGAGACAGTAAAGCCTTATACAGCTGATTGAAGCTGTATCTTATCTACAGAGTGACAGCTAGTAGATCATGCAGCACATCAACACTCTTGGACAGGAAGGCCACCCAGGTGGTAGTGCTGGCATCTGCCAAGTGACTTTTCACTTATTAGCTGGAAGGCATAGAGGAGACTTTGCCATAGTGTCTCAAGAGTAAGTGGTTTATGAGACATCCTTAACGTTGGCATGGAACATGAAACAGACATTGCCAAGGGATCTGGTGAGCATACATATTCAATATGCATAGCACTACATCCCATGCACATTCATCACTGATTCCATACACTCTTCCTCTCCATCTCCGTCACCCTTTTCTGTTAGCCTTTCAATGCTGACTCCTACTCCTGCAAGCCCTTAATTGTCAAAAATAATAAAATTAAAATTAACATGATGTGTTATGTTGCACAAACAAGCAAACACACCATTTAATAGTGTTGTAACCTCATCCTTCCCTTACACTCTCCACACTTACCTGTTCTCCTTCCTGTGCCATGTCCAACTTAAACGTAAAGTGCTTTTGGCAGAGACCTGTCATGTACTATTTGTCAGTAAAGTAACGTGTGTACCTGTGGCACTCTAAATAACTAACTGTTTTGGACACAATGTCTGTTTTCTTACCCAAGGGAGGGAAATAATCTGGGATGTTACAAATAAGATCCTGACTGGAAACTGGACACTGATTATCTTGAAGCGGGGTGGAGGAGATGCAACAGCACCATGATAATGATGGAAAGAAAGGGGAGAAGGAACAACAAGGAGTTTCAAAACTTAATACCGCAGCAGCCCCAGAAAAGTCTCTTTCAGAGATTCTGGAGGACATCAGCCTTAGGCATGGTACAAAAACAGTGATGGCTGCTGGCAGTCTGGGAGTAATGAGCACCACTTACCTACCTGTTTTATCAATGCTCCCCAGCATGCCTGAAATTCAAAGTGAAGAGCAGAGGGCTGAACAGAGGGGTCTTATGATAACACTACTCAATTCTGAATGACAGCAATAATAGTGTTTCTCATTTTAGGCAGAGTCAGGAGGTAAGCAAAGTGAGTAATAGAAATAGAGAAAGAAATCAAATCAAGTGGGAACATAAAAATCTCTCCCAGCCTCTTCCCTTGTGCCTATACTTGCAGCATTTTAAAACTGTTTTAGACAACAACCACTTTCACAACCTGTTCAGGAACCAGACTCTACATCAAGTTATTTAACAATAATCTACCTAAAATGATTCAAAGTCACAATGATTTTAAAAGATTTAAATTTCTGTCCACAAAGATCAAATATCATATCACAATAATTCACTGACAGATTTCACTGCTGCAATTCAGACACATTTCACTGGTTTATTTAATCTGACCTTTAAAATAGTATTGACAATTTTGTAAAAGCACAGAGGGACAAAGAAAAAAAAACACTAATCAGAAAGGCATGTAACCTACCTCCACTAATCCTATTTGGCTGCTGCTCTGGCGTTTGGGCTTGAGGAGAATAATACTGATGCTGATAATTATTTGGAGGGAAATACTGCGAAGTGGGGCTTCTCCTGCACTCCCGAATACTGGAAAAAGTTTGAGAGTGTGGAATTCCTCTTTGGAATGGTGAACAGCGAGTAAGTCGGGGCTGTGGAGGTGGCAGGTGATCAAACTCTTCTTCATCCTCAAGACTATAGCGATCATATTCCTGATCACTGCACGTCCCTTTCTTTCCTGAATGTAGCGAGATACTTGAGCTGTGTCTTGATACAGATGCTGAAGTAGAAGCATAATCTTGTCTAAGACCTGTAAATTTTAAGAAAATTATATTTGTTTTTTAACTAGACGATCAATACTTGTAACTGAACTATACTTAGGGCAGAGCCTCAGCTAGTGTAAACTGGCACCGCTTCATTCAAGGTAATGAATGGGGCTACCACTTTCCACCAGCTGAAGAGCTGGTCCTTAATGTTTTAAATAGTTATCATTAAGCTGTTAAGATAGCATAGCAACATTGTTAACAGGCAGAACAACAATATTTCCTAAATCTGTAACCAAATGAGTACTCTGGAGCAAGTGGTTCTTGAACTTTTCCATACCATGACTCATGCCAGGAAGCTCTTCACATTATGTGTAGGATAAAGTGGTTGTGAGCCCTTGCCACTCTTCTGAAAGTGTCAGGTTGAGAACCCCTGCTGTAGAGAACGTATCATAACACAATTTTGGGAGTCAAGAAGTTCTGAGAATGACTGGATGTAAATGTTCCTTAGATCATTCGGAATTTGAAAAGTACTTTTCCCTAGATTTATGAAGAGCTCTCAGATTTGACATATGACTTTGCTAACATAACATCTTGAGCATTCTTCCTCAAATGGGAGCTCTGTAAATGAATGTGAAAGAGAGCGTGACGAAGTGAGTGTGTGTGTTTGTGCATGCGCATAGCATCTCCTGTTTCCAAATGATTAAAGGAACAGCCATCAATATAAAAATCATATTTGTTTGGAAAATTTGTACCTACTGTTGTTACAACTAACACTTAAGATAATTAAAATTGAATTAGAGGGAAAATATAGTCTTCCCTTTTCCAGTATATTTACCTGTGGCCTGATTTTAGAGGTGTGATTGTGTTCTCCTATTTTCACCACTCTGATTGCTCTTGCCTGTTTAGTCTGATTGCTCCAGCCAGATTTAATTGAGTGTTGTCGTCTGCGTTACATATGTGTTCTCATTTAGCCATTCTTCACCATTACTCCCATCTGGCTTTCAACACACCTCTTCCCTATATTATGGTCTCCTTTTTTCTCTCATTACCTTTTACTGTTTCTATCTCCCTTTCTCTCATCTACCTAGCTTGACTGACACAAAAAAGGGGGTGGTGCAATGCTATATTTATTATCTCTCAATGATTTTCATGTAAAATTTATTATTATTTGTGACTAAAAAGATACATATTTTCCAAACTGCCAATAATTCAACCTGTGGCCTAAAACTACCATGCTGTTCTCTGGGGCTCGTGCATAAATCCCACAGTGCACGCAACCCAAAACTTCAGCTCCTGAATACCTCAAACATTAGGGTCAGGGGAGAATTTATTTCAGAACCTTACAAGGTAACCAAAAATCCACGAAGTGTATTTTCCCCCTTTCCACAGATTTTGTGCATGGGGGGGATGATTTAGTCCTCCCTCAACTCCCCCCGTCATAAAAACCTCATCACTGTGCTGCATTAACAAAAAGAGACTGTAAAACACCTACATTCAAGTTTCTTCCAATGAGACAAAGGTGACAGCCTCCACTCAACACATACAAATCATGTTTGAAGTTCTAAAAGATTCATTTCCAGTTATCCAAGCACAACAACAAATTCAAACCATTTCCTCACAGGTGAAAAGCACTTCTCTTCCTGCCATTCAGATAAGACATTTTTATTAAATTTACACTTGGCAGAGACCAAGCATGAAAAGTTTCAACTCAAATGGTAAATTCGCTTGAGAAAGTTCTATGACTGAAATTAAAAAAAAAAAAATTAAGAAAAAAGCCACATACTCTCTTCCTGCAGTCGAGCCATGATCTGAACATCAGTGAGGTCCTGTAGTTTATATCCCATGGAGATGGAATCATCCTCCAGTTCGGAGGTGCTCAGTTCACTGTCTATTGATGACTGGGGGCTGAGAGGAGAACTTCTGGAAATGTAGCCTATACAATAAAACAGATTCTTTAGTCAGTAAATATGTACATTATCTATGTCACAAAGGGTCTGCATTCCAAATATTTTTGTACAGATTGAAACCTTATGGAAATTTACTATAAAAAACTTTCTACTAACATTTTGCTAGTTAATTTAGTGCTCTTGAAAAGGTGAAGCTACAATCCTGGAGTGCAAATCCCCATTTGTTCCCAAATTAGGTACAGCCAAGACAACAAACAATTAATCCAACACAGTTTGATTGACTGGGCTAGCTTTCATCCCCAAACATTTCAAACATTTGAGCCCTTCTTATTTAAAGTGTAGTTCTACTCTGAAAAGTAACCGTGTAAATATATCACCAGCTTCAACAGATTAGCTCCTTGTATGGATTCCAAGTCATATTCATGTACTTAAATTTTATTGTTTTTTAAATTATTTATAATTACAGTAGCACCAAAAGACAACAACAACTGGGGACCCATAGTGCACTGTAAAAATACATAGGACAACACTCCCTTCCACAAACACCACACAACGGGAAAGGAAGCTGGATTCTATTTCTTCTGGATTCTATGGTGTGGCTGGGGTATACTCAATGCTTCCACGTGCAGTCTGGCTGGAGTTTGTGAGGGGGGGTCTAAAGCTTACAGGTCATAATGAATTTTGTGGGGGAAAGCTAGTTTATTTGCCACTGTGTAACAACAATAGTCAACCATCACCACTATGTTCTCAGCCTCAAACTAGCTTCGCTTGTTCCAGATTCCCAAAATTAGAATTTAAACTTACACATTTTCTTGACTAGTTTCCTCAGAGGAAACTATTACATGGACTATGAAGGTCAGAGGAGGAAAAAACCAACCCCCAAAGAGCTTACAGTAGCAGATTAGACGGTAGTAGGGCCAGAGGGGAGCCTACTACAGCTGAAGCAGCAAAGGAGGTGCCTGAATCAATTCTCTCTGCATGAACGGGTGCCTTAGCCACCCACAGGACATCTGCCTACAACTGCACAGCAACAGGAGGGGCTACTGTCTGTCTTTGTGTAACCACAGGTGTCAGTTATCTTTCTAGGGCCCATTCGTGGTTCTCCAGTGCCCAGTCATGAAGAGCAAGAGTAGGAGGTCAGTCTCTGGAATGCATCATGTTTCCATTCAGTGTAAAGAACTACTGCTCCTCAGTCTCCTTGTGACAATCACCAAGCCCCACAGCTTGTCTCTGCACTAGCTGGACCCTGATTTGGGGGATATTAGGGAAAAGGAGCCAGTGCCGATCAACATGCCCTTCTGGTGCTAATCCCCTTGGACTGCAGCTGTCACCACGTACCAGTAACGTGAAATTTCTCATTCCAAGGGGATTATCTCCTCCACCCCCACTGCAGTTTAGCAGAGGAAGAACTCCTGATCCCTGCACCGAAAAAGGAACAACACTATATTTTTGCTACTTGCTCCTTTGGCCACTTGGAAAGGCAATTATGTCCTTCCCAAGCTCCTCTTCCCCAGCCACCCACAATTATCCATGCCCCTTTCAAGGGGGCGACAAGCGGGGACAAATTTTTTGGTCAGGTAAATCTTTGCTAGTTATAGTGAAACTCTGCTTATGATGAGGAAAGCCACCTCATTGTGTAAAATAAAGGATGAACTCCACTACATGATCATTTTATAATTAAATTAAATGATAGGCCTAAAATTCTTGAAATCTCACCAGTAAGCTAATAGTTTATACATCCTAGGCAGGTACAATGTATTGCAGTTAAAGTACAGCAAGATAAGATTTAGTAAAGCAATTTTGTAAGCATCATAAATCACTAAAAAGTTAAGGATTACCTGGTCTTTCAGGTGTTAGTATTGCTTTATTGGAGGTTTTAGAGAAGCTGGGAGTATTAAAGCCATTGCTATATGGGGTGAGTCTTGCAACAGGACTATAGGGAAAGGCCAAGGAAACAGGTGTAGAGAAGAGGCTCCGCCATCGGCTAGCTGTTACAGATGTAGAAAAGAACAATTTTAGTTTATAAATAGAATATTGTTTTAGGGAGAGAAAATCGTCAAACCATTATCTGTTCACCCTATTTTGTTGGTTTAAGGTACGAGGAAAAAATTGTCTGAAGTTCAGTAGCAAAACAGAGAATTAGCAAAAGCCTTCAACATCTAATAATGGGATTGTGGCTTTTGAAGAGTTTTTTTAACCAATGTATCCCATATTAAATTATTCTAATATACCATTTTTAGTAGATATTTAGCCTACTGTATGTCAACACACTAACATCATGAGAAAATCAAAGCCACAGCAATTAATAAAGCAACTGAAATTTACCAAAGAGATTTGCAGAGTTTCTGCAAGAGATTGCTTCTGGTAATTGTCATGCAACTAAGTTATTAGCTATGAGAGTTCAGATACAGAATAGTAAATCACACTTATCCATCAAGTGTTAAAAACAACTGTAATCCCTTTCCAAGCTTTTAAGCTACTTGTCATACATTTTCCTTCCGTTTACTGTATTAAATTCCTGGTTACATAAGCATGACTTTTTTTTTTTTTTTTTGGAGGATCAAACAAATTACAAAACAGGCCACCTATTTTTCTATAGATTTCTCAACAAAGATTGCAAGGTACTGTATCTGGTCTGCTCAGCAACATCAGAGGGAGCCCACAATAGGCAAAGGCAACAAAGCTTATTCAGTACATTAAGAAAAGAAAAGAAAAACTTATTCAGGAAAATTGAATTAAAATTGGTTTGGGGCAGGGTTGTTTTTTGTTTGGTGGGTTTTTTTGGAGGTTTTTTGTGGTTGTTTTGTTTTAAAGGTATGTCCTTTAAGAGTAAAATAAAAACTATCTATATGACCTTAAGAAAGTAAATCCTGCAACCACTTATGTTACATTACAGACACAAAATATTTTTTTTAAAAGAAAAATATGTAAATTGCAATGAAGAATCAACCATTCAGAAGCGAGAAAAGCAGAAAGGTGGCACAAGGTGAACAATGAAAAATACTGACTTTTTTGTACTTTTGACTTAAAAAAAAATACTAGAGTTTGCTTTGTTTTGAGAAACATTATAGCGTTTATGACAAAAACGAATCAGGGAGTTAGGTCCTGCTCCAGCAAAGTACTTAACCATGTGGCTAACTTTGAGGTCATCAGGATTGCTTCATGCTTAAAACTAAGTATTTTGCTAGGTTGAGACTTCACACACTAGTCTTCACCTTTGGAGACCAGCTTTTGACACTGGCTTAAGTTGCAAGTAAAAAGCGTATGTTCTAAAGCTACGTTTTTGCAATCATCATATAACATAACTATCATAAATGTTAGTTGACATCACAAATATGCTGTAGAGCAGTGGTTTCCTAACGCTTGTGCAGGGAAAGCCCCTGGCGGGCCGGGCCAGTTTGTTTACCTGCCACGTCCACAGGTTCGGCCGATCGTGGCTCCCAGTGGCCGCGGTTCGCTGCTCCAGGCCAATGGGAGCTGCTGGAAGCAGCGGCCAGTACGTCCCTCGGCCCGCGTCGCTTCCAGCAGCTCCCATTGGCCTGAAGCAGCGAACCGCGGCCACTGGGAGCCGCGATCAGCCGAACCTGTGACGCAGCAGGTAAACAAACCAGCCCAACCCGCCCGGGGCTTTCCCTGCACAAGCAGCGGAACAAGTTTGGGAACCACTGCTGTAGAGTTTGGGATGATAGCCGTAACCAAATTGGACCTGCAGGTCCAGGATTTTAAATTAACTAATTTAATTATTACTCATGTTTATTACACTAGTGCCTAAGGGCCAACTAAGAATGGGGCCCTACTCTGCTAGGCACTGTACAGACAAAGACTAGTAGAGATGGTCCCCCCCTAAAGAGCTATCAATCTATTCTAAATAAACAGGAGAGGCACAGAATGAGGGAAGCGGTCTAACACACAAGCAGATTAAATAAAATGATGGCAGCAAACAGCATATTAGTCTACAATTTTTTGTTTGTTTGTTTACTTAGGAGGGGAGAGGCTAGTTGGAAACTGAAGGGAGGGCTCAGTGGGACTGAGAATAGTCTCGGAATGGCCAGAGGTCCCTGCCTTGACCGTTTCTGCTCCTACCAGCTGGCGTCTCTGGCTGGCTCCTCTCTGCAGTTTTCTCCCATGGCCGCATGGCAGGGATACGGGAGGCACTACCATGATCGTATGCCTTAAGTTTTCACAGGCCTCTGCCTATTGTGACTCTACCAGACCCACTGAGAAAAGGGGCCTTTTGACACTCAGAAGGTCTGAGATATATCTATGCTCTACACCGTGTAATGTCTTTACACACTATTCAGCCCATCCACCCATTATCCTTGATAGTTCCATGCAGCAGGAAACTATTTTGCAGGGCAGACAAGTAGTATGATGAAACACCACATCCCCCTTCTCAGCATAACCATTGTGGGTGGTTCATGGGGTGGGAAGAAAGTGTACCAAGTTGAGGGAATTTCAGTCCCCCTGCTCAACTCTACAGGTCCAAGTGGCTTGTCAGCTGTCCAAAATTATTCCGCTCCCTCTTCCTCCCAACCCCCAGTTTCCCATCTCCCATCAAAGGGTATTATTGGGCCGTATAGGGAATTTTGGGCCTTTTGCACCACCCACTGGGGCCAGTACTGAACCGCTCCCTCTAGGGCTGCTATTGCACAGAACAGAGACAGCATTGCTAGAGAGAAAAAAGAAACAGCTCATTATTACCAGGAAGAGGAACAAAGCAGTCTGGCATGGAGATGAAGGATTTGCAATGCCCAAGAGTCCCTCCCTCAGTGAACAAAAGCTAGACTGGAGAATGATCAGGGCATAATAGCACAAAGTAAAATCCTGCCCCCCCTTCCCTAGGAATTATTGCTACTCTCTCCATTTTGCAAGATTATACACTTCCTCCGCCCCTCAAAAAGAAAAAAAAATAAAGCTCTGAGGTCATAGGTGCACTGGCAGTGTCGTACACAGATCACTGAAAAATGCCTAGCAACATCATTCCTAGCTCTAGATAGGCCAGTGCTATCAGTCCTTAGCATTAGTTACTGAAACCCACCAATTTCACTCAAAAGGAGTTAAAATATGCAATACATTTTTTAAAAAGGCACAAGGCAGCTGTACCTGTAATTTTTTAACTCTAATATTTAGTACCTCTAGTTAAAAGTCATCATTCAATAACAAAGGGCTATATTCTTGTGATTCTATTCTCTTGCCTAACAAAAGATACTGTTTTGTAAGAGTTTGATCATTTGCCAGGCCAATTTGCTGCCTGCATGTTCTCACCCACAGATGCGGTCAACAATACAGCACAAATAAATAGCATTCATTACTTTGTACAATAACTACTGTGAACAGGCCCACCAAGGACAAAGCTACAGTTACTGCAACTCTGAGGGTAGAACTCACATTAAGAACACAATTAGTATTTATGGCAAACAAGAGGATTCCACATTATTCTTTCAGTATGTGATCTCAGGAAAAGCTGGGAGGGGGAACAAATATATTTTAGATGGAAAAGGGTCAAAAACTAATGTTGCTTGTTTTGGAGCGTTTAATCATCATATGCTAAAAAATCATTGTATAGCCTTTAAACTTCACTAGGGTTATGTTTATTTAGTAAGCACCACTGTTTAGAATCAAATTTACAAAAAGTTTTCATTACAGTTGAATTTAAAAACAAAATCAAAACAAAGCACACAAAATAAATATTTCCACAGTACTCACAAAGACAACAGAGCAATGTTCAGAGAACTCACATATCAAGCTGAAGTCATAAACAGATGAGTTGGAGGAAGGGGGGGTATGTATGTGTGAGAAAATGTGAAATTAATGTAAAAATTTATAAACTCACCAAAAACCTGGAATAGGTAATGATTTTACCCTAAACTGATTCTGAGGCTGCACTGATTAACATAATAAAAAACTACTACAGCATGCAAGGATTTGCACTTCATTAACTGTTTCCAATAGGTAGTCTTCCACCCCAGAATAGGAGATAAAATGTTAAATAAGGAAATGAAGAATGCTTAGGCCTGATCCTGCATTGATGCAGTGTTGCCAACTCTCATTATTTTATCATGAGTCTCACACTATATTTGGTATTTTTCTTAAAGCCCCAGCTCTCAGAGTAAAGTAAATTATGTGAGAAGTGCAGCTTCCATTTTAAAAAATGAAAGCAAGTTTCCAGCCCTCATGGCTATAAAGAAAAGCTTGAAAAAATGACCTGAGTGTACTCTAAAGGTTCAGAAGATGTGCTGACGGATTAAGCTGTTCACATGGCACACAGAAATTAAAGGAGTTAAAGTACTGTAACTAGATAATAACCTCAGATGGCCTCAAATAACAAAGTTCAAATCAAATTGGAATTACAAATTATTTGGATTTGAGGTTTTGGTCTTGGGCTATATTTAGTAAACGGACAGCTCGTAGTATTCTATGTCTATACCAGGGATCGGCAACCTTTGGCACACGGCACATCAGGGAAATCCGCTGGCGGGTTGGGATGGTTTGTTTACCTGCAGCGTCCGCAGGTTCAGCCGATCGCAGTTCCCACTTGCCGCGGTTCACCGTTCCAGGCCAATGGGGGCTGCAGGAAGTGGCGGCCAGCACATCCCCTCGGCCCGCACCCCCCATTGCCTGGAACAGTGAACCGCTGCCCACGTCTTGTTTACAATGTTATTTGAGCCAACAATTGAAGGTACATTTACAGTATTGGCAGCCCCAAGAATTCAAATGTCATGAGTCAAGCCCCCCAAAATCATAAGTTTACCTTAAATCATGAGATTTAAAAATATATATATATTTGCCTTCTATGATAGTTTGGGGGCTATGTCTGTGTCCCCAATTTGATTCTATGAAAACCATGTTGTATTTCAGGCTCCATTTTAGATACAACCTTGATTCTGTCCTTCACTGTACACTGTGTAACCATCCTCTTGGATTGCATCATGTCTCTTCTGTTGGGGGGTGGAGGAGGCTGGTGCCTAGCTGTCACCGACCCTGAATGAGAGAGTCATCCAAGAGCTATCAACAATTGACTAGCCTTGCCCGGGTGGGACAATGGGGGCAGAGCCATTGACTGTTAACAACCCTCTATGCCAACAGCCCACAGTGGAGAGGGGTGGGGATGGAAAAACCCCAGCAGAAGGACCGAAAGAGAAAAAGTGTCTCAGACTAGTTTTAAAAAGAGACAGGCTCTCTAGCAAGAGAAGCAGAACAGGCAGGAGTTTCATCAGAAAATTCCAATTCATCAGACCAAAAAAATTGTGTGGAAACATACCAGGTTCGATGACCTACCACATGCAGGATTCCATCAGAACCGTCTGGTTTAGGTCAGATTGTCTGGTGGGCTGCTAGGGACTCCATGCTTTCAAGGTCTGTGGCTCTGAGCAGCCCAGCCATCCCAACTGCCCCAGGGCCAGATTCCTCAGCGCTTCCAGACTCCCAGGCCAGCTACTTTCCTGGCCTGCTTGACTCCTACAGCCTGATGAGCCAGCTGCCACGAGAATCACGCAGCCCAGGAAATTCTTAATTTCAGTCAGCTCTAGGCAAGGGGGACTGGTCCCTGCTGAAGGACACCAACCAAATCCCCCAAGACTTCGAGGAGTGGTTAGAAGTCCAGAGGAAGGGTGTTGTATTCAGGTGATTGTTTTTTCATAGATCTATAAATATGTTGTGCTGTCTGACTAAAGTGTATAAATGTTTAAGAAGTTCCTCTGCAAAGCATGTGTGTTCCTTACGGTATCTCTGCCACTTTATCTCCAAAGAGCTAAACTACACACCAGAGGTCACTGAGGGTAGAACCCTGGAAAAACATGCATAAACTATTAGGGGGCTGGGGGCTGGGAAGGAGCTTGGGAGGGCTGAGCACTAGTTCCAGGGTCAAGGCAACTGGGCTATGTTGTTTTGCAACCAAAAGAGGTGTCAAGACATGGGGTCTGCACCTGGGAAGCACACCTGAGAGACGTAGGGCTAGGAGCAGTAATCATCATCATCATCATTATTATTATTTGTATTGCCAGAGTGCCTAGGAGTAAGACCCAGGGAGTGTGAAATCACGTGGAATCCAAAGGTTGGGTCCAATACAGCAATCTGGTCATTGTCCACAAGGGGGACAGCCAGGACTGTAACACCTTCTGGGGTTTGTTTGTTTGGTTTTTTTGATTGTTTGTTGTTTTGTTAATTTTTGCGGTACACTCAAGCCATGTTTTCAAGCTTTTCTCTGCAACCATGAGTGCTAGAAACTTTTTTTTTAAATGGAAGTTTACATTCTCACTAATTAAATGCCTCCATGGGCTGGGGTTTTAAAGAAAAGAAAAAAACACTGAAACTCATGATAAAAATTACT
Source organism: Emys orbicularis (assembly GCF_028017835.1). Lineage (NCBI taxonomy): Eukaryota > Metazoa > Chordata > Testudines > Emydidae > Emys > Emys orbicularis. The sequence goes on from NC_088683.1 coordinate 286,726,714, forward strand.
AGAGTTGCTGTTTGCCGACACCAAATTGTACCTGTAAAATTGGAAGTTGGGCAGAGGCACTTACGTAGACTAAATTCATCAGGCTCAATATGTTCACATAGTCAGTATCTTGACATTCTAGCTAGTGCAGGGGTGTTTCCAGATTAATAATCTCAACTATCAGCAGATGTGGTAGCCTCTATGCTTTGTTTTAGAAGTTTATTCAGTACTTTCATCACCATAGCAACAATTTCTTCAGCCATCTAGTTAGCGGTAGGAACTTTGCCATCAGCAGCGAGCCACATTTCAACTGCTTCATGCACATTTGCAGTCACTTTGAATCTATCATTGTCTCCAACTCTCTCTCCACCCCACACAACCCTCTTGCGGCTTCCTTGCTGTTCCTGTCTTTTCACTTTTTTGTTCAGAAGATGCAACATGCCTTTTTTTCCTGAGTGCAAGGCTAACACAACTAAAATAACCCCAGCATAAATCTCAGCTGCTCTATCTGATAATCTGATGTGGGTCTTCCTCCATCTCTCTTGGTGAAGCTGTTCTGCTCTGTATTAAATAACTGAATATTAATTGGGTCAGCAGAGACTGAGTGGTTAGGGCACTCACTTGAGAAGTGGGAACTGCCTGTTCAAATCCCTTCTCCTCATCAGGCAGCGGGGGAGTGAACTGGGGTCTTTCACATACCAGGTGAGTGTCCTAACCACTGGGCTAAAGGTTATAAGGGAGGCGGCCTCCTTCACCCATTTTCTGTGGAGTTAGGTGTCCTCTGAGCACACCTACTGAATCAGGCTCTGCCAGTGAGCTAGGCAGAGAAATGTGTATTTTTATCCGATTTAAGGATCACACAGGGCCTTACATGTGAGACAGGCATCCAGGTGCCTGCCTGAGGCAGCAGTGCATTTCCCCTGTGGCAGAAACTTAGGTGCCTCGGGAACTTTTAAAGCAAAAATTGAGGTACCAAGTGAGTTTAGGCAACAGCCAAGCAGTGAGTTTTGTGGATCTCGGTGCCACCTAAATCTGCGGCCATATCTATATTACAAGCTTCAGTCAATGCAAGTTACATCAGCATAAAGCCACCACAGTCAGTATATTGCTCATGCAGATACATACTTGCCTCTTTGCACCAGCATTGCACCTGCTTGCCAGGAGTACTGGTGTCAATGCCAGTGCGGTGCACTGTGGGTAGGTATCCCAGTGTGCAACTCGCCATAATCCAGCACACAGTCTTTTGGGAAATACAGGCAATGCATAGTGAGGCAGAAACAAGTGTGCAGGAGTGACTGGGAGGGAGAAGTCAAATTTGCATCATGCAACCATCTCATAATGCCATCCCTATCCCATAATTTTCGCTCTTCTTTGTAAAATCCCACAAACCCACACAGCACTTGTCGCTGTCCGCCATACTGGACAGAAGCATGGATCCCACAAAGCTCTGCATCTTTTCATGAGTGTTGCAAACAAAGGACACACGATCCTTCAGTATTTGCAGAGCCACAAGAACCGCCACAGCAGCAAGGAACATGACAATTTCACAGAGGAGAGATCACTGTGGGATACAGCAAAAACCACTTCTAGGTTGTTGGTGGCATTAATGGAGCAGCTGCAGACAGTGGAGTGCCACTTTTGGGCCTGAGAAATGAGCACTGACTGGTGGGATTACATAGTAATGAACATTTGGGATGACAAGCAGCAACTGCAGAACTTTTGGATGTGAAAGGCCACATTCCTGGATCTATGGGCCAAGCTCACCCCAGACCTCCAGCGCAGGGACACCAGAATGAGAGCTGTACTGACCGTTGAGAAGCGAGTAGCAATCACACTCTGGAAGCTTGCAACACCAAATTGCTACTAGTTAGAGGCGAGGGCCATTGTCATGCAAATGTCCAGGATGTCCTGCTATGCAGGACATTGACTCTCAACCATGCGCAGGACATAGTCGATGGATTAGCAGCAGTGGGGTTCCAGAACTGTGGTGAGGCCATTAAGAACAGTCATACTGGGTAAGACCAAAGGTCCATCTAGCCCAGTATTTTGTCTTCCGACACTGGCAAATGCCAGGTGCTCCAGAGGGAATGAACAGAACTGGTAATCATCAAGTGATCCATTCCCTGTCACCCACTCCCAGCTTCTGGCAAACAGAGGCTAGGGACACCATTCCTGCCCATCCTGGCTAATAGCCATTGATGGACCTATCCTCTATGAATTTATCTAGTTCTTTTTTGAACCCTGCTATAGTCTTGACCTTCACAACATCCTCTGGGGAAGGAGTTCCACAGGTTGACTGTACATTGTGTGAAAAAATACTTCCTTTTGTTTGTTTTGAACCTGCTGCCTATTAATTTCATTTGGTGACCTCTAGTTCTTGTATTATGAGGAGTAAATAACACTTCCTTATTTACTTTCTCCACACCAGTCATGATTTTATAGACCTCTATCATATCCTCCCTTAGGCTAGGTCTACACTACGGGGGGGGGCGACCTAAGATACGCAACTTCAGCTACGTGAATAGCGTAGCTGAAGTTGCGTATTTTAGGTCGACTTACCTGGCTGTGAGGACGGCGGCGAGTCGACCGCTGCCGCTCCGCCATCAACGCCGCTTCCGCCTCTTGCTGCGGTGGATTTCCGGAGTCGACGGCAGAGCGATCAGGGATCGATTTTATCGCGTCTTCACTAGACACAATAAGTCGATCCCCGATAGATCGATTGCTACTCGCCGATCCGGCGGGTAGTGAAGACGTGCCCTTAGTCGTCTCCACTACCCGCCAATCCGGCAGGTAGTGAAGACGTGCCCTTAGTCGTCTCTTTTCCAAGCTGAAAAGTCCCAGTTTTATTAATCTCTCCTCATATGGCAGCCGTTCCACACCCCTAATCATTTTTGTTGCCCTTTTCTGAACCTTTTCCAATTCCAATATATCTTTTTTAAGAAGGGGCGACCACAGCTGCATGCAGTATTCAAGATGTGGCTGTACCATGGATTTATATAGAGGCAATATGATATTTTCTGTCTTATTATCTATCCCTTTCTTAATGATTCACAACTCTCTTTTTGCTTTTTTGACTGCCTCTGCACATTGGTCCCTTGCGTCTGATGAAGTGGGCATTCACCCACGAAAGCTTATGCTCCAATACTTCTGTTAGTCTTAAAGGTGCCACAGGACCCTCTGTTGCTTTTTACAGATTCAGACTAACACGGCTACCCCTCTGATACTCTGCACATTGAGTGGATGTTTTCAGAGAACTATCCACAATGACTCCAAGATCTCTTTCTTGAGTGGTAACAGCTAATTTAGATCCCATCATTTTATATGTATAGTTGGGATTATGTTTTCTAATATGCATTACTTTGCATTTATCAACATTGAATTTCATCTGCCATTTTATTGCCCAGTCACCCAGTTTTGAGAGATCCTTTTGTAGCTCTTCGCAGTCTGCCTGGGACTTAACAGCAGATAGACAGCAGATTACCATCCTTAGGGCTTGGCTATACTTGCGAGTTACAGCACAATAAAGGAGCCCCAGACGCCCTAGCTCACTCCCCTTCCACACTGGCAAGGCTCCACGGCTACAGCGCTGCTGGTACTTCACCTCGGTGAGAGGAAATACGTTTGCTGTGCCTTTGCTACAACGCACGGGCGTCAGTGTGAACGAGGTGTTGGGTTACTGTGCTCTGATCGGCCTCCGGAAACATCCCATAATCCCCTTAAGTCAAGTGGCCACTCTTGTCATTGTTTTGAACTCCTGTAGGAATGCGGAAATGCCCTTTCAAAGCTCCGTTTCTGACAGCCGGCATGCAAGTCATTAGTGTGGAATGCTGTGAATGAGAGAGAGGTGGGGGGGAAAACGGGGGGTCTGCTGCTGTCTGAATTTACAAGATAGCATGCTGACATGCTCTCAGCCCTCCAAACATCCACTCTCTCCCCCATATACACACAAATCACTCCCTGTCACACTCCACCCCACCCCTCCACCCCCATTTGAAAACCACGTTGCAGTCACTTGCATGCTGGGATAGCTGCCCATAATGCACCGCTCCCAATGCCGCTGCAAGTGCCGCAAATGTGGCCACGCCAGTGCGCAAGCAGCTGTCAGTGTGAACAGACTGCAGCGCTTTCCCTACTGCACTCTCCAAAGGCAGGTTTAACTCAAAGCGCCCTACATCTGCAAGTGTAGCCATGCCCTTAGTCTGGTACCAACCCACCTTGCCATAGAGTACATCAACAGAAAGGGCTACTTTTCTGTGGTTATGCAAACATCAGTTGATCACCAGGATGCTTCACTGACAAAAGTTTTAGCTGCTCAGGAAAGGTGCATGATGCTCATATCCTGAAGAACACAGGACTGTTCAGAAAGCTGCAACCAGGGACATTCTTTCCCAAGCAGTGGATTTCTTTCGGAGATGTTGCAATGCCAGTAGTGATCCTAATAGATCCAGCCTACTCCTTGCTCCCCTGGCTCATGAAGCTGTACACTAGCCACGTCAACAGCACCAAGGAAAGTTTCAGCTACCAGCTCAGCAGGTGCAAACGTGTATTTGGTAGATTGAAGGGACACTGGCGGTGTTTACTCACAAAATTGAATCTCTCAGAAAAATATCCCAATGTTTATAGTTGCTTGTTGTGTCCTACATAATAGCTGTGAGGCAAAGGGGGAAAAGTTGCCATTGGGGTAGAGGACAGAGGTGGAGCGGCTGTCATCCAAGTTTGAAAAACCAGACACTAAAGGCTATTAGAAGAGCTCAATGTGGAGCTATGGAAAGTCTTGAAAGAGCACTTTAACAGTCAGCCACAATAATACGGTGTGGTAGACTGTGCTCCACCTGACCCTTAAGTTTGGGGGGCTCTTAGGAATTGTGTGGTACCTTTATGATTATAACCCTGTTTGTTAATCTACCTATTAATTTTGCAGTGTTTCCTGTACCTTTAGAATTATTAGTCTGTGTTTGTCACTAATCCCATGAGTTCTGTTGCCCTGTACAATAACAAGTAGTGGGTTATTTCCGTAGCTCTAGGTATTCTGTATCATATGTTGTGAAATAAAGATCTATTTTTGGAAATATAATTTTTTTTTTTATTGTGTACCAAAACCAGTGCATAGAAATTATGTGTGATTAAAAAAACAAATACAATCAAAACTTCAGAAATAAATTAAAGGAACAGAACTAAACAAGGCAAAAAAATATTCATGTCCACTTCGGCTACACATATACCAACCTTCACTCTCAGTGGTCAGGTTATGTGAAACTGTGATTGTCCTTTCTGTCCACTGGTGTGGAGTAGTAGAGGTAGAGATGTGGTACCTGATGCCACATCAAATGATGGGGATGGGGTGGTGTGTAAGGAGGTGCTAAAATGGAGTTCTCCATTGAGTGCAAAGGGAATCGAGCCTGTGCTTGTTGAACCCATAGATGCACAAGAGTCTACAGCATCTATTTGCTGCTGAAGAAGCCCCATTACATCCTGGGGCATCTCCAGGGCCGGTGTAACCACTAGGCGAACTAGGCGGCTGCCTAGGGGGCCAAGATTTGGGGGCGCCAAAAAGCGGTGCCCAAAGAGCAGCAACCAACTGAGCGCAGGGCTCTCCAGCCGGGGGAGACGGGAAGTGCAGCCCTGTATTCCCTGCTAGAGGTTGCGGTGGTTCAGTCCACCCCGGACGCAGGGCCACATGGTGTGTCGGAGTCGGTCGCGTGCAGGCTCCCGGCCCGACCTGCAGGCCATGGCGCCACAAACCTGAGCCCAAGCCGGGCGAGCTCCACCTGGGGCCTACGGAGGGGAGCCCGGAGCGGCCAGTGAGCTGGGCGGGGGGCCTGGCCGCTCACATCCGCCGGTGCCCGGCTGCAGCCGCCAATGGGCCGGGGCCGCATGGGGCGGCGGGGTCCCCGCCTCGGGGTGCCAGCGCGCAGCTGGCCAGAGAGGGGCCGCTGCAGATCAGCCCGGGGCCCAGCCAGGCGTTGCCGTCCACGTGGTGTCAGGTCACGGGGACAGGGGCAGGTCCCGGTGCACTGGGGAGCCCAACAGGCTGAGGGCGGTGGGGAAAGGGGGGGGGGGGCTGATGTGTGAGGAGAGGTTAGGACATCTGTGGCTTTGCCGAGTGACCAAGGCCACATCTACACTACCCGCCAGATCGACGGGTAGTAATCGATCTATCGGGGATCAATTTATCGCGTCTCATCTAGATGTGATAAATCGATCCCTGAATCAACGCCTGTACTCCACCTCGGCAGGAGGAGTAAGCGGAGTTGACGGGGGAGCCGAGGCGGTCGACTTGCCGCTGTGAGGACGGCCAGGTAAGTCAAACTAAGATACTTCGACTTCAGCTACGCCAATAGCGTAGCTGAAGTTGCGTATCTTAGATTTCCCCCCCACCCCACCCCACCCCCAGTGTAGACCAGCCCCAAGATATGGATCCAAAACTTCCATTGGCCTTTGGGTCAGGCCTGAAGGACAGACCGCACCTGTCTCCAGATTAATTCAGTTATAAATGATTTGGGGCAGAGGAGAGAGCCAGGGTCTGCTCATCAAATAACCCGGCAACAGCCCCATCGCTGCAGTGGAGAGACCAAGGGAAAAAGTAGCAGATCACCTCCCTCTTCCCAACACTGTACCCAGGAGGGAAGCAGGCAGCAGGATTCAGTGGAAAGGGTACAGACCTGGGAATGAGTAGAACCTGGGTTCTGTGCCCAGCTCTGCCACTGACTTACTGTGTCATCTCAGGCAAGTCAGGGTGGCTCTGTGCCTCAGTTTCCCCATCTGTAACACGAGTATAATGAAACTTTCCTGCTTTTGTAAAGTATTTGAGATCTATGGATATAGCCTCCTACATACATGCTCCAGGGGGAGGGGGGGCGCAAGGTGGAAGTTTTGCCTAGGGCGCAAAATATCCTTGCACCAGCCCTGGGCATCTCCCTCTCTTTTTCCTGTGTCTGAAATATTCTCCATAGTGTCTGAAATATTCACCCTCCAGGCCTTCTGTTCAGCACTAGCTTGCAGGATCTCACTGAACAAGTCATCCTGAGTCCGCTTCTTTCTCCTCCTAATCTAGCACAGGCATTCCACGAGTATGGGGGGGGGGGGGGGGGGGACCACTCAAGGCCACAACACCACCAGCTATAGACAAAACAAACAGAGGTATCATTTTAAGTATAGTCACAACAGAAAGCAAAAGTTAACATTCAAAATTCTGTTCCCTTGATCCCCTAAATTTTAAAAAAGGCATGCTTAGTCAGGGCCGTCCCTAGACATTGTGGTGCCCTACGCTGGCCCCACGCTGGCCCCAGGCCTCTGCAGGGGAGTATCCCCAGGCCTCCACAAAGGGAGGGGGCAGGAGTAGGCTTGGGGGTAAGGAGGAAACCACCCCAGCACAAGCTGGCAGAGCGGGTTGGGGCCGGATTGCTTCACTTCCCGCCGTCCGGTGAGTGCAGGGCACGCCCAACCCCTGCTGCAGTCCCCCGGGACGTAGCTCAGGGGAAGGGGTGGAGTGGGCGCGGGGTGAGAGCAGCTTTCCTGGCTGGCTCAGCCGGCTGGGGGATCGGGCTGGCCGCTGAAGCAGCAGTAGGGCACCAGGAAATTTGGTGCCCCAAATGTCCTGGTGCCCTACGCAGCTGCACAGTTTGCATATGGGTAAAGACAGCCCTTTGCTTATTGACAGTTCAGCTATGGAGCGCTTGCATACCACACAACTCACAGTACCAGCCATAAGTATGGCCTGTCAGAGGGAAAGGGGTGGAGGAGAAAAGAGGAGAGAATTCTTCAGTTGCATGAAACAATACAAGTATAGGGCAATGGTTCTGAATACTGGCACTGTTTTCCATAGACAGTGATGATTTTAGCAGATATCTCACTCCAGAGGGCGAGAAAGGCACAGAGAGCACAGCTGCTGCTGGTGTCCTGAAGCCACTTGGGACCGTATGCCACTAGCCTGTTTGCTGCAACGGTGCCTGCCGAAGTTATCATGTTGTGTTGTGGAAAAGTGTCCTATCACAGAGGAAGAAATAAGACTTCCATCCCTAGAAACCTTCAGGAAAGGACTGCAGAGTACCTCCATGGAAGTTTCACCAAGTTCCCTCAGGATGATTCAATGGACATTCCTGTATACTGTGATAGACAGCTGCGGGGGGTGGGTGGGTAGAAAACAGTCCCAGAAGGTTAAAAGTCCCTCCTCCCTATCAACTGAGGAGAGGTAACTACAGGTCAATCAGGTTCAGCTGAGAAGGGGTTATCAGAGAATCAATTAGGATCAGCTGAGAGGGAGTTACCTGAGGTTCATTAGGATCAGCTGATTCCAACTAAGGGCTGCCTGAGACCTTTTTAAACCCTCCCCTGTTGGGAGAAGGGGGAGGGGACGAGAGAGAGAAGGAGTCAAGTTGCCAGTAGGCTAGTTGCAGCAAGACAGCGAGCCTTTCCAGGAGGGGAGGTTGCATTCCTTCCCAGAAGGGAAGAAAAACAAGCCCAAGAGACTGGCGGAGAGAAAGAATGGACTGCCCCTGTGCATCCTAGAAGGACTGTTTTACCCAAGTCCGTCTCAGGAAGGCTAAAAACAGCTAAGGCTGGTGAGACTGAGGGCAGGTCTTCACTACAGGGAGGGGTCGATTTAAGATACGCAAATTCAGCTACGCGAATAGCGTAGCTGAATTCGACGTATCGGAGCCGACTTACCCCGCTGTGAGGACGGCGGCAAAATCGACCTCCGCGGCTCCCAGTCGACGGCGCTTACTCCCACCTCCGCTGGTGGAGTAAGAGCGTCGATTCAGGGATCGATTGTCGCGTCCCGACGAGACGCGATAATTCGATCCCCGAGAGATCGATTTCTACCCGCCGATTCAGGCAGGTAGTGTAGACCTAGCCTGAGAAGGTACCTTGCCACAATACATAAACCTTCTCTGTATCCCCCTCCCCGCCTAACTCTAGAGGGGAATGAAAAGCAGATAACAGCTCTACCTTTCTTTGTTGTACCACTACGTCTTCTAGTACAAGTAAATTAATGGAAAAAAAAATCAATAACTATGTCCTGCTATGTGTCTCATCAGTACATTTAAACATTGTAATGGGAAATGCATACACAAACTCACCCGAGGTTCCTTCCCCTGCATCAGGCTTGCCCGTTTTAAACTGCCAGGACTGACTGGATTGAGGTCCCAAACAGGTCCTGGCTTGCAGCATAGCTGGACCCCCTCACTGGCATGTACCCCATCCTCCTCCACCTTGCTATTCACAGCAGGGGGGTTGTGGCTCGGGTTCCTCTGAGGTACCCACAGTGCTCCGAGGGGTGCTGGCAGAGTCTCCACAAAGTAAAGCATGCAGCTCATTGTAAAAGCAGCAGGTCTGCATCTTGGCACTGGATTCTGGTATGCCTGCCACAGTTCCTTCGCTTTCACACAGCACTGCTGCTGATCCCTGTTGTATGTCTTTGCCTGCAACTCCTGGGCAATCTGCTCATAGATGTCCACGTTTCTACCGCTGCTTCGTAACAGCGCCTGCACAGCATCCTTCCTCCACAAGCTCAGGAAATCCAATATCTCTTGTCTACTCCAGGCATGATCACATCCGGACTGTGTGGCTGGCATGGTCGATTGGGCAGCTGCACACAACAAGGGAGAGCTTCTAGGTGTGCTTGCCAAATTTGGCAATCAGGAAAAGACATTTCAAAAATTCATGGGGTTGTTAAAGGCGGTGGAGGGCATCTTCCGGTCTCCGTGACCCAGGGGCAATGGAGTTCACGATGGAGGAGCAGCCAGGCCAAACCTGAGTGTCACTGCAACCCTTCACACCAGGTCACAACACCCAGAGTGTGGAGGCTGGTCCAGCCCATTACGACAGAAGCCAAGCTGCCACTGTCAGGTCACTGTGGGTTGAGCTCACTCTCCAACCCACCCATTCCCCTCCCTTCCCTTCAATAGTAGGGGGGGGGGAGAACTCAGTTTCATATTTTGTCCCAGGCCCCCCAAAAATGACTGTATGGCCCTGTAGTTCTAACTACTAGACCATCCTTCCTCTTCTATGCCTTTAAAAAAAATTTTTTTTAAAGAGTGACCCACCTAACAATTGTATACCACCTATAACAATCCAGCATGACCATAAATATTGTCAAAGAAACAGCCTGTAAAACACAGTGAGAAAATATTTGACACATCTGTATTTTTATTTTAAACAGACAGTGTAATTCCCATTAGATTTAACTGCCACAACTTTAGCCAGTGCAACTTACACTGAAGAGTACTTTCTATATTAAAAGGCCCAGTCAAAAGTTGTTTTGTTTCCCACAACAGGTTAAGTATGCCTACATTTAAAGCCTGCTTTTGTTGTGTTTTTTTCCAGAACTGTACTGCAGTTGAATACACAAATACATAGTCATCAATGGTCATAATGACATGACAAGCAAAGCATTACAGAATATTTTTTCAAACATAAAATTAAATTCTTTGCAGTAATCATCAAAACAATTGTATCCCAAAGCACTTTTTGTATACTCAGATGAAAATTATATTATTGTAGCCTAAGCCCCAAACTGAAAGCTGTTAAAAATGAAACTATTAAGAATAAACTCTCTCCAACTTTTATATTGCACGTATCCCTGCGGCATCCAAATACTGAGATTCCCCAGGCTCTCAGACGGTCTGATTACTGAGGAACCATGCAATAATCCCTGTATTTGTTTCTCTCATTTGCAACAACATAATTTACCTCCAAAATTCTAAGTACCCAGGGAAGTTTCTATCCAAGTAAAGTTAGAGGTTGCTATGGGGGTGTGTGTGTGCGGGGGGGGAGGGGAGGGGAGAAAGAGAGTTAAATCCTCTTCCCACATTAGTTTAATATAATCAAGAACAGTCAAATACAACTTCAAATACAGTAGAACATGTTTGATTAAATGACTTTTCAACTTTAGTTAAGCTAAAGAATATTTGTTAGGAGATATCTGAGAAAAAGTTTTTAAAAGAACGATTCAGTTCTAACTCTACCAGCTAAAAGCAATCTAAAATCCAGGCCAGGGTTTTCTTGTGTCTGAGGTGACCCGCAGAGGGGACAGTGTGTGCCAGTCATGTGACTTTGCACCAATGCATCCGGGGGACGAGGCGATGCAACCAAACTTCCCCGGTCAGTAGGGCTTTCTACAGTTGGTACAGTCACTTCCTCTGGAACTCAAACTTGGGTTACTGTGCCACTCGTTGGGGGGTCTATCACTTCCCAATTAGCTACCAGCAGTTGGTTACATGCCCAGCTTAAGGTTTTGTCCTCCTTCTGATCCTTTATGACATCCGTCTCTCTGGTCAGAATGTCCCCCTCCTGTAGGAGAGTCAATAGGACCTCGTAATTAAGACGTCCTTCTGGCAGAGTTTCCTTGTGGCTGGATCCCCCTTCTTCAGGGTCCAGCTCTCACCTACACTGGCCAATGTCATCAGCTGTGGGCTCCCATCTCCCCAGATCTCCTCGGCTACTTCCTCTGGGGTCTCGGGAGATGGTCAATACTTCAGAGAAAAACTCCCAATCCCAACCAAAGCTAATGGTGTAGGCTAGTGTTGAGGCCAGCCTCACTACAAGGAACTTCGTGTTCTTCCCAATAGTCAACTGCATTCATGCACTGGGATAGGATTTAACGTCCTCATGAATACATTGCAGGAAGATGGTTCCAAATCATGAAGGCCCCGGGGAGACTAAGTTGTCGCAGACTAGGGCATGCCCACATCTAGAATCCACAAGTCCCATAACCTCAGATCCATTTATCTGCACAGGGACTGTTACTTTTGCTGGGGTGTGCTTATGGGCATGGCTTTCTGCCATCCACACTTGTTCACAGTCACACTCCCTATAGAAGCATTTGTGATACCGGTGACCCAGGCACCCATGAGAAAAGCATACCCCTGCACTTGGCCAAGGAGCCACTGGCCACGGGCCTGATATCTGGGGGCACCCTTCCCTAGCTGCCTTGTCTAGCTCTCCCTCCTGGCCTTCAGGCAGGAGAGTCCACAGTGGTCGCAGGGTCCTTTGTCCGGGCTTGGGTCAGAGCGGCTGGGGTTTCCTATGGGTGGCAGGCTTCGTGGCCAGCTGGCCTCCTTAGAGGCTGGTCCTTCAGGCACCACCCTGTCTGCTCACCAGTTCCCCAGGTTGCACTCTCCCTTGAGACAAGGGAATCCCATGGCCTCCGGCAGCTGCTCGGGCAAGGCAGTTAGGGCTGTCTCTGCTGCTAAGTAATTATCCATTAGTCATACCGTGTCAGCTAGGGACTCTGGCTGGTATTTAAGCACCCAGCCCCTATCTGCAGACAGATGAACTGTTTCACCAGAATGAACTTGGACACCTTGAGTCCAGTCTGCATCTCTGGCTTCAACCACCACCAGCACAGGTCCCTCAGTTTCTAGGCAACCATGCAAGGCCGGGCTCCCCTGGGGTATTTCTCCCTCAGAACTTCTGTCAGGTGGTCTCCTCCATGATGTTGAGGTAGTCCAATATAGCTGCTTTCACCAGGCACAATCTTGGACAGATGCTGCAAGTGGGCTGGTCCCATTAGGTACGGTGCCAACAAGTGGCCCACTGGCTAGGTGTCCATTGGGCTGCCATTGCAGGTGGGAAAGTTGCCCGCATTCTCCACCAAGTCGTGATAGTCTTTGCCCATGGGCCCTTTGACCTGCAGAGGTGGTTGTGGTAGGGGAGCCAGGATCCTTCCACTCCACTGGGCTCCAGCCCAGGGTCCAGTAAGGGCGACAAAAGGGTCTGACACCCAATTTGAATTTTAGCTACTCGAGGCCCAGTCTGCAAAGTGCAGGATACCCTCCAACTTCTGTTCAACTTGAGGGCACTAAGCTACTCACATGACCTCTGGATCAACCAAGCAAGCATGAAGGGATTGTTTTCTGCATGCCTATTTATGTGCTTTCGTCTTCAAGCCAGGAGAGGTCTTCATCTTGTCATCAGTTTGCTTTCTATATCTAAGAATCAAGTGTCCCACATTTCATTAGCCATAGTTTGTGAAGTATGTGGCCTCTTTTCCTTATCAATATTAGGGGGTTTTGTTCATTTGCTTTTTCCCGACAGAAGCCTCATTAATCTCTTGTGTCTGTTTATTGGAAGGGTTTAGTTTAGTCGGCCAAAGAAACAGTTTTTAGACCTACAATGATGGCACTTTGTCTGTAATGGCCTTTTCCATAGTTTCGGCAACATTATTTATCACCCCCTGAGAAACAGCTGCTTTATGATCCCCAGAGTCTTAATATTTTTTCCAGAGTGCTAGTTCTAGAGTTATCAGTGCCACCAGTACTTATTTTCTCATTCATTTTCTATATAGTACATATTATTGCTTTTGCATTGTAATGCAATCACAAGTAGTCACAACATCATTGATTTGGGGGAAGTCCTTTTTGTAGCAGCTTTAATCATGGACATTGAATGGAGAGCAGGAGAAGTCAGGAGTGGCATAACTAGCAGTCTCAACATGTCTGTTACTGGGAGTACTATTAGGGTTGTCAACTTTCTAGTTTTTCAAAACCAGACACTACATGTCCCCCCGTCACTCACTTCCACCCACCCCCATCGCTCACTCCCCTCAAAGTCGTTCGCTCTCCTGGGACTCACGTGCTGCCTGCAAAACTGGGATGGGAGGAGCTGATGGGGAGCCTGCCTGTCCATCCAATCGGGGCACAACAGGTCAGAGCAGGGGTCAGTCTCTGGAGTAAGGGGCCGGAGAGAGCCGGGGTCCCAGGAGACTGAGAAGGTGGGACAAGCTGTCATGGGCAGTGAGCCTGACCATCAGCCCTGCTCCTCAAATGCCATGTGCTGTCAGGATCCCTCCTCCTTCAGCAGCAGCAGTTCTTCCCACCCTCCCAGTGGCAGAGGCCAACTGCAGTTACTGACTGGACACTGCACAGGTCCCCTTTTGACCGGAAAGTCCGGTCAAAAACCGGACACCTGGCAACCCTAAGTACTAGAAATCCCCCAGGTACTTAAGTTCTAACCATTTAAGCCATGGAAAAAATCAGTCCCATACAGGCTACAGGTTAGCTTTTATCCCAAAAACCTTTGTCAGAAAGAAAATTTGTAAGGAGACTTGTTCAGATTCAAAGTTATGACTGTCTGTTGTATAACAAGAGTACATAGACTGGAGCACAGTGTTGGGTATACTACAGAAAGCATTAGTCTACTGTAGCCTCTTTTCCAGGCAAACAATTTTCACATATGACAGAAACAGCCCCCACTTTACATTGTAAACGAAATGTGTATCATAGCCCTTTTCTAATACCTTTCCCAAGGAATTTTGGCAACAGTTTTCCCCCGGAGAAAATTACGCTTCTCTTTTTTAATCTTTGATTTTGTAATTGGCAAAAGCCTGGGGATTTAATTTTCAGTACACACCGTCCCTTCCCGTCCCCCAACCCCCCACCTAGATTTTGTTTTGTTTAAAACCACATGAATTAATTCTATGTCTCTCTCTCCTCCCCTCCCCCCCCTTTTTTTGGCAAAGTTAGGCTATTGTATTGATTTTAGGATTATAAATGTGTGTCCAGCTAATGCTCTGGGGACACGCACATCTAAAAATCACAAATCTCACCGTGATGAATGTGGGAGTGCTTGATAATTAACACAGATCTGTTCCTCAATATGGTTCATGTATCTAACTTCTGAGATAGTGTGTTGGTCTTTGAGAGGGGAACAGACAATTTCAACACACTCCCCAACAGGTACATACTGTTACAAGACCACTGATCACAAGCCACTAAGGCTGAATGAGTCTAACTGTCTCACAGGGGCAAGCTCCCAGTTGGCCTGCCTGATTAGGAAAAAACAGTCTGATACAAAAGGAAGACATCAAACCTGGGCCTTGTAACAAAATCCATTGAGTGATACATGGTAATTGGGCCCAGACATACACTGGGGTGGGGACTCAGAGGAAACAGACTGGGAATAGAGTATCTGGAAGTTAAACTGAGACCAGGCTGGCTCTGAAGAGCTCCTTGGCTTCCTAAAAGAATGTAAGATAATGTAAGATACAAGATAGGGGAGGTAATATTTTGTATTGGACCAACTTGGCTCTGCGAAGCTCAAAGGCTTGCATCTTCCATCAACAGAAGTTGATCAATAAAAGATATTACCTCACCCACCTTTTGTCTCTCATATCCTGGGACCAACACAGCCACAATAACATTCAAATAAAAGTTGGTTCTCTTCTGCACTTCCTGTAACTTAAGAGGGCAGCCCATCTAGCTTAGTTTGTAGTGAAGCATAAGTTTAGATGAAACTAAATATGTCTGTTCGCTGTTTTAAAATCCTTTGTTCTTT
The DNA here is from genome assembly GCF_028017835.1 of Emys orbicularis. Lineage (NCBI taxonomy): Eukaryota > Metazoa > Chordata > Testudines > Emydidae > Emys > Emys orbicularis. The sequence continues at coordinate 286,741,969 of NC_088683.1, forward strand.
AATACTTTGTTCAACTGCTAAATAAAAAATTATTTGTTTTAAGAAGGCTGTTCACTATAGCACTAGTCACAGGCTACTGAAGGGAAGAAACACAGGTGCCTGAAACCCAGTTGGACCTGCAGGAGGATAACAGGCTGGTAAACACCAGGTCCTATACCCAAGTCCCAGTCTAAGAGCAAAAGAATTGCATGATTCCACCTTGAGACAGGAGAGGCCCAAGATCTGAACTGGGAGAAGTCTTTCAGGTAGGCAGGTCCTATACTCTTTAGGGATCAAGCTACTACCAACTCAAATCGAAGTTAAAAGAGGTATCATTGTTCTCCTGGTAAAACACCACTAATTAAGCCTCCTGCTGTGCTGGTGCTGTTGTAATATTCTTTTGTTTTATACTCTCAGGGCTTGTCTTCACTACTGGGGTAAGGTGACCTAAGTTACGCTACTCCAGCTACGTTATTCACGTAGCTGGAGTCGACTTAGCTTAGGTCGACTTACCCCGGTGTCTTCACTGCATTGCGTCGATGGGAGATTCTCTCCGGTCGACTTACCTTACTCTGGTCAGGGAGCTGGAATACCGGGGTTGACCAGAGAGCGCTCTGCCCTTGATTTAGTGCAGGGGTTCTTAAGCTGGGGGTGGGACCCCTCAGGGGTTGCGAGGTTATTACATGGGGGGGGGGTCACGAGCTGTCAGCCTCCACCCCAAACCCTGGTTTGCATCCAGCATTTATAATGGGGTTAAATATATAAAATTTATAAGAGGGGTCACACTCAGAGGCTTGCTATGTGAAAGAGGTCACCACTACAAAAGTTTGAGAACTACTGATTTAGCAGGTCTTCAGTAGACCTGCTAAATCGACACCAGCTGCATCGATTGCAGCAGCATCGATCTCCCCATAGTGAAGACAAGCCCTCAGCCTCACCCCGTCCCCTGCAGTTGAAGCCTCCTTGCACATCCAGAGAGAACTGTGCCACAAGGAAGGGTGACAGTGAAGATATGTATGTGATCATGTGCATATCTCAGCCAAGAGGTGGCTCTCCTCATCTCTATTAGCATTACAGTCACATTAACACTACTAGCTTTAGCAGTGCTGATAGCATTACTTCCTCTGCTAATTCTAATAGCATTGTTACCGTTACTATTGCTATGGGCAGCCAGACCTGCTTGCCCCAAAAACAGAGAGATGGGAGACAGTGCAGGATCTGGAGCCCAAGGTAAAATTCCTGCAGTATAGAATGACCCCTCCAATATAATACTGTAAGCAGGTGGAATTCCCATCCTTCTCTTAATATATTCACATACTGCACCTAATCCAAACTCACCCCTTTGCTGGGGGGGTTAGCTTTCTTAGTAATTCCAATAATAAAGTATCAAATCTCAGCATAAGCTTTCTCCCTAAGCATAGCTCTTTCTAGAACTTCTGTGCAGGTCAGTCCCAAGATACCTCCAAGAGACACACACCAACCACAAGATCCAGTTGCCCTTATGGCTTAACAGTAATTACTCAGCATCTTTATGCAGGGTTCAAGTCCCTAACAGCAAGAGCGCCCTGAATACTCTATGCAGGGTTTTGGAGTCTGCAACCCTGTTTCTTACATAATGTGTTATTCTACACAACACTTGATGTCTCTGCTGAACTAAAGTGCAAGATTTAGAAGTTAAACTCAAATCCAGGTTAATGTACAGCAGTGCCCTATGGTACCCTCAGTGTTCCTAGGCTAAAAATAACTGGTGTCACAGTGAAGCACTTAAAAAAAATCTCAACACTTTCTCATAAGAATCAAACTGGGCAATGTGCATAAAACGCACATCCACTCTAGAAATGTCAGAAATAAAAGTCTGTAAAATCTGATTTTCATACTTCTAAACATCAAACAGTGAAAAAATCATGAAAGTCTAGGCTAAAGAAAAACCTTGATGGCTAAAATGACTACTAAATTTAGTGAGAATGTATTTGCAATACCAGTGGGTATAATCAGGTCTCTCTCTCTCTCTCACACACACACACACACACACACACAGACCTCTCACTGATGCCATTTTCAAGTCTTAAGTATGGATCTGTTAGCATTTATGGAAAGAAAGACAACAGTAGATCAGAGGGATGAAATATGGCATTATCATGATTTGTATTGTAGCAATGCCCAGAAGCTCTCATCCCATCGTACTAGGCACTGCATAAAACATATAACAAAAAGACAGTCCCCGCCCCAAAAAGCATGCAGTCTAATCATAGGACAGACAAGAGATGGATAGAACAAATAGCTGGGGAGCAAAGCATAATCACCACACTGTTAGAGCATAACAATAAGCAGTGGCCACAGCACACTAGCTGCTGAACACTGTCAACTCTTTTGTAGGCATCATGCATTTGATAAAGTTACATTTGCATATTAATGTTTCTGCTGTCCAACTCCTGAAGTATATCAATATAGTTAATGCACTGCTGCTAAATCCTTTTACTCCAGTGACATTTGCTGAGAAAAAGCCACTCTGCAGTTTATTTTAAGGGGTAGAGACCTTTTAAAAGTTACCATCACCACAGTCTTTCTAGTCATTTCCAATATTACTAGAGATAGGCCTGAGCTAAAAACTTTATAGATTCATAGATTCCAAGGCCAGAAGGAACCATTGTGATCATCTACTCTAACCTCCTGCATAACACAGGCCATAGAAATTCCCCAAAATAATTCCTAGAGCAGATCTTTTAGAAAAACATTCAATCTTGATTTAAAAGTTGCCAATGATGGAGAATCCACTATGAGTCTTAGTAAGTTGTTCCAATAGTTCAGTAGTTTTCAACCTTTTTTCACTTGCGGATCCCTCAAAAAATTTTAATAGAGGAGTGGACCCTTATAGAAATCTAAGGCATAGTCTGCGGACCACCAGGGGTCGATCGACCACAGGTTGAAAACCACTGCAATAGTTAGTTACTCTCACTGTTAAAAATTTACACCTTATTCCCTTCCTCTACTATCACTGCATTTCCTTGAGCCATTTCCCCAGAGCCACAGCACCCTTCTCAGACTCAGCAGCCCATCCGGAGTTCCTTCTCTTCTCCCCGGGTTTTCTCCTGCACTGCTCTGTCCAAGCTGCTACAGGGTTGCAGCCTACTCCAAACACAGTTCTTCCTCCTCACGCTCCAAGCCACTACTGACTCTGCTCTGTCCTGCGGCTCTTATATGGACGGCTGGGCCCCGATAGGCTGTTCCTCACAGCCCCTCACCTACTGGCTTCTTTCTGTGCAGCCCCCACAGGGCTCTTGCCAGTGTGGGGCGGACACTCCATCACATTCCCCCATCCTGTAAGTATGGCCTACAATTATTTGTTCCTAGATGTAAACATTTGCATTTAGCAGTATTAAGACACGCATTGTTTGCTTGCATCCAGGTTATCAAGCAAGCCCGATTGCTCTGTATCAGTGATCTGTCTACTTCATTGTTAACCACTCCCCCAATTTTTGTGTAATTTTTATCAGTGATGATTTTATATTTTCTTCCAGGTCATTGAAAAAATGTTAAATAGCATAGGGCCAAGAAAAGATCCCTGTGGGACACCACTAGAAAAACACCCTCTTGAGGTTGATGATTCCCCACTTACAATTACATTTTGGGACCTACCAAATAAGCCATCTTTTAATCCATTTAATGTGTGCCATGTTCATTTTATATCATTATGGGATGTTTGTTCAAATTCATCTCTACAAAAAATCTCAGAAGTATCAAGTGATATTTAGATTTATCACACAACCATCTAACTTCCTCACATACACAAGTCTTAAATAAAAAAAAACTCTTCTTAACTAAATCCAACACAGTGGAGACATGTTTATCCAATTATAAACAGAAAAGCAGGTCTTCAAAATATATATTTAAATTAAAGACTGACTTTCAAGTACAATAAAGTATATCATGCCCATTGCTGAAAAAGAAATAAAAATAACTATGGAACCAGATTTAATGTTGGATGTGCTAAACTCTAGAACAGCCTAGGGCTGAAGTGACAAATGAGACAACACAAGCCATCCAGGAACAGGTCAAAGCAAACTCTCAAAAAGATTCTCTTCCTTACTTTTTTCATGTCCTTTTATCTTATGTGCTTAATTATAACTAATACTTATAGTTCCAAATCCTCTTTTCTAGTGAAGCAGGAGAGGTTCTTTCCCCCCTAGAGTTTACACTTAGAGCCTGCTGCTACCTCCTTTATGACATCCAGCACCCACATACCTTAACCCTCATCCCTGGGCAACCAATAGATAGCTGGCTGGCTATAACAAAAACACACATGTATAGCAATGCTGGCTATCACAAAACACACATATCTACAATTGCTGCATAAAAATGAATACCCAATTTAGATCATTAACACCACAGATCATCGATTCACATAACTTCCTAAATAGTACAGAAAACCATCTTACCACTGCCATTTTCAACATTACACCTCACTTACACACCTCAGTATAAATCCATGTACAGAATTATGTGCACTGTAATTTCTGAAAGCCACGCTAACCCTGTATTAATTACCAAAATACATGAACATATAACTAAAATAAGATTGAAAACAGGGATGAGTGTTAGCTATTGAGAAGGAGGTTGGAGATATGGGCCGAGGGTTGTGGAAAGGAGCTAGTTGAGGCTAAGAAGGGGAACCAATGAGTGGAGATGAGAGGATCCTCAGTAACACAACTCTTTATTTCCTTGCTTTTGAATCTGTTGGTGGGAAACAGAGTCCAGCAAGCTTAATTCAAAGTAATTGCAGTTCTTTTGGGAGACTATACAAAGGAGTGCTGCCAATCCAAAGCATCCAAGAGTCACATGTTAGCCCCCCCCCCTCCAAAACACAAGAGTCACTAGATTTTTTTTAAGCCAAAGTTTCTAAAATAATTTATTGGGGATTCGTTTTATTTGCCTTTCATGTGCTGTCAGGCACAATTTCAAGCTTCTCTCTCCAACCATGAGGGCTAGAAACTTAGCTTTCATTACCAAAAAAAAAGTTAGATTCTCAGGTAATCAACTGTCTGCAGAACACTTTAGGATAAAAACCAAATATCACGAGACTCATGATAAAAATCATGAAGATTTGCAATACTGTATAAAAGAGTTTAAAGCATTCTGAAATGAAAAAAATATGTTTGTTGTACTTTCCTCACTTTATTCTGCCTTGTCTTGGGAATCGAGGTGCTTAGCACCTTTTGGGAGGATTCAGGATCTGACCCTTAGTGCTTTATAGGAATACATTTTTGCTTCACAGAAAATAGCTGTGCTTTTAATTTTCCACTATGATAAAAAAAAGGGTAAGTCCATTTCCAACTAGGGAAAGCTTTATCATTTTGCTGGGAAGTGGATGTAATGGGGTGAAGAATAGGTGTGTGCAGAGAGGATTTACTAGTATTTCCACAAAAAGCTGAGTTGGCTGATGGAAATAGTAGGATTTATCTTACGTCAAATTCACAAATATGCACATATATACACAAATTCCAAATACTTCTAAAAATTAAATAATAGCTCATGTTGCAATCATGCACCAAAGATTTATTTAGGAATTTTATATTATTTCAGGCACATTTAACATTTATATTGTGGTAGCACCTACAGGCCAACAAAACTGAGGTCCTACTATGACAAATAATAATATAATATTAAAGTTTTAAGTAAGCAAGCCAGATCTTTCCTTTATGTACACTGAAAAACAAACAAAACAAAACAAACTAACATACATTGCCTTATGTCAAATGCTGGTACACAAAATCTTGACAACCACATCTCAATGTACTAATAATTTAAGAGCTTTTAACTAAATCCAGGACTGAATAATTAGAACAAATTACAAATTCCCCTTCAAAAACTCTTAAAATGCTTTCCCTTAAACTCTCACAAATAGAAGAGGTATTAAACAGCTACATGCAGGGTAAGTGCAATTAAATTCCAGAGACATATACATTCAACATTTCATTGTAAATTCAAATGCTTATTAAAAAATTAAACATAATACACACATTTGCATTAAACAGGAACAAGAGAAATTACAGCAGGTTTTTCCATCAATATTCTAACTCCCTCAAGTGAAGGCACCCTAGAGCGTGCAATAGCAGAGAGAAACATACTGACTCCGGTGAATTTGCATAACACACACACACACACACGACATCCAAGGACAATGAGCTTCCAGCCAGACATGGAGTAAATTGTTCAACAGCACTATTTGGTTTTGATAAATGGACATTTAGATCTGGGTGCCATCCACACACTGAAGGTGCCGCAGCTCACCCAGTCTCACCATTTTTATTGCCAACAGCCATAACACACACTGATCAAGAGAGGTTACAGTATAGAACCAAAAAAATCCTCTCTCAGTCTTCTCTTCTCCAAACTAAACAAACCCAATTTTTTCCTATCTTCCAACATAGGTCATGTTTTCTAGACCGTTAATCGTTTTTGTTGCTTTTTTCTGGACTTGCTCCAATTTGTCCACATCTTTACTGAAATGTGGCATCCAGAACTGGACACAATACTGCAGCTGAGGCCTAATCAGAGTGGAGTAGAGCTACGGTGACCAGACAGCAAGTGTGAAAAATCGGGATGGGGGTGGGGGCTAATAGGCGCCTATATAAGAGAAAGTCCCAAATATTGGGACTGTCCCTATAAAATCGGGACATCTGGTCACCCTAAGTAGAGTGGAAGAATTACTTTCTCATGTCTTGCTTACAACACTGCTGCTAATATATCCCTGAATGTTATTCCTGTTTGTGATGGGGTGTCTGCCCCACACTGGCCCATAAGGAGTTAATAGAGCCCTAGGGAGATTGCGCAGGAGGCAGCCAATTAGAGAGGGGCTGCAAGGAGCAGCCAATCAGGGCCGGACTTGCCCATATAAGAAGGGCTGGGGAGCAGAGCACCTTCAGTCACCCCCTGGAACTTGAGGAGGAGGACTGGCTGCCTTGCAGGTGGAGGGTAGCAAGCACCCTGGAAATAGCAGTGCTGCAGGCAAAGACCCAAGGAGCTAAAGGCTGCTCCTGGCAGGCTGCAGGAATCTGCAGGCTGAGGCCCTGAGGCAAGGGCAAAGAGGGTGCTGGGGGGCCACGGGGAACTGGCCCAGGGAGGTCTACAGAGGAGTCGGAAGGGACGCAACAAGTGGCAGCAATCTACAGGGTCCCTGGGCCGGGACCTGGAGCATGGGCAGGTCTGGGTCCCCACCCCCACTCGTCACTGAGGAAGTGGCTGGACTGAGGGACTGCAATACTGTCCCCTGGAAGGGGGAAGCACAGAGTGTGGCACTGCCGGAGGTCTGTGTCACGAAGAGGAAGCCGCGGTCCTGGGAGTGACGTGGGTCCCTGGAGCAGAAGTGACAGCAGCAAGATGCCACCAGAGGAGGGCGCACTGGCATACAGCGCTAATCCCCAGGACAGCCAGCAGGAGGTGCTGGAGTGGTGAGTCGCACCCCGTCACAGTGTTCTTTGCAACAGTGTTACACTGTTGACTCACATTTAGCTCGTGATCCACTATGCCCCCGAGATCCCTTTCTGCAGTACTCCTTCTTAGCCAGTCATTTCCCATTTTGTATGTGTGCAACTGATTGTTCCTTCCTAAGTGAAGTACTTTGCATTTGTCCTTATTGAATTTCATCCTATTTACTTTAGACCATTTCTCCAGTTTGTCCAGATCATGTTGAATTTTAATCCTATCCTCCAAAGGACTTGCAACCCCTCCCAGCTTGGCATCATCCACAAACTTTATAAGTGTACTCTCTGTGCCATTATCTAAATCACTGAGGAAGATATTGAACAGAACTGGACCCAGAACCAATTCCTGTGGGATCCCATGTTATATGTCCTTCCAGCTTGACTGTGAACCACTGATAACTACTCTCTGGAAACAGTTTTCCAACCAGTTACACACACACACCTTACAGTAGCTCCATCTAGGTTATATTTCCCTAGTTTGTTTACAAGAAGGTCATGCATGATGCAACACAGCATCAAAAGCCTTACTAAAATCAAGATATACCACATCTCCACTCCCCGCCCATCCACTAGGCTTGTTACCCTGTCAAAGAAAACTATTGGGTTGGTTTGACATGATTTGTTCTTGAGAAACCCATGCTAACTGTTACTTATCACCTTATATTATCTTCTAGGTGTTTGCAAATTGATTGCTTAATTATTTGCTCCATTATCTTTCTGGGTATTGAAGTTAAGCTGACTGATCTGTAATTCCCTGGGTTGTCCTTATTTCTCTTTTTATAGGTGGGCACTTTATTTGCCCTTTTCCAGTCCTCTGGAATAACTCCCATCTTCCATGACTTTTCAAAGATAAACACTAATGGCTCAGATATCTCCTCAGTCAGCTCCTTGAGTATTCTAGGATATATTTCATCAGGTCCTGGTGACTTGAAGATATCTAACTTGTCTAAGTAATTTTTAACTTGTTCTTCCCTTATTTTAGCCTCTGATCCTACCTCATTTTCACTGGCATTCACTATGTTAGATGTCCAATTGCTACTACTACTAAACTTTTTGGTGAAAACTGAAACAAAAAAGTCATTTAGCATCATTTAGATCATCCATGTGACACAGGCTATCTTGTGCCAAGGTGAAGAAGTCACATCAATAGTACAAAAATCTCAAAAGAGAATTTTCTAGTGGTCAAACCCATTTAAAATGCTTAGTGTCGTAGCGCGTGCTGCCCTTTGGCACCTTCTCCTGACCTAGTGTGGTGCTGCAGGCACTCCTTGCTTTGGTTTCTCTTCTCCTGTGTCCCTAAGAACTCAACATAGTCCGAAAGGACATAAGACAAAATTCCCCTGTGTGGAGATTCTATTTTTATCAAATCCAAAATAAACTTGAAATGAAGTCTCTCCCCTTCGGCTTAGAGGTTGCACAGTCTGTCATGAGAATCATGGATTCTGATTTTTTTTTTTTTAAATCCACCACTTGATATTTTAGAATTTTTTTCACATCATTGGATGGATGATCACTGCCGAAACACATCACATCAGAACTTTGTGTACTGACAAGTTAAATCCTAGGCTGCATGCAAGACTAATAGAAAGCAGGAAATCAACACTGCCATTACACAAAGGACTAGTCAAATGAACCCTAGGAAAACTAGGGTCTTCTAGAGATGGTAAAATCTCTCATTCATCCTGAGTTAGATTGCATTTACAAAAGCTAACTGCGGTATGGGAACTACTATGTTCAAGCCTCTTCACTTATCACAGCACGTGTCCTTTTTGCCAACTATATGCCCATGACTTTTTTTTAAATGAAAAAGATGATAAAACAGCCATCAATCAACCTCTAAATCTGCCTAGAAATACTTTTGTGCTTTTTATAGCAAGGCCTTTAAATCATATATTTTTATTTCAATTAATACTGTTTCCAAACTGCAATAGCATCTCTGTTCTGCATAGAGTTATGCTATAGTACTATAGTATTATTGTTAACACTCTAAAAGTTCTATAGTACTCAAATAATTCAATCATAGCCCCAAGGTGGCACTATTTAGCACCCCATTACAAAATACTTAGGTTCTATCAAGGATTGGAGAAACATGTGGCGTATTAAAAAAAGTAGTTTCATCTGGAATATCAGGCACAGTAAACTTTCACACAAAACAACATTTAAAGAAGTTGCTAGAACTGTGAAAGAAAGAATCTCATCGCTTTTAGGGCTCAATTTAACAACATCTATACAGATGCCAAGGTTAATCCAAATTCCTTATGGAAACTAATGTTTCCATGCCCTCTGGCAGCAGGAAAATGACAGATGTTCTGGATCTTGATCACTTGGTAAGTTGGATGCAAGCAAACAACATTGATTTAATATGGCCAAATTCAACGTCATACATCTAGCAACAAATGTAAGTCACACAAGATGGTGAACCATATCCTGGAAAGCAGTGACTCTGAAAAAGAAAGAATTAGGGGTCGCAGTGGACAACTAACTGAACATGATCTCCCAGTGCAATACTATAAACAAAATGACTAATGTAATCCTTGGATGTACATATTGGGATATACAGAGTCAGAGTAAGGAGATGTCCAGTTCTGGTGTATGCATCTCAAAAAAGGACACTGAAAAAAATTAAAGACTTCAGAGAAGAGCTACAAGGATGATTTGAAGATTGGTAAAATGCTAGGAACACTGTCAACAGGTAAAGAAAATTAAAGGTAGTGTTCCCCACGTAAACTATATGAAGCTCAGTTTTGGAAGAAACCATACCATCTGAATGACTTCCCTTGCAAAGGCCGAGCCACCAAATGCATCTGTCTCCTAATACAAATCTGTTTTATTTGTATTCTCTCTCTATAAAAGCTATTTGTAGATTTTGGAAACAAAAGTCATAGTTTGTGCTACATTGCATAATAATATCTTGCCTATACTCCTAGACAGGATAATTGATAGGCTTGATCCTATTACTATTGCTTTCCATTGTCTGCTGTAGATTTTGAAAATACACTGCATGCATACATTCTTATTTTCATGAAAGCATGCAACAATCCTCAAACAAATGAGGTGAACAAAAAAGTGACTGCATAATCCAATGGTAATACCAAAGACCTTTTCAATTTCTGGCTGTCCTATGACCTATTCATGGTAAGATGGTAGTCTCAGCTCAGTTGGCAGTGGACACTATATAAACACCTTCACTCAAGGATTGGATGGGCATGGTGTGAAGTAATTTATAATGCTGCTTGCATACCACCCAGTAAATATAAGACTTTAGTCTGCGAATCCAGCACCTTCTTTAAACACAAATTCAACTGGGAAAATGGAGGGTTAAGAAAACATTTTCATACAAATTACCTACCTATCAATTATACAAATTACCTATCAATCTCCAAAACAAGAAATCATTTGATTGTGTATTGTATTAGTTATGTCATGAAAAAAGTAGGTGTGATATTCAAGAACGATTGTAAGATCAGAAGAAAAGGTATCTGCGAATAAAGTAGGGCTGTCAATTAATTGCAGTTAATGCATGTGATTAATGCAAAACAAATTAACTAGATTAAAAAACTGTCGCGATTGCTTGCAGCTTTAATCTCACTGTTAAACAATAATAGAATACCAATTTAAATTTATTATAAATATTTGTGGATGTTTTTCTACATTTTCAAATATATTGATTTCAGTTACAACACAGAATACAAAGTGTACAGTGCTCACTTTATATTATTACTTTTGATTACAAATATTTGCATGTTAAGAAAGATAAACAAAAGAAATAGTATTTTTCAATTCACCACATACACATCCACTAAGTCCTACTTCTTGTTGAGCCCGTTGCTAAGACAAACAAGTTTGTTTACATTTACGTGAGATAATGCTGCCTGCTTCTCATTTTCAGGTGACATTGTAAATAAGAACAGGCACCCGCATGGCATTGTTGTAGCCAGTGTTGCAAGGGATTTACATGCCAGATATGCTAAAAAAAATTCGTATGCCCCTTCATGCTTTAACTTGTAGGCTCTAAAGTTTTATATTGTTTTGTTTGAGTGCAGTTATGGAAAAAAAAATTCTACATTTGTAAGTTGCACTTTCATAATAAAGAGATTGTACTACAGTACCTGTATGAGGTGAAATGAAATATTATTTCTTTTCTTTTTATCTTTTTTATAGTGCAAATATTTGTAATAATATGAAGTGAGCACTGTACACTTTGTATTCTGTGTTGTAATTAAAATCAATATATTTGAAAAGGGAGAAAAACATCCAAAATATTTATAGTAAATTTCAATTGATATTCTATTATTGTTTAACTGTGTGATTAATCATGACTTCTTTTTTTAAAAAATCTTTTTTTTTTTAGTCATTTCACAGCCCTAGAAGAAAGATTTAAGGTCAGTATCTCTCATTTTACATACATTCACTGCTGTAAGGTTTTGCAATAGAATGTTTCTATCTTGCAGCACGTTTGCAAAGCAGAAATGTTTTACTGCTGGAGAGAAATTTTCTATTTTAAACACTTGAAAAAATATGTCTCTGTAGAAATCAAAGGATAGAGTTTTTTCATATAAATAAAATAAGCAAAACAGCTTCAATAGTTGCTTTTAAAAATCCAGTAATATAGCATTTGTGAAAACTCCAATAACTGACTGGAATTATGCATGTGCAGTAAATGGGTCTCCCAAATTAATGAAGTCTAAGCAGAGATGACTCAGATGTTTGAAAATATACTGTGTGCCTGGAGAACAAGACCTTGCATTTACGCAAGAGACTACTACAGGCCCAATTCTGCAAGATGTGGAGTGCCTCTGCAAGACGCTGAGCACCAGTTCTGATACTGATAGGAGTTGAGGGCACTCAGTATCTCTCAGTATCAGATGCATAGAAATAAAGTAATTGCATCAGTCTTGCAGCGTCTTCAATTGCTTCTAGAGCTTTACAATTATATTCTCTGTATTCTTTATGATGGAAACAACCATATTGAAAACCGCATGCTTCAGCACACTACTCTTCATAATCTGAAAACATTTTACTCAAGATTCCAATCCCCATCTCATATGAAAAATATGTATGATAAAATGGCATTAAATCTCAATCAATTCCTGAGTTCCATAAAATTTTACACTCCGATGTCTGAAAGAACATCAATTAAATCTATATGAAAATCAAAATGGTTTGCAATTCAAACAGTATTGCTTCAGTTCAAGCACGTAAAATACAACTCTCGCTCCCTTCCAATATGTTCTGCTCTATTCTGCTGTCAAAGAACTACCATATCATTAAACTGTTTAATAGCTCACAAATATTGCCTTGTATTTTAAAGAGTCAAAATTATATGAAGTGCAGTGTGATTACCTGAGTGTGGTTTCCCAGAACTGTAAAGAAGGGATAATGGTGAGAGGAGGGGCAGAATCTGTTTCTGTGGTGGCAGGAAGTTTGATGAATGGGATGCTAAAAGGTTAGCATCCCAACTAAATTATGGTTGTGGTACATTGTGGTTGGGCTAGTGGTAAGGTGTATGTGTCGCTGGATGGAGGAGTAAACGATACATATCCTTAGATGACTTAGCTTTTCATTTCTTTGTTTTTGAAGTCTTGTGCTAGGTATGTTATGTCCAGGGCAACCTCAACTGATACACAACATAGTGTTTACTATATTTATGCAGGTAAAGTCTATAATTTAATTGAGAGGTTCTGGCAGGATCATAAGCCATTGGAAACAAGCTCCTGAATAGTTGTTTCAGTGTCATAATACGCCTTCCCTTAAAAAGATCACATAAAGGCAGTATTTTTTAGTTTGGAGGCACATTATTCATTATAATACACCAAGTACTGTTTCTATCATTTACAAAAACAAAAAACAGAGACCATAAAAGAAGACTGTGGGCAATAGCAAAACTTCCACAACTGACTTCAATAGAACCAAGATTGGACCCTATAGTTTTTAAACAGCTGAAGCAACATTTCTTAAAGAGAGAACATATCTAGGATGAACTGTGTACTTTAAACGGTATTATATATTGTGACAAAATGGGAGCTTTCTGTAATTTTATTATTCCTCTGCGTGCCTCAGTTTCCCTCTGTCCTTTGCACTGTTCTCCTTTGGGTGCAGTGGGTTAAAAAGCTGCCCTTAGAGCAGAGAAGGAGACAGGAGGTGTCATGCCACAACTCTCTGGGGTGGAATGAATGGGTCATTAAAGGACAGGCTGAAACTGACCCATATCAATGGAGGATCCAAATGGCAAAGACAATGGGAGTCCCAAGGATTGAACAATTAACACCTAACAACAAGGAAACTTCAGCAGGTGGAAAATGTGAACTCTGGAGCCTACAGGGCCTACAGGAGTTGACAACGGACTGAAAGGTGTCAAGTGGCTGGAACACAGCTAGCTTTTGGAAAGACATTAGCTCTCACATGGGACTGACAAAGAGGGCCAAAAATGGATTCCACAGCAGCTTGGCTGGGTGGAATGCTGGCTTGGCCACAGTGGACTATGTCTTAACCTTTTAGAATGTAAGAACGGACATACTGGATCAGACCAAAGGTCCATCTAACCCAGTATCCTGTCTTCCGACAGTGGCCAATGCCAGGTGCCCCAAACCTTTATTTCTCTATGCTAACCTAAGGACTTCCTGATGCTGTGTTCCAGTTCTAGGGCTACCATATGTCCGGATTTCCCCGGACATGTCCGGCTTTTCGGTCTATAAATAGCCGTCCGGGGGGGATTTTTAAAAATCTAAAAATGTCCGGGATTTCCCCCCGGTCGGCTATTTATAGACAGAAAAGCAGCGGCCAAGCGCCGCTGGGCACCCAAAGCCCCTTCCCGGCTCCCCCCATCCCCTGCAGCCTTACCACGCTGTCCGGCCCCGCAGCTGTCTTCCCCCTCCTCCCCTCTCCTGAACACTCTGCCCACCTGCTCCTCCCCCTCCCCTGCTTCCCGCGAATCAGATCTTCGCGGGAAGTCTGAAAAGAAGCAGGGGCAAGCGGGAGGCAGCAGCAGGTAAGCTGGGGCGGGGGGGGCGCGAGGAGGAGAGCTCCGGGGAGGCGCGGCCCTGGCCGAGTGGCTCCCTCCGGCCTGGGCCAAGCGGCGCCCGGTGGCCCCAGGGCGGCGGCGGCGGCCCCGGTTCCGGCCGAGCACCCCCAGCCCGGGCCCCAGCAGCGCCGGCCCCAGGGCAGTGGCCCCGGGCCCGGTCGAGCACCTCCAGCCCGGCCCGGGCCCCAGCACCTCCGGCCCGGCCCCAAGTCCCGCAACCCCGGCCGGAGCTCCGGCCGGAGCGCAGCCCGATTCCTGGGCTCTTTAAAGCCGGCCCTGGTCAGGGGACGGGGGGGGGGGGGTTGGATGGGTCAGGAGTTTGGGGGGGGCTGTCAGGGGGGCAGGGGTGTGGAGTGGGGTTGGGACAGTCAGGGACAGGGAGCAGGGGGGGTTAGATGGGTCTGGGGTTCTGGGGGGGCTGTCAGGGGACAGGGGTGTGGAGAGGGGTCGAGGCACGCAGGTAGCAGAGGGGGTTGGATGGGTCAGGAGTTCTGGGGGTCCTGTCAGGGGGCGGGGAGCAGTTGGATAGGGCATGGGAGTCCCCGGGGGTCTGTCTGGGGGCGGGGGTGTGAATATGGGGTGGGGTGTGGATAAGGGTCGGGGCAGTCAGGGGACAGGTAGGGTCGTAGGGGGTTCTCGGGAGGGGGCAGTCAGGGGACAAGAAGCAGGGCGGCTTAGATAGGGGGTGGGATCCTAGGGGGCAGTTAGTGGCAGGGGTCCCAGGAGGGGGCAGTCAGGGGACAAGGAGCGGGGGGGGTTGGGGGTTCTGAGGGGGGCAATCAGGGGGTGGGAAGTGGGAGGGAGTGGATGGGGGCGGGGCGGGGGCGGTGCTAGAGCGGGGCTCCCCCCCCAGTGTCCTCTTTTTTGCTTGTGGAAATATGGTAACCCTATCCAGTTCACTAATAAAACCTACTCTATTTTGAAAAGCCTCCTGGTGTCACTACAAATAACGGCAGAGGTGCGTTGGTCCCTGAAGTATATAAGACTCCTGGTCAGAGACTTTATCTCAGTTGGACTCACTGGGCAGAGCTTACGTTGTGAAACAGGAGTGCTGCAGTCCAGAGGCTGAGTCTCGGAGGCACTGAGGCTGTCTGGCCTACCCTTAAGGAAGAGCGAGACCCCCTTGGAGGTCTGGCACACTGCAGGGGTTCCTGCAAGTGTAAAGATCCTGGGGTTAATCAATAAACCAGTGAAGGAGAAAGGAATAACACTTTTAATAAAAACAAACTAAGAGCACTTCTGTGGTGAATTGCTGTGCACAGCTACTCTGTTTTCTCAACCTCAGCTTCCAGGGCACGTCTCTAAATTCCTATATTCATAATACTGTCCCTTATGAGGGAGCATCTCCAAAATATAATCTTCCACAAACATATCACTGTACCAAAGGACTGTTAAAAGCTGGGGCATGACACAGATCCTATGGGCTCTGCTGTCTGGAAGGCTGAGTTTCAAGCCCTCCACAAAAAACTAACTGAACTCCTGTAGAGTGACTCCTTGCTATGGCTCTAAGTTCCTCAATTTATCTACTTGGCTCTTCAATGGCATGCTCCTGCAGTATAGCTACATGCCAAATCCTCAGCTGGTGTAAATCAGCATAGGGAATGGGAAACTTGCCCATCACATCTCCCTCCTCAGAGGATTTGGTACTAAACAGCAGTTTCCCAAACCTCCCATCATTACTAACAGCATGTAAAACAGACTCCATCACACTATTAAGGCTAATATGTGGTCCTGGTGACTTGACAGAATCAAAAAGGTGGAGAGCAGTGTTAAAAATGGGGGTACAGATTTAGAAGTGGGTAACAAATTGCTGCAGACCAAACAAAGGAAACCATCAGACAAGCAAAGGATCAAAGAGAAATAGTTTTCTTGAGAAAATATGACACTCACCCTACCTTTTCTTATTTTTTCTGAATGTCTCTTCCTTGCTCATCTGACCTTTCCACCCACTGCAGCAAAAGGACAGTCATACAGTGCTTCCACAGCACCATGGAATTCACTAGAATTGTTCAATCCTAATTTGTTTCGTGCTATTGCTCTTTCTGTGCATTGCACTGTATGTGTTGTATGCCACTATCTAGGTTAGAAAGGATTCTGCAGGAATCTCCCAATTGGGAAACAAACACACACAAAATAGAAAAAGCAAGGTGAATGAGAAAATACAGGATTCTTATAATTCTGCTCCACTCCCACATGTAAACTTCCACTAGAAATCTGGCCCCAAACTCTAACAGTCTTCAGTTGGAAGTCTTCCATTGCTAAGCATATCTCAGACAAATAGAGCATAAACGTTTGATGACATGAGTGAGGCTCAGCAGTCTTATCTGCATAGCCTGAAAATGATCTTTGATCTTCTGCCAATTCTTAAGTTTAGGCCTCCAAATGATTGATTTTTTTAGCCATCAAACTGCACAATCAGGGAAGATATGAAACATTAGCAAATACTCTAGAATATGTCCTATGTCATGACTGCACTACTGGCCTTAGTGTCTTCAGAACCATACATCTCCCTCAGTCTTATACACTACAGAATTGGGGCATTTGTTTTTTAGTTGTACTTTGGCTACAGCATTGCAGTGGCAAATCTCGCCTGGAAAGGTACTGTTCGACCCACTCCACCCACGTGGTACAATTTTCTGACTGACAAATCAACATGTGGAACAAGTTAACTTAAGACATGGAGAAATTTATGAAGTGTAAAAAGGTAGCAAGGCCTGAAAGCACAAAAGGAGTTAGGGGTGCCCAAGTCTCTGTTTTAGGCACCCAAGTCTCAGTTTTGGGACCACTGTGATGCACAAAACTCCCACTGATCCCTGGAGCTGTCTAAACTCACTCAGAGCCTAAATCTCTGCAGTAAAAGTTCCCTAGCTGCCTAACTTTCGTCTCTGGGCATGCAAACTGCTGTCTCACTGTAGGCGCCCAACCACCTACCCTCTCGGAAGCCCCAGAGCGATTCACAAACCAGGGGAATATAGACATTCTTCCATCTAAATCACATTTAGGATCCAATCCGCTAGGCATGCTCAGAGGGCATCAAACAGATTAGGCCCCGAAGGTAACTTCACACAAAATAGCTGGAGTGGGGAAGAGGACTTTCCTTTTACCCTAACCACTGTGCTATACGTTATTCACATGGAATATGGGTTCAAGTCACCCTCAGGGGAAGAATGGATTTGAACAGGGATCTGCCACCTCTCCAGAGAGTGCTCTAACCACTGGACTATATGCTATTCTGATATGCTGCTCCCTCAATCTCCCCTGTTGAAGCTGATGCATTCTGGATAAAAAATTAGAGAGTCACTGACAAAGGGAAAATGGACCTGGTCTTCCATCTCCCACGTGAGCACTCTAACCACCAGATTTTAGAGTCAGTCAGTCTCTCTCACTCTCACACCCAAATGACTTCTTAGGAGTCTTCCTCCTCGCCTTTCCTCTCCCCTAGCTTCTTGCTAACAGCATAGGTGCTTACCGCCAAGAGAGGGTTTGCAGCTGAGAATCCCAGGAAGAGATAAGCGTCTTCCTGCAGCCCAGACTTAGGCACCTGTTGCGGGCAAGAGGGTTTAGCATGCATCCATCTCATTGGCATCTCCCATTGGCTAGTGTAGGCAGCTCCCTTCCTAGCATGCTGGTTTTTGTGAATCACAATCTCCTCATTCATTGTATAGGAGCCTAGACACCTAACTCAGGCTTTGTGAATCACAGTGATTTTCTAGGTGCCTAAAAGTTAGGCATTAGGACACTCAGCATCACCAGTCTTAACTCCTTTTGTGCATTCAGGCTCAAGTGCCTCTAAAAAGTCATGAGCACTATTTCCCCCCCAGTATAAAGTTATAAGGAGGAGCTGCAACCATTACACCCAGAATAGAAGAGAGACTGCTACCAAGCCTGAGTGATGTGCAAACTCAGGAAGAGAAGCCAGGAGCTGCAGTTGGATCTTGATCACTGTATTCACCAAGTCTGAGTAGTTTTTGCTTCAAGGGAACTACTCATGCACTTAAAATTGGGCATGTCCTTAAGTAACTTGCTGTACTAGGGCCTGTATGAAGAGAAGAAGGAACAACTGAGCCAAGGCAAAAATAAGTTTTTGCTGCTTTTCATTCCTATTACCACTATAATGCTAAGATAGCTATGAGTGGCTACACTGGATTCCTTTCTAGCTCATGGATCAACAACAAAATTATTAAGTAAACTCCAGCAGCAAACTTTATCTCAGAGTACAGATTTGTACATTGTTACTGCACATTGACTACACAATAATATTCATCAGCTGAATCAGGGTTACTGGTGGTGACGTGCAAGCTAGAAAGAGCACAACCTGATTTTCTGATACCACAGTGAATTTGAAGGGCTGGTAGCTAAGGGGGAAAGACTTTTTACCTTTAAACTGAGTAAACTGTATATGTTATCACTTGAAATACAACTATTGTGGAAATCCATAATGCCATTTTCACAGTCACTTTTTAAGGAAGAATCAAATTGTAATATATAAATAAAAGGGATCATCAATAGACAGGGATACAAAATGAGGAATAAAATGAGAAAAGACATTACAGAAAGTTAGTTTTACTTTATAAAACAGATTTATTAAATTGTTCCAATTGTCTCATCCTGCTCCAAAACAGGGGGAAAGACTCCTATAAAACCGAATCCTACCTTATTACAATTAGAAATGAATGTTAATATTTAATACCTGACATTCGTTGATTAACTATTACTTATAGGGAAATGACCCAATTAAAAAAATTCATATCTGGGCAAAGGTAGTTAATTAGTAACAACAAAACAATTTTATTATAAAACCGTTGCAATAAAAACATTTATGAGACAATTCTCTCCTTGAACACATAGCTCCCAAGATGAGATTTACACATGGCCTTTGAAGAGAATATAAATCCTCAAATTATTTTTAAAATAATGGAACTTCATGGAGCAATAACCATAATTAGAATATGTAGTAAAATTACTCTGTCACAGGTAGCTTTGAATAAAATATTACATTATACATTAAAATTTGCTATGATCTCTCAGATGTTGAAAAATGTACAAACTAAAATCAGAGAGATAGCAATTCACTTAAATTTTAAATATACAGGAAAATGTGAAAGCAAATTGCTTTCCTAGTAAATGTAAACAATGCCTTGGAGAAAAAAAAATACATTACCCATCTCTGACAGATTTTAACACACAATTTAGTGAATGACTTTTTTATGAATTTGCAGTCTTACCTTTGAGTGCTGCCTCTGTTGCGCATTATTATTTAAAATTGAGAATGGCAGCAGAAGACAGTTTGTATTGCATCTGTATTTTTAATTTTTTTTAAAAATGTAAAACTACTACTAACTAAAATCTGCTCTGTGATGCTTTTTTCCAAAACTGGAGTCTAAATAGGATTCCTTTCCAGCTCGTGCATCATCAGTAGAATTGTTAAGTAAACTGTTGGACAGGGTACAAACTTCCTAAACTAATCTATTAGAACACTACCATCTCCTATTTCAAATACTTCCCCAAGACTTATTACTGCTTTGGTACACACGTGTGCACACACACATTCAGTCAGCAACTAAGTATGGCTAGGTTGAAGGATAGTCAGGAATATCCAATATTTAATTTTAAAACGTATATATTTTCAAACAAATCGGAAAACACAAAGTTGTAAATATGGGTCCCTATCCTGTTCCCACTGAAGTGAATAATAAAACTCCATGGACGTCAGTGGTACAGGATCGGACTCACAGGCTCCAGTTCAGCAGAGCACACAAGTACATGCATAATCTTAAGCATGTGCTTAAGTGCTTTTCAGGTGCATGGCCATAGCTAGTTTATATAACTATATGGCTATATTAACATTAACCTTGTCTTACTTCTCCTCTCCTCCCTGCTTCCCCCAAATTGTTTTCTGAACTCCAATGTAAAGTTTTGCTTGAAACTGGATCATCAACTCTTTGGGGCAGGAACCAAACAACTGTACAGCATCTAACACACTGAAATCCTAACTGGGGTCTGGGGGTGATACAACAAATGAATAAAATAATAATGTAGCTGATTTCTATTTAGAACTGTAATATATCCAGGGAGCTAGACTCACCACTGGTAGACATAACTCCATACAAAGTTAATTGGAACTGAGCAACCTTATGCCAGCAATGAACATGGCCCCCCAATATTCGAGCAATAGAAAGTCCTACACAGTATTATCCGTGATCAAGTTAGATTTCTTGTTGCATTTCCTATAAATAATAAATCCCTGAACCTACAATGAGATGTGTGCAGTTAGACCCCATTCCCTGTGTAGAGTCCCACTGCAATGTATGAGGCTCTGTGCAAGTACAGAGGTGCTTTGTGCACATCTCATTGCAGGATTGATACTTTAAGTTAGAGCCCAAGATTTCTCCCATTAAAGTCTATGGGCCCTTATTTAGAGGAAATGGGGACATCTGAAAATTAATAAGATAGTTAAAAATTAGGGTTTGGAGAGTGGAGGAAAAAGAAGAGAAGAAAAAGGAGACTGCTTAAAAATGCACACTAAGCAAAAACTAAAAATATAGCTGCCACTCATGTAACAGAGGGAGTTGTATATACACCTCTACCTCGATATAACGCTGTCCTCGGGAGCCAAAAAAATCTTACCGCGTTATAGGTGAAACCGCGTTATATTGAACTTGCTTTGATCCACCGGAGTGCGCAGCCCCGCCCCCCCGGAGCACTGCTTTACCGTGTTATATCCGAATTCATGTTATATCGGGTCGCGGTATATCGAGGTAATGGTGTACTTATATTACAAAACTATGCATCTACCATTTGCTAAACACAGAAAGCTGCTGAAACCGATCAGCGTATAGAACTTCAAACTTGCATGCCAAGCACAAATGCTAACTGATTAGTTATGAAATTCAAAGAAATATAACAAGTAAAAAGATCATAGGATTACCTTGTTCCAGTCTAAAGCATAGGGAACGTTTTGCAGCTTCTATCTCAGGAGTTGGATGATCCAGAATATGTCTACACCATTGCAGAGGACTCAATGATTTGTCTTGTGGTGTGAGGGTCTTAGTAGGCGAGACATACAACCTCAATTAAAATATGCAGAAATATTAGCATGTACACAGTACATAAGCTTTATATTTTTGTATACTTGATTGACTGTGTATTAAGAATTTATGTTTCTAACACTAAAGTGATGTAATAATACAGTTTTCATAAACAGTACACATACCCCAAAGAGACAGATTTTATAATATTTTCTGTGAATATTTAATACTCACTGTAGATTAAATCATTGCAGTGCTTAATTTTGTATTTAAGAACTTCATAGTAACATCTTTTACATTCTTTCCTTCAGTGATTTACCCAATCTTGTCAGAATTGATATAATATTACAGTTTTCACAGGCAGTATCTCTCCCACATGATACAAAGACTTTATATATTATACTGTACATTACATACAGATTTGGGAAATTAAAAAAGTTTGCTGGATGATGATGATGATGATTTTTACACTCCTGGTTCCAGCCAGATGAACCAATGTGCAGAAAAAGAAGTGTAGGAGAAGCTGTTCTAATTTTGTCTGGGCTTGGAATACAATAGGCAGCTAACCACAGAGACAAGAATATTTGAGTATCTGGTCATCTCCTGGGCCCCTGGGGTAGAGTTTACGTTTCTACTGGTGTTTAAACCACCTCACGGTAGGGGGCTTGATGGTTTTCACAGCTAAATTCTCTAAGCTGGTGTCCACTGTTACTGGAGTCCTCACGGATTTTGACATGCATGTAGACATAGGTTCACCTGGGAAAGCACACATCTTCCTGGATGAACTATCATTAGCTACTGAAGACAGCTCTCAGCTTCCTCACTGGACATCATACCCTGTTTGTTTCTAAAGCACAGTGTGGTTATACAAACTCTTAAATAGAATATCAGAAGTAGGGCAAAAAGGCACAACCGGCCAGGAAGTGGAATGTGAATAGCAAATATAAAAAGGCTAAAGTCAAGACAAAGGGACTAAGTCTCAGATGATTACTAATAAGCGACAGAGCCCTTCACATTTAGGTTATTGGTGCAAAACCTGCTCAGCTCAGTAGTGAGCTATTGCTATGTAATGCCTGCTTAGTAGCCTACTGTTTGGGAGATAAATTGCGATCCGGCTCCTAATGGACAAGTGTCCTCATCACAACTGGTACCCTTGTTTGCAATCCCAGCAGAGTTCCAGGCCTGAATTGGTCGGACAATAGGGCTGACTTCCTCTCACTTAATACAATGGTTGTCTACACAATTAATCCTCAGAATTAAAAACCACGATGAGCCGCATATGTACTGAAAATAACATCTCAGCTCCATTGTTAACTTTCAGCAGTATTTTTAAAGTAAAACATGTGACTGACGAGTTCTAAATAATTTGATGTTTATGCAGAAAGATGACAACCAAGGAAAAAAGTTTTTACTTTTTTGTAACAGTATTTTTTTTTTTGAACTGCAATTTTTTAGAACAATATTACAAAAGCAGTTAGGGCCCAATATTAAAAAGTCAACAATTAGGATTGCACTGGCCTTTGGCTTTCTAGATTTGACACATTATTTAAAAAAAGATTTAACAAATCATCAAAAGATTAACAATAACCCCACAGCAGCTAACTGACAAACTACCACTAACCAGCAATGCAGGTCATTAGAGAGTCATCCCTGAAGGAAATATGTAATGCGCCTTAGTTTTATTAATTTAAACAAGTAACTGTCCTTCAGAGTTACCAAGGGCCAAATTCTGCACCTCAATACATACATTCAGTCCCCAGTGATACCATAGATAGGTAGAATTTGCCCCCAAATAGCAAGATTCTTTCCAAAGAGCAAACCAAACCTGATAAATAATCACAATTGACATTTGCACTGCAAGACTTGCAATAATACCGATCCAATACAGCCTTAAAATGTAAGCATGTACAAAACATTATTAAATGCAACTAACCAAGCAAAGTGGTCACCCCCAAATCAACTAAATGAGACCAGAGAAACAACACCCTACCACATTATCTGTCATGAGCAATGAAGTTTGAAATTATAAAACTGATTCATCCCAGTCATGTTCCCAAAACTGTCCAGCACAATCTAATCATCTGCAGAATCAACTGGTATTGATAAGTCAAGTACGATAATCACTAATAAACTAACTATCTACAATTGTTGGTGATTCCCAAGAGAAGAGCGTCAGAAATTAGGCCTGTTATCTAAAAATCTTTATAGAGATAATCACATTTTGATGAGTCTTAAGACCCTACCTATACTACCACAATAACTATGTTTAAACATGGTTCTGGCTCAACTGCATTATATCATGATATGCTCTTATCTGCATGGATTTAAAAACTATATTAGAACATGTTAAGGAAACATCATCACCTGGATAGACATCCAGGCTATTATATGGCTCTTTAGCATAATTATAACATTCTTTTTCTCACTGACATATTTTAATACAGTTGAGCTACAACCACGTTTAAATGTGGTTAGTTCTGTAGTGCAGATCCGGCCTTTCAGGTCATTTTCCGTAATATTTATTAGCACTCTTGAGGATTACTATACAAGCTGTTAAGATATACAAGTTACAAGACACTAGACAATTCTGAGTATGTTTGGTCTGACAAAGTGGGTGAGGTAATATCTTTTTCCGGACCAATTTATGTTGGTGAGAGAGAGAGAGGAAGCATCTTTGGAGCTTACACGGGGCTCTTCTTTGATATTGTCTCACCCACACTCTGTCTCTCCAATATACTGGGACCAACAGAGCTACAACAACACTGCATATCTTTGTCTATCCTTTTCCCTTCCTGGGCATAAAGAACCAGCCACAAATATTCCCCTAGTTCGATTTTATTTTCTGCTTCTTCCAGTTTATTGACACATGTTCATACATTATTCTGGAACTATGTACATATTTGAACAATATAACTGCACAACAACAATGCCCAAAAGTCCAAAGCCCTCCTATATTGCTGAGGACTGAAATTCAACTTGAGAGAGGGTAGCATTTTAAGGAGAGAATAGCCAGTATAAGGAAAACTGAAAGCATTCCTTATTTTTTAAAGAAGGCTGTAATCTCTTTCTTAGTCCTTTCTAAAATGACTGTAGTAAATCCATTTTAAAGGAAGCAACAAAAGCCTTAGTATCAAGACTAAAAACCAATATACTTACCAGTCATGTTGCTCTTCAGTAAAATCTTTTCATTATTTTTTACCCAGTTAGGTTTTAACCTAAACCAGATTTTTCACCTTAATTCTTCCTTCCTGACATCTACCACTTCATAATTGCCACATTTATGACAGTGTTAATTTAATGTCCTGAATGAATGGCTAGGGAGATCACCAAATCTTAGAAGCGCAGTCAAATGTGAGAGGTGAGCAAAGAAGATAAATGTGCTTAGTAGGAACAATAAAATTCAGTGCAAAATATTGCTCCCTGGTTTTTGGATCATTACTGAGTAGGTTACAGTAGCAGAGACAGCCTGTAGTCCTGCTCTTCCCAAGGGATATAGATAGGCTTGAAATTAGGCATGCAGAGGAGATGGAGCATAAAGGGGCTATTAGGAGATAAACTCTCGACTTGAGAAGCAGGAGACAACAGAGGTCTCAGAAACGGCCCCTTTTCATTGAGAGAATTAATCACACCAACCAGATGACACGTTTAAAAAAAGCAGATTTAAGATTCAGCAAAATAAGATCAAGTGGATTTTAGGGTTAATGCTAATCAGCGACTTGAAAGCACCAGCTGTGTAAGAATTAGGGAAGACTGGGGAGGGGGGCACTTAGCCAGGCTGCATTATTACAGGCGGGCTCTCCATGCTTAACGGGGGCGGGATCCCGTTGCTGTCCCGTCCCTCCCAAGGCCCCTGGTGCTCCCGGCGAGGGGGATTTGCCCTGGGGCACAGGAACGGCCAGTCCCGGGACTGGGGCGCTCAGACAATATCGGGGGAGGGGGGTCGTGTACCATGTGTCCTCGTCCTGGCTGCAGTCACCGTCCTCCAGGTCCAGCACCTCCACCTCGTCCAGCACCGTGGCTTCCCTCGCCGCGGGGATGCTCCCGGCCTCCTGCCCGCCTCCTCCTGCCGCGGCCAGGCCAGCCAGGGCGGGCTTGAAATAGACGAAGGGCTCCGGCGGGCCCAGGCTAGCGGTACACAGGAGAGTGGGCGCCGGGCTCGGCATGCACAGGGCCCCGGGGCTGCCGCTCGAGGCCAGCCCGGCCGCTGCGGGGGAGCCTATGGCGGGGACTGGCGGCGGGAGCAACAGCAGGTGCGGGCTGGCCGGGGCCGGGGGGGTGGCGGCCGCCGCGCGGCTCCGCAGCTGCTCGTTCTGCTTCTCCAGCTTCCGCACCAGCTCCTGCAGCTTCTTCACCTCCAGCTCGGCGCTCACCACCGAGCCCGCCCCGGGCCCGGCCGCCTGCACCTCCGCCATCGCCGGCGGCTGCAGCCAGGCAGCCTCCATCCGCCCCGCCCCGCCCCGCGGGCACCTGCTCGCCGCAAGGCTGCCGGGCTCCCTCGGCCGCTCGCCTCCTTCCCTGGTCCCGCTACTGGCGGCGGCTTTGGCTTCTCCCCTTTGCAGCTCGCGTTCAGCCTGGTCGGCGGCAGCCGCCTCAGCTTCTCTTGCGCCTCCTGTCAGCAGCGACAACACAGCCCGGGGGCTCCCCTCCCACTCTGGCACGGGAGAGGCACCCGCACAATGGGAACAAAGAGCGGCCCGGCTCCAGAGCCATTAGCCGCGGGGGGATAAAAAGCGAGCGCCTGAGGAGGAGCGGGGCTAGAGAGAGGCAGGGGAGCGGGAGCCACGCCCGGCAGCATCCTCGCCCCCAAGGCACCCACCTAGGCTTTGATGTGGTTGCAGCCACTGCCGGGGTAGGTGGGGGCTCCTCTATCCCTACCCCCTCCCTAGACAGACACACACACACACCAGACACTGACATCAGCTGTTGAATCATGGGCACAAAACAATATCGTGGGGGAGATCTGTCTCTGACCCAGCTTCTGCCTCGATTTACACTCTGTGCCCCGCCACGCCCTTGTATCTAGCCCCTGAAACTTCCACCCTCAATGGACCTGCTAGGAAGGACACCGCTTTTTTTATTGTTATTTTTTTTTAAACACGCTGAGCCTGCAGCCTTCACTCGGGCCAAACTACCTGGTAGTTTAAAATAGAATTAAACGGTTCATCCCCGCGGCCATAGGGAAGTATTAAAATCCAAGTCTTTCAAAAAATAGCCTATCTACCCAGCTGTGATAGCTACTCCCCGACTCTGATTCTGAATTGGGTGGCTCCTATGCTGGCATTTCCTTTTTTATCAAACTATATAATTAGAGTCTGGTAGCGTGGGGGTTATAATTATGCAGATTTAGCTTGGTAGGAATGAAAAAAATCACACATAGAAGCCTTTATTTTGAAATAAATGCGTTAACCAGATGTTCATTTGTCACACTATAGCCACGTATATGTATGGGGGTGAGTGGGAGAGTACATGTATTTGTGTGCCTGTAGTGAGTTAGGGTCTTTGAGTTGGTCATAAGGAATGTGCAAGTATGTGGTCGAGAAAAAATAGTAGCCATAGATGAAGCTGGAAAGAAATTTAATTGGGTCTGAGTGAAATATTAAATAATCAAACAACTATTTATACATTTCAGAGTCACTGATTTTAACTTTCCTCCCCTCCCCGTGAGATAGATTTCCTTTCTTTGCTCAAAACATTTCGATTATCTTATACAACATTTTGAGTCTTGTTTTAATAATGGGATGATTAATGATAATTTTCATAGAGCGGAATTTGTTCAGTGTTTAAACCACACTATTGTTGCTTTAAACCACACAGATACAAACTAACTCCAACTCATTCTCTCTTAACAGTGAAGATAATTGGCTATGCACCAGTACTGTTAAGCAATAGTTAAATGAATAATACTTTGCACTTAAATGGCACTTGACCTATTCAAATCACTGAACAAACA
This sequence comes from Emys orbicularis, assembly GCF_028017835.1. Taxonomy (NCBI): domain Eukaryota; kingdom Metazoa; phylum Chordata; order Testudines; family Emydidae; genus Emys; species Emys orbicularis. The sequence goes on from NC_088683.1 coordinate 286,769,428, forward strand.
TTAAACTAATTAATCAGCATAACATCCCTCTTAGGTAAATTAGGACGACTATCCCCATTTTATACAATGAGAAAGCAACAGTAGTGATGTTATACGCCCAAGGCCACTTAAGGAGTTACTTATAGAGCCAAATATGTCCAAACCATGCTGTATGTATACCAGTTTACACCAGATATATTACTATATGAACAGCTAGATGTTTCCTAAGGTATGAACACGGAGTACAAACCCAAGATTTGCTGAAGGCAGCATACATCCAAGTGCTAGCACATTATTAAAAATAATTAAGTGGCAGCTACCCATTCATTCATCACCTCTTTTTTGGCCAGATTATCACTGATGGGTACCCTGCAATCACAATGATATTTTTATTTTAATCTGCATGTTAACAGTGCCAACTTCCTACCTGGGATTTGATCTGAAGAGAGGATTGACCCTAATTTCCCTGTCCAGAACCCAAGTAGACATTGGACTCATTCAGTCCAGCACCATTTTGTCTTGTCTATTTAGATTCTTTGGAGCCAGCCTGTCTTAATTTATGCCTGTACAGCGCCTAGCACAATTGGCCCCAGATCTTGCTTTGGGCTCCTAGGCACTATTGTGATGCAAATAACAATAACAACAACAGTAACTGTAATTGGTTGGAAGGGAAGATATGACAGGTTCTGAACGTTTTTGACTTCCAGATACTGTAAGTTTTATCATTGTAGGATGAATATAATGCCCAATGTAGGGGACAGTACCAAGATACCCTTTAAAACAAGCAACTTAAAAGTGGTTTGTTTGTTTTTTGTACTCTCTGCCCCTTACGTAAAGGACATTTCAAAATATTAATAGAATTTTCTCATTTATCTTCAAGTAATCTATCCAGCAGTTGCTATCTAATTTAAAAAGGCAAATTGTATACTGTTTCTAAATCTCTCATATGACGGTCTTTCTTTCTCATCCACTTTATACTGTCATGAAATTTGCTCCTCACTTTTAGATACTTTTGAACTGGTCTGACAGTTAACAAATTTCATCATCTTAAAGCTTGAGGTTGGGGAGATAGGGAGATTAAAACAATTCTTCAAAGACTGAATTGCTTTAATAAAATCTCAGCAGCATTTTAGGGTCCAAATCATAAAATCAACATCAGTGAAAACACAATCCTATCTGGAAACGCAGGTGTTAATATTACTAAGGTCAAATGACTTGAAGAATGTCAAAGTAATTTACTGAATTACTAAGAAATTATCAAAATTTGCTAAAAGTGTTAACTAGCCATTTTTAGTATGAGAACAAAAGTGAGCACCTCTTTGTTTATAATACTTGCTATTATTCTTTGTTCTACACTAACTCAAAAAGTAACATTAAAATTGTTCAGTTACGCATGCACTTCTATGAGAAGCAGAAATGGAAATATATTCAAGGACAAAGGAATGCATCAATTGCCATTAGGTATTTAACCACTAACAAAAACAGTAAGCACCAACATTCAGAAGTATGCATGTATTAACCCAGTAGAATTTTAAAATTATCACAAGACAACCAGAAGTGTATGTGAGTCAATGGCAAAGACTAAACATCAGTGTTAACATCAGCAGTGCACACACGGGAAGGAGTAAAAACAATGAGGAGTCCTTGTGGCACCTTAGTTACTAACAAATGTATTTGGGTATAAGCTTTTGTGGGCTAAAACCCACTTCATCAGATGCATGCAGTGGAAAATACAGTAGAGAGATATAAATACACAGCATATGAAAAGATGGGAGTTGCCTTACCAAGTGGGGGGTCGGTAAGGCAACTCCCATCTTTTCATATGTTGTGTATTTATATCTCTCTACTGTATTTTCCACTGCATGCATCTGATGAAGTGGGTTTTAGCCCACAAAAGCTTATACCCAAATACATTTGTTAGTCTCTAAAGTGCCACAAGGACTCCTCGTTGTTTTTGCTGATACAGACTAACACGGCTACCGCTCTGAAACAGGAAGGTGTGTGTGTGTGGATAGACATGCTGAAATAGAAAATGAACTTTTCTCCTTGAACCAGACAACCAAAGCAATTTAGTCAACTAGTGAGAATAGATTATTGAATATCTGACTACCTTAGCTCTTTTCTGCACTAGACATTTTCTAAATTTTCCAACCATTGTTACCACTAGTTCAGCACCATCAGGGTAGCAACAAGGAGAGGTACTAGTCTGGACATGACACGAATGGTCCCCCTTAGACTGGACTAATGCTGTCACCATTGCAGAAACAGCCTTGGAGATGCCATCTCATGTGACACCACAGCGAGAGGCAATGGAGCTAAAAGCCCCCAAGTTTAAACAGAAGGAGTGTTGTGGCAGGTTCTTTTCCAGGAAGGGTCCTCAAGTTTGGAATTCATTGTCCTACCTTTTCCCCTTTCTTGGGCAGAGCTTGAATTTGTTGACCATTAAGGAATATTACAGAGCCAGCCTATTTATTTTCCCAGGCATTCCTTAAAGGGATGCATTGAGAAAGGAAGAGGTTCTGCTCTTTTCTGACCATTCTCTTTAATGTGTGTTTATTTTTAATAATATTGTGCATGCACTCAGAGCTGTGGATGGGCACATTTTTATAAACAGAAATAAATACCTGTGCTAGAGCAGCGGTTATGGGGGCTTCAGTGCTTGTCTACACATGTCCTTGTCTACACTCATGACAAAAATCATATTTACCATCATATTTTTTAAATAGTGCAGTTAACACATTTTCTACCCTGGCACATTTTTCCAGCATTCACGCGACTAATGTCTCAAAAGGGATCAACAGCTTTGGTCAGGGACCCAATATTTGCCAACAAGGTTGGACAACAGAAAAAACTTTACCAGCTAGTTCCATACCACAATGAAGTCCTTGTCATTTCATATTTCCTCCCTTTTTATTTATTGATCAATTTGTCTGATTCAAACTTATAATATTGTAACGTGTGCCTACCACCTGCTACTCCCAGTCCTGAAAGAGTAAGATAGCCCAAAGGATGTCAAAACATTGGTAGAGTTAAACTACTTCGGTCTTCATGTAGTATAGTACAAATCTTTACATTAAAACACATGCCAATAGACACCCACCGCAGAGAACAAAGCAGCAAGGAGACTGAATCCCATCTGCCCATCCCTGATAATAAGCATGTTGCTCTCTTCTGTAATAGCTGCAGCCTGAAGCTGCTTCTTAGGCAACCCAAGATAGAATGCCCTGCAGTAATCCAGTCTTAATTACACAAAGGGATGTGTTGCATTAAAGTCAGAACATAGAAGGTAAGGCCAAGGTCTGCTGATATTCTTAAAGTACAGTTCCACTGTGAAAAGTGATTGCAATAATGGATTATGGGGGGAGGGGAGGGTTTCTAGTTTGTCTCATCAATTCCATATCAAATTTTAAAATAATTTCTTTAACCTCCCACCTGCCCCTAAATGCTACAACTGAAAACCCAACCTCAGTTCTAACATTCACAGAGGGTTGTTTCCTTCTTATGCATCATCATCACCAATAATATTAATAATAAAACCAAATTATGCTCTCAGAGGCACTTGTGCAGCTGCATTTTCTTAATGTACACCTGTAACTGAGGGCATTATTTGACCGACATAGCCTGTATCACAGATGCATGAAAAGTAAAGAATGCATACTCCTCTGGGTGTGCCTTTTGGGGCTAGATGGGGTTACAGCTTATCATTAATGAGTTGATACTGTTAGAGTATCCATATTTAAGATCATGCATGATCTGTCATGACAATGAACCAACCCATACAGCCTACCTCTGGAGAGACAGACTTAAAGAGAGATATTTAAAGCCCATGCATTTTGCCTTTAAACCAGATTTCAGCCTGACTTAACCCTACACCACAGCCTCTGCTTAACGAAAAGACATGCTCCCTGCTTCATCATGATGTAAAATATCACTACATACAACTCAGGGTCAGGGCCGGCTCCAGGGTTTTGGCTGCCCCAAGCAGCCAAAAAAAAAAAAAAAAAAGCTGCGATCGCGATTGCGATTTGCGGTGGCAATTCAGCGGGAGGTCCTTCACTCCGAGTGGGAGTGAGGGACCGTCCGCCGAATTGCCACCGAATAGCTGGACGTGCCGCCCCTCTCCGGAGCGGCCGCCCCAAGCACCTTGCCAGGTGGTGCCTGGAGCCGGCACTGCTCAGGGTGATAGTTTCTCTTCCCTGTTTTCTCCTTTTCTGTCTCCCTTTTTATTTGTTTGTCTGTGTTTGGTCAGGGAAGCTGATTAAATAAAATCAACATATTTGTTATTAAGCTGAGAACAATTTTGATAGTGACTATGTCAGCACCTCCTCCATTCAGATAAATATACCTGGTTTTATAATTTGCAGTTTTCCTATGAATTCAGGGTAATAGAATTGAATGCTAACTAACCTTAATGTATTTAGAAATTAAAACAGACTGTGAAAAAGAACCCTGTATTTAGCACTGGCCACATGGTGCATGAAGGTTTGATGGGTTCCCCCCGGGGTGCCACCTGGAACTGGGGTACCACTGAGCCCTCTCAACCCCTCAGGCTGGGCTCCCTTTACACTGTGTTGCTGTGACAAAGTCTCTCCAGGCTCCAGCCTGCACTTTCACCAGCACCCATACAGGCAGGGATACACCCAGCTGCAGTTACATGCAGATGCTGTGATCAACCCTGCAAGGGAAGGCTTCAGGTAGGGAACTTCCCAGCTACTCAGGCACGCATTCTCTATGGAGTGTAAACCCAAAATTATACCGTCTTGTGCTGCACAGGGAACTGCACAGCATAAGCTCATGAAATGTGCCCCCTCCCTGAATGTGAAGAGGAATATACAACAGCTTTTTACCCCAAGTTATAACTCCCACACACTGGTTTTAGACAAAACAAAAACAAATTTCTTAACTACAAAAGATAGTTTTTAAGTGATTATAAGGGATAGCAAACAGATCAAAGCAGATTACCTAGCAAATAAACAAAACACAGAGACTAAGCTTAATATCCTACATAGATCAGATCTGAATAGCAAAGTCTCACCCTAAATGATGATACAAGCAGGCTGCAGATTCTTAAGGGGCAAGCTGCACTTGCTTACAGCTTGGAATCCCCAGGTGTTCCATTCACAGGCTTAAAATCCCTTTAGCCTGAGTCTAGCATTTCCCCCAGTTCAGTGTTTGTTCCTCAGGTGTTTCCAGGAGTCTCTTTGGGTGGGGGGTCAGTGAAGAACCACTCCCCTGCCTTAATTAGCTTTGGCATATGGCGGGAACTCTTTGTTTCAAAGCTTGGTTCCCATGCCAGTCAGTGGAAAAATACTGATATCCCAAGATGGAGTCCAGCACCAGGTGACCTGGTCACATGTCTCTGTAGTTTCACAGCAGCCGTTACTCAGAGGCTGTTTGTAGCCTCCGCAGGAAGGCCCCCAGGTGGGAGATAAGCTTCTTCTAAGGCCTATTGTTTTCTCTAATGGCCCTTCCCCACCCATATTTTCAGAATGAAAGCATCTTGTCTGGTGGGCGTTCCCCATGTATAAACACATTTGTAATACAGATACATAGTCAATATTCCTAACTTCAGATACAAAAATGATACATGCATACAAACAGGTTAATCATATTCAGTAAATCATAACCTTTTAAATGATATCTCACATGACCTATCTTGCATTAAATACATCATAACTATGTCATAATCATATCATGAAATCACTGTGAAGAATATGGGGTGCAGTGTCACACAAGGAACATCTAAATAACTCATACACCACATCAGGTCCTATAGTAGATTTGTTTCCTGAGAAGGAAAAGATTGAGGGACAAGGTGAAAAAAACAGGATACTATGATTGAACAAAACCCTCAAACAACATAGTATGTTAGGTTGGATGGCCTTTTCATGCTGTAAAACTGTATAAGCATATTATTGGGAATTGTTTAAGACTACTTTACTAGGTGCCCAAAAAGCCACAATTCTACAGTCAAGGAAGAAGGCCATACTGGTTTAAAAATGGCCTGAAGGTAGCTATAAAAATATATACATAACAAGTGGAAGAAAGTAGAAGTTATTAGTAATTAATATAATTCAGAAGCTAGCAATGGTAGAAAATAGATAAGGGAAGCAAAGGGGCACAAGGAGAAATCTATGGCCAGCACAGTTAAGAGCAATAAGAAGGCATTTTCAAGTATATTAGGAACAAAAAGAATCCCAACAATGGTATTGGTCCATTACTAGATGGAAATGGTAGAATTATCCATAATAATGCAGAAAAGGCAGAAGTGTTCAATAAATCTGTTCTATATTTGTGAAAGAACAGATGATGTAGTCATTCATATGGTGGTGACAACACTCTTTCTATTCCACAAGTATCTCTGGAAGATGTTAATCAGAAGCTACTGGAGTTAGACATTTTAAAATCAGCAGGTCCAGATAACTTGCATCCAAGAGTTGTAAAAGAGATGGCTGAGGAGCTCACTGGACCATTGATGTTGAATGTCAATCATAGAATATCAGGGTTGGATGGGACCTCAGGAGGTCATCTAGTCCAACCCCCTGCTCAAAGCAGGACCAATCCCCAGACAGATTTTTACCCCAGTTCTTTAAATGGCCCTCTCAAGGATTGGACTCACAACCCTGGGTTTAGCAGGCTAATGCTCAAACCACTGAGCTATCCCTCCTCCTCAATAAGTCTTGGAACACTGGGGAAGTTCCAGGAGACTGGAAGAAAGTTAATTTGTGCCAATAGTGTAAAAGGAATGAACCAGGTAATTATAGTCAGTCTTATATTGAACCCGAACAAGATAATGGAATGGCTGATATGGGACTTGATTAATAAAGAACTAAAGGAGAGTAATATAGAATGCCAATCAACATGGGTTTATGGCAAATAGAACCTATCAAACTAATTTAATTTTTTTAATGAGATTACAAGTTTGGTTGATAAAAGCAATAGCATAGATAAAATATAGTTAGACTTCTGTAAGGCATTTGAATTGACATCACAGATATATAATTAACATGGCACACTTTAAATGGCTTAAAAACTGGCTACCTGATAGGTCTCAGAATGCAATTATAAACAAGGAATCAACAATGTAAGGCCTAAGGCCTTTGTCTGCAGCCATATTAGGAGAGCAGCAGCCATTAGCTAAGAAGCAGAAAGTCACATCCTCACATTCCATTTAAATTACATTAAAACAATATAATATCAGGCTGTTAAGAAGGCTTTCCTGTCCTAATAGCACCCACCATCACCAGATAAAAAAACAGATCTTAAGATACTTAAAGAAAACTTAGTTTGATAGCATTCTGTCTGGCAAGAAATCACTTATCAATACAGTAGTTGTGGTTGTGAAATCCTCATTTCATTATTGTTTTGTCTTTATGGTCCCCACTTCTCTATTGTTTATCTGTACGGTCTCTGGTTCTTCGATTGTTTCTGTCTGTTATATAATTAATTTTTCTGGTGTAAATCAATTAAGGTGGTGGGGTATAACTGGTTAAAGGATTGTTTTACAGTATGTTAGGATTGGTTAGAAAATTGTTTAGTAATATTTTAGTAAAATGATTGGTTAAGGTACAGCTAAGCAAGACTCAAATTTCACTATATAGATTGGGGTCCAAAAGGAAGTGCTTGGGAACCAACTCCAGGACACAGCTCCAAGATCAGAGCTGCCAGACCTCAACACCCTGCCAACCACATTCTGAAGAAGCTGAAGTCCCCCAGATGACCTGATCCTGATTGGCCATCGAGAAAAGTTCATCTGCCTTATTGTATGAGCATTGCATGTTTAGCGTGTGCATCCTGTTTTGGTAATTGTTAATAAATAGAGGTGAAGTAGGATATTACTGTGTAAGGCTCTTTCACTGGTAAAAGACCCTGCAAACCCACAGAGCGTAAGGTTATGCCTGAGCCCTAAGAACAGGGTAAGAGGTGGGTGCCTAAATTAACAGGGTTATGCCTAAGCCCTAGGAACAGGCTAAGGGTGGGTGCCCTAGAGCATAAGGTTACACCTGAGCCCTAGGAACGGGGTAAGGGTGGGTGCCTACAGTAAGAGGGTTACACCTTGAGCCCTAGGAATTGGGTAAAGGTGAGTGCCCCTAGAGTGTGTGAGTAACAGAGAATTTTGTGCGGGTAACAGCAGGTGTGTTTCCAGCAGCAACAGGCAGGGATTGGTTCTTTAGTCTTATGCTATTTAACATCTTTATCAATAACATGGAAGAAAACATCACTGATAAAGTTTGCAGAGAACACAAATATTGTGGGAGTGATAAATAATGAAAAGGACAAGTCAATGATACAGAGTGATCTAAATCACTTGGTAAGATGGACACAAGCAAATGATATGGGTTTCAATATGGCTATTTATAAATGAATATGTCTAGGAACAAAGAATGTAGGCCATACTTACAGGATGGGGACTTTATCCTGCAAAGCAGTGACTCTGAAAAACATATGGGGGTGGTAGTGGATAATCATTGAACAAGAGCTCCCAGTCCAATGCTGAGGCCAAAAAGGGCTAACACAATCCTGGGATGCATAAACGGGAATCTCAAGTAGGTTATTTTACCTCTGTATTTGGCACTGGTATGACTGCTGCTGAAATATTGCATCTAGTTCTGGTGTCCAAAAATTAGAAAGGATGTTGATAAATTGAAGAGGATTCAAAGAAGAGCCACAAGAATTGGATTAGAAAATATGCCTTATAGTAATAGATTCAAGGAGCGCAATGTATTTAGCTTAAGAAAGATGAGGTTACAATGTGACTCTATTGCAGTCTGTAAGTACCTATATGAGGAACAAATATTTGATAACGGGCTTTTCAGTCTATCAGAGAAAGGTATAACATAACCCAATGGGTGGAATAAATGGGAATAAACATAAACCAATGTATAAATTCAGACTGTACATAAGATATACATTTTTAACAGTGAGGGTAATTAACCATTGGAACAATTGACCCAGGGTTGTGGTGGTTTCTCCATCACTGGCAATTTTTAAATCAAAATTGTATGTTTTTCTAAAATGAATTATTTTGGGAAAGTCCTATGGCCTGTGTTATACAGGAGGTCAAACTAGATGATCACAATGGTCTCTTCTGGCCTTCGAATCTATGAATCTATACTAAGGGACCGATGGTTAAAAAAGAAACCACCTGAACTTTCTTTCAAAATTCAAATTGGACCAGGCATAAAACTTTTCTGAATTTCCAGAAATGTTTGTGTAATGTATTTTTATGAAGCACTACACTTCCTGAATCTAGATGGGATTATAACAGGAACTACCATACAAATAACTCTTCCTGCACCATTTCCGAACCATCTTTGTGAGAATTCCCATCCACTTTCTCAACAGAGATTTAGATAAGGATCCAACCATTTGAATTCTTATGTAAACCATGCGTCTCACCTTTAAAGTTTTTTGCTCATCACTAGATGTATTATAATCAAAGACTGAATTACCCCCCCCCCAAAAAAAATAAGTGACTGTCAATCTATGGAAACTCAAAAAGATAGGGTGTCACAACCATAGTTCCAGTGCTGCTCTCTCAATGGACACCAGTCTGTTGTGATGGGCTCCAACTTCTGAATTCCACATTCTGCTAAGCCCCCTAGGTCTGTGTTGTGACTGATCACTTAGCCTCGCTCAGGGTCTCTCAGGTGCACAACTCGGTTGCAGACCCTCTGTCTGACACTCCTCTTGAGCAGTAGGATCAGACAGTCTGGCCACCTAGACCCCAGAACCAGTGCCTCAGCCCACCCAAGCCCCCGAGTTGTTCAGACACCTTCCTCCCAGAGATCACCTGGCTATGGGAGTGCTGGTTTCTAGTTAACCCCTTCAGGCACAACATAACAGTAAAGCAAGGAACACAGTCTTATCAAAGGAACTTCTTAAACACACACACTTTGCTCCTAAAAAGCACAGGATTGTTACAGATCTATGGAAAACAACAAATTCCTGAACGTAACCCCTTTAGTCTGACCTCACACCCTTTTGTGAGTCCTAGGTTTGATCCAAGTCCTTTAGGGGAGGTAAAGTCTCTCCTGCTTCCACTCTCTCTGGTTGTGTCGGCTGTTCTTGGCTATGAAAGGGATTCCCTGGCTTAGAAAGCAGCTAACAGTCCCTTGCCACCTTTGGATAGGTGGTCAAGCGGAGAAACTGCGAGTGTCCCAGCCATGTATTTAAACTGGGGAAGAAGCAGGGGCAAATGCAGCTGTCTCCAACCCCCTTCTACCCTAACAGGCAACAGTAAAGAGTTCATTGACAAGGCTCTGCCAACAGAAACTCCATGGTTCAAGCAAAGGAGAGTGGTTCAATGTTGATCACCTGTGATTGCTCTATAACAGCTTTCCAGATATTGTCTCCCCACTCCATATTAAATCACTGTTATAAAATGGATGATGTAATCCATAATGATGGTTGCAATTACAAATAATATTAATAAAACCAAATGAAATCCATAACTGGACACAGACATATTCCCCAAACTATCACACTGGGGGTAAGAGGCTTGACTAAATGAGAAGTGTAAACTAGGGCTGTCAAGCGATTAAAAAAGTTAATCACGATTAATTGTACTGTTAAAACAATAATAGAATACCATTTATTTAAATATTTTTTTGTTTTCTACGTTTTCAAATGTATTGATTTCAGTTGCATCACAGGATACAAAGTGTACAGTGCTCACTTTATATTATTATTTTTGATTACAAGTATTTGCACTGTAAAAAAGAAACAAAATAGTATTTTTCAATTCACCTAATACAAGTACTGTAGTGTAACCTCTTTATCATGAAAGTTGAATTTACAAATGTAGAATTATGTACAAAAAATAACTGCATTAAAAAATAAAACAATGTAAAACTTTAGAGCAGGGATCGGCAACCTTTGGCACGCGGCCTGTCAGGGAAAGCCGCTGGCGGGCTGGGACAGTTTGTTTACCTGCAGCATCCACAGGTTCGGCCGATCGCAGCTCCCACTGGCCGTTCCAGGCCAATGGGGGCTCCGGGAAGCGGCATGGGCCGAGGGATGTGCTGGCCGCCACTTCCCACAGCCCCCATTGGCCTGGAACGGCGAACCGCAGCCAGTAGGAGCTGCGATTGGCTGAACCTGCAGACGCTGCAGGTAAACAAACCATCCCAGCCTGCCAGCAGATTTCCCAGACGGGCTGCATGCCAAAGGTTGCCGATCCCTGCTTTAGAGCCTACAAGTCCACTCAGTCCTACTTCTTGCTCGTCCAATCGCTCAGACAAACAAGTTTGTTTACATTTGCAGGAGATAATGCTGCCCACTTTTTGTTAACAATGTCACCTGAAAGTGAGATCAGGCGTTCGCATGGCACGGTTGTAGCCAGAGTCGCAAGATATTTATGTGCCAGATGCACTAAAGATTCATATGTCCCTTCATACTTCAACCTCCATGACCTCCATTCCAGGGGACATGCGTCCATGCTGATAACAGTTTCTGCTCGATAACCATCCGAAGCAGTGCAGACCGAAGCAAGTTCATTTTCATCATCTGAGTCAGATGCCACCAGCAGAAGGTTGATTTTCTTTTTTGGTGGTTCGGGTTCTGTAGTTTCTGCATTGGATTGTTGCTCTTTTAAGACTTCTGAAAACATGCTCTATACCTAGTCCCGCTCAGATTTTGAAAGGCACTTCAGATTCTTAAACATTGGGTCGAGTGATGTAGCTATCTTTAGAAAGCTCACACTGGTACCTTCTTTGTGTTTTGTGAAATCTGCAGTCAAAGTGTTCTTAAAACTAATAATGTGCTGGGTCATCATCTGAGGCTGCTATAACATGAAATATATGGCAGAATGCGGGTAAAACAGAGTAGGAGACATGCAATCTCCCCCAAGGAGTTCAGTCACAAATTTTATGAATGCTTAATTTTTTTTAACAGGCATCATCAGCATGGAAGCATATCCTCTGGAATGGTAGCCAAAGCATGAAAGAGCATACAAATATTTAGCATATCTGGCATGTAAATACCTTGCAATGCTGGCTACAAAAGTGCCATCCAAATGCCTGTTCTCACTTTCAGGTGACATTGTAAATAAGCAAGCAGCATTATCTCCGTAAATGTAAACAAACTTGTTTGTCTTAGCGATTGGCTGAACAAGAAGTAGGACTGAGTGGACTTGTAGGCGCTAAAGTTTTACATTGTTTTGTTTTTGAGTGCAGTTATGTAACAACGGCAAAAATCTACATTTGTAAGTTGCACTTACACGATAAAGAGATTGCACTACAGTACTTGTATGAGGTGAACTGACCAAATACTATTTTTGTGTGCCATTTTTACAGTGCAAATATTTGTAATATAAAGTGAGCACTATCAACTTTGTATACTGTGTTGTAATTGAAATCAATATATTTTAAAATGTAGAAAAACATCCATAATATTTAATAAATTTCAATTGGTATTCTATTGTTTAACAGTGCGATTAAAACTGCGACTAACTTTGATCAATTTTTTTAATCGTGATAACATTTTTTGAGTTAATTGTGTGAGTTAACTGCAATTAATCGACAGCCCTAGTGTAAACCGCTATAACTACACCAATGTAATCACATTGGCACAAAACCCTAATCTAGACACACTGTGCCAATGCAGAATAGGGCTTGAACCAGTAAGTACCATGTAATATGGGAATATACACATTGCTAACATAGGAATATGCAGTACACATGACCTTCACATGTAAATAGCTTTATCTCCAAACTCACTGCAGTAGAGTAAAATGCAAGCACCAATTACACTACTTTGTACACCTTCAAAACACTTTATAACTCAAAATATTTGGTAGTTTTACGTCATAATAATAGAACTTCAGTACAGCTGGTTGTTTCCTGTCCTCAGTTCTTGATTCCAAAACTTGGGCCATGTACACAAAGGGAATACATTGAAATTCAATAGATGCCAGCTCCCTACAGAGACAATGGTATAGAAGGATAAAACAAATGTTTATAAGGACCCCAGTTTTACACACAAAGGGTTGGAGCCTGCTTCTGTTGAAATCAGTGGAAGTTTTACCATTAACTTCAGTGGCAACAGAATATGTGCCAACACTCCACAAATGGACATCTCCTGAGATTGTGTGCTTATTAATGTTTTCCAAATTCTCATCCTCCACTTTTAAAAGCTTTGCTTCTACTTGTCCTTAACATTTTTCTTTAAAGTTCTGCCTCTAATCTCTCTCCCCCTACTTTCTCTTTTCTGCTTCTTTTGAATACTTTGGTATAAAAGTACTCTCATGAACATTAGTGTCAGATCAGCACCTTGTTCCACATTAGGAGATAGAATCATAGAATATTAGGGTTGGAAGGGACCTCAGGAGGTCATCTAGTCCAATCCCCTGCTCAAAGCAGGACCAACTCCCAGACAGATTTTTACCTCAGTTCCCTAAACAGCCCCCCCAAGGATTGAACTCACAACTGTGGGTTTAGCAGGCCAATGCGCAAACCACTGAGTTATCCCTCCCCCCCTAAAATGCAGGAAGGGAGTCAGAAAAAGGGACAGTGACCTATTTCTGCCCAGTTTCAAACCAGGGACCTTTCGAGTGTTAGGGGAACACGATAACCACCAGACTACGGAAACTTAAACTTTTTCTCAGAAACAATTCTGTGTCTTGTGTTGTTGTCTTGGTAGGTGATTTTAAGTTCTGGATGCCTTTGTTTTAAACTCACTAACTGGCTGATTACTTTGAAAATAGGTGTCTGTTGAATGCATAATAGTGACTGATCCACGGGTTGTCTGCATGACTTAAACTCTGATATTGACTTTTACAGGACAAAACCAAGTAATTGCAAGTCTTGGCATAGAGAATGAGAATGTAGCTGTTAATGTATAACTGATATAAGTCATTGAAGCTCCTAGCCAGTTATTAAAACTACAAGGTAGTTAGTTTGAGGAAGATTTTCTGCTTTCGTCATGATTCATATACATAGTTATGAATTATTTGATATGGTAGTAGTGGGGCTCCATTGTGCTAGGCACTGCACAAAGATATACAAGATAAAGTCCCTGCCCTAAATAGCTCACAGTCTAGAAAGACAAGTGCATATTAAGGTTCAGAAAAGAGAAATTCAGTCAAATTAGTACAATTGCTACATATATTTGCACTTCAATAGTTGTAAGTATTTATTATATTGTTAATAATGATGAATTGTATATAAATAAAGTGCTAACTAAACCGCCTGTGCCCTGAAAACCATCACTGGCTGAGTTCTTAAAAGCACCACAACAGAAGTGGGTCTTAAGGAGAGATCTGAAGAACAACATAGTGGCCTTACGAATCACGTAAGAGTTAGCATTAAAAAAGGCATGCAGGTCATTGTCAGAAACAGATGATTGGGTTAGCAGGGCTGGCACTGCTGGCAAGAGGGAGGGAGGCAGCAGGGATGATGTGGCAAGAAACAAGAGCAGACAAGTAAGGAGAGGCATGAGAAGCGGGATCTCAATGTGGTGAAACAGGGAAACAATGGAGGGATACAAATGGGCTGATGTTGTGATCAAAGCAACATGTAAGAAACTTGATCTTAGCAGCTGTGTTCTGTATAGACCTGAAGTGAGCAAAGTGTTCTCATTAGGATCTGTACTGGGCCCAGTCCTATATAACATATTCATATACGATCTGGAAAAAGGGGTAAGTAATGAGGTGGCAAAATTTGCACATGATATGAAATTACTCAAGATAGTTAAGTCCCAGGCAGACTGCAAAGAGCTACAAAAGGATCTCTCTCAAAACTGGGTGACTGGGCAACAAAATGGCAGATGAAATTTAATGCTGATAAATGCAAAATAATGCACATTGGAAAACATAATCCTAACTATACATATACAATGATGGGATCTAAATTAGCTGTTACCACTCAAGAAAGAGATCTTGAAGACATTGTGGATAGTTCTCTGAAATCATCCACTCAATGTGCAGCAGCAGTCAAAAAAGCGAACAGAATGTTGGAAATCATCAAGAAAGGGATAGATAATAAGACAGAAAATATCATATTGCCTCTATATAAATCCATGGTATGCCCACGCCTTGAATACTGCGTGCAGATGTTGTTGCCCCATCTCAAAAAACATATATTTGAATTGGAAAAGGTTCAGAAAAGGGCAACAAAAATGATTAGGGGTATAGAATGGCTTCCGTATGAGGAGAGATTAATAAGACTGGGACTTTTCAGCTTGGAAAAGAGGCGACTAAGGGGGAATATGATAGAGGTCTATAAAATCATGAGTGGTATAGAGAAAGTAAATAAGGAAGTGTTATTTGCTCCTTCTCATAATACAAGAACAAGGGGCCACCAAATGAAATTAATAGGTAGCAGGTTTAAAACAAACACAAGAAAGTATTTTTTCACGCAACGCACTGTCAGCCTCTGGAACTCCTTACCAGAGGGTGTTGTGAAGGCCAATAACGGGGTTCAAAAGGGAGCTAATAGATTCATGGAAGATAGGTCCATCAATGGCTATTAGCCAGGATGGGCAGGAATGGTGTCCCTAGCCTCTGTTTGCCAGAAGCTGGGAGTGGATGACAGGGCATGGATCACTTGATGATAACCTGTCTGTTCATTCCCTTTGGGGCACCTGCCATTGGCCACTGTCAGAGGACAGGATACTGGGCTTGATGGACCTTTGGTCTGACCCAGTATGGCCATTTTTATGTTCTTATTACAATATATTAAAATAATAAAAAAAGGAGGAGGGCAACAAAAGTTAATGCAGCCATTGACATTAATCTTTGGTTTTGTTACAGAAAAGTTAACAAAAAACCTCCTCTTTAGCCCCGAGCCACTTGTCACTGTCCTTTTAGCAGTAAAGATAAAATGAGAGAAGGGGAATTTACACAGAAAAGAACCACAAGGCCAAGAACTGACCGTGGGGGAGGCCCACAGAAGAGAGGGCTCAGATACCACATTGATGTCCAGGAGAATGAGGAGGGAGGAGCCTGTGCTTGGTGCAGATGAGGCGTGGGCAAGACGATCACGTTGTGCTACCTTTCCATTCTCCTGACCTTGTGCCAAAACAACCCCTGATGTAACTTAGAGCAGCCTTAAGATTTCTCTAAATTATGCTGCCTGCAGACGGTGGCTGAGGCAGCAGTATCAGCGTATCACTCTATCACAACCCCCTCTGCCTCTGGCACATACCATAAAGCACGTGCTAGGGATGAGTGGTGAGACAGGTAACATAGGAGGCTTTGCATATATTGATATAGGAATGATTATTCGTGACTTTGCACCTTGTGTAGTCATTGACATCAATGCAAAATAGGGGTAAAATGCTACCATTCCAATTTGGTATGTTTCATACCCACTTTGCATTCAGCTTTGAATCACTGTAAATGATTTCACAAAGTGCAGGGAAATGGGGAATCTGCTTTCTTCTCCACTCACTCACACCTGTATAAATCAGGAGTCACTCCACTGATGTCAATAGATTTACACTGATTTTACATCACGGTAAGTAAGAGCAAAATCAGACCCATGGTGGGGGGTATATAGAGATTTAATACATGAGTAGAAAAATGTTATATATTAGAGAGCTAGAGAAGTTACCAAAGGCAAAAGATGACAATGGGCACCCGGTGACCCGGCTGTTGGGGTGGCTAGCCTCTGGCCCCTCCCCTTGTACCCAAGGCCCACCCCTTCCCATCTGCCTCCCCCACACCTGCAGGAGCCCAGCTCACCCCCACAGTGGCCCCTGGCCTCAGCTGGGTGGCATGGCCAGCCCCCATGCTCCGGGCGGCGCAGCCCCAGCACCAGCCGCCCTGATTTTCTGCAGGAGGCAGGCCAGCCAGCCCAGGAAGCCTGGGCCAGCCAGGCAGTGTGCTTTGGGAACCGCAGGAGGTGGCCTGGCCTGGGGCGGAGCATGGGCGGGGCCAAGCTAGGCTGTTTGGGAAGATACAACCTACCCTTATGATACCTACCGCCCATGCACACAACGTAGGGAGCCAAGAACAAATCATTGGGGAGGGAAGAGGCCCAAGAAGCAGGTAAGTGACCAGATTATGTTAGAAGTTTCAGGAGAGCAAGGATAAGGGAGCAGAGACTAAAGAACCTGTCAAGGCTGAATCCCCATTCTGTCACTCCGAGTGCAGAAGGTGGGGGCCCGCAAGGATTCTAAAAAATAATACTTGCCACTCCAGGCTTGTATTACACTCCCAAGGTTACAGCTTTTCTCTGATCTTGGCTTGGTAAACGTTGCCACCACCCAAATGCAAAAAAAACCCCTTGGAACCCAGGAAGGAGCACTTGGGAATTCCTCCCTGTGGGGTACCCTCAAGCCCTTTCACCCCCCTCTGGTGAAGACCTGAGAAAGAAAACAAAAGAAATTAGCTGCAAACAAAATCAAACAACATGCACAAACCTCTTAGGACACAAAAATCCAATCCTGTTCTTAAAAAAAGGTAAATTTTATTAAAAACAAAAAGGAAAAAAATACATCTGGAACTTAGGCTTTTTGCTAGATCTTAAAAGAAACAATTACAAAAATTAAGCACCCAAACCGGTTTCCTTGGGGTTCAGCTTAAAGATTACAAGCAAACAAAAGCATCAGGGTTAGCAAAGAGGAGATCCACAAGCCAAAATAAGAAATAAACCTGATAGCGTCTAACTAAACATTCCCTATCCAAATTATTTCTTCTAGGTATGGAAGATACTTTTTCATACCTGGTTCAAACCTTACACAGCATTCCTGCTTATAGCATTGCTGTTCCATGTCCCTGCAGCCCAGAGAACAACAGACAAAGGGAAAGTTTCTTTCCCCATTTTAAAAAGTTCTAGCTTTCCCATTGGCTCTTTCAGTCAGGTGCCCACTTTTTTTTTCTTTACCTGGGGGACTTTTTAAACCCTTTACAGGTAAAGCAAGTAAAGAACAGCTACCAAGAGGGATTTTACAGCTAACTGGCTGGGTGTCCATCAAATGGAGCTATCCCCCCACTTTATTTATCACAGAACCAGATCCAGACATCTGTATACAGTCCAAGTAAATGGGCTGTGCACAGGGGAACTACACAGAGTAGAATCCACTATTTAGGTGTAGTAAAGTGGCCATGATATCTTGTTATGGCTCAGAGGTCTGACACCTGTAGCCAGCCTACACGCATAAGGTTTCACCCTGGCTTCCTTCGGCCAAGTTACTCAACAACACCTTCTGGTCCCAGGTCTCCCCAAATCTGTCTCCCAGAGTTCTTAACTACCAGACACTTGGGCTTTTCCCATCTGGTTCATCACCCCCAATAGCATGATACCTGCCCCCCAATATCAGTTCACTTTGGCGCACACACAGTCTGCACACCAGAGACCTGCTTGGGGTAAAAATGAACAAAAAGTTTATTTAATAGAAAAATCATAGATTCAAAGATGGAAATAGTAAGGAAAAGCAAAAACATACAAGTTACTCAGAAAATAAACATAAAGACGCAACATCAGGCATTGTACTTCTATATTAGCTAAATTCCCTTTTCTAATACAAATTACCCATTGTCTCTGAACAGTTTCCCAGCATGCCCTCTGTCTGAGAGGGGATCCAGTGTTTCACAGACAGCACCCCACTTAGATGTTGCCCCTCAGTTTTTGGATAGACTTCACTTCAAAATCCTCCCTTCCTTTGTAACAGGGTTTGCAGGTTTTTTTCCTCTTTCTTTCAGACTATAGTAATGCAGAGCAGGGGACACCTCCTCCTTAGTTTTCTAAGGCCAGATCTATACTACAAATTCAGCCTTATGTCGACCTAACCCTGTAAGTGTCTACACTACAGCACAACGCCGCCAGTGTAAGTCCCCCACTACACTGACCTAATAACCCTACCGCCACAAGAGTAGTGCTTAGGTCGATGTAGTTAGGGCAATGCAGTGTCTGTGTAGACACTGCATTATTTACATCACCTGTCAGTTCCATGCGGGCTGTCAGAACTGGGCAGCATGGCTCTGCGCAGAACCGACAGCCCAAGCTGTCAGCGTCAGGCAGTGGGGCTCCGCACAGAGTCCATAGCCTGGGCTGTCAGCGCCCCCCACTGCCCCCCTTAAGTCAGTGCAAGCGCTCGTGGCGAGGACGCATACCACTGGCAGGGGGACTGTAGTGTGGACATGAAAAACCAAAGTAATTAGTGCGGTGGCTGTACGTCGACCTAACAGAGGTCGACTTAATTGTGTAGGGTAGACAAGGCCTAAGACTGGTGTTTCCTTTTCAGTGTCAATGGGTACGTCTATACTTACCTCCGGGTCCGGCGGTAAGCAATCGATCTTCTCGGATCGATCCCGGAAGTGCTCGCCCTCGACGCCGGTACTCCTGCTCCACGAGAGGAGTACGCGGAGTCGACGGGGGAGCCTGCCTGCCGCATCTGGATCCGCGGTAAGTTCAAACTAAGGGGGGGGGACGGATAGCTCAGTGGTTTGAGCATTGGCCTGCTAAACCCAGGGTTATGAGTTCAATCCTTGAGGGGGCCATTTGGGGATTTAGCTGGGGATTGATCCTGCTTTGAGCAGGGGGTTGGACTAGATGATCTCCTGAGGTCCCTAATAATCTATGATTCTATGATACTTTGACTTCAGCTACATTATTAACATAGCTGAAGTTGAGTTTGAAGTGGGGGGTTAGTGTGGACCGAGCTAATGTCTTTCCACTAACTTTAATGGTCCATCATTGTTTTTCCCTGGGTTGTAAAATGCTAGGTCAGGGGTGGCCAACCTGTGGCTCCGGAGCCACATGAGGCTCTTCAGAAGTTAATATGCGGCTCCTTGTATAGGCACTGACTCCGGGGCTGGAGCTACAGGCGCCAACTTTCCAATGTGCCGGGGGGTGCTCACTGCTCAATCCCTGGCTCTGCCCCAGGCCCTGCCCCCACTCCACCCCTTCCCGCCTCCTCCCTGGAGCCTGCCATGCCCTCGCTTCTCCCCCCTCCCCCCGAGCCTCCTGCACGCCACGAAACAGCTGATCCCGGGAGGTGTGGGGAGGGAGGGGGAGGCGCTGATCGGCGGGGCTGCCAGTGTGTAGGAGGCGCGGGGGGAGGGGGGAAGCTGATGGGGGGAGGAGGCTGCTGACGTATTACTGTGGCTCTTTGGCAATGTACATTGGTAAATTCCTGCTCCTTCTCAGGCTCAGGTTGGCCACCCCTGTGCTAGGTGCTGGGAGTTAATTTTGTGTAAACAACTAGCCTGGAAGGTCCCACAATTACAATTACCATTTTCTACACACATATACATGCATACATTCATAACCATAACCTGCATACGTATCTCCTCATGACTCTCAAGTTCAGAACATTACAAGCTTTCATCAGAGACTTTACTTGACATATTTATACACAATAACATTATATGCAAGCTGTTGATTCAGTTGCTTGTTCTTTGGAGTTTCAGACCCCCTTTTCTCCATTTGGAGTGTCTGGACCCTGATTGTCACACCTGTGTTATTGAATAAGTGAGTAATCCTCAAGTAAACTACATCTTCGAAACATATGAATATCTATTTTCCCATTCTATTTACATTATTTCTCTCTCCATGCTTGTGTCATTTTTTTCTTATTGCTTGATTCCTCCCCTCCTTTGGAGCTGTGCCCCTGCTTTGTAAAATAAAGAAATATCCATTACATGTCGAGAAAATGGGCTTGATGAACCACAAAAACCCATATAATTTACTATAGCATCCCTCAATGCAGCTTTTCAGTCTAATTTAAGGCTTTATTGAAGATAAAAGATTCATTAAAACAGCTGCCTGCAAAACTGTTCCTTTGGATGTTTCCATGAAGCACTAGTCAAAGAAAAATTAAACATTATACACTAATGATATGCAAAAAGGATGCAAAAGAGATTTAGTTTTGCTCCATAAGCATTGAGATGTTAATATGATATTTTTAAATAGATACTGCTGTCCAGTCCTTTTATGTGCTAAATTTCAAGCGCCAAAAAACTGTTATTACTTTTCAGCACATATATAACATATAATAAAAACAACAATAAAACATATGGCACAATTACCATGGCTGCTTATCAAGTATGAATTAATGAGCACAGAATTATGTATTATTATTTTTATATTGCTGCTTCCCTGCCACTGAACATTTTTATTATGGAGGGGCCTGAATCAAATCCCCAGATCTAAATACCCCACATTTGTTTAGATTTACTGCCGGCCTCTAACCTTTGCAATGGACTGAAACAAAATATCAGATGTGGACAACCCTGGGCTCTAGATCCCAGTGCTGTGTCTCTAATTCATAGCTTCTTCTGTAACCACACACAGCCAATTTCAGTTGGTCCGGGTGAAGGCTTCCGCCAGGACTGAATATGTATCCTCTAGTGTTAAATATTTCGGACCAACTCTCTCCACGTCATTGTGGACATTGTTCCCTTATGAAGCAGAGAAGTCCCAGCACTCTTTAACTGGAAAGTATTCATCAGCAGTTGGCTCAAACCAAGAATCATATTTACAATAACATGTTTATTAAAGTTGCTTTCATTAATTCACAAGGTTTCATAAAAACCATTAAGCCAAGTCATCTTTTATGTAAGGGCTGCCTTGCCCCCACACAATCTGGCTGTGAAGCCATCTTAACTAGGCCCTGGAAGAGGGTAGAGCTGAGGGACTTTCATGCCTATTACCCCACTGCTACAGATTTGACAGGAAAGAGGGAGGAAGTATGGATAGGATACCCTGCACTATGCTAATCTTCATCTGTTTTTAGCCCCTTGTGATCATTGAAACTCTGCTTAAATTGCAGCAGCC
Organism: Emys orbicularis; assembly: GCF_028017835.1. Classification (NCBI taxonomy): domain Eukaryota; kingdom Metazoa; phylum Chordata; order Testudines; family Emydidae; genus Emys; species Emys orbicularis. Next base: position 286,791,129 of record NC_088683.1, read on the forward strand.
CTCACACTGCAGGGGGACTGAACTGCACAGAATAGTAGCAAGCTCATAGGACTGCAAAGGTGAACTTTAAGCCACACCCCTGCACACATTATACATGACTTGCACTCCATGCTGCTTGACCACATTGCAAGATCTAGCCCATTAAGTTTAACATTTCTTCATATAAATTGTTTTGATCTGCGTTACCCAGTTGTCTTCTAAGTAACAGCAGAGAAGGACTAAGAAATACCCAGGTAGCTCTTTCAACTAAATACTCTTTTCACCAGTAGGTTTTTGCCTGGGAATCAATTGATTTCCATATGTCTTTTTATTTTTTTCACCCCTTTGGGGGAAAAAAAAAGGTTTCTTTCATAGTCACACTTCATCAATGATTTTTTGCTGAGATACAAAGGAGAAAAAATTAATGTTAATTATGTTAATGATGTAAAAGATCAAAGATCCCAAAACAGAATGCAAGAGCCAAAACCTATCATTGTAGCTCAATAAATCACTGAACTACTTTATGACTCTCAGTGAATAATGCAGAATATTGCTGACTCTTTGTGAACAGATGTATTGTAACAAATAATGAACAGTTCTCTTCATTTCTTTAATATATTTTCTATGCCAAAAAAGTGCTTTTTATGTTCTTTATAATTAGCAATCACAAGGTGTTTAGATAACCACCCTGCAAAAGTGTATACTGTATATAAGAAAGTAATGTCATGTAGAGTATACATTTTATAACTGTACTGGATAACCATAAGACTACTGGTTTTCAAAAACACATTGATTACAAATGTATCAGTGTTAAAAACATAGCATATAAAGATAACAATTCTTTATTTATTTTCAGGCATATTTTGGATAAACAGAAAACAGGTCCTTCAAAACTCACAGGCAGAGATATATCCTTCCATATGATACATTTCAAGGTTGCTCTACTTTTGCCAAATCACATGTAGAAATAACTTTCACACATCTGATGGACATACTGAACCATACATTTTGTTGCTTTCTGGAAGTATTTATAAAGTCATTTTAAGTCTCATAGACTATGTTCCTATAGTGACTATTTAGTAATATTATATTTAGAACATGTCAATCCTAACAAAAAAAATTAAACATTTTACATAGGTTGTTTAAGTATTAGGAAAATTTATTTAACTAAATACTAGTGTATCTTTATCCTAGTTTCTGGAAGCCCAAACTAGTAGATCCATTTTTCTGCAAGACAAAGAAAAGACTGATAAGAAGCATCAGAGCAAATATACAATCAACGCTTTCTAAATACACAAAAATGAAGGCAATTGAATTGTTGTAAAGAGATATTGGGGGCCAGATACTTAGTGGTCAGATACTATGGGTAGGCATCCCCATGCTAGGGTTGGGCTTCCTATGGGTAGGCATCCCTTGTTAAGGTTGCGGTTCCTATGGGTAGGGGAATTGGGACTAGGGATAAGGTTCCTATGGGTAGGATCCCTGCCCTAAAGCTAGGGTTCCTATGGGTAGGCATCCCCACCCTAGCATTAGGGTTCATATGGGTAGGGGATTTCAAGCTGGGCTTACGATTCCCATGGGTAGCCATCCCAGCCCAAGATTTAGGTTTCCTATAGGTAGGCATCCCTACACTAGGGTTAGGGTTCCTATTTGTAGACATCCCCGCCCTAGGGTTAGGGTTCCTATGGGAAGGCATCCCTGTGCTAGGGTTAGGGTTCCTATAGGTAGAGGACTTGGGGGTAGGGCTAGGGCTCCTATGGGTAGGCATCCCCTCGTTAGGGTTGGGGTTCCTGTGGGTAGGGGAGTTGGGGCTAGGGTTAGGGTTCCTTCAGGTAGGCATCCCCGTGCTAGGGTTAGGGTTCCTATTGGTAGGGGATTTGGGGCTAGGGGTAGGGTTCCTATGGGTATGCATCCCCACCATAGGGTTAGGGTTTCTATGGGTAGATGACTTGGGGCTAGGGCAGTGGTTCTCAAACATTGTGTCAGGACCCCAAAGTGGGTCGCAACCCTTTTTTAGTGGGGTCACCAGGGCTTGTGTTAGACTGGCTGAGGCCCTGGGCCCAAACCCAAGCACCCGGGGCTCAGGCTTTGGCTTCAGCCCTGGGCAGCGGGGCTCAGTTTGCAGGCCTCCCGCCCAGTGATGAAGGCTTTGGGCTTCAGCTTTGACCCCTTACCAAGGGTGGTGGGCCTCAGGCTTTCACTTTTTCCCCGCTGCCTGGAGCGGCAGGACTTCATTGGCCTCAGGCTTCGGTCCCCCTTCTTGGGGTCATGTAGTAACTTTTGTTGTCAGAAGGGGGTTGCGGTGCAGTGAAGTTTGAGAACCTTTGCCCTAGTCTGTATTTCATTTGTGTATATATGGTTGCCTGCTTTAGCCTTGTAAAAAATCTCTCATTTCATTTAATAATTAATAAATCCTTAGATAGTTTACTATTCAACTGGCTAAAAGCATTGTCTTTGGTGTGAGATCTAAGGTACAAAATGACCAGGGGTAAGTGACTGGTCTCTTGGGACTGAGAGCGACCTGAATATTTTGTGATCTTTTGTGTACAGCAACTAACTATCACTAAGTCCAGCTTGCCTGGGTGGCAAGATAGACTGGAATGCCCAACAGGACTGTCTGTGACTCCATGGTAAGATTGTTATAATATGTTAGGAATTCACACTTGTTACTGGGATAGAACATACAACTAGTTTGGGGTCTCTGCCCTGCTTCTTGACAGTCTGCCCTGAGGTTGGCACTCACGGCTGTGAGCCACTCTAGACAGTGTGACAGATGTCACCAGAAACAGTCACTGAAACAAAAATTGTATTGCATTTTTTGAAAGATACTTTGGAAATTTGAGAGAGAAAACAGAGCATTTAATCCAATCTGCTACAGTGTAATCTTCCTGCAACTTACCTTTAATTTTGAAATAGCAGGGTTCACAATGCACAGTATTTCTGTAAATCCAAATGCTGTCTCCTGCTTTCAGATCTTCCAGAGGTCTTTTGCACACTTCACACTTTAACACATAATTATATGCACAGTCTTATGTAAAAAACAAATCAAAAAAACTGTCTAATATTTATTTAAGCTCCATCACGTAAGCATCCAAGGACAGAGTTGTGGCCAGTAGTATTTTAGTGTCACTGAACACAATCTCTCCAAGGAATAGCAATCCTAGTCAGCACAGTCAAATTATTATTTTCATGTGGTGCCCAAGGTTCAGTACCTTCTGCTTTGCAAACTGTAGATTTTCCTCCCCAATATTCTTAATTCCCTTTTCCACTAGTGTGGTTCAGATAAGTGTGCTGTTTAACAATCTTGACCTTTATGAAATAGATAGCTGAAACATAGGAGCCACTTCCCAAAACACCGGCCATGCAGAACTGGTTCAGAAACTGAGCTCTGAGTGCGAGAGTGAGAGTGAAGGTGCATGCAGAAACACCACAAAAGGAGACAAAAAAGGCAGCAAGGAAGCACCAGACACAGAAGCACTGATAGTTTGCCACTGAGAAAAAACTAAAAGCGTTGACTAGAAAAGAGTTTGGAACTGTGAGCAATTAAATTATCCCCTGCTTGAGTCTTACTGTGTTCAGGGAAATGGGACTTTACATACATTTGTAAATAAACATGATTGCATGAAAGAAATACCTGACTCCATCATCAATTTCTCTCCTAATAGAGACAACCCACAAGATTCCCCATTTTGGCTAACTGTTCACATCAAAAGGGGTAACTTCACCTATGCTGTGCTGCCCAGCCTCACTAACTCCTACTAGTCCCTGGAAAATACAGCTCCTTCATAAGATTTCCAGAGCATAGGTAAAGTTCTGTGATATGTAGGGGATAAGACTGCAAGTTAATACAACTGAAGGCTTCCTTGCAGGATTAGTGGGTAGGAGAATCTGAAGCAATCCTGCTGGTTCCCTCACCACCCATGTGACCAGAAGGGGGGGAAAGAGGTGCATGGTACCTAGGCAAAAACTTCCCTCTCCCAATGCAGGCTCTGTTCTGCTCCTGGAGGCAGAGGTGCTAAGGCCTACACATTGTTTTATGATATATATAATATAATTCATGTTGTTCAGGATATATTTTTATTTCTATTTCATGGCAGGAAGTGAAACCCCTTCTTACCTTGAAGCAAGTTGAGTGACAGCAAATCTGTAAGGCATCTAAGATCATTTTGGAATCTATGCCCAGTGGCTTCCGGCAGTATGTACACATATCTTTTTCAATTATAGTCCTGTGGGTACATAATATAACATCAGCTGTCAGAAAAGCAGCTACCATTGAAATCAAGCGGGAGAACTGATTAATTTAGTATATTACTGTGGAAGGCCATTAGTATACAGCACATCAGTCAGGAATGTAATAATGATGCATCGATATTCCATGTTCTAATTAATGGTAGTGATGTATGCACTGCAGGGATGGGCAACCTGATTAATACATTTACCAGGTAGCAAGAATACTGACCTTATTTGGTGAGCCGAAAGATTCTAAATAGGAGTCAGAACGTATTCTGTTGCTGGCTCCCTGGGAGTGTGCACACTAAGGTACGCTAGTGTACCCAGCAGCTGGGAGGGTGTTGCTCAGCATAGGTAGACAGTATCTCTGCTCCAACTAGCACACTAAAATAGCAGTGTGGCTGCAACAGCATGGGTGGTGGGTCAGGCTAGCTACTTGAATATGTACCTGGGGGTCACACAGATGAGATTGTACTCGGGCAGCTGGCCTGAGCCACCATCCATGCCACTATGCCCACACTGCTATTTTTAGCACACTGGCTCAAGAAGTTGCTGTACAGACATACCTTAAGTGGAGGGAGCAGGGATGGAATTAGGAGATTTTAATGTCTCAGAGAAGCAATCCCAGCAATTTGATAGTTGGATTTAGACTCTCATTCAAGTGCCCAATCTTGCACTGAGTTTTGGTGCAGAAGCAGCTGGAAGCAGTTTCCTGCTCTCACTGCTGTGAAATTAACATGTGTACTGTTTGGATCATCTCAGTTCTCTCTACCTTTTCTTGTCATATTGCTCCCAATATTTTCTCTAGACATCCTCATCTGCTGCTGCTGCTGCTGCTGTGCTGGCTGCATAAATTGAACTAATTTTGCTCACACCCACAAAGGGCCGGTGCAAGGAAGTTTTGCGCCCTAGGCGAAACTTCCACCTTGCGCCCCCCTCCCAGGAAAGTCCACACAAACAGTTAGAGTGCAGCAGGCTAGTGTGAGGTAGATTTGCACCCCAGTTTGTCGCCAATTTACTGTTTGTATAGACAAGCCCTAATGTAATGTAACTTATAATGCAGAGCGCAAGGCCATGGAAATGGCAAGGTTCCATTGAAAGGCAGGCCTGTCTGAGTAGACAGTCTGATCACAATAGTGGTGGCTTCCACTGTGCTTGTTTGTCTGTAGATATGGGTGCTATTGTAAAATGTCAGTGTTCCTCGATAGCACACTTACCGATCAGAAGTAGAGTAAACAGTTTTGATAGACTTTCCAGTGACATTTTCTTTATATGCGTCATTGGGTGATTTGCTGTAATGCAGTGAATGATTCACAGTTAGCAAGCAATACTTTTGACTTTTCAAGGCTTTACTGCAATAAGGAAAATGTGCAGTTCATAAATGCTAACCCATACCCGAACCAGTGGTCACATGGTAAAAATAAATCGAGAGATGAGTTTTGTCTTTTTTTAACACTCAGTTGAGAAAATAAATCTCAGTTTAATGTAAATTAAAACAAAATACCAAGTTTTATGCTGTGCTGTTTTATAATTCCTTAGCATTTCAAACTGAAATCACAAACCCATCAAGCAAAATCTGAAATATGATATTTTGACTGCTTGTGATCTAAATGTTATAGATTGATCAGTTATAAGGTCAGAAGAGACCACCATGATCATCTAGTCTGACCTCCTTTATTACCCAGGCCAAAGGACTCCCCTGAATTAATTCCTGTTTGAACTAAAGCATATCTGTTAGAAAAAGCATCAGGAGCCAGAGAAATGCCACGTTTTTCCACCAGTGCTAGAAGAGCTGCCCTTTTAGTACTAGCCAATCACTTTTTGCTAAAATTGTGATATATCCCTAGAAGTACAGTGAGCACCATTAAAATATAAAGTTTTTCATTACAGAATGGTATGTCTAGTTACCACAGTAATTGTAAAGCTCCTTATACTGAGAACAGGAAATACTGTAGTAAATTTAACTATTTTGGGAGCTAAATGTTCAGGTTTTTTTAATAGAGCTTGTTCTGGCTACTTTACTGTCAAGAATAATTTCACTGAGCACAGCAATAACCATCAGTTGGGAGGCAGGTAAGAAAGTCAACCTGCCAAGCAAATTCACAGGTTTTGAACTTTTCTGAACTTACTTAATAACCCTATTTCCTTAGGACTACATTGGTACTACCATAAGGTAATAATTAGAGTTTGTATCACTGTATTTTAATACAGTTAAAAATAACTTTATAGGAGTGGTTACTACTTGTATTAGATGCCTTCTTTCAGAGAGTGTAAGGGTGGTTTTGTGATTAAGGCACTGATTGGGACTCAAGAAATCCTGGTTCCATGCCTAGCTGTGCCACCGACTTCCAGACTCTCATGGGAGTTCCACCATGGCAAGACATCTCTAATTTGCACTAGAAAATTCCACAGGAGCCCAGGTGGCAGAGGCTGCCCCAAAGGGATACAGTGAACTGCATCCCACAGTCTGCACTGACCATAACACTTTGCTCACCTAGTGCTACCTACTTTTCAGGTTGTGTTGGCTTTTAGGAGAGGCTGTGGTTGCCTTGCATCATTGCAACCTCTCTCCAGCGAGCTTCCCTCTACTGAGAAACCTGTGCCTTGCTTTACACCAGGGATCGGCAACCTTTGGCACGTGACACGCCAGGGTAAGCACTCTGGCGGCGGGGCCGGTTTGTTTACCTGCCATGTCTGCAGGTTCGGCCGATGGCGGCTCCCACTGGCCGCGGTTCGCCACTCCAGGCCAATGGGGGCAGCAAGAAGTGGCGCGGGCCGAGGGATGTGCTGGCCATCGCTTCCCACTGCCCCCATTGGCCTGGAGCGTTGCCGATCCCTGCTTTACACCAAGCTACCACAAACCAGGTCTGAATTTAGCTTGCCATGGTCTTTACTTTAATCACAAGTGGCCAAGTCTGAGAGGTTGCTATGCATGTGTAAACATCCATATAAGTCAGAGTCTCCTGTTCATCTCTGCATTTTTATATCTGTATTTTTCAGTTGTACCTGGCCTCTCTGAACTTCTCTCTGCTGTTCCAGTTGTTTCTCTCCAATCTGCTCTCCAACTACCTTACATTAATCTTCCCTATCTGATATTGGGATGTTATGATAGTTCAAACCTTAAAACTAAATCAGGGATGGAGATGTCATTATATGTACTATGCATCTGTGATGGGGTCTGCTTACCCCGCACTAACCCAGACAGGGTTAGGCCCATATTATTGACAGCGGAAGTCCCGCCTCCCCAGCAAGACTGGGCATGCTCCAAATGCTCTAGCACAGGGGTCGGCAACCTCTGGCACGCGGCTCGCCAGGGTAAGCACCCTGGCAGGCCGGGCCAGTTTGTTTACCTGCCGCGTCCGCAGGTTCGGCCGATCGCGGCTCCCACTGGCCGCAGTTCGCCGTCCCAGGCCAATGGGGGTGGCAGGAAGCCACAACCAGCACATCCCTTGCCCGCACCGCTTCCTGCAGCCCCCATTGGCCTGGGATGGTGAACCGCGGCCAGTGGGAGCCGCGATCGGCTGAACCTGCCGACGCGGCAGGTAAACAAACTGGCCCGGCCCGCCAGGGTGCTTACCCTGGCGAGCCGCGTGCCAGAGGTTGCCGACCCCTGCTCTAGCAGTATAAAGGGAGGAAACCCAGCTCATTCTGGGCTGGAGGCCGCAGGGGAAGAACCTGTCTGGGAAGCTCCTGCGGAGGGCCAGCCACAGCTCCTGACTACGCTGGGAATCAGAGCCTCCCTGGACCCACCTGCACCCCGGCGACTGGAGGGGCGACTGGCCCCGCCGACCACAGCAAACCCGACATCTCATGGGACACCTCAACGCAGACTCTGGTAGGAAGTGACCCAGGGAGGGTGATGGAGTGGTACCTCCCACCCGGGAAACCTCAGTGTGTTTCGGTAGGACCCCCGCACTGATTCAGTGGCAAGTTGCTACGCCACTGGTAGGGCTCTGGGTTGGGGCCCGGTGGAGTTGGGTGGGCCTGGGCCCCTCCACCGGGGCCGCCACACCCCTTGGTGGGCACCCCAGCTTTATAAACTCTGGCCGCTAGGCCATGCTGCCCTGACCCTAGGGGCTGCTTTATGGACTCTGGCCGGTAGGCCACGCTGCCCTGACCCTAGGGGCGTGGACCGTCACAGCCACGCTGCCCTGACCCTAGGGTGTGGACCATCACAGCATCCAGTACTCATCATAATTTTCATATTGGGTGCACTATGCCTGAAAATAACATTGTTTATGCTTAAACTGGTATTTTCAGAATTATTACATAAATAAAAACTATTGAGAAAAAATCTTTCCAGTACCTATTCTCCTCATATGTCCTGGTGTACACAACGTTGTCCTTTGGACTTGAGTAACTGGTCGAAGTTTTATTGCTGAAATACACAAACACATGTATACCTACATCTTTAAAAAAGATTAACTATATATATACAAAACAATCATGAGAGACTGTAAATAATAACAAGGATAATTCCTAAGCCTGAATTTCACTGGTTATTTTAGGCTCCAATCTTGCCCTCACAAAGTTCCAGGGAGCCTGGGGCCTCAGTCAGCAACTGAGTGCATGTTTTTTCATATGATAGCAGGAAACTGTTCACTACATATAATGGAAATGCACAAAAATAATGAACCTTGGAATGAAATCCAATCCCTCTTCCCCATCGAAATTCCATATTCGGAAGAATTGTTTTTAATTTCAATCCTGCCATTCTCTCCTAAATTTGCCACGTTGCTACCTGGTCTTGCAGTACCTATAGCAAAATACTTAGTACTCGTCTGAAGAATTAACTATGTAAAAACAGATAGAACAACATATGAGGACATTTCACTTAATTTAAATACTTTTAATTAATTAAATCTGGCTTTCTATTCACAGTGCCAGTAAAGGGTACACATTCTATCAAGTTTAAAGGGAACAACACTACATGCTGTAGCTCACTCTTTGCCTGCTATTATTGTTTTATTTCCATTACACTACTCAAAGCTAGTCACAATGTTACAAAAGCCATGACAACTGAGAAATTGTACACCAGCTGCAAAATGTTGATGAATGTGTGTGTTGAATATTTATTCTGAGTCCTGAAGTTATGTTTCTTTTCACTCTTGGCCAAATTGTCGCCCAGGCCTATGTGGCAATGCACAAGTGTAAGAGTAAGCAAGAACCCTCAGCATCCAGTTGCAGATGTAGGAAGAAGAGCAGGGACTGTACACCTGGTTCTTCCTTCCGGGTGGAGAGAACAGGGATGGGTGGAGCCTTGGCACCTCCCATTCCTCACTACTGAGTGGCATCTTGCACTGGTACGGATAAAGGTCAGTAGCAGAATTCTTCCACTCTCCTCCCTGACAAGGAGCAAGTGAAGACAAATTAGAGGATTGGGCCAAAAGAAACCTGATGAGGTTCAACAAGGACAAGTGCAGAGTCCTGCACTTAGGACAGAAGAATCCCACGCACTGTTACAGACTAGGGACCGAATGGCTAGGAAGCAGTTATGCAGAAAAGGACGTAGGGGGTTACAGTGGACGAGAAGCTGGATATGAGTCAACAGTGTGCCCTTGTTGCCAAGAAGGCTAACGGCATTTTGGGCTGTATAAGTAGGGGCATTGCCAGCAGATCGAGGGACGTGATCATTCCCCTCTATTCGACATTGGTGAGGCCTCATCTGGAGTACTGTGTCCAGTTTTGGGCCCCACACTACAAGAAGGATGTGGAAAAATTGGAAGGAGTCCAGCGGAGGGCAACAAAAATGATTAGCGGGCTGGAGCACATGACTTATGAGGAGAGGCTGAGGGAACTGGGATTGTTTAGTCTGCAGAAGAGAAGAATGAGGGGGGATTTGATAGCTGCTTTCAACTACCTGAAAGGGGGTTCCAAATAGGATGGATCTAGACTGTTCTCAGTGGTACCTGATGACAGAACAAGGAGTAATGGTCTCAAGTTGCAGTTGGGGAGGTTTAGGTTGGATTTTAGGAAAAACTTTTTCACTAGGAGGGTGGTGAAGCACTGGAATGTGTTATCTAGGGAGGTGGTGGAATCTCCTTCCTTAGGGGTTTTTAAGGTCAGGCTTGGCAAAGCCCTGGCTGGGATGATTTAGTTGGGAATTGGTCCTGCTTTGAGCAGGGGGTTGGACTAGATGACCTCCTGAGGTCCCTTCCAACCCTGATATTCTAGGATTCTATGATTCTAAGAGGACTGAAGGAATTATGGTTCAAAGTCACAGTTCCTTCTCTTTATTCCTCCTAGGGATGTGAAGTTATGGACTGCCACTTACACAGGACCGTGTTTAAAGGCACAGTCTAGCCCTGTGTTAGTAATATGGTTGTGCTGTTTGCTCCTGAAGAGTGACTATACTCATTTTCATGTTTAAACAGAAATATCACATCACTGGGGCTTTCATTTCCTCATCCAGAGTGTTCTTTCATTCAGGCAGAATGATACACTGTTTATTTGTTGTCAAAAGATTTTTAATCATTTGATAATCCTGTTATGACTTTGTGCAGAAAAACATGTTATTTCTTATTTTCACCTGCTTTCCTGCTACCCTTCAATAAGTGGCAAGTTGGTACTTTCTCCAAGCTTCCAGGGCATAAATTTGGTCAGTTTTCACTGAGATTTACAATACTAAGTGTCTGTAGTTACAGATCCTAGCTAAAGGAAGAGACTCCAGCACTGAAAGGGAAGCATCTTTTAAAAAAATCTATTTGCTTCAGCCTGTGCATGGCCTGTAAGGCAGAAAACTCAGTACAGTTCTGCCGAGAAAGGTGAGAGATGACACAAGGTGTCTCTGCCCACCATGTGCCTTGGAGCAGTGTAACCTGGAGGTTCTATCCATAGCAGCATGGAAGGAGGTTTCTGGGTGGGGCAGAGAGTGTAAGGGCACAGCCAGTAAATATATCCTTTGTTTCTCTTGCCACTCCACAGGCTGGTGGGAGGATTCCAGTCTCCATGGAACTTTCACGCATAAAGGCTGTTTGCCTGGATTTTGTGTAAGGAAAATGCTTGAGGCATTATTTATTTAAACTTTGTAACTCATTAACTACCTGGATCCTCTGTTGTCATAAGAGTAGTTTGTGTCAGATCGGTTATTTGGAGCACTAGCAGAATCAGAGGGTTGCTCAATTGTCCTAAAAAAACAATGACAAGACAAATATTTATGACACAAAGTATATTTTTAAATCATGCACAGTCAGACCACTTTCAGTGACACTTGAAGGCACAATGTGGCCCTGTGTTACTAACATTAGAAAGTGAACAAGAGACATTTTTTCTTTCCTTTTTTTTTTAAAAAAAGGGTGTGAATTTAGCGGTAATGAAATGTGGCAGATTGGCAGCCCAGCAGATTAAATCGTTCTGCATTCCCCCAGACATGTCAAGCTGTGGTGGCAGCAACCATGCAAGTTTTCTCATACAACTTCTATGGTGACCTGGAGGGACCATCTGTAGGTTGTGAGCCAGTTGTTCGGTGTCCATCCCCAATCAGTGCCTGTCAACTCTAATGAGGGTGGTGACAAGGTTGCCAATTAGTGTTTTGTGGTGGTGGTTTTGTGATGTGGACATTTATCAGTTGGCAACTGGACTAAGACCTCTAAATAAAGGATGGGCCAAAATAAGAACCATTTTATTCACCCCCCAACTCCTAAACTTTGGAAAGGGTTATTCAGCTGAAGACAACCCAAATCCAAACTGATCTTAGTACTGTGGGTCTATTTTCTGTCTGAAGTAGTCCTGGCTCTAGTTTGCTCATCACACACCTCCATCCTTTTGTCCAAGCCCACTCCCTGGCACATCCACTCTCACAACCTGTCCAACGCTCAGTGATGTCACTTACCTGGGGAAGGGGCTTGGTGGCTTTTACCAACTACTCCTCCTTGTTTAATTTCAGGGAGTCCTTATCAGCCATTTCAGGGGGCTCACTGAATGCTCCCTAATCCTTGAAGAAGCTAATAAGGAGTTACCACCTAGCCCTCTTGCCCTGAAGACATCAGGAGCGTGAAAGCTATACAGACCATTACCCACACTAAAACAAGACATCTGCAGGTATGCGGTCAGCAAGGATAGGGGCAAGAAGAATCCCTTGTGGGTCTGTGAATGAGGGCAACAGGGGAAGAGGGAGAGAGATGGGGAGAGTGGGGGGATAAAGAGGCTGTGCTTCCACCAGACAGGGTGCACAAATACATACACAAAATCTGAAAATGAGGCCACTAAAGAAACCAAAAGGCCACAGAACCTCATGCCAAGATGACAACAGCAGCTAGTTTGGTATGGAGATGTTGGAAAGGAAAGTTTATCACAAGACCTGTTGTGGCAAGGGGATTGTGTGGGGATACAATGCTGTGGGTCTTGTTGGGGCCCTCTGTAGACTTGGATGCACATCCAAACTTTTACATGTTTTTCTTACTAATTGAATGCCAAACTCTGTAAGGTTCCCATTAATAGTTTTCATTTCTACTGTCAAATTGTTGTGTTGATGGTGGGGTTTTTATATGTTATCTATATTTCTGCAATGTTGGCAATGGATTTTTGGATACATATTACATTTTAAATGGGGACTTTAAAATACCAGCACAGAACAGATATACAGATTTTGACAACAAAAAATAAATAATCTATATTGGGGTTATTTTTTTTTTAAACTCGAGTTTTGTTTCAGTTCAGGAACAAGCCACATGGAAAACAGAGTCTAAAGAACATGTTTTGGTGTAATACGGTGATGGGTGCATTAGAAATGACTAGTTAGAATTAGATAGACACACCAAGCAGCACCAGGATTCCTGTATAAGTATCCCAGTTTCCTAGAGTTTTCATGGCTGTAAACAGGACATTCTACAGCAGCATAAAACTTAACCTCATCAACCTAATAAAGTGATTTAAATAGGAAATGCTAACAATATTTATGATTTTTTTTTACAGTGAAGCTCAAACAAAAGGCCACTATAACCGTATGTCAAAAGCTATAACTCTGCTATAAGTTACATTCAGAGAGAAAGTGATAACCATGAGCCTGAACACTGGTTATTTTGCCTGCTGTTTGATTTGTTGCAGTGAGATTGCCAAGGTCTGGATTCTCCACTAAATGAATCTTCCTCCATTTCAGTGTTTTACATGCACAGCATGTAGCACGAAGCAGTGCCCTCCATTGTGCCTCAACCCTGATGAGGCAGAGCTACTTTAAGAGCTGAGAGAGAAGTTCATTCTCTATATACTTTCAGTCTTTGCCTCTCTGATGAGACTGCTAGCCAGGGTAGCATCTTGATGGGGACTTTTGTGATGTGAACACCTTTATATTAAGAAAAGGATTGAAATTATTACTTTACTGAAATGACAAATCCTTCTTAAATACTTAGCATGGGGCGGTCCATTTAGATATAAAGTTTGATGAAAGATTCTCTCTAAATGAAGACAAAATACCATGAATGTTTTCCCTGAAAGACTGACTGCTAAATTCAGTTTCATGAAATGAATCAAGACTTCAACAGCTCAAGTGACCAGGAATCCTAGAAGCATTGATGTATACTTTAAACTATCAAACACCTTAATACACCTACAAGTACTTCTTTGTGACACAAAGATATTTGCATGCACTAAGGGGAGTAACGTATTCTGACTTTTTAAAAAAATAAATAAATACAGCTATATATTAATTATATTAGGCAAATTTATAAATAAATTTATATGTGTTTCTAAAGATCTGAAACGTTTACATGCTTACATTGGTAAGGAACATTCCCATGCACAGTATTGCACAGGAAAATGCTCCATCACTACAAACCATTTTAATTTTCAATGAATGTAAGACAGAGCTATGAATTAAGTCTCACCGATTTTTATTTTGCTCCACAGGAGCCTTTACTTCAATGAGCTCATCAAGATTTTGGCCTCTGTGAAAATGAAATATACCTTAGCGTTAGTCAAAATTTTCAATTCAGCTATAAATTAGCCATAAGGATGGAATCATAGAAGATTAGGGTTGGAAGGGACCTCAGGAGGTCATCTAGTCCAACCCCCTGCTCAAAGCAGGACCAAGCCCCAACTAAATCATCCCAGCCAGGGCTTTGTCAAGTCTGACCTTAAAAACCTCTAAGGAAGGAGATTCCACCACCTACCGAGGTAACCCATTCCAGTGCTTCACCACCCTCCTAGTGAAATGGACTTACATTTTAAAAAGGAAGAAAGCATAGAATTTTTCCACAAGTAAGAGATTGCTGACTACACTGCATCATTGTCCTGGTTGCCTGACAAACACTACTTTCCAGGAGAGAGTCCCCCATCTTTACTATTTATTAAAGCAGATGTTTGATGAGCATTTTGAGTTTCAATAATAGAAAATAAAATCCTCTGTAATATCTATATTGAATTATTTCCATTTACTATCTTGTATTTATTGGGAAGTTAAAAAGAAATTAACATGGGTTTTACTTTAATAACCTAGACCAAGTCAATTAATTGTTAGTTTTGACCCCTGTAACCACATTTACTGAAATAAACCCTCAGTAACAAGACTCACACTTAAGCAGCTACCCAACTACAAACCCTTTTAAAATATGAGAGAAACCTCACTACAGGCCTTGCCTCTTATTTTTCTGTGCAGCAATATTTACAACAGTGAGATCATCAAGGTCTTTCCCTCTGTGAAACAACAAAAATAGAGTGATGTTAAAATATTCTGCTTGATTATAAAATTGGATATAAATAGGATTTCTTTTTTAAAAATGAAGAAAAACATGCCCATTCCCCAGGAAAAGAATGAATACTGAATACGTTTGTTAATAGTTCACAAATAGTTATGCCAAATTGTTATTGATAGTCACAAAAATATGCTTAATTTTCCATTTGCAAGAGGAAAGTTGTACAATTCTAATGCTTCCCACAGAAGTATTCCCTTTTGTGGACCTAAATATATGAAAACTATCAAATGATTTAGATTCCTACTCTACATTATATGTGCCAGTGAAAGGAGAAATGAAGTTTCTGAAGAATTCTGACTAATTCACAGTCTTCTAGGGCATAGATTTCTGTTTCTAGCATTAGTTCACAAAGATAAGAAATATTGTTACCATTAAAACTAAAGAAGCTTGCATTCTGTTAAGGAACTTTTGAATAAATATACATTTGTCCAGTTAGTGTGTTTTTTGGAATGACAGAAGTTATCTGCTGTCATATTTGATGACTGAGGCTTTTTTTAAATTTCCATCCTTGGACTAAAAATGTAAGCATTTAAAAACTAACAAAAATAGAATTAAAAACATTGATTCTTTCCACTTATACTATTACATTATTATACCAATAAATTATGGTAGATTTAAAGCTGTGCTGTTCATCTTATGTTGTGAAGTATTTTAATACCACCTTCCTTAAATTAATATGAAGAATTAAACCCTAATATATTACTGTATTACAAATACAACACAATTACAGTTTAAATATAGAGAAACACTTTCTCTTTTACAAGTAAGCTTAAACAAGTAGCTGAATTTTAATATAAGACTTTTCTTTTGACTTTAAATAACTTTCTCTTTCTCTACTGACATGAAAAATGGAACAATATGTAACCAGCTGTAACCAGTAAAACAAAAGGATAAATCCTTTCTAGGGCTGCAGGCAGGGCTGGCTCCAGGCACCAGCCCAGCAAACAGGTGCTTGGGGCGGCCAAGGGGAAGGGGCGGCACATCGGGCTGTTCCGCGGCAATTTGGCGACGGGTCCCTCTCGGAGGGAAGCACCTGCCGCCGAATTCCCGCCGAAGAAGAAAGTGGCACGGTGGAGTTGCCACTGATCGCAATTGTGATCGCGGCTTTTTTTTTTTTTTTTTCCCGCCACTTGGGGAGGCAAAAACCCTGGAGCCGGTCCTGGCTGCAGGTGGGGAGTAAAACCATAAAGTTAATTTCGCTCCACCTAGCCAGTTAGCTCTGACTACAAACTTCTTTTTTAGCTTGTTTGTTAAAGTTATTCTTTGTGGACCAAGAAGATTCTAGTTTGGATTTCACTTTGATGTGGAGGTCTCTCACATAGTTCAGCCTGCAAAGGGGAACATAGTTAACTGAGTCTACTCATAGTAGCCTAATCCTTCAAAATGATGGATGCTTCCTAAGAGCCACTGAGCACCTCAACTTCCAATTGTGTCAGTGACATGCAGGCCCAGATCCACAAAGGGACTTGGGCATTGTGATGCTGTGGATATCCACTGTGAACAAATAATTAGAGTCACTGGGCCAGAGACAGAATGTCCAATAGTTGTTAGGACACCCATTGGGGAGACAGGAGACCTAGTGTCCAGTCCTCCTGCTCCAATGACTTTTTACCCTCAGAGGAACTGCTTCAACTGGAGAGACTGAGGTAACATCAGAATATCCCACCTCTCAGTGGTTAGAGCACTCTCCTGAGAGGTGGGAGATTCCTGTTCAAATCCTGTGTCTCCCTCTGCTGGGGACTGGAGTGGAGGGGGAATTAAACTCCCACATCCCGGGTGAATGCTCTAACCACTAAGCTAAGCATTATCAGGTGGGCACCATGACCTCCATCTCCTTCTAGATTTTGAATGGGACTTGATCCAGTAGGCAGCCTCTGAGCACACCTACCAGATTGGGCCCTGCACACAAGTTAGGCGGAGGATGCTTATCTTTCCCCAGTTCGTGGATCGCTCTGAGGCTTAGGTGGGAGATGGTATCTGGGTACCTAGAGGGAAGTGGCAGTGTGCATGCTCAGAGGCAGAAAACTTCTACCCTGAATATTTAGGCACTGAGTGAGTTTAGGCATCTACAGGGTTCAGCAGGAGTTTTGTGGATCACAGTGGAGGTTAAAACTGGAATTTAAACACTTAAGTACCTTTGTAGATACAGGCCTCAGTGTCTCTCAGGCTCTGGCCCAATGTGAAAGCTACATTTCCCTTTAAATTAAAATTTGGACTGGGTATAGTAGCACTGATGCTCAGGGAGTTATAACTATGCCCAGACTCGGGGTGGGGGGTAAAATAATGGGGTTACATCATAGCTATAAACTTAGAGCATCACTGTAACATAGCGTAATCCTTGTAAGTGTAGGCAGAATTTGGGTCCTAAGTGTGGAGATCATTGCATAGCTCCTACTAGCAAAGTAGTGTGGCAGCTTCCTGTTAGCTCATTCCATAAAACGGTTTATGGACAACAAGGACCTTGGTCTGAATCTCACTCTATTGACATTGAGGTCCAACACACAAGTAAGTCCCTTTAGAATGTGGGGCAATTTATTAACTGCTTAACTCTGCTCTGTCTCTAGCAAACACCGCTATTCTGAGTTCTTCCAAATTTTGTTTAATCCCTTACAAAATATATATCTAAAATTCTATAGTTCTATTGGACACTGATGAACTCTGAGGCAGCTATAAACATGCATGGATAGTGCCAAGGATTCACATACACACACACACACACACACACACACACACACACAAAAAAGCCTCCTGGGATGAGGTGCTGGAACAATTTGTATAGTGGGGGTGCTGAGAGCCATTGAACCAAACTGTAAACCCTGGATATAATGGAAACCATTTCAAGCCAATGGGTACAGCAGCACCCCCAGCACCTGGGTGTTAACTGATTAGTTAATAGTACATAAGTGTTATTTCATCATTGCTATTATTTTCATTCTAATGCTATCCTGTACTTCTGAACAGCTGGTGCTACTTTTTAGTCCTTTAAGGACTTTATGGATTTTAATATTAGTCTTTTTTCAAACTCCAATAGTTATACACTACCAACTGCATCAGAAAAATAGAAACCGAGATGCTTCCAAGACTTACCCCTTGTTATTTGTGTGAGTTGTGGGATTTTTTTTGAGATTATCAAGATCCTGGCTCCTATAAAAGATAAAGCAAAACCAGAGCAGGTCACAGTCAGTACATACAACTGTCCATTAGCTAAAATTAAGGACTTGCTTAAAGTAAAGAGGTTATTGACACATTTTTCAAGACAGATAGAGTCCAATTGATGGCAAAGTTGAAAGCCTACATTGCTAATTCAATGATATATAACCAGTAAATACATACCCTTTCAGGTATTTCCATTTGACCCGAGCAACACCTGATTATGTTTTAGAAACAACCAACTACACCTAACGTATGAGTCAAAAGGGTAAATGCCTTCTTAGCACTCATAATCATGATTAAAACACCCCTACATCAATAACTTTTTAAAAATTGCATGCCTTTTAGCCAGCAATGAACTTTAAACCATGAGATTACTGAATCATAAAATCAGCAGAATACTACTATGATGTATGCAAGAATGAGTCCCACTGAGAAAAAAAAACATAGCATAAACTAGAAGAAGCTAATCAGCATTGGTTTATACTGAAGACCAGTCACCCCTTTGGACCACCAGGATTCTGATTTCATTCTCACTGTGTTGGTGGGACAGCAAGTCCAGCTATGACCTGGGGGACATGTTAATTGGATAAACCCACTCATGCTAGACCCTCTAGTCTCTAGCTGGCAGACAACACTTCCATTGTCTGACATTTCAAAATTTAAATTTACTCTCTGTAAAATTACAGCTGGTTGGAAAACACAATTTCTGTTCTATGGAAAATTCTCACATGGCAAAATGTATTTTCATTCCAAATAGGAAAGAAAAGCTGAAATTTTAATATTTCTTGCAGAATGAAAATTCCAAACAAATTCTGATTACAGAGCTATTCAAATATTTAGTTTCAGTAACATTGAATCACTTCATTTCAAAAATGTTGAAGCAATATAAAATAATGTAATATATTATAATAATTTCCTATTTCAACATGTGTCTGCAAAAACGTTTCCATTTAAGTAAACTGCATTTTCTAATGTAAAATTTTTGGTCAAAAACTTTTTTAACCAGCTCTACCTAAAATCAATCCTAACATTGCCTGGACACTTTAAGTAGGTTAATATCTTGTATCATTGATTTGTTAAGGAAATGAGAGATGGGTTGGAAGTATAAAGCTGTTCCCACTACAGTACCACTGTGACTTCCTGTAGAGCCCAATCTCATTCTCTTAGTGCATAGTATTGCATGTGTCTCATTACTTGAAATTCCAATAGCTGCACATTAAACAGTTCTATCTTCAAACATCATTTAGCAAAAGATAAAGACAAAGGGCTTTGCAAGATTTCCCCTTGTCTTTTGTCAGCTGTGGGATTCACTTTGAGATTACCAAGATCTTGTCTTCTTTAAGGATCAAACAAAATTACCATGAGGGAGTCAGAGGGCATTCAATATCAATGGTCTAACATTACGTACGAGCTATTAATAAATATGTAATCTACATATTCTTCTAGAATTACTGATACATTTAAATTTGTTATGTTTGTAATTCTGATATATTTATGGCAACTAACACAGTGTTGCCAACTCTCACTATGTGATCACAAGTCTCATGACATTTAATGGTTTTCTTAAAGCTTCAGATCCTGGATTCATTTGATTATGTGAGAATCTCAGCTTTCATTAAAAGAAAAGTAAGTTTCTAGCCCCTGGTTGTAGAGAAATGCTTGAAAACATAAACCCTAAGGCTCAAAAAAGAGAAGGCGGATTAAAAGAATAAAAAATATATTATTTTTAAGCCAATCTCATGATGATGCTCTCCCGCCCACATAGCTACCACTGCTCGTTTGGGACGGTTTAATTATGCTGATAGCTGTGCTGCTGTAAGTCTCTAGTGTACACATAGCCCTAGTTGTTTCTAACTCACTTAGGGCCTTATCCAAAGCCTATTGAAGTCAATGGGAGTCAGGCACCTGTTACATCTTGTCTTAATTAAACCCTGACCCTGGAATTGAAGACATGTCAAGTGTCACAGATTTCATGTGACACTAATGTATGTAGGCAGACCTTCACGCATTCCTGCATCCCAGAATGAATGTTACACATTCACCTGGGCTCTAGAAAGCAGGAGGACTTGGACTGCTGCCACCACAAGGGCTGCTGTGGTGCCTGATGAAGCATGCAGATGGCCTCTCTGCCTTCCCCTTTGGTTGCTTTCAAATTGCCCTGCAGTTTCTCAGACATGAAGAGCAACAGAAAGGGGAAGAGGTAGCATTGGTGACATGACATGAGTGCCCCACAGGCAGGAAAGGTGAGGGGCTTCTGGGGATGTATGAAGTGACAGGAACCATGGGGGCAGTTGGGAAACAAGACAGGACCTATGGGAGGGTGGGAAGACAGGGGACAGGGTACTGGGGAGGACAAGGGAGACAAGGACTACAGGGGGACAGGAAGTAAAGGAGGAGCAGGAGCTGCTGAAGGGAGGAAGAGCGAATGGGGGAATAGAATGGGTGGACAGAATAGGGACGGGGGCCTGGAGGAGGAAAGCAACTAATAGTGCTAGTGCCACCAGGTTGCCAACTCATGATTCTATCTGCATCTCCTGATATTTAGTGTTTTTCTTAAAGGTGCAGCTCCTGGAGTCATGAGATTACATAAGACACTCAGTTTATCCCCACCATTGCTTTGTGACATAATCCCTAAAGACAGAGAATTGGATGGTTTTTTTTTTTTTTTTTTTTTAAGTATTCAAGAATATAGTGTGTGTGTGGGCGGGAGAGGGAATAGGACATATATGACTATTATTTTCCATATAGCAGTGATTCTTAAACTGTTCTCCAGGGGGAGCTTGCTGGTCACATGATTCCAACTCTCCTGCTTGTTTCAAAAGGCTAAGTAACATAAAAAGCCAGCTAAAGCAAGATTAAATAGTTTCTGACTGTTACTTTTCCATGTAATTACTTTAGTTGCCACACCAATGTTATTTGATCATCAGTAAGAGACAAGTTGGTCTGAGCAATCAGGAATGTTCCAAGAGACAGTTTCACTATTAAGATGAAGGATAAAGTTTTCAATAATGCCTAAGTAACTTAGGATCCTAAGTCCCATTGACTTTTAAAGAGACTTAGAGCTCGTCTACACAGTGCTGCAGTGTGCTCTACAGGGGGTATGAACTGCAGAGCGCTCTAACATGTTGCACTCTAACTGCCCCATGTAGACCCTGCTGGCACAAACTAAAAAGGTGCCTAGTTTGCGTTGATGTGATCCTATTAGGAGCCTAACTCACTTAGATGTTTTTGAAAATTGTACTCAAAGTCTGCAATATAAAAAATTTTGGGGACTCCTGCCTTATAAAAATTGTATCACAATTTACAAACAACTGTATGTTGGCCCTACCTTGTAGTTCTTTCTGTTGTAATTCTTCTTTCAGCAACAGATGTGCCAGGTTTTGGTGGAGATACCTGCCTATGAAAAATTAAATGCTATTAATATAGTTATATGTTTTATATAAATACATACAAGCAGCTGCTCCAAAGAAGTTCAATATAACACCCAAACTGCTACAGCTCTTCCTGTGTTAATATTAGAGTCAAATGTTACAAATAATCCAGTGTTTTCCTATCAAATATTGCGTAATTGGTAGGGAAGTTAAAAATATAAACAAAATAGATTGAAATATTAAATTAATACATATTCAAGAAACTTCTATCTAGGTACTTATAGAGCTCAAAACACTATATTGTCTGGGTATCATAATGCAGTATTTAAGAATAGCACAAAAGTAGAAATCAAAGTGGGCTTTGTTCTTGCTATTCTAAGGGCTGGCCACGTATAAACTGAGGGGGTTTTTTCTTGAAGTCACAGCTTTTCTATGTTTGAGTGTTTTTCCTAGTGGCTGGCATTTCTCTGTTAATGGGAAAGAAAGAAACTGCATTAAAAACACTTCAGATTTTCAACCCTGGTTTAGGTAAATTTCAATATGCATTTTAAAATTCTTTCCAGGTAAACATTGTTTGTTTTAGCTAACTTATACTTCCAGAGAGTGTCCAGAAATTTCAGCTAAAGATAAATTCCTTCAGATAATTTATCCTTTATTCTTCACCAATGCTCCCTTAGAAATCTTCACCTTAGTACACTCAGAGCAGACCACTCCCATAGAAGGTAGGTGAGATCAGGGTGAGAAGGAGGATGTTTGCGGGGAATGGCAGTCTGGGCTAAGAAAAGAAACAGATCACCGAAATGCCATTTCTCTGGTAGGGTGAGTTAATTATTTTCATCTGGAAATCATGACAATAAAATAAAATAAACTTACCGCAACTCTCAGACAACTTCCAATGTTTTAAATTAATCATAAATTTACTCCGCCGTTTATATTTTAAATAACTACCTCCTCAGCCAACTGCATTTTTTTCCTTATAAGCTATTCTCAATACACTGGGGAATAGAGTGTTGATTGGCTTGGGGAGGAGGGTGTAATTTCATTTCCTGTCTAAAGGGACATGAACAAAAAAAGAGAT
Organism: Emys orbicularis; assembly: GCF_028017835.1. Classification (NCBI taxonomy): domain Eukaryota; kingdom Metazoa; phylum Chordata; order Testudines; family Emydidae; genus Emys; species Emys orbicularis. The sequence goes on from NC_088683.1 coordinate 286,813,628, forward strand.
ACTTCTCCTGTAATAAAATATGAGTTCTACACTATATGTACCCATCCTGTCAATTACTCTGATTTATAAAACAAAGTTGAAGAATCCTAATAAATTATATATGTTGTGATCTAACTTCTGATGTGACTGATCTGTTTGGCTATGCTTTTTGGTTCTCCTGGAACAAAGACTTCTTCCATAAAATGTAACCTGGATAATATATTAAATTTTACACAGGTAACACTTCCTTAATTCTCTCTCTCTCTTTCATGCTGCATCTGTTTGGCAAGATTAAAGTAAGTAATCAAGACTGGCATCTTGCAAATTCCTTCAGTTAGGGCAACTGGCTGTCTGAAGGGAGTGGTAATAGGATATAGATCCTTTAGGTCACTGGTTCAGATACCCCTCAGGTTAAGAACAACTACAGTTAAGATTTTATGGTTATTTATAAAGACACATAACATAATGACTTCAATGGGATTACCTGCAGGACTAGTTGGATGAATCAGCATTTGCAAGACCCAGACTGTCTGCAATGAGCTTTTTCTTAAAAACTCCTACAGTTGCCTGATGAAGCTAGCTACACCTACGGTAGCAACAATGTACTGTAAAGCATTTGCCAGTGTTCATGCCACCATCTGATCTAATCTCTCTCAGAACAAGTCTGGCAGCCTTTTACTGTAGTGCTTTCACCATTTCTACCACCAGTGTAGCTCCACCCGTGGCATGTAACAGTGAGAGACTGAGAAAAACCTCAGTGTAAACACTGCTTAAATTAAGATGTAACTTGCTGAGTGATGATTGCAAGTGCTGAGGCATTCCCTCCCTGAAGTTCCCAGCCAGCTCGGCTCTTCTTCTGAGCTGTCTCTACTCTAGGACTCCAGACATTCTCATTCTCACTCAGGACTCTGAACTTTCTTTCCTTTGGGCTCTCTCCCATTAATAACTCCCAATGGCAGATCACCATACTAGGGCACCCCTGGACTGGAACATTTAGTAAGTCAGTTACCCTGTTACACTCCCAAAGAGAACAGGAGTGTCTGTGGCCAGAGCTCCCAAACCCCTCTGTATCAGTTCATGGGGGACAACTACTGCACCTGTAGAAGTCTGGCAGAACCCATCCAGCTGGTGTGTGCAGCTGCATAGTTCCCAAAGGAATTCTCACGGAGTTACCCAGAATGCCACCATGGATTCTCATTGCTGCACAGCCCTTTTACACAACACCTGCAAATAGGCTGCGACTTTAAATATTACATTACCTTTTTTTTACCACTTCCACAGTGGTAAAGCTCTGCTTGTGTTAGCACATCCTTCAATACAAAGGTGAAAACTATTCTGGTCCAGCAAGCCAACAGCCACAATAATTTTAGAAGACTTGCTGTCATTAAGAGATAAGCCCCTCAGGTCTTAAGTCAGTCACTATGCAACCAAGAAAAGGTTGACAAAACCCTTGAATACACTGACACTTCAATACTGAAGTTGAGCTAAAGCCTCAAAAGACATCTCTGTCCTAATAACATCAGCATTGTAAAGGGCAGTTTCAGGTCACAAAAACAACTACAAATTGCCAGCTGGAACATCCAAATTCTGGATCAAAAGGAACCGCACCCTGAAACATAGTAAGTAATTCAGGATTTGCATTGTACAAAGATTGACATAACAGGCCTTTCTGAGCATTGATTGACTGTCCAGGACCCCTTCAACACTCCTGTAACAGACTTTGTGGTCTGTAAATGAGAAAGAAAAAGTAAGTCGAGAAAGGAATGGCGTTTATTCTGAATTGGGGTGCGTTTTCGTTCCTGTTGCAATCCAGACTAATCAATGCCAGGTTTCTTTCAAAGGAGCCCTCATTTAAGCCTTGCACCAACAGAAGCCAAGGATGACGAAATTGAAGAGGTCTGCAGCCAACCGTGAAAACCCATTTATACAGTGCCAAAACACAATGTGCTGCATAGCACAGAGAATTTCAGAGCTAAATGCAGAGGCAAAGTTGTTTAGAATGTTTTGAGGGGATGTGGACTGGGAAAGATCACTGAAGAAAGGACAGCAATTCATTCAGTTCTGCTTTGAGGATAAGTATGATCTTGTAAACACTACAAGAAATAATGCATTTGGATCTCTTCACATCAGCTCTGCAATGGCAAATCATTTATATCATTGAACAGAAGAGATGTAAACCAGCACTGCTAACTTTAAAACTCTATTGGGTGCCATGTATACTAGAAATGAGGTTCAGAATCTCTCACTCAGCCTCTTAAGACACAGAACTCCAATCCTGTTCTTAAGAAAGAAAGAAAGAAAGAAAGAAAGAAAGAAAGAAAGAAAGAAAGAAAGAAAGAAAGAAAATACATCTGAAAACTCAGGCTATTGCTAGATTTTAAAAGAGCAAATATAAGGATTAAGCACCAAGAATAGCTTTCTGATGTCCAGATTAAAGGTTACAAGCAAAACAAAAGCACCTGGGGTTAGCATAGAGGAATCCACAAGCCATAAAGAAAAAAAATAGATAAACCTAATTGAATCTTCCTAGACATTTCCTGATCTACTTACATATCTGGGGTTTCAAATGAGTAGTTTCTAGGTATGATACTGATGGTTTTTCATACCTGGCTCAAGCTCTTTACAACATAACTGCTGCCCTGTCCCCCTCTCACCGGGAGAACAATCACAGACAAAGGGGACGATTTTTCTCAATTTTAAAAGGTTCTAGCCTTCCCATTGGCTCTTTTGGTCAGGTGCCCGCTCACTTCCTTTTACCTATGCATAGTAGTAAGACTTTTAACCCAGGTAAAGCAAGTAGAGAACAACTACTAAGAGGGATTTTATAGCTAACTGGCTGGCTGGGTGTCCATAAAAGGGAGCTATCTCCCCCCACCCTTCATTTATCACACATTTCATATTAAATGAGATGACTATGGAAATGAGGGACCACTAGCTAGACAGAATCAAACCCCATGATTTCTGAAATCGTGGCATTACATTTCCTTTTGAAAAGCAGTGGTTAGGGCAGCTTGAATAATGAAAAATGATGAAAACACCTGCATAAAATAGGCAATGGAAAGCTGGAGCTTGTGGTCTTGTCCCCCACCCCCATCTCCCTCCAAGACGAAAGTTACTTAGGAAGACTACTCTGTGAAGACTTGCTCTCAAAGTATCCACCTTCGTCCACATACACACCACTGAAACTTCTTACTCAACCCGCGTTTACTACACAGCCTGCAAAAAAGACAGGTTTAATAACCTCTGCAGTGTTTACTGTACTCCTACAGTCTGACAGTCATTAAAGTTCAAGGCAGCAGCAGCCAGCATGACAAGAGGCAATTTGGCATCTGAGTAAGATCTCTATCCAAGTTTTATAAGGCCCTCATGACCATAGTGTCTGAGCACCTTCTCAAATACTCCAAAACAACTTGTGAATTTTAGAACTGATTAATAATTGAAGCTATTCTGTTATTGATTCATTATATTCTATTTAAACTCTTTGTGGCAATCCCTTCATTTATTATTTTTAACACACTGGCACCAATTCGTCCCTGGTGTAATTCAGATTAAGTCAGTGGAGTTGCATTAGGGTTGTATCTGGCCCAGTGTATCCAATACTGATAGATGCTTTTAGATAGGTTTCACTATGGGTGGACTTTATGCATAGTCTTTACCTAACCTAAGACACATAAGTTGCTTGCCTACTGAAGGACATCATTAATAGATGGTTGAATAAAATTATACTGGGAACCTTGAGGATGATTTAAAATAGACAAACTGTATCGCCTGTTGAACATACTGCTTCATGCAGGTTTTGAAGTATTTGCAACTAACAGAAGAGTAACTTGTGACAGGTGCTGCAATTACCTAATATAATAAAGTTATTGCTCAAGGCAAAGGGCAAAATAATCCTCTTGGCACATCACTGAAAGGGGAACATCACACAACCAACAGGCAGAGGATAGTGATAACACAGCATGAAGAAGATCCATCACACAGATCTGAAGGAAAAAGTATGTCTATACATATTTCCTGTATTATTTATATACCATCATATGGGTATAAGATGGTAAGGCCCCTGCCCTGAGGAGCCCACTATCTAAATTATACATAATACACACAAATAAGTTTTAGACACAATGAGGGAAAATAAAGCCCCAGGAAGAGATGCAACATAAAAGATTAGATGACTAGAAGGGTTAGTTTTCAGTTTTAATTTTTTCAGTGTTAAAATATATATAATTTTAAAAGGATATATCTAAATTGAAATTACTTACTTTAGTCATGTCAAGCACATGCTGAATGAATGTGAGAGTTAAGGAAACGTTACTAACGTAATAAATAAATATATCTTCCACGTTATAGTTTGAGGTAGAAGTGCTGCAGTAGTAGAACCATAAAGTATAGCTGAATGGATTAGACATTTACAAAGCAAATCAGAACATTCTTATATCCTCAACTGTAATTATCAACAGCCTATGTTAATTAACCTACTTGGATGTTTATAAGTTAGAGTAGTAACTGAGGCCTGGTCTACACTAACCCCCAAATTCGAACTAAGGTACGCAACTTCAGCTACGTGAATAACGTAGCTGAAGTCGACATACCTTAGTTCGAACTTACCGCGGTTCAGATGTGGTCCACACGCGGCAGGCAGGCTCCCCGTCGACTCCGCGGTACTCCTCTCGCCGAGCTGGAGTACCGCAGTCGACGGCGAGCGCTTCCGGGATCGATTTATCGCGTCCAGACCAGACGCGATAAATCGAACCCGGAACTTCGATTGCCAGCCGTCGAACTACCGCGGTAGTGTAGACCTGGCCTGAGAGGGAATGTCAATCATATAGACTTTATATAGTATAGATAGTGCCCTATATAATTGATATTCCCTGTCAGTTACTATTCTAACTTAAAAATATCCAACTCGGTTAATAGTATAGATTTGTTTTCCATTAGGGATATAAGCAGGGGGAGACAGAATATGATTAGCAGTCGAAGGCGAGGCAATGAAAAATAGTAAGATTCTTGAGGAGCAGGGGTGGAGGGGACTTGAAGAAGGAGAGTGTGGATGCTTGGCTGCTATATACAGGAATATAGGAATTGCCATTCTGGTCAGTGGTCCAGCCTGTCCACTGTCCTGTCTCGGACAGTGGCCTGTACCAGATGCTTCAGAGGAATGGACCCTGTAATTTATGAAGTGACCTGCTTATAGAGGAAATTTCCCTCTAACTTCAGGTAGTTAGTAGTTGGCTTATACAATGAAGCCTAAATGCTTATATCCCTTTAAACATGTTCTCATTAATCTTATGGTGATCTAATCATTTTGTGAATCCTACTAAGCTTCTGCCCTCAAAACTATCTTGTTGCAGAGAGCTACACAGGTTAATTGTGGATTGTAGTACTCAGGGCAGGTGTATATATTATATTTTAAGATAGAGAATAAATGAGCATAGGGTAAAGTTTTACATGAGTCACCTCTCAGAAGATGTCCCCACACCCACACCAGGTCAATCAGCACCCAAAGTACACCCACCCACTAAAGAAAACTTCATCCTCCCATCTCGCTCCCACTCTCTCCCCCCCTGGTAGTTCCAGGGAGGTTAATGCAGCCCCAGGGTTCTGTGTGTCCTTTGCAAGAAATAGAGGGGCCAAGATACACAGAAGCCCAGTGCGGGCCTCATTCCCAACTATACCAAAAAGTCATGTTTGGCACTTTGGCCCAGATCCACAAAGGGACTTAAGTCCCAGTTTTAGGCACCACTGTGATCCACAAAAGCCCCACTCAGTTGCTGCCTAACCTTGTAGATTCCTACATTTTTGCTGCAAAAGTTTCCGAAGCTTTGGCCTCTGGGCCTGGGCACTGTTGCCCCACTCCAGAGATCTGGATGCCAAAGCCCCAGTGCAATCCTCAAACTGGAGGGAGATAGGTGGAGGAGTGCCACTCAGTGCATGCTTACTAGATCAGGATCCATTCAAAATTGTCCTCCTGCTCCAAGTGAGAGTATACCTTTTAGCATAGTGGTTAGTGCACTCATATGGAATGTGGGAGACCCAGGTTCAATTCTCCTCTCTGTCTGACAGGGAGAAATTATTCGAATAGGGGTCTCCCACGTCTCAGGAGAGTGCCCTAACCACTGAGCTATGCTGAAGGAGGAGGATGGGTGTCTCTCTGTCTCTCCTGTTGACACTGTTTCACTTTGAACAACTGCTTCAAACAGTCACTGAACCAGAGAGAGAGAATGACTCTATAGCCTCGGAGCTCCAGATTCCAGTCCCCCTGCTCCAAAGACTTTTGCATGGCAAACTGCACTGTGGAGTTAACATTCTTTGCCGCAAAGAGAGAGAGCACCTTACAGCCATCTCAGCTAATCTCCCTCCAAACAATACTCCTGCTAGCACTGACAGCTTCCACAGGGAGCCAGTTACAGTTCTCCTCAAAAGGGGTGATTTATCACAACTTGGATCCTATGAGGATGGCAAAGAAAATCGGGGATTGATTTACCATAAAGTATAATCTGTAGTATCCAATAGCATACATGTCTGTTCCAGTTATATGTTTTTGCTAGCTAACACAGCCCTCTCAAAATGAAGAGGATTTGATAGCTATTGTGTGCTCATAAATATTAATAAGAATCCATATTTAACCCAATCACATAAGAATGAATAGAATGCTGAACTCTTGTACCCTACAGAAGACAGGGCAGATGCATTAAGTATCATATTCCGGTCATTTTAAATGGGGATTAATTCATTAATACTTTAACATCTCTCCAGAGAAAAAACAAAATCCAAGTAAATATGTATATTTAAAAATGCATTTAAATGTTACAGTTCTGAGTAAAAGTACATGACAATAAAGTATTTCATACTTAAACTAAAATATTACCTTAATTTTATTTTAGTGAATTTCAACATTACTAGAAAATAGATTTACTGTTAATTTTCCTGGGTGTGGAGTAAATATTTTTTTGCCAAAACTATAGCATTAATGTAGCATTTTTAACAGAAAATGGTGTTTCTGTTGAGCACTATTGGATACATACATTTAGCAGAATTTGTAGGTTCATAAAACTGTAGGATTGGTTACATCAAGGATAAAGGGATAAATTTAGCCCTCTGTTTTCCAGGCTACTTATAGTTTACATAGTGACACAAATAACTGCAGAGCAAGGTTACCATAGTAACATAGTAGATCAGTCAAATACTATTCCTACAGCTCTCCACCAATGGAACAACTGGAATATAAAGCTTGATATGTTAATGAGACCCACTAGGGGAGGATGGATATGAACTAAATGAAAATGGGGATTAAGGAAGACTTTAAGAAGCCTTTATAGTGGGGAATGGCTGTGACATCCCTAGTTAATGAACTGGTATATTTTATTCTGTAAAATCTCCAAGATTTGTGGATGGGAATGTTTCACTTAAGCACTGCTTTCTTCCTAGAGAATTACACTGCCAGACATCTTCAGGGTGTTTTCCTTGATTTTGAACTGTTCTAATGTACTGTGGAATTTATTGGAGAATACAAGGTAACATATGCTATGGCTCTAGATCTCCAAAAATTATACTTTGTTAATCAAATCAATTAAACTGAGCTAATTTAAACTGACTTAAAATCTGTAGCCTTTCCTATTCAAAATTCAAAATTGCAAATTGTGACCTACTATAATTCTCAGTGAATATCTAAAAGTATCTTTCTTGTAATGAATTCACAATTTTAACCATATAGCTGAATTGCATAGTCAGGGCATTATAGTACAGGCAAGGGCACAGAGTCAATGTTTGTGATGGTTATTACTGAATACACTGGAAAATGTACCATTTCCATTCTGACAAGCCTCCCAATTTGCCTGGATTTTAAATAATCAGCATTTTCACATTCTTCATTGACAACTTTTATAGTCGATTAATATTATCTATATGTATTTCAAAATACAGTACCACATACACTAACTCTTAAAACACATTTTAATATTTGTCACATTAAATTGTGTTTACATTTTTCTGTCTAACACTAACAATACTCTGCACTAATATGGCTCTTTTACCCACATAGCACTGTGCAGACATTAACTAAACCCTGCCTGTGAGTTGTGTTAAGCAGGTATAAACTACTATCATCCAGCCTCTTGCCCTTTAATATGCCCTTTTGTGGCCAAATCTTTGAAAAAAAGGCAGCCGTGCCCCAGTTTCCTTTTTGGTATCAGCTCCAAAACGTGGCCTGTAGTGCTCAGCCTCTTTTAACAGCTCCACCCTGTGGCTGGGTCATTTTGAGTCTCTCCCCTTTCAGGGCAGTAGGGGGTCTCACCTCAAGATCCTAAAGGTCCTGTGATGGGCCTCCAATCACCAGCCCTGACACCCAATATCCCTATTTCTCTTCTTCATCAGGGAGGAACAAAGAAAGTTAAAACAGGAACAAATATAAAGTCCAGTAGTCTTAAATTAGGGTTGCCAGCCTGAATCTGGAGCTTCAGCAGTCCCTTCCTCCTTCCCTCCAGGAGCCTGTAGGAGGACCCAAGCTCACCTCTCCTCTGGGTCCCAGCATTAGGCAGGGAAGGACTGTTTGTTTAGGTCCCCTGCTGCCGCCCTGGACTGCTTATTACATACAGCCTTTGCAGTCATTTTCCTTATGGACCCTTTCCTGGATCCTTCTGCCTGAAAGTTGCTCTCTCTAGGTAGCTTTCCCCCATCTGATGTTGTAGAACTGGGATCGGCAACCTCTGGCATGCAGCTCGTCAGGGAAATCCGCTGGCAGGCCAGGACAGTTTGTTTACCTGCAGCGTCCACAGGTTCGTATCAGCTTTTGATACGGTCTCCCACAGTATTCTTGCCAGCAAGTTAAAGAAGTATGGGCTGGATGAATGGACTATAAGGTGGATAGAAAGCTGGCTAGATCATCGGGCTCAACGGGTAGTGATCAATGGCTCCATGTCTAGTTGGCAGCCGGTATCAAGCGGAGTGCCCCAAAGGTTGGTCGTGGGGGCCAGTTTTGTTCAATATCTTCATTAATGATCTGGAGGATGGCATGGACTGCACTCTCAGCAAGTTTGCAGATGACACTAAACTGGGAGGAGTGATAGATACGCTGGAGGGTAGGACTAGGATACAGAGGGACCTAGACAAATTAGAGGATTGGGCCAAAAGAAACCTGATGAGGTTCAACAAGGACAAGTGCAGAGTCCTGCACTTAGGACGGAAGAATCCCATTCACTGTTACAGACTAGGGACCGAATGGCTAAGAAGCAGTTCTGCAGAAAAGGACCTAGGCGTTACAGTGGACGAGAAGCTGGATATGAGTCAACAGTGTGCCCTTGTTGCCAAGAAGGCTAATGGCATTTTGGGCTGTATAAGTAGGGGCATTGCCAGCAGATCGAGGGAAGTGATCATTCCCCTCTATTGGACATTGGTGAGGCCTCATCTGGAGTACTGTGTCCAGTTTTGGGCCCCACACTACAAGAAGGATGTGGAAAAATTGGAAAGAGTCCAGCGGAGGGCAACAAAAATGGCAATGCCCCTCTGCTATGTACATTGGCCAAACTGGACAGTCACTACGCAAGAGGTTAAATGGACACAAGTCAGATATCAGGAATGGCAATATACAAAAACCTGTAGGAGAACACTTCAACCTCCCTGGACACACAATAGCAGATGTAAAGGTAGCCATCTTACAGCAAAAAAACTTCAGGACCAGACTCCAAAGAGAAACTGCTGAGCTCCAGTTCATTTGCAAATTTGACACCATCAGATCAGGATTAAACAAAGACTGTGAATGGCTATCCAACTACAGAAGCAGTTTCTCCTCCCTTGGTGTTCACACCTCAACTGCTAGCAGAGCACCTCACCCTCCCTGACTGAACTAACCTCGTTATCTCCATACTGATTTATACCTGCCTCTGGAGATTTCCATTACTTGCATCTGAAGAAGTGAGGTTCTTACCCACGAAAGCTTATGCTCCCAATACTTCTGTTAGTCTTAAAGGTGCCACCGGACCCTCTGTTGCTTTTTAAAAATGGTTAGGGGGCTGGAGCACATGACTTATGAGGAGAGGCTGAGGGAACTGGGATTGTTTAGTCTGCAGAAGAGAAGAATGAGGGGAGATTTGATAGCTGCTTTCAACTACCTGAAAGGGGGTTCCAAAGAGGATGGATCTAGACTGTTCTCAGTAGTACCAGATCACAGAAAAAGGAGTAATGGTCTCAAGTTGCAGTTGGGGAGGTTTAGGTTGGATATTAGGAAAAACTTTTTCACTAGGAGGGTGGTGAAGCACTGGAATGGGTTATCTAGGGAGGTGGTGGAATCTCCTTCCTTAGGGGTTTTTAAGGTCAGGCTTGACAAAGCCCTGGCTGGGATGATTTAGTTGGGAATTGGTCCTGCTTTGAGCAGGGGGTTGGACTAGATGACCTCCTGAGGTCCCTTTCAACCCTGATATTCTATGATTCTATGATTGCTCTCTTCATTAACCCTTTAGTGTCTGCTGCTGCCTGTGTGAGGTCTTTACTTCCCACCACACTATTCCCATTTGATAGCTGTGGAAATTGAAGCACAAAAGGTGTAATGACTTCAAGATAATGCAGCAAATCACTGACAGAACCAGGATTAGCACTCATGGAGTTCCTGGCTTCTAGTCCTAAACTTGGTCCATACTGCTTCCCCTCATCCACAGAAGCCACGTAACCCATCAAATATTGAGGTCTAATAAATCTATTACAGTATATTTCTCTTTCCCATTCCATACCAATCATTCTGATTATGTCTATTTGTAATACCTTGTTCTGGTTTTATTGTCTACAGCAGTTTTTGAGCTCTCAGGTGTAGTTTGTTCTGATGAATAGACAGTCCTGCAATACAATGTTAAATATATATTTAATTCATGAGTAACATGCCTGAGTTATATAAATCTCATTCCATATGCATAAGTTATAATAGTACCCATCATTGTATCTCTTAGGTTTATAATACAGTAATGAGTTAGGGCAGTGGTTCTCAAACTTTTGTACTGGTGTCCCCTTTCACATACCAAGCCTCTGAGTGCGACCCCCCTTATAAATGAAAAACACTTTTTAATATATTTAACACCATTATAAATGCTGGAGGCAAAGCGGGGTTTGGGGTGGAGGCTGACAGTTCGCGACCCCCCCATGTAATAACCTCGTGACCCCCTCAGGGGTCCCGTCCCCCAGTTTGAGAACCCCTGAGTTAGGGGTTTTTTTTGAGAAAGGACAAGTACTTTCCACAGATTTTTTTAAATTACATATATACCCACTGATACAACACTTCTTTGCACATCAGTGCTGTGACCCATTCAGCTTTGTGAAAAACTGGTGTTTCTGGATTGGTTGTTTTAACATTATGGATTCAGTAATAAATTGTGGGGTTTTTTGAGATTTGAAAGTGCTTGTAGTAAAAAAAATCCCTGCAGATCTGATATGAACTTTTGCATATGAAGAATAATGTGAGCAGAGTACTGGTCAATTTTTCTTAATTTTTAAGATTATACAGTATTTCTCTCACCAAAATAATAATTGCAACACCTTTAGCAGACTAAGGCCTTGATACTGCAAACACTTATGCCCTTGAATAACTTTCCCATGAGTCAGTATGGCTACTTGTGGAAGTTAAGCATGTGCAAAAGTGTTAGTAGGATCAAGAACTAGCTAGACATTTTATTGTGCATCAATGAATAGATGTAATATGAATGTCATAAAGCTCTGAGACCAATGACTCTCAAAGTGCTCTGTGGAACATTTGCAATTAGTCCAAAGAGAGCAGGCTGTATATGGTCCTGGTTCTCTCTCCTTATATCTAGGTGCTAAATCACATTAAAAGACAGCTAAAATACTTTAAATACATTCATAATATGAGTTATTATTAATAATAATTAATATTATTATTAATATGTGGGGTTGTCTCTACAGGGATGTTATAAGATTATGAATGGGAGGGAAGGTGGGCTATGGGATTGGGAATCGGAGTGTATGTGGTCCAACAGACAATATCTCTATTAAAATGGGATCTACACTATGACAGAGTTTGAGAACTGCTGTAGTAGATAGACCCAATCCATGAAATTAAGTCCAAGTCAGTTAAGCGTTCTCTATGTGTGAATATTTTACTTATTTAACTAATAGGTTTAGAAACTGATTTAGTTAAACTGGCACAACTCCACTGTGTGGGCACTCTTAAATTGGTTTAAGAGGGCCTTATATCGATTTAGCTTAAGTCAAGACTTTACCTTAAATAAGACTTTAATTTACTATTTCCCCTCCCATTATTTTATTCTTTCCCTCATTTACTCTTCTTCCATTTATTGATTGCCTCCAAAGAGTCAGTTCAATATTGAGGGACATTAGTAGTGTCAATAACGACAACTGTGGAATTAAAATCAGGGAACAGTTTGGAGGGCGTGGGGGAGAGTGGTTGTTTGTATTTTAAATGCTGAGCTATGTACATTGAAATGCTCTAAACTATTTGAAGGATAAGGATATTTATACTGTGTGGGATGTCCTCTTTGCTTGCTCCTGTGTGATCAGGAAAATCTCAGTTAAATCATATATTCATTCTGTTATAAGCAAGTACACAACAATATGCACAGAACTGTGCTGTATTTCCAAGCTTAAGAGCTTTACAAGTAATATTTAAAATAAAACAAACTTACATCTTTGGCCCTTCTGAATTGTCTGAAGAAGCAATTCTGTAGAAAGAGAACCATAAGCACTTCAGATGTGAAGTAACAAACACTAGTATTGGAGCACCTCACAAGTATTTAAAAATCTAACAACAGTCTATCTTACTTTTCCTTCCTTATAAGACAACAATGTTTTCTTAGTGTATGAATAATGCATAAATCAATATAGATAACATACTGAAAATAAAATAATAAGACATTTCTATCATATTTTTACATATTGTTTTTACTTTAGACAATCATGCGTCAATTAACTATTCTCCAAAGTACATACTCAGATCCATGTGTCTTTGGTTTCAGCACTCAGTTGGCAGCCAAAAGCTCAATTATAGTGGAACTGATAAGATACTTAACATGGATTGCACGTTCCTTTTAAGTGTCCAGTAATTAGTGCTTAAGTAACATGGAATTGAAATGGGACACGATAGAAATTCATGTCATGCTTGGACATAGTGAGTTCAGAAAAATTCAGAGCAGTTCTTTGGCTCATAAAACTACCTGAAAACTAGTGACAGCTCTCTTTGAAGCCAGACCATATTTGGGTTACACCCTTCCTGAAGATAACAGGACAATCTTGTGTCTCACTGCTTTCAGCTCCAAAGGAATGATTCATCTCTACACTCTAGCTTTCTCTTAATAGCAATAATAAAAAAAATAATTTTAAAAATCTGATGTCTAGCAAATTACCCTTTGCTACCACCAGCAATGGACCACTTGCTTATTATCTGAATTCCTTCCAAGAAATCATAGTTATAAGTATGGCAAAGACAGATAGGGTCTTTTTCCTAGAATTGAGCAGTGCACGGCTAGTGGTGCTCTGACTCCCCACTCTTGGCCATGTAATGGTAGTCCTGCTTACGTAGTTTCCACATCTCTCTATTTGCTTCTGATTTTAATCTTGTTGCAACTCTGCTCAACACGCCACATCATGGTCTTCCTGAAACATGCTTCAAGCGAAGTGGGAAGCTCTCCTTTGATTGGTGCCTATTATTAGCTATAATAATACTGAGCACTGAAAAATAGCATGTACATCTTCAAAGCACTTTACAAATATGAATAATTAATCACTTCACTCCCATCTTTGATGGCCAAGTGCAGGGTGGCAACACCAATCAGAGGTAAGGTGACCATATTTCACAAAGGGAAATCAGAACACTGTACGGGGCTGGCCTGAGCCACTCATCTGAGCCCTGTCTCCCCTCCCCTCCGCCACACGTGGAGCTGGCCTTTTCCCTCCCACCGCCGCACGTGGGGCTGGCCCCAGCCTTGCCTTCCCTCACCCCCCATGCAAGCTCTCTTCCGAGCCCAGCCTGCTCCCCATGTGGGGCTGGTGTCACTCGTCGTCCGAGCACTGCTGGCCATCCCCCACCCTGTGCAGGGCTGGCATTGCCTGAGCCTGGCCTGCCCCCCTGCTTGGCTGGTGTTGCTGCTCGCCCAAACCCTGTCTCCCCACAGATTGATGGAGCCCTTTCTCCCCACCCCCCACCCAAAGAGCTGGCATTACCATTCCCCCCCACCCTGTATGTTCCTCTGCGCCCCCCTAGGGGTGCGTGCCCCACTTTTTTTGGCAAAAGTGGGCATTTGTCCTGTTTGTTCTTGCCAACTTATGATTAATTGGCAAGAGCAAACGGGACAAATGCCCACTTTTGCCAAAAAAGTTCGGACAGCCAGGACAGGTCTTAATAAAGGGACAGTCCCGGCCAAAATGGGACATATGGTCACTATAATTATAATCAGAGGTGCTCCATGAATGAATTGTGTCATGAAAGTCTCATGAGGACAATGCCTGCCTTGTGGGGCAATTGTGTGTGTACGGAGTATGCATTGCGGGAGAAGAGCAGTAATGAAGGCAGGGGAATATACTAGCAGAGGGAAGGCCAGCATAAGGGGGAAGAGGAGAGGAGGCCAAGGAATAGAATCGTATCAATTTTGTCCAAAACAGGGGGTACGTCTATACTTACCTCCGGGTCCGGCGGTAAGCAATCGATCTTCTGGGATTGATTTATCGCGTCTTGTCTAGACGTGATAAATCGATCCCGGATCGATCCCGGAAGTGCTCGCCGTCGACGCCAGTACTCCTGCTCCGCGAGAGGAGTACGCGGAGTTGACGGGGGAGCCTGCCTCCCGCTTCTGGACCCGCAGTAAGTTCGAACTAAGGTACTTCGACTTCAGCTACGTTATTAACGTAGCTGAAGTTGCGTATCTTAGTTTGAAGTGGGGGGTTAGTGTGGACCAGGCCAGGTAAAACTCTCTACTCCTCCCTTGTGCAATACTTGGTGGTTGTCTGCTGGGAAGACATTAACAGTCATTCTGCAGTTCTGTTACTTGGGATGCTTCCACAATTGCCATGACACTAGTGAGATATTGAAATTAATCCAAAATAAATGCATCATGATCAGCATCTGTAAAATAAATCCATCATTTTGATGAAAATGAGGGCAACAAGCAATGATGTAACAGAAACTAAACTTCAGCCTTAGGTGTCGTACTTCTATTGAGCAGTGATTTTGAATCTTGGGTTAAACAGATGGACGGTAGCGAACTAAGAAGGTTAAAGTAATTGCAAAGCTTACATATTTATTTGACTCAAAACAGTGCTTGCATAGCAGGTTGGATAAAACCATAAAAGAAATATTATATGCCATGTGTATACAGTAGAAATATCTCTGCCATCTTTAAAAATTAAAATATGTTATGGTAAAACAACAAAAAAGAGTTGGAGTAATAAGAAGTGTCATAGTTCAACTCCTCTTTTTACCCTTAGGCATAGCTGCAGTCATCTAAAATTATATAGTGGGCTAGATTATATGAAAATGACAGTGGCAGAAGATTAAAGCAGCATAAAAACCCATATAGACAAAGATAGAAATTTCCTTATAAAATGCCATAAGCTGTTTGTTGGGGGTGGGGGGAGTGTTAGGGTTATGCAGTGTGTATTTGTGTGTTTGGTGGTGGTTGTTTTTTGTTGTTGTTGTCGTTGTTTTCCTTTCTTGTTTGCAACTTTCTATGGGCACAATCATGCCATCTCCACTGTAAAAGGAGGGAAAAGGAAGTGGGGAGCCTTTCCTCCCACAAAGCAAATAGCAGGGCATGATTACTACATTGCACACAGGTGTGGACTGCTGTGAGATCAAAACAGCTAATGCTCATGTCTATACATCATATCCCCAAGAGGACTTAATCTGCTGCATAGAGGACAGAACTCTTCCCCCTATGTTGGCTGGTGCATGTCCTCTCTCAACAGCAAGCACTAGATGGCAGATGGCAGCACACAGGTTGCTTCCACTCAGAGAAGTAGCAAGCTGCAGCCCTCTGTTGGAATCCTGCCCTGTCAGGATAACTGTAACAGACAACACTCCAGATTCCATTTCTGCTCCCCCCCACCATAGTTACACGAGCCAGGGTATGAGTTAGTCATAAATCTTAAATACATACCCTACATCACAGCAAGAAAACAGTTCTGTATAGAAGGGTATGACATTGGCTGTAATGTAATTTCCAGAATAGCCCTAAAAGTCTTGTGCATATAGACCAGGGGTGGGCAAACTACGGCCCGCGGGCCGGATCCGGCCTCTCAGGGTTTTGGATCCAGCCCGCAGCGGCGCTGGCACCACGTCCCTGCAGCCCCCAGGCAGGGGGGCAGAGGGCTCCATGCATTGCCCCTGCGTGCAGGCACCGCCCCCCGCAGCTCCCATTGGCCGGGAACGGGGAACTGTGGCCAATGGGAGCTTTGGGGGAGATACCTGGAGGCGTGGCAAGGGCAGCGCACGCGGAGCCCTCCGCCCCTCCCCCCCAGGGGCCGCAGCGCTTCCTGGAGCGGCGGGGGGCCGGGGCTGGGGCCAGGGTAGGCATGCAGGGAGCCTGCCCTGGCCCCGGTGCACGCCGCTGCCACCCCAGAGCCACTTGAGGTAAGCGGCACCGGGCTGGAGCCCGAACCCCTCCTGCACCCCGCCCCCCAACTCCCTGCCCTAAGCCCTCTTCCTGCACCTCGTACCCCTCCTGCACCCCAACTCCCTGTCCTACATCCCATACCCCTCCTGCACCCCAATCCCCTGCCCTGAGCTCCCTGCTGCACCCTGCACCCCTGTGCACCCCAACCCCCTGCCCTGAGCCCCCTGCCGCACCCTGCACCCGTCCTGCACCTCAACCCCCTGCCCTGAGCTCCCTGGTGCACCTTGCATCCCTCCTGCATCCCAACCCCCTCCCGCAGTTCACAGCCCTCCCGCACCCAACCCCCTTCCCTGAGCCCCCTCATACACCCCGCACCCCTCCTCTGCCCCAACCCCCTTCCCTGAGCCCCCTCATACACCACGCACCCCTCCTCTGCCCCAATCCCTTGCCCTGCGCCCCTTCCGGCACACTGCACCCCCTCCCACACCCCGCACTCTCTCTCGCACCCCAACCCCCTGCCCCAGCCCTGCATACAATTTCCCCACCCAGATGTGGCCCTCGGCCCAAAAAGTTTGCCCACCCCTGATATAGACAGTTACTGAAGCTACGTTAATTGCATCCATGCTGAATTCTAACTTCCTGCAACTGCTGACTCTATGGACAGGAATACGGTGGTTGAGGTAATATCTTTTATTGAATCAACTTCTGTTGGTGAAAGAAGTTTTTGAGCTCCACAGAACTCCTTGTCTCTTTCAACAACTCTCTGGATACGCACATAGTAAAGAAAATGCAAGGGGGGGGAAGAAAAAGAGCACAAGCGTTCAGGAAAATGCCAGACTACAAATTGCTTTTGAAATCAAAAGCACAAGGAAGCAGATGTATTGCATCTACATATCCATTTGGAAGTTTATCCATTGGCAAAAGAGAATACTCAGGATTATCACAGAGTTGCTATTCTGTAGTGAGCTAAGTGGCTAGAAAGGAACTGTACTGCAGCACAGAAAAAAAAACACGTCTACAGCATGGTTCAGAATTAATCATAATATAAACACTGTGCTCATTCTTACCGTTTAGTATCAACTATAGTTGTGGTGGTTGTATCTGGTGGAGTTCTGGACTGCCTGTATTAAAACATGCAATGAAAAGTATCTGAGCATTTTTCTTTAAGAAGAAAATTCATTCTCTAATTTACCATTTAGAAATAGGTTTGAGAGGTGCAATAGAATATTGAGAATGGTGAAATTAGTGTGCGCCTTCAAAAAAGCTATACATTCATTTGTTATTACAGAAATATGCATAGCCCCTCCACAGTAAGATTGGAGAGAGCATTCCAATGAAGGGCCAGTTTTCAGACTTCCACCCCCACAACTCCCAACATCTTGGTAAAAACTAAACAAAAGCAGTTGAAATTTTCCATAAGAGAGTCAGTGGGTTGGTTTGTTTGTTTGCTTCTTTGTTTTAATAAATTTTGGGGTAAATCAGATATCCCATTTCAAGTTATGTAGGTATACATTTTTTGACTGGTTGAAGATTTATTCAGCCTTGAACATACAAAACTCCACGTTTTATATACATACTTTTCATGCATAATTTGTATGTGCAAAGTTTTTCTTTTTACTGAGAAAAGTGCACTATTTATCTATATGCAAGAATATATTTAAACAATTATAAGCAGTTCAACATCAGGCCCGTGTGTTCATATAAGCTTTTGTGTTTGCATACAACATAGCCAAGTTTGGGTGGATTTTCACAGGAAAAGGCTTATCCCTGACACAGGGCAACCCCCTACCAAATTTCCAAAGCAGGGATCAGCAACCTTTGGCACGCGGCCTGCCAGGGTAAGCACCCTGGCAGGCTGGGCTAGTTTGTTTACCTGCCGCGTCTGCAGGTTCAGCCGATCGCGGCTCCCACTGGCCGTGGTTCGCCGTCCCGGGCCAATGGGGGCTGCGGGAAGCGGCGCAGGCCGAGGGATGTGCTGGCTGCCGCTTCCCTCAGCCCCCATTGGCCCCAATCCTGCAAATATGTATGCACCTGCTTAAATTTATACACTGAGGTCAAGTCACATAATTTCACTTCCGTAAATACAATTTCACTTAGAAACACTGAGATCACAATGCAATTTTTCACTAGTATGAAAAATCCAGAATAAAGATAACACCCACATCTTGTGTGGGTATGTGACGGGTTGGATCACAGAAACCCCCTTAGGAGCTGCCACCTGATGTGCAAAGACTACCTCTGCTCCTGTTTTCCCTGCCAGCGCAGGACTCCAGCACCCTGTCTTGCTGAGCCAGACACTTCCGTTTGCTCCAATACAGACCCAGGGTCTGAATCACTTGTCCCAGTGCTGCAAGTTTACCCGAAAACAGCTCACAGAAGTGTGCTTGTTTTTAGCACTTAGATGCCCAACTCCCAATGGGGTCTAAACCCAGATAAATCCGTTTTACCCTGTATAAAGCTTATGGAGAGTAAACTCATAAATTGTTCGCCCTCTATAACACTGATAGAGAGATATGCACAGTTGTTTGCTCCCCCAGGTATTAATACATACTCTGAGTAAATTACTAAATAAAAAGTGATTTTATTAAATACAGGCAGTAGGATTTAAGTGGTTCCAAGTGGTAACAGGCAGAACAAAGTAAGTCAACAAGCAAAATAAAATAAAATGCGCAAATCTATGTCTAATCAAACTGAATACAGATAATCTCACCCTCAGAGATGCTTCAGTAAGTTTTTTTCTCAGGCTGGACACCTTCCAGGCCTGGGCACAATTCTTTCCCCTGGTACAGCTCTTGTTCCAGCTCAGGTGATAGCTAGGGGATTCTTCATGATGGCTCCTCTCCCCACCTCTGTTCTCTTCCACCCCTTTATATATCTTTTGCATAAGGCGGGAACCCTTTGTCCCTCTGGGTTTCCACCCCCCCCACACCCCACTGGAAAAGCACCAGGTTAAAGATGGATTCCAGTTCAGGTGACATGATCACATGTCACTGCAAGACTTCATTGCCCACTTGCCAGCACACACATATACAGGAAGACTAACAGGTAAACACAGCCATCTGCAGACAATGGTCCTTGTTAATGGGAGTCATCAAGATTCCAAACCATCATTAATGGCCCACACTTTACATAATTACAATAGGCCCTCAGAGTTATATTTCATATTTCTAGTTTTAGATACAAGAGCGGTACATTTATACAAATGGGATGACCACACTCAGTAGATTATAAGCTTTGTAATGATACCTTACAAGAGACCTTTTGCATGAAGCATATTCCAGTTACATTATATTCACTTATCATATTTTTATAAAACTATTCCAGTTACATTATATGCACTTCTTATTATGTTTTTATAAATCCATATAGACTGCACAACGTCACAGGGTATTTATACACATTTTCAATAATTCATCCATATTTAACATTGAGATGTGAGCAGTTTCATTATTCATCAGACAGAAAGCAGATGCAGCAGTAGCATTAAAAACTAAACATTCACTTCTTACATAACTGCAGCTAATTTTAGAACAAGTTTTTCTGAATTTCCTAAACACCTGCTACTGAGAACTGATTCAGTGGAAGTTAAGGGTCCTCAGTACCTTGCAGGATCAGGTATAATAATAATAAACACCTAAATGCTATTCTTAGTTCTTACCCTTTGTTTTCCACAGTAACTGTGGTGTTCTTATAACCGGAGACTGGTGGTGGCATCCAAGACTGCCTGTTAAGTATTAATGAATAATTCAATTATAGAGTATGAGCATGCAGTGTTTAGTGGATGAACAGCAATTTAATTCTATTTGTCTATACAATATTTTGAAAGGAGAATGTTAGAATCTCAGAGGTGATATAGAAAATGCTTATAACATTTCCTAAATTCTTCTTCTTCTTTTAAACTTATTTTCCAGTACCTTCATAGCTACCACCATCTTGAGACACCATTCTGTTCACTCTGTTAGAGCATTCTTATGGAAATTTAATGCAAGTGAACATAAAGTGAAATCTTTAATTACAATGGTGCCACCAATGTACAAAATACAGTCTTTGGTCCAAGTTCTTCTTTGCTGCAGCTCAAGTGAAGTAAGAATTTAGCCCCTTGTGCCAATAAAACAGGTCTCATGAGGGACAACCAGATGGGTCAAACACCCAAGCCCAGCTGACAGATCTGGAAAGCTTGATGTATTTACGTGGCCTCCATAACACATTCAGATTCTGCAGAATCTAAGTTTTCATTTTAACAAAAGTAAGTTTGTAGCCATCGTTGCTGTACAGAAAAACCTTCTAAATGTGAACCGAGTGTAATTAAGGCAGTGGTGTCTTCCCAAGTCTGCAGACAGCCTAAGGAAAATGACTGAGGGGAGTAAAGTGTCTGTCCTCCATTAATCTCATTAGGGATGTTAATTCTAATACAACAGCAATACTTTAATTTCAATGTCAACAATTTAATTGCTGATCATTTTAGTATATGGAATGGAGATGGAATTGGAGCAAAGCCAGAAGGGAGAGAATTTGGGAGCTGCTGCCAGGAAGGTAATGCACAAGAAAATGGGTATCCACCAGCAACCCATTTTTAGTTAATAATTCAGTTCTCTGCTAGGGGTGTCACCTGTGCAGGTTTTCCCAGAATCCCCCTTTTTTGAGGTAACTGTCTTGGGAAATCTGTAAGGGTACTCAGTACACACTGACAGTTGTCCAGTTTTAGACTCAGGATCCTACTGGGGGTCCCGGTCTTCTGAACCTTACAAGTGGCAACTCTGTTCTCTACTCCATAGCCAATTCTCTCCATCTCCCAGCTAATGCCATTGAAATCAAACAAGTTTCTAACCCCAATTTTTATCCATTATAGAAGACAGTACTATTATTGTTCATTTGTAGTGCAGTAGTGTGTAGTGGCTCTAATCAAGAATCAGTGCTAGATCCCACCCAAACAGACAGTAAAAAGAAAGTCCCTGCCCCCACAGTGGTCCAGTGGGGAATAGCCAGATAATGATAATTTTCAGGAGCAGAATTCTTTTTAAAAGAATTCCAAACTTGTTAGAGGAAGTTATTGTTCCAATATATCTTAACACATTACTGATGCACAACAGTATTGTATATATCCTCAGAGAGTAAAACAAAGGTGATATTGAATACCTTTTGTGCTTCACAGGAGATGTGGTGGTGGTGGTGGTAGTAGTGGTTGATGTATTTGAAGGAGTCCAGGACTGTCTGTTAACGAAAGAGACTTAGTTTGCTCATTGTTTTTCAGTGAAGTTATGATTTTAATTGATAAACTAAGGAATGGGTTCTTTACTATCACAGCACTCTTTAAAGGATGGAGTTATAAACACTAATTGGTACAATTATAGCTACATATGTTGGCTAAGATTTTCAAAAGTGATTAGTGATTTCAGGAGCCTCAGTTTTGTATGCCCAATGTAAGATACGTTGAAGGGTCCTTATATTCAGAGGGTATTCTGAAAAAATCAGACCACTTTAAAGTGTCTAAATTGGGCACCCAAAATCATTAGCCACTTGTAAAAATCTTGACCATTATATCCATCCATGTCACTACACTACATTTTATAGCCACCAAAACATTAAAAAAATCTCCTTTTTTCACATTTTGAAATGTATGTTTCTTAATTAGATACTATTATTGTGGCAATGTTGTACATTCCCTTCATCTTCATCAGGTGTGCCATAGTATGCATAGATCAGGAACGAGGTTATCCGTAACCAAAGCTAGCAACCACTTCCATCAGCACTGGTTTGGTTTCAGATGCTTTCTTATTATTAGGCTGGAAGTTCAACAAAGTATGAAGCAGATTTACTGAGGAATGCCGCTATAGGGTCAGCAATCACGTAGTCACCAAAAGCTTTGGAGTTGTAATAAGATCACCAATGATGGCCATAGACTGAACATCCAGCCAGACCATCTTAAGAACCTAGCTAGAGATCAATCTGGGTGGTGCATGATTTACAAGAAGGCTACATCCCTTTGGGAGTTGCCATGATGATGATGATGGATGATAAATGCTGTACATTTAAGTACATGCCTACAAGACTATTTGACATTCTACCCTACAGCTATTTCCTCATAAGAGGTTTGCATTTCATAAGTTATTGTCCTATTGTCTCAACTTTTGAACTAGTGAGGATAAATATAGTATGGAATCTATCACAATTCTTGTTATGAACATTCATCAGGGGAACATGTGTAGAGGGCCAGTGCAAAGCCTATGTACCATTTAAGTCCCACCATGCGTCCTCTTTTGAATTTCCCTCTAGGCATATTCAGAATTATCTCCAGCCAGAACATAAAACCCAGTTTATATGACATTTCACATATCTTTAACATACTGATTTACAACAAAGTTGTGAGAAAGCTTAATACGAAAGCATAGTCTCACTTGCACTGTATGTGTCATAGTCACTCAGTTTCACTTTAGAGTTATCTCACCACTTCCCAGGGTTACACTTACGTATAGCGTTTGCTTATCATAACCAACTATATTGGACATAATTTATCACTGATATAACTGACATTGAATGAAGTTGGACCAGCGGGGAATTTGACCAATTGCATTTATAAATATAATAGCTGAGCTTTTATGACCTTTATCTTCTTAAATGGAGACAAATTACTCATGTGCCAACAGTAATTTAGAAGGTATGTTTTCAGTATTGTTCACCAAACACTAGTATATATTTAATGTGGTCATCCCTGACTCAACAAAAAATCTAGAACTGGTCAAAACTTTTTGCCAATGGAAAATTGAGTTTGAATAAATGAAAATTTTCACAGAAAGTGTCTGATTTCCTCCAAATTGTTAGATATTTTTCTTTGAAAAACCAAAAACCTCCAACACAATTTTTTTTTGTTTTAGCTGCCAAAAATTCTTTCAGTTTTTCAGTTTTCATTTGTTCAACGAAGTCAAAGTTTTCTGCTGAAAAGTTTGATGAAAACGTTTTTCACCTAAATTAAAAAAAAATTCTCACCAGCTCTGAAATCTTTGTCACATCACACATCATTGTTTATGCTCTCTATTCATCCTTGATATATGGCATCACTAATAAAATAACAGTAATAAGAACGTATAAGGATCTTTTTAAGAGTTAGCAGGTCTCAGACTCTTACCTGTTAGTTGTCCTATTATCTAAGGGTGGGGAATTATTTGCTTTATCAGTATCTCTTGTGTCTGAAATTCTGTATAGAAATACAGAACAAAATTCATTTTCATAAAACATTTAGATTAGAATCATGTCTTTAAAAATACACTAAGAATAAAATGACATCATCAACTATTACCTGGTGAGGCTGCATAGCTTCTGACAGCCAGTACATCAGATGTTGATGAGTAAGAATAGTATAGTAACTGAACCAATACACATAATTTCAACGCATGCATGTGACTGAAAAAAAGATTATAAACTATGTCCAAATTCTGAATGGTTAAATATCCTGTAACTACCACAGTCGTCATTAAAATGAAATGATTAGAATTTTTCCTTTAAACTGGCTGTGACTACTATTAAGATCAAACTGTTAGAAAGTCTTTTGATGAGGCAGTACTGTATATTTATAATCAAACCCCTCTTCCACTGTCCCATGAGAGGTACAATGTTCTCTCATGATGGCTTTTAGAGATCAATGTGATTTGAAGAAACTCTAGTACAGAATCAGTGATGGAATAGACGTGTGACCTTCTGGGGTAACATTAGCCAAAGAGGTTAGATTATTTGTACTTAATATTGATTTTATTCAGCCATTAGATTTGCATTAAGGATCAAGCACATGACTTTTCATGACTTTTATGGATGCTATAGTCATTGCCTAAAACTTTTCCAAACTGTTAGTGAATTCACTATTAGAATAAGATAGCATTTTTATCTTTCACTAAAGTCTGAGTATCACAAAGATTCTAGCAGAACTGATAACACTTACCAAGTTCTAGCCTCATTCCATGTGTGGAACTCCCTTTGGTATCAATAGGAGTTCTGCACAAAGTTCAAGTGTACAATATATACTTTAAGGTTGATTATAAACACTAATTTGGGGTTGTTTATCTTAAATGTTTGGCTTAAATAACTGAAAGCAGTTGAAGAGCTCTGAAGAAAAAAAAATACCCGAAGAAGAGCGATGTGGCACACAAAAGCTTCTTTCTTTCACCAACAGAAGTTGGTCCAATAAAACAAGGGTTCTCAACCTTTTTCTTTCTGAAGCCCACCCCAACATATTATTAAAAATGCCACGGCCCACCTGTGTCACAATAACTGGTTTTCTGCATATAAAAGCCAGGGCTGGCATTACGGGGTAGCAAGCAGGGCAATTACCTAGGGCCTCATGTCACAAGGGCCCCCACAGAGCTACATTGCTTGGCTTCAAGCTTGGGTGGCGGAGCTTAGGGCCTGGGCTTCAGCCCCATATGGCAGGGCTTTGGTTTTCTGCCCTGAGCCCCAGCAAATCTAATGCTGGCCCTGGTTGGTGGCCCCCCAGAATCCTGCTCGTGGCCCCCCAAGGGGCCTCGGACCCATGGTGAGAATCACTGCAATAAAAGATATTATCTCACTCACTTGTCGCTGAAAAATGGTTGTCAGTCAAGTCCCATTTATTTAAATACAAAAATGAAAATAATTCCAGTTATTTTTTTTATAAAAGAGTGCCTATTCAGTGCAATAGACACAGAACAATAATTAGCCATGTTCAGTCAGAGAACTACTAATCAGATGTCACTGACTGAAACAAAGAATTACATATTCTGCCTTCAGATACACAGATGGGCGCTGATTGCTTTCAATGGAAATTCTTGCATAGCCATTCCAGGGCCCAATCTGTGCAACGTGTTTTCTAGATTTTTTTTTTTTAATTCTTAAAATTAGATATATAAGTAGTTCAAGTTGCTCATGCCCCAGGCAATTTGTGACTGTAGCCTGCAGTTATTCAGCAGACCACTAGAGGTCTCACTAAGCTTGCTAACATTACAGGGGCCATAGGGATGAAAATTTCTTAAAGTAATTCTCAACCGGCTGTTATTCACTGAGACTTACATGCTTGTCCTTCATTCTGCTTTTTATTGAGGACATTGCAGAAAAATCCAAATCTACATCTTTAATTTCCCTAGTGTTACTGTCCCAACATCTCAGCCTCTCGTGGCAACAATGGAGTGGAAGCCTGAGCTTGGCATAAGTGTTCTTTTCATTTACTTCAATCGCCTTTTTCAAGACTCAGATATCATAGAAGGCAATTGTTAGTGTTTATTCTTCACCGCATCAGTTTTGGAGTCAGTAATATTTTGTACAAAGAAGTAAAAGCATAAAGATCATCATGATGACTAGCTGATTTTAAGGCATGTCTTCCACCTCTTTCCCACATATCTAATTAGTTCTCAATAAGACGGGAGAAACAATCTGGGTAAAATAAGACAATCCCCTTCCCCCACACTTCTCATAAATAAAGTAGGGGTTTATGATACATTGTGGGAGGGAAGTGTAGGGACTCGGAAGGAATGAGAAATTTGGGTGAGGCTCCCTCAATGTGAACATTTGAGGCTCGCCCGTTGCTATTTCACATACATGACAGAGACTGTATTTGCTGGCAGAAAAGTTGTATATATTTATATGTCACACAGAGGACCCAATTCTCCACTCACTTGCATGGGAGTAAATCAGAAGGAATTCCATTTACAAAGGAAATCCCTTTTTATAGTAGAACCTATTCAGTGCTACAGACACAGAATAATAAAAATAGGAACTCCCTTTTGAAGGTGCATCAACATAAACTTATGTGCAAACTGGTACACCATTCTGCTATCTGAATGCTTTCTGGACACAGAACTATGCAACCAATATATCCCTCTTCACATAGGCGCTGATTCAGTGGGTGCTCTGGGGCTGGAGCACCCACGGAAAAAAATTAGAGGGTGCTCAGC
Organism: Emys orbicularis; assembly: GCF_028017835.1. Classification (NCBI taxonomy): domain Eukaryota; kingdom Metazoa; phylum Chordata; order Testudines; family Emydidae; genus Emys; species Emys orbicularis. The sequence goes on from NC_088683.1 coordinate 286,840,080, forward strand.
AGCCACCGGCAGTCCCGTGGATCAGCGCCTCCCTCCCCCGCCCACGCCTCCTTGTGTCGCAGATCAGCTGTTCAGCAGCATGGGGGGAGAGGAGGAGGAGCGGGACAGGAAGAGGTTGGGGAGGGAATGGGAAGAGGCAGGGCAGGGATGGAGCGGAAAGAGGTGGGGCAGGGGTGAGGGCTTGGGGGAGGGGTGGAGTGGGGGCAGGGCCCAGGGCAGAGCGAGGGTGGGGCCTGGGGCAGAGCAGGGGTGGGAAGAGGTGGGGCAGGGGTGTGGCTTGAGGGAAGGGGTGGGGTGGGATGGGGTGGGGCCTGGGACGGAGCCGGGGTCGAGCACCACCCAGAAACAGAGGAAGTCAGTGCCTATGCCTCCTCAAGACAAAAGATCTTGGAGGGAAAAATACACGTAGAGTAGTTTTAGAAAATAAATAAATCAGACTACCGTGGTATAAATGCAAAAGTTAATATGCCACTCACGCCATTTTACTTGTTAATACTTCTCCTTTTGTAGACAAAACATATACAAAACACCACTTGCATGACAATGACAAAATATTGTATATAAGAATATGCTACCTGTCTAAAGTAGTATCAGATCTGTATCGGCCAAGTAAAACTTTCTGATCTTCCTTTTCATTCAAGTTACTGTTATAAAGAAAAATTAGTTAGACATGTAATTAAAAACAAACTATTTTTAAAGTTTGCATTTGTTTGCAAAAATGACATTTTATTCTAAATAAGCATATATACAAATATATTTTAACATTTTTATTCATTTGATCAAAATGAAAACAATATGCAAATGTTGATGTAAGACATTATGCAGTACTCCAATATATTCAGAGTTAAAGGCCAGATCCTGTTCCCATTGAAGTCGATAGGAGGTAAGTAATTAATAATAATGGGAGGAAGAGCAGGGTCAAATTGAACAAAACAAGTTCTTTGCATAAACAAGACTTTAGTGTGTGTATTTTCCTTTATCTCTGGCAATACCATTTGACAGATGTATAGACATACTACTTACTGTACCTGTGTAAACTATCTTGAGATTTGTATTGGTTAAGCACAACTCTGCCATAGTTTTCATTAGTACTGCAATTAAAAAAAAGTCAGATCTTTGGTGAAAATCAAATTATTTAAACAAAGATCAATTGCTTGACAACGATTTATGTCTTGACTCAGATCTAACACCAGTTTTAAACCATTTTAACTCCACTGACAGCAGCTCTTGTCTGTACGCTCTTTGGAATGGGGACTGTCTCTTATTATGTATTTGTATGGTGCCTAGCACAATGGATGCCTGAACTTGATTGCGGCTTCTAGGCATTATTGTAACACCAATCATAATAATAGGGCACCACAATAGGTTAAAGTATTGGTCCTGATGCAATTAAGTTCCTTAAATGAATGTGTCAACATTAAATGATTGGCATTTTTCCAGACATGGAAAATCAGGTATTCCAGTAATCAAAGCATAAGGGAATGTCATCTTGAGCCCATCCCGTGAGGTGCTGAGCACATCTAGTGAGGTGCTGTGCACCCCAAGCTCCCACTGAGGTAACAGTGGAAGTTAAGGATGTTAACAGCTTGCAGGAGGCATTCAGCAGCACTTCAGGGTTGGGCCAATAGAGATTTTATAGTGAAATAAATGCAAACCCACTTGCTAAAGCATTACTCTTGCAAAAAATTAGATAATAGAATAAATTTAAAAATAAATAGAAGAGTATGTTAACCTGCAGTCAGGGAAAATATGCTGCATATGATCTTTACTGCCTGAACTGAAATTAATTCTTTCCTTACCTCTCCTCCTCAGGTCTTTTCTTTATCCAGCTGCTATCCTGCAACAGGGTCCTTCGCTTGCTGTTGTCATCATGAACAACCTGTTGTCTGCTTTTCCCTGTAAGAGTGGGACTCTTCGTATCTATCAATGCAGAAGCACAGCTATTGAAAAAACTATGCGATAAAGGTCTAAAACTTAGAATTGCATTAGGAATACTTGTTTTTCTGAGAAAGTTTGCAATATACCTATATATATTTATGGCACAAACTGAATCTTTAGATATTACACACGAAGATCAAGGCTTCTTTAATATCAGTCTGTTAAGCCACATGTACAATCATTCAGCAGGTCATTTGGGTATTAGAAGTTACCTTCCTAAGTGTTCCATGTTTTACCAATAAATAACCTGCTGTGCTGCAACCAGTGTAGAAGTCCCTGAATCCCACTTTACCAATTTGAATTCACAATTTCAGTTTAAAAATCAGCAGCTTGATTTACTTCTGAATGAACACAGAGTTGATTTGATGAGTGAATTAGAAAATATCCATTAATGTGTTACAAACATGCAAAATAACCTTAACAAACAGTCTTAATGCCTGGTACACTGAAGAATATTATTTCACATGATCCATGAGAACATATTCTCAGTGTATTAGACAGCTGTGAATAATTGTGCTTTTAGTGGTAGTTTGGCCCCATGGGAAAAGCCTCCCTGTTCATTCTTAAGCCTATTACAGCTATATCCTTTTCTCCCCGTCTGAGCTCCTTACCATCACTTTGTTTTCTACCATTACTGCACCTTCCCTTTAATTGTGTGTTCAGTTGCAGTGGAGGCTCAATCCTGCAGTCATGACACATGGAAACTCCTTTTGAAGCCAAGTTGGAGGTGACAAATTAGACATATGACATGTACACACGAGACCCTCATTAAGGACACGCACTTACTCAATAAATTGGAGTGCTAAGAAACAATGGGTTCTGCACCCTTTCTTTTGGGAAGCCTATTGGATTATCTCTATAATGTGCCTAGCCTCTGAGCACCATACAAAAAAACCTTCAAAACTCCTTGCTTCACTCAAAATGGATTTGAGCAGATATAACTAAACGTCATTCAGATTGAAAGTATATGGTTATACTCTTTGTGTTTGGAAAGACATATCACTTCACAAACAGAGTACACACAGTCGGTATTGGGTTCATTTGTCGCACCAGTATTTTGCTCTGACTTGTGAAAAGAGGAAGCCAAGTTCCTTTTATCCATGAAATTCAAGTGTAGTGACAAGTATGAAGAACCACAAATACACAGGCCAGATAGAGGAAGCGAAACACAGCAAAGGACATGATTGTTTGTTTTAAGGGAGAGTGCCTGGAGTACGTGCTTCAGAAATATTTTCTTTACTGAAAAAACAATGTCAGAGTACAAAGATGGAATTCTGTATTACATTTAAAATCAAGAAAAGATTGCAAGCCATAACATGTCCTCTACCATTTTCTGTGGTTCCCTGTGGGATGATTGGGATGTTCACAAGGACAGGTTTTTTCACTGGACCAGTGATGTTACCAATATTTTAATATAAGCTTCCAAAAATGTCTTCCTAATTTCTCCTTCTCTTACGCTGTGGTATATCCTTTGTACCATGCACTTAGATTCATAGGTTTTTAAGGCCAGAAGTAGTCATTATAATCATTTAGTCTGACTGCCTCCTAACACAAGCCAAAGAACCTCACCCAATAATTTCTGCAGCAAGCCCATAACTTCTGTTTGAGCTATAGCATATCTTTTAGTAAGATATCCATTTTTCATTTAAAATCTTCAAGTGATAGGGAGTCCAGTGCATTTCTACATACGTTGTTCCAATAGTTAACTACCCTCACTGTTAAAAATCTACACCTTAATTCTTGCAGAATGGAGGGGTGAAGGAGTGAGAAAGGTATTCATTTTTTTTCCATTTAAACATTTTTTCCTCGTAGCTACAGTCAAAGATGGAGGCAGCACCAATTAGCAAACTAACCTATATTAAATGCACTTGCTATAAAATGTATACTTTGCTCAGTGTATTGATAATATAGCACAGTATTCAGTAGTATAGTGATGGACATGGAATAACAACAACAATAGGCAGGCAGACAAATAGAACTTCCGACATTTGACAACTGAGGATGGAGGTTTGAAGACTTTGTAGAGGGAACTGTACACTCTCCCCCCCTCCAAGTAATTTTGTTTAATACCTTACATCTGGTGCAAAACGTTTGCTCTTCAAAATTATTTTTATGAGCCCCAAGCATAAAAGCCATCTTCAGCAAGAATGGGTTAGCAGTATCCAAAAGGAAGAACTCCATCGGAAGTAAGGAAATCTTCCCAACACTCCCTTCATATTGATAGCATAATTTTAGCAAAGGACTCCTGCAAACCCTTTCCAACACATTTAAGGTTCTGCTCTAAAGTCAGTTACAGTCTCACACGTCTCTAAAAATCTGCTATTACGCATAAGCACAAGCATAGATGTGGTGTTTTCAAGATGCACATCAATATATACCCAAGAGTACATCAAGCCTAGTGTGTGGAACATTCATTTCTCCCCAGTGGCATATCATGAAAGTGAAATTACTCCAAAAGTCCATTTTGGATTTTTTAATCATATTTCTTAATTTAAATAATCCAATTAACTTGAAACGAAGCCCCATCTAGAGGCAGCAGCTAAACAATATGCATTTAATGTTTGCTTGTAATACTGCAGTGCAAATAGTTTACTGTTAATGTGCGTTTCTACTGTATGTGTGGCCCAATCTGCATCAAATTGTATCTGTACTGATCAAGTCAAGGATGACATATATTAATGTGCTTATACAGATTTAATGTATATATTTTGCTGCAGCTTGCCTTAGTCCTTGAGCAAGTACAAAAGGGAGGGGAGGATACAAGGAACAACCTTTAATGCATCTGCAAAACTGAGCTGTAAGCTTTACTTGGCGCCGATCACATGCTGTAGCCATTTCAAGGGTGTAACGGTGGCTTTGCTCCACAAGAATTCCTGTTTGAGGTGTTCTCCTTTGTGTAGTGAGGTTCCTTGCAGGGGCGGCTCCAGGCACCAGTGCAGCAAGCGCGTGCCTGGGGCGGCAAGCTGTGGGGGGCAGCCTGCCGGTTGCCGTGAGGGCGGCAGTCAGGCAGTCTTTGGCGGCATGCCTGCGGGAGGTCCGCCGGTCCCGCGCTTTCGGCGGTGGGGACACTGAAGGCGCGGCACCGGCGGACTTCCCGCAGGCATGCAGCCGAATCTCAGTGACCAGCGGACCGCTCGCAGGCGTGCCGCTGAAAGCCGCCTGACTGCCGTGCTTGGGGCGGCAAAAAACATAGAGCCACCCCTGGTTCCTTGCTATCCCCTATGGATGCTCTGTGGCAATGCAGCAACTAACAGAGATTTATATTTCAGTTATTTAAAATAGCTGTATAAACATATTTGCTTAAAACCAAGGAAAACATTTTAATTAGGGCTGTCAATTGATCGCAGTTAACTCAAGCAATTAACTCAAAGCATCTGAATGCTTGTCCTAAAGGACAAGCATCTTATTTTCCACACTTTACAGCTGGTTGATCTAGAAAACTAGCTTAGTTTTTAATAAATTTAAACTCAAAGCAAATTAACTTGATTAAAAAAATTAATCGCGATTAATCGGACTTTTAATCGTACTGTTAAACAATAATAGAATGCCAATTGAAATTTATTATAAATAGTTTTTGATGTTTTTCTACATTTTCAACTATATTGATTTCAATTACAACACAGAATACAAAGTGTACAGTGTTTTGTTTTTGAGTGCAGTTATGTAACAAAAAAATTCTACATTTGTAATTTGCACTTTCACGATAAAGATTGCACTACAGTACTTATAAGAAGTGAAGTGAAAAACACTATTTCTTTTGTTTATCTTTTTTACAGTGCAAATATTTGTAATAAAAATAATAATATAAAGTGAGCACTGTACACTTTTTATTCTGTTACAATTTAAATCAATATATTTGAAAATGTAGAAAAACATACAACATATTTAAATAAATGGTATTCTATTACTGTTTAACAATGTGATTAGAACTGCGATTAATCATGATTTTTAAAAAATCTCATGATTAATCGCGATTAATTTTTGTAATCGTTTGACAGTCCTAATTTTAATAGCTCAGGGGGAGGACTCTGGGTGTCCAGCCAAAACCAGAACCTGAAGTGCTTGAAATCTTTTGAGATTTTTAACGCAATTGTGTCAAATGCAAAAGAATAGGTGTCATTAGACTTCTAATAAGCATCTGGACATTTATCCAAGCAGAATCCAAACTCCCAACCTTTTGCCATCAGTCTTTTCCTAATCACTATCCATATTTCTCCTTTTTAAGGCATTATTACAGACAGGGTTGACAGTACGAAAAATCTTGCCTGACAACCACCAATCAATTATATTTTCTTTCCCTCTGCCCCAAATCCTCTTTCCTCAGTCTCTCCCTCTCCAACAATCTGAAATTACAGGGTGTATTGGGGAGAGGGACAATGTTGCAGGGAGTAAGCCTGCCCCTCCCTTTCTCTCTCTGCAACGCCTTAGCCTGCTCTGCTCACACTGCTTCCCTCAACAGCCGCTGAGCATGTCCCCCGCTATGCTGCTCCTTGGTCTCCAGGGTAACCACAGGCACTAATGCGAGCAGAAGCCATGCTCTATCCCCGCTGTTTCCCTCCCCCACTCCTCCCTTGTGTGGTGCTGGCATTCCCAGCACTTCAACCAGAATGAAAATGCTGATAAGGATCAAGCAGCACTGCTGCCTCCACCTCCCAAACCGGTCCTCACATGCATTACTTAATCAAATAAGTAGTCCGCCATTGTTCTAGGGTGGGCAGCATGCAGTCTGATTTGAAACCGTGTTGTGTTGAAACAAGAATATGGAGGGCACAATGGCACTTGGATTAGGTTCACATACCGCATACATGCAATGAAAAGGGCTTGTTATTTCCCCCTATGCTTTAAATACCCTGAAAGTAACAGCATCAACATACCACTTTGATTAGGGGATGATTTTCCTACGGTGAAGGTTGACATTTTATTCAGGGATGTATCCTCCTTTGGGATCTAAAAGAAAAAACATTAAAGAACAACACTGTGGTGAGATTAAGAATTAGCAACAAAGACAGTTAGAAATGTTTTGGATGGTGAAACATGCTGTATCTTGAAGAGTTTTAGCAGGATGTAGTATTAATAGCTGGATTTCAAAATTTAAATGCATCTTAGTAAATACTCGCTACAAATCAGAACCTGATCAAGAAATATTTGAGGTCTTCAAGGAGTCATGAAAGCCTCTCATAGCCAATGATATCAGTAGAATATGAACTGTCCAAACCTTAATACTAACAATCTGATACATGAATTCATACAAACAAAAAAATCACATCTGAAATGTTGGGCTGTTGCAAATACTTCAAATTCTTTAATAATTTGAGACGTAATTTATTAAAAACTAAGCTAGTTTTCTAGATCAACCAGCTGTAAAGTGTGGAAAATAAGATGCTTGTCCTAAAGGAGAAGGATTCACAGGATACTAGGATTCACAGGGTATTTTATTAGTATATTAGTGGGGCTAGGTCAGGGTAGTTTGTGCAGCAGGATTTGGATGCTGGAGAAGAGAGAAAAACTGCCATTCCCTTCTGTTACATGTACTATGTTTTAAGATTTTGGGTTGTTTTTCTTCCCCTTTCTCCTCTCTTTTCCCCCTTGCTTCAGTCTTCACTTTCTTTCCTCTTCCCTCTCCAGCTGTCACCTTCATATCCTTTCCTCATTCTCTCTATCACAATCATTCACTCTCTCAGTCCTTTGTCTTCCCCTTGATCCCTTCTGTTCTGTGTACCTGATCTATCACTCGCTTACGCCAGTTTTACACTGAGGTAAGCAAGTAGTGAATCAGGGCCTATATGTGGAGGGGATATTTGCTGGAGGACTTTATTAGAGGTCTGGTGGCAAAAAAAAATTTCTTCAACATATTCATTAATGATCTGGATGATGGGATGGATTGCACCCTCAGCAAGTTCGTAGATGACACTAAGCTGGGGAGAGAGGTAGATACGCTGGAGGGTAGGGATAGGGTCCAGAGTGACCTAGACAAATTGGAAGATTGGGCCAAAAGAAATCTGATGAGGTTCAACAAGGACAAGTGCAGGTGCAGAGTCCTGCGTTTAGGATGGAAGAATCCCATGCACTGCTACAGGCTAGGGACCGACTGGCTAAGCGGCAGTTCTGCAGAAAAGGACCTGGGGATTACAGTGGACAAGAAGCTGGATATGAGTCAACAGTGTGCCCTTGTTGCCAAGAAGGCTAACGGCATATTGGGCTGTGTTAGTAGGAGCGTTGCCAGCAGATTGAGGGAAGTGATTATTCTCCTCTATTCAGCACTGGTGAGGCCACATCTGGAGTATTGCGGCCAGTTTTGGACTCCCAATATAGAAAGGATGTGGACAAATTGGAAAGAGTCCAGCGGAGGGCAATGAAAATAATCAGGGGGCTGGGGCACATGACTTATGAGGAGAGGCTGAGGGAACTGGGCTTATTTAGTCTGCAGAAGAGAAGAGTGAGGGGGAATTTGATAGCAGCCTTCAACTACCTGAAGGGGGGTTCCAAAAAGGATGGAGCTGTTCTCAGTGATGACAGAACAAGGAGCAATGGTCTCAAGTTGCAGTGGGGAAGGTCTAGGTTGGATATTTGGAAAAACTTTTTCACTAGGAGGGTGGTGAAGCCCTGGAATGGGTTACCTCTGGAGGTGGTGGAATCTCCATCCTTAGAGATTTTTAAGGCTCAGCTTCACAAAGCCCTGGCTGGGATGATTTAGTCGGGGTTGGTCCTGCTTTGAGCAGGGGGTTGGCCTAGATGACCTCCTGAGGTCTCTTCCAACCCTAATCTTCTATAATTCTATGAACATTATATTAGGACAGAGCTAGGGGTGGTCCCTAAGGGTATGCATACACTGTTGTTGGGAGCGTGTCTCGCAGCTCAGGTTGACAGACTCGCACTAGTGGGGCTCAGGTTAGCACACTAAAAATAACTGTGTAGACCTTGCTTTGACATTTGGACTCGGGCTGGAGCTCAGGCTCTGAAGCTCACCCCATTCCTTAGGCTTCAGAGTCCTAGCTCCAGCCCAAGCCGGAATGCCCACATTGCTATTTTCAGCACAGTAGCATGAGTCTGTCAACCCAGGCGGCGAGACTCACTCCCAATAGTTGTGTAGACGTACCCTCTGGAGCTCATCAGCTGGCTTGCAGTTACTTCAGGTGTCCAGTCTGCTAGAGCTTACAAAAACCAGGACAAAACAGTTATCTGTAAGAATGACAAAGAAATTCTCTGAAAACAGTGACATATGGTTACCCTATTTATTTATACAATTTGAGATTGATGTGATTGTACAATATAATGCAGAGTGGGATGTGAGAATGACAGGCAAGAGTCAGGGCAAGGGGACAAAAAGTTCCTCAAGCTTGGAAAAAAATACTAAGGGCAGGCTTGACAGTATTATTTAAAATTCATGAAAACTAGCACTGACAAGAAATTGCATTTTTACTTTTTTAATTGAGCTTTGCAAAGTCATTCAGTGAAAACGCTCAAGATTCCTGACATCATAATAATAATCAAAACAGGCAAGACTCTGATTAAAGCAAATGGGAATATTTAACAAGGTATTTGTAAAGACAAAAATCAGGTCTGAGTCAGAAAATCTTTAAAAGTTTCCTACACCCTAATATCTCACAATTTAATAAGGAATCTAAATTCCAACATGTTGATATTAAATCACTAACAACACCCTTTCCCTGTTGACTTGTCTGTTGGTACAAAGCATACACTGGCACTGTGTAATGTACAAAATATGTGATTGCATTATTTAGTCCCCACCCAATAAAAATATGTTCAAGGCTCTGGTAAACCTATCTGATTCTGTAATAACTCATAAAATACCCTTTAAAAATTCTGCCAACACATTAAGCAGAGATATCTGAATTATTCCAAAGACATTCAGTGTAAGTTATCATACAGGCATCACTAGTTAGCAATGAGTTTTGTTGCATAATTTAGGGTACCTAAATTGCTATAATCACACGAAAAGCAAGAACACAAGACAGTCTCTGATTAAAAACACACACACACACACCATGGCAACAGCTGACCATCTATTGCTCTTCATTTCATCCAGTACTTGAATAATAGTTTGACATTTTGACACGTTTAACAAGCAATCAACTCTGGCAATGCTTCATCTGAGACAGCCCAGTTGTTTCTACAGAAAGGGATTGGGTTTATTTTCCAATAAAGATTTTGATTTTTTTTTTTAAAGGCAGTTAACCTTTGGAAGCTGAGCACCTCTTTAGGAAAATGAAATCAATTATGGCCCCAACAATCTCAACATGATTTTGGAAAGGCCTACCCTTCTTAATTTTATAGATCTTCCATGATGTCAGGGTAATGCTGATGTAGGTCTTCATAATATGATACCCTTTCCTTTCCTACATGCTTTGAGAAGCAGTGAAATAGTTAACAATGTTACCTCTTAGCGTAGCATTATTGTTATGTGTATAGAATAAATGGGGCAGTTCATTTCAGAACTGTTGTTTCAGGCTCTGAAACTGTTGTTTCAGGCTCCCAGTGGCTGCGGTTCACCGTTCCCGGCCAATGGGAGCTGCGGGAAGCAGAGGCCTACGGACAGTCAACATCAGCAAAATGTCTCGCAGCCCGCAATCAGATTACCCCGATGGGCCGCATGCGGCCCGCGGGCCACAGGTTGCCCACCACTGTATTAAAGGTTTAAATGCAATATAAGATTTTTCTGCTCTACTCTCCAGCTTAGTCAATCAGGAACACAGGAGTCAGTTATTGCGTACAGCTACATTTAAGTAGGTGTAGTTTCCAGCTCATTACCCATGCTAGCTTTGATTGAGCTAATACACTAAAAACAAAAGTGTAGTTGCGGCAGCATGGGTGGTGGGATGGGCTAGTTGCCCAAGAAAGTACCTATAGTCCCGGGCGGAATTATACTCAGGCGGCTAGCCCAAGCCGCAGCCCATGCTGCCACAGCTACACTCCTATTTTTAGCACCCTAGCTCCATCAAAGCTAATGTACATACACTTACTCTGTTTCATTCCCAACAAGTGAAGAGGAATGCAAATAAATTTGAACAAGTGAACCTTTATTAAACCCTGTGGACTACTCTGTCCATGTAGCTGCGTTCCTCCCAGCCTAACTCCCTGGTGTTCCCTGTTCCATCCGTGTCTGTCAATAACCATCTCTCCAGGGAACATTGACCCTCTGACTACTTGACACACCTTCCCTCTGTCACAAACATTTTAACATAAACACTAAAAACAAATAATTTATGCCCAAGCCCCACCCCATGTCCCTTCAATGAGATGTTGCTAGCACATTGCTAAGTTGGTGTCTTGTCTTTACGACAGACTCAGCTGGTTATAGAGTCTTTGAGATAGCTTGGTCTCCTCAACAGACAACCACACTGGGAGAGAACTATCTCTGTCTTTGTCACCTGTCTCCGAATCTGGCAAATTCTCTCTCTGAGGAGTCTCCTCCCTCCTTGTGGGATTGGCTTCGGGACGATTCTCTGTCTCTCCATTCAGTGATGATCTCTGTATCTCTGCAGGCTCTCTCTGGGTGTTGTATCTGCTGATTTATAAGAGTCTTCTGTTCCTTCAGATCACTTGTCACTCCTGCATAGTTGCCTCATATGACCTGGGTGCCTCTGCAGTCCTCACAACTTCTTTAGTCCACTCCTTCTGGTGTCTCTCTAATGGTTAGATCTTCACAGGAGTGCCTGTCTCCAGGGCCAGTAGGTCCTTGGCTGATCTGTCATACTCTACTGCCTGCTTTCTTTGATTATTGGCCAACTACTCTCTGAGGTATCTCCATCCTTCTGTCTGCAATAGGTAGCAGGGTTTTGGTCCTTCATCCCATCAGTGCTTGCGCAGGACTTTTTTGGCCATCTCACCATTATTCTGTGGGTATGCAAGGGAGGAGTTGTGGTGGTCAAACTCCCATATGAGCACAAACTCCTTGAATTCTTCCAAGGCAAATTGGAGTCTGTTATCAATGACTACAGTGTCCGGAACGCCAGATCTTGCAAAGTGGGCCTTCAGTTTGCCAATCACTGACTTGTTTCTTTTATCAGGCAGGGCATTGACCTCCCAGCAGTTTGAGTAGGATCCACTGTAATCAAGTACTGGTTTTCCTTGAAGGTAAATAAGTCCACTCCCACCTTTTCCTCTGGTCGAACAGGCAGCTCACATGGTCTCTTTCTACTGGTGGTTATCACACACCTAACAGGTATCATACCCTATTAACAAGGAGTCCAGTTGTGTATTCATTAATGGCCAGTAAACACGCTTTCAAGCCCAACTAAAACAGCTGTCAATGCCCAGGTGTGAGGTATGTATGTTTTCCATGAAAGCCTTATGTAACGAGGCAAGAAAAACAACTCTCTGCTCTCGAAATATGATTCCATTCCATCCACTCAGCACATCTTTATTTTGAAAATATGGTTCTGCTCCTACCAGTACTTGGTTTTTGTCTTCTGGCCACCCTCATGATATTGCTTTCTTGACTGCCTGTAGTCATAGATGTCCTTTTCCATAGCCTCTTTGATTTCCATCAGCTTTGCTGTTGAAACTGGGTTTTAGTGGGAGCTAGCATGTTAATGGATTCAATGCCCTCATCCCTTTCCCCCAACTTACTCATGCTGGGTATATAGGCACTGCTCAAGGTGTCAGCTAACGTCAATAATTGTCCTGGACAATATCAGATCTCTACCTGGCAGCGCTAGAGGTGCATCAACATGCACTGCAATCTCTTTGGAGCACTGAGAAGGGGCTTTGCCAGGATTGTCTCTAGGAGTTTGTAGTTTGATTGCACTATTACTAGCTGACCACAGAAGTACTGATATAATCGCTCCACCAAATAACACAGCCAGAAGCTCGTTTTCTATTTGTGCGTGCCCCTATTCAGTCTCACAGGGCTCTGCTGGCATGAGAGACTGGCTTTTCCTGCAAAGGAGCTACACCCAAAACTTTCTCCGATGCACCACTGTGATGCGGTGGGGTTCAAACCAGACCAGTAATTGCCTGCCCTGTAGCTCTGGCTGTTCATGCTGGGCAGCTGTGGCTCAGAGCCCTGATACCAGCAGCCTGCTCACAACACAATAGCCTCACCCTGGCTTCCACCAGCCTGGTTACTCCTTTGCAGGGTTACACTAAGAGCCCCTCCAGCCCCGAGTTTCCCCAAAACCATCTCCCCTGTAGTGTCCAGTCCTCTCACTGAACACACGAAACCTTACACGTTCACTGCTCCTTTAAAGAGACAGTACACAGCACCAGCCTGTTAATTTGACTGAGGACTTCACTTTTCCATTTGAAACACTACACTGAGATAGTTACTGAGATGGAGTAAGTTTATTAACAAAGAACAGATATGTAAGTGATACCAAGTAGAAGTAATTTGGATAGAAATGGTTACAAACAAAAATAAAAATATGCTTCTAAGACTAAAACCTCACTTAGCAAACTAGAGTCTTTTGTTTACAGTAGTTTTCTCACCACAGTCCTTCTTCCAGCAAGGCTGGCCAGTCCTTAGCCAGGATCCAACACACAGAACCCAAAGCAGTTGGTTTCTTTGTCTCCTCACATGAAGGATGCCAAAATCTCTCTCTCTCTCCTTAGATCTACCAAAGTTCAATGACCTTGTTTCAGGAGGCAGGAAGGTTTCCTGGAGCTGCAGCTTCCATCTCCCTCCCCTCTCCCCCCCCTCACCCCCCCCCCCCGCAGAGAGTGTTAAGCGGCCCCCCCCACCCTAGTTTGCCAGATGGCTTTGTCTACCTTGCATATAAATGTAATTTCATTGTCTCCTCCTGCTTAATTTACATTGGAGACATATTCAAGCAGGCAGAACCACATTCCTTTGTCTAGGATGGGTAACTTAAGACCACCCTGACTTACACCTCTTAAGAACATGTGAAAAAGTATAAATATGTGCTGGAAACATCACCCATACATACACCACACCATAATATTAATAACCAGCCAGTTTGCCTATATCTTAACATGACAGATGATAGCAGTGAGTTGGGGTACACGGAGCTGGTCTGGCCAGCTGTGGCTCACTGCTACATTCTGGAGAGCTCCTTCCCCTCTGGCATTGGGACGCTATTAGGGTCACAATCACACTGGAGTATCAGTGGTTCTCCCGGCTGGTAGTACTTCTAGACAGGGACATCCATTACCATGTGTTTCAGTGTGTCAAATGTTTCCTGTTGGGAACCTACCCAGTCCCTCTCAACATCCTCCCTTGTGAGCTGACATATGGGTTCTGTTACTGCAGCCACGTGTGGACAGAACTTGGACAGAAAATTTATCATTCCCATGAAGTGCTGTACCCCTTTCACATCCACTGGAGCTGACATGTCTCTGACTGACTTGATCTTGTTGGGATCTGTTTTCAGTTCCTCGCTGTGGAAGCAGCATAGAGGCCCTGACACTTCCACATCTGCTCCCCACAGAGGGTGGAATCTGCCCTAGTGGAGACAGCCAATAGAAGGCTTGTGCACCACTTTACTCCTCAAAATAGGGCTTAAGCGATTCCTAGGCCTCAGCTACACACAAGGCTGAATTTCAGCTGGTGTGAACAAAGCCAATTTCCAACCCAGAATATGGATGGTCAAGTCTTCTTGCACATAAACAAAAGTAATCATACATCACGTGTATGCAACACCTTTCCAAATCCCTCATTTGAAAATATTCATAATACAAGTAATCTAAATCAGGTTCACATTTCTCCATGTCAAATTTTACTTACTCACAAGAAAGTTTCTCTATTCTTTAGCATCTAGATATGACAATGATTAGGTGCTTATTTATAAATACTTTGATTAGAGATACTTTTTTTTTTTTTTTGCTTTTAGTGGACAAGTATTCAGTTTCCATCTTTAAGGTACTCCACATCAATACACCATGTAATGAGCATGTCACCATACACAAAGCAAGGAAGAGGAAATGTGGCTTCTTACTAAAGGCTTAATGTGGGGTACACACTCCGCACATAAAAAGTGGAGGTCAGTTGTGTTTATGGTGCAGTTTCCAGTTTGCAGAGGATAGCTGTTGCCTTGTTAAAAAAAGATTCAGGGCCTCTCCTGTCATCTTTCTTCTCATGTGACTATGGGCTTGTCTACACATGAAAGTTCATTCAAAATAAGATTAGGTGAATTTAAAATAGATTAAATATTCTTGATTAACTTCCTCTATGGACACTCTTTATTCCAAAATAAATTGGGAATAGTTCACCAGAAACAGTTCCCTGTGTAGACAAGTCCTTCCTAAAGGGGGCCACGTTAAAGTTGTACAGTAATCTTTAACTTTGGTATTTCCTCCTTTAGTGCCCTATATGAAATAAAAGAGGCTCCTTCTACACACCATAAAACTACGCAGAATTCGGTGATAAATTGCTTTTATTAATCACCTGTATTCCGTCCATCAATCTGTCTCCCAGGAACTATTGTACTTCTAATATTCCAGCCATCTCAATAGCTTTAAAACTTTGCTGTTAAAAAGAATAAAGCAGATAGATAATTATTTCCTGCTTTGTCCAAAATGTGGAATTTCCCCACAAAATTATACTTCCCTGAAGCAATATTCAGACCTAGATTAGGT
Source organism: Emys orbicularis (assembly GCF_028017835.1). NCBI lineage: Eukaryota > Metazoa > Chordata > Testudines > Emydidae > Emys > Emys orbicularis. Next base: position 286,855,572 of record NC_088683.1, read on the forward strand.
TGACTCTCCAATGCCTTGTGACCAATCAGAGGTAGAAACTGGACATTTATTCCATTAGAAATCCAAGAAATCCTATTCTCGCATTGTGGTATAAGAATTTTGGTTGCTCTCTTTTCCCCCCTCTTTTCCTTTCCATATTTACTTTTTCTAAACTATGTCACATTCCAATATTATTTGTTATCAGATATATCTAGAACTGTTTAGGCTGTTACATTTATCCAAAACCTTGTGCTCCAGCATAATGAAAATATCTTCAGTTTGATTTTCCCGATAAAGTAGGGCTTTTTTCAGATTCTGTTACAACATGAATATGCTATCTTTGCATCTTTTTTTAATCAAACTCTGTCAGACCACAGTGTCACCTAATAAAACTCGACATATTGTAATTCACACCTCAAGTAGCCAAATACAGAACTAGCAATGCACAGCTGTGGCCCTTAGTCACTGCTATGATGAAATGGCATGTGTGTGTGTACCATACATCTTGAAAGTTGTAGTGTTCAGTATTATTCTGATGTTTTCTGATTTTCCTAAAGAACAGAAAAAATGCGCTAACATCTGTGTCAAATTGCAGGCAAGGCTGCAAAGGAGCCAGTTGCAGCTCCTGATCTTAGTGCCAGCCCCTGCCACAGCATCATTTAGAGTGGACTCAGGATATAATGCACTGGTTCAAAACGGCCCATGGAGGTCTGTGCATGAGCTGAAAATAGCCAGATGCAGCAGCACCGCACATAGCCCTTTGACGGTTGGTGTAGGGGAATGTCCTATGTCAGGGGAATCCCCAGATGGGGACATCCTCTGACTTTATAGCCCCTTTGCCCATCCAGGACATCACAAAGGTGCCAGTTGAAGAACCTGTTTTCAGGAAAATGAATCTACTGCTTATTTTTTAAAACTGTAAGGAGAAAGCTCATGCAAGTTTAATCAGTATAACTAAAATAAAATAAAAAAATATATGGATATATACATATCTCACAGAACTGGAAGGGACCTTGAAAGGTCATTGAGTCCAGTCCCCTGCCTTCACAGCAGGACTAAGTACTGTCCCTAACAGGTTGTTTTTTTTCCCCCCAGGCCCCTAAATGGCCCCCATCCTGGGTTTAGCAGGGCAATGCTCAAACCACTGAGCTATCCCTCCCCCCTTATATACTATGATGAATTTCCCAGACATATAATATCTTAAAAGCCTAAGTTGTTTTGGTAGCTATTCAATACACAAACTAGAAAATAAAATTTAGTGACAATGAAACCCTTCTGTTTCTCTGTAGTGGCCCATCATATTTGTGTATTTTAAATTTCCTCATCTGAAATCCAATCTTAATTTTTCAGTACAAGAACTGCTTTTCAGAACATGGTCTTAGGTTTCAATGTTACTTTTTTTCTCCTTTTATTTACAGTAAAAGCCAACCAGAAAGCTCTATAAACCATCATTTCTGATCTTCATTGAAAGTCTGGTTTACAATCCGGTTGGCACGGGGCCGGCAGACTCCCGACCTGGCTCCACATGGCTCCCCGGAAGCCGTGACATGTCCCTGTTGCTCCTAGGCAGAGGAACAGTCGCGAGGGGTTCGGAGTGCGGGACGGGGTGTGGGACACGGGCTCTGGGAGAGAGTTTGGGTACGGAGGGGGTGTGGGGCTGGGGGTTGGAGCACGGAAGGGGTGCATGGTGCCGGATCCAGGTGGTGCTCACCTCAGGCGGCTCCCCGCAAGCAGCGACACATCCATGCTGCTTCTAGGCAGAGGTGCGGCTAGGTGGCTCTGCGCGCTGACCCTGCCCCGAGCGCTGGCTCCGCAGCTCCCATTGGCCAGAAACCGTGGCCAATGGGAGCTGCGGGGGTGGTGCCTGTGGGTGGAGGCAGCATGCAGAGCCACCTGCCCACGCCTCTGCCTAGGAGCAGGAGGGACATGTTGCCACTTGCAGGGAGCCACCTGAGGTGAGCACCGCCTGGATCCAGCACCCCCCCCCGTGCCCCAACCCCCTGCCCTGAGTCCCGTCCTGCACCCACATTCCCTCCCTCTTAGTTAACCAAAATATTTTACTTACCAGCACCACCCCCATTCTCCCAACATGCCGGATAACAAAGCTTTTACTGTACAAAGTATACATTTCAGGGTTTCTCATAGAGATACACTGTTCCACCTTCCTACTGAATAGAACAGAAATAAGCAACCAAAACTAAACAAATCGAAAAAGCAGTAGATGCCTGTAAACCATGGTGCTTTAGGGACATCTAGGATGACGAGTTTTCTGCCCAGCTATCTTACAATCTATTTCAGAATAAACATATTAACCAGAAGGACAATAGCAAAACTGAAGTAAGATCAGAAATTCTGTGGGACAGAAATAATTTTTGGCACATAGGGTTACAATGATTTGTATCACCTTGTGTTGATATATTTTTTTGCTATGTTTACATATTTTTGGTTTTAGTTTTATAACATTATAATGGCAAGGCAAGGGAATGGCAAGTGGAGATTAGTGTTGGAATGTTAGGCTTACAGAGGGGACTTGAAGGAGGAAAGAAAAGTCACTGGGCACACAGGAGGAGTGAGGTTGTTCTGAGTGTAGAAAGCATCACAAAAAGCACAAGATGGAAAAGAGACAAAGCGGACAACAAGGTGAGAGCAATGGACAGAGTGTAGGACCCATGTGAGGGAGCAAGAAGAAATAAGACAGGAGATGTAGGCTGGGACGGATTTGTAAAAAGCTGGGAGGATAAGGAAGTTGATTGTGATGGGGAAGCAGACAGCAGACAAGTGATTGGAGAGGAAGCTTATTTTCACTATAGCATGTTGAATAGAGTGGAAGCTTACAATACGAGAGGTAGGAAGACAGCAATGACTAGAATTTTTCTAAAAATTTTCAACAAAATTTGTCTATTGAAGCGAAAGGGTTTTGCAGAAACCAATTGGTTTTGATGATTTTTTTCTCAGGAAGGTTTCTCAGACCCAGGATGGAATTTCTGGTCAAAACACAGATGAAAACCCTACCCCACAATAGCCAGATGCCTGGTGGTTAGGGTACTTGCCTATGAGGTAGGGAACCCAGGTTTAAGCCCCTGCTCCAAATCAGGCAGAATCTAGGTCTCCGATATCCCAAATGAGTGCCCTAGCTGCCAGGCTATTGTGAGGTGGAGAGTGACACCAGTAAGTTTTTTCACAAAGTGGATTTGGTTTCCAGCCAGTCCTAGTTATGATGGATTGTTATTTCACATGCAAAGGAATTTTAATAAAGCTTTTAGAAGTAGGGATCTATCTAGGTTCTTATACCACATCAAAGTATCTAAGCAAGTAGAATGGAGAGGAAAGGATAAATTGCACACTTTCTAATGGATTGTACAGTTTAGATTTAAATGCCTCCAACAATGGGGATTTCACAGCTTCTCTTAATAAGCTATGCCACAGTCTAATTCATCTCCCTGTTAGGAATGTTCCTAATTATTGTTCTACATTTTCCCTGTTTTAACTTATTGCATTGATTTTTGCTTCAGTTCAAGAGACATTTTGTCAGTAAGAATCTCCTCTGGTAGATGATTAGAGTAAAGGGATCTCTCTGCTCTACTTTGTTTTGTTCTCTTGAAACAACTATTAATCCTCTCCTGCATGGCTTATTGTTTACTTGTAAAATATGACCAGGGTGTATCTGATATTTTAACTGAAAAATACATTTAGTCCTATTTAATTCCAATTTCAAAAGTAACTACAGTATTTCCTTAAAAGTTGCCATCAGTTGATGACCTAGTCGGTCAGATCAGGTCAGACTATTTTATGTTCTCCCTTCTTTCCTATAAAAATAACAAGGCTTATGAGTATATGCCAATGAATAGTAACTATCCATACAACTATAAGCTCATTTCAACCTAAACTGTATTTTTCACCATGCTAACAAATACAGATCTCTTGTTTGAAATTTCCAGGTATTAGAAAGTAAACATTATGGGCAACTAATCATTATTTGGAAATATCAGTATAACATTTGAATCCATATTTAGGTAGTTTTAGAATCAATTTCACCCTTATATTACATAACAATTCTTCAGTGCATGGGGTGAAATCCTGACCCTTTGGAAGTCAATGATAGCTTGCTATTGACTTCTATGAGTCCAGAATTCCACCCCTAGTCTAGACACCGAATCTGTACTACCCGGCAGTACATTCTTATTTATTATTTTTATTGCAGTGGTGTCCAGATACCCCATCAAGACTGGCATCCCTTGTGCTATTGGTCCTTACTAATGAAGCCTCAATTCAAATGTTTAGTTATGTTTTCTGCCCTTGCTTTCCCTTCCGTATTGAAGGTAGGGCCTCTTCCTTCCTCTCCCACTAAACCAGCTTTATCTACCACAGCACAGTGGTGCCACCTCTGTCTCATCCTAGTTCTTTTGGAAAGGGTAGGGTGATAAGAGGGGAAACATTTCTCCTTAACTGAGGCCTTGTCTACACTACAAAGTTTTGTCGACAAAACAGTGAATGCATACACACTGCGATGTGATTCTTGGTGGCAAAAATGCCCTGTTTTGGCAACAAAATACAACCACCCCGATGACAGACATAAGTCTTTTTTCTCTAAATTTTTGTTGACAACGTGCCAGTATAGACACCATGCTTGATTTTATCACTTTAATTGGCCTCCAGGAGTTGTCCCACAATGCCCACTGTGACCACTCTGGTCAGCAGTTTGAACGCCACTGCCCTGCAGCCAGGTAAACAACCATCCACCCCACCCTCTTAGAAGCTCCGGGAATTTTTGAAATCCATTTCCTGTTTGTCGGCATGGAGGGGTCTCATCGCACCTTCCCAGATGACCATGACAGGTTATTGCAGCAAATGCTCGCCCGCTTGGACCACTGTGGATCTGCTGGATCTGCTCAGTATATAAGGAGAGGAGGCTGTGCAGTCCCAGCTGTGCTTGAGCCATAGGAATTGGGATACCTATGGGCAGTGATGAGCTGCCAAAATATTAACAACAGGTTCCCTCCTCCTCACCCCACGAGGGGGCCGTGGCCCGCCCCCCAGGACTCCTGCCCCATTCAACCCCCCACGTTCCTTGACGCCCCCCCCGGGACCCCTGCCCCATCCACCCCCATTTCCTGTCCCCTGACTGCCCCCTGCCGCCCCATCCACCCCCTCCTCTAATTCCTGATGGCCCCCCGGGACCCCTGTCCCATCCAACCACCCCGTCTCTCTGTCCCCGACTGCCCCTGGAACCCCTGCCCCTGACTGCCCCCCACCACCCCATCCAACCCCTCCTCCTTCCTGACTGCCCCCCGGGACCCTTGCCCCCATTCAATCCCCCTGTTCCCTGCCCTCTGACCACCCCGACCCCTATCCACCCCCCCACAACCTCCCGAACTCCCCTGCCCCCTTCCAACACCCCCTCCCTGCTCCCTGCCTCCTTACCGTGGTGCCTAGAGCCGCTCGGCCGGGTCCGGGTCCCCTTGGCCGGGGCCAGGATCGCGGGGCCTGAGCCAGGCCGGCCCGGGCCGGAGCCACTCAGCCGGGGCTAGGACCGCGGGGCCCGAGCCGAGCCGGTCGGGCCGGAGCCACTTGGCCAGGGCCGGGACCGGCACCGCGGGGCCCAAGCCGAGCCAGGCTGGGCCCGGGACCGGCGCCGCAGGGTCCAAGTCGAGCCGGGCCGGGCCGGAGCTGCTCGGCCAGGGCCGGGGCTGGGACCAGCGCCACGGGGCCCGAGCTGAGCCGGGCCGGGCTGGAGCCGCTCGGCCGGGGCCGGGACCGGCGACGCGGGGCCTGAACTGGGCCGGAGCCGCTCGGCCAGGGCCGGGACCGGGCTGGGGCACTCGGCGGGGCCAGGCCGAGGCCGGGGGGCCAGGCCAGATGGAGCCGCTCGGCCGGAGCCGGACTGGGCTGCGTCGCGCCTCCCTGGAGCCTTCCTCGCGCGTCCCCGCCCCAGTTTACCTGCTTGCTGCTTGTTTCAGGCTTCCCGCGAACATCTGATTCGCAGGAAGCAGGGGAGGGGGAGGAGAAGGGGGGCAGAGCGTTCAGGGGAGGAGGGTGAAGTGAGCTGGGGCCGGGGGCAGGGTGGACAGCTGCTGAAGCTTTTGTTAAATTTAAAAGCCCTTTTAGAACCGGTTGTCCCGGAACAACCGGTTCTAAAAGGGCTTCTAAATTTAACAACCGGTTCCTGCGAACCGGTGGGAACCGGCTCCAGCTCACCACTGCCTATGGGCACATTTCTCGAGGCTTGTGCAAAACGAGTTATGATCGGGACACGCTGCAGTGCAGGGCGAAGATAAAGGAGCTGAGGCAGGCGTACCATAAGGCGAGGGAGGCAAACCGTCGTTCCGGTGCTGCTCCTAAGACCTGCCAGTTCTATAAGGAGCTGGATGCTATCCTTGGTGGCGACCCCACCTCCATCACCAAGAGCCCCGTGGATACTTCAGCGGGCCTTGAGGTGGTGGAAAGAGGACTTAACTTGGAGGATGAAGTTATAGATATAGAGGTGGAGTTAGATGAGGATGTGCAGCTCCCAGGGGGTCGCCTGGTGGTGCAGGCAGCCAGGAACTGTTCTCCACTCCCAAGGTGTCTAGCCAGTCTCAGCAGTTGCTCTCCAGCGAGCAAGAACCCGGAGATCAGACTCCTGATAAGTGGCTGTGGTTTTTGTAGTGCGGAGGTGGATGCAGGGTACAGAAATGTAGAAGGCTGGCTGTGTTTCTGTGAGCTGGACATTTCCCTGTGTAGCTAATCAGTACAGCAGAACTGGGTGTTGATGCACGCCGAGATCTCACGGGAATCCTCCAGAGAGATCTCCAGGAAAGTTTCCTGGAGGTACTCAGTAATTCTCTGCCGAAAGTTCAGTGGCAGAGCAGCTTTGTTCCTTCCCCCATTGTAGGAAACTTTCCCATGCCATTCGGCAATCACTTGTGCAGGGATCAAAGCAGCACACAGGCGAGTAACATAGGGACCAGAGCATGAGCCACAAGCATGTAGTAGCTCTACCCTCGTTTTCCTGCTTACCCTTAGCAGTGACATATCTGCTAGAACGACCGCTGCTTGTAGCAGTGTGGGAAAAATTTAGAAATTTTTCCCTAGTTGGCTGCACCACAACCCTTGCAGAGTGAGCGCTCTTTTCCCCATTTGGAGCACCCCTTCCCCCCCTGCCAACACTCACTATGCTTTGAGTGTTCGCAGAGATGTGTGCTTGCCAAGGGTCAGTGAGAAAGTGATTGTTATGTTGCAGAAGGTGTATTTTACTGAACTGTTTCAATGCTGTGCGTGAATTTAACAATCATGCCTCTGTGCATTGTTCCTTGTGCTTTGACAGATGTGGCCTTCAGGAACACCCCACACACACTTGCCGAGTGTCTCTGCCAGATAAGAAAGCGCCCAAGATGGAGCAACGAAGACATGTTCCAGGAGGTACTGCACTACTCCAATCAGAGGCAGCTCTAGGCACCAGCAAAGCAAGCAGGTGCTTGGGGCAGCCCATTTGCAGGGGCGGCAGGGATCCAGCATGGGAGCTGAGAACCAACTGGGGGCCCTGGGAGCTGTAGTTCCTTGGTTAGCTCCCTGCCTACAGAGCCAGCCCTGGAGCAGGGAAAGAACTACATTTCCCAGCATTCCCATGGCCACTACCAACAGGAAAGAGGGGGAGGAAGTGAGGAAGCTAAGACCTCATGCTGCAGCCTGCTGTGAATGGAGAGCTGCACTGTGAAGGTAGGGATACCATATTTTAACATTCAAAAAATAGGACACTCCACGGGGAGGGAGGGTAGCCCCACCCTGCCACCATCCACTCCCTCTGACTGCCCCCCACAGAAACCCTAACCCATCCAAATACCCTGCTCCCTGTCCCCTGATCACCCCCTCCTGGAACCCCTGCCCCAACTGCCCCCCAGGACCCCACCCCCTATCTAAGCCCCACTGGTCCTTGTCCCCAACTGCCCCCTCCTGAGACCCCCCCCAACTTCCCCCCTAGGACCCCACCCCCTACCTGTCCCCTGACAAACCCCTGGGACTCCCATGCCTATCCAACTGCTGCCTGTCCCCTGAATGCCCCCCCAACCCCAGACCCATCTAACCCCCCCTTCTCCCTGCCCCTGACTGCCCCCCAGAACCCCCTACCCCTTCTCCAACCCCCCAGCCCCCTTACCGTGCCACTCAGACCAGCGTGTCTGGCTTCGCACAGTGCCAGACACGCTGCTGCATACATGCTGCCGTGCTCCCCTGCGGAGCGCCCCCCCTCGCCCCCCCAGCACCTGCCTTCCAGATTTGAACACCTCAAAATTCAGGAGTGCTCAAACTCAGTTTGGGCGGCTGTTACTTCATTTCTCCCAAATCAAATATACTGATCCACTGTAACTAGAAAAAGTAGGATAAAATTGAGCAAGAAATGCTTCCCAGTGGTTATTAGGACTGGAATTGCTATTTTCAACAGCCATTGCCTTTTTTTTGTTTGTTTGTTTAAAAGGAAGACAGTGATATTGCATTGGCAAATTCCCCATAGAAAGAAAGAGTGTAACAAAAGAATAATAAAGGCACCTCAACTTTTCCTCATTTATGTAGGACAGTCTTATAATATGCATCCAGATATCCTCCAGTCACACAAGCTGAAAATTGTTCCACTTTACTGCAGTTCTGTAACCATATGGGAACCAATCCTGTCTGTGTTCTGTGCACACCTAAAATTCCTGCTGAATGACCTGCCCTGGGAGCGAGTTACCAGTGACCCAGGGCTGGGGCGGAAGGAGGGTGGGGGGGGGGGGGGAGAGCCCAGGGCTGGGGCGGCAGGAGGTGTGTGGGGGGGGGCAATGGTGGGGGGGTAGGGGGGAGAGCCCAGAGCTGGGGCAGCAGGGGGTGTGGGGGGGGGAGAGCCCAGGGCTGGGGTGGCAGGGGGGTGCAGGTGGGGGGGGAAAGCCCAGGGCTGGGGCAGCAGGGGGATGTGGGTGGTGGGGGAGAGCCCAGGGCTCGGGTGGCAGGGGGGTGCGGTGAGGAGCCCAGAGCTAGGACGGGGGGCAGCCAAAAATTTTTTTGCTTGGGGCGGCAAAAAACCTAGAGCTGGCCCTGACTCCAATGCAGAGAAAAGGAGTTCTGGGAAGCCGAAAGGCAGGACAGAAAAGAAAAGAGTTTTTTAAGGACATTACTGAGCAGATGATTAGAGTAATGGAGGAGCAAATGCAGATGCTGAAGTCCTTAATAATGCTGCAGACTGAGCAGATGCGTGCCCTCCCTCCCCTGCAGCACATTCAGAACTCTTTTCCATGCCCCACCCCTAACTCCGTCCTTTCCACTTTCCGGGATTTCTTGGTTTCCCCTTCACTCCACCCCCTCAGACAACTTTCATAGCCGGTAGTGTAGATAGCCGGACCTACACACAGCTTTGAAAGTCTGCTCTTTCCTGGTACCTCCTTTCCCACCAAGCATCTTTGTGTGCGTTGTTTCTTGTGCAACAAAAGCAAAGTTTTTGAATGGTAACTCGTCTTTATTTGTTTCCTACAAATTGAGATTAGCAGACACTATTAATACATGCACAGGCAGTTTATTCATGTGCTGTCTGGAAGTAAGGCCCCAAATGTCACCATTCCTTCCTAGGAAAACTACATGTAATGTAACATTGCAGCACCAATCAGATATATACATTACTGGTTCTCATTTTCAAAGTGTTGCTCCAAAGCCTCCCTGATTCGAATTGCCCCACTCTGGGCTCCTCTGATAGCCCTGGTATCTGGCTGCTCAAAATCAGCAGCCAGGCAGTCTGCCTCAACACTCCACCCCTGAGCAAACCTTTCACCCTTAGCTTCACAAAGACTATGCAACATACAACACGCGGCTATGACCATGGGAATATTATCCACATAAGGTCTAACCTGGCATAAAGGCATTGCCAGCGCGCCTTTAATCTGCCAAGGCACGTTCAACTGTCATCCAGCACCTACTCAGCCTGTTGTTGAACTGCTTCTTACTGCTGTCCAGGTGTCCGGTGTAAGGTTGCATGAGCCACAGCTGTAGGGGGTAAGCCTGGTTGTCCAGGATCACTATGGGCATTTCAATATCCCCCACTGTAATCTTCTGGTTGCAAAGAAAGTTCCTGCTTGTAGCTTTCTATACAGGCATCATGCACCTTCCCGGACCACCCCACGTTGATGTCAGTGAAATGCCCACGGTGATCCACACATGCCTGCAACACCATGGAGAAGTACCCCTTCCTCTTGATGTACTCTGTCGCAAGGTGGTCTGGTGCCAAAATTGGAACATGTGTACCATCTATCGCCCCGCCACAGTTAGGGAAACCCATTTCTGCAAAGCCATCCACTATTTCACGCACATTTCCCAGAGTCACGGTCCTTCCTAGCAGGATGTGATTAATTGCCCTGCACACTTGCATTATCGCAGCCCCAGCGGTTAACTTCCCCACTCCAAACTGATTCGCGACCAACCAGTAGCAGTCTGGAGTCACCAGCTTCTACACAGCGTTTGCCACATGCTTCTCTACCGATAGGGCAGCTCTCATTCTGGTGTCCTTGCACCGCAGTGCTGGGGCGAGCTCTGCACTCAGTTCCAGGAAGACGGTTTTCTACATCCAAAAGTTCTGTAGCCACTGCTTGTCATCCCACACCTGCATGACAATACGATCCCACCATTCAATGCTTGTTTCCTGAGCCCAAAAGCAACGTCTATCCTATACAGCTGTTCTGTGAATGCCAAAAGCAATCTAAAGTTGCTCCTATCCATATCACGCAGCGTGTCAGGCAACTGAGAGTCTTCTTCAATTAGGAACTTGGCGATTAACTGCACTGCCATCCGCGATGTCTTCATGACAGTTATCAGATCATAGGAGAGCAGTGTGGAATACATCTCTTCTCACAAAGATGCTGGGTGCACAAAGAAGGTCCATTGAAAAATGCCATGAAAGATAGCCAGAAGCCCATGGAGTGCTAGGACAGAAAGCAATGCATCATGGGACATTGAGCCCAGTCCCAAGATGCACTGCGATCCACTCCACCTTCCCTCAACACCTAGCGACAGAAGGTGTCCAGCTGGAATGTGAGATAGGTACCCACAGTGCATTGTTCACACTGTTGATGATAGTGCCCCAACTGTGGTCACGCTCTGCCGACAGAGGGAGCGAGTGTGAACATGACATTCCGATTTTTATTATGCTGATTTTTGAGTGTCGACATCACTTTTGTCGACCAAATTTGGTAGTGTAGACAAGGCCTGAGTCAGAGTTCCAGCTGGGATCCTGCATGGGGGGGAGAGAAGAGGGGGGCTGATCTGGTGCTATTTTCCCCAATCTATTACCAGAGCAGCACCCTGCCTTCAATTCTGAAATGGAGACTAAAAGTAGGGAAATTCAGTTGCTAAGTAAACACAATACCTAGCACATTGTTGTCCCTAACAAATAAACACACACAGTTAAATTCCACCCTCATTTACACCCTTGAGAAATTGACTCACAATTTTTTTAATCCCCAGTTGGAGTTTACCTAGCAAGGGCTGACTATTTTAAGTGTCCTTATTGTTGAGAGCCACACTTCCAAGTAGCCATACACATTTTACACAAATTTAAATAGAAAATGACTCCCAGGCTGAAAATTTCTTCTCAAGACTCAGGCTATAGCAACATTGTTACAGCACAGTTAAAAAAACAGGTCAGTGTACTTCACAGGATATTTTAACATTTAGATTGGGCTGAGGGGTTGCTCATAACTTTAAGGGAGGTCATTAATATCCCATATATCTGAATTACAGGAAAAATTACAAGTTAAAAAGGAAAAAGTTTACCCAAAGAGCATATGAGTGTAAGACAGAAATAAGTTGTCAATCCGCAGCACAGAGAGCTACCAAAACTGGTTTTTCAGGACATGGGTGGAGAAGATTCTGTTTTGAAAGAAATTAAGCTTTGAAATTGTCACTAGTATAAAAATCACCCTACAAGGTCAGAACACTGACTTTTATGCACCTCGTTTTCCCTAAGAAATATATGAAAGATGAATTTTAAAATAATTATTTTGCATACAGTGCAGTAGGATTTTTTTCAATTGTATAACTTTTATTGCAACCTCTCCTCCTTTCACCTCTGAAATATTTTAAGTGAAAAAACTAAATGCCTTGTTGCCCATGAGCATATGTTTCATTTCATGGTGCACTAAAACGACTGTCTTGTATCAAAACTGTTGTTTTACTACTTTATATACACACTTTGCAAGTGTGTTAGTATCTTCTAGATACTTTACTGATAATTTACCCCTAAAAGGCTAACTACTGATGGGGTTTTCAGCATTCACCATAAGTTCAGGTAAATGAGATCTGTTTATTTTATCACCTCTATTTCCTGTGATATTTTCATTTTAAAGAAGAAGAAGAAATGCCATAGAAATTATAAAGAAGCATCAAAATAAAGGAAAAATACCAGGAAAACACCTCTCATTGAAAGCTGGGTGAGCAGCCAGTTTGTCAATTGAGAAATAAAAAATATAATTAAATAAAATCAGTCACACAAGCAAGATAACAAATTTATAATGTATAATGTAATGCACACACTGTGGGCAAGATTTCTAAAAGTGTGCCGTGATTTGGGTTCCCAGCTTTGAGACACTATAAAGTTGCTTGACTTTCACAGGGCGTGTACTCAGCCCTTTCTGAAAAATCAGGCCCCTTTAAGGGGCACAAATTGGGCACTTTAAATCACTGCACACTTTTTAAAATCTTGCACTTTAAACATATGGTATATTTAAAAAGTAAAGCTTACCTCTATATGATAAATAAGTACTCTGTAGCTGGCCCACTCCAGTGATTGTCTTGGTGGTCACCTGGAACTAGGGTGACCAGATGTCCCGATTTTATAGCGACAGTCCCGATTTTTGGGTCTTTTTCTTATATAGGATCCTATTACCCCCCACCCCCTGTCCCGATTTTTCACACTTGCTGTCTGGTCACCCTACCTGGAACTGACGTGTTGTTAAAGTTTACAGAGAGCAGTATCACACACTCCATCTGACTGTCTGAAAGACTCAGAGGTTTCTCCTTCAGAGGCTGAGTCATTTATGGAGGAGGTGGGAGGTGTGGAAAAGGGTGTCACCTAGTACAAATACTAATTCAATTAAAAATACCTGTGAGATTGCTGTACTCCTCTACTTTCTGTATTCTTTACATAAAGCAGGGCTAGGTTTCACAAATTAAAAAAAGCTTTCATGGATCCAGAAGTAGCCCACTGGCTGTTGATACCTCTACTATATACGATTTAGTATAGATTCTCCTCACAAATAAAAGCTCACTGGGCAATGGACCTGCCTCTCAAATAGAGGTTTTAATGACTGTCATACACATATTTACATGCAAGAAGTATGCGAGGAAGCACCATCTTTCATAAAGGAAAGGTCTCCAGAAGTGTTATGCGAGGAATGTACACTGGAATCTGACACCCATTAAATATTTGTCTCATTTTGTTATGTTAGGAGAGAAAAACCATCAGCCAAGAAAAAAAATCTCACGCCAGAACTTGTTGCAAATCCCTGCCATCAGTGTCTATTTGTGTTTCATTTTATTACTGCTAATGTTAATAGGGCAAAGGCAAAAGATTGCCTCCATTTTCCCCTACTGTTGCAATTCACTACTCTGTATGTTAAGAAGAGGCTCTATCCATGAACAAGGGACAAAGGAACACAGGATTCTATAGCACTGAAATGGCCACGGCCAAGATCTAGAGGCTACAAAGAGTGCATATTAAACAGGCCCACACTGGTTCTATAATTTGGGGACTTTTTTATAGTAACAAATGTAAGACCTGATCCTGAAAGCTGACTTCAGTGGGAGTTGACATTGCTCAGCCCCTCACAAGATCAGGCGTGTAGATGTATTAACATAGCAAATGTGCCTTTAGAGCAAATTTTTGTAACCTCCATTCTTGTTAAAGGGTACTTCATGTCAGGAAGGTAGGCTCCGTACTTTGCTGAATGAAGATATATTCTGAACATGTCTTATATTTGACAAAACACAGTTGATTAAAATAATTCTGCCAGCGAGGCAGCTCTTGAAAAATAAAAGTAGCATATATGTTGCCAACCACCACAAACTTCAGAATTAATTAATGGAAGCTAATGTGCCTTTCTATACCTCTGAATTACCTGTTTCCTAGAGGTGAAATGTTTACAGGAGGTAGGGCATGTTCAGGGAAACTATTCAGTATGTTTATCTTTTCAAGATCAAACAAACTGTTTAGTGAATCCATCCTTCTAAATAACTGTTAGATATGAGGAAAACCTTTCTAACTGTAAGGATAGTTAGGCTCTGGAATAGGGAGGTTGTGGAATCCCCATCAATGGAGGTGTTTAAAAACAGGTTGGACAAAACCTGACTGGGATGGTCTAGGTTTACTTGGTCCTACCACAGCACAGAGGGCTGGACTTGACCACTTCTCAAGGTCTCTTCCAGTCCTTCATTGCTATGATTCTAACTCTGAGTTCAGGTGCTGGGTAAGATCCATTGGCCATCGCTCTACATTAGCTAGTCAAATGCTGCTCACAAAGCACATAGAGGTAACCTCCAACTGTCTTCCAGTGCTGCCCTATTTAGCCAAAAATTTCAGAAGACTGCTAACAGCTTCCGATAAAGTTTTGGAAAAATTAACATCCAGCTTCGAAAAGGTCACTCTCTGTATCACAGCTTTGAAACTCAGAGAAGAAACTATGCGCCAGAGACAGACAGACAGACAGCAAACAGAGCCCTGCAAATTCTCCAGATAGCCGCGGATGCGAATGAGGTTATTTGTTTCCCATCTTTGCGGATCGCAGATCAGATGTGGAGCTAATTTTTTTTTAATCTGCGCAGGGCTCTAGAGCAGTGGGCCCTGGTGCCCACCGCAAGGCTGAAGCCCCGAGACCCAGCATCCCCAACAGGGCTAAAGCTTGGAGCCCTGCGGGAAGGGAGTGCCGAGGCTGGGAGTTCCAGGCTTTAGCCCTGCGGGGGAAGGGGTGCCAGGGCTCTGGGCTTTAGCCCCCTGGGGGAGGAGGAGACACTGGGGACCAGGACTTCAGCCGTTCCAGGTGGGGGGATGCTGGGACTCAGGCTCTAGAGCAGCAGTTCTCAAGGGGACCACGGTTTCAAGGGTCTGCCTGCAGGGCTGAAGCCTAGAGCACCAAGCCCCGGTGTCCTCTTTGGAGCTAAAGCCCCAAGCCCTGGCGACCCACATGGTGGGTAGCGCTGGGGCTCCAGGCTCAAGCCACGTGGTGGGGGGGCACATTGGGGCTCCTGGCTTTAGCCCCACGGGGGCCAGGGAACACCAGGGCTTGGAGCTTCAGCCCCATGGGACCACAGACCCCCTGAAACCAGCTTACAGTCCCCCAGGGGTCCAACAGACACCCAGTTGAGAACCGCTGCTCTAGAGGATGCTGCTGCGGATGCAGATCTATATAAAAGATGGAGTGCAGATCACAGGTTGGATACAATTTAATTACCACAGATGCGGATCAGGTACAGATTCAAATTTTTTTATCCATGCAGGGCTCTATTCGTTAACCATAAGCAGAGCTTCCCTGAACAGGTGCTGATACAACAAGTGAAAGCTGTACATGAAAATGTTGATAAATATAAGATAAATATGGAATGATACTGGGCTTCACTTAAGT
Organism: Emys orbicularis; assembly: GCF_028017835.1. NCBI lineage: Eukaryota > Metazoa > Chordata > Testudines > Emydidae > Emys > Emys orbicularis. The sequence continues at coordinate 286,871,156 of NC_088683.1, forward strand.
ATAGAGTAGACCTATCACAAAACAAATTACTCTTGTGCTATCTGCAAATTCAATAAATGGAGACTGTTTGATAAAGAGGAACGTTACAGAAGTTGACTGTGTGGCTTACCCATATTTCAAAGCTGAAACTGGAAGAAGGAAAAGAGAGAAAACTTTTACACACTTCTACAGAGTACAGCGACCCACCACACAGATTACCAGCCATTCTCCTCAATCTCTATTGCTGTCATGTGCAAGTTAACTATCTGGTCAACAAGAAATACTCACACAGTATGTCAAAAAATAAATATTTAAAAATATATACACAATAAAAATGGCCCGAATCCAACCCTCAGGAACAAACATTCCCAAACTTTGAGGCAATTCAGATTAGGACACATACTTTATGTCTGGATCTCAAAATGAGAGGTCAAACCAAGACCACAAATCAAAATCCCCAGACATTTTGGACTGTTCACTCAGAGTTCTGAACTCTGCTTATTTCTAGTATACAGTGCTTCATAAATTATTTAATTATTATTTGTATTATCATATTATTTGTTCTACTGCTATGTGAAACAGCAGTACACGAACCGCACTACGGAACTTTTAGTGCGTCGCAGGCTAGTGCACTAGGTCTCCTTGTAGACATATCCAGCCTAAGTAGCTGTAGAAGGGAGAAGAAAACCCGTCCACACAACAATCACAGGGCATCCTCACCGCACAGGCAGCATCACCATCTCCTCCACCAAAAAAAGACAAGAACAATTCAAAATTGCTGCAGTTCTCCCAGAGCAAGGTAACCTTGCGGACAAAGACATGTTCTTCCCAGGGATGTATGAACAGCTTTACAGAGCAGTGGAACAAATGCAGAGGAACACATACCTAAATGTGACCCACCAATAGCTTTTTCCCCCAAAGCACATAATTTCTGATCCATCTCTTACCTAATACACTAGCTTAAGGCATGGGATCATGTTTTGCTATGAGAGCCTGCTATTTAACTCAGAGCGAAGGAATTCTCCTTTAGCTCAAGCAGTAAAGTCCTGTGGTTTGTTCAAAACAGCCCTGGTTTGATCCCTATCTATTACTGTGGTGCCTTATGTAAACAGTCATGGTTCAATGTTCTTAGGAGATAATCATTTACTGTTGGCTGGCGCATACTAAGGCATGCACTCAGCGTTAGATTGCTAGGGCATTACAAAAATCTTAGAAAACAAAAGAAAAGCAGCCCCCAAAATAAGCATACAAATAAAGGGCCACGTACTCAGCTGGTGTAAACTGGTGCAACTCTACTGAAGTTAATAGTACTATGCTGATTTACATCAGCTGAGAATCTGGCCCAAAAAATTCATGGTATGCCAAAAACATAAGGCTTTAGGGAGGAATCAAGAAAAAGTCTTGAGAAGATTTGAGTTAGAGGTCTCTGATACGACCCATTTATCTGCGGACACTTTCCATAATTTCCTAATGATTACCAGCATCGAGAATTTTATTAACAAGTAATCAAAGGTCAGCTTCCCTAACTGACCAGATGGTTAGCAAACCATGTAAATCAGCTTCAATTTAAATATCATTGATCAAAAGTGAACAGTGGATACTTATGCTTCAAAGATCTGTTAAAATGGCTTCTGGGAAATTGCCACTAATGGCTGTTGACTGTTAAAATTGAGTAGCACTAAGATAAAACTGTTCATAACAATAAGAACAGCCATCCTGGGTCAGACCAAAGGGTCCATCTAGCCCAGTATCCTGTCTTCCAACAGTGGCCTAGAGGGAATGAACAGAACAGGTAATCATCAAGTGATCCATTCCCTGTCGCCCATTCCCAGCTTCTGGCAAACAGAGGCTAGGGACACCATCCCTACCCATCCTGGCTAATAGCCATTGATGGACCTATCTTCCATGATTTTTTCTAGTTCTTTTTTGAACGCTGTTATAGTCTTGACCTTCACAATATCCTCTGACAAAGTGTTCCACAGGTTGAATTTGCGTTGCATGAAGAAATACTTCCTTTGGTTTGTTTTAAACCTGCTGCCTATTAATTTCATTTGGTGACCCCTAGTTCTTGTGTTATGAGAAGGAGTAAATAACACTTCCTTATTTACTTTTTCCACACCAGTTATGATTTTATAGACCTCTATTATATCCTCCCTTAGTTGTCTCTTTTCCAAGCTGAAAAGTTCCAATCTTATTAATATCTCCTCATATGGCAGCCGTTCCATATCCCTAATCATTTTTGTTGCCCATTTCTGAACCTTTTCCAATACCAATATATCTTTTTTGAGATGGGGCGACCACGTCTGCATGCAGTATTCAAGATGTGGGCAAATCATGGATTTACAGTAGAACCTCAGAGTTACAGACACCTCAGAAATGGAGGTTGTCCATAACTTTGAAATGTTCGTAACTCTGAACAAAACGCAGCTCCGGCTCCAGCAGTTCACACTCCGGGCCAGGTTCCAGAGGCAACTAGGCAGCTTCTTTCCCAGCCTGAGCAAGCTTGTCCCCCTCCCGACTCAGGGTAGAGGGTGGTGGTGAAAGCAGCGTGTCCCCCTCCCAGCTAGGGTGACCAGATGTTCCGATTTTATAGGGACAGTCCCAATTTTGGGGTCTTTTTCTTATATAGGCTCCTATTACCCCCCACCCTCGTCCCAATTTTTCACATTTGCTGTCTGGTCACCATACTCCCAGCTAGTGGAGGGGAGTGAAAACAGCACCCACAGCTTACAGGAAAGCAGCGCAGACCCCAATGCTGCTCCTGCTCCGGCTGTCTTGCGGGGCCTTGCAGCTTTGCCTGGGAATCTCAGGATCTTCAACTCCTAGCTGTAAGTGGGTGCCAGGTGCATGAGAGTGGGCATAGGGGTAGGTATAGGGACAGGCAGCCCAGATGTGCCTACCTTTAAGATACAATACAGGCACAGTACAGTATTTGCTTTTTTTTTTTTTTTTTTTTTTGGTCTCCACTGCTGCCTGATTGGTTACTTCCAGTTCCACATGGTGTCCGGTTGACCGGTCAGTCCATAACTCTGGTGTTCATATCTTTGAGGTTCTACTGTATATAGAGGCAATATGATATTTTCTGCAATTTCACGTTTGAGTTTATTCAAAACTCTTGGGTGAATACCATCTGGTCCTGGTGACTTATTACTGTTTAATTTATCAATTTGTTCCAAAACCTCCCCTAATGACACGAGTACAGGAACATTAGGGTTTGCATAGAGATTGAACCCCACTGTAGTACTATTAGTGTAGCAAAATATTTCACACCATACAGTGTTAATATGCAGTTTTGCTCCCTGATTTCTATTGCATCCTGAGTTAACAAGATGGTATTGTGTTGTTTAGTTAGTTTTAACCTATCCTTTGCTGTGAGGTCACTGTGTCTTGATATTCAGCAAGATGTACACCTCTACCCCGATATAATGCGACCCAATATAACATGAATTTGGATATAACGCGGTAAAGCAGCGCTCCACGGGGGCGGGGCTGCGCACTCCGGTGGATCAAAGCAAGTTCGATATAACGCGGTTTCACCTATAACGCGGTAAGACTTTTTGGCTCTCGAGGACAGCGTTATATTGGGGTAGAGGTGTATTTTCTGTACTTGATTTACCTGTTGTGTTTTTAAATATAAAAACCTATTACAAATTCATGTTCCCACCCCATATTCTTGCTAAGGGTTTAGCAAGATAGCCATATGAAAACATCAGAATGTAGTCTAGTGCAGTACATCTGTTACACAAATGTATGAAAGAGAGAGAGAGGATTGCCAATTGATTCACCAGGTATATCCTGCAGCCAGGAATAGTTAGGAGGACTATAATTTGTGACAATCCCAAAATAGGGAGTATGCAGCCACAGCTCATTCACCTAATTGTCTGATGTAATGTTTCCTTTCTGCAGTCTTCCAAGAAAGATTCCCATACTATTCAGAATCCCGCAGGTTGGATTTGTACATTATTTCCTCCAGGACCTATAATTATTATGGCCAACATTTTCAGAAGTATCACTAATTTGTGGTGCCTCAGTTTAAGACACTGTGGGCCTGATTTTTCAGAAGTGCTGCCATAACTGTTGCTGAAGTGAGTGTGCTAAGCAAACCTCTGATCTCTAGCAATACATATAGGATCTCTGTTGTGTGTGCTAGCCAATGGCCAGACACTAGAACAGAGTTAACTAACTAGTGCAATCCCCATCTGGTGGCTGGACTCTGTTCATGCATGCGGCACATTTTTCTAATTCAGACCTGATCTTGGACCTACAAGGTCTGTAGGCAGCAGCTTTATCAAGTGAGTCAAAGGGGGGCACTCAGTGAAACTGAAAAACAACAAATACCAAACCACTAAAAAAAAAAACCCATCTCTCCCAGAGGATCAGGATAAGACCTATGCACCATTTAAGTCCCACTTAAGCCCTCAATACAGGGCTGACTTTCATCCACAATGCCTAATTAACTTTGGCAATTCATTACCATCAACATCAATGAGGCCAAGGGCTAAGTTTGATGCAAAAAAGGATTGGACATTTATATGGATAATAGGAACATCCACAGTTACATTGTAGAGGAAAGGAAATAAACAATGGTTAAGGATACAATTTGGTCATGGAGGTTAAGGATTCTCTGACTTTAATAGACCCCCATGTGGGACTTCCGCTTTAGACCCCCAGAGGGGCCAGCGGGGCTTGGGCAATCAGCCGCCCACCCCTGGGCAAGGTTCAGCTTCAGTGCTCCAGTTTCCATGATTTATGGTTTATTGCCTGCATTCTGCCCATGAATTTTAATAAAAATCCCTGTGCCAAAATTTTAACCTTAACAATGGCTATAAATCTTCATGCTTCAGGGCATGCATTGACAACTGACAGGATTAGGAAGAAATTTCTCTGTGGGCAGGTGTTCCATAATTGTCCACTAAGGGTAGGGCCCTACCAAATTCATGGCCATGAAAAACGCGTGACAAACCGTGAAATCTGGTCTCCCCGTGTGAAATATGGTCTTTTGTGTGCTTTTACGCTATATTGTATAGATTTCATAGGGGAGACCAGAGTTTCTCAAATTGGGGATCCTGACCCAAAAGGGAGTTGCAGGGGGGGTCACAAGGTTATTTTAGGAGGGTCACCCTTACTTCTGCACTGCCTTCAGAGCTGGGTGGCTGGAGAGCAGCAGCTGCTGGCTAAGCGCCCAGCTCTGAAGGCAGCACCCTGCCAGCAGCAGCACAGAATTAAGGGTGGCAATATCATACCATGCCACCATTACTCCTGTACTGCTGTCTTCAGAGCTGGGCAGCCAGAGAGTGGTAGCTGCTGACTGAGGACCCAGCTCTGCAGGCAGCAGAGCAGAAGTAAGAGTGGCAATACCATACCATGCCATCTTTACCTCTGTGCTGCTGCTGGTGGCGGCTCTGCCTTCAGAGCTGGGCTCCCAGCCAGCAGCCACCACTTTTCAGCTGCCCAGCTCTGAAGGCAGCGCCGGCATCAGCAACCGTGCAGAAGTAAGGGTAGCAGCAGTGGTGAGCTGAAGCCGGTTCACACGGGTTCGCAAGAACCAGTTGTTAAATTTAGAAGCCGGTGTAGAACCGGTTCCTAAAGGGGCGGGCGGGTGAGCAAACTCCAGTCCGCGGGCCACATCCGGCCCGCGGGACCGTCCTGCCCGGCCCGCCTGAGCTCCCAGCTGGGGAGGCTCCCCCAGCCCCTCCCCCTCAGAGCCCCAGTGTGCCGCGCTGACGGCGCCAGCGCTCTGGGCAGCTCTGCAGCTCCTGCCGCTTTGAGCAGCATGGTAAGGGGGTGGGGCTGCGAGCTCCAGCGGCCACGCGGCATCCTTACACAGCAGCATGGTAAGGGGGCCGGGACAGAGCTGGGAGGAGGGGTTGGATAAGGGGCATGGAGCGGTTGGAGGGGGCAGAGGCTCTGGGGGGGGGGCGGCCAGGGGACGGGGAATGGGGGAGGTTGGGTAGGCATGGGAGTTCCGGGGGTCTGTCGGGGTGGTGATGGATGGGGTCGGGGCAGTCAGGGAACAGGGAGCGGGGCGAGTTAGGTAGGGGGTGGGGTCCTGGGGGGCAGTTAGGGTGGGGGGGGTCTAGGGGGTGGTGGTCAGGGGACAAGGAGCGGGGGGGGTTGATGGGTTGCGGGTTCTGAGGGGGGCAGGACGTGGGTTGGGGTCGGGGGGGGAGAGACAGGCACATGGGGCTTGTACTCACCGCGCGGTTCCCTACTGGGTCTTCAGCGGCACTTTGGTGGCAGGGGGGGTCTTCACTCGCTCCGGGTGAAGTACCTGCCGCCGAAATGCTGCCGAAAACCTGGAGCGAGTGAAGACCCCCCCGCCGCCGCCAAAGTGCCGCTGAGGACCCGGTAGCGAACCGTTTCTTAGGATTTGGGGAGCTCATCACTGGGTAGCAGTACTACAAACCTCCCCTATAATAACTTTGCGACACCCCCCCCCACACACACACACACACACAACTCCTTTTGGGTCAGGATCCCTATAATTACAACACCATGAAATTTCAGATTTAAATAGCTGAAATCATGAAATTTACAATTTTTATAAACCTGTGACCATGAAATTGACCAAAATGGACCATGAATTTGGTAGGGCCCTAACTATGGGATTTCTTAAACTCTCCTCTGAAGTATCAGGCACTGGCACTGCTAATGACAGGACACTGGACTAGATGGATTACTGGTCTGATCCAGTGTGGAAATTTTTATTGTCCAGTGTTGACCTTGGTTCTGACTACGGCCTAGCTTTTTAAAGATATTTAGGCATCGCTTCACGCAGCATTGTCTAAATAACTTTAAAAATCTGGGCCTAAAGCAGTAGGAGCTGTGCTAAACTAGCCTCAGTTGGAAGCCAGTCTTTTCTCAGATGTTATGACTACGTATATGTGTCTATGTAGAATGAAAAGTATGTTGTCTTCCTTTCTCCAGCTAGCCTCCTCCAACTATGCAACTGTTTTGTCCTGAGAGCATTCCTTTCTTTAACTCTTCCCCAAAATCCTCTCTCTTCTCCTTCCTTTTCCAAGAAGGGAATCTCCAACTATATAGAGACTCCACACTCCTCTGTGTCTTCCTCTGCAGTGGTATGTCCATTGGGGTGTTAACAAGGGTCGAGAGAGGAGCAATATCATGTGACAGGAGCTGTTATGCAGAGGCAAACAAGTTAAGGCTGCTTTCGATGTTTGCAGTGATCAAAATTAATATATTTCAGGGGGCCAAAAATTGATAAGAAATGCACTCTGAACGATGCACCAGTGGCAGTGCCTTGCCTCCTGGATTAATTCTTGCAACATAAGTTGCATCAGTCCTAGTAACCACTGTTATTGTACATAGCCTTTCTCAGGGAAGACATTCCAGTTCTGAAGTTTAAGGTATGTAGCATGATATCTTTGCCACACCTTTCTAAGCACAAGAAAGAGCACCGCCAGAGCTGTCAAAGCTTTGCAAATACATTTTTTAGATGCCAAGCAATCCTTCAGTGACAATGAAAAAGTATCAGGCAGGGTATTATTCTCCTACAAGGTGTGGCACTGAGAGAAGGTGTGGAGAAGTCCATACACCAGAGATAGCAAGGAGGAGCTGCTCTAAGTGATATGCATAAAAATGCCTTAACCCCGTCATTGCTCATAGTTTCATCAGAAAACTGCTGTACAGGCTCTTATTTCCCTTTTTAAATTGAATGTAAGGGTGCACAGGCTACATCTGACAAGAAGAAGCACATTTCATGAAGGTACATGATCCTTCAGTGCAAATGGATTAAGTTAGGACCAGTTTCTGCCATGCTTACATTGGATACTACCTTACTCTATGAATCAGTGGAACTGCTCAGATGAGTAAGGTACTAATCAGCAAGGCAAGCTAGCTCATGCTATGCTCCATTTGTATGTTTACATCTAGCATCATTTGTGACATTGTGCAGTCTACATGGTTTTATAAAAACATGATCATAAGTGAATATAATGTAACTGGGATAGTTTTATAAAAAATTTGATAATAAGTGACTATAATGCAAATGGGATATGCTTTGTGCAAAAGGTCTCTTGTAAGGTATCATTACAAAGCTCATAAGCTACTGAGTGTGATCATCCTATTTGTAGAAATGTACCACTCTTGTATCTAAAACTAGAAATATAAAATGTAACTCTGAGGGCCTATTGTAATTATGTAAAGTGTGGGCCATTAATGATGGTTTGGAATCTTGATGACTCCCATTGTCTGCAGATGGCTGTTTACCTGTGATTCTCCCTGTATATGTGTGTGCTGGCAAGTGAGTAATGAAGTCTTGCAGTGACATGTGATCATGTCACCTGAACTGGAATCCATCTTTAACCTGGTGCTTTTCCAGTGAGGGGAGGGGGTGGAAACCCAGAGGGACAAAGGGTTCCCGCCTTATGCAAAAGATATATAAAGGGGTGGAAGAGAACTGAGAGGGAGAGAGGAGCCATCATGGAGAATCCCCTAGATAACACCTAAGCTGGAACAAAAGCTGTACCAGGGGAAAGAATTGTGCCCAGGCCTGGAAGGTGTCCAGTCTGAGAAAAACTTACTGAAGCATCTCTGAGGGTGAGATTATCTGTATTTAGTTTGATTAGGCATAGATTTGCGCATTTTATTTTATTTTGCTTGTGACTTACTTTGTTCTGTCTGTTACTACTTTGAACCACTTAAATCCTACTGTCTGTATTTAATAAAATCACTTTTTATTTAGTAATTTACTCAGAGTATGTATTAATACCTGAGGGAGCAAACAACTGTGCATATCTCTCTATCAGTGTTATAGAGGGCGAACAATTTATGAGTTTGCCCTGCATAAACTTTATACAGGGTAAAACGGATTTATCTGGGTTTAGACCCCATTGGGAGTTGGGCATCTGAGTGCTAAAGACAAGCACACTCCTGTGAGCTGTTTTTGGGTAAACTTGCAGCTTTGGGACAAGTGATTCAGACCCTGAGTCTTTGTTAGAGCAGACAGGAGTGTCTGGCTCAGCAAAACAGGGTGCTGGAGTCCTAAGCTGGCAGGGAAAACAGAAGCAGGGGTAGTCTTTGCACATTAGGTGGCAGCTCCCAAGGGGGTTTCTGTGATCCAACCCGTCACATCATTATCATTGCTACTCTAGCTAAAAGAATACAAAGAGAGTTACTGATAAAACCATAGTTGTCCAAGGAAAAATGTGCTGAAAACTGGCAGAGACAAGAGACATCAGTTAGACACCAGCTGAATGGGTAGAGCCCATTTGTATCGTATGTTATTGATAAACAGCTTATTTGTTTGTTTTATTGCCATCTGGTTTAATGAACATCAAGCGTGTGGGAAGAGCGTGGCTAGAGAAAGGAAGGTTAGACAGGTTAAATTCTCAGGATCCATGCCTTCCTGGGTTCCAAACCAGGTAATAGTGGGGGGGGTGACAGAGTTATGACTGGATAAGGTATGTGTATGGAGGGCAAGCAGAACTTAGAATTTGCAGGTACTGTGTGTAATTGTTGTTGGTAGCCCTTGGGAAGAGCTAAAGCAAACAAGATGGTGAAATTAATCAAATTTAAAATGTTAGACAAACAATCATAGAATTATAGAATCTCGGAAATGTAGACCTGAAAAGGACCTCAAGAAGTCATCAAGTCCAGCCCCTTTGTGCTGTGGCAGGAGCAAGTAAACCTAGACCATCCATGACAGATATTATTCCATACCTCCCTTGGAAACCTATTCCAGAGTTTCACTACCCTTATAGTTAAACTCTGGCCTCTTTCCAATTTGTTCACATCTTTCCTAAAAAGTGTGGTGCCCAGAACTGGAACCAGTACTCCAGCCTCACCAGTGCCGAGTAGAACAGGACAATTACCTCCTGTTTCTTACATAAAACAACACTCATATTACTACACCACAGAAGGATATTAGCCTTTTTCACAACTGCATCACATTGTTGACTCATGTTCAATTTGTGACCCACTATAAGTCCCAGACCCTTTTCAGCAGCACTACCAGCTAGCCAGTTATTCCCCATTCTGTACTTATGCATTTGATTTTTCCTTCCTAAATGTTGTCCTTTCCACTTTGTTTTTCTTCAATTTAATCTTATTGATTTCAGACCTATTCTCCAATTTGTCAATGTCCTTTTGAATTCTAATCCTGTCCTCCAAAGCTCTTGCAACCCCTCCTAGCTTGGTATCATATACAAATTTTATAAGCATACTCTTACTCCATTTTCCAAGTCATTATGAAAATATTGAACTATACAAGGGGCATGAAAGTTGCTTTATGTATCTTTGTGCTTGAAAATATATACCCAGAGACATGGAGTTAAAGGTCACAATGGATCACCAGATCATCTATACAGAGAACATAAAAAGGTGGAAGTACCAACTGTAAGAGGACAATCAATTGAGATGAGCTATCATCAGCAGTAGGAAAAAAAAACTTTTGAAGTGATAATCGAGATGACCCATAGAAGGTGTAAGGATACTTAACATGGGGAAATAGATTCAATTAGTGTAATGACCCAACCATTCCCAGTCTTGTTCAAACCTAAGTTAATTGTATCTAATTTGCATATTAATTCAAGTTCAGCAGTCTCTCTTTGGAGTCTGTTTTTGAAGTTTTTTTGTTGCAAAATTGCCACCTTCAAGTCTGTCACTGAGTGGTTAGAGAGGTTGAAGTGTTCTCCCACTGTTTTTTGAATGTTATGATTCATTACACTAATTGAATCTATTTCCCCATGTTAAGTATCCTCACACCTTCTATGGGTCATCTCAATTATCACTTCAAAAGTTTTTTTCTTTCTCCTGCTGATAATAGCTCATCTCAATTGATTGGCCTCTTACAGTTGGTATGGCTACTTCCACCTTTCCATGTTCTCTGTATGTATAAATATCTTCTTGCTTTATGTTCCAGTCTATGCATCCGATGAAGTGGGCTGTAGCCCACGAAAGCTTATGCTCAAATAAATTTGTTAGTCTCTAAGGTGCCACAAGTACTCCTGTTCTTTTTGCGGATACAGACTAACACGGCTGCTACTCTGAAACAGATCATCTAGTCTGACTTCCTGTATATTGCAAGCCACCAATGCCACCCAGCACCCACACATTAGACCCAACAACTGTAAATAGATTAACTACTACATCTGCAATAATGCATCATGGCAAGGGACTCCAATCATGTGCTGCAGCAACACAAGCCAGAGAAGAGACTGTGCTGCATCAATGTAAACTGACCAGGGTGCCCAGCCCATAGAGGAGAATAGGGTATGGAGGAAAGATGAGGCATTTATACTGCAACTGCCCTAAGGCAGCAACATTTACAATCAGTTTTCAGCCAAAAGTTTTTGGTTTTCAATTTTTTGCCAAAAAGTTGAAATTTGCTGCAGTGAACACTCCCCCTCTTCCATTTTCCAGCCAGCTCTAGTCTCTTTGGATACCAATTAATCTGGGCACTAAAGTTAAATTTATATTGTTTACTATATACTCACAAACATATGGATAAATAATGAGTTGTACTGAAGTACATTACTACAGACAATGAGTAATCTCAATTAATTAGCTAATATTTGTACAGCACAAATATCAAGCAGTAGAGCATATCAGTGCCAACTATAAATGGTGTTGTTTTGATTGCTAGTTTTTCTGGACACTGGCCAAAATTTTTAGAAATTCCAAGGCCAAAAGGGACCATTGTGATCATCTTGTCTGGCCTCCTTTAAAACACCAGCCAAACACTTTCCTAAGCATATCTTTTAGAAAAACATCCAATCTTGATTTAAAAGTTGTCAGTGATGGAGAATCTCCCATGAAATTTGGTAAATGCTTAATTACTCTCACTGTTATAAATGTATGCCTTATATCCAGTCTGAATTTATCTAGCTCAACTTCCACCCAATGGATTATGTTCCACTTTTCTCTGCTAGCCTGAAGAGACCATTATTAAATATTTGTTCCCCACGTAGATATTTATAGACTGTAATGAACTCACTCCTTAACCTTCCCTTTGTTAAGATAAACAGATTGAGCCCCTTGGGTCTAAACTATAAGACAGGTTTTCTAAACTTTTAATTATTCTTGTGGGTCTTTTCTGAATCCTGTCCAATTTATCAACATCCTTCTTGAATTGTGGACACCAGAACTGGACACAGTATTCCAGCAGTGGTCTCACCAGTGCCAAATACAGAGGTAAAATACCCTTTCGATTCCTACGTGAGATTCTCCTGTTTATGCATCCAAAGATTGCGTTAGCCCAGGGGTTCTCAAACTGGGGGTCGGAACCCCTCAGGGGGTCGCGAGGTTATTATAGGGGGGGTCGTAAGTTGGCAATCTCCACCCCAAACTCCCCTGCTTAGCCCTTTTGGCCACAGCGTCACCTTGGGAATTCATGTTCAGCTGATTATCCACCATGACCCCCAAATCTTTTTTCAGAGTCACTGTTTCCCAGGATAGCATACCCCATCCTGTAAATATGGCCTACAGTCTTTGTTTCTAGATGCTTACATTTACTTTGAGCCATATTAAAACACATATTGTTTGATTAAGCCCAGCTTACCAATGATTCAGATCACAATGTGTTATTGACTTGTCGTCTTCATTATTTACCACTCCCCTAATTTTTGTGTCATTTGCAAACTTTATCAGTGATGATTTTGTTTTTTTCCAGGTTATTGTTAAAATAGCACAGGGCCAAAAACAGATCCCTGCAGGACTCAACAAAAAACACATTCATTTGATGATGATTCCCCATTTACAATTACATTTTGAGACCTATCAATCAGTTAGCCAGCGTTTAGTTCATTTAATATGTGTCATGTTAATTTTATATCATTCTAGTTTTTTAAATCAAAATATAAGGGGGTACCAAGTCAAAAACCAGAAGCCTAAGTACATTACCTCACCACTATTACCTTTATCTACCATATTTGTAATCTCATAAAAAAAAGATATCATCTTAGTTTTACAGGATCTATTTTCCATAAACACCTTTTGATTGGCATTAATTATATTCCCCGGCTTTAATTCTTTAAGAATCGAGACCCATATCAGCTGCTCCATTTTGTTGCCTGGAATTGATATCCAGACTGACAGACCTATAATTACCTGGTTCATCCCAGTCACCATTTTTAAATATTGGCACAACATTAGCTTTCTTCCACTCTTCAGGAACTTCCCCAGTTTTCCAAGACATTTTGAAAATCAGTATTAGTGGTCCAGTGAGCTTCTCAGCCAGCTCTTTAAAACTCTTTGATGCAAGTTATCTGGACCTGCTGATTTTAAAATATCTATCTTTAGTAGCTGCTGTTAAACATCCTCCTGAGATACTAGTGAAATGGAAAGAGTGTTATCATTATATGATAAGACTACATCATCTGTTTTTTCCCAAATATAGAACAGAAATATTTATTGACACGTCTGCCTTATTATTTATAGTTCTACTATTTCTTTCTAGTAATGGACCAATACTATTGTCAGGATTCTTTCTGTTCCTAATATACTTAAAAGACTCCTTATTATTGTCCTTAATTCTGCTGGCCATAGATTTTTTTTGTGTGTCCCTTGATTTCCTCATCAACTTTCTAGACTTTCTAGCTTCTGTTTTATATTCATTACTATCAACTTCCTCTTTGTTTCATTTGTTATAAAAATAAGGTATGTAGCAGCCTTCACTTCCCTTCTAAACTTTTCAAACTTGTGAACTTAACATGAAGCATCCAAATCCAGATTTAGGCACCTAACTAAGTGGTCTGAATTCTCAGAGGTGTCAAGCAAAAGGAAGTCAGTGGGAGTTGAGCACAGGGCCGGCTTTAGGCCAATTCAACCAATTCCCCTGAATCGGGCCCCGCCCTTAAGAGGGCCCCGCACCCAAGCCCCGGTACGGCATACCGGCAAGAGCCGGTGCGCCGTACCAGGGTGGCCCAGCTTCCCCAGGGGGCAATTTAGAGGGCCTGGGGCTCCCAGGCCCTTTAAATTGCCACCAGAGCCCCACTGCTGAAGCCCTGGGGTAGGGCTGCAGGGCTCTGGGGGCTATTTAAAAAGTCCAGGGCTCCCGTTGCTTCTACCGCCCCGGCCCTTTAAATAGACGCTGGAGCCCCGCCGCTTTCCCAGGGCTCCCGCGGCTATTGGAAGGGCTGGGGTGGTGGAAGCAGGGGAGCCCTGAGCCCTTTAAATAGCCCCCAAGCCCCAGGCTGCTGCTGCTACCCTGGTGGGGGAGGGACGAGGAGGGTGCACTTACCGTACAGGGTGGGCTGTACCCGCACCCTCTGCTCACACCAGCCCCACACCCCCTGCCCTGCCCGCAGCCAGCCCTGTCTCCAGCCAGCCCCGCACCCCCTGCCCTGCCCGCACCAGCCCCGCACCCCCTGCCCACAGCCAGCCCCTGCCGCACCCCACTGCGGCCCTGACCGAAGCCAGCCAGCCCCACACCCCTCCCGTCCGCACCAGCGCTGCACCCCCTGCCCTGCCTGCAGCCAACCCCTGCTGCCCCCCCTGCCTGAAGCCAGCCAGTCCTGCACTCCTCTGTCTCCAGCCCTGCCAACCCATGCCGCACCCCCCTGCGGCCCTGCCTGAAGCCAGCCAGCCCCACACCCCTTGCCCTGCCTGCAGCCAGACCCTACCTCCAGTCAGCCCCTGCCCTGCCTCCAGCCAGCCCTATGTCCACTGGTGCCCTGCAGTTACCAGGGCAGTAACCCTGCACACCTGCTTCAATGTGGGGGGCAGGGAGCAGCTGGGACCCACACATGTGAAACGGAGCTCATTTCTAGTTCAGGCCCATCTTTTTAAAAAAGAACTTTAGGTAGGGTTAACATACATCCATATTTTCCCGTACATTTCAGGCTTTTTGGTTCTTAAATCGCCGTCCGGGAGGAATTTTTAAAATTTAAAAAATTCCTCCCGGGAAAATACGGACGTATGGTAACCCTATTGGTACAAAAAATACATACTGTGGCACATTCCTTAAATCAGAACTTTTTATAGGGAACCGGTTGCTAAGAAATGAAAGGCTTTTTTTAACATGGTTTTTTTTTAGTCATCCATGCTGGGGCCCCGCCGAAAATGTTCGAATTGGGCCCCGCACTTCCTAAAGCCGGCCCTGGTTGAGCATGCATAGGTCAGGGAAGAATTGGGGGTTTTATATTGTTTGTTTATATCTTTTTCCAATATGCCCCTTTGCTCACATATCTCAGAGGAAAGCGAAAGGGATTCCCAAGAGGAGGGTAGCTGGCATGGAAACATGAAGAGGAGGTGTGGTTGTATGATAAGCTCTCCCCCTCCTGATTAGTTGCCAACAGCCCTTCTGAGCAAATTACTTGGCGTCCATAACTTGAAAAAGGAG
The DNA here is from genome assembly GCF_028017835.1 of Emys orbicularis. Lineage (NCBI taxonomy): Eukaryota > Metazoa > Chordata > Testudines > Emydidae > Emys > Emys orbicularis. The sequence continues at coordinate 286,886,436 of NC_088683.1, forward strand.
AACAGCCTGGAAAAAGCAGAGAGGGGTTGGGAAACAGCTACTCTGTGAGGAATATGACCCTCAAGAAATGGCAGATCTTGTATCCCGAGAAACCTCTTCACACTGTGATCTTCACTGGAGAAGTCACAAGAATCTTGAACAGGGCAAATACACTGGCAGCATGACTCATTACATTTCTATTGAAAGTGCTGAGAAAGGGGAACAGAATGGTCATGAAGACAAGTTCCTTGTGTACAAAATATATGGAATGGATTCTCCTCTGCTAATCCTGTGTTTCCCGTAGTCTCCATGTGCTCTACAGCCCATGATCTCATGAAGGTCTGCACCATTGCACCCCCCACTGCTCAGAAGGGGATGACACAGTGGAAATAAACAAACCTGGGAGTACTTTTTTGGGTAATTCCTCTCCCTCCACACATGGGCATAGAAATATACAGTCCTTCTATCTCTGGATAAGGTTCTTCTATAAATCAGGTCATTCTTGAGAGATTTGAATTCTGTCCATATAACTGGAAGATTTAGGTTTTCCAGCAGTGATTGCTGGATAATGTGTAGGTCTTGGTTGCAGTTAAACAAAGACAATTAGTTCAGATCTATCAACTGTGGACAAACCAATGTAAATGGACTTTATCTTAGCCATGGAACTGTGAGCGGCACCTCCATGACATTGTGCACAATCTAATGCGTTAAGTTGTTCTTAAATTCATTCTAATTTAAAATTAATTGGGACCTGAACTAAGAGCTTAATTTGTGCCAGGGTTTGCCAGGGCTGTGGCCTGGCACCTCTAGGCTTGGCAGTTCATAGCCCTGGAAAGAAACCTCTGGGCTTGCCATGTCAGTTATGAAAGTAAAAAGGTTGCTTGAGGCCCTGCAGCTCTTTCATTACAAATTAAGCATTGCCTGAAATGCTTGAGCCCCTTGAATTTTCAGTTTTACTATTTTAAGCTGAATAAGAAAACTGAGTTGACACACTGCATTGCACCTTAATTACAAGATTGACTTGGGTGTGTATTAAAATGCCCACAGTAAGCTGGATGATAAATCGCTGAGTTTGGTTTTTCTTGATTTACAAGATACTATTAGTGGTGCATGTTCCCAGGGAGTGGTGAAAACTAGGGATGGGTAAAACAGGTTCAAGTACATTTTAAAGAGATGCTGTCAAGTTTGAAACACACCAGATTTGATTAATTTCCTCTTCAGTTAAAAACAACATTTTCTGTCCCCATGAAAGTAAATAAACTGAAATGCACGCTAGCTCCTTAGTTAAGTGATGTAGCAAAATTCAGATTAACAAATTCACATCTGTTTGTCACACTGATTCTCTGCTCTTCTTGTCGACCAGCCAGTAAGTGAAATTGACAAAATTGATGTTCCCTGCAGTGCTCAGAGACCAGAATACACCGAGCATGCAACTAGGTCAGCAAAACCTTGTGGTCATGTGTGTCAGTAGCTGCAGGGAGGCTAAAGAGCATGTATACACCTACTGCGCCATTCACTGCCATAAGGAGGTTGTCTTTTAGTGATATCAGGGCTGTCTCCAGGCTGTACCCCAATCTGAAGCCTGACAACCAAGAATCCAGACTGTTGGCTGATGTCATGCTTTTGGAGCTGGGATGTCCAGCTTCACTGTGGTTTTGCCTGAGAATAAGCTATTGGAAACAAGGTGATAGAAAGGTTTTCTGTACAGTGTTGGCTTTCAGAACTGGGTGATCTATTGGCATTTTTCAAGAAGACTGCCAGGTTCCTTTCTCTAATGGAGATATTGATTTCCATTAGCAGCAGGCACAGTTGTTCTATGCTGGCTTTCACCACCAAGGATGGGTGTGCATCTGGTTCCGCATGTGGTGGCTTGAATATCAATTTCAAATACCTATAGGCTCACAAGAATGGAACAAGAAGCAGCACAGTACTACTATGCCACTGTGAAGTGTGGTACCTTAGCTGGAGCACTGTGTCCAACTTGGGCACCACACTTTAGGAAAGATGTGGACAAACTGGAGAGAGTCCTGAAGACAGCAACATAAATGATAAGCGGTTTTGAAAACCTGATTGTCACGCTGTCTGGTTCACAACTGTGCGGGCCAACCTCAAAGAAGACGGCCAAAAAGCAGGGCAAGGTGGGTGAGGTAATATCTTCTATTGGACCAACTTCTGGTGGTCAGAAAGACAGCTTCTGAGCCACACAGAGCTTCAGGTCTCTGAAGAAGAGCTCTTTGTAGCTCGAAAGCATGTTTCTCTCACCAGCAGAAGTTGGTCCAGTAAAAGATATTACCTCACCCACCTTGTCTCTCTAATATCCTGGGACTGACACAGCTACAACTACACTACATACAAAAACCAGGGCAGAGACCCCAAACTGGTGGTATGTTCTATAATTAGATTTCACCAACCCAGTAACAAAAGTGAACTCCTGGATCACTGTAACAGTCTTACCATGGAGTCAGAGACAGTCCCCTTAAGCACTCCAGTCTCTTTTGCCACCCAGAGAAGCTGGACGTAGTGATAAATGGTCACTCACACCAAAGATTACAAAATATTCAGGTTGCTCCTAGTCCCAAAAGACCAGTCAGTCACTTGTCCAGGTGAATTTGTACCTCAGATCTTACACAAATTCTATAATAAACTAACTAAGTATTTATTAACTAGGAAAAAGAAGTGTGAGAGTTATTTACAGGTTAAAGCAGGCAAATATTTACACAAATGAGTTAGTCTATGGTTCCAAAAGGAGACCGATGTAGTAATCTGTCCTCTGAGTGTCTTTTAGGGCTAACCCAGGTTGACCCTGGGGAGCTCTGCTTTTGTTTCTTAGTTCCAGCCCTTGTGAGAGTCCAAACAGCAAAGAGATTTATTTTTGTGAGCGTCATTATATGCCCTTCCCCCAGAGTTCAAACCATTATATGCCCTTCCCCCAGAGCTCTTGCGGGTAACTTCTTCATGGGTGGATGGGGAAATCAAAGTTTTTGTCCTACAATGACCCATTTAGTTTTGATAGTCCTTCTTGATGGGTGGGGGAACCACTCCTTCTGTCTGAGTTCAAAAGTTCAGAGGAGGCATTTTTACAATTATAAAGCAAAACTTTCATATTACCTTATACATAGGATACAGATGTTATGAGTAAGATTAACGCATGCAGGAACTTACAAGCGTTTTATAGAGTCTAAACACATCCTTACAAGTCTAACACCTATCTCCAACAATACTAACATATAGGTGAGCCGATCTGGTTTCCAGCTATGAATTTGCACTACTCAGCTGGCACCTGGTCTGCCAGCATTACACTGATCTATCAGGAAAGGTTAAAAAAACGGGGCATGTTTAGTCTTGAGAAAAGGAGACTGAGCGGGGACTTCACAACAGTCTTCAAATATGGTATGAGCTGTTATAAAGAGGATTGTGATCAATTGTTCTCCATGTCCACTGAAGGTAAAAAAAGTAGTAATGGGCTTAAATTGCAGCAAAGGAGATTTAGGTTAGGTATTAAGAAGCGCTTTCTAACTATAAGGGTAGTTAAGCTCTGGAATCGGTTTCTAAGGGAGGTTGTGGAATCCCCATCACTGGAGATTTTTATGAACAGGTTGGACAAACACCTGCCAGGGATGGTCTGGGATTATTTGGTCTTGCCTCAGCACAGGGGGCTGGACTTGATGACTTTTCAAGATTCCTTCGAGCCCTACATTTCTATGTTACGATATTCATGAGCTCAACCCAAATGCACATTGAGGTTGGGTAACCCAGACTGGGAGCTACTATATTGCTAACATTGGAACAGTCCCATTTTGCAAGGGCTCAGTTTTTTGTACTTTCAAAGGGACAGTTTAAAAAAAAATTTCAGTGACTAGAGAAGCTAGAATGATAGCTCAGTGGTTTGAGCATTAGCCTGTTAAACCCAGGGTTGTGAGTTCAATCCTTGAGGGGGCCACTTAGGGATCTGGAGCAAAATCAGTAGTTGGTCCTGCTAGTGAAAGTAGGGGGCTGGACTTGATGACCTTTTGGGGTCCCTTCCAGTTCTAGGAGATAGGATATCTCCATTAAAAAAAAAAAAAAAAAAAAGAGACTGAATCATAGAATATCAGGGTTGGAAGGGACCTCAGGAGGTCATCTAGTCCAACCCCCTGCTCAAAGCAGGACCAATCCCCAGACAGATTTTTGCCCCAAACTGAAGCTTTGTAGGTTTAAAATATATCGACTCAAAAATGAATAATTTCTATGACTGTAGCTCTTTTAAATTTTAGCAAGTGCACATACTTCAGAGGTAATAAGCATGTGCCATTGACATAGAAAATCACTGCTAATCACACTAAAACTAATTCCTGAAGTGAGCACTCTAGGGGGCATGTGACATGGGAGTGTGAACATTTAGAAGAAGCAAGGCATTGCAGGAAGAGGAGACATGAAGTTGGGACAGATAGCAGATGATCAAAGAGAAGCTGAAGCACCGAGGAGTGCTAAAGGGAGATGTGCTCCTCCTCCAGTAGCTCCTTTCCTGCTCACTTGGAGAGGAGCTACTGGAGGAGGAGGACATCTCCCACCCGCTGCTGAAGTTTGGAACCAGTCATGGACGGTGGGTCTAATAGACCTGCTCCTTCCCCGAGGCCCCCACTGCCTGCAGCTGCTGCCTGCCGGTAAGTCCTCCACTCCACTACCCCCACCCTGGAAGACCCCGCTGCTCGCCATGTCCCTCCTCTTTGGAGAAGTGAGGAGGGATGCGGCAAGCCAGCGGCAGGCGGGTGGGGGCATCTGGCAGGGGAGTGAGTCGGCTCGGCCGGGCACCAGAGCCGGCCCGGTGCTGGGGGGCGGGGGGGGTGGCTGGTGGATCGGGGAGGGGGCCGGCGGCTCGGCTCAGCTGAGCAGGAAGAGGGGCCGGCAGCTCGGCCTGGCGCTAGAGCCATTCTGGCTCAGCCAGGGCTGGGGGGCCTTCTGGAGCTGGGGGGCCGGCAGCTTGGCCTGGCCCGGCACTCAGCTCTGTGCTCGGCTCAGTCTGGACCAGCAGCCTGGCGCTTGGGGGACCAGCAGCCCGGCTGGGGTGGGCTTCAGGGTTGGGGGGGCTCGTCCCAGCACTGGGGCTGGGCTGGCGGCTCAGCCCAGTGTGGCTGGGGCGGGAAGGCCGGGGCTCCTCCAGTTGCGAGTGGGCCCTCAGGGCTCCTCCTGTTAAGGGGGGTTTGGGGCTCCGGCGTGTGGGGGGCAGGGCCTCGGGCAGAAGGGGCAGAGCCAATGGGCTAGCCTTCCCAAAACAGGGATTCACCCGCCGTCCATGGAACCGACATATCTTGACTTTAACAAAGCTTTTGATACGGTCCCCCACAGTATTCTTGCCAGCAAGTTAAAAAAAAAAGTTTAGATTGGATGAATGGACTATAAGGTGGATAGAAAGCTGGCTAGATTGTTGGGCTCAACGGGTAGTGATCAACAGCTTGATGTCTAGTTGGCAGCCAGTATCAAGCAGAGTGCCCCAGGGTCGGTCCTGGGGCCGGTTTTGTTCAAAATCTTTATTAATGATCTGGATGATGGGATGAATTGCACCCTCAGCAAGTTTGCAGATGACACTAAGCTGGGGGGGAGAAGGATAGGGTCCAGAGTGACCTAGACAAATTGGAGGATTGATCCAAAAGAAATCTGATGAGGTTCAACAAGGAAAAGTGCAGAGTCCTGCACTTAGGAAGGAAGAATCCCATGCACCACTACAGGCTGGGGACCAACTGGCTAAGCAGCAGTTCTACAGAAAAGGACCTGGGGATTACAGTGGATGAGAAGCTGGATATGAGTCAGAAGTGTGCCCTTGTTGCCAAGAAGGCTAACGACATATTGGGCTGCATTAGTAGGAGCATTGCCAGCAGATTGAGGGAAGTGATTTTTCCCCTCTATTTGGCACTGGTGAGGCCCTGTCTGGAATATGACAAAATCTTTGGTAATCTCAACAGTACTGTTATTGTCATGTTGGGCATGCAAGGCCTGCTACAGGTACCATGTAACCGAGTACAACTTGTTGTGGGTTGGGTACTCAGTGACAATCTTGTTCTATATAGTAGGCATTTTTCATATTCTGTTGCTGTATAGAATATTGATTTATCAACTACCATAGACATGTATTTGGAGAACCACAGAAGAACTCCATTAAAGATATTTTTCAGTGATCAACTGAAGGAAAAATAGAAGAGATCTACATTTAATATATAACTTTAAATCAGATAATCGGAATGGACAGTGGTCCATCAGCAGTCTATGATTTTTAGTGTCTAGCAAAGTTATGAATTAAAGCTTTAACTTTGTTAGACACTAAAAATCATGGTCTTAATAAAGACACTGGATTTATGGGTCATTACAACAATCTGTAACTCACTAACCCCTCTTTTTGTCTTATTACTAGAAGGATGTTAACAGGCCACCTCACCTTGAATGGTCCCTTAGCTTAGCATAAGTAGTTAGCATAAATTCTATCTATTCGATCTTGTACTTAGCTGTGACACTCTTATTACCTTTGCCAGACCTGAAGAAGAGCTCTTTGTAGCTCAAAAGCTTGTTTCTTTCACCAACGGAAGTTGGTCTAATAAAATATGTTACCTCACGCACCCTTGTCTCTCTAATATCCTGAGACCAACACAATTACAACACCACTGCATTTTCTAGCCTGTCATTTTGACCATATCACCCCTCTCATTGCATCTTTCCACTGGCTCCCCCTTCTCTATCGCATGAAACATACGCTACTTGTCTACACTTTCAAGGCCCTTCATAGACTATCCCTATTCTACCTGTCATCTCTCATTCACTATTGAACTACTGCTGCTCACCTTCAATCAGCCCATAATGCCAAGCCTTTCAAACAAGCACCTCTGTGCTTACTCCCATGCTGCCCCTCACACTTGAGAGAAGCTCTCTGTAGACTCTGGCAAAGATACCCCATTATCCACTTTCACAGACCTTCTCAAAACTGCCATTTGCCATATCCACTGACTGAAGGTTCTTACACCTTCCTCTGAAGCATCTCGTGCTGACCTCTGTCAGAGACAGGTTACTGAACAAGATGAGCCATAGGTCTGATTCAGTCTGACAATTCCTGTATAATACACAGTACTAAAATACTATTGCTGATAAAATAGATAGAAATTTGCATCTTTAATTAAGCCACTAGACAAACAGCAATTCAAAATATATAGTATTTGCATAAAAATGCCATCCAGACACAACAGAGATCAGCTTCCTCCTCATTTTTAAGTCTAGTAGCTTAATTTCATCTTCCACAACTTCTCTCCAAAAATAACTATTTGCTTCCAAATACTAGTTAGGTTGCTATAATCACAGTACAAAATAACTTAAGCATGCCTAGTTAAAGAGGATATAAGAAACTAAACTTCATTTAGTCATGATCAATTTATATAATAACAATGCAGAAAGAAATCTGTATTTATTTTGCTCAGTTCAGTTATTTACAGGCGGATGTGGCAAGTGCTTCTTGCCATGTACAAATTCTGAACTGGAGTTGAATATGTAATTTTTAATTACTTTCATTATTTTTGAACCTGCTATTATAGCAGCCATCCTATTGAAAATTATTTAGAGTGCACTGTTTTTTCATAGAATGCAAAAATATACCAGTCTACTAACGTTAACGTCCATTTTCCACTCCCTTGAAAGAACAACTATGGCCCAATTCAGCTCCCATTCAACTTCTTGTTAAGACTCCAACTGACTTCAGTGGAAGCTGGATCAGGCCTGTAGAGCACTGGGCAGATGGGAAGAGGGGTAATATAGCCGCTCAGTGAACCATACTGCCACAGGGGAGGGGTGGCCCAGAATGTAGAACCGAGGGACTGGACCACCTCAGATGCCCGAAAGAAAGTGGGATTTCCCCTCAGATCCTGGATGCCTACACAATTAGACTCCCTGGCAAAGCACAGTCATTGTCTCCTCCCTACTATCCCTCACAGAATGATGTCTCTGAGTCATAACTCAGATTCCTCCACAGCATTCCTTTCACAGGAGCACATGGTCATGCCCAGTGATTTGACTGCAGAATTCAAAATAAAGAGAAGCTGTACTTTGAGGCAGAAAGCTCTTCTTCAAGCTAAGCATCTGCAATAACACCAAAGAGTATCAACAAGTATTGCTGTTCCCTTTTTTCAAGAAGCCACCATCCCTTTAAGACTAGTTTAACAATTAGAAGAATCTGAGTATGTAGATATGATTTAGTTTAGCTATTCAATAGGGAAGCTCTTCTGAGTGTTAAACTACTGTAGTATCAGTGGTACAGGAAACTGGTTTAGAATTGAATGGCAACGCTGATAGTGGCAAAATTTTGTAACATTTGAGCAAACAGGCCCTGGAACGGCAACTGTAGGAACCTATAGAGGCCAATGTGTTTAGCTTAGAGCATGTAGGCCCTGTAGGGATAAAACACACTAGCCTACTGTCCATTGGGGATTTGTAAAACCGAGAAACAGAGTTTGGTACAATGGTCTATACACAAAAATATATTTGTGTTGGTAAGACACTGTGCCTTAAAAACAGAAAAATCTACTTTTGAAGCTTTGTGTACATTTGTGACATGAGAAATATGGTGCACATTTTAATAGAGGGTAATTAACCATTGGAACAACTTACCAAGGTCTGCAGTGGATTCTGCACTATGGCAATTTTTAAATTAAGTTTGGATGTTTTAATTCAAGAAAATCCTATGGCCTGGGTTGTGCAGGAAGTCAGACAAGATTATCACAATGCTCTCTTCTGATCTTAGAAACTATGAATCTAAAGATAGGATCGAACAAGACCACTACTGTGTCTCGAATGGACTACCCTAGGGACCCATATATTTACCAATGAAGGGGAGAAGGCAATGGGTTATGCGGAAAGGTGAATTATCAAACTGGAGAGAGGCTCCTAGCAGAGTTCCTCAAGGATCGGTCTTGGAACCAATCTTATTTAATATTTTTATTAATCACTTTGGCACAAAAAGTAGGAGTGTGCTAATGAAATTTGCTGACGATACGAAGTCGGGAGGCATCGTCAATACTTAGGAGAACTGGAACATTGTATAGGAAGATCTGGTGACCTTGAAGACTGGAGGGAAGAAATGGGATGAAATTCATTAGTACAAAGTGAAAGGTCCTAGTTAGGGTTTAATAATAAGAACTTCTACTACAAGCTGGAAGTGACAGAGGAGGAGAGGCACCTGGGCGGGGGGGGGGGGGTCAATTACAGAATGACTATGTGATGGGGCTGTGAAAAAGGCAATGGGATCCTAGGAGGTATTCGGTTAGACATTTCCAGGACAGCAAGAGAAGTATTAATGACATTGTACAAGGCATTGGTAATACCTCATTTGGAATACTGAGTACTATTCTGGGTCATCCATGTTCAAGAAAGATTAATTTAAACTGAAACCAGTACTGAGAAGAGCTACTAGGATGATTAGAGGAACAGAGGGTCTATTACATGAGAGGAGTTTGGAAGAGTGTGGCTTGTTTAGCAAACAGAAGATGGAGAGGGGATATAATTACTCTATAAATACATGGGGGGGGGGTTAAATAGCAGAGAGAGTGAAGAGCTATAGAAGTGGAAGAACAATGCTGATACAAGAACAAATGGGTATAAACCGGCCATGAACAAATTCAGGCTGGAAATTAGAAGATGGTTTCTAACCCTCAGAGCAGTGAGATTCCTGAACAGCCTCCCGATAGGAGTTGTGGGGGCAAACAACATATTTAATTTTTAAGAGAGAGCTGGACAAATTTATGAGTGCAATTGTCTGATGGGTTTGCTTGTGATGGTGGGGGGCAGGGCTCAACAGCCCTGGGGCTTAATTCTGGTTTATATCTTGTGTTCCTAAAGCTCATGTTTCAGGGTTTCAGCTGGCCACTGGCAGGAGTCAGGAAGGGATCTTTTCCCACAGTGTATTCTGTGAGGATATTTTTATTTCCTTCCTCTGAAGCATCGGGGATGTCCATGACTGGAAATGGGACACTGGGCGGGATGGGCCAGGACATTCTCTCTCTCGGGTGCTTGGCTGGCTGGTTCTTGCTCATATGCTCAGCATCTAACTAACCACCATACGTGGTGTCAGGAAGGAATTTTCCCCCAGGTCAGATTGGCAGTGATCTTAAGGGTTTTTTTGCCTTCCACTGTAGCATGCAGGTGCAGGTCACTTGCCAGGATTAAATGTGTATATCTCATTTAATCATTTCCCTGCCATTCCAGGGGCCTTGAGCACTGGTTCACCTCAACCCCTCCTATTCTCTGCCTCTGGCACATAATAGTCTACTCTCCTGTGGGTCTTATTTACTTCGGTCTCATTTCCATTGTTGGGTTTAGTGTGCAAGGGCTGGATGGTGTTGGTAGCCTGTGATATACAGGAGGTCAGTGCAGATGATCTAGTGCTCCCTTCTGGCCTTAAACAATATGACACAATTACTCATGATGAACTGTACTGCTTAAGATTTAGTACCTAGGGTACCTTCAACCTTTCCCTTTCCTGAGAGCCCTAGTAAAATATCCTTTCACTTAGCCATGTGTGTGAGTTGTTATTGGGACACACCAGGCTAGCATCTGCTGTTTGCCTCTAAGTCATTGGTATGGCTGGCACGCTACTGTTATCGTAGGGGATTGGTGTACTCCATTACTGAACAGCCCAATATTTACACATGCTCAAGCTTCTTCATGGTTATCTTAACATCCCATCCCCTGGAGTCAAATGTTTATGTGAGAATCTGGGCTTTCATTAAAAGGAAGTGTTAAAAAGGAGATTTTTAAGGCCTTATGGTTGTGGAGGAAAGCTTGAAAATGTGACTAAGTGCACCCTAAAGACTCAAAAACCAGAAGGCAAATGATGAAGAACCCCCTTTTTAAAAAAATCATGATTTTTAAGCCAGTCTCATGATTTTGGGGGCTTGACTCATGACTTTTGTAAGTTTGGGGTTGTTAGTGCTGGAAACAACGTAGAGGTATGAAGGGTAGATTAATAAGAGTCACAAAAGAGGGCTCTTTTCCCACTTCCGCTTTCATGGACAGGTCTTACACACACATATACACACCACTTCTAAATTGCACCCAGTATTAAGGGGGAAAGCCCACAGGTGCTGGAACTAGGGTGCTGGACCCCCTGGATTGCAGTGGTTTCCATCATATACACGGTTTACAGATTGGTTCAATGGATCTCAGCACCCCCACTATACAAATTGTTCTAGCACTCCTGGGAAAGCCTAACTGAACTATGAAAATAGTAAGTATTTTACTGTTTGGGGTGGCTTTCTGCAGAGGTTTGGGGAAAGAGATAGGGTGCACATACATTCACATGTAGAGTGCATTATTCAGATATTTCATGTGATAGAATTGAGGGTTGCAAAAATATTTTGCTCAGGCTGCCTGAATATGAACAGTCCAGCCTTGCTATAAAAAGGGTCTGGTAGATCAGGGTTCAGCTAAAGAGATGCTTAAATGCAGAGCACTTTATGGCCTGGATATTGCCATTAAATCAATAGAAATGGAAGGGCTGGAAGGAAGCTCAAGAGGTCACCCAGTCCAGCTCCCTGTGCTGAGACAGGGCCAAGTATACCTAGACTATCCCTGACAGGTGTTTGTCCAACCTGTTCTTAAAAACCTCCATTGATGGGGATTCCACAACCTTCCTTGAAAGCCTATTCCAGTGCTTAACTATGCTTATAGTTAGAAAGCTTTTCTTAATATCTAATATAAATCTCTCTTGCTGCAGATTAAGCCCATTACTTCTTGCCCTTCTATCAGTGGACATGGAAAACAACTGATCACCATCCTCCTTATAAAGATGGTTAACGTATTTGAAAGCTATCAGCCCCCGCCCCCCTGCCATCTTCTTTTCTCAAAAATAAATATGCCTAGTTTTTGGTGTTTTAAGTACCTCTCCTTATAGGTGATGTTTTCTAAACCTCCTGTAATTTTTGTTGCCCTCCTCTGAACTCTCTCCAATTTGCTGACCTCTTTCTTAAAGGATTGACACCCAAAACAGTATACAGTATCCCATGTGAGGCTTCACTAATGCCAACTAGGGCAGGACAATTACCTCCCGTGTCTTACATAAGACACTCCTGTTAACGTACCCCAGTATGATATTTGCCTTTTTGGTAACTACATTATATTGTGACGTAGTGGATCACAAATTGAACATAACTCCCAGATCCTTTTTAGCAGTACCACTGCCTGAGCAGTTATTTCCTATTTTGTATTTGTGCATTTGATTTTTCCTTCCTACGTACAGTACTTGTCTTTATTGAATTTCATCTTGTTGATTTCAGACCAATTCTCCAATTTGTCAAGGTCCTTTTGAATTCTAATCCTGTCCTCCAAAGTGGTTGCAACCCTCTCCCAGCTTGGTGGCATCTACAAATCTTATAAGAATAGTCTCCACACCATTATCCAAATCATTAATGAAAATATTAAACAGTTATGCATCCACTGTATTCTAATTTAACCTAGAACACATTTCCCTAGTTTGCTTATGAGACTGTCATGTGAGACTGTTTCAAAAGCCTTCCTAAAATCAAGATATCACATCTACAGCTTCCCTGTCTATCCACTAGGCCAGTAACCCTGTCAGAGAAAGAAATTAGGTTGGTTTGGTACGATTTTTTTCTTAAGGAATCACCAACGTGGAATTGTCATCACCCTATTATCCTCCAGGTACTCAGAAACTGATTGTTTAGTCATTTGTTCCAGAATCGTTCTGTGTATCAAAATTAGGCTGACTGGTCTATAAATCCCTAGGTCCGCTTTGTTCCCATATTTGTAATCAGATTAAGAACAAAATCCCAAACCTGGTAAATTCTTTATGAATTATTAATGGGAACATGTCCACTAATACCAACTATTAACCTTTAAAAAAAAAAAAAACAACAATGTAAGTACTTTCTTTAAAAAAAAAAGTTAAATGTGAGGCCTAAACAACCTGGTGATGACCTATTACTATAACTAAAATAATAAAACAAAGTCATTTAAAACTATAATTATTAGCACTTACATGCTCCATATAAAAATGTTGTATCCACATATAGAACCCTCGAAATGTAGGACTGCTGATTCGTTGGCACCCCTAGGCACGTGCCTACTGTGTCTAATTGGAAATCCAGCCCTGCCAGCAGAGAGGCAAAGTATGGAATAAGTGTAGAGAATCCACTTATCTTCTGTGAACGGCAGAAATCATACAAAAATCAGACCTGCAGGGTATTCCTGACATCTAGGGTCACATTCAGACCAGATTTGAAAAACTGATTCCTTCCAGTTCTGCATCACTCCGGACTGGGGACATTCAGGTGTAGGCATTCATGCCAGCCTGTTTTGGGAATAAACCATTTTATAGCACTGTTCTCACTTCCTGATTTGTAGGACAGAGTCTCTTAAAATTTCAAAATATTCAGACACGGGTACTCATAATAGAGTGTAATTTGCAGTTTGAGCACTAGGTGGGAATAGAGTAGTAAAAATGAAAAGACCCCGCTTTAAAAAAAATCCTCCTTCACCACAAGAAAAATCCGTAATCCCCTCAGCATAGGAAATGGAAGCAGGAAAATGCTCCAGCACATGCTTTGGAAATAAAAGCAGCCAGAAATGGCAGCTTAGACCCCAGATGGAATAGAATAGCTGTTTTACAAGATCTCTTCTTGCGCACTTGCACTTACACACAATCCATACTATCTCTCAAACTTTCATCTTATTTTTTTCCTTCTTTCCTTACCTATTTTACTCTAAATCTTGAGATAAATTCTGTGCAAGCTAAAGTATTCATCTTACCTATATACTTTAGTTGATTATTGTTCAAGCATTAAAACGAGAAACTAAGATCTGTATTAGAAATATTCACTGTCATTGTTACTAATTTTGCAATCTTGTTTCACTATGGTTAAAGTGAACTGCTTTTTGGTTTTCCACTTGATAATTATAGGCTATGAACAAATACAAATTTTTAAAATGAAAATAGTTATAAGATCTTGTTAAATTAAAGAAACTATTATTGTGATAATACATTTCGGTTATATAACAAAAAGGCAGTTCCCAAAAGGGGATGCATTAATACCACTCTGTAGGATAAAACTATTGTTGAAACATCTTGATTCTGATCCTAATTTTCTAATTTTAATTAGCTAGAAAAGTGGAAATGAGATTATATTTAGATCTGGATGATAGCTGTCTTTAGATAGTCTATTGCTTTTGAAAATTTGGCTCCAGAAAAAAAAAATGCAGAATACAGCAGCAATAACAACCAATGGAAATAGCTAGAAGTGGTGCAACAGTGTGCTGGCAGCTAGGCAGCAGAACAGACCACATAACAGCAGTGCTACCACAACTGCAGGCGGAGAAGAGACCTGGGCCTTCCCCACTTCCCCCCACTTCTCACACACATCCATTTTATAAACAGTTGTCTAATCTCAGTGAAAGTGTGTTTTGTTGTAGGGATGCAACCTGGATTTACAGACCCTCAAATGAAATTTACCAGCCCAATATTTCCCCTGCATTACTTGTAGAGCCCAGCAATGGGTCCAGTATTAAGTCCGTGAAGTCAGCTAGGGACATCTCTATACAAATCTTAATTACGGCACATGACACTGATTCAGTGGTGATTGGGTGCCATCAAGGTACTCAAAATGAATAGATAATGACCCAAAAGGTTTACGGCAATATTTTGCCACAAATACAAACAGTTCTCTTTATTTTATTTCTTATTAATAAATTGTTAATCATCAGCATGGTGCTTTGTCTCATTATTGTGTGTTTCCCCGGGTTGTAGCTCTTCATTTGTCTCTCAGCACAGCAGCTCATCAGGAAAGTAGAGATTAGTTTGGCAGGACGGGTTTCCACACTCTGAAGCCAGTTTCTGCTCCTTTAAGTGACTTAGGCCCAGATCCACAAAGGGATTTGGGCACCCAAACCCCCAAAACTAGGGACCATTGCAATCCACAAGATCCCCACAAGGCTGCTGCCTAACTATGCGGGCACAAACTCACTCAGCACCTAAATGTCTCCTGTAAAAGTTCCCTAGGCACCTAAGTTTCTTCCTCTAGGCATGTACACTGCTGCCTTACTCAAGGCGTCCAGAGGCCTAAGTCCCAATGTGGTCCACAAACTAGGGGAATATAGGTGGGCAAATGCCTATCTTGCCTATGGGGCCTGATACAGCAGGCACGTTCTGAGCACACCTTCTGGAGTGGGCCTCATTCAAAAAATAAGTAGGAGGTGGCTGTGATGTGCACCTTGTAACCTTTAGCCCAGTGGTTAGTGCACTCACCTGGGATGTGGGAGATGCCAGTTCAGTTCCCCTCTTTGCCTGATGGGGATACAGGCTATTCTGAGGGGGAGAATGGGATTTTCCTCTATCTCCTGTTGAAGCTGTTCTACTTTGTGTAAATACTTAAATAGTCACTGGGCCAGAGAGAGAGTATGTGTCAGAGAATATACCCTGGTGGTTAGGGCACCCACCTGGGAAGTAGGAGATCCAGGGTACAGTCCCCCTGTTCCAATAACTAGCTAAAGTGAAACAGCTTCAATAGGAGATACTGAGGTACACCACTGTCAGAATATCCCATAGCTCATTAGTTCATGCAGTCTTCTGAGAAATAGGAGACCCCTGTTAAATTTTCTCTCCCCATAAGGCAGAGGGGGAAAAAACTGGGGTATCCTACATGAGTGCTCTAACCACTGGGCTAAAAATTAGAAAGTGAGTACCTCCTGCAGCCATTTTGTGTGGAGTGAAACAGGGTGCTAATTCATTCTTACAAGATGCAGCTTAGGTGTCTATCTCCATGGGGGCAGGGCCTTAGGACTTATTCCTCTCTTTGGCATCTCCCATTGGTCAGTTTAGAAAGCTCCCTGCCTTTTGTGGATCCCATTCTTGGGTGCCTATCTGCCCCCATGTAGGAAGCTTAGGTGCCTAACTCAGGCTTTGTGGATCCCAGTGATTTTTCTAGGCACCTAAAAGTTAGGAGTTGCAATGCTCAGCATTGCAATACCCAAGTCCCTTTGGGCAGTAGTAAATCAGCTCAGATAACAGAGCAAATAATCACAACTATGTAATGGGAATAAAAATCACAACTGAATATAAAACCATTAGTAGCATGGTGAGCAACAGAACATGTTGTTTCCTATCCAGGTTAAATATTTCACCATCTGAACTGGCTCTTTCAAATAAATGGGATGAACTTCATGGTCTTGAGTTTTGACTATAGTTTCCAGATGGTGTGAGAATTAGTGTTCGGATAAACCCAAAGGGTATGTGACAGGTTGGGTACATTATTGTTAGAATGTTCTTGATACAAGGTGGTTTAGAGAAGGCTTCAGCTTTCCAAATTAAAAGTCAAATATGCAACTTATAAAGCGAAACCTCCACCTTGACAGCGAGTTGAGGAACTCAAGTCAGATATAACTGCATCAGTTACACTTGGAGCACGTTATAACGCCTATAGACACGTTTTAGTAAAAACAAAACAAAAACTGGAGACTCTGGAAAACAATTGTGAAATCTGTCTCTCTAGGCTCCCTCTAGCTAGTTCTTTGCCCCCACTTATATTGGGCATATCCCATACTTTGGAAGACATTGCCTTAAATTATCTGCAGCTCAATCCTTGTCCTCAAGGTCAACCAAGGGAAAGGGAGAAATTGTCATGAACCTTTAATTCTAATTAACAACATTGTATACAGTGGGAGCCATTTTACCCATCACCAAAATGTAACCAACGCCTGAACACAGCAGCTGTTAAATGTGGCACAGTCACATTACACAGCCACACATCCTGTGTGTTTTCAGTATCATATCTACTTGCCTACAGTCAAAAGATAGTGCTTTTGGCCCCTGGTAGGTGGGTTGGTTTCACAGAGCTAAGTATGTAACAGCTGGATTTGTGAATCAACAGAATTTTTTTTGCTCTATTCCAGTTACATGGCCAATCATTATCACTCATGCAACTTCACTTAAGGCATTTAACCCGTAGACTCAATGGTTATTACTAGTGCTGATGTGAGACAAGTAAAGAACCAAGCCTGACTGCCAGAGCCCAGATTGAATTTATAAATCTGGCAGTTAAAAAAAATATTTTGTCCATATAAGTAAGGCACTTGAGATGAACACAGAACTCCATTATGTCATTTGAGTCATTTTTGAGATTACCCCCCCCCCCCACACACACACACACACTTTAAATTCCCACAGGTGAATTCATTGGCATGACATGGATTAATCCATATTCTACTGCAGAAGAGTCCAACTAGGGACAGATTTCCAGATGTCAGAACCTTCATGATCACTATTACCAGATAAATGCCCTTAATATCTAAAATATGCCAACCTCTAATTATTATATTAAATTAGCTCAAATCTAACCTCCAAAACGATTGAAATCTCAGATTAAAATTAAAAAATGGAAGGTGTGTCTCCTTGATTATCTGGCTAGTCCCAGTAACTAAAAAAGCGTTGCTAGGTGTGGTTTTGGTTATGAATATGACAGTGGTGACTCACCTTGTAGAATTAAATACTAACACGCCCAGCCCCTCTCCAGTTCTGAAAACAAACTGAGCTGATACATAAATCAGACTATAATGTTGGTTATATTCAATAAAAAAAAAATCTGTATTCCTGACACTCAGAATAAGAAGAGGTTGTCTTCCTTCTACTGATTCCAGCAATTGCGTGCAGAAATCTGCCTGCATTTTTGTCTGCTTCATTATGACAAGATATTTTCTGAGCCAGCCAGCCAGCCCACCCACCCATCCCAGTCACCACCTCACCTGTAAGGTACACAACTGGGTGATAAACACCAAGGATGAAATTCTGGCCGCATGGAAGCCACTGGCAAAACTCCCACTGACTTCAGTGGACTTCAGTCAGGATTTCACTCCAGAAGCACTACTGTGTGCTTTAGAGCTGTGCTTTAGAGCTAAGTGCTTCCTTAGAACACAGCTTCTTCCCCGCCCCCCTCTGCTTATATTGCATACCCAAGTTCTAACTGTTCAGCCCCTAGTTTGTAACAGAAATTCTTATTATTAGACGCTAAGAGCAAGCCCTTACACTTTGGACTATTAAATTGTATCCAATTTCTGTGACTCCAGTCTTCAAGGTTGCAAATCTGAAGATGGAAGACAATTTTGGTGAAAGTGGTCATGAAATCAAGATGATTTCATGATTCTAAGGAAAGGAAGGAGAGAGAACAGCAGAATAAGGATAATGGACTTCAAAAAAAAAAGCAGACTTTAATAAACTCAGAACAGGTACATAAAATCCCATGGGAAGAAAATCTAAGAGATAAAGGAGTTCAGGAGAGCTTGCAGTTTCTTAAGGAGACAATATTAAATGTACAACTGCTGTATTGTTATTTGTATAATAACAATACAAATGAACGATAGGAAGAGTAGTTGCTAAAGAGGAGTACAAAAGAATAGCACAAGCATGTAGGAACAAAATCAGAAAGGCTAAGGCACAAAATGTGTTACATCCAGCAAGGGACATAGAAGACAATAAGAAGAGGTTCTTAAAATATGTTAGGAGCAAGAGAAAGCTGAAGGAAAATGTAGGTCCTTTATATAGTGGGGAAGGAGAGCTAATAACAGATAACATCAAGAAGGCTGAGTTGCTTAATGCCTATTTTGCTTCAGTTTTCACTAAAAAGGTTAATGTTGACCAGATACGTACATTAATTAATATTAACAACATGGAGGAAAGGAACACAACCCATGAAAAATAGAGAAAGAACAGGTTAAAGAATATTAAGATAAGTTAGATGGATTCAAGTTGGCAGGGCCTGAGGAAATTAATCCTACGGTACTTAAGAGACTAGTTGAAGCAATCTTGGAACCGTTGGCAATTGTCTTCAAGAACTAACAAAGGATGGATGAGGTCCTAGAGGACTGGAGAAGGGCAAAGATAGTACTTATCACTAAAAAGGGGTAACAAAGAGGTCTCGGGAAATTATAGACCAGTCAGCCTCACTTTCTTTAATAATTTGTTCCAGTATCTTTTCAATCAGTTTGAAAACACTTAGGCTTGGTCTACACTAACCCCCCAAATCGAACTAAGGTACGCAACTTCAGCTACGTGAATAACGTAGCTGAAGTTCGAAGTACCTTAGTTCGATCTTACCTCGGTCAACACGCGGCAGGCAGACTCCCCCGTCGACTCCGCGGTACTCCTCTCGCCGAGCAGGAGTACCGCAGTCGACGGCGAGCACTTCCGGGTTCGACTTATCGCATCCAGACAAGACGCGATAAGTCGAACCCAGAAGTTCGATTGCCAGCCGCCGAACTAGCGGCTGGGTATAGACGTACCCTTAGAGATTAATAGGATTAAAAGAAACAGCCAGCATGGATTTGTCAAGAACAAATCATGCCAAACCAACTTAAATTCCTTCTTTGACAGAGTTACTAACCTAGTGGATGATCTGAAAGTAGTAGATGGGGTATATCTTGATGTTTGTTGACACAGTCTCACATGACATTCTCATAAGAAAACTAGGGAAATGTAGCCCAGATGAAATTACTATATGGCGGGTGCACAACTGGTTGAAAGATCATAGTCATAGAGTAGTTACCAATCATTTGCTGTGAGGGCGTACCAAGGGATAATGGAGATGAGTGTATGCTTATAAAATATGTGGATATCACCAAGCTGGGAGGGATTGCAAGAATTTGGGAGGACCAGGTTAGAATCCAAAAGCACCTTGACAAATTGGAGAATTGGTCTGAAATCAATAAAATGACATTCAATAAAAGACAAAATCCAAAGTGCTTCACTTAGGAAGGAAAAATCAAATGCACAATTACACAATGCAGAATAACTGGTTAGGTGGTAGAACTGCTAAAAAGTTTCAGGGGCTTATAGTGGGTCATAAATTGAACATGAGTCAACATTGTGATGCAGTGGCGAAAAAGGCTAATGTCATTCTGGGGTGCATTAATATGAGTGTGTTGTATGTAAGACACAAGAAGTACTTGTCCTCAGGGCCATCCTTACCCATTCGCAAAAATGTCCTGGTGCCCTGCGCAGCTGCGTGCTGCTCCAGCCCCTGCTCAGCCTCTTCCCATGGTCCCCGCTCCTGTTCCACCCCAGCCTCACCTCTTCCTGCCCCTGCTCCGCCCCAGCCCCACCCCCACTCCCCTGAGGACTGAAGCAGGGCTGGGCCTGCACTCACCGGCGGCAGCAAGTGCAGCGACCCGGCCCCAGCCGCGCCACCGGTGAGTGCTGGGGGGTTGTTCCCCCCCATCCCCTAAGCCAGCCCCCCCCCCCGCACGGAGGCCTGGGGCCCCACACACACACCCCACGGGGGGCCTGCGTAGGGCGCCAGAATAGCTAGGGATGGCCCTGCTTGTCCTGCTCTACTTGGCACTAGTGATGACGGAGTACTTGGTACAGTTCTGGATGTCACACTTTAGGAAAGATGTGGATAAATTGAGAGAGGCCAGAGGAGAGCAATAACAATGATAAAAGGCTTAGAAAATCTGGGCATGTTTAGTCTTGAGAAGAGAAGATGAGGGGGACAGTCTTTAAATGTGTTAAGGGCTATATGTGTTATAAAGAGGACAGTGATCAATTGTTCTCCATGTCTGCTGAAGGTAGGACAAGAAGTAATGGGCTTAATTTGCAGCAAGGGTGATTTAAGTTAGCTATTAGGAAAAACTTTTTAATGATAAGAGTAGTTAAGATCTGGAATAGGTTCCATGGAAGGTTGTAGAATCCCCATCACTGAAGGGTTTTAAGAACATCCTGTCCTGGATGGTCTAGGTTTACTTGGTCCAGCATCCGCACAGGGAGATGGATTAGGTGAACTCTCAAAATCTCTTCCAGCCCTACAATTCTATGAGGTAATCCAGATATTTCTGTATAACAGTCTGATCCTACTCTGTAATGACGATGGCTCTCAACTTGCATCATCAGCAAATTTCATTAACACGCTCCTACTTTTTGTGCCAACAGCATTAACAAAATATTGAATAAAAGATTTGTTCCAAGACAATCCTTGAGGAACTCTACTACTAACCTCCCTCCAGTCCAACAGTTCACCCTTCACCACAACTCATTGCCTTCTACCCTTAAGCCCTTACAATTAATGTACTATTACACATCTTATCAAATTTAACTAATAATTTTCCATGGGGTACCATGTCAAACGATTTACCAAGATCCAAGTACATTATATCTAGTATTTCTCTTATCTAAAAAAATCAATTATTTTCTAAGAGAAGGAAATCAGATTAGTCTGGCATGATCTATCTTTGGTAAACCCATGTTGCATTACATCCCCTTTTTCATTTATCTCCATGAATTTAATTATTCATTCCTTCACAATTTGTTCCAAAGTCTTGCATACTATTGAGGTTAAAACAACAGGTCCGTAATTGCCCAATCATTTTATTCTCCCTTTCTTAAATATAGGTATGATGTTAGCTATTCTCCAGTCATATGGTTCTAATCCCAAATTAGATAGATTTATTAAAAATCCTTACCACGGGACTAGCAATCTTTTGTGCCAATTCTTTTGGTATTCTGGGATGGAAACGATCCAGTCCCCCCAGTTTGAGCACAGAAAGCTCTTTGAGTATTTCTTCCTCCTCAGATTTAGTGATTTCTATTTCCATACACTCATTTCATTTCCAATAACCTTTTTGAGATAGTTATTCATCTGGCTGGGTCTGGAGCCTTGCTTGGGATGCAAATTGCAGATTTTTTTCAGATAGTTGATTTAAAGAAATGTCATGCCTCCTCCACATTTATGTCCTTGTGCTTTTAAATCCAGTTGATTTCTTTAACTAATTCCCTTAATTTCACAAAGGCTACTCCTTTGAAATAAAAGCCATAGCCGACAACCCGGTTTTGATTATCCTTCCATTTAAGTTGACCGGAATCAACTCCTGGTCACTCGTCCAAAGTTATTTCCTACAACCAGCTCTTCTATGATGGCCTCATTACTTACTAAAACCAAGTCTAAAATTGAATTGCCTCTTGTTGGTTCAGTGATGATTTAACAAAGAAAATTATCAACTATTATGTCCAGGAATAACTGGGCCCTATCAGTATTCAAGTTTGATTTTGTTTATCTACAATTCTACTAATATTGCAATTCGTTATATCCGAATTCATGTTATATCGGGTCGTGTTATATTGGGGTAGAGGTGTATGTAAAATTTCAGTTGAATCCAATAAAGGATTTGGGTCTGTGCTATTGCAAGAAAGGAATCAACGATTTATGTATCTCAGTCTCTCATATCTAGAGCCCTGCACAGATACAAAATTCATATCCATGGATATAAATCAGTATCCACAGAGATGCAGGACTCTACCAGGAACCACAACAGCGAAAGCAGCACCCTGGCAGGCCGCTGCTCTCAAGAGCCGGCGCCCTGCACTGGCAGCTCCTCTAGAATAGAGGAGCTAGAATAGAGGAGCTGCCACCAGCTGCCAACCGCACTAGCACAACCAGGGACAGCTGCCGGTGAGCCTGGTGCCCACGCCAGTGTCTGGGGAAGAGGATGGTACAGCCATGGCAGAGGTGCTGCCAGCACGGGTTACTGGCTCCTGAAAGCAGCCACCCACCAGGCTGCTGCTTTCGCTGCTGCAGTTCCCAGTAGAGCCCTGCATCTCTGTGGATACCAATTTATATCCGTGGATATACATTTTGTATCCGCGCAGGGCTCTACTCATATCCATGGAATTAAGCCAAGCACAGATTGAAAAAGATGCATACAATTGTGGCTTTTGCCATACAATATTTAGCCCTGCTATCTGCAATAAAATGGACATATAGAAATAAACAGTTTATGAAATGTTTGCTAGTAAAATTCAAGCAGAGCTAAGGAGACCCCTTCCATGCTAAAGGAATACACCAACTTTCATTGACTTCATTTGGTTCATGGATTACATGGATCATCTGGTTTGTAATATTATTGGGATTTACCAGATAACACTGTTATATATAATCTTACAGATTCTGTATAACTGCAGATATAGGGTTTTGGATCTTTACAGAAATGCTGTGTTAGTTGCGGTGCACTTCTTTGCAGAAGCTGAAGGCAGTGCAAAGAAAAAAGTTTGTTCATTGCTGAAATCACGAGCTGCCACCTACAGGATATATCTACTCAAACAGATTATATGATGCCCCACAGAGCTTACAATCAAATATTTTTGGCAAAACCTGATCTTCATATTTCTCTGTGAAGTACTTACAGAAGCACAGTGTAGGCCCTATACAAATATGATAATACTAACAATTCACTATGCTTTTTCACTCTCTAAGTGTAAATACATCTAACTCTTGTAAAAGGATTCTAAGTAGTGTAGTCACACAGCCGGTATACTAAGAAGTGCTGTCATAATTGATTAGGTATTGTGAAACATTGAGCAAATTGTTGCTACAGTGCAAATAATTACTACAACTACCAGTGGAGGGCACTGTAAAAATTGCTATATTACATTTATCATTTTTCTTTGCTTTTTTTTTTCCCCCCGATGGAATATTTTAGACCTAAAATAGAGGACAGTTCTTAGGCTAGGTTACATCTTAAGGCACAATAAGTCTTCCTTTAATAACAGCAATATAAAACGTTAAGAATTTTGACAGCTGCTTGGTAAGACAGCACTCTGACATTTTTTCCATTGTCAGTTGATGAGATTCTGGCTCCACAATGTGACCCTGCCTATAAGAAAGCAGGGCTAGGATAGAGATTCAGAACATGCTATTTTTATTATGCCAGTCTCCCCAATTCAACCCTTTGATTCAATGCCTATTGCAAAATGGCAGCACTTCAAGAACATATCAAGGAGTGGAAGCTGAAAGCTGAAAGCACACTGGCAAGTATTATCATGCACTCAAAATAATTGCTATTAAAAAAAAAAACCTTAAGCAATGATAGAGTAGTATTTCTGATCTGCTTTCAGAATAACTACGTTATATTTTTTTTTAAAACTCTGCTGCAGTATTGACGTACCCTTTGAAGCTGGAATGAAGAAGGCTATTTTACAAGTCATGCTGACTGACGCCTTATAAAGATGTAGAAGACTTTGAAGAAGACACTAACCAAGGGCACTTAATTAACACCTGAATTTTCTCATTTTGTAGAAAAACACTTGCTTTGTCCAGCTTGGATTTTGATTTGTGTGTGTGTATATTTTCTTTTTATATAAAAAATAAGAACTTGCCCTACTATCCAACAAATTAAAGTAGGACAGTTGCATCTTATGATAGCTTTTAATTTAAACTAGTTTTTATAATTCAATGTTTTATGCTTATATAAAAAACTAAACAAAATAAATTTTTTGGAAATCATATTATGCGTAGAATGATGTGGACTGCCTATGGTAATGAATAAAGAATCTGGGTTCACATGAATTCCATCAAAACAAGAAATGGACACCTGGTAATTTAATGCACTAATGCAGGAACTAAACTGCACTTCTAATTTCAGCAGGTGGTACTCTCCCTCCCACCCCCTACAAGGTGTCCTTTGCTTGCACAGCTTTGTAGCGTACATGAAATGCCTGTATCAGCTTTTTAGAATGAATATGACAAACCCAAACCCGTTGACAGCTAGAGAGGGCAACTGCCAGGCTTAAGGACAAAGTGAAATTCGCTTACCATCTGCTGTGAACAATGCCAGCTCCAGCACATAAAATCAAAGAATATAGGGCTGGAACGGACCTCAAGAAGTCATCAAATCCGGCTGCCTGCACTGTGGCAGGACCACATAAACCTAGCCCATCCCTGATGGGTGTTTGTACAACCCGTTTTTAAAAACTTCCAGTGATGGGGGTCCCACAACCTCCCTTGGAAGCCTATTGCAGAGCTTTACTACCCTTATAGTTAGAAAGATTTTCCTATTAGCTAACCCAAATATGCCTTGCTGCAGATTAAGCCTATTATTCTTGTGCTACCTTCAGTGTACATGGAGAACAATTGACCATTGTCCTCTTTATAACGGCCCTTAGTATAGCTGAAGACTGCTATCATGTACATCCTCAGTCTCCTTTTCTCAAGATTAAAGTGGCTGTTTTTTTAACCTTTCCTTATAGGTCAGGTTTTCTAAACCTTTTATTATTTTTGTTGCTCTCCTCTGGACTTTCTCCAACTTCTCCACAGCTTTTCTAAAGTGCGCCACTCAAAATTGGACATGGTACTACAGCTGAGGCCTCACCAGTCCTGAGTACAGCGGACAATTACCTCCCATGTCTTAACTGGAATGTCATATGTAATACACCCCAGAATTATAATAGCTTTTTTTTCACAGCTGCATCACATTGTTGACTCATATTCAATTTGTGATCCATTATAAACCCCAGATCCTTTTCAGCAGTACTACCACCTAGCCAGTTATTCCCATCTGGTAGTTGTGCATTTGATTTGTCCTTCCTAAGTGATGTACTTTGTACTTGTCTTTATTGCATTTCATCTTGTTGATTTCAGACCAATTCTCCAATTTGTCAAGGTTGTTTTGAATTGTCCTGTCCCTCAAAGTGCTTGTAACAGCTCCCAGCTTGGTGTCATCTGCAAATTTTATAAGCACACTCTCCACTCCATTATCCAAATCATTAATGAAAATAGTGAATAGTTCCAGACCTAGGACTGACCACTGTGGGTCCCCACTTGATATGCCCTCCCAGTTTGACAGTGAACCATTGATAACTACTTTTTGATTATAGTCTTTCAACTACTTTTGCACCCACCATATAGTAACTTCATCTAGATTACATTTCCTTAGTTTGCATATAAGAATATCATGTGGGACTGAGAAAGACAAGATGGGTAAGATAATATCTTTTATTGGACCAACCTCTGTTGGTGAGAGAGATGAGCTTTCGAGCTACACAGAGCTCTTCTTCAGGTCTGGGACAGGTTTGCAGAGTGTCACAGCTAAATAAAGGCAGAAGGGTTTGTTCAGCTTAAGTAATTAACACATACCTTATCCTGGGCAATAATGCCCCAATAACAACTATGAGCAGGAGTGCAAGTAGGGTGGTATGCTCCAGTACGCAGTACCGGCAAGAGATTTTTAGCGGGAATGGGGTACCGGAAAGACTTGGGGAGGCTACCCCCGCACCTCTGGAAGGGGTGTGGAGCTGCACTCTGCTCCTTAAAGGAGCAGAACACGGCTGGGGTGGGGGGCATTCATTCTTTATAAGGGTTTAACAGCACAATACATATGCTAACAAACTTAAACAAAGGCTTTGTTTAAGTTTGTTAGCATATGTATTGTGCTGGTAAGTTGGTCAGGAGTCCTCAAGAGGGGGAGGGTGGGGGGACGGAAGGTGTTTAAACAGTGTTTTTGATTCCTGCTCCAGCCTCAGAACTATGAACATATATTGATGTGAGCATTCTAACCAAGGGACTGAGAACTTTAAGGTAATCTGGAGCTTTCATATTTCCTTAATCCTTTGCAGATGGACTTATGAGTTGTATATGGTACAAAGACTGTTCTAACCTCATTCATTGCTGATTTCTCCCTTGCAATGGACAAAGATCAGATGTCTGCTGACTTTCTCAAGAGTCATCAGCCTTTGATACCTGTGGTATAAGCAACCCTTACTTAAGGGGTTTTGTTCTTTCCTCTCCAAATGTCAAAGCCTGTTCCCATTGAACTCAATAGCAAAACTTCTTTTGATTTCAATGGGAACAGGATTTGGCCCCAAGAGATCAAACAATGTGATTTTGATCTATTGCTTGTCTTGATCAGAGACAGTTCTCATGCATGTTCTGCCAGGCTGGTTTTGATTGCCCCTCCTGTATGTCATGCTGAGGAAAATAAAAAAAAATTTGGGCTGTAGTTCTATCAAGATGCACATGGCACACACAGTTCTATGCCTCTTTTCCATCAAACCCAGATGGCGCAGCATCTCTGCTTTCCTAGTGCCGGGTGGAGAGCAATACTTAGGCCTTGTCTACACTGCCACTTTACAGCATTGAAATTTTCTTGCTCAGGTGTGTGAAAAAAAACACCCCTCTGAGCACTGCAAGTTTCAGCGCTGTAAAGTGGCAGTGTAGACAGTGCACCGGCACTGGGAGATGGGTTTTTTACAGCGCTGGGAGAGCTCTCTGCAGCAGCACTTTAATGTTGGTAGTGAAGACATACCCTTAGATAAAGGCAAGCTGGCAGAAGCTTAGTTTGGACATAAGAGAGGCACTGATAGTGTGCTAAGGGAAAATGAGGTGATTGTCCTTCCTATCCTTTCATTTAAGAAGTTTTCAATTTGGGGTGCTGCTGGATCCTCAATGACACCTGGAAGTACAGATGGCACCAGGGGCCCAAAGCATCATTTTACAGGTAAAATTTTAGACAGGTAAGGGGGGTGCCGGAGGGGACGGGGAGAGCGTGGGGGCCCCAGGCTGGGGGTGGGGTGGGGCGGAGTCACATGGAGAGTCATGTGGGGAGGTCACATGCTCCCCCTCCCCCGTGTCCCTCCCATGAGTGCAGTACCGGCAAGAAATGATTTCTACTTGCACCACTGACTATGAGGGTGAAACTAGACAATCACTATGCTCCTGAATGAACTCACACAGAAAAATGATAAAAGATAAAAACACCCTATCACCTCTGGATGATCACTTTTCACAAAACGATCACTCCATATCTGGACCTCTCAGTCCTTATCCTCAAAGGAAACTTGCACAACACCTTCAAAAGACAAGCCTGGGAGCTTAAATTCATAACTTTGCTAGACACTAAAAATCATGGTTTTAACAAAGACTGAATTTATGGTTTATTATAACAATATGGAACCTGCTAGCCCCCTTTTTTGTCTTTTGACTGCAGGGGTGTTAATTGGCCATTTCATCTTGAATGATTCCTTAGAATATGTGTTAACTACTTATGCTAAACTATCTATTCCACCTTGTAGTTAGCTGTGACACGTTCCCAGACCTGAAGAGCAGCTCTGTAAACACAAAAGCTCATCTTTCACCAACAGAAGTTGGTCCAATAAAAGATATTACCTCACCCACCCTTGGCTCTCTAATATCCTGGGACCAAACACAGCTACAACAATACTGCAAACAACAATGGAAGATGTGGGACAGCGTATGCACAATGGAAGGCAATATAATATGACCACTTCTTGTTCTCAAGGGCCTGGCTCAAATTGTTAATCATAATTGTAAAATGTAAATTAATCTGCCTTTCTCCAAAGGCACGATGCAGAGGGGAAAAAAAGCCTCTGAAGCACAGAAAGTGTTTCCAACTGGATTACGTCACTGTCTTGCTTCATTTCGTACTGCAGTCTAGACTACATGTGAGCAGTTTATTAACACTGAAAACATGTTTCATGGTTTGTTCTGTAGCAGACAACGTGCACACTAGCAGACAAAGAAGTCAGGTGGCTTTGCAAGATTGGGGAGCTCACTCCTCCCTCCCAGTATTGCAAAGCACAGGACAGATTAGATAATAAAAGCAAAACCAATCAGTTAAAACATATATCCTGCCACACAAGGGATGTTTATGCGTAGCTCTTGGCCTTTCAAATTAATTTTACACAGTGCTATTTAGAATTATTGGATGAGAGCCAATTGCTGATGACAGTGCTTGTCTTACCCTTCCCCCATAAGAGGGCGGGGAAGAGCTGGACAGTTACATCAAGGCTTTTTAGCAGGTCATTAATAAATCATGTGTCAAATACCGATAAGGATTAATAAATGAGACAAATGGTTTACATTCCTTTGAAAGAAATAGGTGCCTGAGAAAACATTTCATTAAAATTACTTATTCTGGATTAAAACTGTTTGCCTTCTCTGTATTGCTTTAATGCAATGACACCCAATTAATTCAAACACTAATGTACTGTACATATTTCCTGATTCACTATTCTATTTATGTTAAAAGATATGCTATACATCGACTGTTCCAAGAGCATTTGGAGGCTTTTGACAAATATATCCATTTGTGACTGTTAAGCCTCTTGGTTTGTTCAGTGTTCAAAAGAGAAACCATACTGAGTTTGGAGCTGGTCAAATAGCAGGGGGAAATTTTTTCAAATAAATTTGTCAATGGTTGGAAAATAACCTCAAGTCACAAATAACTTATCTGATGAGTGTTGGCTGGTCATCTATAGAACTGGTAGGATACTGGGAAAAGCCTATATAAATACAGTTTGTATAATCAATTGAGGGAGGGAAATCATTTGTGGAATAAGCTATTTGTGATGACTTCACCAGCTCTAATTAAATAGGTTATTTAGCTCACGGAGGGACTGCAGAAAAACCCTTAAGAACGTTTAGGATCTATTAATTCTGCCCTGCTTTGTTCCAGTATACTCGATACCTCTGCAATCCTTGTTGTTTTTCAGCTGCTTTGTCCAGCTTGCAGTTTCCATAAAATTGCTTTAAACCAACCAAAGCTGTTGCTTTGATCATCTTTCATGTGTGCCAGGTCACGAGATGGATGCTTCAATGGTGCAGTCATGCAGCCCCAGAAGAAAGGTTCTTGTTATTGGAGGAAAAAAAAGATTCTGCACTTCCGATTAAAGAAGTGATTTATTCTTTATTTATTTATTCTCCTGCTCTAGGCAAAATGTCAGCATCAAATGCAGATATCAATTGGAATAGCAATTTACTCATAATGAGGGTAGAGAGGAGGGGCTTGTGATTAAAGTATAGAACTGGAATGCAGAAGGTACACATTTCTCATCTGCATGCTGCCAGGGACTTCCACTTTGAGTCTGGGAAAGTCACCTACTCTCTGTGCATCAGTTCCCCACATACAAACTAAGGATAATACCTACCCGATCAAGGTGCTGGTAAGCCTTCATTCCTTAACATCTGTAAAATAAATAGAGGTCCTATGGTAGAAGGAACTATCAAAATGCACATTATTCGTGTTTTTGTTATGTGCATACTTTACAAGGGACATCATCAAATAGTTTAGGCTCATAGTTAAGAAACCTACACAAGTTTTGTCCAGGAATTTCATCTTATAAAAAAATGCCAGCTTCCTAGAGATTCTCTGGCTTGCTTACTGAGGGTATGACTATGCTGCAATTAAAAACCTGGAGTTGGCCTGTGACAGCTGACTTGAGCTATTTAATTGTGGTGTAGACTTCTGGGCTTGGGCTGCGGGCTGGGCTCTAGGACCCTGCAAGGTGGGAGCATCCCAGAGCTCAGGCTGAAGCCCAAGCCCAGACATCTACACCACAATTAAATAGTCCCTTAGCCCAAGCCCATAATCAGCTGGCATGGGCCTGCCATTGGTTTTTAGTTGCAGTATAGATATATGCTTAGTGCTAGATTAAAATATCTACATTTTAAACAGAACGACAAAAAAAAAAATTATGTTAGCAACAAAACTTTGTATAGCACATTATAGGAAAAAATTGACCCCTCCTCCTATAGAATTGTGGTAGAGTATAATATGGACTTTTCTTGTAATGCAAAAGCTTTAACATCATGTATGCACACAAGGGAAATGTGGATCTTAGGATGGGTATTTAGAAATGTGGTCTCCCTTTTTAGCATACTCAGAGGAGGAGGGTTTCCCAGCCAGCAAGCCAGAATCGATAGCCAGGTTCTTTGAATATTAAACTGGTCCTGTATCTGTAATGTACAATGTAGTATGTTCATGTTTTACTGTATCTTTGCCTTAAAGACAGACAGGCAGAAACCTACACAACAAGACAGAGGAAAAAGCCATCAGGATGGAAAGGAGAAACAGTAAGGGACATTTAAGCCCCTACCCAGTGGGTAGGTAGTGCTAGTATGCAGGTAGTGAGGGGTGAGCCTCTTCCCCATGGACTAGGAGTGAGGAGTTCCTTTAGGGCAGTGGTGGGCAACCTGCAGCCAGTGGGCCGCATATGGCATCAGAGTAATCTGCTGGTGGGCCGCCAGACAGTTTGTTTACCTTTGCACGGCCGCCCACAGCTCCCAGTGGCCGCAGTTTGCCATTCCCAGTCAATGGAAGCTGTGGGAAGCAACGTGGGCCGCAGGGACATGCTGGCCACCATTTCCCGCAGTTCCCATTGGCCGGGAATGGCAAACCGCGGCCACTGGGAGCTGCGGGCGGTCATGCAAAGGTAAACAAACTGTCTGGCAACTCGCCAGCGGATGACTCTGATGGGTCGTGTGTGGCTGACGGACTGCAGGTTGTCCACCACTGCTTTAGGGCCTGTTCACAGTGTGAAATTTGCCTTTGTCCTGAAACGATTTCCAAGAGCCAGTCTTAAACCAGTCTTGGCAGCACAGGCCTACTGGCCAGTTTGTTTTTTGGAATGGTTATTGAAACCAGCACAAGAGCATGTAATGAACTAGTCTCAAGTGCTGATTTTAACAAACCATCTTCCTGACCATTGTCGCCAGCACTGTGTTGGGAAATGCATATCCTGAAATCACCTTCAAGATCAGTTCTGGAAGCCATTTTAGGACAGGACAAATTTTGCAGTGTAGCTGAGGTTTTATGATTGCATTAGAAGAGACGGGAGTAATTTCATATAAGAGGTTGTCAAGGCTGTATCCCTACTTTGAACTTTAGGGTACAAATGTAGGGGCCTGCATGAAAACTTCTAAGCTTATCTACCAGCTTAGCTCTGGTCCGCTGCCACCATCTTAAGAATTCCCTCCCTGGGAAGCCTTGAGAAACCTTTCACCAATTCCCTGGTGAATACAGATCCAAACTCCTTGGATTTTAAACAAGGAGAAATTGACCCTTCCCCCCTCCTTCCTTTCACCAACTCCTGGTGAATACAGATCCAAACCCCCTTTGGATCTTAAAACAAGGAGAAATTGACCCTTCCCCCCTCCTTCCTTTCACCAACTCCTGGTGAATACAGATCCAAACCCCCTTTGGATCTTAAAACAAGGAGAAATCAATCAGGTTTTTAAAAAGAAGGCTTTTAATTAAAGCAAAAGGTAAAAATCATCTCTGCAAAATCAGTATGGAAAATAACTTTACAGGGTAATCAAACTTAAAGAGCTCAGAGGAATCCCCTCTGTCTTAGGTTCAAAGTATAGCAAACAAGATAAGCACTTTAGTAAAAGGTACATTTACAAGTTGAGAAAACAAAG
This sequence comes from Emys orbicularis, assembly GCF_028017835.1. Lineage (NCBI taxonomy): Eukaryota > Metazoa > Chordata > Testudines > Emydidae > Emys > Emys orbicularis. The sequence continues at coordinate 286,918,406 of NC_088683.1, forward strand.
TAAATCTAAGACGCCTTGCCTGGCTTTTACTTACAATTTTGAAATAAGAGAGACTTGTTTAGAAAGATGGGGAGAACCTGGATTGATGTCTGGTCCCTCTCAGTCCCAAGAGCAAACCACCCCTTAAACAAAGGACACACACAAAAGCCTTTCCCCCCCCAAGATTTGAAAGTATCTTGCCCCCTTATTGGTCCTTGGGGTCAGGTGTCAGCCAGGTTACCCGAGCTTCTTAACCCTTTACAGGTAAAAGGATTTGGAGTCTCTGGCTAGGAGGGATTCCATAGTACTGTACACCGGAGAGCTGTCACCCTTCCCTTTATAGTTATGACAGAGGTATGTATCGGTGGGACAGGTTAGATGTTGAAAACTCCCTTGTCTAGTCAACTGGCATGCGGGTAGGAATCCAGAACACGTAGATTCTAATACCAGTTCTACCACTGCCTTGCTGTGTGGCCTTCAGCAACTGCTTTAATATCTCTGCCTCTCCATTTTACCAGCTGTAAAATGGGATTCATGATACTTACCTACTGCACCTACCAAGGGGGGTTGTTGTGAGAATTTCTTCTATACTGATATGTAAGTGCTAAATACTAGACTTTAATAATAGAGATATGTACATTTGTCATCAAGCTATGAAGTTTTGCTTGGGGTGGGGATGCCACCACTTAGAGTGACAAATCACTCAGCATGAATCTTGATTTGCAAATATCAGAAACTCTCCAAAAACAGTTCATACAAAATACATAGTGTGAAATAAGTTCACCCAAAACCAAAAGTGAATAAATGAGCTTGACAAACAAATGTGTGGAAACACTGATCAGTTCATTGACAATTCACAACCAAAGACAGGGCTAAATTAAATGAATTGGTTGATATAAATGGTTCACACAGCTCTACTGTACCAATAAAAAAACTAAACTCAATTGAATGTATTCTACTGTGTTCCATTTCTAAATTCAATTTGTCCCTTTCTATGAGAAAGGGAAAGGGTGGGGGTTCAGGTTTTGTAAATTCTTTTCTTTCTTGTGAAACAATGTGAGTAAAGAAAAAGGCTTTATCAGAGCTAGCCAGCAATTCCACATGACAGGATCTAAGTTTGGCATATAACATACTTTTTTTTTTGGTAAGCAAAGGTTTCTGTTAAAATGACATTAATTTCCCCCTTCCACAGAGGAGGCTAAAACCAATACAAGAAAACAATGGTGAAGCAAAACGGCTCCTATCAACATATTGAGGGATGTCCAGCAAAACAGCCCAGTTAAAATGCAGTGGTCCAAAAAGAACTATGGTCACATGCAAAAATAACTACAAAGTCTCCCTTCATGCACAGTGTGCAGTATTCACATTTTTCTGAATATGTATTTGATGGACGTTAGTTATGTTAAAAATCCATATTCCAAGAAATGAGCTCCCTCATTCCTCAGGCCTTCTGTTCCCCCCAAGTGCCTTTGACATAGCCGTTAGGGCTGGGCTGACAATTCAGCATGAGTCAGCCATGTTGTGCTGCCAAAACATACACAAGCATTGATGGTTCAGTTAATAAGATACCTTAGCTATCTATGCCTTGAACCAAAAACAGGGCTGATCACTTTCTCATGAAGAGCCCTCAATTGGAGGTATCATATTTATGAGAGTTATTTTAAGGCTGGTCAGTATCAACTGATCATAGAATCATAGAATATTAGGGTTGGAAGAGACCTCAGGAGGTCATCTAGTCCAATCCCCTGCTCAAAGCAGGACCAACACCAACTCAATCATCCCAGCCAGGGTCTTCTCAAGCCGGGCCTTAAAAACCTCTAAGGATGGAGATTCCACCACCTCCCTAGGTAACCCATTCCAATGCTTCACCACCCTCCTAGTGAAATAGTGTTTCCTAATATCCAACCTAGACCTCCCCCACTGCAACTTGAGAACATTGCTTCTTGTTCTGTCATCTGCCACCACTGAGAACAGCCTAGCTCCATCCTCTTTGGAACCCCCCTTCAGGTAGTTGAAGGCTGCTATCAAATCCCCCTCACTCTTCTCTTCTGCAAACTAAATAACCCCAGTTCCCTCAGCCTCTCCTCGTAAGTCATGTGTCCCAGCCCCCTAATCATTTTCGTTGCCCTCCGCTGGACTCTCTCCAATTTGTCCACATCCCTTCTGTAGTGCGGGGCCCAAAACTGGACACAATACTCCAGGTGTCTCCTCACCAGTGCTGAATAAAGGGGAATAATCACTTCCCTCGATCTGCTGGCAATGCTCCTACTAATACAGCCCAATATACTGTTGGCCTTCTTCGCAACAAGGGAACACTGCTGACTCTTATCCAGCTTCTCATCCACTGTAATCCCCAGGTCCTTTTCTGCAGAGCTGCTGCTTAGCCAGTCGGTCCCCAGCCCAGGGCCGGTGCAAGGAAGTTTCACACCCTAGCGAAACTTCCACCTTGCGCCCCACCCCGCAGCCCTGCGGCAGCGCCCCGCCCCGCCCTGAGGCGCCCCCCCCGTGGCAGCTCCCCCCCTCTGCCCTAAGGACCCCCCCTCCGTGGCAGCTCCCCCCCTGGGGAGTCGTGCGGCAGCTCCCCACCCCAGCTCACCTCTGCTCTGCCTCCTCCCCAAGCATGCCGCCCCTGCTCTAATTCTCCTCCCCTCCCAGACTTGTGGCACCAAACAGCTGTTTGGCGCCGCAAGCCTGGGAGGCAGGAGAAGTGGAGCAGCGACAGCGTGCTCGGGGAGGGGGTGTAGCAGAGGTGAGCTGGGGTGGGGAGCTCTGCGGCAGCTCCCCCTCCCCCGCCCTGGGGCACCCCCGCGGAAGCTCCCCACCCCCCCGGCCCAGGGAGCCGTATGGCACCTCCCCACCCCAGCTCACCTCTGCTCCGCCTCCTCCCCGAGCACGCCACCCCCACTCTAATTCTCCTCCCAGGCTTGCGGCGCCAAACAGCTGATTGGCGCTGCAAGCCTGGGAGGCGGGAGAAGTGGAGCAGCGACCGCACGCTCGGGGAGGAACGCTGTAAAAAAAAATTGAGGGCACCGCTTTTTGGCGCCCCCAAATCTTGGCGCCCTAGGCAACCGCCTAGTTTGCCTTAATGGTAGCACCGGCCCTGCCCCAGCCTGTAGCAGTGCATGGGATTCTTCCTTCCTAAGTACAGGACTCTGCACTTGTCCTTGTTGAACCTCATCAGATTTCTTTTGGCCCAGATTTCTGATGACAGACTGCCTAAGTAAGGTCATGGATCATTATAATGAAAACACAGATGTGCTGCAGTATGAACATTTTTCTAAGGCTATACCTACACTAGAGAGCTTACAGCAGCACAACCATAAGATCTCTAGTGTAGCTGCTCTATGCCGACAGGGGAGAGCTCTCCCACTGACATAATTAATCCACCCCAATGAGTTTCTCCCACCGACATAGCGCTGTGCACACTAGCACTTATGTCACACGAGTGTGTGGAATATTCACACCCCAAGCAAGTGTTGCCGACATAAGTGGTAGTGTAGACATAGCCTAAGTAAATTACTTTTGCGTAAACCATGAAGTTCACCCTTATCCAGAGTGCCAGCATCACATGTATGCAACCCAGAATGTAATGTGGAAGAGAAAACAAAATTAAATGTAATTCCATTCACCTCTAATACGGCCTTCTTGCCTCTTTTTATTAAAGCTATGTCTACACTAGCACTTTTGTTGGTAAAACGTTTGTCGGTCAAGGGTGTGGAAAAAAAAACCCACACTCTGACCAACATTAGTTTCATCGATAGAAGTGCCGGTGTGGACAGCGCAATGTCAGCGGGAGATGCTCTTCCTTGCATAGAGCGTCTACATGGGAGACTATACAGTGGCGCAGGTGCAGTGGCACCACTGTGCCACTGTAAGGTCTCTAGTGTAGATATAGCGTCAATCTCAGATATTTATGCTAAAAGGAGAGCCAGTTACAGATCATCTTCTTGGTCCTTCATTTAAGTCATTGAAATGGCATTAGTCATTGCACAGAACCAAAGAAATTAGAGATGCAAGCAAACTTTTATGTTAGCTAGTCCTTCTCTAGGCTCCTACAATCCATGGCAACAGACTGGCAAACACAACCATGACTTCATTGCAGCATGAGGCAAAAAGAGATGCTGAGATGGAAGAGAGTAAGCTCTCATTTAAACATTCAGGTCATAAAATACAGTTCAAGCCTGGGTACCTCAAGCCTAGCACCCAAGTCAGAGCAGCCTAATTATCAGATACATTGAGCCGTTGCAGCTTCTATGGCAATCAATGGCAACCACAGGCACTCACATGTGAAAGTCAGGCCACATTGGTAGGTGCCCAAGTACGGAGTAAGGTGCCTAGCTTTAAACATAAGTGTTTGAAAATGTTGGCCATCTTTTCTCAGCATAACAGAGAGAACAGGGCCTTATCCAGGACCCACTGAAACGGACAGCCTCTCACAGTGACCCGCCTCCCTGTGACAGATTCTGCTAAGGAAATGCTCTAACCCAGATCTACCTGTGAGTAGTCCATCACCTAGCTGGCTGGGTGGTAGTTAAATAGTTAAGAAACACCTGGGCCTAATAAAGGGCTTATGATGGTCAATCGCAAAGGCCCAGACTACAGAGAGGAAATTCTTGAGGAAAGGGACTTTGTGGTGGTGCTGGTTAGAGACCTCACCAGAAAAGGGGGATGCAGGAAAGGTGCTCCTGGACGAAGCAGGCACTGAAAGGGCTATGAGTGGCAGAGCCCTAGGAAGGCTGGGTCCCAACAAAAGGACCTTACCAGGCAGCACCAAGAGGTCCAGGTTGTTGGGGGAAATTACATGCTGCTCCAGAGAAGAGCTGCAGTGCCTTGATCTCTTCAGGGGCCCTGACTCCTTTCCACAGAAGGAACCCCAGGTGATGGCAGGAGGACTGATCCCAGAAGAGTGTCCTGGAATGAGAAGGCCTTACTGGCAAAGAATCTCAATGGAGGAGATGGATGGTCTCACTTGAGGAAGATAGCCTAATACTAACTGGCCTCCACCCTTAATTAGGACACTGGGGTAAAGAGGTGCTTGCATATCTGTTCAGCCTTTGATTAAATAAATAGACCCCTGAAGGGGCACAGGTCACTATATACAAGACTGATTGAACTTACAGATATCCATAAGAGGAAACTGAAGCAGGAACACACCCAGGGCAGGCAGAGCAATGTCACTGTTGGAATAAGGGAGTGCTCTGAGGTGCAAGTTCCCTTCACAGTTGCCAACTTTTACATGGTAAATAAGCACCCCGAATTTCACAGTAAGCCAAAAATCAAGCTAATCCCATTTCAAAATGAGGCCAAAACAAGCCAATCCCTAAGAACTTCAACACTCTATTGACAAGATCCCTCCGGCGTGCAGTCTTGGACTGTGGTGGGCCCTCTGTGCACCCTTGACTCTCTCCCCCCTTGCCCCTGCTTGCCGGGAGCCAATCAAAAAAAAGAAGCAACAAGCAACAAGCTACAAGCCAAACATGCAACAAGCTAAAAACTAGCCAACAAACAACTCACAAGCAAATTAAGCCAAAAACAAGCCCAATTTCCGCAGGGGTTTTTTTGGTTTTTTTTTTGTGAGTTTGGCATGTCTGGTTTCCTTGTTATAGCCCGGCCATTCTGCAGACATCAGTGGGCACTGGATAGGGCCGAAAATGCATTTCTATTTTGAAGTCCTCTTTCATATGAAGTTTCCTATGGTAGGTATCTAGATCAGTGGTTCTCAAACTAGGGCCGTCGCTTGTTCAGGGAAAGCCCGTGGCGGGCCGGGCCGGTTTGTTTACCTGCCGCGTCCGCAGGTTCGGCCGACCGCGGCTCCCACTGGCCGCGGTTCGCCGCTCCTGGACAATGGGGGCTACAGGAAGCGGCGTGGGCCAAGGGACGTGCTGGCCACCCTTCCTGCAGCCCCCATTGGCCTGGAGCAGCGAACCGCAGCCAGTGGGAGCCGCAATCGGCCGAACCTGCGGACGCGGCAGGTAAACAAACCGGCCCGGCCCGCCAGGGGCTTTCCCTGAACAAGCGGCGGCCCTAGTTTGAGAACCACTGATCTAGATAATGCAAAATCACAACTGCTTACACTGTATGTGGTTAAATGAAATTAGCCCGAATGACATTTAGTGTAGTATAGATTATATATGAGTTCAAGCCAAGCCCCCCAATGAACCCTGCTCTGAAGCTGAATTTCTCTAATGGTTTTAAATCAAAACACCAAAATGAAATACATCTTACTATACAGGGGTTCAGAGTTCTGATACATCTCATCTCTTGTATAAACACAGAGCTGATTGGTTCATGCACACACAGTAAAATAGCACTACATAGCTGCAGTATTATTGAAAAAGCATATATAATCAGTACTGGTTATGGGTCTGTTTAAACACAAGTTTGAAACATTAAAAATAAAATGGGGAGTGATTTTTGCACCAAGTATAAATTTTCTATTGACATTTTAGTAATCGAAGGCAACTGTTCGCAAGCGCATAAAAACAATAGGATTGAATCCTTAGTTTTTTTATTCGGCTTTACTCAAGTTTCCACTCCAATCATCTAGACAGATTCCCATTGAAGAGAATGAGTAAAGAACTCAGGATTTGACCCTGACCTTTGCAAAATGCTGCACTGGAAAACTAGGCATCTCTGGTGTTATATTTCAAAGATGATGCAAAACTGTGCAACCTTTAAATTACAGCTGGTGCAAGTAGTACTGTTACTTAACACTAACAGATTTGAAGTTGTGTCCTAGCACTCACCAAGGTAATAGGTATTACATTGCACTCTTGTCATTGGGAAAGCTGGAACTCTAATTAATCAAAGAATGAATTAATCCCAGTCTGTCATTCTCTAAGTGCTTCTAGATTCCACCTACAGAAACTCTAGCAGACTTAATACGTAATACTTTTCAGCTATGGCTCTTAAAGGACTTTATAAAGGTGAGTAAGAATTATTAACCCCATTAAAGAAAAGGGCAACAGACAGAGGTTGTTACTTGTTCCAAGTCACACAGCAGCTCAATGGCAGTGCTGCAAATGGAACCCAGGTGTTTTGAGTCCCAGTTCTGTGCCCTACCCACCAGACCAGATTCCTTTCCCCTGTGGAAGAATGCAATCTAGTTAAAAAAACTGAGCTTAGTGCATGTTACAGTAACAGTAGAAATATTCCATGACAAGTTTCATTCATATTTTCCTATAAATACTGCAGACAGGATTTTTTTTTAAATGGATGACTTTATAGAGTATTGATGCAAGCTAGGAATGATCATATTATCTCATTTCAAGACAAACTGATCATCTAGATTGAAAGGATTTCCTGCTATCTGGTTGAACAATGCTGTACTTATAGGTGCTGTCATGGGCATTTTCCTTTTGTGTCTCTGAATCACAAGGTATAAAGTGCACCCTAATGATCTGATATGTTAAATGTTATGTTTCACTAAACAATTACCAAGTCTCAGTTTAGCATACAAACAACAAAATTAAAAGAAAATGTAACTGAGAGCAGACAAAACTGAAAAATGTTTCAAGGAAAGAAGTAAAGAATCTCACACAGTCTGTTAAAACCAAATGGATCTGTAGAACAGCACCTATGAAATCTTGACTTGTGGCTAGATGCTGCTTAGTCCTCATTATGGGAGAGAGGAAGAAACCCCTCCCCATCCCTTTGCACTGTACATGTATGGGCCAGGCAAAATTGCTATCCTTGTTCTCAAGTCAATACAGGGGTTGCTCCCTCCTTACTACTCAGGGTAGACAGTACCCCAAAAGGGGATAGGAAAGGCCTCCACAAATATATCCTGCTGGCCAGGGGAATTGCCAGCCATTCAATGGGGGAGTATGCTGCATACCTTAAAGGGTTGTAGTAGCTTTTGCATTTCCTCACACACCAGGTACTGTAAGAGGCTTATTTCAGATTGTAGCCCCCGGAATTCCTCCTGAACAAATATGGCTCCATACTGCCTCCAGTGTCAGGCTTTGGCATAAATGCTACAATCTATATGCCTTTATGTATCCAGAGTTGTTTATTCCATAGTCTCAAATTATAAACAGATATATAATGTATTTCATTTTAAGAAAGAACAGAAAAATGCATTCTGAGGGAGCCAAAAAACACATTGCTTTCTTCCCCCCACCCCCTTGGGACTGAACCTATTAATATATGTCATCACAAGATTCAAGTGTATGACCCTGGCTGCCTTACTGAGCATCAAGACCTAAAAATGAGGGTTTATAATAAAAAAGTCACATTGGAAGCTTGAACTGATACAAGTTAATTTCTTAAACCTTTTATAAGTTTTTTTTTTATAACCTCGGCTTTGTGATTTTCGCACTTCTGTCAATTGCACAGAAATAGATAGTGAAATATCAGGTTTGTGTGGAACGCAGGTGAATAGCAATCTAAACTCAGACAGCTACTGCTTTAAGTTGGATTTGAAAGACTGGCCTTTTAACATTTTTCTTTTGAAGTACACATTTTTTATCACTTTGCAAGGAAGAAATGTTTGATTTTAATCTGCAAACAATACCGTTTTCTCTATAGACTGGGAGTCTTCAGACTCTATGTGTCTAGAGGGAAAAATTCTTAGTCTACAGACAAATCGCACCGGACTGGTTGCTTCCCCTCCCACTCCTCAATTCCTCCACTTCCTTGGAAAGGGCAGCCAATCAGAGCTGCTGCATGTGCCTAATTCATCAGCACAGAGCAGCAAGCGCTGCCTCCTGCTGCACACTCAAGGGTTTACTTATACTATTCTTATATTATTTTAACTCCATGTGCTCAGAGCAGCAAGTCCCTGCAGGATCAGCAGCTCTGGCTGCTAGTGGGGGCCCCACCCCATGCCTCCACTTGAGCTAACCCTGTACCTGATCTGGGAGGTGTGATGAAGAGGCCTCTGTTGGAGATGCCCTCCCTCCCTCCCAGGCCTGAAGAATTGCTGGCACTGGTCCAAGAGGAGAGCATGACCAGAAGCAGCAGAATCAGGGGTATTTGGGAATAGGGCCATATTAATTTGTGTGCTGAGGCAGCAGGGGCCATATTAACTTACTGGGGGTGTATGTGGAGTCAGTATTAATTCGTGAGGTGGGAAAGGGCTGGAATCTGTGTATAAGGGGGCAGAATGAGTTTATATTCTGAGGGTCACTAAGCGACAACAACGTTAATTTAAGTGGGAGAGGAGGGGTAGTATTAACTGGTGTTCAGGCCCAGATTAAAGAATGATGGGGCCCCATGCACTGTAGAAACTGGGAGTCTCAACTTCTGTAAACTAAACAGCAAAGCACCCCCACCCCACACACTGACACTCCCCCCTCGACTGCCCCTCTCTCCATGACACATACCCCCAACAACCCTCCACCAGCCCCCCACACACACATCCCAGCAGTCCTAACGTACGTCCCACTCACTGCAGCCAACCACTTCAGCCCTGCTGGCCACTGCCCAAACATCCTCCCCACACCATATAGGCCATCAACTCATACCCAGCCCCTCATCCATTGCCATTGGGACTTTCCTGGCCACTCACCCCCCCCTCCCCCCACACACACACACACCTCCGCAACTGTGCTTCCATCTCAGGCAAAGGCAGCTCCCCCTGATCCTGACCACCAAGCTCTGTTTGCTCCAACCACACAGCTCTGCACCTCTCAGGTTTAGCATGGCCATCCCATCAATCCAACCCCAAGGGAGCGGAGCTGGCAGCCCTTCTCCATCAGGCAGCACTTCATTTAAACTCTAAGGAGTTTTTGTCACAGGATGTTGGCTAAGCAGATATGTTAAATTAATGAAATTATGTTTTCTTTTGGTCAGCTATTTTTTGCAGCTGTATGAAGTATTCACAGTGTAACTAGAAGCCATATTACACTTGTCAAGTTATGGGCTTTTGCTACAAATTCAGAACTTGGACCTGGTTCATCAAAATTTGCCAGTTTCTGGAACAAAGCTTTGTGTTGTAACTGGCATCAAAAGCTAGTTGAATGAGTAAGTGCAATATATATGTGAACACTAGAGGGAGCTAAGGTGAGGAAGGAAAGGTGGCAAGCTGGTTAAGTTTGAGAGTTAGGCTAAATAAAAAACTTCCAGTTTAATCTTGCTGACTTTTTTTTTTAGTCAAAATACAATACTGAGCCCAGTTTGAAAAAAAAACAAGGCCCACATTGTTTTAAAGTGAAGCTAGGTGAGGGGTTTTTTTTTTGGTTTTTGGCTAAAACAGGTGACAGGGTTTTTTGATCATTTGAATTTGTTGGAAGAACCAATAAGAACTGAAACTGGAGTAAAAGTTCACACAAAACCCTGTGTAGTGGAACTGCTAAGTTTTACAAACTGCTGTTTCTAAAAAGTTTGATAGTATTGTTATTCCCTACAAAACTATTTCATGTTAAAAGCTAAGATTTTCCTCCTGTCAAACATTCATTTAAAGCTAATAGGAATTACTCAAACTATAAGAGATGTCAGTGCTTTAAGAGAAACTTACTTAGATTCATTAGTTTTACACTTGCTCCCCTCCTTGTGAACCATGGAGTAGACAAATGGGGCTTGGAAGGGCTTTAGCTCCCTTTCCCCGTCAAAAAGTGAATATATTACAATAATAAATAAAGAAAACACTGAGTTTAGAACAGAAGCTCATTTATCTCATGTTAGTAGACATGGACAAATTTTGCTGTGGTGCAAAACTACTCATTCAAGCACTATCACAGCTATGTTATTTTTAACATAGCTCAGAGACTCCTGGAGGGACAGAGTCACCAACACAGGTGCTCAAGCATACCCAGCATACCCAGCATGCAAACATTCCTCAAACAGAAGCGCCTCCACTGGCTTGGGCATGTGTGCTGAATGAATGATGGGTGCATACCAAAGGACATCCTCTGCAGCGAATTGGCATCTGGAAAAAGACCCCAAAGACACCCAAAATTGCATTTCAAGGATGTGTGCAAGCAAGACCTCAGAGAAATGGATGTGGACAAATGGGAAGATCACACCCAAGACCGCAGCCTTTGGAAACAAGAGATTAACAAAGGTCTCCGGAGTTACAAGAGGAAGCAGTCAAACTTAGCAGAGGAGAAAAGAGCTTGCAGAAGGCAGAGCCCAAAGGGTTGAAACATCACCTTTAAATGTAACAGATGTGGCAGAGATGGTCTCTCTCAAGTGGATCTCTTCAGCCACGTCTGCAGCTGCCATAAAAACAACTGAGTACATCTTTACCTCTCAGGGGCGCATACGTAGGGTCTCTCAAGACTGAAGGATGCCTACTACTACAGTTTTTAACACTAATAAAAAAAAAAGTTGTCTATGCCTCTTCACCAGGCATGACCTGGGTATTTTTTTTAAATGTGTTGAGTGAAATTAAATGCTGATTTCATCCTACTTATGTTTTCCCTGTGGTTTCAATTGGATATCATGCTTCACTTTTGTCCAAACCTGTTCTGCAGGGGTGCTGACAGTAATAGATCATATCCTAGATTCCACCCTGGAAATTGACTGCATTTCGATGAAGGATAAGGGATCTAAAACACTTCATGTGGCAAGATACAGGAATCTCTTCATGCATGACTGAAATGCAGCATATTTGATTAAGAATGCAATAGCTGAGTAACAATTCACAACAACTTTGGAACAAGAATAGTGTATCCAGTTGGAAGCACAGGAAAACACAGGTTCTATAACCAGCATGTATTTATCCAAACTGAAATTTGGCCAAGATATCGGGGCTTGATGATCAGATTGTCAGTTCCATCTTACCTGCAGGGTGGCACTTTCTGCACCACAACATCCACTCCCACACTGCTTGGGCATTGGTTTAGTACTGACTCAGCTGGAAGAGAGCTGCATACTGAATCACTGGTGCCACTTGTTGCAGCATCCTTTGTTTTACTAATGACAGCTCCTGTGGATTTTGTGTGTTTGCTTGGAGGTTTTCCAATGAAGCACTGAGCAGGCCCAACCCTGCTTACTTTGAGAGAGCTGATGATTTCATGAGATAACAACCCAAGTTGTGGTATGGCTGAAGATTTAGTCACACATCCAGATATGCATGTATGTATATGAAGAGATACATCAACCTTAAAACATTAGCCAATTTTACCTCTAGCTAAATAGGTATAGTTACCACGGTATCTGTATTCTCTTGTATCTCCCTTTGAAGTACTTACTCTAGGAAACACCTTGAATGCTGCAAGTATTGAGGTATAGTTAATCAGTCATTTTGGGCAACTATAAGTTTTATTAAGATGGTTATGTGTACATACAGATAAATTGGGGTCCAGTTCTTCTGGACCCATGTTGCAATATGAATACAAGGACCTGTATTTTCTTCACTTTTCTGTATATTAAACTGCAGGCAGTCTCAGAAGGGATCCATCAGTCAGTACTTAAGATATTGTCAGGTAGACTAAGGATGAAAGAACAAAAATAATTTACTAATTTTTTTTTATAAATTAGAAATGAGAATGTCTTCAAAAGTCATAGAATATCAGGGTTAGAAGGGACCTCAGGAGGTCATCTAGTCCAACCCCCTACTCAAAGCAGGACCAATCCCCAATTTTTGGGCCAGATCCCTAAATGGCCCCCTTAATGATTGAATGCACAACCCTGGGTTTAGCAGGCCAATGCTCAAACCACTGAGCTATCCCTCCCTCACAACTTCCACCACACTTCCTAGTTAGTTAGTGGTTTCTTAAATTAACCTGAGTGAGTAGAGAACTTCAACTATAATTTCTAAGATTTTTTTCCCTTCTCTGAATTATTTTGCTGATATCCAAATATTATTGATGCTTAACTGTGAAAATACAACTGGGTTTTTTTCCATAACATCTCTGAACTGGAGAGAAATCCGAAAACATTTCCTTTTTATCAAAGAGCTACATTTCAGCTAAAATTCTGGGAATTAAAGAAGTGATCTTAAAGTTTCATCTTGTAAAAATTAATTGTAATACGTTTTTCCTCAAAGATGTGAACTCCGACCAACCAGCTGCTTCAAGCTTGCAAGTTAACTGACATTCATGAACAATTAATTGTTAAGGCTCAAAATGACAAGTGAACCTAAATAAGTTGCTAAACATCATACAATTGAGCCTATAAGAATTCTCATCAAGAGAACTAATGAGGCTACCAGAATTTATATTATCAGAATGATATCACATTGTCATTATATGGTGTCACTCCAAACTGTTTTCTTTAAACTTCACTGAAACTACTGTTACTGAACAGTAATTCTGCAGAGAAAACAAATAAAGACCCTGCAAAAGAAATGAAGCACAAAATGAAGGAATGTTAGCTTTGCCATACCAAACAGATAGTTGATGTGTCTAATTGGACCTCCTTTCTCCATCAGTAACCAGTACCTGACATTACAGAAAGAGAAGAACTCCATAATGTACCTACCTAATTTCTTAATGCCACACATACTTGACCCTACAGCATATTTTCTGGTGCAATGTCCAGTTTTGTTTTAAATGCCCCAACCAATGCAGCTCCATCACTTCCCTTGGTAGGCTACTATCCAGCATAAATCGAACTCAGTACTCTAATTTGAAACTGTGCACTGATGCAGGGTTATAAGAGTGAGTAAGAACTCCGGGTCCAAGTGCACAGGGGTAAGATGATACTTGGGCCTACTACTTTTGCTCCCCTCCTGTCTCTCGTCCACTGCCTCAACACAGGTGGTGAGGAGTAGCAGGGAATGGGCAGAACTTCAGTTCCATTCCTGCACCTCTAATAAGTCTGCAAAGTGCTCATAGGGCTTATGGCAAAGTCACAATCTAGTCCACTGTTAGAAATCTTTCCTGCTATTCAGCTTACATTTTCCTTTTATATTTAAACCACTGATTTCAATGGGGTTGGGATTTCACCCAAAGGGAGTATTTCCACTGAATTCAATAAGTCCAGAATTTCTCCCATTATTACTTGCTATTTATTTTTATTGTGCCAGTTAGTCATGTGAACTAGGTCTCACTGTTCTCTCTCTTCAACTATGGTGTCTACATGTGTACACAGACACTGTAGATATTTATGCACCCTCATAAATATTTTGAAAGTACGCAGCTCTGATAAAAAAAATGCTGGGGAATGAGAAAGTATGACATGTCCAAACTGCCTTCATTCCATACAACCTGTCTCAGAAAAATCCTTTGTATCTTTTGGCCCAGAACAATCTCAAACCCAGATCTATTGGCACAGGGCAGCCCAGAGGATCTGAGCACCATCATTTCCAGGAGGCATTGGAGACGGATCGGTGATGTGCTTCGGATGGAAACTGATTCCATCACCAGAGTAGCAGTAAGATGGACACCTGAAGGCAAGCAAAACGAGGCCGCCCAAAAACAACATGGCGAAGAGCTGTGGAAGCCGAGCTGAAAAACCTGGGGCACAGCTGGGGAGCCATTAAAAGACTTGCCAGAAACAGACAGGAGTGGAGGAGCTTCATCACTGCCCTAAACGCCAGAGGCATAATAGGAACATGATGATGCTGATGCTGATGATAAATATTTTGACATAGTCAAGCTATATAGCTCATTTACTCTTTTACTGATAAGTGAAACCTTCAAGCCTTTTAAAAATTGTGTTACATTGCTTTAAGCTCCCTTCAATTTTTCAATAGCTTTCTGATATTAAGGTACCCAGAGCTGAATGCAACATTCCAGATTTGTTAACCAAAGCCCATACGGAGTGGTATATTCACTTCACTGCTCCATGACTTGAGGTCTGTATATTCAATCCTAAATTGCATTGGCCTAGTTTTTTGCTGCCATACTGCACTGTAAACTCTTATCTAATTTGTTGCCCATTATCATCCAAGTGTTTGCTTCTCTACCCCAATGAATTAAAGTATGTTGGATTATTTTTCTCCCAGTGTGGAATTGCTTGTATTTTCACTGAGCTCATCATAATCTTTTCTTCACGGATTTCTCAACTCTGTTCTTTTGTATTACTACTTTGTGCTCATTGATATTTGCAACACCTTCTAACTTAGTATCATCTAACAAAGCCATGAACATATCTTATTAATGATAAATAAGGCCTGACCTTACACTGACCCCTGCAGAAGCCCACTAGATACTTCTCACAATTAATGCATTGTCGTCTATCATTCTTTTTAGCTCATCAGACGTTTTTCAATCCGTATTTCAAGTTTTGTAGCCAAGCCAATTTGAATCAACTATTAAAGAATTCATGAGATAATTACTCAAAAATTTCACTATAATCCACAAAAATTACTTGTATAACCCTTCTGCCAGGTGGAGCCAGCAGCAACCATAGCCACGTTCAATATGTAGGGGTTCCTTTCCATTGATACAACACAAAACCAGCTTGAGCCCCCACCCAGTAACCTGGGAAAATAACACACCACCCCTGGGCACCTCTGAGAGGCAATACTTCCCCACTCGCAAGCATAGAGTCTGAGTGTAGAAAATAAACTTTTAATAAAAGGAGGGAAGTAACTGGGCGTTAATTTGGGAAAACACCACAAACAGGGTTCATAAACATAAACCATGAGCAAAAGACCCACCTTTTCCCCTGAGGTTCTTAAGTCCAGCAACCCAGAAGTCCTTTTCACAGGCCGGACCCTTCCCTGCACCCCACTCACATTTGCTGTCTTTGGTCAGTGCAGACCCAGAGTTCAGAGGTGCATTTACAGAGTTCACCTCCCATCCCAGGTGGATTGGGTAAAGAGGCACTTTACTTGCTCCGCTGCTTGAGCACTCGCTCACCGCCCCTCTCTGCGGGACTCTGCTCTGACCCTCTCCACCAGCCACTCTGCTGGCTGCATGCTGCGCCATCTGCCTCACCGGCCACTCGTTCACCAGCCAGCTGTCAGTCACTTTCTGCTACCACCTGCCTCTCTGTTGTGACCTCTGCAAATCAGTCTCTTAGTAATTTTCAGCTCTTTGTAGGCTGGGTAGAAATACAGTCCTACCACAACATGGTTTCAGTTCTGACTGAGGATTTAAAATAACAAAGAAGTTCCTAATAAAGCCTATTTAGTGCTTTCTTTGAACAGTGGGGAAGAACAGCTTTAACCAGTCCAGGAAGGACCCTTGGGGAGGCTTTACAGCTTCCTGGCTAGGACACCTGGCCCCACCCCTCTTACTTTCACAGGGCTCTGGCATTCGAGCCCCTGGCTTAACGAGGTTCATTAACCTGAGGGTGACCCCCTTATTTGGGACAGGTTAAGCACAGTCCTGCTTCCCTGTATTCCTACAATAATTACAACATTGGTAACTGTATTTCACTACCCCTGCATTCAGTACTAAGGTGATTGTAACCCAACACCAGCCAGAGTTGATTACTTTGACACCGCTCTATCTGCTGAATATCTAAGTAGGGCAGGCGCAAACTGGATTTACATAAACACACCCAAAGTCTCTCCCTCTCCCAGATAGCCATCAGGGAAGCATTCATTCAGATTTTGCTTACCTCTGAATTCTTTTCCTCCACTGATTTCATAATTCTTCTAAGAAAGTGTTCTGGCATGATTAGTTCTGTATGAACCCATTCTGCTTGATACTCATAGTTCTGTTATCTTCTAAATGGATAATAACTCTCTTGATACCTGTCCCATTATTTAAAGACATTAGACTTGCCAAACAGTATTTACCAGAATTACTGTACTACTTTTTAAATTGGTAATCTCCCCCCCTCCACTGCCCCATTTAGAAAAATCAGTGATTTCTGATCATCCAGCCTACTTTTTCTTGCATTTCGTTTCCCGGTTCATAGAGTGTATAAAAGCACTTATTCTAAAGATCTCTGACTAGAATAACAGTAGTTCATTTTTGTTTTGTTTCTGCTCTTAGCTTTTCTTTTAAGCCTCAAACGATTCTTCATAATCTTGTTCAGTTGCTTCTGCCATTGTCCCTTTCATGTGTTGGTTTTTATTTTGTTTGGTTCTTTTAATCATCACATCTTTGAACAGTCCTTCATTTAGCCAGATTGGATACTGCTTATTTTCTTTTTCAGTTAAAATTTTTCCTTTATTGAAACATCCTCTTCTATCCTCCAGTCTTCTTCCACTGCATGAGGTTGAATAATTCCTCCTATTGCACATTGTTCAGATTTCTTAATTCTCTAACGTGTGCTTTCTTAAAATGTGAGACCCAGGCAGTAGTGCAGTCTGGAAATCCTTTCCATACTGTATTAAACTCGAGTAGCTCATCGTTGCTGATTCCATGATTCCTTGTTCTTCTCGGTCTCAACATTAGCAATAAGCATAAGCAGGCTAACTCTGGTTGGATTCTTTCTTTTGCCTTGTGTCACTTAAGAGGCTTGTGCATGATGCATCTTACTCCTTGTATTTGTTACCCAGTGGGGGTCATTGCAGTTTAGATTCCCTCATCAGGACAGTATTCTAGGCTTTCAAGTACCTCAAGAACTGATCTACAAGTGTGTCATTCATTCTCTCTAGGTCCTGTTGTTATATAGTTAATGCCCACTCGGACTTCTCTCATTTTTCTCACTCTTTTCATCCTTTTTTAGAGAATTTCACAACCATGCTCCACAAGTACTGCAGATGCCTTTGAAAGTGCCACCTTTTTTGTCTCTCCGCTATAGAGCCCATCTATAATGACATTTATATTACAAAAATCCAATGAGTCACAGACCATTGTGTAGCATCACTTTTACAGTTATTACTATTAAAATCTTAATGTTACCACAAAGGTTCATGTGCAATAGTAACAATTTTAAGGGTGAGATCTGTGGCTCCTGCTTATTTCACCATACTCTTTGCTTTTTGTGTGTAGACATTATAGTACATTAATACTCCACTTCTTATTTGCCTTCTGTTTCCTAGAAACTGAATCTGCTGCCTTATTTTGTATGATGGAAGTATATATCTTATTTTTTTAGTTAAGCAAAAGCTACTCACTCACTACTTTCTACCTAGTCAAACCCGACATGGATAGAACCAAGCTATCCGAGGCCCTTCTGCATAAGTAAGGACCATTCCACCCAAACAAACAATATTACATCATTGCTGAAAATATTCCAGCATTCCATGAAACCAGACCCTCTTTGCAGTCAGTCTCTCAGCATGTGGTTGGCACCATAAAAACTTCAGAAAAGAACACTAATATCCAGTTAGTCTTCAGTTGTCTCCCAAGGTCCACAAAGCCATCTTTGATCTGCTGGATCTCTTTGCCCATGATGGTTGTTACTCCATGTGCTACAGTTAGTGGGAATTCCCCAGTATGCAGGTGAGATAGGTTGAATGAACTTTTTTAAATTTTGGAATTTCTCACAGAATGGGAATTCCAGGTTCCAACCAGTCCTACCCAAAAGGTGGGATGAGACATGGCAGTATTTTCTCATATTGTAGATAGGGAATACTGCAATATATTAGACACCATACATGACTGCTTCTTGGAGCAACTTGTCCTGGAACTCATAAAGGGAGAGGCAATTCTTGATGTAGTCCTAAGTGGAGCACAGGATCTGATCCCAGAGATGCATATAGCTGAACCACTTGGACCATAATGTAATAAATGTAACATCCTTGACAGTGGGAAATGCCAAAGAAACTTCAACAAGAGGGAACTACACAAATAACGAGGCAGATACTTTTTAATTTGTTAAACTTAACAGACAAAAATGAAATGCTTGCAAACTGCATGGAGATTATTTAAAACCATAGAGGCTCAAACTAAATGTACACCCCCCAAAAATGGACAAAAAATGCCATCATGACTAAACAGCAGAGTAAAAGAGGCTGTTAGAGGCAAAAAGTCAAATCCTACTGAGGAAAATAGAAAGGAGCATAAACTCTGGTGAGTGTAAAAGTATAAGAAGGCAGGCCTAGAAACAATTTGAAGAACAACTACCTAAAGACAAAAACAGCAAATATTCTTTAAAAGTACATCAGAAGCAGGAAGTCTGCCAAACAGTCAGAGGGATCACTGGATAATCAAGGTGCTAAAGGAACACTCAAGACAGACAAGGCCATTGTGAAAAAGCTAAATGAATTCTTTGTATCAGTCTTCACTGCAGAGGCTATGGGGGAGATCCCTACCCCCAAGCCATTTTTTAGGTGACAAATCTGAGGAACTGTCCCAAATTGAGGTGTCGGTAGAGGAGACTTTGGAACAAACAGTAGTAAATCACCAGGACCAGATGGTATTCACCCAAAAGCTCAAGGAACTCAAATATGAAACTGCAGAACTACTGACTGTGGTATTACTCCTGGGGGAATTCTGCACCACTGCACGTGCATAATTAATGAGCCGTGCATATTAATTTTTGTGCAGTAAAAAGCTTCTGCAGGAAAGTTGCTGTAGTTCTGCCTTTTGCCCACCAGATGGTGCTGTGGCAGTAGAAGAGAGCAGCAGCTCCCTGCCTGCTAGGGAAGAGAAAGAGCCTGCCTTCTTCCCAGCACCTGTCAGGCCAGGTCAGGAGACAGGGGCTATGGGAAGACAAACAGCGTGGGGCTGCTGTGGGGTAAGACAGGGGCTCATAAGAGATAATGGGGGAGGACAGACTGGGGTAGGGGCTGAATGGGAGTGGAGGCGCAGGGCCACAGGGGGGAGGGAGGTGCAGGACCACATGGTGACAGGGGAGGGAGTACAGGGCCACATAGGGACAGGGGGTGGCTGAGTGGGGGTGGAGGAATACATGTGGATAGGGGGTGCAAGGACACATGGGGCTGTGGGGACAGAAGCAGATGTGCCTGACTGAATGGGAGAGGCTAGGGGTCAGCCAGGGTCTGCATGAGGGAAGCTCCCCAACAACCCCTCTCCCCCCCCCCAAACAACCTATTCCATATTTTTCCCATCCATACCCAACAACTCTCCAAGTTCACACCCAGGCTCCTTCCCAGCAATTATTTCCCTCTCCCTCAGCTCCTCCATTACCCCTGACTCCCCCAAACCTTTGCACTGCTTCTGAGGGGTGCGGGAAATATGGTTCTGTATTGTAGTTTAAATAAATTATTACTCAGAGTTCTGTATTAATATGCCTATAAAATAATCTATCTGTCAAAAAACATTTCCTGAATCTTTTTTGTCGTCTGTATTGTTACAGACATACTTGCTGATGGGTATTTTGAAATAAATGACCAAAAATAATTGAAACTGGTGTGATTATATTGTGTTATTTTGACAAATAAAATATGCAGAATTTTGCAGAATTTGAAAATATTGTGCACATAATTTTTATTTTTTTGGTGCAGAATTCCCCCAGGGGTACTGTGGTATGTAACCTATTGCTTAAATCTGCCACTGTACCTGATGACTGGGGGGTAGCTAATATAATGCTGATTTTTAAGAAAGACTCCAGAAGTGATCATGGTGATTATAAGCCAGTAAGCTTAACTTTGGTACCAGGCAAATTTGTTGAAACTATAATAAAGAACAGAATTATCAGACACAGATAAATACAGTATGTTGGGGAAGTGTCAATATGACTTCTGTAAAGGGAAATCTTGCCTTGCCAATCTATTAGAATTTTTGTAATTACAGAAAATCTGGGGCGAAATTCTTGGCCCTAATGAGGGTCCTTCACAGCACTCTGGCTGCACAAAGTACTCTTAAACCTAGTTCAGAGGAATCTTTGGGATGGTGAAAAGTTGGTGTAATCAGTTTTATGCCACCTGCCTCACTCCAACATTCCCTTATAGGGTCATGCCAGTATGTGGCCAGAACATACTGTACCCTGACATTTTAAAGGCTGCCATAAACAGGAGCTGAACTAAGCCCCAGCCCCACTGATGAAATGGCAATAAAGCCACCTTTGCCTCTCCCCAGGTGCTGAGCTCAACTGTCCTGTCCTCACAGTTAGAAAACAAACAGGAACTTTATTGGCTGTTTGCATTTATTCCTTTTGTGGTTGCCACTGGCAACGAGAATATTAAGATGTAGAGAATATAATAAAATATCTATTTTAATCAGCAGAGAATATATTGCTTTGCCAATTATACAAATATATTAGGGACAGAGTAAGTGAAAAATATGGTCTTTTTAAACTGGTTCTATTCTGTACAGCTGGAATCTTCTATCATAGTGATTAGATTATAGGAACAATAAATGGGTGGCTGTCACTTAAATCATTATATAGCTCCTAGTTTTGCAGAATAGCATCTGCTCTATGATTGTGATTTGTGTCTGTGAAGAAAGACCCTGATGAATAAAAATGCATCTTATATAATGAAAGCATATTTTTGAATGACAAAAGACTATAGGCCATATTCTGCTGCCATTACACAGAAGAAGTTCACTGCAAGATGTCATTTAATTTAAAGGAAAACAGTTCAAAATGGTGCAATTTTTTGAGAATTTAAGTTACACAAAGAGGGAAAGAAAATATGACAAAAGAAGAGCCCAAAGTAAAGAAACCAAAATTGAGTTTTCATTTTTCAAGAGACAGTACAGATACCCACTATATCCAACAAGTGCTTGGGTGGGACAGGTGTCATTCTCCCTGGTTACAGTGGCTTGCAACACCAAAGGTAAGATTTGATGTCAGGACCTCCTCCTTAAACTTGGAGCCTGATTCTCCTCTTCTGTGTTGTGTAAATCAGGAGTACATCCACTGAAGCCAATAGAGTTACACCAGCATAAAAGTGCATGAAGAATAAGGCCCAGGACCTGGAGTATTGGCTTGTTAGTGATCCATTACATCAAAGGAAGCAGTTATCCTCAATTAAGCAATCCTGTGGAGAGATGGAGGTATTCCATATGAACTATTTCAATCCATCTATTATTTTCATACCTTTACTAGCTTTGTTATACATCAACTAATATTACAGCCATGTTAAAAATACTGGTAAATTTTATTGTATTTAATTTATTTTCTTACTCTGAAAAAAAATACAATGCAGTTATTACAATTATAAGGAAGTGATACTTTGCTCCATGTTTCCACAAAAGATTTTTTCTGGGAAAGTAACATCTGAGGTTGTTGGAGCTTTAGTCCTAAAATCAAAAGCAAGCAGTTCTGGCAAAAATCAAAACAAAGCTTTTTGATGTTTTCTTTTCAATACACAAGGAGTACAATTTTCAAAAGCACCTAACTGACTTAGCCTAAGCCCCTTTTACAAAATGGCAAATACTTTAGACCCACTGAAAGTCACTTTTGAAAGTCGGGCTTAGGAGCCTAAGGCTGGATCTACAAGAGGATCTAGAGCAGGGGTCGGCAACCTCTCGCACGCGACTTGCCAGGGTAAGCACCCTGGCGGGCCAGGCCGGTTTGTTTACCTGCCGCATCTGGAGGGTTCGGCTGATTGCTGCTCCCACTGGCCGCAGTTCGCCTCTCCAGGCCAATGGGGGCGGCGGGAAGCTGCGGCCAGCACATCCCTTGGCCCGCGCCGCTTCCCGCAGCCCCCATTGGCCTGGAGCGGTGAACCGTGGCCAGTGGGAGCCGCGATCGGCCAAACCTGCAGACGCAGCAGATAAACAAACTGGCCCAGCCCGCCAGGGTTCTTACCCTGGCAAGCCACATGCCAGAGGTTGCCGACCCCTGCTTTAGAGCCTACAAGTCTACTCAGTCCTACTTCTTGTTCAGCCAATCTCTAATACAAACAAGTTTGTTTACATTTATGGGAGATAATGCTGCCCACTTCTTATTTACAGTGTCACCAGAAAGTGAGAACAGGCATTCACATGTCACTTTTGTAGCCGGCATTGCAAGGTATTTACGTGCCAGATATGCTAAACATTCCTATGCCCCTTCATGCTTCGGCCACCATTCCAGAGGACATGCTTCCGTGCTGATGACGCTCGTTAAAAAAAATAATGTGTTAACTAGATTTGTGACTGAACTCCTTGGGGAGAATTGTACATCTCCGGCTCTATTTTACCCGCATTCCGCCATATATTTCATGATATAATAATCTTGGATGATGACTCGGCACATGTTCATTTTAAAAACACTTTCACTGCAGATTTGACAAAATGCAAAGGGTACCAATCGAAGTTCCCTGTAAGCTGTGTGGCCGTGCAGCAGTCTATTTAGCGCCACACAGGTACTCAGGAAACCTGCGCAGCTGGGACCTGCCATGGCCGGGGGAGGGGCCCCCTCCCCGGCCCCAACTCAGCCCCGGACCTGCCGAGGGAGGGGCAGCCCAAACCAGCCCCAGCCCAGACCTGCTGCAGATGTGCGAGAAGCACCTATTCCACAGTCCTAGCCCCAGAGCTGCCGCGGCGGGGAGAGGCACCTCCCCCCACCAGCCCAGGTGCTGCTGCAGGGAGAGAGAGCTGTGGGGAGTCCTCTCTCCCCACTGTAGCCCCAGAGCACTCTCCTGCACCCCAAACCCCTCATTCCCAGATCCCGCACTCCCAGCCAGAGCCCTCACACCCCTCCACCCCAACCCCCTTTCCCAGTCCTGAGCCCCCCACACACTCCGAACCCCTCATCACCCACATCACCTCCATATCGGTGCACATAACAAAATTCATTCTGCACATGGGTGGGAAAAATTAGAGGGAACTCTGGTACCAACGTGAGATTTCTAAAGATAGCTACAACACTCGACCCAAGGTTTAAGAATCTGAAGTGCCTTCCAAAATCTGAGAGGGATGAGGTGTGGAGCATGCTTTCAGAAGTCTTAAAAGAGCAACACTCCAATGCGGAAACTACAGAACCCGAACCACCGAAAAAGAAAATCAACCTTCTGGTGATGGCATCTGACTCAGATAATGAAAATGAACATGTGTCAGTCTGCACTGCTTTGGATTGTTATCAAGCAGAACACGTCGTCAGCACGGACGCATGTCCTCTGGAATGGTGGTTGAAGCATGAAGGGACATATGAATCTTTAGCACATCTGGCATGTAAATATCTTGCAACACTGGCTACAATAGTGCCATGAGAACACCTGTTCTCACTTTCAGGTGACATTGAACAAGAAGCAGGAAGCTTTATCTCCTGGAAATATAAACAAACTTGTTCGTCTGAGTGATTGGCTGAACAAGAAATAGGACTGAGTGGATTTGTAGGCTCTAAAGTTTACATTGTTTTATTTTTGAATGCAGTTATTTTTTGTACATAAGTCTACATTTGTAAATTCAACTTTCATGATAAAGAGATTGTACTACAATACTTGTATTAGGTGAACTGAAAAATACTATTTTTTTTGTTTTTTACAGTGCAAATATTTATCAAAAAATAAATATAAAGTGAGCACTGTACACTTTGTATTCTGTCAAGTATCAGAGGGGTAGCCGTGTAAGTCTGAATCTGTGAAAAGCAACAGAGGGTCCTGTGGCACCTTTAAGACTAACAGAAGTATTGGGAGCATAAGCTTTCGTGGGTAAGAACCTCACTTCTTGCATCTGAAGAAGTGAGGTTCTTACCCACGAAAGCTTATGCTCCCAATACTTCTGTTAGTCTTAAAGGTGCCACAGGACCCTCTGTTTGTATTCTGTGTTATAGTTGAAATCAATATATTTGAAAATGTAGAAAACATACAAAAATATTTAAATTAATGGTATTCTATTATTGTTTAAGGGTGCGATTAATCATGCAATCAATTGTTGTTAATTATTTTAATTGCACGATTAGTCATGCAACCAATTGTTGTTAATTATTTTAATTGCACGATTAATCATGATTACTTTTTTTAATCTCGACAGCCCTAATTTCTAGTAGTTGTCACTGAGAATTACTGAGGTGCATTATGAAGGGGGGAAATGATATTGGTGGGCGCCTCGCTCTCCTAAACTAAGCCATAACTAAGCCATAACTAACCAATGGTTAGAAATTGAAATTAGAAAAATTCAGACAAGGCAAAAGATCCGAGTTTTAAGGGAAGGTAATTAACTATAGGAACAGTTTACCAGAGGATATAATACATTCTCCATTGTTTAGAGTCTTTCAATTGCAACTAAATATTTAAATATGCTCTAGTTCAGCCACAAGACACTGGGTTCAGGGCTTGAATCACCACATAAAATACTCAGAGTGGTGGATTGGAAGCATGCTGGGCCCATAATCCAGAGGTCAGTAAAGCAAAACTAGATGAAATTCCACATCACTGAAAGGACCAGGAGATAGTGAAAAAAAATGAAGGTAATTTGAAGTAGTAAATCTTGCATAACTAACCTTAACTGAGACGGAGAGCTAAACCCCACAAAGTATCTCAGGCCCCAGTCTTGTAACTGGATCTACATGCATAGGCCCCACAGAAGTCAATGAAATCAACACATGCAAGGATCTGGCTTCAGGGTGAGGGCCTAAATGTTTAGGTGCTTATCTGAATATCCCAAGACCTCAGCCCATGTCTTTTACTGACAATTGTTCTTTAGAACTATTAGTGCCTTGCCCTACCTCAGGCAATAGAGAGAGGTTGACTGTTCCTCCCCTCTCCCTAAAAGTTGGACTCTTCACCAAATTTAAAGAAAAAGGAGGAAAGAAGAACGTGGAAATTATAATCCACTGAGTCTGACTTGGTGGTAAGCAAGATCCTGGCAAAGTTAGAGATCAAAACTACAAACTTTCTAAAAAAAAAAAAAAAAAAAAAACCACCATAAGGTAAAATACAGCTGGCATAGTTTTGTAAAGAATTTTATCTACAAATCTGGTGAAATCCAAGGTAAAGAGGTAGATTTAGGCTATATGATGGTTTTGATCACCACTGTGAAAAATTTATGACTGACTCAGTTCAGTTCTTGGTGGATATGTTAATCACATACCCAAATCCTTTGTTAGTAAACTTTTCAGAGAAACCCAGGATTACTATGATCGGAATAAAAAAAATAAAAAGAATGTGCTTCTTCCTCTCACGCATTAGAGGCAGTCCCTCCAGGCAGGGCCGGCTCCAGGCACCAGCCTGGCAAGCAGGTGCTTGGGGCGGCCGCTCCGGAGAGGGGCGGCACGTCCAGCTATTTGGCGGCAATTTGGCGGATGGTCCCTCACTCCCGCTCGGAGTGAAGGACCTCCTGCCAAATTGCTGCCGCAGATTGCGATCGCGGCTTTTTGTTTGTTTGGTTGGTTGGTTTTTTTGGCTGCTTGGGGCGGCCAAAACCCTGGCGCCAGCCCTGCCTCCAGGAAAGGCTTGAGGTACATTGGTAGGGTGGGGAAGCTGGAATTGCTTCTGCTTATTGTTTGGCTTGGCAGAGTTAGGTTTTTTTGTTTTGTTTTGTTTTTTAAATAGACCTTGGTAGAAAAATGCTTAAAAATAACTAATAGCTACTATCAGTTTAAATTCACAGTTGTGTGACATCATGGGGGAGGTCAGACCATTGCTTAATGATAGTAGATGTTCATTTCAAAAAGTTAAAGCTTTATAAGACATTAAAAACACAAGTTGCGATGTTGACAAGTCAAAATATACAAAGTAAATATCTTTAAATCAAACTAAGTTCTCAAGCAGCATTCTTCTTACTTGCCTGACTGTAAATTTTGATCGTTACGGGAAATTTGTTTTTGGTTTATGCATGCATGGCGAACTTTACCATTAACACTTACCATTAAAAAATAAACACCAAATCCTTCCAAGCCTACTTATGTGGTAGAATCAAGGATTTCAGTCCCCAGGGCTTTCAATCAAGTGGTATTCTTTAAAAACAAAAAAACAAAAAAAAACCCACACAATTGGTGCTGAACATTTTTCATACAAGGGGAAAGACTAAAGTCCGGTGCTGCTCTGCAAACCAGCGCATCATCTTGACATTTGTTCAAATATCTGCAGTACAGAGGAATATAGCAGTGAAACACATAGTAAGATTAGCTATTAACCCTTTCACTTATTTCCTATTCTATTTTCAAATAGTTTTAGGATCTTGATTAAAAAACAAACAAAAAACACATTGTCTGGAGCAGCACAACTTTGCCCTTGTGGAAAATGCTGTGGTCCCCAATTGTATGTGTTTAGTCCAACTGCCTACTAATTCTGAAAGCAGAGTGCGATTGCACTTTCCTCTAACACAGACATGTGGTTTACAGAGTACTGGAAGTGTATAACGTGTAGAAAAGAGCCAAGTTCAGTCCTTCTAATTGCCTGCAAAATATCAGCACACAGTCTGCTAAGGACCACTGTGCCAGCAAGACTAACCATGGTTGTGGTTCCACACTAGGCATTGTGTAATGAAGTTCCCAGCATAGGCACTGACTCCGTGGGTGCTCTGGGGCTGGAGCACCGAGGGAGAAAAAGTGGTGGGGGCTGAGCACCCACTGGCAACCCCCTGTCAGCTCCCCTCTTCCTCCCAGCGCCTTCTGCCCAGCCAATCAGCGCTTCCCCCCATTTCCCACACCTCCCGCCCACTGCAATCAGCTGTTTTGCAGCATGCAGGAGGCTTGTGGGGGAGGGGTGATGAGTGAGGGCACAGTGCACTTGGGGGAGGGGATGGAATGGGGTGGGGGCTTGGGAGAAAGGGTGGGGTGGGGGCGGGAAGAGGCAAAGTAGGGGTGAGGCCTTGGGGGAAGGGGTGGGGTGGGGGCGGGGCCTGGGGCAGAGCCAGGGGTCGAGCACCCCCCAGCACATTGGAAAGTCAGTGCCTGTGGTTCCCAGAATGGTTCAGTCCTGCAAATCTATTAATCTCTGTGCAGCCCCATGGGCAGTGCCAAGGAAGGCATCCCTTTGTGTATCAATGGAGAGTTTGAGAGCATGGTGTGCCATGGTATTTTTGTCCATCCTGGTGACATGGCCAAAGAGCGTTTGATATATGATGAACAACTGAAGGAAGGCCAGATCTTTGAGGCGGACACTTTGCAAAGTCAAACCACTTTATGCTTAGGATTTAGCACTGACGGTGCATGTGCAATGCCTCTAGCTGTGCCAAGTCTGCCTGTCAAAAAAAGGTCCAGGTTTCTGACCTGTACAGCAGTACAGATAGTATACAGCTTTGATAGATCCTGAATTTTGCCTCAGTGCAGAGACATTTTTGCATCCGTAAAGCATGACAGAAATTTGTGTCTTGTATTCCCCAGCTTTCTCCTTCTGGACAATACAAACTCATAGAAAGTCCAACGTTTCATCAATGGAAAATGATATGCACTAGCCCTGTTATCTCAAGTGGAGGTTCCCAAGCAATTCAATCCAAACACACAGGTTTAGATAAAACAAAATTTAATTTCAGAAAGATAGATTTTAAGTGATTGCAAGTAGTGAGGCATAAAATCAGAATTGGTTACAAAGAAAAAAAAAGATAATATGCAAACTAATACCTAACTTAGTAAGCTAAATGGATTCAAAGCAAAGGTTTTATCTCACCATACGCTTACAGCAGTCTGCATTGGCTGAAAAGCCTCCCAGCCACGACCCCTCCCCCAGTTCCATGATGCTTTCTTTGTCCTTCAAGTGTTGTAACTGCTGTGACTAGAGATGGGGAGAGTGGTGATTTGGAAGCCATGTTTCTCATTTTTATACCATTCTCCCCTCTGAGGATTATCTCCAGATGGGGTTCAGGCAGCAGCAAGTCTGTTTACATGTTCCTTTGTCAATATGTAAAGTTCTCGCTCACACCCTTCTTTCTACCACAGGATGGCTGCTTACTTAGGTGACATCAGCACAATCAGATGAACTATTATGGACTACCTAGCTGGGGTGCCAGTGTGTCTTTTGTCTCTGAAAACCTGGTTTGGGCCCACCTTTCTAACTCAATAATATGTTCCACAGTAGAATCTTACAACTTTACATACAATGTTGATACACATTTTACCAGGACAATAAGGTTCAGTAGATTATGAGTTTTCAAATGATGCCTCACAAGGCACACTTTGTACAAAATCAGTCTTCTAAAAATGGTGAATACGGGGTACAGTCTGTCAAAATTCTATTAGATCACAATGCCTCCCAGTAAATCATTTAAGCTCTGTCTATTTCTAAATCTCTAAATCAGAAATAGTATTCATGTACTTCAGACTGCTTAATGCAATGTTATTTGTTGTCTTGGGGAGGTTTGTGGGAAAAGCATTTTCCCCTCTCACCATGAACATGTAGACCAGTAGTCATACCACAGACATTTTGTTGGAGGACGCTCACTGGACAGTAGATGTTCATTTCAAAAAGTTAAAGCTTTATAAGATGTTAAAAAACACAGCGTGAGTAATCATAGGATAAGAGGAAAGGTCCTCTAAGATTAGTAACTGGATATGAGATAGGAAATAGAGGGTAGGAATAAATGGCCAGTTTTCACAATGGAGAGAGGATCTGTACTGGGACCAGTCCTGTTCAACATGTTCCTCAATGATCTAGAAAAAGAGGTAAACTGTGAGGTGGCTAAGTTGGCAGAGGATACAAAATGACTCATGAAAGCAGTTGTCTTTGGATTTAACTATGTTACAAAGGGAGCTCACAAAACTGGATGGCTGGGCAACAAAGTGGCATATGAAATTCAATGTTGATAAATGCAAAGTAATGCACATTAGAAAACAATGCCAACAATACATATAAAACAATGGAGTCTATATTAGCTGTTACAACTCAAGAAAGATCTAGAAGTCATCACTGATAGTTTTTCAAAAACATCTTCTCAATATGCAGCAGCAATCAAAAAAGCTAACCGAATTTTAGGAACCACCCTGAAAGGGATAGATAATAAGACAGAAAATATCATAATGCCACTATATAAATTTATGGTACACTCACAGCTTGAATATTGCATGCAGTTCTGGTCACCTCATCTCAAATAGAGATATTAGAATTGGAAAAAGTAAGACAAGAGCAACAAAAATGATTAGGAGTATGGAACAGCTTCCATATGAGGAGAGATTAGAAAGATTGGAACTGTTCATCTTAGAAAAGAGATGACTAGGAGGATGTGATAGAAGTGTGGCGAAAGTGACTAGGGAAGTGTTATTTACCCCCTCACATACACAAGAACCAGGTGTCACCAAGTGAAATTAATAGGCAGCAGGTTTAAAAAACAAAGTCAACTTGTGGAACTCATTGCCAGGGGATGTTGTGAAGGCCAAAAGTATTACAGGGTTCATAAAAGAACTAGATAAATTCATGGGTCCATCAATGGCTATTAGCCAAGATGGTCGGGGATGCAACCCTGTACTCTGGGTATCCCTAAAACCTCAGACTGCCAAAAACTGGGACCTGACAACAAGGGATGGATCACTCAGTAATTGCCCTGTTCTGTTCATTCCCTATGAAGTATCTGGCACAGGCCACAGGATACTGGGCCAGATGAACCATTGGTCTGACCCAGTATGGCCGTTCTTATGTTCACTGATACTTCAGACTGTTGCAGATTCAATTCTTTCTGTTAAGAAAGCAAACAAGGATCAAGTGGTCCATTCAGTTTTGGAAGATATGTGCTATTAAAATGTAAGGAAAGATTTAGAGACAGCTTGCTACCTATTAAATTACTTTGTACTGATTATAAATATAGATGCTATGTTGTCAATATTTTCCTCCAACTTCATTGATTGCAAACAATTTCCTTTCAGGCATTGTTGCTTCATACACAAGAATTTGGTCTCTGAATATATTCATGGGTCTAAAACAAATGTTTGATAAGCTTGCCTTTTTGGTTTTAATAGGTCGGGTCATAGTATCAAAACTCCAAGTTAGTTCAGTTCTTAACATCTTCAAAGTATATTTTAAATGTACTGTAACCTCAAGCCCTATGAAGCTATAGTAATCTGTTGAATTACAGCTCAGAAATGATCATTTACATTTTAAAGGCAGAGGTTCCTAAACTTTTGTCATAATGTGACCTGTATTTTAATACAGAGTCTATGGACCCTATTCTTCACAAATGGGAGGCAAGGGGGTCCACTGGGTTGTGATCTCATAACATCCCTGATTCAATTGCAGGCATTGCCTACAAAGAAAATATTAGGAATGTTTTTACTTTTTAGCTGTTTAATGCAGTTTGCCATCTGAAAATTTGGACAAGAAGCCAGGCCCATCCATACCTATTGAAATCAATGAAAAGGGAAATCAAGACCAGCAAGCTCTCTGTGGGTCCAGGGAAAGTTCTATGTAGACCACTGTGTAAGAACCTCTGCTTTGGGGGATATAAATATCAAATGATCTCATGTTAAGATAAGACCCGGTCTAAATAAAATTCTAGGTCTGCATGGAACCCATCAGCTCAGTTTCTAAAAGAGCTGCAGTTCCTCACTTATGGAAACCTGGCCCAAGGTATCTTAAGTTAAGGACCCAAACAGTGAACATTTTGCTCTTTGTCAAAAAGAAGGACAGACACAGCAAAGTGGCTGTAAGTACTGGAAAAGCTTCTGAAAGTAATTCAGAAGTCTTGTAAGCTGAGCCTCACCCCCGCCCAGCATAACTGAAGTGTAAATTAATAAATATTTATAACTTAATTATAGTTTAATAAATATCAAATTGGGGACAGGATCATATGATTGGAGAATAGCAAACCGAGTAACTATATTTACAAAAGGGAAAAAAAGTGATCCAGGCAACAACAGATCCATTAGTCTGACCTCAGTAGTAAACAAGGCTTTAGAACAAATTTTGAAGGAAAGAATAATTAAAGACATGAGGTAAATAGAAAATGGGATAAAAGGCAACATGGGTTTATCAAAGGTAGGTCATGCCAGACTAACCCGATTTCTCTTTGATAAGCTAAATCATTAATTAGACAAGAGAGATGCCGTAGATTTATCTGCACTTCAGTAAAACACTTGATGTGGTACCACATAGGAAATTAATAGTTAGACTGGCAAAGATTGGGATTAGTACAGAAATTGTAAAGTGGGTAAGGTAGATGACAGATTACTAGTGGAGCTCCTCAAGGACCTGCATTGGGACTGATCTTAATATTTTTATTAGTGATCTTGGCACAAAAATTTGGAATATGCTAATGAAATATGCTAATGAAAAAGTTGGGAGGCACCATCAATACAGGAAGAGGATTGGATTATGGAGGACTGGAGCAATAGAAATGAGATAATATGCAAAATCATGCATTTAGGGAAAAAGAAGAATTTCTGACATGAGCTAGGGACTCATGAGGTAGAAACAGAAAGAGACCTCAGTGATCACAGGATGACTATGAGCTACCCGTGTAATGTGGCTGTAAAAAAAGAATCCACAAATGTATCAGATGTTACATCTGATATTTCTAACAGAGATAGGAAAGTATTGATAATGTACAAGGCACTGGTGAGACCTCATTTGAAATACTGTGTACAATTCAGGTCACACACTTTCAAGAAAGATTAGTTCAAATGTGAATAGGTGCCAAGAAGGGCTATTAGGATGATCAGGGGAATAGAGAGCCTCTTTTATGATAAGGGACTGAAATAGCTTGGTTTGTTTAGCCTAGCAAAACAAAAGCTATGAGGGGTTGTGGCTGCTCTCTATAAATACAGCAGGGGCATAAGACCAAGGAGAACGAAGAGCTATTTAAACTAAAAAGATAGAATTGGCACATGAACAAATGGGTATAAACTGGGCATTAATAAATTTCAGCTGGAAATTAGAGGGTTCCCCAACAATGTTCCTTCTAATTTTTTCCATCCATGCGTGCAATGAATTTTGTTACGTGCATCATACCAAGGTAATGTGCGGATGTGCGCCACCAGTAGAAACAAAAAACCTAGATATAATATATATTTTTTAAAAGTTACCATAGGGATAATTACTCCAGCCAGAACAGGTTAGGCATTTTAGAACTCACTATTCAAAGAATTACATTTAAGCGTAAGAGAAATAAAAATTATGAAATGCATAAACCAGTCAAAAATCTAAAACACATTTTGAAAGAATTAGCAAGAAGTAACAACAAGCCCCTTTAAGTACGCTGCCCTTTTAAGTAGATCGGCACTCACCAGTCTAAAGCCTGCTTGTTCAGACACAGCAGCAGCCGCCAGCAAGCTCCTTCCATCCCACTCCAGAGCCCTGTCGTGTGTCCCCCTGCTCTGTGGAGACAGGCTACAGGGGCGGGAGGAGGGGGAGATCGTGACATCAGCACCCTCACCCTCACCCCCGTTCTGCACAGCCAGCAGGAGACTCCTGGGAGCAGCTGGCAGGGTCTCCAAGGCAGAGGGAAGGAGCAGCGTGGCAGTGGGAGGAGGGGCACCTGAAGTGCGCGGCACTTGATAGACTGCTGGACGGCCACGCAGCTTAGAGGGAACTTAGGTTCCCAACCATCACAGGAATAGTCTAGGTCTAGAATAGCCTCTTCATAGGAGTAGTGGGGAATTAATTTCTGTCTTGTTCAGTTTTTACACCCCAGCTATTGGTTATTTTTAAAAGTTAAAGTAAACTTCACTCTAGGACAAGAGGAACTCCAGTGTATATTTTCTGACTTTCCTCACATAGGTTCTCAATCATTCAGGGCCCAGTCCTGGCCCCAGTAAATAGCAAAAGCATCCAATGAGACACCTTATAATAGATCATAGTGTCAAAAGTAGTGGGTAGGTTTACAAAGATATAAGAGTACAACTACCATATTGTGTTTTTATTTGAGCAGTTATCTGTAGTTTTGCAATGTAATAATGAAATTATTCAATGTTCTTCACAACTCTACACCACTGCTTCTCTGCTCTTCTCTCTGTACAGCACCTCACATTTAACACCTCTGCTGCTCTGTCAATGAAGTCAGTCTTAAAGGCCCATTTGTCTGTTTCTCCACAAGAAATTTGACTGATTTCTCCCCACTACTACTTATGATAGAGCACTCTTTCCCTCCTCCCCACACCAAGAACTTTTAAAGGCTACTAGCAGTGCAGGAACCTGATTTTTGTTTTGTGGGAAATTCTGCCATTTTGACTATTTCCTTCATTCTGAAGGAAAACAAAAAACAAGAATTCAGAATTTCCTGCAAATTGAAATAAAAATATTTCACTCTAAGAGTGAAACATCTTATTCCAATTTTGGCTTTTTTATATATTGTGTAACATAAAAGTTCCAAAATTGAAAAGAAGAGTTGTAAGCAGAAAATAAAAGGTGAAACTGGACCATTTAGATCTATTGAAATGCCTCCACCACCCATTTTTCTTTCAAAATGAAATTTAATTCAAATTGACGTTTCCACAAAGCATGTAGCTTTCGACAAACTGGCATCTTCTGATGGACAAACATTGCATCAGAAAATTTCCAACCAGCTCTATTAACCACTTCTTCAATTCCCACCTCAATATCTACTCTAGTCTGAGTGCGATACCTGCAAAAAGTCAGCCAACAAGTATTGTCTAGGTTGAGAGGCAGTTGGGGAGAGTTGTTTAGTTATATATTGTTTCAAATAAAACTATAGATTTTTCAAGGCAGGGATAGCGTCTTCCTAGGTCTTTGCTCAGCACCTTTTATAGTGAGACCATGTTCCTGACTTGTGTCTTTGGGCACCATCGCAATAAAAATACTAAATAATTTGGATGGTAAAGTTCCTAGTTCTGCACAAAACTTTGAGTTTGTCCAAGCTCCAGGAACTTCACCATTGAAAAGCCAAATCCTGCAGTCCTTGCTCAGGCAAGGCCACCACTAAATTTCATGAGGGTTATGCTCATTGCAGACTGAAGGATGGGGTTCCAACGTGACAGATAGATAAACAGATTAGGCTGTGTTATCTGTCCAGTTTAGAAACCAATCCTTCATTCCTTGCACAGGCAAAAATCTGTATTTCCTTTAAATAAATTAGCTCCTTTCAAGTAAAACATTAACTCCTTTCGTTTTAACTGGGAAAAGACCCTGACTTCCCATTCAATACTCAAAACCAGCTGAGGACCTGGCTCCAAGTATCTCAGCTAGTGAGTCCAAGCAGATGGCATGTTTAAAAGCAGGCCACAAGGTAGATACAATAAGTCTTGGCTATCTGGACACTGTGTGTTTCTCTGGTCTCCACAGGGCAGCATGTATTACAGTTTATTGCTTATGTGATCTGGGATATTGGTGAGGAACATGTTCACAACTGCCTCTCTGTGAGGAGGCTGTGACACCCAACCCTGACTCCAAAGAAAGTACCTGGACAATCACGTGTTTTAATGTCTGATCTATTTATGTGTCTAACTTAGTCCTCCAATTCTCACTCAGGAAAAATCCTTATTAACTATAATGGGGCTCAGTGTTTCTGCCTTTGCAGCCCCCCTTCTTTTTTCTTCCCCTCGCCCAGCCTGCTTCTGTCTCTGCTTTGTTGGGGGTGCGGGGGTGAGGAGGCGAGAAGAGGAATGAGGAAATTGTATTTGATTGAACTGTCTTCTAGCCTTAATCCCATCTAGGAGTCAGCACTTCAAGTCCTTCTCCATTCCAGTCTGTCTTGAAGCCATTCCTTAGAACCCTGCAGCTAATCAAATCCTTTTGTACAACATCCATCCATCTAGTTTTGGGTCTTCCAAACCTTCTATTACCCTCCACTTCTAAGTTTGACACCCTGTTTGATATATTCTTCCAGTTTTTGTTCCACATGCCCAAACCATCTAAACCTGGATTCCCTCAGCTTTTCTAGAATTAGCCCCACCTTCACATTTCCCCTAACTTGTTCATTCTGAGCATGATCCATCCTTGTAATGCCAAGCATCCATCTTAACATTTTCATTTCCACTGTATTCAGGATCTGCTTCTGTCTCTTCCTCAGTGCCCAGCATTCAGAGCCATACAGAAGTGCAAGCTTGTTGATCTTACTTTTAAATTTGATAGGAGAATGACTATCACAGACCACTCCACTCACTTCTCTCCATTTAGTCCATGCTTTTTCTGTTCTACTTATAAGTTAATTTGGTTGAACTGGCTCTGTGTGGGAAATCAATTCTTTATTAAAGACAATTTTACAAACAGAAAATCTATCAGAAGCCAGATTATCCCATCAATTGCACACACACCATTCCTGTTGACTTGGACACAGACAAATTTACGGTGTGCGCAGTAAGGACATCAGCAAAGTGCACACGTTTGTCCCAGAACAGCCATACAAAGCACCATATACCAATGGGGGCATCAGGCAAGAACAGTATCAGATTCCCAATGCACAGGAAGAAGAAGGAGAAAAACATACAACAAAAGGAGACAGACAACATAAGAGGGAGACCACACCACTGAAAACAAGACAATCGTATGAATATAAAAACATAGTTATTACCTTAGCAACTGTAGGAGATAAGCCCGTAAAATAATTGCCTTGAGGAAATCCAAACCACATTAAACTCTTAATTTGATACAGAGATGTTCCTAATCCATATACAACTCAAGTGGCTGACAAGTTTGTCAGTACACATAGAGTTTATTCAACCTAGCAAAGGACACTCACATTTCACAATTTCCTAAAGTGCATTATAAACAGTGAGCTACTGCACATCTGGAGCAGCAGCAATTTTCCATGAAGAATGGATGAAGTGCATTGGTCTCTAAGGAAAACATTGTTTCTGATGGTGGCCCAAATTATGTAACTGTTCAGTGTTACCAGGTATGATTGATTTAAACTAAGTGCAGATCTGACACACCACTAGACTTGTCCCAATATTAATACTTTACAATTAACATAGTACTTAGATGTTGAAAGAACTTTACAGTCATTTACTGATTACTACACACAATTAGCACTGGTAAAAAAATGTTGAGTATTTTTTGAGAAAACAGATTTTTCACAAAATTTCCATGTTTTAAAACCAAGAATAGTATTTGTGTCTCTCCTCCCCGCCACCATCCTTTTCACTGACAAAGTGGAAAAAAAGAAGAAGGGAGAAGGGGGGGGAAGGAGTTTTCAGTTTTTTTAAACTGAGGCGTTATTGTCAGGGTTTTCTCCCCACCCACCCACTGAAAAATTAGAAAATCATATCTCAATTCTGTGACCATTCCTCCAGAACAAATTGCCCCCCAAAATGTATGAACTTTAAGGACGCTCCCTTTCACAATGCCCAGAGGAACATAAGACTGCTGAGCACATTAGACTAATGGTCCACTTAGCTAATATTCTGACTCTGACAGTGGCCTGTGCCAGAGGAAGGTGCAAGAAGCCTTTTAATGGACAATTACGGAACAACCTGCCTATAGGGAAGTTTCCTCCTAGCCGTATCAGTGGCTCTTTTGTTCTTTGGAAGAATTCTAGAAATTGGGGGCTGCATGTTTTGACTTTGTTCCAAGTGATAAAATTGAAGAGTGGATGGATTGAAGGGAAGCCTCCTACTCTCTTCATTCCCCTTTTTATACAGACATGTGTTGTGGTCTATCAGCAGGGCAAAAGCCAACTGAGGTTTAGGAACATTTTAAGAGTACTATTTTCTAAAAGATCCTTGAGTGGGGAAAATCCCTTGGCTTTCCACTTGTACCAGATAGAGTTAGGGTGACCAGATGAGAATTCCAAAATATCGGGACCGCCGCAGGGGGAGCGCCTTTTCAGTTGTTACACTCACCCGACCGAGTCTTCGGCAGCACTTCGGCGGAGGGTCCTTCGGTCGCCGACGGTCTTCGGCGGCATTTCAGCGGCGGGTAATAAATCTTGCCGCCAAAGAAGGAAGTACCCGCCGTCGAAATGCCGCCGAAGACCATCGGCGACTGAGGGACCCGCCACCGAAGACCCTGACGTGCCGGGTGAGTGTAACATTTGAAAAGGCGCTCCCCTGCCAGTCACCGCCGCCTAAGCAACAAGGGGGGGGGAACTCCCCGAAACAAAATATCGGGACAAATGGCGTCCCGACGGTACTTTGGTCAGGACACGGGACAAACTGCTCAATATCGGGACAGTCTGGTCACCCTAGATAGAGTGCACTTTTTGTATCCTGAGAGCCAAACACCCTTTCAAGGACACCTCAACATTTAAACTCTAGCTTGAGCAAACCAAGAGAGACAAATTTGCAGATACAGCATCTTCCACACCATGTCATTCATCTTTTAAGAATTAATGGATTAGCAATGAAGTCGCTGACAACAGATGAGCTCAGTATATGGGGGAGCTGGATTCACATCACTTACTTACACCTCTGACCTTTCAGCACTTAGTTCATCATCCTCTAATGAGAAGGATTGCCAGTGTTTGCAAGCAGTATGAAAAAAAGTTTTAGATCTTTCAGGTTTATACTTCCCACAGCAACAGCGGCCTGAAATTTTGTAACAATAATCTTTGATTACTTTCCCCTCACAGAGAAAAATCTTTGAGGATGGAAAAAAAAAAAGCTTTCAGGAATCTCCAAGGGAATCATTAACAATAGACTCTAAGAATCAGTTGTCATTTTGAATGATCTCTCCCCTCCCTCCCGCTTCCACAGGGGCAAATGCAGTGGTTTCCATTAAGCAAGATCACTTCTATCAGCACTTCATAGACAGTTCCCTTTAAAAAACCCTACTAGAAAATTTGAGAAGCTTAAATTACCATTTAAACTTGCTTCCCTTCCCTGTGCTCAATGGATACTGTAGCATGTAAAGAGAACCATGGTGGCTCTTTTTCATTAAGGATATACATTAGGTTGGAGACTTCACATCAGATTTCGGGAGGAGGGGGCTGCAGGAATGAGAGTTTATTTGCTTGTTTTCGTGACCTAACCTGCTGCCAAGCAGATAAGGGAGGTCTAGTTTTTGAGGGGAAATAGTTGTGGGAGCAGAGCCTCATGAGGCTATAAAATTCTTCACTCCTACTATATGGAGTTCAGTGGTGGAACATTCTTGTTCTTAGCTTCTAATCTGTGGTCTGGGAGTAAGCTTTCATGATTCAGGCACCCTAGGCTTGATCCAGCCAGATCCGTCACTACATACATACAGAGGCCCATTAAAGTTCCCTGGGTGAGAGCAAGTGGGGGGCCCCTCTCCACCCCTTCTGCCTGTGATCCCACCCACAGCCCCACCCCTTTCTGCCCCTTCCCCAGGGCACACCCGTGTTCCCCCCACTGCAGCCCAACAACCCCTTTTGATTCTTTCTCCCCTCCCCCTGCACTGCGGCCCCAAGACCAGGGAAGCTCTGTCCCCACACCATGGCCCCAGGGCCACAGCGGGGAGTGAGAGCTCCTCCAGTCCCAGGGCCATGACGGGGGTCTGGGTGCTGGGGCTTCCCCCACCCATCCAGCATTTCTGCCAGGGATGGGGTCGGGGACCACTGGGGGTAGGGCTTCGCCCATCTTGTGGCTTCTGCTGGGGGGCTTCCCCCAACCCACAGCTTCTGCTGGGGAGGGCGGTGGGGGGATGGGCTTCCCCAGTCCCACAACTTCTGCCATGGAGTGGGGTTGCAGTGTGGGGGCCTGGCCAGGGCCCCTGAGCACAGGCCCCATCAGCCCAGTGGCTAATCCGCCACTGCATACATAAATTTAAGCATGTCAATAGTCCCACTGAACTCATAAGCAATACATGCTCCAAAAGCTTAACACTGTTGCTGTCTAACCCTTTATAGCATTTTGATCAATCACATTTTAGACTCTAAAGGGGAAGCCATCACAATGGAATGTTTCCTGCCTCCCTCCCCCCATATACTTTTTTGTATTTGAGAGTCCTTTACATCATGTTTGCACAGTGTGCTCCAGTTACTCCACTCCCTATCATGAGACATGTAAGAGCTGGCTACTTTGGCCTTACATCCATTGGGAGCTACCCCAGTCCAGGAGGTCATGCAAGTAGTTTCCACTTCCCATGCACCACATGAGCAGCTCACAAGAAGTGGTACATGGCAGAGTATCTTTTCCTACACTCTTAATTGTGACCCCTGGACCTTTTTGAAATAATACATTCAGCCCTCAGGCTGAAGAGGTTGGAAGCACTTCTCTGTGTGGCAAGAGTCCCCACATAAAGTGCAGCTGAAACCTTAAACTGCATTTGAGCAATTCTCAGGCTTCCCAAGGTCCCGTGTCCATACTGACTGGCACTATGTCTGTAACCAGTAGGAGCAACTTACTTTTAGTGACTACTCCCTAGGAGTAGAGGGCATCCAAACTTCTTATTTAAAAAACTTGTTGTGAGTTAATACACATATCCCACACACAAGGATATACATTGTGGGAGATACTATATTACATATTTTACTCTTCAAAGTAATATGTGTTTTCAGGTATAAACAGGAGTTGGTTATCATTTGTTCCAATAATATTCTAGGTGCTTTACAGATCTGCAAAGAGACCTAACCCCTACCCTGGGGATCTTACAGTCTATGTAGAAATCTACAGGAATGGGGAAGAGAGACATGACAAAGTGATTGCCCCAACACACCCTTTCTTAGCTAGATATGGTATTCATAGAACCACAGAGACCTCAGGAGGTCATCTAGTCCAATCCCCTGCTCAAAGCAGGACTAACACCAACTAAATCATCCCAGCCGGGGCTTTGTCAAGCCGGGCCTTAAAAACCTCTAAGGATGGAGATTCCACCACCTCCCTAGGTAACCCATTCCCGTGCTTCACCACCCTCCTAGTGAAATAGTGTTTCCTAATATCCAACCTAGACCTCCCCCACTGCAACTTGAGACCACTACTTCTTGTTCTGTCATCTGCCACCACTGAGAACAACCTAGCTCCATCGTCTTTGGAACCCCCTTTAAGGTAGTTGAAGGCTGCTATCAAATCCCCCCTCACTCTTCTCTTCTGCAGACTAAATAACCCCAGTTTCCTCAGCCTCTCCTTGTAAGTCATGTGTCCCAGCCCCCTAACCATTTTCGTTGACCTCCGCTGGACTCTCTCCAATTTGTCGACATCCCTTCTGTAGTAGGGGGACCAAAACTGGATGCAATACTCCAGATGTGGCCTCAACAGTGCCAAATAGAGGGGAATAGTCATTTCCCTCAATCTGCTGGCAATGCTCCTACTAATACAGCCCAGTATGCCATTAGCCTTCTTGGCAACAAGGGCACACTATTGACTCATATCCAGCTTCTCGTCCACTGTAATCCCCAGGTCCTGCTAGTGAAGGCAGGGGGCTGGACTCGATGACCTTTCAAGGTCCCTTCCAGTTCTAGGAGATATCTCCATCTCCATTAATTTAGGTCTTTTCTACAGAACTGCTGATTACCCAGTCGGTCCCCAGTGTAGCAGTGCATGGGATTCTTCCATCCTAAGTGCAGGATTCTGCACTTGTCCTTGCTGAACCTCATCAGATTTCTGGAGCATTAGTCAGACCTTGAGGCATCATTTTGAATTGCCAATTACCGATCGGTGTGAAAGCTGTCTTCAGTCAGTCAGTTGGCTCTACTGGAACTTGATAGTATCCACTCTTTAGAGCCAATACAGAAAACCATTTAGATCCTGCCAATGAGGCAAAGGTTTCTTCTATCCTGGGTAATGGATAGGCATCCTTTCTGGTAATGCTGTTCAGTTTTCTATAATTGACCACCATCCTAAGAGCTCCTGTCTTCTTACGCACCAGCACAAAAGTCTAGATCATGAACAGCAAAAGCCTTATAAGCTTCCTTACTGATTGTCTCAGCAATCCTTTCCTCTCAGCAGCACTGAGAGGGGATCCTTCAAAGTCGAGTGGCAGTATGACACCATCTGCAGTTTCTCTTTGAAGTCTGTTTTTGAAGTTTTTTTGTTCAAAGTTTGGCTACTTTTAAATCTGTTATAGAATGTCCAGGGAGATTGAAGTGTTCTCCTACTGGCTTTTGTATGTTACATCCACCCTGATTGAATTGGCCCAGTCAACACTGGTAAGGTAACTCCCTTCTCTTCATGTGTCAGTGTAATAATGCCTGCATCTGTAATTTTCACTCCATGCATATGAAGAAGTGGGTTTTTTACTCACGAAAGCTTATGCCCAAATAAATCTGTTAAGTCTTTAAGGTGCCACCGGACTCCTCGTTGTTTTTGTGGATACAGACTAACACGCTTACCCCCGATACTTGATTTATGAAGAATGTATTTAATAAGGAGTCATCCAATTCAGTATCTTTTACCCCACCAGTCTCCAAAATTT
The DNA here is from genome assembly GCF_028017835.1 of Emys orbicularis. Lineage (NCBI taxonomy): Eukaryota > Metazoa > Chordata > Testudines > Emydidae > Emys > Emys orbicularis. The sequence continues at coordinate 286,960,029 of NC_088683.1, forward strand.
CTTGGGCTAATGTGCGTAGTCTAGTCAGGTACGCAGAAGGTGGTTCTCTAGTGTGTTGGTGAGTCTCAGAAAACTGAGCCTTAAGCTCAGATGTGTTTATGACACTTCCATATGCCTTCTCTAAAATATCAAAGTATTCTACAGTGGATGCCTTGCTACCAGCTGCTAAGGCCACCTTCAATGCTGGGGGTAATAAACTTTCAATAATCTTCCTTCTCTTGACTTTGACAAAAACCTCTCTGTCTTTCATCATCTACTTGGTGAGCACAAGCAAAAGAGGATAATCTACTTCTCCGCTGGATCTGGGTGAATTACCCAAAACATATTTCAGTTTAAATTTCACATCAGTCACAGTTTCACTGGCAGATTTCAGCACCCTCTCTAACAAAAGATGTTGCATGAGGCTTCTACTGGACCTTGGTCTATAACTGGTGTAGCATCTGTTAACCACCTAGGCTGTCTATCACCCACAGATATAACCACAGCCCATGTCTCAGTCTTGAACCCTCTGTCAGAATACACAGAATATCCCTGATCCCTGCACTGAGGTATACTCTGGGCACAGAACCAGGGCCGGCGCTTCCATTTAGGCAACCTAGGCGGTCGCCTAAGGCACCAGGATTTGGGGGAGCGGCATTTTGCCGCCCTCGGTGGCAATTCGGCGGCGGGGGGTCCTTCCACGCTCCGGGTCTTCAGCGGCAATTCTGCGGCGGGTCCTTCACTCGCTCCGGGACCCGCTGCTGAAGTGCCCCGAAGACTGGGAGCGCGGAAGGACCCCCCCACCGCAGAATTGCCAACGACGACCAGGAGCACAGAAGGACCCCCGCCTAGGGTGCCAAAAACCCTGGCGCCGCTCCTGCACAGAACCAGTGGATATAAATGGCAAAACCTCAAAATAAATAGGAGTCAGATCCCATTTCTGCCCTACCTGTGTATCACAGAAACTGCGTCTTCAAATTCACAGAGAATCAGATCCTTATGTTCTTCCTTCACCCTCCTCATATTAGTCACATGACCAAAGGTTCTAATAGTCCTCTTAATTTCTGCTGTACTATCAACAGGGGACACATCACTGACCAAAATGGTCCTATAGGGATCTACCCCTCTGTACAAGTTTCAATATCTTAATATTAATACAGTGCACAAATTCAATAATAGTCAACAACACCAAATGCTTTTATAACTAACTGCTGCAATATTCCTCAAAAGAAAATCAGAGGTGAGCGCTGAGCAATCCTCAAGTCCCTGTCTGTTTGGGCACCAATTTGTAACCTTTGGATGGAATACAGTTCACTTCATTGCCCTTCTCCAGTGCCTAACCCTCCCTCCCCCCAACTCCCATAGAAAAGTAGCTGGAGACCCAGAGTTCAGTCTCTAAGGATTTTCAGCAAGGATTGCACAGGGTCAACCTCCCCACTTTCAGGTCCCAAAAGAAACTAAAGAAATGAATTTATTTAAATAACTTTATAAAATCTTATGATAAAGAAACAAATAATCTAATTTTTACAGCATAACATGGCTATTTTATAATCCACAGACATTATCGTCACAGTTATGCATAGGGTTACCAGATAGCAAGTGTGAAAAATCAGGACAGGGAGTGTGGGGGGGGGGGTAATAGGAGCCTATATAAGAAAAAGACCCAAAAATCAGGACTGACCCTATAAAATTTGGACATCTGTTCACCCTAGTTATACATAAACATAAATAAAGAAAAATTAAAATCTGAACAGTTCAGTCCCCACATAAACACAGTGACAAGAAACTGAGAGTTCCCAAAAACTTTAGGTTTAGTTCACCTAAATCTCAGTTAGAGTCTTTGATCACCAAATCTGTATAGTCTGCTGAGTCTAAAACAACATCTTCCCATCACTTGCTTGTAGGAATCTTCAGTTGGAATCCATGCAGACTTTTCCTCTGCTGAAATCACTGTTAGCCAGTCAGCTAACTGATTAACCAACCACTCAGTTAAAAATATATAGATTTAAAGAAAACCCTGCTGCAAAATGCTTCAGAGTTAGGGACAACAGCCTGCTTCCTGCTCCTGGGCTCAGCTTCTCCCAATTCACACAGGACACGTGGCCCTTAGTCAGGACCGGCTCCAGGGTTTTTGATGCCCCAAGCGGTGGGAAAAAAAATTGCGATCGGCGGCACTCCAGTGGCAGCTCCACCGCGCCGCTTTCTTCTTGAGCAGGAATTTGGCAGCAGGTGCTTCCCTCCGAGAGGGACCCGCCGCCGAATTTCCACCGAACAGCCCGACGTGCCGCCCCTTCCCCTTGGCCGCCCCAAGCACCTGCTTGCTGGGCTGATGCCTGGAGCCGGCCCTGCCCTTAGTAAAGCAGCTGCCCTGACTGCTTGCCCGTATGCTTGCCTCATCTGTGCTAAATCTGCCTAGCAACAATGACCCAGACACAACTCACTCCTACCCCCCACCCCCAATGGGTCATAGGATAAGAGCAGGGCCGGCTCTAGGCACCAGCAAAACAAGCTGGTGCTTGGGGCGGCACATTTTTAGGGGCGGCATGGCCGGCGCCAGAATGCCGCCCCTAAAAATGTGCCCCGGCCGCCCTAGCTCACCTCCGCTCTCAAACTTGGGGGGGGGGGGGAGATCCCGAGCGGCCGCGGAGCGCGAAACAGCCGTTTCGCGTGCCACTGCTCCCCCTCCCTCCTGGGAGGGAGGGGGAGAAGCGGCGCCCGCCCCGCGGCCACTCGGAGTCTCCCCCTCCCTCCCAGGCTCTCAAACCTGGGAGGGAGGGGGAGATCCTGAGCAGCCGCGGCGCGCGAAACACCTGTTTCGCGCGCCGCTGCTCTCCCTCCCAGGCTTGAGAGCCTGGGGGGGGGGGGAGGCAGGGCTGGGGATTTGGGGAAGGGGCGGAGTTGAGGCGGGGCCGGGGGTGGGGGTAATTAAAAAACGGGGGGGGGGGGGCGGCCAAAATTGTTTTTGCTTTGGGCGGCAAAAATCCTAGAGCCGGCCCTGGATAAGAGGGAAGGTCGTTTCATGGATCAGTAACTGGTTCAAAGACAGGAAACAATGGGTAGGAATAAATGTTCAGTTTTTAGAATGAAGAGAGGTAAATAGAGGTGTCCTCCAGGGATCTATACTGGGACCAGTGCTGTTCAACATATTCATAATTGATCTGGAAAAGAGGGTAAACAGTGAAGTGGCAAAATTTGCAGGTGATACAAAGTTACTCAGGATAGTAAAGTCCAAAGCAGACTGCAAAGAGTTATAAAGATATCTCACAAAACTGGGTGAGTGGGCAACAAAATGGCAGATGAAATTCAATGTTGATAAATGCAAATTAGTGCACATTGGAAAACATAATCGCAACTATGCATACAAAATGATCGGGTTTAAATTAGCTGTTACCACCCAAGAAAGAGATTTTGGAGTCATTGTGGATAATTCTCTCAAACCATCCCTTCAATATGCAGCAGCTTTCAAAAAATCTAAAAGAATGATAGGAACCATTAGGATAGATAATAAGACAGAAAATATCATAATGCCACTATATAAATCCATGGTATACCCATACCTTGAATACTGCATGCAGTTCTGATCATCCCATCTCAAAAAAGATGAATTATGATTGAAAGAGGTACAGAGAAAGGCAACAAAAATGTCAAAAGACAGGATACTGAGCTAGATGGACCATTGGTCTGACCCAGTATGGCCAATCTTATATTCTCTGGGTTTTCCTTCTGATTAGGTGATTATCTTTTTGTAACAACCTGCATTCAGTTTATTCCCTTCAAACTCCATTTTGATTCTATCTCAGCCAAGATTTTTCATTTTAGTTAATTCCAAATCTTATTTTACATATTGACTTCAATAGGGCTACATGCATGAGTAGGGCTAGCAGGGTTTGGCCTAAAATAAGATTCTATCAGAAATCTTTGAAACAACATATAGTAATATTTCTAGACTCTAGCCCTGTGACAAGCTAGTCTGCTATCAAGGGCAGTAGCACCTGTTCACAGCACAGAAATACTGGTTTCTCAAGGACAACTGGCCTAAGATACAACCTCAGTCCCAGAAAGAGGGCTAAGGGAAAACTCCTCTTAAAAGGAGGGAAATATTGACTATTCCAAGGCAGAGATGCTGTCTGAGGTATAAACTCAGTCCCAGAGAAAGAACCGAGGAGACAGTCCGGTTTAAAGGAGAGCGGTACTGAGGCAAGGGGCAGAGAAAATGGCTAGCAATATAATCCAGTTGCTGCAGGGAAGAGCTGTGACTGGCTTTTAGGAAATTTGGCTGTAACTGACCCAGGAGAAGCCGTGAGGAACTACAAAGTCAAGGCGGGAGTATCAGAGTTAGCAGACTTTGTGAAGAGACCAATGACCAAGATAAAGGTAGAAGCAGCCCAGGGAAAATGGAGGAGGGACTGAAGGAATGGTCCTTAGTTGCCTAAACAGGGTCCCTGGGCTGGACCCAGAGGAAAGGGCAGGCCTGGGTTCCCCTACCTCTCCCCCAGCCAAGAGGTAAAGCACAGGTGTCAAAAATAAAAGACAACAAGAATGGCAAGTAAAAGACAACAAGAATGGCAAGTGCCAGACAGAGGCTCGGAGATGGGGTTGAAGGCAATTAGATTTTGAATTTCCTATTTTTCTGGAGGTTTTCTGATAACCCCTGAAGGGGAATGGACTAAGCAGCAGTGACTTGGCTGGAGGGCTAGGTCACATACAATGCCTGCCAGGAATCAGGCCCTGCAGCAGAGCTAATCTCTAGGTAATCTCATCAGTACAGCTGGCCTGCAGCAGGCTGACTGCTTAGCCACGCAATCTGATTGGCTGCAGAGTCCAGCAGGCTGGTTCTTAAGCCAGCAGCAGTGGTTTCCTGGCTTCTCAATTCTTATGCTTACTGTTGTGCATACGCCTGTCTTACCCCTAGTCTCATCTCTGCCCTGTACCCCTGTAACTGTGCCTCAGTGGGTCACAACTGAATACCAAATTCAGAACAAACTGCTGAAAAATAGGGTAGACACACCTCAAAACCGGTGGTTTTTCACCCATGAGATAACAAACCAGCAACCAAAGTAAACTTCTGTTTCACCACACTGGCTAACAAGAAGTCAGAAAAGCAGTTTCCTTAGGTATTCCAGTCCTTGAATCACCACCAAAAACACTAGACTTAAAGATGAGTGGTTCTTTAAAAAACAATTTAATCAGATAAAAGGTTCTTCTGAACCCAAAGGATCAGCTACAGACCCAGGTCAATATATAACTCAGATTTTACCCAGAAATCACGCTGTTGCCAATCCCTTAGTATCTAAAATCTAAAGGATTATTTATAAAAAGAAAGAAAGAGAGGTCAGAATTAAAATTGGTTAAAGGAATCAAATACATACAGTTATTGCAAAGTGATGGAATAAACTGCTGGCTTAAGTCAAGTCTCTGGTTGCTTCCAAATCACTGGAAGTCCTCAGTCCCTTGGTTAGAATGCTCCCATTAGTATAAGTCCATAGTCCATAGGTTTGAGCACGAAGGAGGCAAAATTGAGATGTTTCCAGTGCCTTTTATAGCTTCTCTCAAGGGAAGGGAATCCCATTGTTCTTACTGTTGAAAATTACAGGTAAAAGATGGAGTTTGGAGTCAGATGGGCAAGTCACATGTCCATGCATGACTTTGCTTAGTTATAGCAGGAAAGTCCATTAAGAGTAGATAGGCATCTTCCATTGTAAGTTGAGTGTTCTTTAATGGGCCATTCTACTTGAATAGTTCCTTTACAATGTGCTGGCTAAACACCTTGTTGGTGCTACCCAGAAGCAAACACCTTAGAAATACAGGTACATAGTTCATATTCCTAACTTTGACTACAAAAATGATACGTGCATACAAATAGTATAATCATATTCAGCGAATCATAACCTTTCCATAGACATCTTACATTTCACATTTTGTACAAGATTTGCTGCAATTATATAACTGCAGTAGCAACAGTGATCGAAATGGTCATAGTTTAATCAGATAATGTCACAACCCCTCCTTGCTCCAGTTCATGATCTGTGGTTTGACCCTTGGCTCTGGCTCCCAATTATGGACTCCAGCTTGACCCTCAGCTCTGGTATGTGGTTTCTGCTTTCTGGTTTGACCCTCGGCTTTGGCTTCTGACTATGGCTCTGACTCTGACCACTAGGCTTGCTGCCTGCTCTGACCACTAGGCTAGACTGACCTTGTCCTGATGAGCTGACAACAATGGAGTGTTGTGGCATCAGAACTGAAGTAGGCACTAGACTAAGAGAACCTTGGCAATACTGCACTAAGAGGCAGTCTGGAGGTGAGAGGTGCAATTACAGGACCTCACTGTGCAAAGACTTGCACATAAGCCAAAGGCCAAAGCACACGTGTAGTCCCCATATAACTTAATATAATAATACCTAGTTCTTATAGTGCTTTGCATCAGTAGATCTCAGAGTGTTTTACAAAGGAAGTAAATGTAAGTATCCCTGTTTTACAGATGGAGAAGCTGAAGTCCTCAAAGGGGAAGTGACTTGCCTAATGTCAACCAACAGAGCAGTGACACAGCCAAGCACAGAACCCACATCTGTTGAGTCCTAGTCCAGTACGCTACATGCTAGGCCACACTGCCTAGATTGCTTAAAACTAAGCCCGTACCTAAACGTTTGCAGGCTGGGTTCCTTAAAGGAAACTCCAATAAGTGTTCCTATAGAACTTTTCTTTCTTTTCTGATCTGTACATTTTGATTATCATCAATGGACATACTTTTGTTGGTTTGTGTATGTACAGTGAAATCAACATTTATGGTTAAAAAGCTAATACTTCTGTCAAGGCTGAATTTCCACTCTGTCACTCCGAGTGAAGGAAGTGGGGGCCTGCAAGGATTTTAAAAATTAATACTTGCCACTCCAGGCTTGTATTAAACTCCCAGGGTTACAGCTTCTCTCTGACCTTGGCTTGGTAAACGCTACCACCACCCAAATAAAAAAAAAAACCCTTTGAACCCAGGAAGGAGCACTTGGGAATTCCTCCCTGTATGGTACCCTCAAGCCCTTTCGCCCCCACTTGGGGGAAAAGCTGGGAAAGAAAATAAAGGAAATTAGCTGTGGCTATCAGCTAATCAAACAACATGCACAAACCTCTTAGGACACCAAAAATCCAATCCTGTTCTTAAAAAAGGTAAATTTTATTAAAAACAAAAAGGGGAAAATACATCTGGAACTTAGGCTTTTTGCTAGATCTTAAAAGAAACAATTACAAAAATTAAGCACCCAAAATAGCTTTCTTGGGGGTTCAGCTTAAAGGTTACAAGCAAACAAAAGCATCAGGGGTTAGCACAGAGGAGATCCACAAGCTATAATAAAAAAAGAAATCTGATTGTGTCTAACTAAATATTCCCTATTCAAATAATTTCTTCTAGGTATGGAAGATGAAATTTCATACCTGATTCAAACCTTACACAGCATTGCTGCTCCATGTTTCCTTCTCCGGAGAACAACAGACAAAGGGAAAGTTTCTTTCCCAATTTTAAAAAGTTTTACCTTCCCATTGGCTCTTTTGGTCAGGTGCCCACTCATTTTCTTTTACCTGTGGGCTTGTTAACCCTTTACAGGTAAAGCAAGCAGAGAACAGACCAAGAGGGATTTTACAGCTAAGTGGCTGGCTAGGTGTCCATCAAAGGGAGCTACTCTCCCCCTTCATGTATCTCAAGCTTCCAAGCCTAAATATAAACTAAGAAGAAAGGATAGGTTTTCAAATTAAATCAGGAAAAGTTTAAAATAGCTAGGAGCTGCAGCGGGGAAGATTTTCACATCAACAGTGTTGAGATTGTGTGAAAGATGACACTGATTTAATGTTTTCACTATGGATTGCTACCTCAGTTTCTTTGTAGCAGTACTCTGAAGTGATATTTAAAGTGTTGGTATTCCATTGAAATACTGACACTTCAGTGGGGATCTGGAGCAGTGCTGGAGATGTTTTTTCCCATGTATGTTAGGTAACAATCATTGTGTAATTCTGTTTATTGCCTTTTCAGCAGACTACATCAACACAAATTAGTTGTTTTAAAATCTCTGAAGTTTAATACAAAACGTAGTTCTTGTTAGAGCTCTGTAAAATTATTAGGAATTCTGTCAATAAAATGATTAAAAGAAAAGGTGACAAGTATTACAATGTAAAGGCTATTTATCAGGTAGTATGTGCCTGTTTTTTCCAAATCTAATCAGAAACATGTAGGGAGAATAGGGGCACACAAACATCTGGATGGGCACACTTACATGTTGTCATTTTCAGGCCTTTATATCAGAACACCCACTGATAACTAACAAATAGAAAAATTCATGTACTAAATAAAAACATACAACCTATTTGTAGTGTAGAAGGAAAGTATATTTGTCTCAAAACCTCTTAATTTGAGTTGGAGCATTGTTTACATTTTATACATTTACAGCAATTTCCCATCCCAAATAAGAGCTGGCAAGAATACTCAAAAGTGTTTAACATGTATTTAAATTTGAAACAGCTGTTTGGTTCAAGCAGTTCCATGCCTCTTTTTGATCCCTGTTTGTAAGCATTTCCCTCAAGCATTTTTTGTTATATGTATACATATAATCACGCATGAAGAAAAGTATTTGTGCACAAACAAAAGTATGCTGCCCACAGTGATTAGTTATTCCCCTGTTTGTAACTATTTCAGTCATATAATCAGGAAATAGAAATCATACCATCTGACTCAAGTGACCAGTTACACAGCAGTTTATGAATAACCAGTCAACTGAAAATAGTTTGTCTAAACTCTTCAAATATTTATAAATGACAAATCACAATCAGTTCATGAATTAGTGGATAGAAAAAAGGATGCAATTCATCTATAATTTAATTAAAATGAATAACATGATCAACTCTCATCCTGATCAATCAAATGTGTTCTAATAATTTTGAAAGAAAGAACAATGCTTTTCCATATGCAACTAGAGTTGCTTAACTGAGTTTGTAAAACCTTATTTATAGTAAACAGACATTTTCTACATGGTTTAAGATGGGATACTTTAATCTTCATGAAATAGGAATCTGACACTAACATAGCACCTTTCTTCCTAAAGAACTTTAGAAACCATGGGTCACTATGTAGTTGTCACGTGCACATAAATCCATGCCAGGAAATCCACAGACAGAAGGGAATCAGGAGATGAACTTTTTTCTCCCCTTTGTATGTTTTGGGATGTAGGCAATAAAAGACTAGAGAGGCTGTATGACAAGAGCTGCAGAAAGGCATTCTTGGTGGAGACCAAATTGTTAATGGGCATAAAATCCTTACCCAGAAATGACATCTAAATTACCATCCCCACACAGATTATTCAGAGTCCTAGCAGAAATAAACTATGGTCTTGTTGATCAGAATGTTTCTTTTGCACTGCCTTTCACTTAGAGTAATTCATCACTAGTTAATTTTATGCTTAATTTTATCTTTAAAAACTTCAGGAACCTAATCATTTGTTTAAAGAAAAATAATACAGCTTCCATTTTTTACTTTATTAATTGTGATTGCTTGAGTCAGATGTTGTATAATTCTATAGGAAATTGCCATTAATAAGAAAAGCAAAAGTTCTCAAGTAAATGGGAAAAGACACCACAGATAATAAAATATGGCTATAGGCCATTTTGCAGGCATTGTCATTAGCTTAAGCACCATCATGTGTCTGTAAGCTTTGTTATACAGCCTGGTAGTCATATGGATAACTTAACTGCTTATTTCACTCAAAGTGATGGGAACAGACTTGACTGCAATAAAAGAGTGGCAGCAGGAACTAGATTGAGCTAATAAAAACTACTACTAAAAGTGACCCAAACCAGAGTGTAACTCCAACCTACACAGGTGAAAATGTTCTGCATTTAACCATTACATAGTCTATATATATTCTCTAGCACTGTAACTTGTTTAAGATGACTCTGGGCCAATGGGTGAACAGACTAAAATATAGGAATACAAATTTCCTTCATTCACTCCTTAATTTGAAAGCTTTGTGCAATGTGACCATAAAAGATTATTCTCCTGTGCTATAACTTTAGCAAATATATATTCTGTTTTACACTGTACAGATATAATGCACATACATTGCCTTTATGATATTGGATTTGATAAAGGCCATTTATTCCGTGTCACAGAAATTAATCCATGATTTTTCTACATAGTTTTAATCATCCTCCATCAGCTACATCAGCAGTGTACACATTTTCTGTAAAGTAAAAGCCTCCTTTTGTAAGCTCTGAGGAATCTAGCATTAGTTTAAGATTCCCTAATTGGTTTTAATCTTTCAGTTTATGTAAAATTGGATAATTTGAGCCATTAGCGTTTTGTTAAAGGGTCACTGTCAACTTGAAATTTCGTGTTGGTGTAGCGGTATTGGGCCAGGATGTTAGAGACCAGGGGGGTGACGTAACATCTTTTACTGGACCAACTTCTGTTGGTGAGAGAGACAAGTTTTCAAGCTTATACAGAGCTCTTCTTTAGGTGTGGGAAACTTACTGAGAGTGCCACTACTAAATACAGTGTGGAACAGATTGATAAGCAAAAGTATTAAACATTTCAAGGGACCATTCAAGGTAAAGTGGCCAGCTAACACCCCTCTAGTCATAGGGAGGGAATGAAGGAGGTGGGGCAGTGAAGAGGGAGATATGACAGTTTGCTAAAGTGATCTCAGGTGCTATAGGTAACAATAGTTATTAAAAAAATCAGACAAATATGATTTTGTTGTAAGATCTGCTTGGTGTGAGGGTGGCATGGTTGTCTTTGTTGAATTTATGTAGAGTAGAGATTTGGACATTTCCATACATTTGCATTACACTGAAAAAAAGTAAGTTGTAGTCAAAGTAAAATAAGTAATAAAATAAAGCAAAAGTATTGCATTCTACTTGTAATAAGGAAGAGCAAGGATTCGGTGATCAGAGGACCAATCAGATAATTTCATAATTATTAGAGTACCTTCTTTAAGCCTTAAAGAAACTATACACTCACAGGCATCACCCACGAAAGCTCATGTTCCTATACGTCTGTTAGTCTATAAGGTGACACAGGACTCTTTGCTGCTTTTACAGATCCAGACTAACACGGCTACCCCTTTGATACTATACACTCTTGGCACACTCTGCTAGGATCCCAGAGAATAATAGACCATATATGTAGTGTAAAGGTAGTGCTATGCAACTGAAAGTACATAGCCCTGAATGTCCTTTTGGATTAATTGCTGTACAAAGCACTGTATGTATAGTTATTAGGGTTAGATTTAGAATCTGGCCCATGGGGAGAAACTGTAGTTATCACATTACTCTCAGCTCCTTCACGTACTGCAGTGGCTGGGAGAGCAAGAGGAGAGAGATTAAAAACAGTTTCTGGGCAATAGCACTTTCTGTTTTATGCATTACATTCCAAACATCAAAGCAGTCCCTGTGAATTGCCAAAGGGCTAATAAAATATTACTAGGAAATATGATGCTAATGGTTCTCCTGTATGTCAGAGGATCTGCTAGCCGTAGTGGCCTATAACATATGTGACAGTTTTCTTATTTTATGCACTCGCCATACATTCCTGGAAATAAATGGCTTTTGGGGTTGTGACAAGTGTATCTGATAGGTTACTGTGTGGAAACTATTAACGTTATTTACATAAACAGATTGTCTTCTACTATTAATGACCCATCACTGTCTGTGGCATCTGATTTTATACGCCTGCTAAACCCACTCCTGAAGACTTCACTCAGGCAAAAGTCCCATAGACTTCACAATTGCTCTTCAGTGGGCTTTTTGTCTAAGAAAGAACCCAGCTTTTGAAAACTGTCTATTTGTGCTTTTAGCTCAGGAAACAATGGAGCAACTCAAGGCTGCATACATGCCATTCATAGCATAGTTATGCATTTATATGTTGTATACATTCATAATTCGATATTATTGGATTGACTCAACTTTTTAATAAAAAACAAGCTACAATGTATTATTTACACAAACGTTTCCAGATTAATACTATCATGTATGAGTCTGTAGTAAAAAAACTGAATTCCTGTCCAAATTAGAACATTTGAGTCATTTCTTATTCTCTGCTACATATCTCCAAAGAAAGATGGGGGAAAAAATCAGACATAAAAAGTAATTCTAACAAGAGCAAAAAATTGTAAAAGCAGCTAGACCTTAGTTTAGACATGTACAATCAAAGTGAAATAAATTAATATAATCCATGATCCTTTATTTATTTTAAATTGTGCAGGTCAGAGTTTTATCTTTTTTAATGTGTACATAGAAAGCAATGCATATTTACAGTGTTGTATACATAACTAATCATAATACTACTAAATATTTTACACTCTCCAAGTTTCCACTTCATACCTGTGCCTTTAAGAGTGAAATAATTTTTTTTCCCTTTTAGGACAAGAATTGTATTGCTCTAGAACGACAAGAGGAATGAAATAAAGTAACAATACTAATTGCAGCATTAACAAGGCCAAAAATGCATGAAAGCATGCCAATACAAAACCTCTGAATTGCAAAAGTACATAAGAACGAACTGTGAACCAGCATGAAGATTGCAAACTTTTTTATATATATCAACGAAGCATGCCCAACCACATCCTCCTACTTACTGCTGTCTTTGGGGGAATTCCATTGGTCTGAAAGTGATGATAATCTAATGGTTATTTAGCAACCAGTGTAACAAATTGGTAGTCTTCATCCAGCTCTTAATAGACAGGTGTCCACCCCAGAAATGGCTCTTGTTGGCAGTTTCAGCAGAGATTATGTGGACATGAAAGTGAACTACCTTCTCATCTCTAAAGATGATTCATCCAGAAACTCTTGAAGCATTTTGACAGGGAAATCTAAACCTCTTCTTCAGACACTTTGTAGCTTCTCATTCAATAAAGTGTTTATTTCCAAGTGACTGGATTTGATCTCTGCTTTCAGCTCATCTCCCAATCCTTTCTGAGACCTGAGAAAAGACTTGTGTATGTTTTCCTTCCTATAAGTCTGGTTTTAAAACTCCCAGACTGCTTTGATTTCCACAAGCTATTTGTTCCATCTCAGTTCAGCAAGAATACTTGCTCCCAATTTCTCTCTTTGGTAACTTGATCCCTCTCTGATGACCCAGTGTCCCTTTGCCAACTGGTAGCAGTGTTTGGAGTCCTGAAGGTTAGTTTCCTGTTGAATCGGACATTGGTGGCACAGTCAAGGGATCTCCTAGTATAGTTTATTTAGAGAATGTCCAAGTCCCATTTAATTGAATGGAGATGGACTTGAATGCACACAGGCAACTTCCTTTTGTAAAAACCCAGCAAAGACACTACTCCCCAGTCATCAAGAAACAGCTATTGATGTCCGTCTCTCTTGGACTCAGTTTTCTTTTCCGGGTCTTGGCTTTTCACCCAGGAAACTCCTTTATTGTAATACTGCCCATCTAGGATCACATAGTCTTGAAAGGTAGTCTGGGCATTAATTCTCCTTTTGTGCAGCTCTTCTGCAACACAAAAGAACCTCAGAAAAGTTGTGACTCCCCATCCCAATAAAGGAGAATGCTTTTTAAACCTCACAATCACCTTAATGACACTCTGCGTGCAATTTTTGTCAGGAGGCAACTTTAACTCTTTCTATGGAGAGTTTCATCTGGCATGCTTTTACATCAATGATTCATACATGCATGATTTCAGCACCTTCTGCTGTATTATCTAGTGCTTTATCCCATCTAATTTTTAAAATTTTGTCTAGGGTCCATGTCCTTGGCAGAGCACCCCCATTAGGAGCTATGTTGAGCACAAGCTCGTGGGTCCAATGGCCCCATTCCTGCAGGTGCTGTGGAATATCAGTCTAATGGGGCCAGCACTCTACCCTCCAGCCAAGGGCTTCTGAGTGTTTCTTCCCCTCCCAGGGTCCCAGTGAAACTAACAAAACAGTCTACTGTCAGCAAATGAGGTTAAGTAAAAGCATAAAGGAAAAAAAACCTGTAGGCAGCTTCAGTTAGTATATTGGCCCCTCATTTAATCAGAGAGCCATGGAACAATCATAGTCCAACCCAGAGTCCACCTGTGTCCTTCTTTTGAGCAGGCAGGGGCTCTGCTGGCTTTCAGAATGCTCTCTGGGAGCTGGACCACTGCCTCCAAGTGGAGTTTCCCTCCTTTTAACTCCTCCTCCAGCCTTGGCATGGTTTGCAGGGGCAGAAAGGTTGGACCTCTCCAGCTCAAAGCAGCTCCCTAATCCTTTCCATATTGGTGTGGAGTATCAGGGGGTAGCCGTGTTAGTCTGTATCTACAAAAACAACAAGGAGTCTGGTGGCACCTTAAAGTTTTATACCCTTCAAATATATGTAGACATTTAGCTTGCCCTCTCTCGGTCATTGCTTATCCAAGTTATACATATTTAGTTCTTTTCATCTTCTCTAATAAATTGGTCTCTCCAGCCCTTCAGCTCATTAGTTGCTCTTCTGTGAGCCGGGGCGCCATTTCAGATTTTGATGGGGGGGGGACGGGACAACTTTAACCATGATTCTCGGGGCTCTTTAGGCAACTGAAAACTGAAGAGTTTTTTGCCAATAATAAATCTTAGAAATTAGCTCATAGGAGCACTGTATCTAATTCCTATATTAAAAAAAGAGAATTAAATAAATACCAGACCCACTCAGCTCTAATACTAACATGTTCTCACATCTTGTATCAAGTCACTTAAGGGACACTGGTTAGGTTTAAAATTTTAATGTATCTTCTTATTTTGTTACTAACTCTTGAATACAACAATTGAAACAAATGTAGAAAAATCTAGATTACTTTCTATCACCTTTTTTTCAGTTCACCAAGCTTGGAATAGAGCATTTAACTTTGGAAACATCATACTAGGGCAGTCATTCTCAAAGTTTTTACTGGTGACCCCTTTCACACAGCAAGCCTCTGAGTGTGACCCCCCTTATAAATTAAAAACACTTTTTTATATATTTAACACCATTATAAATGCTGGAGGCAAAGCATGGCTTGGGGGGGAGGCTGACAGCTCGCGACCCCCCATGTAATAACCTCGCGACCCCCTAAGGGGTCCCGACCCCCAGTTTGAGAACCCCTGTACTAGGGCAAGGCCCCATGAGTTGATACTACACCTGCCTGGGGCTCTAGGAGTGTTACCTTACTACAAAAAATAGACTAGAAACTGACCTTAAACAGGAGTCACTTTCACAGTATTGTCAATCCCAAATGTTCAAAAATCATGAATCAGGCACATCAAAATCATGAGATTGGTTTTAAAATCATGAGATTATGTAAAAACAACAGATTTTGTGTTCTTTTTATTTGCCTTCTGCTTTTTGAGCCTTTAGGGTGCACTGGGGGTCACATTTTGACGCTTTCTCCACAGTCACAAGGACTAGAAACTTCATTTTTCTTTAAGAATGAAGGCCGAAATCATCACATATCCACTTGACTCCAGGAGCTGGGGCTTTAGGGAAAACAATAATTATCATGAGACTCATGAAAAAATCATGAGAGTTGGCAACACTGCTTTCACTTCTGTTTAAAGGCTAGTTACTTTCCAGAAGCTCTTAAACACACTACAATGACAGAGTTGCAGTTCTCACAGGCGAATATTTAAAACCAAACACCAAGAAAATTCCACATTTTAAAGTTAAGAAAAAAAATTGAGACTTCTGAGGTATATCAGGGCCACTGCAGGCAGGAAAGGAAAATAAACAGGCACAGAAGCTCTGGGCAACTCTTCCACTTGTAAGAAAGTTGGAAGCAGGGCCAGCTCCAGGCACCAGCCCAGCAAGCAGGTGCTTGAGGTGGCCAAGGGGAAGGGGCGGCACATCGGGCTCTTTGGCGGCAATTCGGCGGCAGGTCCCTCTGGGAGGGAAGGGCCAATTGCGATCGCGGCTTTCCCCCCCCCCCCCCCCCCCGCCGCTTGGAGCGGCAAAAACCCTGGAGCCGGCCCTGGTTGGAAGGTCAGATCTTCTAGTCCTTAATCCAGTAAAACTTCTATTGCCATCAGCATCTCCACTCATAGATATTATCATGTGCTTAATAACTGTACACTTCATACTTAAATATCTGAGCCATCTTATCCAGGGCTACACATTTTATATACATTAGCTCAGGGACTACATTTTCTGGCATATTCTGAACAGTGCTGAGCACACAGATGGTGCCCAGTGAATAATACAAATCATGACAATAATCGTTGACTTTATGGACACTGTGGATGCAATTTCTATTTTTTGTTCTGGAATTGGCCTGGATACAGCTGAAACCCTAAGAATTTGAGGCATAAAGACAGCTGATACTTTCGGATTCCTTCATTTTCTTCAACTCAGAACAAAAAATGGCAAAACAAAATAGTTTTCAGTTAAAATGTAAAATTGCACAGCAGCCATTGCCTTACAACCCAGCATGGGGCAGAAACTGCCACTTCTTGGGCGTTAAGTGATATCTTCTCATCTGACTCTCATTCTCCTTCCTTCCTGACCTCTGTGCTGCTTTTCATGTTGTCAACCATGACATCCATCCCAACCTTCTGGGACTGTTTACTGGAGTCTCAGTGAACTGTCTGCCTTGGGTTTGCTCCCAGCTATCAGAGTCCTCTTTTTCTGCAGCATGCAGCAGAGAGATAGGCTAATGTACTGGATAGGGTGCTAGCCCTGAAAGACCAGGGTTCAAGAAATCTCACCCCTTTTTTGTTTTTGAATTACCCACAAACAGACTTCAATTTATGTGATTGTTATTCAGTCTTTGGAGTGATATTTGAACACTTCCCAGCCCATGTTACTAATAAACTATTTGTTGTGGCTGTTCCTTAAGTGCACTGTTCAGTAGCTGCTATTCACACTGTGTGACCGGTCACTTAACTTGCATAATATTGTTTCAAGTACCTGTTTAGATGACTCAAATCCACTAAGAGCTGTCAGGCTGGCCACATAAAACACTTTTAGTTCAAATACAACCACAGATAAAATGTCATGAGTATTCATCATGCAAATATCTGTCCATAAGCATTTCTGCAAACATTCATTCATATGAACACTGATGGAAGTAACTAAAAGGACTCACAAATATCAAGAAACCTGAATTTGTTTAGATGTTTGTAATGCACAGGACTGAGGGGGGATCAAAGGGCAGTCCCAATCAGTGGTCAGAGTTCACACAAGGAGTCCAATAACCAAGAAAACCAATCCAAGGGGAAAGAACACCAAGGCAGAATCAGGCAAGGCAACCAGGTAGGGTCAGTTGTGTCCAAATAGTAATGAGCATGCAATAGCTTGTTGCACAGACAAGGGCAGAAGGGAAGCAGGAAGTTTATATACAGTTGTAGTGGGGCGGCTGCTCCACTTCCTGAGAGTATGGGCTGCGGCAGGCCAGTGGGCCTGCCACACACATACAACCAATGGGAGAAGGGCTTACTGGGAGCCAATCAGGGCCCAGGTTGGAGACAGCCAATCAGGGCCAGGCTCAGCCCTATAAGAAGGCTGCTCAGGGAAGGGAGCAGGGAGTCTGTTCTAGGCCTTTGAGAGGGGAAGGTCTATCTCCAGAGCTGGGAGACTAGCACCTGGGACAGCGCAGTGCTGGGCAGGCCCGGGGGAGCAGAAGGTAACTCCAGCCCGGTGTCTGCCAGGCTGCAGGCCCTGAGGAGAAGGGCCTAGCCGGTGCAAAGGGCCGAAGGGGAAACGGCCCAGGGATGTGGACAGACTGAGGGAGAGAAGGAGGGCAGGATGGCTGCCACTAGAGGGTCCCTGGGTTGGGACCCAGAGTAGTGGGCGGGCCTGGGTCCCCCCCTTTCCCCCTTGCAGTACACCTAGCCATCGGCCGTAGGGAGCGGCCATCATAGACCCGCCAGATCCCTGACAAGAAGGGATTAGACTCAGAGGGTGTGGTTGGACATGGTGGCTGGAATGTAGAACTGCTGATCACCCAATCCCCGGAAGGGGTGTGGATGGACTGAGGGGCACTGCTGGAGGGCAGTGGTCCTGAAGTGGACGCTGCGAGTTGGTGAGCGACGTGGGCTCAGATGCCAACCGAGGGCAAGACAACAAATGGGACACCACCAGGAGGGGGCGCTCCTTTGGACAGAGCTAATTCCCGGAGTAACCAGTAGGAGGTGCCGCAGTGGTGAGTCCCAACCTTGTTACAACAGTACTAGCCAATCAGGGTCAAGTTGGCCCACCTGAGTTTGTGAATTGCCAGCTGATCTAGTGAGTCTGTGTGGCATGATGGTTAAGGCTGTGCCTTGAAAACCCAGTAGGGGTGGGCGTTCAAGACCATGCTCCTGATGTGTACATTCTTTTCAACACTGACCACTTTTACTATATTTTCCCAGCTCTCTTCATAATCCCTAGTGTACTCAAAATCTTTTTATCACCACTATATTACCATGTGTGACAGAATGCACCCCTGTATCCACACCCTAAACTCTGTTGTAGTAATTTTTGTATGCCTTGTGAGGTATCATCTGAAAGGTCATAATTTGCTGGTCACTATTGTCCTGATAAAATGTGTGGCAACATTGTATGTGAAGTTATGATTTCCCTGTTTGTTTATTAATACATGTTCCAAACCACAGCAGAAGTTGGCAACAGGTCTGTCTCCAACAAAGGAATGCATATTCTGTTTAATTTGCACTTAAGCAGTAAACAGAGTCATCAATGGAAGGGAAACAAAAGAAGCTCCCACAGGTAAGGAAAAGTAGCAGGGAACATGCTTCCCTATAGACTCTTTGGCTCATGAATCTCAGCTGGAAATGTTTTTCAAGAGGGGTTTGACACTCTAAAACAGGGGTCTCAAAGTCAATTTACCTTAGGGCCAGTGCCAGTCCTCAAATCCTCCCAGCAGGCCTATAATGTCACTGAAGATGGTGTTCAGAAAAGAAAATGTTTATATTGTATTTTTTATTTTGAATTTCTTAGAAATAATAAAACTGTCAAACAACTGTATACAATTCTTTACCTGCCAGAGTTTTTGGTGTTTGCCAGACACCTGGCAACGCTTCACTTCTGTCAGTTTGTTGATGTTTGGCCTCAGTGACTGAGCAGTTGAAACCTTCAGGATTGCAGCAAGGTGTGCATCAGATAGTTGTGTTTGGTATTTTGACTTGTTTATATTCATTGTGGAAAAAAGTTTCTCACAAATGTAAGTACTGCCAAACAAGGACATGATTTTTCTGAAGGGTTTGCAAAGATTTGGGAAAGATGGTGGTAGCTGTCTGAACTCTGTGACATCCTCAGTTTCCTCTGAATTTAGTCTTTAAAGATGTGTTGCACTGCATATCAATGAGTTCCATTTGTAAATCACATGGTGCTGTTTCCACATCAATAGAAAATGGATTAGCAAACGTATTGAAGCTTTCTTTGTGCTTTCTGAAATCTGCAAACCACTGATCAAATTCTTGCAAAAGCAGGTCAAGCTTAGTAGTGTATTCAGAACACTGAACTATATTTCAGAGCCGAGCTCTTCCACAAGTGACTTGCATGCTGGGAAATGAGTGAGATTCCTCTGAGAAATCTGATTTTTTCCACAATTTTAGTTTAGTTGTGAATGCGCTCACATTATCATACACTGCTGTCACCAGCTGCCTGGACCTTGCAGCTTCAGGTTTAGGATATTCAGCTCATGTTATGTCAACAAGGAAAGCAAAATTTGTCATCCATTTGTGATCTTCAAATTGTGGTACAAGCATTTTAATTTCTTCCATGAATCTTTTCACCTCTATTTTCAATTCAAAGAATCTCTTTAAAGTAGAACTCCTGCTTAGCCAGCGCACCTCAGTGAAGAAGAGCAAGTCACCGTATTTAGATTCAATTTCTTCCAAGAAAGCATGAAACTCTGTGCTGCAAGACCCTTGAGCGAATGTAATTCACACATTTCACAATATCTGACATGACATTGACAGATTTCAAAGATTTACTGCACAGTGCTTGTTGGTGAATAACACTATTGGTTGCTCACCGTATTGCTCAGCCATCTTTCTTTGTACTAGTGCTCACCAATCAATTTTTTGACCAATCATTGCTGGGGCCCCGTCAGTGGTTAAGCCTGCTAATAAGTGCCATGACAGACCACGTTGTTCCAGTGCTTCTGTGAGGCAGTGAAAAATTTCACTGGCCGTTGTTCTACCGTGCATTGTTCACAAGCTGAGCAATTCTTCAGTTACTGCAAAGTTTTCATCAACGCCTCTCACAAATATGGCAAGCTGCGCACTGTCAACTAAATCAATCGCAATTGATGAGAGTACCAAATATGCGCGGAAAGCTGTGCTTTTCTCGATGAGCTGTCCATCGATATCTTTAGAGAGCTCAAGAATACGCTCTGCTACTGTATTTGGAGATAGGCTGATATTGCTGAAAACATCTCTCTTTTCGGGACATACGATCTCACTGACTTTAATAAAGCATTGTTTAATAAATTCACCATGAGTAAATGGCTTCCCACATTTAGCAATCATTTCACTCATGACATAACTTGCCATAACTGCTGACTCTGACTCTTCTCACTTTCTGAAAAAGCTGCTGCTGCTTCGCTAATTCTTTTTTCAATTGTAAGAACATCTTCTCTCTCTCTTCTCCCTGATATTTATCATTTCGCTGTGCATGTTTCGTTGTATAATGTTGTTTGATATTGTAGTCTTTTAAAACAGCAACTTTGTCCTTGCAGATCAAGCATGAGGCAGTCTGTTTGACTCAATGGCAAAATAATCAACAGTCCACTTATCTTGGAATTGGTGGTGGTCATTGTCAATTTTCCTTTTTTTTTAGGTTGAGACATCTCTCTGTAAGGCTGTTTACAAGCAGTGTGTGTGTGTGTGTGTGTGTGTGTGTGTGTGTGTGTGTGTTGGGTTATTATTATCCCTGCATGTTGGGTTATTATTATCCCTGTGTGACAGCTGGGGAACTGAAGACTTGCCCAAGGTCACACAGAACATCACTGGCAGAGGCGGTGCCAAGAATAGAACCCTTCACCAAGGACCTTCACCAAGACCATCCTACCAAGAGGCAGTTCCTGCTCTACTTTCCCACACTCCATGCTCTGCTGACAGCAGGACCTTGCTGGGCTGGGCCTCCTTGGGCACAAAAGCAGCTGAGGAGGAGGCACAGTCATGTCTGCCCACTGGTCAGATGCAGGGGGTGAGGAGCATGGCTACTACCCTAAAGAGATGGGGCAGTGGGTGGTTCTAAACCTCCCCGTGTGTCTGAGATTATTCTCCCATCAGGTTCAGTGCCTCCTGGTGCTCCTGCTGAGATGGCCCTCTCCTACACAGCCTATCAACATTACATGGGACAGTGGGTAAAAAAAGTAAATAAAGGGCCCCATTTCATTACACAAACCTGCAGTGCCGACAGCTAGAAAGAACCTCTTTCCTTTCTTCTTATCTTCACCTTATCTTATCTGCAGACACCAGGCATGTTGCCTCCATGCAGGCACCATCCCCCGGCGCTCCCATTGGCCATGGAGTCAGCACTCGGGGAGGGGGGGATGGAGGCAGTGTGCCCCCTCGCGCTATTATTGGAGCCTCACAAGTCACGCCAGCTCCCAGCCCATTTCCCACACTTTTCCCTCGCTCCTTTGGCCTCATGCCGCCCCGGCTGACTCTGCCCAGCAACTAATGATGCTGACTCTGCCCGGCAACTAGTGATTGTATCTCTGTCCCTCCTCCCCAGCCAATGGGAGCTGTGGGGGGTGGCACCTGCAGCAGACAGAGCTGGCAGCGTGTCTGCATGGGTCTCTCCTCCACAGCTCCGCCAGCAACAGCAGGGATAGGGAACTGCTTGCAGGGAGCCGAGCTGCCCGAGATGAATGTCCCCCAATCCACAGACCTCAAAAGCTTTATGAATGACACGTTGCCGAGTGCAACCCCTGAGAGGGTCCCAGGAGCAGCAGAATGGAGCAACGCTGGGGAGAGTGGCATGTGAATCTCTCTTGCCCACTCCCCTCCTACCCCCCGCCCCCTCGGCCGGCAGCCACAAGGGCTGGATGAAAGAACTTTTTTAAAAGTTTCCGCGGGTCGCAGTGGGGAGGTTCTCGGGCTGCAGATGGCCCGCAGGCTGGGCCTTTGAGACTCCTGCTTTGAAAAGAAGGGACAAACACCAAGAGACCCTCCCCACCCATTGATTCACTGCACCTGAAGGAATAAAGGAAGTAGATGTTGGACTGGAGGGGGGTCCTCTCCTAAGAAGTTTTGTCAGTAAGACTGCTGAGAGCATGTGGGGAGAAAACGTTTTGCTTTGAATTTACCATTATTTAAATTAGGCATCAGTGGAATCTTATCTTTTATTTTTCTTGTAGCCATTTCTGACTTTCATGCCTTGTTAATTGTACTCACTTAAAATCTCTTTGTAGTTAATAAACTTGTTTTATTTCATCTATTCCAGTGTATTTAAACTGAAATGTTTGGGGAAACTCCATTTGGGGTATCAAGATGTGTACATATTATTTCTATTGATGAAATGACTGACTTTGGTCTGGGAATGTAGCTCAGTGGTAGAGCATATGCTTTGCATGTATGAAGCCCTGGGTTCAATCCCTGGCATCTCCAGGTACTTGGGGGAGGGATAGCTCAGTGGTTTGAGCATTGGCCTCCTTAAACCCAGGGTTGTGAGTTCAATTCTTAAGGGGGCCACTTAGGGATCTGGGGCAAAAATCAGTACGTGATCCTGCTAGTGAAGGCAAGGGGCTGGACTTGATGACCTTTCAAGGTCCCTTCCAGATCTAGGAGATAGGATTTATATAAACTCGTATGGAGCTGGAGAGGGCAGGACAGGACATACATTTCTGGGGGGAAATCTGGGACTGTGTTGGTGTCACCCTGCAATATAACCAAAGCTGGTAAGAGCCAAGGTGTGGCTGTCTGTCTGCAGCACACACACAGAGACATAGCTGGGAGTGACTTGGGTGCTGGAGGTGGTTTGTGAGCAGTCCAGGCTGGGGCTACAGCAGAAAAGCAGGGTAAAGGGCACCCGAGGTCAGGGGTGACAGTTACTTATTAGTCTGGATTGCAGCCTGGTATGTTACATTGTGCAAACACACATCTATTATAGCCACTATCACCTATGGTCTTTTCATCATTTAGTACATTCTATGTCCATTGGACACCTATTTTTCCCTGGTAATTTTTACCTAGATGAATTAACTTGTATCAGTCTCCACTGAATTTCATTTTGTTATATTCTACCGATGCTTCTAACCTAGCTAAGTGCCTGATTCAAAGTCCATTGAAGTAAATGGAGGTCCTTCCATTCAGTGGAGTTTGGATCAGGACCTAGGTCTTTTTTGTTATTTTTCTGTCCTTGCTGTTGTCTGCAACAGTGGTATCATCTACAAATTGAAGGGAGCAAAGAGAAAGAAAAGATGAAAGAGCAATGGGATGGAGTTAAACGGGAAAGAGTGAGACATAGGAAGATGAGACAGTATCATAAAGAGAAAAGATGGTAAAGGGCCACATTTCAGTCATGGCTGTGCTAATATTGAGCACACCAGTACCCATACATTAATTTATGCACAAATTGGAGTTTGCACACACCCGATCTCTGTGCAGGATATATTGGAATGCCCAAAGGGGAGCACCCTCTTCTGGAAACCTTGCATTGTTGAGAAGAGGATAAATTAAGAAAGTATAAGAAGGAGAAAATGGGAGACAGAAAAAGTGTAGGAAACAAAGGAATAGGAAAACAGAAAAGCAAGAAAAGACAAATGTTACAGTTAGTATTTTTTATTTACTTGTATTTTCCTTGCACAATGATACAGGCAGAGCCATCACTAGGGTACAGCGAATCGGGGCAACCACTCCGGGTCCTATGCTTTGGGGGGCCCCACAGGCCAGCATGATTGTCCAGCACAGTCAGTCCCGGAAGTGACAGGTCGGACCCGGAAGTGACGGATTCCATTGTATTAATCCAAAAGATGGCTAAATTTGTGTGTTTGTTTATAAAAGACCTCAGAGTCAGAACAGACGCTGTATATTTCCATAAGAGGGCATGACTAAGAAAACTGATTACATTAAAAAGTAAGGTTTAGCCTGAATATTATGGAAAAAGCTCCTGATGCCTACATAACTTCCATGCCACAACATTCACGAACAAGGCAAGCAGGATTTGGACCAGTGAAATCTATTAGACTGTAGAAAATCTCTGAAGGGAAGTGGGTAGAAGCTCCATCACTGGATATAGTAAAATGCAGCTAATATAAATACCAGGAAGTATTCTATAGGGAACAATCCTGCACTGGCAGCATGATAGACTAGATGACTCACTAAAGCAGGTCTTTTCCATTGCTAATTTATATGAGTCAAGATCTAATAAAAATGATTGATTTCTAATGACTGTCACCCTGAAGATCTCTGTATAGCTCAAAAGCATGCCTTGTACCAACAGAAGTGGTCCAATAAAAGCTATTACCTCACCCACCTTGTCCTTCCCATTTCACACAACTTTCATGGAAATATTTCCATTATACTTGTAAAAACAAAGTGACAATAAATACACCAATGGCATTTTGCTAGTTATCTCTTACAAAATGCCCATCTTACTATAATGCTGAAATGACAGTGTCTTCTCTAACAAACCCTCAGATTTATATACTGCATGCTGTTCTAATTGTAAATATGCTTTTTCTGATACTTTCATGTTTCTGCTGTAGAAATAAAAAATAAGCTAGGGTAACATACCTTCCCTAGCCTCTGAAACCAGAGACAAATGTTCTCACCCTAATCTAATATCAGAATTTAGATCGGATGTAATAATATTACCTAACTGCATGGTGCAAGTCAAAATGGTTTTTCTATTGCATTACTAAAGTAGACCAGGAGTGCTGTTAACTACCAGTGGGTAAATAGGCAGCTCTCCTGAGAATAGGGCTAGTAATTGCACATACCGTAATGTAGAGATTGGAAAGCTACCCCTCTATTCCAAAGCATGAACACTGTGAATTTATTTTTCCCCTTACACCCTATTTACTCAGGATTAAATTTAGTTTAAGATTTTTTCAGTAATCTCTTGAAGATACTAGATGGAAAAACTCATTCTTAAATTGCCAATAAAAGAAAACATAAGAACAATGATATGAACTCTCTGCAAAACTTGAGAAAATAAAAGGATTAACTTTAAAAACAAATGAAAGCTAAGATAAGATAATGTTTGTTAACTTCTTGTGTGCAGTCTCATAAATGATACAGTGCATAGCTATCTTTCTGCATATTATTTTATAAAGAACACTGATAGCACGGATGATCTAGAACTTTTGCAAGTTAGAAGACGTAAACCTTCAAGGCTTTATGAAAACATTACACATATGTCTTAGATCTTGTGTAAACAATTTTTTAAAGAGTGAACGGGAACCTCTGTTCTGTTACAGACATAAAATCAGTGTTCATCAACATGGCTTACTCTATGCATAGCAGCAGGTAATGCTTATTTATAATGTGTGTAAACTTAAGAAAATAGTGAGATTGGAGGAAAGAGGCAATATTGTTAGTAATACTAACACTGATTTAAAGGTCAGGATGGACTAAATAATTAGATATCTTACACTCCAAGCAGAACTGATGTACTGGATAAGATCCATTCCTTCGATACAGTATAATTTGTAAAATGGGCAATACACTAATTGGTTGGGATTTTCTTATTTTTACAGTAGGGGTAAAATATTCATTTTGTTAATCTTCATCATGATTGGCGTAAGCAGGCAAGTTGATTGTGTCTGGCCTGGTACGTTTTCATAATGCATTTGCAAAATTAGCTTAATGTTTAAAAATTCAGTTATTTAAACAATCCAGATTTTGTTCATATAGTTGTAAATGTAATAAAGTTACTTTAAATATTTAAGGCACTATATAAGCATTTTCGTTCTGCATTGTTGGTGCTTCACTTCCCTAGATTCCATAAGCCTCTTCTCCTTCATCTTTTTCCTGTTGCTTTAAACCTCTTTCCCTTTTCTTATACTTTTTACAGTTTTCCCTCCCCTTCCTCCCTTCTTCCTCCCCTTCCCCCTCTCTCACTTTTGTTGCCTATGGCTCCTGTACTCACTCATGGCTATTCACAGTCAGAAGTTTGCCCCTGCACTTCCCCAAGCCCTGATTTTTCTGCTTGCACTATTGTTTAGCACTTTAAATTGTAGTGACTGATCCTGCTTCCATTGAGACCAATAAGGGTTTGATTTGAATGAGAACAGAATTGAGCTCTTAATCAGACACAAGGTTCACCAGCTTCTTCATTACATTTTAAAAATACAAATGGAAACTAAAAGTTACCAACCAAGTTCCTGGGGGATGGAGGCAGAGTGCTGGGAAGATACACCAGGCCAAAAAACAATGGGGAAGGAAGACAGGTCAGCAGCAGAGATGGAGAGCAAAAGCAAGGCCTGGTCTACAGTGGGGGGGAGGGGGGCAATCGATCTAAGATACGCAACTTCAGCGCTGAAGTTGACATATCTTAAATCGACTTAGAATTAGTTACTTCGCGTCCTCGCGGCACGGGATCGACGGCCGCAGCTCCCCCATCGACTTTGCTTCCGCCTCTCGCCGAGTTGGAGTTCAGCAGTCGACGGAGAGTGATCAGGGATCGATTTATCGCGTCTACACTACACGCAATAAATCGATCCCCAATAGCTCGATCGCTACCCGCCGATCCGGCGGGTAGTGTAGACGTACCCCAAGGGACTAAAAAAAAAATAAAATCACAAAACAGGATAAGAAATATTCAGATAGGAAGTAAAAGAATAAAGCCTCCAAGAACAGGAAGGGATACAAAAGTATACATCAGCTATATTCCCCTCATTGAATTAGCACTTCAAAATATATAATTATGTTGTTCTTAATCAATGCATGTAGAAATTTCTTGATTGGTCTTTCAAACCATTTGATATAGTTAAATGCAGGAGGCAAAATCCTTCAGTCTTCACTCAGTTTTGATGGGCTGAGGACCACAGCATTCCACCTGTTTTGTTTTTATCTAGTATTCTGATGTTGCCTGTATAAAATATTCTCTTCTTCAACGTTTAGCCGAACAGTCAGCCGTAGCAATCATTTGCCATTTAGTCCGTTCCTGTACGGGCACAAGGGCTTGGCAGCCCGAGAGTCCAACATTGGAACAGACTGATGAACCCATGTAATAGTGGGTCTGCCTCTGGGCCGCCTCCACCCCTCGGTTGGTGGAATTTTATCCCGGATGTTACAAGCCACCCAGAGAACGGCGTTCGCTGGAATGTCTTGTGGCATTCTCGTGACATGTCCGAAAAGCATAAGGCACCGTCTGCGGACAATGGCCCCAGTAGTCTGTAGACCAGAGCAACCACAAACATCTGCATTACAGATGAAGTCATTCCACTTTATGCCCAGTATAGAACATTGGCATTGTGTGGAAAGCCTCCAGCTTTGCCCAGTCTGAGTGGCATAGTGTCCATGTTTCACAGCCATACAACAGCTGAGGATACAGCTCAAATAGATCCTTAACTGGGTTGTTGTGCTGAGATTATATTGATTCCATATTCATTGTAGACAGGGGCGGCCCATCCATATAGGTGAACTAGGCGGTCGCCTAAGGTGCCAAGTTAAATGGGGCACCAAATTCGAGGGGGAAAAATCAAATTAAAAAAAAGAAAAAATATGAAAAATACAAATAAAATAATGAAGATGTCATTATTTCAATTCCTGTGCGCGTACGGAGGGAATATGAATTATAATTAATTTCTCTACATTTCTGAGAATTTATTAATATGTCAAATCTTTTATTTACTGCAAAAAATAAATAATATTTTAGCGGTATTTTTTTTTTTTTTTCAATTTGCAACGTAGGGTCAAGATGACCCACTCCGCAATTTTGATAAGCAATAACTCAGCCACAATGAAACACATCCGCCAGCAGCAAGAGCTGCAATGCTAGTGACACCTAACTCAAATATACATCAAGGAGGCATAGCCAGAAATTCATGTAGAGCGGAGATATCGCAAGTTGATACATGTCAAACAGTCATTTTAACACGTCACAGGTAGATGGTTAAGAATTGAGCGAATACTGTGGAAAATTGTGTTTCTTGGTGCCAAAGAATAAAGTCTTTCAACATTATAAATCCAAAATGTGAGTATCTTTAAGCATTATTAAACCTTAGTGTTATTATCGGGCTGTATAATTATGAACTTTTCTTTGTTATAACTGGTTCACATAATAAATAAGGTCCATAAAAGTAACAGCATTAACGCTTAATAGACTATAAAAGTGATGACGTCACACTCCAAGCGGGTAACCATGAGGAAGAGGATTACTTTCCAAATAACCAGTGTTGGGTTATAACGTCGGAAAAGGTCATTTTGTTTCCGTGTAAACGCTGTAACTAACTGTTTTAATAGGTAAGTGAGTGTATGTTACCAATCATTGAACCTTTAAGCAGTGAAAAGACGCGTTGGGATGGCTGCAATGTGGTTTAAATCGCCAACCATGTGGTGTGTCAGCCATCCTTAATGCTATAATGCTTGCCGTCAGGAGCACAGTACATAACAATATTCAAATGCCCCATGGCAGAAAGAGGAAAAAGAAAACCCTTAGAAGCTGAGTATAGTAAACGAAAGGCTGAGAAGGAAAAGGACCAAGCAAAACAGCAGGGATCCTTCCTGAAATATCTTGTCTTTAATCCAAATAAAGATGGAAGTAGTTCACAGCATCCAGATGCAGGAATTTTACTTGGAGAGGAGGTTAGCTCACATCCGCATGGATGCAGTTTGGAACATCAAGATGAAGAGATTACTTCGAGATTATATTACTTTGAGATGAGGGCATAGGCGCCGACTTCTCCTTTGCCCAGTGGATGCTCGACCCCCGCCCCTTCCCCGCCCCTGCACTGCCCTCACCCCGCCCCCATTCCACTCCCTTCCCCCAAGTCCTCACCCCTTCTCCACCTCCTCCCCTGAGCGCGCCATGTCCCCGCTCCTCCCCCTCCCTCCTGGAAAGTCCAAAGTGCTGCCAAACAGCCGTTAGGCAGCGGGGCGGCAGGAAGCGCTGGGAGGTAGGCAGAGGAGCTGAGACACGGCACGCTCGGAGGGAGAGGAGGAGGAGGTGGGGTGGGGGGAGCTTGGCTGCCGGTGGGTGCAGAGCACCCGCTAATTTTTCCCCATGGGTGCTCCAGCCCCGGAGCACCCACGGAGTCAGCACCTATGGATGAGGATAGCTCACATCCACAAAAAAAGCAGTTTGGAAACTCAAGATGATGGAAACTTACTTCTAGATGAAGGCAGCTCACAGCATCAGACTGATATGGAAGTGGAGAAAATTTATTCACCTTCAGAGACACATGCAGAAATTGAAGTAAATGAAGTAGAAGGAAGGAAGGATGAGGATGTTACAAACAAGTTACAGTATGGGGACCCACCTTCATGGCCCAGATGCGATAACAGTGTGCGGCAAATTCTCGTGGAACATGGACCCAAACAAGTTCATGAATTTCCCTTCCCTAAAGATGGAAATAAAAGGAAATTCTCTGCTCAGCATTACAAGAGGAAACTCATTAATGGGGAAGAAATTCATCAAAACTGGTTACAATATTCAGTGTTGAAGGACTCTGTGTTTTGCTTTTGCTGCAAGTTGTTTAGAAATCAAGCAATTGGTACATCACTTACTGAAAATGGTTTGAAGGACTGGAAAAACATATCTTCAATTCTTTCTTCACATGAAAGAAGTACAGAACATTTGGAATGTTTTCAAAATTGGAAAGAACTTGAATTACGATTGAAAAAAGGAAAAACTATTGATTAAGAATTTACGTGTGATCAAGAAAAAAGAAGAATATTGGCATCAAATATTAGAGCGTCTGATTGCTTTAGTGAGAGTTCTCAGTGGGCAAAATTTAGCATTCCGCGGCCGCAGTAGAAATGAAAAATTATACACTCCAGGTAATGGAAACTTTTTTAAATCTGTTGAATACCTAGCTTTGTTTGATCCAGTCATGAAGGAACATCTACGTAAAATAACTGATCATGAAACGCAGGTTCATTACTTAGGAAAAAATACGCAGAATGAACTGATTCAAATCCTAGCAAATGCAATTAAAAAAGAAAATTGTAGAAGCTGCCCAGTCTGCAAAATACTTTTCAATAATACTGGACTGTACACCAGATGTGAGTCATGTTGAACAAATGACGATCATTGGTTTTGTGGATATGGAAAAGTCTGCAGATGAAGATAATGTTGAAGTGCTCATAAAGGAACATTTTTTGGGTTTCGTACCACTGAAGGAGATGACTGGAGCATTTATGACTGAAACTATTCTACAAGAGCTTGAAACAATGTCTGTTGAAAACTTACGTGGCCAAGGCTATGATCATAGGAGTAATATGAAGGGTAAAGACAATGGTGTGCAAAGGAGAATGATGGAAATCTATCCTAGGGCCTTTTTCATTCCTTGCAGTGCGCATTCTCTGAATTTGGTTGTTACTGATGCTGCTAGATGCTGTTTGGAGGCAAGCAGTTTCTTTGACCTGGTGCAACGTGTTTATGTATTTTTCTCAGGCTCAACACACCATTGGGAGATTCTGACTCGCCATGTGAATTCTCTAACTGTGAAACCACTTAGTCAGACAAGATGGGAGAGTCACATTAATGCTTTGAAACCTCTTCGCTATGAACTTGGAAACATTTAAGATGCCCTAATTGAAATTTCTGATGATACTACCTTTACTGGATCATCTGGCAATATGGCACATTCAGATGCAGAAGTTCTTGCAAATGGCCTTTCCAAGTTCAAATCTGTGACTTCACTCATTTTGTGGTATAATATCCTTTTTGAGATTAACCTCACTAGTAAGCAGCTTCAGGAAAAGAACTTGAACATACATTCTGCTATTCAAAAACTGCAGCAAACTAAAAATATTCTGGAGGAATTCAGAAGTGATGAAGGGTTCGAAAGAAAACTGGTAGATTCTCTCGAGCTTGCTGAAGAAACAGACTTTCCAACAGAATTTGAACCAGAGCCAGTTCGCATTTGGCAAAAGAAACAGCAGTTTTCGTACTAAGGATGAGACACACTCATTCATAACCCAAAACAAAGGTTCAAAGTCAATTTCTACTTCGCAGTCCTTGATACTGCTATTTCAACAGATGCAGCAGCTAGAGTCAGTATTTGGCTTTCTATATGATATCCACAGCTTGCAAAAGAAAACAGCAAAACAGATAAGAGAACTTTGTATAAAACTAGAGTCGGCATTGACTCATGAAAATTCAAAAGACATTGATGCTACAGATTTGTGTAGTGAGCTTCAGGCTTTTTCAAAACAACTTAAGAAACATTCCACTCCTGAAGAAGTACTGAAGTTTGTTTGTGAAAATAAACTCTCAGACAGTTTTCCAAACATTTTTATAGCTCTACGCATTCTTTTTACTTTGCCAGTTTCCGTAGCTAGTGGGAAACATAGCTTCTCAAAGTTAAAATTGATAAAAACGTATCTGCATTCAACAATGGTGCAAGAGAAACTTGTTGGACTTGCCACAATGTCAATAGAGCATGAAATAGCTGGAAAACTGGATCTAAAAGAACTAGTGACTGAATTTTCAAAACTTAAAGCAAGAAAAGTCATGTTTTAAGAGCACAGAGTGTTTTTTATTCGGAGTGTTTTGTAAATACAGGTTAAAGTTCATTGAAGAGTTTTCTTATTTCTTTCTATATTGGATGTGGTGGTAATGGCAGTTAAAGCAGGATAGCATAATGCAGGGGTCCCCAACGCGGTGCCCATGGGTGCCATGGCGCCCGCCGGGGCATCTAAGTGCGCCCGCGTACTGGCTGGCGGACGAGCATCCGCCGAAATGCCGCTGACAAGCAGCGTCATCCAGAGGCGTCGCCGCCGAAATGCCGCCGATTTTCGGCGGCATTTCGGCGGCGACGCCTCTGGATGACGCTGCTTGTCGGCGGCATTTCGGTGGCGATGCCTATTGACGTTGCTGCTTGTCGGCGGCATTTTGGCGGATGCTCGTCCACCACCATGAAAGTGGTCCTCCGTGGTCCTTCATGTGGTCCTCCGTGGCTCATTATTTGGCGCCCGCCAGACGAAAAAGGTTGGGGACCACTGATGTAATGGATGATTTTGGATTTGTAATAATAAAAATTATAATTAACATTTTTAATGCATTTTTATTTGAAATCAGACTGAAATATCATCTAGATCTCGTGTACAAAACTATTCTGAAAATTTCGTGTCTCTATTTTATCTGATCTCAGAAACAATGGTTGGACAGATGGACGGATGGACAAACTGAATAATTAAGTCTCTGTTTAAAAAAAAAAAGCTTAAAAATATTAAAAGGAAAAAAGGGACAAAATGTTTCCCAGTTTACCAAAAACCTCAGCCTAGATCTGCTCTTGGGGTTTGGGAGTGGGAGGCGCCGATTGCATGGTTCACCTAGGGCGCCAGTTGCTGGCAGCTAGTCTAGGGCCGCCCCTGATTGTAGATAACCTTATGCAGATGCTGCGGTGCCAATCTAATGGAGAACCTCCATGTGAGAGTTGGAGGAACTGGTGAGTATAGAGCCCAGATAGCAAAAGCTGGAAACTGCTTCAACAGTTTCATTATTCAAAGAGATAGGAGTTACAGGTGGACCTCCTGGTCCTAGATTTTGCACCTTTGTCTTTGACCACAAAACATGGAGGCCAATCTTAGCTGATTCCTCCTCCATTTGTGGAGTGTCTCATGAAACCTGTCGGGCTCTGTACTAGAAGAACAACGTCATCAGCATAGTCAAGGTCTGAGAGCAAGAAATCACCAATCTTAATGCCTATGGACCTGACGGAATGCTGCATTATGAAATCCATAGGCCGACAAAAAAGTGCAGAGGCCAAGACACAGCCCAGCCCGATATCAGATACTGAATTAAACAGTGCCGCCATTCCATTCCCCAGATGTACACGGACATTATGCAGCACTCTAATCAAGTCCAGCACAGAGCTAGGGACACCTACGCCCATTAAGGCCTTCCATAGCGTGACACAGTCAGCTGAATCAAATGCAGCCTTAAGATCGACACGCTACATGCAGGGGCTTCCTGAACTCATGGTGTATCTCTGACAACAAGCAGAGGGCCTAAATGGCATCTAATGTGGACCTGTGACTCGTAAAGCCTGACTATTGGGGGCAACGCTTCCAAAGTAGCAGAGGCTCCAAGTGTGCCAGCAGAACATGCGCAAACACCTTCCCTGGAATGGACAGCAAAGTGATCAACCTGAAGCTCTTACAATCACTGCATGGTCCCTTGCCCGTATAAAGTGAGATCACAATACCATCCTTCCAGGAGGCTGGCAAGGTTCCAGTTCTCCACACCAGACAAAAGATGGCCAGAAGTGATTCCGCTATGGGGCAACAGCACATTTTAGCTGCTCTGGAGGGATGCCATCTGCAGGGCTGCGCGTCCATTTTTCAGTTTACAGATGGCACACATCACTTCATCCAATGTTGGTACATCAGTACAAGTGTCTGGGTCCAGAACTGCAGTGGCTGCCAGATCGTCAAGCTCTGAGCAAGCAGCAGCTGAAGGGTGGTCCAGGGCACTGTGATAATGTTCCAACCAGAGTGAGAGGATATTGCTAGTTAATCACAAGATCTTGTGACTGCATGGGCTAATCACAATTAAACCCATGTTACAATGATAGTGTATGGGAGTATTCTCTATAACAGTGGTTCTCAAAGCCGGTCCTCCGTTTGTTCAGTGAAAGCCCCTGGCGGGCCGGGCTGGTTTGTTTACCTACTGTGTCCGCAGGTTCGGCCGATCGCGGCTCCCACTGGCCGCGGTTCACAGCTCCAGGCCAATGGGGGCTGCAGGAAGCGGCGTGGGCCAAGAGATGTGCTGGCCGCCCTCATTGGCCTGGAGCGGAGAACTGCGGCCAGTGGGAGCCGCGATCGGCCGAACCTGCGGATGTGGCAGGTAAACAAACCGGCCCGGCCCGCCAGGGGCTTTCCCTGAACAAGCGGCGGACCGGCTTTGAGAACAACTGCTCTATAACCGTGTCTTGTTTTGGTAGGACTTTTCTTCAGCAAGTTCAACTGATCTCTGAAACACCAATTCCATCCCTTTAGCTCTACAGTACATATGGTTTACCTCCTCTTAGGCTTGGTCTACACTTACCCCCCAATTCGAACTAAGGTACGCAACTTCAGCTACGTGAATAACGTAGCTGAAGTTCGAAGTACCTTAGTTCGAACTTACCTCGGTCCAGACGCGGCAGGCAGGCTCCCCCGTCGACTCCGCGGTACTCCTCTCGCCGAGCAGGAGTACCGCAGTCGACGGCGAGCACTTCCGGGTTCGACTTATCTCGTCCAGACGACGCGATAAGTCGAACCCAGAAGTTCGATTTCCAGCCGCCGAACTAGCGGCTGGGTATAGACGTACCCTTAGTGTATGAAGATGCAGTTTGTGCTCTCTACACTCTTGTCCAATAGACTACGAAGCAATTAGCTTCCAAATCAGCAGCACAGACAATATCAAGTGAATCAGAATAAGTGAAATATGAAGAGGCAGTTCTGCTTGACACCATTCAGTTAATTTGGCCACTACTAATTAAGGTGTGTTACCAAAAAGAGGGCTAATTGCTATCACCAGGTAGGACAGAAGTACTGTATAACCAGAACTCACTGGTAGTAATGATCCAGTGCCTTGGGACCAGTGTTGAACATGGATAAAAGTTACTTGGCCTATTTTCAGTCTGAAAAAGAATGAAGCAATGCATTTTAGCCAAGGAACAGCACCATCGGCCAGCTCACTAAGTTTTACTAGGCAGCCATAAGCACCAAGATGTTATACATCACTAGAAATAACTTTGACCACAGACGGTGATCACATAGTTTACATGAAATTTCCATCCCACTTGGCTATTAGAGGCTTGCACTGGTGCCCTAGGGACAAATATATCTCACAGTTGTGTTGATTTGGGGTTGAACAGGTCAGACAGTTACAGAAGCCAGATCTGCCAGCTTCTGCAAGCTCCAAGATTTACTATAGTTTATACTGCCTACAAGAGAATGAAAGGATCAGTTGTATCCTATTAATTACCAGTGCCAAGGATCTCACCCAGACCTAAGAGGAACATAAGGCATAAATTAAAACCTAGCATTTCCTTGCATAAAGTGGGCAAACTTTGGCACCATTCCTGAGATAGTAATAAGAAACTCTGGAATTATTATACTATATATGGCTTGCAAGAGAATTCAGTTTTAAGTCTCAACAGGCTTCAGGAAGAAATATCATTAAAGACTGATGTATGCAAGGTTTTAGAGAGTGCCAAATTTATTTCAGCAAACCACTATCAGATAGTTTATAAATAGTGTAATATGTCCAGTATCGCCAGCCCAAGGTGTTCAAAAATCATGTCAGGCCTCCCAAAGTAATAAAAAAAATAGGGTTCAGCTTGTCTTTTTTGGTTTCTGTGCCTTTGGGTGCACCCACTTCACATTTTCAAGCTTTTCTCCACAATCATGAGGGCTAGACTCTTGCATACATAATTCTCCAAACACTGACTTCAATGATGCAGTACCAGTTTATACCAGCTGAGTATCTGGTCCTATGTTTACTGTTCATCTTTGTTAATCTTTGTTTTCAGGGTAGGAGCTGCAGGTCTGATTCTCCACAGCCTTGTGTCTACTATAGTCATTTATACTGGGCCAAACTGGGTATGAAACTCTAGCTGATCAAAATTCTCCACTCTGTTGGCCCAAATTCATATCCCTAATATAGATGTGCTGCACCAGTACAATGTGGGTTTTACATCAGTCCAGTCTACTTTGGTAAATTATCAGATTAAGCTGCTCTGGTGTAAATCCCACTTTGTGCCAGTGCAGCATGCCTGCATTATGGGTTTGAACAAATGTGACTACACTGATGTCATTAAACTGGTATGAAATTCCTTAATATAGAGAGGGCCTTATGGCAGTAGCATTTGACATAAATGTCATACAGCATAAATGACCAATATATAACATGCAAGGCAGCAGAGAATCAGGCGAATGTGTATAAAGTTTGAGTAATTGGGTCTCTGGATGAAGAGTACTACTTGCTGCTCATAAGTATCAGTTAGTATTTGATAATTAGACATGCCCTCAAAAAGACTCAAATTCTACCTGATCAGTAATTGATTTAATAGCAATGCACAATTTATTTCGGAATCTACAGAAAAACAAGAAAACTCTCTGATCTCCAATAGTAATTATGGCCTAGTGAAAACAAAAAATCATGGGCATGAAGAACAAAATAGAAATATGTGGGAGAAAAGCCCACATTATGGGCCTCACTTACTGACAGATGTCAAATTAGCTATCTGGATAAACAGCATCTGTTTAAGTAACTCCACACTAATCAGACAAAAAGAGAGAGGGTGCCCAGATAGGGCAGATGCCTACAAAGTAGAACTGGTTGAACTATTTTTTTTAAAAAACAATTTGCAATGTTTGGCCTTGTTTTCTGTTTGCAAATTGTTTGTGAATAAGTTTCTGATTTTTATTAATTTGTTCACCATTCCTAATTATTTGAGGACTGTTTCATGCAAACAAATTTCAGCACATGGATTGTACATGAACCCAGCTCTGGGCATTTTTGAGGAAATACAAACCCTTTTAAAATGACAAGTGCTAAATTTTATAGGAATATTAATATTTACTGGTTACCAGGAGGTATGTATCTTACAACCTGATGAGCCATATCTTCAGATGGTATATATTGGCATAGCTGCAGTGAAGTCAATGGATTTATGCTGCTTTACAACAGCTGAGGATCTGGACTGCATGGTTAAACAATAATCCCATGTATCTAAAGTGCGCATGCCCAGAGGCTTTTACTGCAAAAGTGTAGCCACTAAATAAGTTTAGGTGTCTACAGGTTTAAACGACAGTTTATCGGGGATTCTGTGGATCACTGTGGTTCTTAAAACTGGGACTCAGATCCACAAAAGTATGTAGATGCCTATCTCCTAGTATATAAGGGAATACATGTATCGTGTTGTTCATAAATACTAAAAGGAGACGAAAGTATTAAGTGTGTATTAAGTGTGTAACACGTTTGTTAATTCAGATTGTTACTAATATTTTACACTGCATATCATCTGGAAACACATAGAAAAAAATTGCTAAAACAGTAGTCTGTCAGTGTCTCCTGCTGAAGCTGTTCCATTTTGTATAAATAAATATTCACTGGGCCAGAAAGAGACTGACTCTATAGCCCAGTGGTTAGGGCACTTATGTGGGAGACCCAAGTGAAAGTCTCTGGTCTGAGTCAGCCAGAAGAGGAGTGAACCTGTATCTCCTACATCCCACACGAATGCCCTAATCAACAGACTATTGGTGATCACGGGGGAAAGGCTCTCTTTTCTTTAAAAAAAAAAAAACACCATACACACACACACTCCAAAAGGTCTCAAGTTTGTCCCAACGTGGAATGGAGAATTTTTTAATTCTCAAAAATTTTCACAGGAAAACAACTCTCCCCACCCCAGCTCTACAGAAAAGATTCTATTGCAAACCACAGTACTACAATACCACCATAGAAATGAATGGGAGGTTTGCCACTGAGTTTAAAGGAAGCAGGATCAATCACTTATTGAATAAATCTCTCTTCTTGTAGATATGATCTGTACTGATGGATTTAGAGGCATAGGAGCAAAAGAATCAGAAATAAATATTAGTATCTAGATTCATCCTTGGTATAAATCCTGGAATGGAGAATTTTGATTTGATGGGCTTAAACAGCTATGAATCTGGCCCTAGCTTTTTAAAAATGTTTTAGAACTCAGATTTAGAGCAACCTCCCACATTTTGTGCCAGAGACTGATTTTTCTTAGAGTAGACTAAAACCGCAGTAACTCCACCAAAGACAATAGTTACTCAGGCTTTATACTGGCATAACTGAGAACAGAATTTTGTCCAGGGTCTTTAAATTTGCACTTTTCCCTGCTCCTATTTATCTTCTGTGAAAGAATCTGTACATGCTTCTCAGAAGAATGCCGAAGTCAAAAGCTGACAAGTAACTCTTTCAAAACCTGAAAAACCAGTCCGTGAGTTGAGTTTGGTGTGATGCTAATTATTTAGTACTTATATATTGCCTTTAATTTTAAAACACTCACGAAATGCTAATTTGGTTAATCCTCACAACACTCCTCCAAAGTATTTCTAAATATTTTTATCCTCATTTTACTGATGCAACAGAGACAAAAGTCATGATTCTCCATTGCTTTGAACTTTGTATAGTTCTTTCCATTATGCAAAGTGAAATATTATCACCTATGTAAGTGAATAGAAAATTTTGATTTGGTAGCATTCTACGTTCACTTTGCACAAGTATGGATGGCTTACAAAAGGTGCAAGGCAGTGCATAATCAGTCCTAGAAGAGTTAAGCGATTTGACAAAAGTCAAAAAAGAGATAGTATCAAAGCCAGCTAGGACAGAACCAAGGTGTTCCTATCTGTCTCAATCATGCCATGACTTTTCTTTGGAGGTTCAAGCTTGTAAAATGCTGGCTTCAATGAAAGTTGAGAATTTTCAGCAACCATGTTCTTCAGTAGCTTCAATTTCTAAACTGTGTCATTGGATAACTAATATGCTGTTCATGAAGCGAGACAATCTCATGCTGATAAATCCCAGGATAATGGTAGGAAGGTCCAGATCAGAAAGAAGTGGTACTGCTTTCCTCACCAGATGCAGATGGAAAAACCTGCTCTTTGGCCAGAACTGCTACCTGAGCATCCAGGAGCAGCCCTGCACCTAAAAGAAATCTCAAGACTGCAAACCTATGTCACAGATATCTGACATCTTCCATCTCCCGGAAAGGAATGCTTCAATTTTCCTTTTCTTTGTATTGCCACCAAAAAAAAAAGCCTTAAGTAGGTAATCTGTGAAACTAGAAAAAAATTCAGACAGAAAACTCTGATAAAAATGTGATGTGATAAAAAGTTGTATTTTAAACAGAAAGAAGGTGCTCTACCTTATGTACTTCCCACTGAGAAGTTTTTCTGGAGCACAAATGGAAGAAAAGCAACCTTACATCGCTATCTGTGGTTTGGGAGGTGATAGCTATGGTAAGAAAGTTATTAAACTCAAAATAACCTATAATTTCTGGGCTATGAAGACATTACATTTGGAATGGTAAAAAAATTGAATCCCAATGCTTAACTTAATTCTGGATCTCTACAAAAAATAAAGGCAGAGCAAATGGAGAAAGATTGAATAGAAGTTTGGACACGTAAAATTCACAAGCCAACACCTTCACAATCAAACAGCCACAAAGAGAAAAATCAGCCAGGGTCTGTGAATCATAGGGCGTAAGATATAAGGAGTAATCCTGAATTTCAACCACTGCTTTCGCATGCCAGCCAAACAGGCATTACCTTTTACATCATTCAACATTTAAGAATCATGTAAAACAACTTTCCAGGGTTTCATATATTACACTCTATGAAATATTGAAATAACTCATTCCATTAAAAATATGGAAATTTTAATACAAAATTCTGTATATACTTTTGTAAATTCACTAGCAGATTGCCAGTCTGCATAGTAATCCGAACTTTGATAACTTTGCCATTCCAAAAAACATACAGCCCAAACTGTAACCTGTTCAGAAGCTGATTATCATTTTACCCCAAGCTTAATACATCTCCACTGGGTTTTTTTTCAGGAAATGTATGCTTGCACTGAATTCAGACAAATTAAGTGTTATTTCCTAATATATTTTAATCTTTCTTGGTTATGCCTAGTCATTAATAGCCAGCTTTTCTTATAAAATTATCCTCTCATTTTAGTGTTAGATCATGACTGTTTACTTTTTAGTGAGACATTTTTGAGGGGGGGACAGTTACAGAGATTTAAGGACTATTTGTTAAGATATTACAATGCAGTTTAAGTGTCACTTATGATATATTAATGCTTGTATGTATTTTTTTCTAAAATGTAATACCAGTTCCATATGAAAATTTTATGGAGAAATAATACTAATTATGCAATCAGATTTTCATATCAATTAAATTAGTGCTTCAGAAAATCCCTTTCCTTAAGATATAGAAGCAAATTCTGCACTGACTTATTCCTCAGACAAACCCATTTTCAAAAGGTTGCCCAGGGAGTAATTTACTGTACCACAATACTTTGCATAATACTGTTGGGAAAGTCTGATATGAATTAACCATCTTTAAATCCTCCTCACTATTTGCAGTTGAGTTAAATATTATAAAGAATTGCAGAGGCTGTTTGATTGGATACTGAAAACCTCCTTGATCATTACTATATAACCTCTAATATGCCACTGTGACTAAGATTCTCTAAATTGGCCAACGGATTTTGATGCTGAGGAATCCAAATTCCTTAGGCAGCTTTGAAAATGTCAGCCTAGAATTCTAAACAAAAACCATATAGTTATTATTTAAGCCTATGTTTGCTATCATTTCTCTCCCACAATAGCTTATTCAAACTGACAACCTCAAATTTCTAGTTTAATAAAATTTAAGTCTTCCAACTCAGCAATCCCTCCACACACCCTGTTTTCAGATTTATTTAAGAAAATGTCAAATACAATAACTATAACCTTTTCTTGACTTTTATTTTCTTATTGCCACCTTCTACCAACTGCACCACGCAAGGTTCATCACTAAGAGCCTGTCTTCACTGCAAAGTTAAATCAAGTTTTAACTCAACCGTCGCCCCTAATTTGAGTTCCATCCATGAACAAAATCCCTTAACAAGTGCAGTGGTGCTTTTGACTCAAGTTGGCTGGCCCATCAGGGGGTATAGGCTTAAAAGGAGTTAGCACAACTCATCAGCCGCTAACATGACTGCAAGCTAGCTCAACTCAAGTGCTACTAGTCTGCCCACGCCTTCCATCAATTCCACGTGTACCCAGAAAGGACAGACAAGTTTTACTACAATTCACTAGGAAAGAATTCATAGAGCAGCTTATTGCATTGCAAAGAACCATGGACTATGCCCCCAAAAGCCTTAGTGCACACACAA
The DNA here is from genome assembly GCF_028017835.1 of Emys orbicularis. NCBI lineage: Eukaryota > Metazoa > Chordata > Testudines > Emydidae > Emys > Emys orbicularis. The sequence continues at coordinate 287,000,935 of NC_088683.1, forward strand.
GTGAGTGCAGTGCCAAAGTGTTATATTGCAGAGTGGCTGCTTTCACTCCTCTCAAGTTAACTTGAGTTACTCAAGCTAGGCTAACTGTGCAGTGAAAATATACCCTTAATAACTCAGTGCTGTTTGATTCCATGAAAGATTCAGTCTTGAATTTTCAGCTAAACTCAATTCTATATAGCAGAAAGCAGAGCTGAGGGAAGCAAACAATATAGTTAATTTATATTTTTCCTGTAAAGTTAACTTAAAGCTAGACGAGACACTAGTTCAAGTACAATATGCATAAAAGGAGGATCTCCCATTTTCCTCATCACTAATCCAGTTCACTAATTTGTATTCTCTTAGGGTCTGTACTGGTCTTGTAAAATTTAAGGATCCCTTAAATTACAAAAGTGCCTTACGTTAAATTTGCACTGAAGCATAGGAGTTAATCTAGTCTGCAACAGCAGTTCTCTGATTATTAATTTTAAATCACATTTGCTGATCTCTTTCATTACATAGTTTCTTAGTATTTTACATACCCATTCCATAGTCTCTTTTCTCTTCCACTTAAACTCATTTTACCTTTGGGGGGCGTGTGGGGTGGAGGGGTGTTTCTGCTTAACTTCTGATGCATTTTCTTGCAAGGCATGTTTTCAAAGTTTCTAATATAAGCAACTTTCTCACACATTAAAATGTATTAGCACTGACAGTGTGCTCCGTGCTATTCACACAAATAAAACACATTCCTTTCCCTAACATTTTCACAATCTAGTACAGAAACAAAAAAAATCATCTCTCACATCAGGTGCCATTATGAGTTTGAGATGAAGTAATCTTACAGATGCCATTTTTGATAAACTTTATGGAAGATGTGTAGTTTGAGAAGAGGTGTTTTGGCACAAAAGAGGGAGACTGTTTCAAGCACGCAGGCTGTGTGGAAGAAGCCATATAGAAGAGAACTGAAAAAGAACAGAGGGGCAGATGGGAAGGAAACTTGGAAGGAGCAAAAGGAGAAGGAAGAAATGAGGGCAAAGATAATAAGCAGGATGGGAGCTGCACAAGATCTTGCAAGAGAAGATGAGAAGTTTAAATTTAATGTTAAAGGTGAGGAGGAGCCAGTGAAAGAATTTTAAGAAGGGAGTAATTTTAAGTGGTAAGACGGGAGGATGGTTTTATAGCACCAGCATTTTAGGTGGAGTGAAATTTAATGGAGTGAGGTCAGATGCAGGCAGAAAGTCCATTGAGTTAGAGAACAGTCTTAAGTCATTCTCACCTCAAAATTTCAGGGTCAAAGGTTTATGAGTGAAATCCTCGCTCTACTGAAGTCAATGGCAAAACTCCCATTTACTTTAATGAGGCCAGGATTTCACCTTATAGATTTAGGCCCTTATTCAACAAAACAGTTAAGCACATGCTTAAGTGCTCTGCTGAACTGGGGCCTTATATAAATGTAGTTTGTAAATCAGTAAGTTCATATTTATTTATGGAATCTGTAAACGGTGTCTGCAAAATGATATCGCCAAAGCCTGCAAGGTTAAATTGGACAATAGGCGGTAAGAGCCCTAACTGCAGCTCATTATTCAAAAAAAAATCTGGATCAGATCTATACAAGTTATAGGGCGGAATAAAGCTCTCATGTCCTGGTGATTGTCTGGAAACTTTTCAGAAGTTCCCTTGGTTAGTAACAAAATCTTACTGGTTCCTGAAGGGAAAACTAAGCCAAATTCTTGTGAAATTAGCAGGTCTGTTACAGTAGAGAATTAGGTATTTTCAATTCTGCTGCTGACCCATTTGCCTTTTATTCTCCTGTGACCTAGAGCTGGAGCTTGTACCTACAGAAGTAGTGCTATCTTTTTATATTTGAAAGGAAAACTTTCATATGGAAGTAGAAGTTCAATACACTGAAAGAGACAGCTCATGTGCTAATTTGAAACTGTACCACATGGAGTTTAGTATCCTGCATAATAGTCAATGTAGTCCTATGTTTCACCTACAAATAGAAAGTGCCATAAGGATATACTGTATTCTGAATGATCCATACTGTCTTAGCATAATACTATAGCCCAAAACAAGTTTTGTTCATAAAGTACCCTCCAAAATAATATCAATACTCCTCCAGCAAGAAGAGAGAAAAATCTGTAGGAATCCAAAGTTTCCTAATTCCATATCAATGTTCTACCCTGTTCATGGGCAGAATCTCCACTGCCTGACACTCTCTGGAGTAATTTACAGCTGTGCAAAGTGCGTGTAAAATAGTACCATTTCCCCCATCACAGGTCAATCCCCAAATGGCTGAATTCACAAGCCTTAAAGCCAGCATAAAAACTGCCCTAAGGAGGGCAGGAGTTGAACTACATAAATGCCAAGTACTATTAGTATTAATTATACATCTTGAATTATTTAAAATCTATTATTCCCTGTGTGAGATGTTAAAAGGATTAAGCAATTAGCATTATTTTTGGGGGGCCCAGAAAAAACAATGGTTTTTGCACCAACTGAAGCAGTAGTTAACTAACAAAAGCCCGGATGTTGCAAGTGTTTATGCATGTGCTTAACTTTACTACTGCAAATAACACTGTTGACTTCAGTGGCACTATCCACAGTAATAAAGTTAAGCAGATATGTTTGCAGGGTAGGATCAGACACTTATCAGAGCTGTGCAGATCTCAATCAATTATACTAGCTCATATGCAAAACATATTTTAGCATGACAATGCTTTATATAGATAGAAATTGTTACCAAACTGTACTCTAGTTCAATTCAGTAATAATCTGAAAATTCACAAGGTAAAAGAGCTTCTTGCAAAAAAAGAAAGGGAAAAAAAAGTGGTAAAATAAAGTTAAAGTGCCAAACCTCAAGGTTTAGGCCCCAGCTCTGACTTGCAACTGAATGATGTGACCAAGGATCACAAGACAGCAGCCCAGAAGCTGCACCTACTATCAAATACCTTTGACAGAGTGGGAGAGTTGACAGGAGGAACAACAGGCTGAGACACTTTCTGGCAAGTAGAATGAGAAAAAGTTGGGGTGTGGCTCCAGCTAAAGGAAGCCAATGGGAAGAGCTGGAAGGATAGTAGCTGGCTGGAAAGACTACAGAATACTCAGGTGCGGTTCCCTGTGATGTGGAAACTGGGGAATTAGCCAGAGCAGGCCTTCCCTGAGGACTGACAGCGGAGGAGCTGGAGAGGTAAACAGGGTCATGTAGGAAGTAGCCCCAGGGCTAAGGGGAGTGAATGTAAAACCAGAGTGGACAGCTGCTTCACTTACCCGGGTCTTCAGTCAGGGATGGAGGGAAGTACTGTGCTCTGCTGTGCCCTTATTGTGCTACTTAGAGAGGTGTAGAAATCCTGTCACTGAATGGGAACTGGACTGTTGAGGAAGGGCTGAAGGCAGATCCTTGTGTTGAGGGGGAAAGAGGGCTGTTCACTTGATACTTCTTATTTGTACTCTTGTGCAGATCCACAGGGAGACTCGCATTGTAACAGTAGCTCTAGTTGCAGAAGCCTTTACTTTTGAATCTAAAAAAATATGACCTGGTAGCCGTTTTGTTCGATCCTATCTTTAGATTAATAGATTGTAAGGCCTAAAGGGATGATTGTATTCATATATTCTGACCTCCTGCATAACAAGGTCATACTAATTCCCTGACTTCATTTGTTTGAGCCAGAGCATCTTTTAGAAAAACATCCAATATTGATTTAAAAATTTCTAGTGATGGTTTTGATGGTTAGTTACCTTCTGCTAAAAATTTGCATCAGTCTCACATCACAAACATACACAGTTCAGAAAATAGATTTTTCTGTTTTTGAAGTATGGCATCTTGCCAACCAAAACATGTTTCAGGGCAGAAACCATTGTACCAAACTAGGTTTCTCTCTCCATTGGGTATTTATAAGACATAGCAGAAACAGATCAGCTAGTCCTAGACAAAGGGATTTAGGCATTGCAATACATAACCTTTAACCACCTAGAAAAATCACTGGAACAACTGGAACAATAATGGGATCCACAAAGTCTGAGACAGGTACCTAAGAATGGGGTCCACAAAAGCCATCTTTGAGAGGTGGGGTCCTGCTCCTTTCTCTTTTCAAGGAACAAAAAACTCTGAGACCTTCTTCTGATCAACTAACTGTCACTTGGTTTATTTCACCATGTTCTCTCCACCAATCCAAAAATCACTGGAACAACTGAAACAACAATTGGATCCACAAAGGCTGAGACAGGTACCCAAGAGGATTGCCCAGGGGCTTAGGTGTCTGGATGCCTAGAGTGAGGCAGCAGTTCACGTGCCAAGAGGCAGAAAGTTAGGCACCTAGAGAACTTTTATAGTGGAAATTTAGGTGCCAAGTGAGTTTAGGTGCCTACAAGGTTAGGTGGCAGTCAAATGGGGGTTTGTTGATTGAAGTGGCACCTAAAACTGGGGTTTAGGTATCTAACTCCCTTTGTGGATCTGGGTCTCTGTTCCCTGAAAGACAAAAGGACTCACATAGGGGTATGGCTGGAGGCTTTCTTCAAAGCTCACCTCCAATCAGAAGAAAAATGGCCCTGCAGAGGTTGTATCTCCACATGCTGGAGAGAAACACTGTTGTTACAAGCCACATCAGGGCTGTCCAGAGTGAGGGAGAAAAAGGAGCAGTTTTCCTCAGGCCCTCCATATGAGAGCATCCCCAAACCCATGGGAAACATGTCTACTCTACACAACCCAAATAAAGATATCAAAGGCCACAGAGCTTGGAGGGGGGGCACCTGGGCCATCACCTGACCACATTTTGGCCTGGCAGATCTGAGCAAGTGGTATTGCAACCTGTTGGATGGAGTTCCAGCACTGCTTAGGTTTGGCCCAACTGGCCCCTGTCATGATGCAGAGGTGGCCAGACGAAATTGGAGTGACTACGGCTGCAACCTGGTGCAGAGGGTCGCAGCACCACTATAGCTAAAGCAGCTCTATAGTGCTTCCACGGTCATCCCTCCCCCTCTGGCTCAGAGGGAGGCCACTCCACCTCACTGTGGGGTCAGCCCAGTTGCATAGGGAATTAGCAAGTCAGGAGACTACAGTCTGTGGGGCTCTGGCCCGCTGGGCAGGGCCAAACAATAGGAAGTCTTTCGCCTGGTCTCCTGGCTCAGGTAGACAGCGGACAAATGCCAGCCTCTTGGCCTAAGATGGTAAGGCAGCCACAGATACTCAGGCCCACTATACTCCACTGGGTCCCAGCCCAGGGCTCTGCCACTAGGTCAGCAGGGATCCCACTAAAAAAACACCAACCCAAGCACTGACAGCAAAACCAGACTAAAGACTGGTTTCCCTGGGCTTCTTCCTACCACAATCCAGGGATGGGCTCCGGCATCCAGGGGTCCTCCATCTCCTCAGGGTATTTGGCCACCGGCAATCTCAGCAGCTCCTCTCTAGAGTCAGTCTCCTCTAGGGGCAGGCATCTGACTCCCCTCCAACTAAGCTGGAGGCCCTGCCCCCTTATACTTCCTAACCTGCCTCTCAACTTCTGGTGGGAGGGCTGGGCCAGCCTGGCTCCATCACCCAGGTGCAGAGCATGGTCCCTCCCCTCTAGCTCAGAGGGAGGCCACTCCACTTCACTACAAGCTCCTACATGCAATGTGCCACATGCCAGGCCCTCACTTGCTGGCTGCTGAAACCATGGTGGCTCCTCTCAGCCATGGAGACTGGCTGAGAAATAGGACTTGACCCAAGGCCTAGGGTCACCAGCAGGGAGGGATTAGGTAAGGAGTAGGGTTGGGGATGCAGGGCCTCCCGGAAAGGCACAATAAAGGAATTCCCTCAAGTGCTGAAACTCCTGAGGGCGGGGGTGAGTGTAGGGCAGGGATCGGCAACCTTTGGGATGCGGCCCGCCAGGGTAAGGCCCCTGGTGGGCCGGGGCGGTTTGTTTACCTGCTGCATCCGCAGGTTCGGCCGATCGCGGATCCCACTGGCCGCGGTCACCATTTGAGGCCAATGGGGGCTGTGGGAAGCGGCGCAGGCCAAGGGCTGTGCTGGCCGTCACTTCCCGCAGCCCCCATTGGCCTGGGATGGCGAACTGCTGCCAGTGGGAGCCGCGATCGGCCGAACCTGCGGACGCGGCAGGTAAACAAACCAGCCCAGCCCGCCAGGGGGCTTACCCTAGCGGGCCGCATCCCAAAGGTTGCCGATCCCTGGTGTAGGGGCTAATAGGCTGGCAGGGCAGGCTGGTGGTGGTGGTGGGGCACCTGAGAAAGGAAGACGGGGGGGGGGGGGACGGGACGACAGCACTGAGGATCCATCCCACTTTAAATTGCACTCTGTAGCCCCTTCATATACACAAATTCCAAAGACAATAACATGGGGAAAATGCTTATAATACTATGATAGACTCCATGTAAACCTGGGGGGGAGGGGGCCTTCTGCAGTACTTTCTGTGAAACCTGTATGCAAGATTGTCACAGTCCTTGAATAGTGTGAAATTACAAGAAGATCTGAAACAGCTGAATATATCAACAGCATGTTTTCATTTATTTGGAACCTGACTATAAATAAGGCCAAAAATCATGGACTGAATAGATAACACTTGATTAATGGCTTATTACAACAATCTGTAACCCACTAAGAACCCCTCCCCTTTCAGCTGCTTTCTTCCCCCTTCCTTCCTTCCTTCTCTATGACTGGAGGGGTGTTAACAGGCCACTTTACCCCTTGAAATATGTGTTAACTATTTATACTACACAATCTGTACAAAAAACCTTGTATTTAGCAGTGACATTTTGGGTTAGTTTCCCAGACCTGAAAAAGAGCTCTGTGTAAGCTCAAAAGCTTGTCTCTCTCACCAACAGAAGTTGGTCCAATAAAAGATATTACCTCATTCACCTTGTCACCCAAGAGATTTGATAAAAGAGGATTTTGTTGAAAGCTGAGAGAGACACACTATTTGGAACAGTGAATTCAATCAAGTTGAAAAAGGACAGTAAAATGTTTTCCCGTGGACCTGCGTTGTTCTGAGGATTTTTGTCTCTATTCTGATTGTGGTTTCTGAAGGGGTACTCGCCTTTAGAAAGTTAGCCTTGGTAAAAAAACTGTCCTCAATCTACCATGGGTCAAGACTGCACATTGGCCTTATTGATGCTTCAAGAGTGAAATCTTGTAAGGAGCCTAAATTATGATAGCATCATCAATCCATTTGCTTTAAAAAAAAATGCAAGAAAGATAAACATGATTTGGTTTGTCTTTTGTGATAATAAACCAATAAAAATTTCAAAATTTCCAACAGTATTCTTCTTAATCTCTTTTGTCTGCATGGTAATTTTTTTTTGAATGATAGGGGGCCTTAGTTTCAGATTTTGTCCTGGACCCTCAAAAACTTCTATGTAGCTCTGGGCCACATTATATTGGCTGCTTTGCATCATTCTGGTGAAGCAAAGTAACTGTAAATTCAGCTTAACTGGCTGATTAAACCAGGTGTACAGCTGTTCTATGTACTGATGAATCTGGCCCAAACATTTAATTATAGTGGGTGGTATTTCTGAGCCTGCAACTGGAGGCTAATGTTGACATTTTGTGACAATGAATGAGGAGGTTGCCCTATAGTAATGTAACCCTTCTGCCAGGTGAAGTCGGCAAGAACCAGGGCCAGGTTTAATATCTAGAGGTTCATTTTCAACAATACAATACAGAAACGGCTCAAGCCCCCACCCAGTAACCTGGGGAAATTATACACCACCCCTGGGTGCCTCTAAGAGGCAATAGTTCTCTTCTCGCAAGCACAGAGTCTGAGTTTAGAAAAGAAACTTTTAATAAAAGGAGGGAAGTAACCCGGCATTAATTTGGGAAACCGCCACAAACAGGTTTCATAAACATAAAGCCATGAGACAAACACCCACCCCAGAGTACATTGGGCAGTGTCTTTTGCCTCAGGTTCTTAAGTCCAACAACCAAAAGTTCCATTAACATGCCCCTCTCTTCTCCCTCCACCACACCCCACTCACAGTGTTGTCCTTGGTCAGTGAAGACCCAGAGTTCAAAGATGCATCTGCACGAGTTCACCTCCCACCCTAATGGGGACGGGAAGAAGAGAGAGGCACCTTGCTCACTCTGCAGCTGTTCCACTCCACCGACTGCCCTCCTGCTGCTTCACTCCACCCGCTGCCACCTTCTACTGCTACTTGCTTCTCTACTGTGACCTTGGCAAGTCAGTCTCTTGAGGTTCCAACCAGCTCTCATTAATTTTCAGTTCTTAGTGAGGGAACCTCACTGCTGAAGCAGATTGGGCAGAAGGCTAGCCTATAACTGATGATTTCAGCATTAGTGATCACGTAACAAAATGACTTCTAATGGAAGCTTAATTAGCTCTACTTTTGAACAGTGGGGAGGGGCAAGTTAGACCATGCCTAGAACTCTTAAGCAGATCATCTATCCCCACTCTCTCTTGCTTTTCACTAGGGTCTGGCATCCAAACCCCCTGCTTAGCGAGTTCAGTTCAGTTGAGGGTGACCCCCCTCAATCAGGACAGGCTAAGCACCATACTGCTGCCCTTTACTCATACAATAAGGATAACAACATTTCATTACCCCTGCATTCAATAGTAAAGTGATTTGTAACCCAACACCAGCAAAAGTTGGTAACTTTGACAACAGCTCTGTCTGCTGGATACCTAGGCAGAGTGGGTGTGTTCATGTAAATACAGTCTGGTATTGAAGCCCTCCTCATCACTAGCTGTAAGCGGAGAGCTCTCCTTCAGACCTTGCTTACGTCAGCAAGTGTAAACCAGTTTCCAACCTATTCCGATTGTGGCTTAACAATTGGAAGAAAATTGTTTAGTTTAAAAAAAATAAAGTTGGCTGTGGTCTTCAGGCTGTGTGGAGATTTTTCAGTAAGCTGAAAAGCAGAAACATTGATACATCCTGACGGCGAAGCAAAGATGCTGTGGGTCACTGAAAGAAAATAATAGTAAGGACTTGATTCTGCAATCCTTACATCCATGAACTGCTTTCAATCATTTAAGACCTAATCAAATGTGAGTACCTACTCCCATAGGCGCTGACTCCTGGAGCACCCACAGAGAAAAATTAGCAGTGCTCAGCACCCACCGGCAGCCAAGCTCCCGCCTCTCCCTCCCATCCCCCAGCGCCTCTCCCCTGCCGGCAGCCCTGCTGATCATTCCTCCCCCTCCCTCCCAGCACCTCCTGCCCGCCGCAAACAGCTGTTTTGCGGCATACATGTCGTCTCCAGGAGGGAAGGGGAGGAGCATGGACAGGGTGCGCTCAGGGGTGGGGCAGAAAGAGGCGGGGTGGGGTGCAGGCTTGGGGGAAGGGGGTAGAGTGAAGGTGGGGCAGGGGCAGGAAGAGTGGGGCAAGGGTGGTGCTTGGGGAAAGGGTTGGAGTGGGGGCGGGGCCTGGGGCAGAGGGGAGGGTCAAGCACCCTCTGGGTAGAGGGGAAGTTAGCACCTATTCCTACTCCACATGGCCAATTTACATGTGCTGAGGGCTAAAAAAATTTATCTTACCAAGAAAGTCCTGAGAAATATTTACTTCTTATTTTAAAACTTCAGAAAGTCAATAATTCAGTTTCAGTGTATGAGGCTGAAGTGGATTCTTTATTACCAATTCCTTATTTGTGGTACCCAGCTCCTTATTCAAAGGCGAACATTAAAAAAAAATCAATGTAAAATTCAATATTTGGAAATTTCACCAAAATAAATGACTATGTTTTACGATGTATATTAGTAATTAATTATTTAAATAAGGAACTGGTTTTGACTGTCTATGAGTGACAAAATGCTTCTCAGGTCACCCCAACTGGCATCTTCCTGTGACCGTTAGACTCTTCTGAAGTAGCTGGGATATTCCACTCCCTGACCTGAAGCTTTATTACTGTGCAATATTCTGACACGTTACATACGTCTCCCACTTCCATTTTGCAAATGGCACTTGAATAAGGAACTGGATTTATCTGGCATTGAGTGACAAAATGCTTCAGGGGGCCATCCCAAGTCACAAGTCCCTGTAACTGTTATGCTGAGATGAGTATATGCTACTCCCAGGGCCAAGGCTTTATTTCTGAGTAAAACTCAACCAAATATTCTACTTGTATTCTATTTTGTATCTTCTTTATTGGTAAGCATACAATATTCATGTAAATATCAACCCAAAACAACATTTAACAAATTTGTTGCAAATCCAGCTGTAATGTTTTTACAGAAATTACGTGGACAGCTAGAAATAAAGAAGTCTATAAGGACCCTGATTTTGTTTTTAGACAAATTTGAAACACAAACACATTTTGATAATTGTATTTAATATAGAATATTTATTATGATTAGTGACGTCATTTACTCTTTATACAACAAAAGTAATATGAAGAAATTACACAGGCACAGTTGGCTCCCAAATAACCATGTTTATTAACCAAACACAAACATACTGAGCCTAAGTTAATGCATTCTGCTGCTCTGACTGGTTTCTGATGGCTTCTATAATATAGAGCACACGGAGCACTACTGGAGGACTCACAGACCACTTAAAAGTATACTACTCTATTAGACTCATAGACTCATAGACTTTAAGGTCAGAAGGGACCATTATGATCATCCAGTCTGACCTCCCGCATGATGCAGGCCACAAAAGCTGACCCACCCACTCCTGGAATAATTCTCTCCCTTGACTCAGCTGTTGAAGTCCCCAAATCATGATTTAAAGACTTCAAGTTGCAGAGAATCCTCCAGCCAGCGACCCCTGCCCCATGCTGCGGAGGAAGGCGAAAAACCTCCAGGGCCTCTGCCAATCTACCCTGGAGGAAAATTTCTTCCCGACCCCAAATATGGCGATCAGCAGAACCCCGAGCATGCGGGCAAGATTCTCCAGCCAGACCCTCATTGGCCATTGTTACTAATTACCATCGATGGCACGTTATTGACCTATTGACAAAAATCACGTTATCCCATCAAACCATCCCCTCCATAAACTTATCAAGCTTAATCTTAAAGCCAGAGAGGTCTTTCGCCCCCACTGTTTCCCTCAGAAGGCTGTTCCAGAACTTCACCCCTCTGATGGTTAGAAACCTTCGTCTAATTTCAAGCCTAAACTTCCCGACGGCCAGTTTATATCCATTTGTTCTTGTGTCCACGTTAGTACTGAGCTGAAATAATTCCTCTCCCTCCCTGGTATTTATCCCTCTGATATATTTAAAGAGAGCAATCATATCCCCCCTCAGCCTTCTTTTGGTTAGGGTAAACAAACCGAGCTCCTCGAGTCTCCTTTCATACGACAGGTTTTCCATTCCTCGGATCATCCTAGTGGCCCTTCTCTGTACCCGTTCCAGTTTGAGTTCATCCTTTTTAAACATGGGAGACCAGAACTGCACACAGTACTCCAAATGAGGTCTCACCAGTGCCTTGTATAACGGAAGCAGCACCTCCTTATCCCTACTAGAAATACCTCGCCTAATGCATCCCAAGACCGCATTAGCTTTTTTCACGGCCACGTCACATTGCCGACTCATAGTCATCCTGTGATCAATCAGGACTCCGAGGTCCTTCTCCTCTTCCGTTACTTCCAACCGATGCGTCCCCAGCTTATAACTAAAATTCTTGTTAGTCATCCCTAAATGCATAACCTTACACTTCTCACTATTAAATTTCATCCTATTACTATTACTCCAGTTTACAAGGTCATCCAAATCTCCCTGCAGGATATCCCGATCCTTCTCCGAATTGGCAATACCTCCCAACTTTGTGTCATCCGCAAACTTTATCAGCCCACTCCTACATTCGGTTCCTTTACACTACAATTAGTTGAGACAGCTACTGTCTTTGGAATTGCTGTAAAAAGAAATGTAGCTTCGTGCACTTTCCCTTTAAGGTATTTTGAGACTACTACATCTGTGACTGGAATATCTCCACTTCCTTTCCTATTAATTGCAAAATTCCAACATAGAAATGCCAGCACTTGGTTTGACCAAGTTTTTGGAAGCATGCAAAATGGTTCCCAGTATTGTATGTTATCCCAATTCCACAGTGCCTATAATGATAGCATCTTTGCTTTAATAAACTAATGTTTATGAAAATAACTTTGATGTCCTCTATGGAACTAATCAATATTTGAAACATTACTTTACCTAAGCTTTTGTGGGTGAATGCCCACTTCATCAGACTTGCGACTGATGAAGTGGGCATTCACCCACAAAAGCTTATGCTGCAATACTTCTGTTAGTCTTAAAGGTGCCACAGGACCCTCTGTTGCTTTTTACAGATTCAGACTAACACGGCTACCCCTCTGATACTTGATTACTTTACCTGTTAATGCTACATTGAAGTTACTTGGAAAAAAGCTACAGAGAGGCCAATTTTCTTGGGTCTGATGGGTGTAAAGTCTGCACTGGCAAGGAAAGGTTTAATGAACTACTATGGGCTCAAGCATCCCCACCTTGCCACATCTAGGCCTGTTAGGGAAAGCCAACTCAATTAGCAGCAGTCCTGCGTGGAGAACACAGTTGTGCAGGAGGGCTGGTAAAAGGGTTTTATAGATACATATATTTTAAGGCCAGAAGGGGCCATTAGATCATCTAATCTGACCTTCTTGAACTATAGGCTTTCATCCATTTACCATTGTATTGAGCTCATTAATTTGTATTTGACTATACCATATCTTCAAGAATGGGATCCAGTGTTAATATGAAGACTCCAAGAGACAAAGAATCCACCACTTCCCTTAGTAGTTTTTTACAGTGGTTAGTAACCCTCACTGGTAAAAATGTGTGCTTAACTTCTAATTTGAATCAGTTTCTTGCTGATAGTTCTTATTATGCCTTTAAAGAGCCCTTTAGTACCTGTTATTTTCTCTGTGTGAAGATACTTATACACTAATCAAGTCAGATCTCAACTTTTTTTTGTAAGACAAGCAGATTGAGCTCTTTAAGTCTGTCGTGGTAAGGCATTTTCTCTAGCCCTCAAATCATTTTTGTGGATGTCTTCTTCACCCTCTCCAAATTTCCAATTTGGATGGGGGATGAATACTAGAACTGATGCAATATTCCAGTGTCAGTTTCACCAATGTCATGTACAGAAAAAATGCCATGTATAGAAAAAAATAAAATCACCTTCCAGCTCCTAATGACTACTCCCTTGTTTATATATCCAAGGATCACATGAGCCCTTTTTTGCCACAATATGAACTCTCATATTGTTATAAGCTGGGTGAAATCTTGTTATGGGTCAAGTTAAAACATATTTAAACTGCTGTATGAATGAGTCACCCATTTAAATCAGTTGTAAGAGATAGTTAAGGGGCCACACCTAAAACAAAGCCTAATAGAGGCTATCCAGAAACTACCATAAGGTGGGCAGAGGGTTCGACTGGGTATTGTGACCAGGAAGGGAGGGGAGGGGGGCTCACAGAAACTGAAAACAGACCGAGTGAAAGAAAGAGAGAGAATCTGAAGGAGCTGGTGAAAGCACGTGGCTGACCCTGGAAGAAACCTAAGGAGAGTTATTTTGGTGCAAGGAGCAGGCTGAATAGACTGCTTTTGTTGCTGTGAGCAAAAGAAGCTGTTTCTTGCTATTTGATTCCCTCTGCATCCAGACACGTGAGACTTTATACATTCTTTGTAAATAAATAAACTGCATCAAAGACATAACTGACTATCACTAATTTCCACTCCCAACTGAAACACTCAGAGAGCCCCAAACTTTGATTAGCTGCTTGGGTCGAAAAGAGGCAACAATATTCAGCTATTTTTCCATTATGACCCCTAAATCCTTTTCAGGGTTGCTGCTTTTCAGGAGTCCCCCATTCTGTCAGCATAGTATGCATTCTTTATTCCTAGATGTATAACTTTGTATCTGGCTGAATTAAAACCCATTTGTCTGAATCGGTCCAGCTTACCTTGTGATCCAGATCACCCTGTATGACAGCCCTGTCCTCATTTACCACTCCACCAATCTTTGTGTCATCTGCAATTTTATCAGCAGTGATTTTTATATTTACTTCCAGATCATTGATGGAAATGTCAAATAACATCATGCCTAGTACCAAGCCCTGTAGAACCCCATTAGAAATACCGCTACTTGATTATTGTTCCCTCAGGGACAACTACTTTTTGAGATCTGTCAGTTAGCCAGTTTTTAGTCCATTTAACATATGCATTATTGATTTTGTATGGTGCTAATTTTTGAAAATCAGAATGTTATGTGGTATTAAGTCAAACTCCTTACAAAAGTCTATACATATTACATTTATGCAGTTACCCTTGTCAACCAAGCTTGTCATTTCAAAGAATGAAATCAGACTTGTTTGACATGACCTATTTTTCATAAAATCATGTTGACTGGCACTAATTGTACTCCTATCCTCTTATTCTTTATCAGTTGAATTCTATATGAGATTTTCAGTTACTTTGCTCAGGACTGATGGAAGGGTGATGTCTATAGCAGCAGTTCTCAAACTGTGGGTCAGGACCCCAAAGTGGGTTGCGACCTCGTTTTAATAGGGTCGCCAGGGCTGGTGTTAGACTTGCTGGGGCCCCGGGCTGAAGCCAAAGCCCAAGCCCCACCAACCTTGGGATTCAACTTTGGCCCCCCTGTCCAGGGCGGCAGGACTCAGGATTCAGCTTTGGACCTCCAGCTGGGGCAGCGGGTCTCAGGCTGGCTCAGGCTTCGGTCCCCCATCCTGCGGTTGTGTAGTAATTTTTGTTGTGAGAAGGGGGTCGTGATGCAATGAAGTTTGAGAACCCCTAGTCTATAGTTATGCAGGTCATACCGCTTGCATATTTTGAATACTGGCACTACATAGCACACTACCTGTCTTCTGGAACTTCCCCAGTATTCCAAGATTTATTTTAAAAAATTAACCAGTGGGCAAGAGACCTCTTCAACCAACTCTTCTAGGACTCTTGAGTGCGTTATCCAGGCCTGCTGATTTAAAAACACTTATCCTTAGTAAATGTTAACAGCCTTCTTAGTTACTAATAGGTTGGAAAGTATACTTCATTATCTTCATGTCCACCTTAACAGTCCTCCAGCAGCTGTCCCACAGTGCCCAAAAGTGATCACTCTGGTCTTAAAATCCCCACATATTTTTGAAATGCCTTTTTCTAATTTCTCACCTTGGCGAGCACACCTAGCAGCTCTCCCTTGTTGTGTGCGACTGTCCAACTAATGATGCCTCCTCCATGCACTAGAGGTGCTTGTGACATTACCCAGGGTACAGTCTGGACTGCTGAACAACTTTGTCCCCTCAGTTCTCCAGCCTGGGTTGCCTTTTACACTGCTTTGCTGTGAGAGCAACCACTCTTGGTCCTGCTCACACACAGCCTCTAGCATGCAAAATCACTGCCAGCTGAATTACATTAATGGCCTGGCCAGCCTCTCATGAATTATATTGCAGAGTGACACCAGCAAATTCCCAGTCTCAGCCTTGTCCCCCAGAAATGTATGTCTTGTACTGCCTAGCACCCTCTTGGACTATACAAGCTCATAGAAAGTCCATCATTTCATCAATGGAAAATGATATGCACAAACCCTGTTATCTCAAGTGGAGATTCCCAAACACTTCAATCCAAACACACACTGGTTTAGATAAAACCATACAAGTTTCTTAACTACAGAAAGATAGATTTTAAGCGATGACAAGTAACGAGGCATAAAAGTCAGAATAGGTTACAAGAGAAATAAAAAGATAAAATGCAAACAGATGCCTAACTTAACAAGCTAGGTGAATTTAAAAGCAAAATGTTTTTTCTCATTATAAGCTTACAGCAGTCTGGTGGGATTGCTTCAGCCAGGACCTCCCTTCCCCCTGGCAGTTCAATGATGCTTCCTTTGTCTTTCAAACATTGTAGCTGCCATGAATGGAAATGAGGGGAGAGAAGTGATTTGGGGGTCTCTGTTTCTCATTCTTATACCCTCCTCCCCTTTTTGAGGATTATCTCCAGCTGGGGTTCAGGTGACAGCCAGACTGTTTACACGGACACCCATAGCTGTTCCA
Source organism: Emys orbicularis (assembly GCF_028017835.1). Classification (NCBI taxonomy): domain Eukaryota; kingdom Metazoa; phylum Chordata; order Testudines; family Emydidae; genus Emys; species Emys orbicularis. The sequence continues at coordinate 287,016,871 of NC_088683.1, forward strand.
TTGCCAATATGTAAAGTTTTCTCTCACACCCTTCTTCCTGTCAAAGAACGGCCGCTTAACTAGGTGATAGTCCCTGATAGTACATATAATTACACTGACACCTGGCTGGGCCATCAGTTTTTCTTTTGTCTCTGAAGAACTAGTTTGTGCCTCCTTTTCTAACTCTGGAACATGTTACAGCAATGTTATACAGTAGAATCTTATAACTTTACATACAATCAGGACTCTTTGCATCCGACGAAGTGGGTATTCACCCACGAAAGCTCATGCTCCAATACGTCTGTTAGTCTATAAGGTGCCACAGGACTCTTTCCTGCTTTTACAGATCCAGACTAACACAGCTACACCTCTGATACTTTACATACAATGTTGCCACACATTTAACCAAGACAATAATGTTCAGAAGATTTAGTTTTCAAATGATACCTCAAAAGGCATACTTAGTACAGAAATTATCATGGTCTTTTAAACAGGGTGAAGATAGGGGTACAGTCTGTCACAGTGCTTCTGCTTGGAGTGGAGAGGAGGTATTAGATCTCCTGGGCCTGTGGAGAGAAAAGACTGTGTAGGCAAAGCTACAGATGAGCCATAGAAACATGGACCTTTACAAAAAATTGCACAGGGAATGCAGGCAAAGGGATATGAGAGGGATCAGCAGCCATGCTGCATGAAAGTGAAGGTCAGGGAGGCTAACAATCGATCTGGTGCATCACTACCTCTTCTGCTTTTCAGTCCCCTGGAGCATTAGGTGCTGGGGGAGGGATATAGAGCAGTTTGTTTATGAATAAAGAGATGTATTTGTATCCTCCTGAGAGGTCTCAATGAAACTTCCATAGAGGTTGTCAGGGTTCCCGCCCCACTCTGAACTCTGGGGTACAGATGTGGGGACCCGCATGAAAGACCCCCTAAACATATATTCCACCAGCTTAGGTTAAAAACTTCCCCAAGGCACAAATTCCTTTCCTTGTTCTTGGACGGTATTGCTGCCACCACCAAGTGATTTAAACAAATATTCAGGGAGGGGCCACTTGGAGCCCTATCCCCCCCCCAAATATCCCCCAAACCCCTTCACTCCCTTTGCTGGGGAGGCTTGAGACTAATATACCAACCAAATAGGGTAACAAGGTGAGCACAGACCAGACCCTTGGGTTTTTAGGACACTAAAAACCAATCAGGTTCTTAAAAGAACTTTATTATAAAAAAAAAAAGTAAAAGAAGCACCTCTGTAAAATCAGGATGGAAGGTAATTTTACAGGGTAATAAAAAGACTTAAAACACAAAGGATTCCCCTCTAGGCTTAACTTTAAAGTTACAAAACAGGAATAAACCTCCCTCTTAGCATAGGAAAAATTCACAAGCTAAAACAAAAGATAACACCGGTCTACAATTTTTGAGAAGTCGTCTGCTTCAGAGATAAAATGTGCTATTTATTATGTATTTTGATGTGCTGAATTCAAATATGACAATTAAAACAATTGATTGGCTACTGTTTCTAAGATATTTAAGTTTTTACATTTTATGTCTATGTATATTGTGTAGATAGTAGAGTTTTAATCATAAATTGTAAACCTAGGTCTTTTCATGTGTTTATGGTTGCTTTACATGATAATATTTCACCTGTCCTGTTTATGTAACACTTTAAAAATCAGCAAAAGCGTTATATAAATAAAATTTATTATGAAACAAAAGGCCAAAAACTATTATGTACATAGTTTAGTCCTATTCAGTGTCTACTCGGCGCTTCTTGGCTTGTCTCTTGTATTCATTAAATGGAGCATCTCTTGTCACTGTCCAGCAATAGTCTGCAAGCATTGATGAGCTCCATTTGCCCTGATAGCGTTTCTCCATTGTTGCAATGTCCTGGTGAAATCGCTCGCCGTGCTCGTCGCTCACTGCTCCGCAGTTCGGTGGGAAAAAATCTAGATGAGAGTGCAAAACATGTGTCTTTAGTGACATGTTGCAACCAAGGCTTTTGTATGCCTTGAGGAGGTTTTCCACCAACAACCTGTAGTTGTCTGCCTTGTTGTTTCCGAGAAAATTTATTGCCACTAACTGGAAGGCTTTCCATGCCGTCTTTTCCTTGCCACGCAGTGCATGGTCAAATGCATCATCTCGAAGAAGTTCACGAATCTGAGGACCAACAAAGACACCTTCCTTTATCTTAGCTTCACTTAACCTTGGAAATTTTCCACGGAGGTACTTGAAAGCTGCTTGTGTTTTGTCAATGGCCTTGACAAAGTTCTTCATCAGACCCAGCTTGATGTGTAAGGGTGGTAACAAAATCTTCCTTGATTCAACAAGTGGTGGATGCTGAACACTTTTCCTCCCAGGCTCCAATGACTGTCGGAGTGGCCAATCTTTCTTGATGGAGTGGGAATCTCTTGCACGACTATCCCATTCGCAGAGAAAACAGCAGTACTTTGTGTATCCAGTCTGCAGACCAAGCAAGAGAGCAACAACCTTCAAATCGCCACAAAGCTGCCACTGATGTTGGTCATAGTTTATGCACCTCAAAAGTTGTTTCATGTTGTCATAGGTTTCCTTCATATGGACTGCATGACCAACTGGAATTGATGGCAAAACATTGCCATTATGCAGTAAAACAGCTTTAAGACTTGTCTTCGATGAATCAATGAACAGTCTCCACTCATCTGGATCGTGAACGATGTTGAGGCCTGCCATCACACCATCGATGTTGTTGCAGGCTACAAGATCACCTTCCATGAAGAAGAATGGGACAAGATCCTTTTGACGGTCACGGAACATGGAAACCCTAACATCACCTGCCAGGAGATTCCACTGCTGTAGTCTGGAGCCCAACAGCTCTGCCTTACTCTTGGGTAGTTCCAAATCCCTGACAAGGTCATTCAGTTCACCTTGTGTTATGAGGTGTGGTTCAGAGGAGGAGGATGGGAGAAAATGTGGGTCCTGTGACATTGATGGTTCAGGACCAGCAGTTTCATCCTCTTCCTCTTCCTCGTCTGACTCAAGTGAGAATGATTCTGGTGCATCAGGAACCGGCAGTCCTTCTCCGTGGGGTACTGGGCATATAGCTGATGGAATGTTTGGATAATGCACAGTCCACTTTTTCTTCTTTGACACACCTTTCCCAACTGGAGGCACCATGCAGAAGTAACAATTGCTGGTATGATCTGTTGGCTCTCTCCAAATCATTGGCACTGCAAAAGGCATAGATTTCCTTTTCCTGTTCAACCACTGGCGAAGATTTGTTGCACAAGTGTTGCAGCATATGTGTGGGGCCCACCTCTTGTCCTGATCTCCAATTTTGCAGCCAAAATAAAGGTGATAGGCTTTCTTAACCATAGTGGTTATACTGCGCTTTTGTGATGCAAAAGTCACTTCACCACAAACATAGCAGAAGTTATCTGCACTGTTCACACAAGTACGAGGCATCTCTGCTCACTTTGGCTAAACAGAAATGTGTCCCTTTGCAAAATCAAACACTGACAAATAAGAGAGCACGACACTGTATGATTTCTAGAGCTGATATAGGGCAATTTGTTCAGCAGAGTGATGGAAGCTTCGTTATGATTGCATCATCCATGACTTCTAGGAATAACATGATGCAATTCATATCATGTATGACGCAATACCAGCTTCAGATTGCATCATTCATTGTTTTGTCTAAAAAGCAAGTACTGTCCAAACCCAGTCATAGATTTATTCATAGATCCAGTCAAAGATGTATTTTAGTCATTTCTGGTTTAAATTGAGATCCCTTCCCTTTATAACTCACTTATCCTCCGCCATTCCCAAGTCAAGGGTCATATATACTGACCCAATAGCATATCTTGAAAACTAGAGCCAATCAACAATTTTAAGCATCATTTTCGTTCTCAGTGACCCAGAATTAGTAAAGTTTGACTACATTTATTTCAGAAGCATTTTGGCTGTAGAGCAGTGTAATCTAATGCATTTCCTTGCTATTATTTACAATTTCTGGAATTTTAGATGTATCATTTTAGTAGGAGCTGGATTACCTGCTTGGTCTCTCTCTTTGTCTCAAGAGGGAACACACAAAAGAGCACAAACAAAACCTCCTCCCCACCCCAGATTTGAAAGTATCTTCTTTCCCCATTGGTCCTTCTGGTCAGGTGCCAACTAGGTTAATGGAACTGATTAACTTGTTACAGGTAAGTGATTCTGTACCTCTGGCCAGGAGGGATTTAATGTTACTGCATACATAAAGGTTGTTACCCTTTCCTTTATATTTATGACGAGGTACTCTGCAATCCTCTCCCAAAAGAACCTAGGAATGGCAGCCTTATTTCTTCCTTCATGCTAGGACACTTTTCCGCACCATTGCAGTCAACAGGATAGCAGCATACAGGCCTGGGCAGCTTTGGGATGCCAGGAACAGCTGTGCTCACTGTGCCTTTGTTACCCTCAGGAGTGAGACATCAGCTAAAACCACCACCATCTGTGGGAAATGGTGCCATTACTCACTACCATTGCCCTAGGCTCGTACCCTTGGAAATAGGGTCTGAAAGTCTGTTTCATGTGACTGAAAAATTCCCTTCTCACTTTCCCCCTGTCTCCCCTCACCCCTGGTGGCTATATTCACCATGGCTGTGGCTGGACAGAGGTGTTGTGAAGAGGTGCTCCAAAGCTGAAGTGTCGATAAGCACATCTATTTAAAAACTTATGTGAATAAAGGAAGGAAAATTAGAAACTTATCTTTCCCTTTCCATTGTGACTGTAAATTCAATGATACATCTGTCTATCTGTAGCTGTTGCCATTGCAGCTTTGAGGAGTACCCCCTCCACTCCTACAGAATGCCTGACTGTGACAATAAAGAAAAGAGGACAAGTGAGGACATATTCAGTGAGATCCTGCAAGCCAGTGCTGCATCGGACCGTGAACAGAGGGCCTAGAGGGTTAATTTTGCAGATAGCATGGAGAAAGAAAGAATGGACAGGAGAGAAGCCCAGAAAAAGGAGAGGGAGATGGACCAGAATATAATGGGACTTCTCAGACAGCAAACACAAATGCTGCAGACTCTTGTTGATTTACAGTTCCAACAATCAAGGGCTTGCCACTTAATTGCCCTTTGCATTTTTTGCACAATTTTGGTACACAAGATATTTCTATTTTTGAAAATAAATGTATTTATTACTTTACAGTATATGCTGCAGAATGTTGACTGCTACTCAAAGCACCCACTGTTTGTAATTGCATAGGACCACAGAACTAATATGTTAAGTGAAACAGTGTAATAATTTATAAACACACTGCATAATTCATAGATTTAGGAAAAGAGAGAGTGTCATAAATGTACACCGAGCACTACACCACTACACCACTCCAAACAGCCCCCAAAACTTAAGGGCCAGCCAGACCACAGTCCACCATACCACATTAGCATGGCCAGCCACTAAGTGCTCTTTCAAGGCCCTCCTCAGCCACATAACTCCATCTTGAGATCTTCTAATAGTCCATGTGTCATCAGACAGCTGGTCCACCTCCACCCTGGTGCCAACTTTTCCCCCTTTGCCTCAGAGATATTATGAAGTACACAAAAGGCAGCTATAACCACTGAGATCTCACTCACTTATTTTCTCACTGAGATCCAATCTTGTGCGTACACACCATCAGCGTCCTTTCAGTCTACCAAAAGAATATTCAGCTGTCATTCTGCATCCGCTAAGATGATAGTTGAATCATTCCATGGTGCTGTCACAATGACCAGTGTATGGCTTCATGAGCCGGGGAAAAAGGAGCAGGTTGGGTCCCCCAGGCTCACTATTGGCATTTCAATATCACCAATGGTAATTCACCGGTCAGGAAAAAATATCCCTATTTACAGCTTTCTGGATATTGTGAACCTTGTTTTATTCTGTAATTGTGAAGTGTGCTTGTATTTTAAGACTTGAAGACTGTAAGTAATGACTAATAAAGAACATATTTAATGAGACGTCAGAGATATCTATCAAATCCCTATCTACACAACAATATAAAAGAAATACTGTTACTTCTTTTGCCATGCTTAACACATATTGTTTGATGACTTCCTAAGACTGTGGAAAACATACTTTTTCTCTCTCTCTAACACTGTTGTATCGATTTGTGGTGTGCAATTTTTCTCACTGCTGTTTCTGTCATCATGTGAGGCTGATTCTTCTTTATCATTTCTCTCCTTTTCATGGAAACCAGATTTTTCTTTGTCATTACTCTCCTTTTCATGTGAGCCACATTCTTCTTTATCATCACTCTCCTTTATGCCACCAGGAAAACTGGAAGATTCTCCATCACTTTCCTCACATTTCCATTCCTTATCTTCAGGTAAATCTGCTAATTTCTTAGTAATAGGATTTCCATCATTTACACTTCGCTCCTCAATTTCTTCTGCACTAAACTCTGCCTATATTGATTCCCCAATTTTGAATGGGCTGGGCAAAATCAAGGACAGGGCCGGCTCCAGGCACCAGCTTGCCAAGCAGGTGCTTGGGGCGGCCACTCTGGAGAGGGGCGGCACGTCCAGCTATTCGGCGGCAATTCGGCGGACGGTCCCTCACTCCAACTTAGAGCAAAGGACCTTCCGCCGCATTGCCACCACAGATCGCGATCGCGGCTTTTTTTTTTTTTTTTTGCCGCTTGGGGCGGCAAAAACCCTGGAGCCGGCCCTGATCAAGGATATAACATTTCCAGTAAATGAACAGAAGCGACACTTCTCAAAGTCACATTGCAAAAGAGTGTTCGAGAATGGTGAGAAACTGAATTGGCATCGGCTAGTTTACTTGAAATCAACTGACAAAGTGTTCTGGCTTTGTTGCAAAATATTTGACAAGAATGCCAAATTGTTGCTTGCATTTTTTGAGTACAATTACTGGCAATAACTTTGTTGATGCCCTGAAACAACATGAAAAGTCAACCAGCTATTTTACGGCCTATTCCAAATGGATGGAGGTCAAGTTGAGGCTCAAGCTGAATAAATGTATATATGCAGAAAACCAGCACATTATTAATGTAGAAACCCAGCATTGGAGGAATGTGCTCAAGCATCTGATCTCAATTACCCTCTTCCTTGCAAAGAATAATTTGGCTCGTTGGATAAGTTGTTCACAGGAACCATAATTTCCTGGCTTTGGTAGAGCTCCTTGGGAAATACAACAATGTCATGTGTGAGCACCTACTTGAGTAGCTCGTAAAGAAGCTACGGACCATTACTGCAACAAAATAATTCAAAAAGAATTGATTGACCTTATGACAAGGAAAGTGCTTGATAACATATTGATGTGGCTCTGCAGAGCAAAGTACTACTCTGTAATAGTGAACTGCACTCCTGACATTAGTTACAGTGAAAAGATGTCATTTATGTAAGATTTGTTGACAATGACGATCGCTATATCCAAGTAAAGGAACACTTTACCTGTTTCCGGTCTGTGGGTGACTCCACTGTTGAACATTTTGAATGAGAATAAAATAAAACTTCAGGACTGTCCCGGCCAAGGCTACGACAATGGCACAATCATGAAGGGAAGACACAGTGGAATCCAGGCAAGGATCCTTGCACTGAATCCAAGAGCTTTCTTCTTACCTTGTGGCTGCCATTCCCTCAACCTGGTTGTGTCAGATGCAGCATCATCTTCTTTAGATTCAATATCTCTCTTCAAAGTACTTCAAATGATATACGTTCTAATTTCAGTATCAACTATAAGGTGGAAGAGCCTCATGGACAGTGTTACAAATCTGACTGTGAAGACACTAAGTGACACTTGCTGGGAGAGCCACATTGACAGCATAAGGCCAGGGAGGTACCATGTGACTGACATTTATGACTTCCTGATAGGCCAGAATGCGACACAAGGTGCAAAGCCTGGCAAACCAGATCACTGACTTCAAATTTCTGGTCTCAATTGTGGTTTGGCATGATATCCTGTTGCAAGTAAATGTTATAAGCAAACATTACAAACTCAGTCGATGGAAATTACAACTACTATTTCTTTGATGAGAAGCTGCCTTGATTTTGTTGTGGCTTACAGAGACAATGGATTTGAAGATGCCATCACTGCTGCCAAAGAAATGGTGGAAAACTTAGGAGTTGAGCCTGTCTTCAAGAAAACTTGTATTCATCAGAAGAAGAGACAGTTTGGTTATGAGGGCAGAGATGAGGTGATGGGAAGCTCAGCAGAAAAATTCAAGAAGGAGGGTTTTTTTGCTCGCTCATTGACACTGCTCGAGTGTCCATTGAAGAAAGGTTTGGAAAATGAAGCACCGCAAAAAGACTTCGGAGGGGGGTATTGTATGACTTTAGTAAGCTGCCGGCAGACAGGAAAATACTCTTGAACAATTGTACGGACCTTCACTGGACACTGACCCATGAGGAATATTTGGATGTCAATGATAAAGACCTCTATGTCAAATTGGACAACAACCATCACATTTTGCAACACGGGAAGCACTCTCCACTCCAAGTTCTCCAGTTTATTCACAATGCAGAGCTGAAGGACACTTTTCCTAATGTGTGGATAGCTTTGAGGATTCTGCTTGTGCTGCCAGTCACAGTTGCGAGGGGTGAGCGCAGCTTTTCGAAGCTTAGGCTCATTAAAACATATCTTCTATTGACAAAGGCTGACAAGAGACTGACATCGCTTGCTATTTTATCACCTGAAAATGCCATTGGCCAGTCTTTGGCTCTCTCTGATGCTGTGCTTCAGTTTGCAAGGGAAAAAAGCAAGAAAAGGGACCTTTTGAATTAAAGGACTAGGGTTAACATTCTAAGGGTATGTCTACACTACGAGAGTAGTTCGATTTTACTTAAATCAAATTAGTGGAACCGATATTACAAAGTCGAACGTGTGTATCCACACTAAGAACAATAATTCGACTTTGTGAGTCCACACTAACGGGGCAAGCGTCGACATTGGAAGCGGTGCACTGTGGGCAGCTATCCCACAGTTCCCGCAGTCCCCGCTGCCCATTGGAATTCTGGGTAGAGCCCCCAATGCCTGCTGGGGAAAAAAATGTGTCGAGGGTGGTTTTGGGTAACTGTCGTCATTCAACCGTCACTCCCGCCCTCCCTCCCTGAAAGCGCCGGCGGGCAATCAGTTCGCGCACTTTTCTGGTGAGTGACAGCGCGGACGCCACAGCACTGCGAGCATGGAGCCCGCTGCGACCATCGCTGCAGTTATGGCCGTTGTCAACACCTCGCACCTTATCATCCACCTTTTTCAGAGGCAGATGCTGAGAAATCGGGCGAGGAGGCTTCGGCAGCGCAGTGAGGACATTAAGTCTGAGAGTGGCACAGACCTCTCGCAAAGCACGGGACCCCACGCCGTGGATATCATGGTGGCAATGGGTCATGTTGATGCTGTGGAACGGCGATTCTGGGCCCGGGAAACAAGCATGGACTGGTGGGACCGCATAGTGCTGCAGGTCTGGGATGAATCCCAGTGGCTGCGAAACTTTCGCATGCGTAAGGGAACTTTCCTTGAACTTTGTGAGTTGCTGTCCCCTGCCCTGAAGCGCAAGGACACCCGGATGCGAGCAGCCCTGACTGTCCAGAAGCGAGTAGCCATAGCCCTCTGGAAGCTTGCAACGCCAGACAGCTACCGGTCAGTCGCGAACCACTTTGGCGTGGGCAAATCTACCGTGGGGGTTGCTGTGATGCAAGTAGCCAACGCAGTCGTTGAGCTACTGCTCTCAAAGGTAGTGACCCTGGGAAACGCGCAGGCCATCATAGATGGCTTCGCCGCGATGGGATTCCCAAACTGCGGTGGGGCTATAGATGGAACTCACATCCCTATCCTGGGACCGGACCACCAGGCCAGCCAGTACATTAACCGAAAGGGCTACTTTTCAATGGTGCTGCAAGCACTGGTGGACCATAGGGGACGTTTTACCAACATCAACGTCGGATGGCCGGGCAAGGTTCATGACGCTCGTGTTTTCAGGAACTCTGGTCTGTTTAGACGGCTGCAGGAAGGTATTTACTTCCCGGACCACAAAATAACTCTTGGGGATGTGGAGATGCCTATAGTGATCCTCGGGGACCCAGCCTACCCGCTAATGCCCTGGCTCATGAAGCCCTATACAGGCGCCCTGGACAGTGAAAAAGAACTCTTCAACTACTGGCTGAGCAAGTGCAGAATGGTGGTGGAGTGTGCTTTTGGACGTCTCAAGGGGAGATGGAGAAGCTTACTGACTCGCTGTGATCTCAGCGAAACCAATATCCCCATTGTTATTGCAGCTTGCTGTGTGCTCCACAATCTCTGTGAGAGCAAGGGGGAGACGTTTACAGCGGGTTGGGAGGTTGAGGCACATCACCTGGCTGCTGATTACGCCCAGCCAGACAGCCGGGCGATTAGAAGAGCCCAGCGGGACGCGCTGTGCATCCGGGAGGCTTTGAAAGCTAGGTTCCACAGTGAGCAGGGTAACCTGTGACTATTAAGTTTGTTTAAAGAGAAGCTGAACCTGCCCCTGTTTCTTTACCCAGTTAATGTTGACTATCCTCTCCAGTTACATACCCCCTTCACCCCATTTCCCCCCTTCCAACACACCTTTAAAAATAAAATAAATGGAACTTTGTTCATTAACACCGTTTTCTTTATTAAGGGTTTCGTGGTAAAGGGTTGAAACTGGGACGCTGACTGTGGTGGGGAGCGGGTGTAGTGATGGAAAGGACGCTTCTAAACTCGAGGAATGACAGGCTTCTGCTCCTAGAGCGGTCCGCAGTAGTGGACTGGTTGTTTCAACGGAGCCTGCCACCCCTCCTTTTCAGGACTCTGTGTGTGGGGGCTATGTGACTTTGTGGCGGGGGAGGACGGTTACAGATCCCCTGCTGCGTGGCTCTGTCATCCAGGCTAAGGACCGCTGCATAAGATCTGTAACCGCCCTCCCCCACCACAAACTCACATAGCCCCCCCACACAGAACATGACAACCACCTCCCAGACTGACCAGGGTGCCTAGTGACTGCAATGTGTGTGTGACCTGCTGCTGAACCTACACCTGTGTCTGTACCCTGGTAAAGGTGACTGTCCTCTCCAATTCCCAACCTCCTTTCCCCCCTTCAGACACACTCTCCTCTAAAAGAACCTGACGGAAACAGTAATTAAAAGAAACGTATTTTTTATTAACAACTGCACAGGTAGGGGATGACACTGGGACGGGGGCCTGGGTGAGGTGCTTTTGGAGTGAAGGAAAGGACTTATCAAAACTTTGGGAATGAGAGCCGTCTGGTACTTGAGCAGTCTGCAGGGGTGGAGTGACTGTTTTCACGGCCCCTGCCGCCCCGCCTTCTTGGGACTTTGGGGGGGGGGATGGGACTTTGTGGCGGGGGAGGGCGGTTAGAGATAGACTGCAGCGGGGCTCTGTCCTCCTGCCTCCGGTCCTGCAGAACATCTACAAGGCGCCGGAGCATGTCCGTTTGCTCCCTCATTAGTCCAAGCAGCGTTTGAGTCACCTGCTGGTCTTCCTGCCGCCACTTGTCCTCCCGTTCACTGTGTGATCGCTGGTATTGCGACATGTTCTCCCTCCACTGGGTCTGCTGTGCCGCCTCGGCTCGGGAGCAGCCCATAAGTTTCGGAGAACATCTCGTCCCGTGTCCTTCTCTTTCGGCGCCTAATCTGCGCCAGCCTCTGGGAGGGGGATGCCGGGGTAGGTCGGGAGACACTCGCAGCTGTGGGATGGGAAAAAGGGAGTGAATTCCTCACAAAGATACATTTTTGTGAACAATGAACATAGTCTTTCTCTGTGAAGAAGACCATGCACAGCACCTATCACATGCGCACTCAGGACAAGGTCGAATTTTCGGCCTTCCCATTCAGTGCCTGGGGTCTTGGAGTACAGATCACACAAGCGGGGCAGGACAGCGGAATTCGGGTAGCAGGTGGACATGGTAAGCCGTAGACTTTTGGCTGCTGAAAGCTTAATTTATAGCAGTGCCCTCCTTTCACGTTGAAAGCAATGCCCCTAGCGTTGGCCAGTTCCTGCTGCCGGCAATCCGGCCAGCATGAACTCTGCCCCTGTCCCACCCCCCTCGCGGCTGTCCCCGGGAAAGATCCCTGCATGCTGCCCCTGTCACGCCTCCACCGCGTGGCTGTAAACCGCCGGTTACAGTTATGTAAAGGAACAGGCAATCAGTCCCAATACTAACATTCCCCTAATTTAAAGCAGGTCACCATGAGTGATATCACTCTGTTGAGGATTTCAGACACTGAGAAAGACCGCATGCTGCGTGAATGCCAGCAAAAACCAGGGCCGTATGCGGCCATGCTGTGCGAGGCACTGATCCCAGAGTACTTGCTGATAGCCTGGCGCGGAAAAGTTTCCTACCATGGAGGACGCAATAAGGCCGCTCTCCCCAGGAACCTGATGCAAAGGCTTTCAAATTACCTCCAGGAGAGCTTCGTGGAGATGTCCCAGGAGGATTTCAGCTCTATCCCTGGACATATTGACCTAATTTTCCAGTAGCTGCACTGGCAAGGACTAAAAAGTAGAGCGCCTAGGGCAAACTAATCATGAAAAACCGGACATTTTGAGATACTTTTGCAGTAGTTGCACTGGCAAGGACTAAAAAGATAAGCGCCTAGGGCAAAGTAATCATGAAAAACCCATTGTTAAATTTCCATTCCTGTTCTGTTCCAAATAAATGTTTACATGTTTAAAACACTTACCGACTGATCCTTCCCCTGATTCAGGGTCACGGTTAACGCCTTGGGAGGGTTGGTAGGGGATCTCCGTGAGGGTGATGAAGAGATCCTGGCTGTCGGGGAAATCAGCGTTGTAAGCGCTGTCGACTGCCTCGTCCTCCTCATCTCCTTCCTCATCTTCCCCGTCCGCTAACATCTCCGAGGAAGCGGCTGTCGACAATACCCCATTGTCAGAGTCCACGGTCAGTGGTGGGGTAGTGGTGGCGGCCGCACCTAGAATGCAATGCAGTGCCTCATAGAAATGGCATGTCTGGGGCTGGGATCCAGAGCGTCCGTTTGCCACTTTGGTCTTCTGGTAGCCTTGTCTCAGGTCCTTGATATTCACGTGGCACTGCGTTGCATCCCGGCTGTATCCTCTCTCCGTCATGGCTTTGGAGATCTTCTCGTAGATCTTCGCATTCCGTTTTTTCGATCGCAGCTCCGAAAGCACGGACTTATCACCCCACACAGCGATCAGATCCAAGACTTCCCGATCAGTCCATGCTGGGGCCCTCTTTCTATTCTGAGATTGCATGGTCACCTCTGCTGGAGAGCTCTGCATCGTTGCCAGTGCTGCTGAGTTCGCCACAATGTCCAAACAGGAAGTGAGATTCAAACTGGCCAGACAGGAAAAGGAATTCAAATTTTCCCAGGGCATTTCCTGTGTGGCTGGTCAGAGCATCCGAGCTCGGACTGCTGTCCAGAGCGTCAACAGAGTGGTGCACTGTGGGATAGCTCCCGGAGCTATTAGCGTCGAATTCCATCCACACCTACCCAAATTCGACATGGCCATGTCGAATTTAGCGCTACTCCCCTCGTCGGGGAGGAGTACAGAAATCGATTTAAAGAGACCTCTATGTCGAACTAAATAGCTTCGTTGTGTGGACGGGTGCAGGGTTAATTCGATTTAATGCTGCTAAATTCGACATAACCTCCTAGTGTAGACCAGGCCTAAGACTGTCACCTACTGTAACACTATTTAATACTGGTCCACCCAGTGTTGGTGCGCAGTTCAGCTGCTTGATGTTAGTACATTTCAGTTATTCTTCAAATTAAAAAGTTTCTATAAGCTGAGAGGAAACACATTTTTTATTTGCTTATATATGGCATGAATAAATACAGATTTACAGATCCTAGAGTGCAAATTTATTGTCTTATATGACAGGGATAAATCATGCATGCAAATTGTGCATCAAAGTAGTGAAATGGGCTACAAATGCAATAAAAAATAAGGTATTCAAAAGTTTAACATGGAGTGGGGGCGCCAAAGATGTTCCTTGTCTGGGGTGCCATTTGGTCTAGGGCTGGCCCTGATCATCAGTTTGTTTTCTATTGTGCTTGTTAACAAAGTTAACACAAGAGAAGAGATGTGAAAATACTAAAGCTTTATTTTTAAGCTTCATGCTGTTCAGTCCAGTATAGGAAAGTTAAATTTATCTCTGCTGTGTTATAAACCTTTGTTGCTAAAAGCAGTATAAATATATAAATCAAATACGATTCATTACGCATTCATATCCCTAAACATTTTCAAATCTCCAGCATAAAACAGATACTTGCCCAAGAGCAATGAAACTGAAGGGCCTGTGGTCTGCTTGAAGTCCTACAGGACTCTGTAGCTTCATCATAGCTAATTATTGATGTACTAATGTATACTATTCACTTGCACATACTGTAAAATGAATACTGCTGCTAGTACGTAGGTGCTACTGGGTCTTACCTGTCAGTTCCTTTTTGTTTGCTTATTTTAAATGTATTCTTGTTAAAGCCTACAAATAGCCAGTGGGTCATCAAATGTTTCATAAATACTAATTTGGGTCACATTTTATTTTAAAGTTCCATTCATAAAGGATTAATAAATGATTAATGTATATTCTAATTGTGTTAGACACAACTAGTATATGCCAGAGTTTGTTATGAGCACATCAGTAGGCGGCATTGTGACAGAATGGGATATGTCTGTATCAAATAATGAAATCTTTAGTACTAGATTTTATAATCCTGAAGGGGGTCAATTTTATGAATTTGCTGAGGTGCCAGTTAGTTTTAAAACCTGAAATGTAAGAAACTAGATTTGCCAATTTGAGTGTTATAGCCAATATTAGAATGGACTCTAACGGGATAACTCCTTATTTTTGAGTCCAGGGAGCTTTAGCTTACTAATTAACGGTTGTGTTGGGTTCTTTTCAGGTCATCTTTTAACTTGAACAGTATTTCTCAAATCAGGAAATTGGTTATCCAAATCAACAATTTATTTATTCACCCAGAACCACATCAGTATACAATCAACAGTTCACTAATCATGTGTAGACACAACCAATGTTCTAGGTATGTACTGCACAAGCCATACAGTCTTGTAAGCAATTGTCAAAGACTAGGGTTAAGGCTCAGCATTTAAGATCATCAATCCTTTAGTACCTAACACATTTGTCACCCTTCCAGTATTTCTCCAAGGAGTAAGGATATGCTTGTCTTTAATACACTCTTTAGAGTGTGGTCCCTGCTATTGGAACAGATTTGATCCAAAAGGGACAAGTTAAAAATATGAACAGCAGTTGCTTAAAGTTATTGTTCAAATCTCCCTCAGGCCAATTTGCTTGGATTTATAAAGGAGGGTATTCATATAACCTTAGTTAATATCTAAAGCATTGTTTCCTGAGGCCTCCCCAGAGAGAGCAGACTTAGCAAGATAGTCTTCAGTTATTTATATTAAAGAATCGAAGGAGAAATACAATCTTCTAAATGAAATCTGACCACTTCTTACCCTCTTAACCCTGGGATGTTAGGAGAGCCCTTTCCACATGGCTATGGCTGATCTGGATGTTTGTCACAATGGTGATTCTGCAGCTTCTTCATGGATTCAGTCAATGCTGAGGTCTCACATGGTGACCTCAGTTTTATATTTATCTCCTGATTTCAGGGCTCACTGGAGGGGCCGCCTGCTGATTTCTTTTGGAAATGTGCCAACAGAATAGTCAGATTTCAGTTGTCTGTTTCTCTGCTGCTTCCATTGGTATCCAGTAGACGGCAATGGTGTATAACAAATTTATTCAATCATTTTCTAATCGGAGGCTTCTTATGTTTGGTTTATTTCAATAACTGTATTTCAATATTAGCTGACACTATTAATTGGAATTTTATCCTTTTAAAGCAATTTCTTTTAATGATCCAAAGTTATACTCTGGTTTATATCTTTCAAAATTCAAAAAGACACAATGCCACACCGAGCTGGCAGGGGTTAAATACATAAAAGAAAATTGTAAAGATGTTAAACCTAGGAAAGTCCAAAACCAAAAAATCTCTTTGTTTCAAAAACATGTAAAGGTTTGTAAATTAAAACAATATAGCTACCTATCACAATTTACAAAACCCACTAAAAAGGAAATGAGTTGTTAAGGATATAATATATCTTACACTACAATAAAAACATATTACTCTTAAGTATAAAGAAATGCAGATTTCATTGCAACAAAGTCTGACCCCAACTAAATAATATTGATGAGAGACAGAACAGTAACAACACAAACCTGTTTTGGAAAAGAAAAATATTTTTGTCTGATTGTGCCAGTACTTACACATATGATCTGAATCATGTGAGTTGTCTAATTGATATTAATGGGAGCATTCACATAAGTCAAGTTGGGTGTAAATCTTTTTATGATCCAGAACTAGATATGTACCTGCTAATGACAAGAGCCTCCAATGCATGTCAACTTACACTCATAACGACCACAAATTGATTATTTACATTTTTTCTACAACATCATACTCAAACATCAATTATAATTACTTCTTAAAAAGACTGTTTCTGTCAGTTAATAAATTGTTATAGTAGCGTTACCAGGTGTTGCTGTTACATGTAGTCTTCTACTTTTTTTCTTGGGTTGCAAGCAGATGTTCAGTTTTAGGAAGACATGTTCTCTATGTACCTATGCTCTTTATGCAGTGTTGTTGTAGCCACGTTGGTCCCAGGATACTAGAGAGACAAGGTGGGTGAGGTAATATCTTTTATTGGACCAACTTCTGCTGGTGAGAGAGACAAATACACAGAGCTCTTCTTCAGGTCTGGGAAATGTACTCAGAATGTCACAGCTAAATAATACATCATAATATGTGTTAACTACTTATTCTAAATAATCTGTTCCACCTTGTATTTAGCTGTGACACTGCGTACATTTCCCAGCCCTGAAGAAGAGCTCTGTGTAAGCTTGAAAGCTTGTCTCTCTCACCAACAGAAGTTGGTCAAATAAAAGATATTACCTCATCCACCTTGTCTCTCTAATGCTGTTGTTGTTAGTTTGGGTTATGCAAGATTCTGTGGAGAGAGAGCTGTTTGAGCAGCAGGAGACTGGCACATGAAATTGCAAGCCCAATAGCAAGGATTTTTAATTAATCTGTAAAGTTGGGGGTCTTCTCCCTAAGGGTATGTCTACACTACGAGAGTAGTTCGATTTTACTTAAATCGAATATGTGGAATCGATATTGCAAAGTCGAACATGTGTGTCCACACTAAGGACAGTAATTCGACTTTGTGAGTCCACACTAACGGGGCAAGCGTCGACATTGGAAGCGGTGCACTGTGGGCAGCTATCCCACAGTTCCCGCAGTCCCCGCTGCCCATTGGAATTCTGGGTCGAGCCCCCAATGCCTTCTGGGGGAAAAAATGTGTCGAGGGTGGTTTTGGGTAACTGTCGTCATTCAACCGTCACTCCCGCCCTCCCTCCCTGAAAGCGCCGGCGGGCAATCAGTTCGCGCACTTTTCTGGTGAGTGACAGCGCGGACGCCACAGCACTGCGAGCATGGAGCCCGCTGCGACCATTGCTGCAGTTATGGCCGTTGTCAACACCTCGCACCTTATCATCCACCTTTTTCAGAGGCAGATGCTGAGAAATCGGGTGAGGAGGCTACGGCAGCGCGGTGAGGACATTAAGTCTGAGAGTGGCACAGACCTCTCGCAAAGCACGGGACCCCGCGCCGTGGATATCATGGTGGCAATGGGTCATGTTGATGCTGTGGAACGGCGATTCTGGGCCCGGGAAACAAGCACGGACTGGTGGGACCGCATAGTGCTGCAGGTCTGGGATGAATCCCAGTGGCTGCGAAACTTTCGCATGCGGAAGGGGACTTTCCTTGAACTTTGTGAGTTGCTGTCCCCTGCCCTGAAGCGCAAGGACACCCGGATGCGAGCAGCCCTGACTGTCCAGAAGCGAGTGGCCATAGCCCTCTGGAAGCTTGCAACGCCAGACAGCTACCGGTCAGTCGCGAACCACTTTGGCGTGGGCAAATCTACCGTGGGGGTTGTTGTGATGCAAGTGGCCAACGCAATCGTTGAGGTACTGCTCTCAAAGGTAGTGACCCTGGGAAACATGCAGGCCATCATAGATGGCTTCGCCGCGATGGGATTCCCAAACTGCGGTGGGGCTATAGATGGAACTCACATCCCTATCCTGGGACCGGACCACCAGGCCAGCCAGTACATCAACCGAAAGGGCTACTTTTCAATGGTGCTGCAAGCACTGGTGGACCATAGGGGACGTTTTACAAACATCAACGTCGGATGGCCGGGCAAGGTTCATGACGCTCGTGTTTTCAGGAACTCAGGTCTGTTTAGACGGTTGCAGGAAGGTATTTACTTCCCGGACCACAAAATAACTCTTGGGGATGTGGAGATGCCTACAGTGATCCTCGGGGACCCAGCCTACCCGCTAATGCCCTGGCTCATGAAGCCCTATACTGGCGCCCTGGACACTGAAAAAGAACTCTTCAACTACCGGCTGAGCAAGTGCAGAATGGTGGTGGAGTGTGCTTTTGGACGTCTCAAGGGGAGATGGAGAAGCTTACTGACTCGCTGTGATCTCAGCGAAACCAATATCCCCATTGTTATTGCAGCTTGCTGTGTGCTCCACAATCTCTGTGAGAGCAAGAGGGAGACCTTTATGGCGGGGTGGGAGGTTGAGGCAAGTAGCCTGGCTTCTGATTACGCCCAGCCAGACAGCCGGGCGATTAGAAGAGCCCAGCGGGACGCGCTGTGCATCCGGGAGGCTTTGAAAGCTAGGTTCCTGAGTGAGCAGGGTAACCAGTGACTTTTCAGTTTGTGTACAGAGAAGCTGAACCTGCCCCCGTTTCTTTACCCACTAAATGTTCAGTATCCTCTCCAGTTACATACCCCGTTCCCCCCCTTCCAACACACGTTTAAAAATAAAATCACTTGAATTTTGTTAATGAACACCGTTTTCTTTATTACTGTTTTCGTGGGAAAGTGTTGAACCTGGGACGCAGACTGTGGTGGGGAGCGGGTGTAGTGTAGTGATGCAAATGACACTTCCAAACTCCAGGAATGACAGGCTCCGCGGTGGTGGACTGGTGGTTTCAACGGAGCCTGCCACTTCTCCTGTTTGGGACTCTGTGTGTGGGGGGGCTATGTGACTTTGTGGCAGGGGGAGGACGGTTACAGATCCCCTGCTGCGTGGCTCTGTGATCCAGGATAAGGACCGCCGCATAAGATCTGTAACTGCCCTCCCCCGCCACAAAGTCACAGAGCACCCCCCACCCCCCACAGAACACTAAAACCACCTCCCAGACTGACCAGGGTAACTAGTGACTGCAATGTGTGTGTGCCCTGCTGCTGAACCTGCCCCCGCCTCTGTACCCTGCTAAAGGTGACTGTCCTGTCCAATTACCAACCCCCTTCCCCCCCTTCAGACAGACTCTCCTCTAAAGAACATGATGGAAACAGTAATTAACAGAAACGTATTTTTTATTATCAACTACACATGAAACTGGGGGGTGAAACTGGGACGGGGGCTTGGGTGAGGCGGGAAGGAAAGGACTTGTCAAATTTTGGGGAATGAGAGCCTTCTAGTAGTAGAGCAGTCTGCAGAGGTGGAGTGAGAGTTTTCACGGACTCTGCCGCCCCTCCTTCTTTGGACTTTGGGTGAGGGTGGTATGGGACTTGGTGGCGGGGGAGGGCGGTTAGAGATACACTGCAGCGGGGCTCTGTCCTCCTGCCTCCGGTCCTGCAGAACATCCACAAGGCGCCGGAGCGTGTCCGTTTGCTCCCTCAGTAGTCCAAGCAGCGTTTGAGTCGCCTGCTGGTCTTCCTGCCGCCACCTCTCCTCCCGTTCCATGTGTGAACGGTGCATTTGGGACAAGTTCTCCCTCCACTGGGTCTGCTGGGCTGCCTGGGCTCGGGAGCAGCCCATAAGTTCCGAGAACATGTCCTCCCGTGTCCTCTTCTTCCTACGCCTAATCTGCGCTAGCCTCTGGGAGTGTGATGCCAGGCTGGGTTGGGAGACAGTCGCAGCTGTGGGAATGGGAAAAGGGGAGTGAATTCCTCAGAAAGATAAATTTAGTTGTGAACAAAGAACATAGTCTTTCTCTGTAAAGAAGACCATGCACAGCACCTATCACATGCGCACTCAGGACAAGGTCGAATTTTCGGCCTTCGCATTCAGTGCCTGGGGTCTTGCAGTGCAGATCAGAGAAGCGGGGCAGGACACCGGAATTTGTGTAGCAGGCCGACATGGTAAGCCGTAGACTTGTGGCTGCTTAAAACTTTAATAGTTGCACTGGCCTCCTTTCACATTGAAAGCAATGCCAGTCCCTGCTGCCAGCAATCCGGCAAGCATGAGCTCTGCCCCTGTCCCACCCCCTCGCGGCTGTCCCAGGGAAAGATCCCTGTATGCTGCCCCTCTCCCGCCTCCACCGCGTGGCTGTAAACCGCCGGTTACAGTTCTGTAAAGGAACGGGCAAGCAGTCCCAATACTAACATTCCCCTACCTAATTCAAAGCAGGTCACCGTGAGCGACATCACCCTGATGAGGATCTCAGACACGGAAAAACAAAGAATGCTTCGGGAAAGCATGCAAAGACCAGGGCCATGCTCTGCAGGGCAATGATCCCGGAGTACTTGCTTGTCTCCTGGCGCGGAAATGTCTGCTATTACGGAGGACCCAATAAGGCCGCTCTCCCCAGGAACCTGATGCAAAGGCTTTCCAATTACCTCCAGGAGAGCTTCATGGAGATGTCCATTGAGGATTTCAGCTCTATCCCCGGACATATAGACCGCATTTTACTGTAGCTGCACTGGCAGGGACTAAACAGTAGAGCGGCTTGGGCAGAACAATCATGCAAAACTGGACATTGTTAGATTTTTTTTCAATAGTTGCACTGCCCAGGACTGAAACGTTAAGCGCCTAGGGCACACTAATCATGAGAAACCCATTGTTGTTATTGTTAATATTCCTGTTCTGTTAAAAATAAATGTTTAGATGTTTAAAACACTTACTGGAGGATCCTTCCCCTGATTCTGTGTCCGGGTTAACGGCTGGGGACGGTTGGTAGGGGATCTCTGTAAGGGTGATGAAGAGATCCTGGCTGTCGGGGAAATCAGCGTTGTAAGCGCTGTCGACTGCCTCGTCCTCCTCATCTCCTTCCTCATCTTCCCCGTCCACTAACATGTCCGAGGAACCGGCCGTTGACAATATCCTATCCTCAGAGTCCACGGTCAGTGGTGGGGTAGTGGTGGCGGCCGCACCTAGGATGGAATGCAGTGCCTCGTAGAAACGGGATGTGTGGGGATGGGATCTGGAGCGTCCGTTTGCCACTTTGGTCTTCTGGTAGCCTTGTCTCAGCTCCTTGATTTTCACGCGGCACTGCATTGCATCCCGGCTGTATCCTCTCTCTGCCATGGCTTTAGAGATCTTCTCGTAGATCTTTGCATTCCGTCTTTTGGAGCGCAGCTCGGAAAGCACAGACTCATCGCCCCACACAGCGATGAGATCCAAGACTTCCCGATCAGTCCATGCTGGGGCCCTCTTTCTATTCTGAGATTGCACGGCCATCTCTGCTGGAGAGCTCTGCATCGTTGCCAGTGCTGCTGAGCTCGCCACGATGTCCAAACAGGAAATGAGATTCAAACTGCCCAGACAGGAAAAGGAATTCAAATTTTCCCGGGGCTTTTCCTGTGTGGCTGGTCAGAGCATCCGAGCTCGGACTGCTGTCCAGAGCGTCAACAGAGTGGTGCACTGTGGGATAGCTCCCGGAGCTATTACCGTCGATTTCCATCCACACCTAGCCTAATTCGACATGGCCATGTCGAATTTACCGCTACTCCCCTCGTTGGGGAGGAGTACAGAAGTCGAATTTAAGAGACCTCTATGTCAAACTAAATAGCTTCGTGGTGTGGACGGGTGCAGGGTTAATTCGATGTAACGGCGCTAAATTCGACATAAACGCCTAGTGTAGACCAGGCCTGGAGAATTGCTAATATAGTTCCTATTTTTACGAAGGGAAAAAAAGTGATCCAAGAAACTACAGGCCTGTTAGCTTGACCTCAGTTGTATGCAAGGTCTTGGAATTTTGAAAGAGAAAGTAGTTAATGACATAGAAGTGAACAGTAATCAGGATAAAATACAAACTGTTTTTTCAAAAGGTACCTCATGCCAGACCAACCTGATTTCATTCTTTGAGAAGATAACTGATTTTTTTTAGACAAAGGAAATGCAGTAAATCTAATCTACCCAGATTTTAGTAGGGCACTTGATACAGTTCCACATGGGAAATTATTAGTTAAATTGGAGAAAATGGGGATTAATATGAGAATTGAAAGGTGAATAAGGAACTGGTTAAAGGGGAGACTACAACGGGTCATACTGAAAGGTTAACTGTTAGGCTGGAGAGAGTTTACTATTAGTGGAGTTCCTCAGGGATTGGTCTTGGGACCAATCTTATTTAACATTTTTGTTACTGACCTTGGCACAAAAAGTGAAAGTGTGCTAATAAAATTTGCAGATGACACAAAGTTGTGAGATATAGCCAATATGGAGGAGGACTGGAATATCATACAAGAAGATCTGGATGACCTTGTAAACTGGAGTAATAGAAATGGAATGAAATTGAATAGTGTAAAGTGGAAGGTCATGCACTTAGAGACTAACAACAAGAATTTTTGCTATAAGCTGGGGACTTATCAGTTGGAAGTGATCAGGGCCGGCTCCAGCTTTTTTGCCGCCCCAAGCGGCGAAGCGGAGGGAAAAAAAAAAAAAAAGATAAAGCCGCGATCAGCAGCACTTCGGCGGCAGCTCTACCGCGCCGCTTCATTCTTCGGCAGCAATTCGGCGGCGGGTCCTTCGCTCCAAGAGGGACTGAGGGACCCGCTGCCAAATTGCCGCCGAAGACCCGGACATGCTGCCCCTTTCCATTAGCCGCCCCAAGCACCTGCTTCCTTTGCTGGTGCCTGGAGTCGGCCCTGGAAGTGATAGAGGAGGAGAAAGAGCTGGGTGTATTAGTTGCTCACAGGATGACTATGAGCTGTCAGTGTGATGCGGCCGTAAAAAAGTCTAATGCAGTCCTAGGATGCGTCAGATGAGGTATTTCCAGTAGAGACAGAGAAGTGTTAGTACCATTATACAAGGCACTGGTGAAACCTCATCTGGAATACTGTGTGCAATTCTGGTCTCCCATGTTTAAGAAAGATTAATTCTAACTGGAATAGGTGCAGAGAAGGACTACTAGGATGATCCAAGGATTGGAGAACCTACCTTATGAGAGGAGACTCAAACAGTTTGGCTTATTTAGCCTACCCAAAAGAAGGCTATGGGGGGATATGATTGCTCTCTACAAATACACCAGAGGGATAAATACTAGGGAAGGAGAGTTTATTTAAGCGCCAATGTGGACACAAGAACAAATGGATATAAACTGGCAAGTTTAAGCTCAAATTTAGGTGAAGGTTTCTAACAATCGGAGGAGTTTCTAACCATCAGCTTTCCAAGGGGTGTTGTGGGGGCAAAAAACCTAACTGGCTTCAAGACTGAGCTTGATAAGTTTATGGAGGGGATGGTCTGATAGGACTGCCTACAATGGCATGTGGCCCATCAGCAATTGCCAGAAGCAAAAATCCCCAACAGCTGGAGATGGGACACTAGATGGAAACAACTTTGAGTTATTACAGAGAATTATTTCCCTGGTACCTGCCTGGTGGGTCTCATCCACATGCTCAGGGACTAACTGATCACAGTATTTGGAGTAAGGAAGGAATTTTCCCTGGATCAGACTGGCAGAGACCCTGGGGATTGGGGGGGGGGGGAGGGGTTGCCTTCCCCTGCAGCATGGGACATGGGTCATTTGCAGGTTTAAACTAGTGTAAATGGTGAATTCTCTATAACTTGGAAGTCCTTAAACCATGATTTAAGAACTTCAGTAATTCAGCCAGAAATTAGGGGTCTATTTCAGGAGATGATGTGTGAGGTTCTGTGGCCTGCAATGTGCAGGAGGTCAGCCTAGATGATTATGATAGACCCTTCTGACCTTATAGGTCTATGAAAGTTTGCTTGTGCCTGGTGCAGGTCACAGCTGATTATGCCAAATTCAGGACAGACTGAAAAAAACCAGAGCAGACACATCCCAAAACTGGTGGTTATTCTAACATTAGAGTTCACCAAACCAGTAACAAAAGTGAGCTCCTGTAACACCACACTGATTAACAAGAAGCCAAAGCATAGTCTCCTTAGGCAATCCAGCCCCTATCACCACCCAGACTTCTGGTCTTTATGATGAGAAGTTACTGAAAACCAGATTCATCACACATAAGTAGGGCCCTACCAAATTCACAGTCCATTTTGGTCAAGTTCACGGCAATAGGATTTTAAAAATAGTAAATTTCATGATTTCAGCTATTTAAATCTGAAATTTCACTGTGTTGTAATTGTATGGGCCCTGACCCAAAAATGTGTTGGGCGGGGGCTGTCACAAGATTATTGCAGAGGGGTGCAGTACTGCTACCCTTACTTCTGTACTGCTGCTGGCGTTGTTGCTGACTTCAGAGCTGGGCAGCTGAAGAATGGCTGCTGCTGGCCGGGAGCCCAGCTCTGAAGGCAGCGCTACCACCTGCAGCAGCGCAGAAGTAAGGATGGCATGATATGGTATTGCCACCCTTACTTCTACATTGCAGACACCACTCTCTGGCCATCCAGCAACACAGAAGTAAGTGTGGCATGGTATGGTATTGACACACTTAATTCTGTGCTGCTGCTGGCAGGGTGCTGCTTTCAGTGCTGGGCGCTTGGCCAGCAGCTGCCGCTCTCCGGCCACCCAGCTCTGAAGGCAGCACAGAAGTAAGGGTGGCAATACTGCAACCCCCCTAAAATAACCTTGTGACCCCCCCTGCAACTCCCTTTTGGGTCAGGACCCCAATTTGAGAAACACTGGTCTTCCCCACTTTTCATCAGTAAAACTGTTGTCATTCAGGGGTTGTTGTTTTTTGCTTCACACCCCTGAACAACAAAAGTTTTACTGATGAAAGTCCAGTGTAGACAAAACCTAAGTGTATGGAAAGTTACAGGCAAAAGATGGAGTCTTAGATCACACGTCCTTGTCATATGTCCTTACATGCCTTGCTGAATCATGGGGCAGCCATTGCCTCAGAGCTCTCTGAAACATCTCCAGGAGGGGCTCATTGGATGAGCAGATTGTCCTTAATGGGCCATCAAGCAGGCTGGCTAGCCTTGATGCAAATCTCTCTTGGGGGGTGTCACCCAAGGACACAACACACGTTTGAGATACAAATACATAGCATATAAACAGGATAATCATATTTATCAGATTACAACTTTTCCATTGATACCTTACGTGACATACTTTGTATCAGATTTAGTGCAATTTTGTAACAGTGGTGGTTGTATTAGTGTAACTAGTATTCTTCCTGTCTATTAGGTCTGCCATCTTTCTAATTGCTGGTAGCCAGACTCCCAAGGCCCTGCCCCCTTCCCTGCCTCTTCCCCCAAGACCCTGCCCATGCCCCGCCTCTTCCACCCAAGGCCACGCCTCTGCTCCACCTCTTCCCTCAAGGCCCTGCTCCCTTCTCCACCTCTTCCCTGGAGGCCCCGCCCCTTTCTCTGCCTATTCCCCCCAAGGCATTGCCCCTGCTCTGATCAGACTTTCTGGTCAAAAACTGGGCACCTGGCACCCTAAATGGCACCTGAACACAGAAGCCCAAAACCGGACTTTCTGGGTAAAACCCAGATGGGGGTAACCCTACTTTCTATACAGCATCACATCTTGGTCACTGAGTAGATGGATTTTCGAGGTAGAGTTGCTCCCTGAGCAACTGGGTGTTTGGTGTTAAGCTGCGATACCTGAAAGAAGGGATTTCATGCATGCTTCTTTGTAGTCTATTCTATTCAGGTTCCTGTATTGCCTTCCTCACACAAATATGAGCACCTCCATTCCAGGACTGGAGTATATATGTGAGTAAAACAAGTTACACTTAGAATATACCAAAATTCAGCATCACTAACTTGTCCTCCACTGGGAAGCCAGCCTGCTAAGCTCTGGAAGTCTGCTACCATTCGACAGAGGGGCAATAATGGTGTAAGAATGGAATACTGGTGTTGGAAGAAGGAGAAACAATATATTAAGAGATATTTCCCTTTTAACAGACTCCCTTAAGATAGTGGTGGGCAACCTGTGGCCCGCGGACCACACGCAGCCCATCAGGGTAATCCGCTGGTGGTCTGTGAGACAGTTTGTTTACATTTGCACGGCTACTCGCAGCTCCCAATGGTGGAAGTTCACCATTCCCAGCCAATGGGAGCTGCGGGAAGCAAACTGTCCCACAACCCACCAGCGTATTACCTTGACGGGCTGCGTGCGGCCCATGGGCTGCAGGTTGCCCAACACTGCCTTAAGATAATATTTAATTAATGAAATCAAGTTAAAAATAATACAGTAAAAACATGAATATTCCATGGGTCAGAGTTAAGAATATTTTTTGTAAATAATGTGATAGGTGAAATTATTATTTAGTAAACTTTTTTTTTTTTTTTGGATCATAGGTATAGGTGTGTTATACAAAGAGAGAGAATGAAATTCTGCATTGGGCAGTAGTCAATACCTACTGCTTCAGAAGAAGCCATAATAAACCCCAAACATACAAAGTATCATAGCCATGTAATATTATGGCAGAATTCCTTACAGTTGATCAAATGGGCCCCAAACCCAGCCAGGCAGATTCCTGCTTTCAGTGGTGCTCTGTGTAGGCATATGGGTTCCCTCATGTGGCATTCATTATAGCATCAGGTTCTTAAAGAGCATCCAAAATTACTTATACATTTTACAGGATGGAGTGGGTATAAAGTTATCCAACTCAGCAGCTAAAAAATACCCAAGCAATAAGAGAGGCTGAGACAGAAGGAGTGACAGCTCATAGACCTGAAGAGGCTCAGTAGATGTTAAAACACTTAAAAATAAACAAACAAAAATACTACTATATAATCAGGCATTACATGGCTTGACTGAATTTACAAATAAATTGTATTAATTAGTCTTATATAATTCTCATAGAGAATGTCATGACCATGAAAACTTTTACTGAACAAATAGCCTCACCAGGTTATTTTCACAGCAGATATGTCAGCACTTAAATGAGATCATCTTTACAACAGAAAAAGTAACTTATTCAACAACTAACAGTATTCCGTGGTGAGACAATAAAGAAAAAATATTAATGAAAAATGCCTGTTTAGCTTTGCCTCCTGCATTTGCAGCTTGTTTCACTTTGTTTCGGTATTCATTTCACTTTGCTACGAGTGGACAATAGAATCTATACAAATTTGACAGTAAAGTCAATATTTCAAGGAAAGTAAAAAATAGAACCAAATAATGTGTTGAATAATGTACTCGATGAATTTCATGATATTTAAAATATATATTAAACACATTTCAAAAATTTCCCCACCTATAAAGCTGGTCTGATCACTTGTCAGATATTGCAAATAAATTATTTGACAAACTTTTGCATTATTGTTCAAATATATAACTCAACAATTTAAAAAGTAAAAACACCCCAGACATGAAAGAATGAAACATATGTAATAATGAGATGAAAGAGTATACACACTCCCTTCAACAAGGTTTCCAATAATAAATGAGGTCCCAATCTGCAAACATTACTGTACACGCATAATTTTATGCATGTAACTAATCCTATTGTGTTCAATGGCACTTTTCATGAACATAAGAGTTGGTGTGATCTGGTCCTAAGGAGCAAAAGTTGACTAGGTTGTTATGTCATCAAAATCCTGAGATACACCTCTACCCCGATATAACGCTGTCCTCGGGAGCCAAAAAATCTTACTGCATTATAGGTGAAACCGCAGTATATCGAACTTGCTTTGATCTGCCAGAGTGCACAGCCCCGCCCCCCCAGAGCGCTGCTTTGCCACGTTATATCCGAATTCGTGTTATATCGGGTCGTGTTATATCGGGGTAGAGGTGTATATTATATATGAGTACATACACAAAAAATGGATTACTTTTGTATGTTGTATTTTACAATGGTTTAATAAGCAAAATGTGATTTTAAAATGTTTTAAATATATTAAAATGCAATTGTATATAATTTTAAATATATTTAAAAGTCTAAAGTGCTGTTGCTGAAGAAATATTTCTCTCCTGTCACTTTGACCACAACATCCTCCTCCTTAAACTCCCACTGACTTAAATGGGAACAGTACTGGGTCCTAAATTCATTCACTGGATTCCTGTCTTTAATCTTATCGAATTCAAGATCTTTAGTCCAGACCCTATATAGGATTAAATCCTACTGGTTTTATTCACTTGAGTAGTCTTATTGACTTCAGTTGGAAGTCTTGTATGAAAATCAAGACATTTTGGGGACATGATCTCACTCCAGTCTACATCTTTGCTGTAATTTAGGACCTCAATAGTTCCCCAGCTTTCTGTAGGCCTTCTGCACAGGAATTTCAGTCTTATCTGAACAGTTGTCCATGCTTTGTCTTCTCTGTGTAAACTGCAAGTTCTCTAAGGTCCTGTTTCAAAACCTATTATTTTCAATAGACTTTGAATTAGGGTATAAGGAAGGGATCATGTGTTTTATGTTTTAAGTACTTTGAACATTTAGTATTGTATAAATGCTTAATGTATCTTCTGTATTTTGTTTTTTAAAGACTTAACATCAAGAAAAACAACTGCTTTTAATTTATTCACATACTGCAGTCCTATTTGTTAAAATGTTATGTTTGTTTTGGATTTTTCCTCTCTCCTCTAGAACTAACTAACTAAATAACTAAATAAATAAAATGAAAAGTACTATATAGGGCTATGACGTGCTAGTTTGTTAGTCTCTAAGGTGCCACAAGTACTCCTGTTCTTTTTGCGGATACAGACTAACATGGCTGCTACTCTGAAACCTACATTTTCAGTGTAAACTATTACTGAATGTATTTTTGCTATATACATGATGTGTGTGTCTATATAAGAATAAACATGATGATGAGGAGTGGTCATTCTTTTTATCTTTCTGCACCCTCAGTGTGTGGGGCATCCATTAGCTTCTACCATTTATTTTGGTCTTGTGCTGGTAGGTTCAGGCTTCTGAGTGCCATGCTGATTTATTTGGCTTCTTTCTCTATTGTTCTGTGTAAAGTTTTTCTAGGTTGCCCGCTTTTTCTCTTTCCATGTGGTGTCCATATTATCACTTGCACCCAAAGTCATGTTGATGGTAGCCTCAAAGCATGCCCCCCAATATGCCAATCATCATCTTCTTACTATATTTGAGATGTTTTAGATTGGTTTGGTTTACTTAGAATTTCTGATGCTGCAAGAAACTCTTTCCAATGGACTCTGAAGATCTTCCGCAGGCATTTACTTCGGAATAAGCTGAACTTTTTTTCTATTTCTGTTGTAGATTTGCTTGACTTTGCTCCAAAAAGGAAGACAGACATGATGCTGCTGTTAAAAATTTGTATTTTTTTTTCAGTACCAATCATGCTACTTTTCCAAATTGCTTCAAGCTTATGAAAGTTGTTTGCTGCTTATGATATTTTTGCTTAACATCTAGCATGGTGTCATCATCATTGCACATCTCACTCCCTAGTGGATAAAATGGCTTGTTCTAGTGTTTCTTTGTACATCTAAAGGTTACTTTGGGGACACTGATAGCCATATATTTTGTCTTCCCTTTGTTGATGACCACACTAGTTTGTGTGGGGTGGTAGGAATATTTTATTGACATAAGCTTGAAAGGCAAGCATTATTCATGAATGATGAGGCTGTGAGTTATGCAGATCTCAGTAAACAAGTTTTGTTGGCAAAAATTCGAGCTGTATTTATTATGATTTATGGCATGACCTGAGTCTCCTGATGGAAATGTATCTTTGTATTACATTATTGTTTCCCTTTCTTTATACATACACACACACACACACACACACACACACACACACACACACAAATGTCTTTATTTGGGGAAGCAATATAATTAGATGTCAAGGATTCTGCGGACCGAGACTATAATGGAGCAGAACTTTTTACACTTTTCAATAAAATAAGCATTTCCTAAATACTCTCCAGAGTGTGTAGTTACAGATTAATATGTAGAATCATAGAATATCAGGGTTGGAAGGGACCTCAGGAGATCATCTAGTCT
The DNA here is from genome assembly GCF_028017835.1 of Emys orbicularis. Classification (NCBI taxonomy): domain Eukaryota; kingdom Metazoa; phylum Chordata; order Testudines; family Emydidae; genus Emys; species Emys orbicularis. The sequence continues at coordinate 287,046,970 of NC_088683.1, forward strand.
AACCCCCTCCTCAGAGCAGGACCAATCCCCAGACAGTTTTTTTTTTAACCCCAGATCTCTAAATGGCTTTCTTAAGGATTGAGCTCACAATCCTAGGTTTAGCAGGCCAATGTTTAAACCACTGAGCTACTCAGCCTTCAACTTAACTGACTCAAAGTTCATCCAATACATGCTTATATGACATCATAAATACATATGTGATTGTATACAAACTGTTACTAAAATTGCTCATGGAATGAACAGATAAGTAAGAAATAATATAAGAAGGTCTTTTTTTATATTGGATAACTACAGGACTTGGGTGCATTGTGTGGCATGAAAATAAAAGCTAACAACCCAAAAAGTGGAGTTATGCTTCTTGAAATGCTATTGCTTTCTTCCCATGGAAAGTGAGCCTTGGCGTTCCTTTGATTTTTTTTCCCCTTCCACATCTACCCCCCGGCTTTCCTAACCCAAACATTGTTGCTGCTTTTCTGGCTAAGAACTTAAGGTCTTGTAGATGGTGCAGTGACTCCAGTGGCCAATTCAGTGGGATACTAGGCATTCTCCTCTATCAGAACCAAGTGTGCTCTCATTGCAGTGCTTGCAGCTAGCTCACCAGGCCATCCTGTTGTTTTCACAGAAAGCTTTTTTCAAATTGTAATAAAAGCAAATAATTGCACAAGGCAGTACTAATTCCAAATAAATCTTCAGCCAATAACATTCTTCCTTTCATAATCCTTGTTATATGATTGTCTAATGAATCATTTCTGTGCCTATAATGTAAAAGTTTGTACAACAAAATTACACCATTCTTGGCCTATACCTACAAGTTGTAAATTTAAATGCACTCATTTAACATGATAGTGTCATATATGTTTACCACCCAATCACGATAGGATGATCCTTTGTGTGTGCACTGTTGTAACACCAACATGGTTGTCAGCGGGCGGGATTGAACCTGAGACCTCTGAAGCTTAATGCATCAGCCTCTAATGCATGAGCTAAAAGCCACATGGCCCTTAGCTAAGGCTGTAGCAGAGTAATTAATTACTCTCTAAGTGATCTCAATGCCATTAGAGGAGACAAAGCACCACACCCAGGAGGTGTGTGGGTTACACTGTACATTGTGACAATTCCATAAATAAATGGAAATATTTTCCCCAACGTAAAGAATGAAAACTACAGTAAAATCTTCCAAGATGAGTTCATAAATCTTCTGTGGATTTAAAATTAGATAATTAATAAGTTTAAATAAAATGTATATCTTTTTGAGGTAGGTTCTGATACTGTGCTGATTGCCATTGTAATACTATTTGTTTTATTGAAATCACTATTGTACATAAAGGAAATCATGATTCCCGCCTCAAGAATTAGAATCTAAATAAAACGGAGTACACAATATTAAATGATATACTTGCTGAAGGTCCTAACTTCAAGAGCAGCAATTTTATGTCTATTCAGTACGTGCATTACTGTTGACAGGTTTCATATAAGCAAGTTTTAAAAATGGAATTTGAAAGAGGATTTTAAAGTGGTTGGATTAGGAGACACAAAGGCCCCCTGGCAAAGGGTTCCCTGTTCTTTGCAAACAACTCTCAACTCAGACTGATAAACTTGCTACATCAAATACATTTCTTACCAGGTATTTATCCATGAAGTGTAACATGTAAGGTCTATATTGAAAGCTTGCAATGTATAATGTTCATAATCATGGTGTGATATGTGCATGGGTAGTATTTAAGGAATAATGTAACTATACTGAAGTTGTTAAAAGGAGTCACCAGGCAGTGATATGATATTATTCAGTGATGGCTTATTTATGCAGGATGGAGGTGCCACCCCTCTCTCCTTATCTGGTGAAGTAATGCAAAGCTCAATTGTCTACTATTGCCCCACCACAGAACAGTTAATGGAAAACCATCAAATTCAACTGCAAACAATCAAAACCACTTGGCGGTAGAAAAGGAACATTATAACACACAGGGGATCAATGGGCTTATCTACGAACAAAGAAAAAAGGACTGTTTCAGTATAACAGGGTAAGAAGAGGTGTTCTGTAACCATTCACTGAGGTGAAAACTTGTGGAGCAGGGATGTTTTCATTAAAGTTTGGATCTTGCTTCCTGTGCAGCCAGCCAGCTCTGCAACAGATTAAACTTTGCGAGGAAAACCTACTTTATTAGATAGGAAAGGTAACTATTAATACGTGTAGGCCCTAGGTCATGTTTTATAATTTTGTTTTGTATTGTGATAGTTTGTTTTCATCACTCTTGTTTCTAGTTGAATCTCTATTCTTTTTTAAATAAATCTACTTTTGTTTTACGTCCTCACAAGTGCTGTGTGTTGCACAGGGGAATGGTGATTTAAGGTAAAACTAGGTACACTGCTTCTTTGGGGGCAGAGGATCTGGGATTCTGTGAGCAGTCAGTGTCACTGGCTGGATATCACAGGGGAACACTTCAAGGGAATTTAGAGTCTGGGATGCATCTCTTGTTAACCTGCAAATCAAAGATAGGGATAGCCCAGAGGAGAGTGCTTTAGTGGCTGAAAGACTGGTGGAGTTAAGGAACTGAGGGCTTGTCTACACTGCAACGTTGTTGACAAAACTTTTGTCTTTCAAGGGTACTTAAAAAAGCCCCCCGTGAAAGACAAACATTTTGCCGATGCAAGTGGCAGTGTGAACGCTGCTTTGTCGGCAGGAGCACTCTCCTGCCGACAAAGCTACTGCCGCTCAGGGGCTGGAAGTATTTTGTCGGCAAAAGTGCCGACAAAATACCAACAGAGAGCATTCACACATGCTGACTTTTAGCAACAAGGCTGTGTCGACAGATGCTACGGATGTCAGAGGAGCCCAGAGGGTTTGAGGAACCACTTTGACAATGAGGGGCAATAACACGTCTGCTTTGGAGTTGCTTCCCTGTTGCATCCATGTACAATTTTGGGGCCCAAGCTACGTGCAACACAATGCTTTAGGAACCTGTTCCCGAGAGTGAAAAGAGTGCTATATGCTTTTGTAGAACACAGAATAAAAACGCTGTACCATTAAATACCTTAGCCTTTATTTATTGTTAAAAAGGGTAAAACCTCACAACTGTGTGTAGCTCCAGCTATCATTGTGCCAGCTGTGAGAGGGGGTGGAGTGATGGAGAAACTCAGGAGTGCTGTAAAGTGAAAAGGAATGTGTGGGCATAGATGGGGGTGGGCTTGGCAAAGAATTGTGCATCTACTGCAGTGGTGCTCGAACTCGGATCTGCTCAGTCCGCAGTTGTATCAGAGACTTGAGCATCTCTGTCTGATCCTCCATAACTTTTATCATCCGCTCTGTCGCTTCCCTAGCAAAAGCAGCATTCTCTTTTCTGTCCTGCCTTTCGGCTTCCCAGCACTCTTTCTGTTTCCTGGTCCGGCTCTCATCACGCTGTATAACCTTGTGGAACATGTCTTCTTTGCTGCGCCTAGGTTTTTTTTTTATCTGCTGCAGCTGGTCCACAGTGGTGTGTGGTGTGTTCCTCAAGGTCTGTGCTGAACAGAAGAGGGATTGTTACATTCCAGCAAATGATTGAAACATTTTAGTAACAAGGGCCTTTTGCTAGTAGAAATCATTTTCTCTTTGAACTCTAGGCAGGCACACAGCTCCGCAAGCACCCCAATCATGGTAAGTGTCAGGAGTGGGGGGAAGGCGGTTGTGCGTACGGACAAAATGGTCACAGATTGAAGGCAGCTTTGCAGGGAACTCATTCTAAAATTATCACATACTTTTCCACAGGTGGCCAACCTGCTGGCTGACATCTCGCTGCTATGGGTTACCAGGGAAACCAGGGCCCAACTGCTGAATGCTTGCAGCTTTCACCCCGGTCTATATGCAGCTCAGCTATGTGACGCTTTGGTCCCAGCTCCAGTGATTGCTAAATGGCATGGTACAGTTTCCTACAATGGGGGAACTAATAAGGCTGCAATCCCTTGGAATCTGCAGCAGAGGATTAACAAGTACCTCTTGGAAACTTTCCAGAGCCTCTCTCTGGAGGATTCCCTGCAGGTCTCAATGTCCATCGACACCCAGCTTGGCCATGCAGATTAGCTACACAGGGCAATGTCCAGCTCACAGAAAACACTACCTGCCTCCCACTTTTCGATTCCCTCCATAAGCCACAGCAATTTACCCGGTGTCTCATCTGCTTCCTGCTCCCCGTTGAGCACTTCTGGAGTGGAGAAAAGTTTCTGTCTGCCTGCTGCACCGGGTGACCCCACTGGGAGCATCACATCCTCTTCTAGCTTGACTTTTTCATCCACAATTTCAGCCTCCGGGTTACCCACTCTTTCTGCTGCCTGCGAAGTATACACGGGGCAATTGGGTCACCACTGAGGATAGCATTCAGCTCCTTATAGAAGCAGCAGGTCTTAGGTGCACCACTGTAGCAATGGTTCGCCTCCTGCGCCTTATGGTATGCCTGCCTCAGCTCCTTTATCTTTGCTCTGCACTGCTGCGTGTCCCGATCATAGCCCTTTTTGCACAAGCCCTGAGAAATTTGCCCATATGTATCCCAATTCCTATGGGTCACTTGCAGCTGCGACTGAACAGACTCCTTTCCCCATTTACTGATCAGATCCAACAACTCAGCGGTGGTCCAAGCAGGAGCGCGTTTGGTGCGATAGCCAGCCATGCTCACCTGGGAAGTCACCTGGGAAGCTCCTCTGGGAAGCCAGCAAACAGGAAATGAGATTTAAAAATCCTGGGGCTTGCAAGGGGGAGGGGCGGGTTGGCTGCAGGGCAGCGGAGTTCAAACCACTGACCAGAGCGGTAGCATGGGAATTGTGGGATACTTTCTGGAGGCCAATAAAATCGGAAAAAAACCCTGTGGTGTCTACACTGGCTGTTTGTCGACAATAAAGGGAGGGGAAAAGACAAAAGTCTCGCAGGGATGGAAGATTTTTGTTGCCAAATCTAGGTGGTTTTTTTGAAAAAAGGGACCTTGCAGTGTGTACGCTATCGCTGTTTTGTCTCCAAAAGGCAGTTTTTGGCAACAAAACTTGCCAATGTAGACAAGCCCTAAGAAAGGAGACATGATTGAAGTAGAAAGAGAAGATTGTTATATAAGAAACTGCATTTTGTATTGGGAAAATGAGCAGGGCAAAATGGGATTTGGGTAAGCAGAGAGGAGCTTACAGTAGTTGAATTGAATAATGATCAGATGGGCACAAACAAGGATTCTAGTGGTGGGAATGGAGAAGAAATGATGTGATTTAGAACTCTTATAAATGAAGAAGCCAAAAGGACTAATGTAGCCCAAAGGGGCTATACAGTAAATTTTGTTACAATTTGAACGAAGAAAGACTTAAATATGGAGAATGATTTATAACATCTCATTGAAACCATACCTGTCAAAATTTGAAATGTATAGATATGTATATTTGAGAGTAAAACAGAAACACAATTTTTAACTGTACTGAAATACATATAATTAGGAGTGTTTTGGAGGAACTGAATAGAAAACATTAAATTCTATTCCAAAAAATATAGTCTTTCTGTAACAGCCCACTCTATCTATGGGTTGGCAGAACTATATACTGACATTTTTACTTCAGTATCAGTAGGGCCCTACCAAATTCACTGTCCACTTTGGTCAATATCACTGTCATAGGATTAAAAAAATTGTAAATTTCATGATTTCAGCTATTTAAATCAGAAATTTCACTATGTTGTAATTGTACGGGTCCTGACCCAAAAAGGAGTGTGTGTGGGGGGTCACAAGATTATTGTAGGAGGGGTTGCGGTACTGCTACCCTTACTTCTGCACTGCTGCTGGCGGTGTCGCTGACTTCAGAGCTGGGCAGCTGGAGAACGGTGGCTGCTGGCCAGGAGCCCAGCTCTGAAGGCAGCGCCACCACCACAGCAGCGCAGAAGTAAGGATGGCATGATATTGTATTGCCACCCTTACTTCTGTGCTGCTGCTGGCGAGGCACTGCCTTCAGAGCTGGGCCCCCGGCCACCAGCCATTGCTCTGCGGCTACAAGCAGCCACTCTCTGGCCACCCAGCTCTGAAGGCAGCACAGACGGAAGTATGGCAATACCGCTACCCCCTTAAAAATAACCTTGCGACCCACCAGCAACTCCTTTTTGGGTCAGGACCCCCACTATGAGAAATGCTGGTCTCCCCCGTGATATCTGTATAGTATAGGGTAATAGCACACAAAAGACCAGATTTCACTGTCCGTGACACGAATTTTGTAGGGCCCTAAGTATCAGTGAAGTGGAACCTAGGCATCCTCTCCTTTTGCCTTATCTTTATAGGCCATCATGGTTTAGCAGTAATCTGTAAAAACGGAAGCATGAAGGAAGATGGCTGGAGTGACAGTAGTGGAAGTCATGCGCCAAATCTGACTAATTGTTTGTTTTGCTCCCCTATCCAGTTAATTGCCATTTGTGGGGAAAGCTGGAAAACAAAAAGGCAGCAGCAGGCAGGTTCTGGTAACAGAGAGAGATCAAACAAAATGCCAGGCCCCTGGCTGCAGCAAAAATGGGAATTCCATGGCAAAAATGATGAATTCTGGGGTTAGAAAATTGTGGAATTCACATGTGAATAGGACAGTTCACACTTCTTAAATGCATTGTTTCAGACTCAGGAATCTACTACTTCATTGGATTATGCTCACTTTTAGGTTATTTCTGCAACTATAAGGACTAGAAAGGTAGTTGTAAAATGAAAGCTGAGACTCTGTATCAAGGACTAAATGCTGTGACTGGAATCACTGAAGCTGTAAAGCTTTGACGACTGTGTTGCCAATTCTTGTAATATTTGATGTTTTTCTTGAAGTCCCAACTGCTAGAATTTGCCATACCGTGCCTGCATGTTTATAAAGTGCTGACCACAATTGAGCCCTGATCTGCTAGGGCACTCAGACATTAGTGTGATGCGTGCTTTGTGTATGTAGACGAGTGCACTTGCATACGTGTACGCACAGGGCTGGGGAAGACTGAGTGAGCAGCAGCCTCCCCTATGTCCGCCGCTGCAGGGTGGCGGCAGCTGGGGGCTGGAGCCGGGTGCCCAGTGCAGCAGGTGCGAGCGCGCGGGAGACTGGTGAGAACTGAAGGGCTCGCTCCCGGATTTCCCGGGGAGGGGGCGTTGAGGGCTTTGTCGCGCCTGCGCAGTCGCTCCGTGTGTGTCTGACACCCGGAGGGGGTGGGGCCGAGGTGGCTGCGCGGAGGGCGGCGGCGGCTGTGAGAGAAACTCCGCGAAGGGAAGCAGCGCCGGCCTCGCCCCCTGCAGCGGGAGTCGGGAGCGAGCGAGCGGCGCGGGGCCCCCGGGACCCCAGCGGATACACAAGCTCGCTCCGGTCCCCAGCGCGGCCCTTCCGGGACCGGCCTCCCCCGGCAGGAGGGGGCTGCGCGGTCGCTGCGGGCGGGTCTCCAGCCGGAGGAGGCGGCGGCAGGGCAGCGGGGGGCCGCTGGGGGAAGAGGTGTCACTGCGCCCCCTGCCCCGGCCCGATTGGATGAGTAGCGCCGGGGCCGGTGTTGGCGTTTGCGGCCTCCCCATGGCCGGGCCCCGGCGTTGAAGGCAGCGAGAGCCGCCTGTGTCCGTGTCTCGCCGGGGAGGCAGCTCAGCCGCCAGGGGGCGGGGAGAGGGATGTGCGCGGCCGCCTCCGCCGCAGGAGCCGCCGCCGCCGAGACTGGGGCCGAGGGCGGCTTCTTCTTCTCCTCTTCCCGCGGGTCCTGCCCGGCGGGGGCCGTGGGGTCCGAGGAGGGCTCAGCCATGGGGCTCGGGGCGCTGCCAGGGGCGGCGGGGCCGCCACCTCCGGGCTGCAGGGACCGCTACCAGTTGCTGCTCTCGGGCCGGGCCCTGGCAGACACATACCGGAAGATTTACACGGCGGCGCTGAGCGACAGGGATCCGGGGAGCCACACGAGCAGGTAACGCACCCCAGGTCTCCCTCTCCCGGGCCAAGCGGGACGCCCTCCCCTCAGCCAGTAGGCAGCTACCTGGCATGTCATGCCGTCTTCTTCTTAGCTGCCAGGGCGGTCCTATGATAGAGGACTAATGCGACCGTTCAGGGTGGTAATGTACCCCCATTGCTACCTAGGGTGTCCGCAGAGGGAACCCCCGGCCTCCCACCTGGGCAGGTAACGCACCCACTCACCATGGGCCCACCCGGAGTCAACGGGCAGGTAGCGCCCGGCCCCCAAGGACCCAGAGTTAGATAACGAGCCAGCTAGGGAGGTAGTAACCCCAAAATCCCGAGGGTCTGAGGTACGTAATACCTCCCTCACTAGAGCCTCCATGCAAATACCATTCCTCCAAGGGGGGTACCTGGTAACAGAGCTCACTCCCTTATTCCTCTCTTGCTGGAGTCCCCCAAACAAATCACCCGGCCTAGTGACTACTTGTGGCAGGGTGATTCTGATAGGTAGTATGTCTAATTTGCTGTTTCCCCACCTGGGTGGGTAATGCACTCACCCTGCAGCTGAGATCATCCATGTGGATATTACACCCTCACCCTAAGGCAGTGCACTCAGCTAATGTACCACCACTTGGACCTCCCAGTTAGGTAAGGTGCCCATTTCTTCTGCCCATACCTGTGTCTCTGAGCTGCTACCCCCTCTATCTACCCTGCCTCTGCTACCCAGCTAGCACATGTAATCCTTGCCAGCCAGCTCACTTGGTGCTTAATGTTCATCCTGCTCTACCCAGTTCTCTGGGGCAGGTAAGGTACTCTCCTCAACCGGATCCACCTTGGCATGTGTTGCACCTACTCTCTAACCCCCAGACAGCTAAAACAGCTGGTACCTTCGGCTCCTGGGCAGGTGTGAGGCCCTCCATCTAAGTTTTAGTCTGCCATGGACAGGCATGTACTGTGCCCATTCCCCAGTCACTGTTCTCTTCCCAGGGCAGTTTCCGTGCCCAGGTATTTTGATTTAAGGCAAGATGGCGCCTCTTTGGGGACCTATGCACCTAAGCCTGCTTCCTCCGCAACCCTGGGCCAGGAACTCTGTCTTTACACCAGGTATCATGCTCTCCCCCTCCCCCAAGCCCCTGTCCCCACTTTGAGGCTCATCCTCCAACCTGTTCTCTTCATCCTAGACAGGTGCTCTCCCCCATGGTCTGTAATGCGCTGGGTGGGGAGAGGTGGAGAGGATGCAGGATTAAGGGTGGGGGCTATCACACCAGATGGCCTTCTTTCCCAGCAGCAGCAGCACCTGGAGCATGTGATGTGCTAGAGAGATGGGATGGGGGTACAGGCACACTACATACTCCATCCTGCCTAGCAGCAGCTGTGTGAGGTTGCGTGGGGCAATCTGCAGCAGTGGTGGGGAGAGGGGAGGCCAGATGTGGGTCCCATGTGGGCTCCGGGGTCGGTTAGGCAGAACCCTGTGGGGCTGTTGGGGGGAAACGGTGGCTGGTGCAAGCTGGGTTCTAACCCTCCATTCTCCCACTGCTGGAAGTGGGAGTCAGTGCATGGTGGCAGCGGCTGCTGAGATGCTGCTGAGACAGTATGCAGCGGGGTATTGCCCAGAACCGGGGGTGGGGCAGAATGGGGCTCACCCCAACCAAAATACTTACAGCCCCATTTGGGATTAGGGCAGCCTTGACCGTCCACGTGGCTGTTTCTTGCCATGGGCTGCAGTTTAGGGATGTGCGAATGTTGCAACTTGCACAGGGAGGCTGCAGTGCCTGATTCTCCCATTCAGCTCTGAAGGGGATAGGCGTTAATGTGTACACTGACAGCTTAGGCCCTGCTGCTTCCGTGACAGCTGTGGAGTCTGTGCTCAGAGTCAGCAGTGAGTTCCTGGGGTGCTGGGTGTTGGGTTTGCCACCTGAAAATGACCTAAGGGGCAGGAGTGAGTAGGGTGCTCACCTCTTCCCAGGCTGGGTCACAGCGGGGGACCCGCTGGTGGCTGCTTCTTCGTGCACAACAAGGGAGAATGTTGTTGCGATGAATCCCTTTGGTTTCACCTTCCGGGTGAGCAGGGTCTGTGCTCATCTTTCACTCTTACCCTCGGAGATTGCTGAGGATTTCAGTGACATGTTCACCTGTCTCCATTTGGAGACCCTCCTAAGCACAGGAGGTGGAAGGGTGCTGTATTTATTCACATTCTCGAGTTGAATTAAGTTGTGACATAGGGTGAGCAGAGCCAGTCACAAGAGAAATATTAGCTCTGTGAACCAACTCCTTGACTAGTAAATGCTGGTGAAACATTAAAATTAAGTGTGTTTTTACAGTTTGACTTTACTTACTCAAATTATGTCCCCCCTTCGAAAGCACAGGGGATCCAATAATTAATTGTAGCCAGTGTGTCTATGAGAGAAGTAATTTTGCAAACTACAAGAATAATGCAACCTTCTGATTTATCTGTTGGCCAGTAGGCGTCTCTGGGCCCTGACCTTTAGTGTGTGTTTTTGTGCACCACCTCATTCTGTCCCATCTGTATAACCAAGAAACTGTCATATTTCAGACTGCACCTGTGAAAATCTTGCTGCTCTTGTTATGCCTGGAATTCTGTGATTCCATGTTTCTCTGTTTTAATATTTTCTTCTCATCATGAGCCTTAAAAATCAGTTTAACCTGTTCTGGGACTACAAACATTCATAGGAAATTCAGGTTCAGCCTTAATTATATGGTTAATGCAAGGTGTCGTGAGAGAGTAGAATTAAAGTTTTTCGGGTGTCTCAACTCTATGTTTCCACACCTTAACACATTTCGATTTCCTTTAAGCTTAACATTAATTCAGATTTATAATGGTTGGTTTTGGAATTATTACAGTGATTGCCATGACTTTTACTCTTAAATTCCAGATATGTCCTCTCTCTTTGAACTCTGGTTTAACATAGTTTTATTGTTTTAAAATTAAAAATGTCTTGCATGAACCTTAAAGAAGAAACAAATTTAAAGACGATAGCTTGTGGTTTCTCAGAGTTAAAAATGTGTATTGTATCAATCTTAAACTATTTTTAAATTGTAAATTAAGGCCAGATTCACTGGTATGTTTTGACTGCTTTGAATCACTTTGGAGCAGCACAAAGAAGCCAGAATATATTAGTCAGGTCAATAAGATTTACAGCTGCTTTGTCATTGGAGCACTGTAAGCAACTACAGAGTACTGTACTGCTGAATTTAGCCCTTATTTGCTAGTGTCATCCATGGAACTTTTTAAGAGCAGGCACAATTGTTTCCAGTGCAGTGACAACAGCTAAGCAATCTCCCCATCAGAACTCTTGACCCAAAAAACCCAGTCTTTCTCTCACCACGAACTCATTACAACCAAAATAATTGTGGCATGCAATTTCTCTGTAGAAGAAAAGTGGTGATAGTCTGAGTTACCACTGTCAGAATAGTTAAGTGTGTTCTAAGTTATTAACCTCACGCTGCCTGTAGTTATAAGTAGAGCTGGCTGAAAAATTGAGTTTTGAATGTTTTTGATTAAAAACAGGGTAAAATTTTTCTCTAAAATATTTGCTAAAAAGTATTCATTTTTCATCCAACTCTAGTCTTAACTAGATGCAGTAGTTAATAACTTTGACTGCATTAGGTTGTAATTAAGCTAACATAGACTATATGTGAATTTTTAACTGAAGCCTGCTGTTCCATTATTAAAATCAAATAGTTTAAATTATGACCAAATTTAGGAGTTGATTTGTAAATTCTCAGAAATTTCATTCTGTATTCAGAGAATACTGTAATTTGGGGCACGATACGCTAATTTTCTTGCATAATGGAGATACTGAATCTTTTTTTAAGTGCACAGTTACAGCTTCATTGTTACAACTGAGTTTAAGTAATGCCTCTGTTATAGTCAGATTTATGATAAAAGCTTGCTTTTTACTTTGTTTTGAAAAATTAGAAATCAAAGCAATATTAGATTGACCAAGCACTGCCAATGGGCCTCAGCAAGTCTAAGCCAGCCCTGGCGACCCCATTAAAACAGGGTCGCGACCCACTTTGGGGTCCCGACCCACAGTTTGAGAACCCATGATCTAGACATATTATTGAAAAGTGAATCTAGTTTTTTAAAAGCTCAGGTAAGTTTTGACTCATTTGCTATAAATAAGGCTACGTTTTAGTCACAGGTATTTTTAGTAAAGTCATGGACAGGTCACAGACCGTAAACAAAAATTCACAGGCCCGTGACCTGTCCATGACTTTTACTAAAAATACTTGTCGTGACTAAGACTTGGGTGGGGGGGCCATGGGTGCTCTGGGGGGGCAGTCTAGGGACCCCGCTGGGGGTGGGGGTGCCCAGGACCCTGCTGGGGGGGGGGGTCGGGCCATGGCCCGACCCCTGCTGGTGCTGGCGGAGGAGGGGCTGGGCAGCGGTGCGGCATGCGGCCTGGGACCCCTGCTGTGGCTGGAGGAGGTGGGGCCAAGTGGTGGCGTGGTGCACGGCCCCGGAACCCCTGCTGATGCGGGGGAGGGAAGGCCTGCGGTGCGTGGCCTGGGACCTCTGCTGGTGCTGGGGGGTTGGAAGGGTTTGGCGGGCCTGGCAGGGGCTTCCTACCCGGGTCCGCGTCCCTGCAGCTCCTAGGTGGCGGAGGCAGGGGCCAGGGCAGGGGCTCTGCTGTTCCTGCCACAAGTGACAGCTGCCGCAGCTCCCATTGGCCAGGAACCGCAGCCAATGGGAGCTGCAGGGGTGAGGCCTGCGGGGGTGGGGCAGCATGAAGCGTGGACTGACCCCTCCGCTGCGTAGGAGCTGCAGGGGGGCTATGCCAGTTGGAGTCTGGGAGTCCCCCACCCTGAGGTAAGTGTCCCCATGTACCCTCCAACCCCCTGCCCCTAGTCCTGAGCCCCCTTCCACACACCCAAACCGCTGTTGCTGGCCCAAGGGCTGCCTGTTTCGGGCAGCCCCTGAGCCAGCACCAACCGCTGCGGAAGTCATGGAAAGTCACAGAATCCGTGACTTCTGTGAGAGTCTCGCAGCCTTAGCTATAAAATATATTAATTTAACATTAATCTATAGCTGTCTTTCCCTCAATTTAGGACTTTCCTGCTCCTTATGTTTGTACCTCGATATTACACTGCTTAATGAAAAGAAGCTGATTTTGGTTTTTGGTTTTGAGTATCAGTTCTTTGGGTTGGTTGCCAAAGGATACTGTTAGACTAGCACATCCAACCCTCTTAATGTATATCTGTACATTCCCTGTAGCAAGTTGTCAGCTATTACAAGTTTTTTTTTTTTGTCCCTCTCCCCCACTTCCGTGCAGTTTGATGAAGAATGTCTACAAAGATGCTTACTACCTTCAGACTTTGAAAACTTCTGCTTGTTTTTCACACTAAAAGCCAAACACCACCTGTCATTTTTTAAAACATCAGGCTGCTTTTTACCTTGAGATTCAGAAGTTTTTTAGTTTCATTGCTTCAGAACTGCTTACAATGCTATAATGCAGCTTGAAAATACATGAGTCATATTTAGCCAGAAATAATGGACTGAATTATAGATTATACAACAATTATAACATAGTTAGACACTGGTGTTTCTTGTGAAAAGTACATGCATTGTATGACCACATTTTCCATTCCTTTTGTAAAATAAGATATGCGATCCCAGGGGTTGGCAACCTCTGGCACGTGGCTCACCAGAGTAAGCACGCTGGCGGGCCGGTTTGTTTACCTGCCGTGTCTGCAGGTTTGGCCGATCGCGGCTCCCACTGGCCGTGGTTTGCCACTCCAGGCCAATGGGGGCGGTGGGAAGCTGCAGCCAGGATGCGGCAGGTAAACAAACTGGCCCGGCCCGCCAGGGCCGCGTGCCAGAGGTTGCCGACCCCTAGGCTAGCCTGTTCAGAGTTTATTTTTCTGGCTTAACACTATTAGACTAATTTACATTACATTATACATTGATAATTGTATTTTATTGGAAAACTGACAAAAGTTGTTGAATTCAGAGTTGTTGTAGCCGTGTTGATCCCAGGATATTAGAGAGACAAGGTGGGTGAGATGATATCTCTTATTGGACCAACTTCTGGTGAGAGAGATGAGGCTTTCAACAAGTTATGTAACTTCTGAATATTTGAGAATCAGTGATATTCTAGCAGACTCTTTAATTGTAACTTTTATACATCATGTTTTAATCTTTTCAATTTATTGTGATGTTAGTTAATCCTCTTCAGTAGCTGAATGCATTTATTTTTTTTAGGCCTGTTTCTTGTCTTACACTAGTACACAAGGTGTACTACAAGAGGATGTGTACTTTTTAAAGGTGGGTGGTAGAAATTTTGACAAGGCTTAAGAGTTTAAAAGTTGATACACCCTGCTATTTAAAAGTACATTAATGACTGAAGTAGTGGAGGAATCAAGTAAACTGATTCATTGTAAAATTTAGTAAATGTTGGAAAGGGGCTTTGAGGGAAAGAGATGTAGAAAATCATAATTTGAATAACTACTTCTGAAGTCAAAGCAGTTTAAAGTGATAAACTGTGCAATGAGTGATTCAAAATGAAATGAGGTATTGAGTAATTTTAAAAATGATATGACTTGAAGTGTTGGGTTGACAGTGGGAACATAGAGGTTATACGTGGGGCTTTGGAAATTAGAAGAAGATAGTTTTGGCAAATGAAGAGGTGGAACAATCCTGACTAGAAATCTAGAAATGCTAAAGGGCATTTTTGTCTGCTTTTGTGGTCTTGATTCCTAACACTTTCTTTAAAATATTTTAAATTTTAGACAGGAAGCATTTATTTTGGAGGGGATCAGCTGATTTGTTGAAACTGCATTGTGTAGGGATTTTCGGCGGTTCTCAAACTTCATTGCACCATGACCCTCTTCTGACAACAAAAATAACTGTGACCCCAGGAGGGATGGCCAAAGCCCGAGCCCCACTGCCCTGGCTGGGGGGCCCAAAGCTGAAGCCCAAGGGCTTCAGTCCTGGGTGAGGGGCCTGTAACCTGAGCCCCGCCGCCCAGGGCTGAAGCCAAAACCTGAGCCCTGCCGCCTAGGGCTGAAGCCCTCAGGCTTGGACTTCAACCCTGGGTGGTGGGACTGGGGCTCGGGCTTTGGCCCAAAGCAAGTCTAACGCCAGCCCTGGCAACCCCATTAAAATAGGGTTGTGACCCACTGGGGGTCCCAACCCGTAATTTGAGAACTGCTGGGTTAGATTAATAATAAAGGGATATGTAAAGCCATTTGTGTTTAAACTCTAGTTCAAATCTAGTTTATTTTGGAAGTGACCAAAAGTAGTTTCACTTTGACTGCTGTTTCGTGGCAATTTTAAAATGAGTCTGTGGTTTCAGGACAAGCCCTCATAGTTACCTGTTCATGTTGCTAAGTGGTGACATTTTGCCTTTGTTTGCTGTCTGTGAGGTAAAGGAGTGGACAGAGAGAGCAAACTGCCTTCTCATTTCTCACGGTGGTTCTCTGTAGTTACTGCTGAGACATGCAAGTGAGGCAGGATAGGGAAGTTTGTGCAGCAGTCTTTTTTTTTCTTTTTTCTTTTTCTGTACCTGCTTTGAGGAAGTATGTTTTGTCAACAATGTATTTTTTAAGTATTAAAATTGATTTTTTCCCCTCCCAATGTGTGTTGTAAATTATAATACAAATTGAAAAGATTGTCGAGTGTAATATCTTGTTTTGAAGAGTGATAAGTATTGTGAGCAGCACATTGTGATACATCAGTTTTTTCCTTAATATTGCATGCTTGTTTTCATTAGAAGATACTGATGATTGGGTCAGTGTATGAGTGCTGTGGGGTGCTGGTGGCCTGTTATATGCAGGAAGTCACACTAGGTGATCTGGTTGTCCCTTTTGGCCCTAAACTCTGATTGTTATCTAATCTTTTAAATAAGAGTTACTTTTTTGTATCAACATCTTTCTTTTAAAAAAATTTCTGTATGGAGGGGAAATAAAGAAGACAAGCTTAAATGTATGAAGAGGTGGAAAGCCTCAGTGTAGCTGTTTGCGGGATACACTGCTTTTTGCTATCCAGCCATTTTCACATTCTTTTAGTGGATTGTCTCCCTTCTTCCTGCCTTGCAGTGTGGTTGGGAGTTACAGTAATCAGTTTCAAATTATTTTTTTGCTTTTTGAAGACTTGTAATATTAATTTCTGCATGCTCTAATAGTGACATTTAAACAGCTTACAATTTTATGTATAGATGCTATGAGAAGCTCAACACCCCTTCTATCATTCTCTTACACAAAAAAATGCATTTATAGTGCCTGCTGTATGTACTTTTCAGTTACCAAAAAGCTGTGAAAAGCAAGAGCATGACAATTTAAGAAATGTCTTGGTTAACATTAACTAATTTGTCCATTTTATTAAAAACAGATTTATTTAGCTACGGGGGAAAAAATCTGAAACATGTATGCCTTCTAATGTGTGTTAAAATCTTCAATTGCACTTACATTGTTTTTCAAAAGCACTGTAAATGACCCTGCCCTTTTTGGGAAACCATGTCCTGCAGACCTCTGTAGTCTTGAGGTATTGTGTTTGTGGTAATACCATCTGAAATTCTAGTGATGTCAGTCCTACTGAGCTCGACTGTCATCTTTTGTCAAGTAACCTGCAATGAAAATTGATCTATTTTCCTAGTCCAGTTAGACTTAGGGAGATATTAATTTTGTAACTAATGGAATGTGATGGTTAAGACCAGCTCCTGCAGACTCCCACAAGGGGATTTCATTTTTCTTTTCATAGTTAAGAATAGAGGAAATATATCAAGACTTGATAAGAGATGGGGCCAAGACAGTTATAAAATAATCATCTCTTCTAATAAGGGATCACACTTAAGGTTTTGCCCTGGTATCTACCCATATAACATCAGCCCAGAAGAGGACTTTGTATTTCATGATTCAGGTGGTCAGACTCTGAATACTTTATGTACTAGTAACCCATAGAATGCCTACTTGTCCAGTTCTCTTGTCCAATCAGATTCTTTTTTTCTTTTAGGGTGAGCATTTGTAGTTCAAGGTTCTTCTGCATGATGCTCTGCACCTTCACTATGCGGGTGATTTTGTTGGAGAATCTCTGGCTTCTCATCTCCACGTGGTTGGTTGGTATAGGCAGAATCTGAAATGGAGGCAAGTCTTTTGTGAGCTGGGTAGAGTATTTTTACCTATAATCTCAAATCAGTGATATAAAAGCTCTTGAATCAATTTTTCTGTTTTTCAGAACTATGTTATCTGAGGAATACTTTTGATATCTAGGTATGAAAAATACCTTATTTTTATGTCTTCTATCCCTGGAATGCTCCAGTTAATTCCATCTGCCATACTTCCTTCCTTTAATTCCTTCTTAAACCCCTCCCTTCTTCATTGGAGTTTCATTAAAAAATATATCAGAAAACTTTGGAGGCGCCATACATGTGTCTTCCAAGTTGCTGTCTTACCCCATAGTTCTCTCCTTTCTCTTCTGCTCTCTCCCCGTGTTTTCATCTCCTTCTGTCCCCATCTTAGTTGACATCATAATCTCTTAGTACAGAGAATCCAGTCTTAATCTGTTTTCATAGTGTTATGTACATATGTGGTCCTATAGACATTGTATACCAAAAAATACATTCTTTTAATGTTAGTTTTTTCAAAAGTTAGGAAATGCCAGAATTAAATTTGCCCATGGAACTTCAGTTCTACCTCCATGTACATACGGAGTTATGATGCAATCTTTAGTGACATGATCGCTTATTCTTTTTTCCATAGGACCCTGCCTTCTTTGTAACACTGGATGTTTGGTACTTATTGAATGAGACAACTGTTCAATATTTCTCTTCATTTTCGTCATTCAGTTTTTAGGACCATGGTTCATTACCTGCACTCCATCCAAATATGCACCGAATAAGATTTTTTTAAACTCTTAGGGGCTTTTCCATTGCACTTATTAACCATACTATCTTAGTACCTTGGAGTATTTAATGAATTTATATCACAGCAACTTTGAAATAGGAAGTAGTAGTTTTCCATTTATAGATTGTCCAAAATGTGCAAAAGAATCCTCTGATTTTTATCTTCGTGATTGGGTGCTTATTTTGAGACAATACCTCTGAAAAATCAGGTACAGCGAGTACCTGCTGATCTACTTGACTTCTGTTGAAGTTGAGAGCTTAGCACTTTTGAGTCAGGCCACCTGTGAGTGTTAAGATGAGCACCAGAAAATGAGAACCACACACTTAGCGATCACATCTTAGAACCAATTTTTCAGGTCTTCACAATTCATAGAATTTAAGGCCAGAAGGGATCATTAGATGGTCTACACCACTGGTTCTCACTTATTTTTTTTCATGGATCGCTTGAAAATTGCTGAGGGTCTTGGGGACCACTTAATGATCTTTCCAAATGTTGTTTGTACCGTTAGCTAACTATTGTAAAGCGCTTTGGATAAAAGCGCTATATAAAAAAACCTTAATAATTATCATTTTTTTTTTTGTCCTACAAATAAAATACACAACTCATATTTTAATATCAGTAGTCTTACCTTCCTAATGCGATGGATGTGTCCTCTCTCCCCTGCTGCGGCAGTCCCCGAGCTGAGGCTGGGAAGGAGGGCCAAATCTTCCTGGCAGCCGCAACCCTGGAGCTGGGGAAAGTCGCCTCTTTCTTTGCCTGCTGCAGCCCTGCATATCCCAAATTCCCCCCACCCCCGCTTCTCACCCCACTTCCCCCTGCCACCACTTCCCCCCCAAGGCCACCACCTCACCTTACATGTGCGTATTCTCCAGGGTCCAGACACCTAATTAGTGGAGCTGTGCCTGCTCCACTAATTAGGTGGGTGGCCCTTCATTCTCTTGTGTGTGGCCACCCAGGTGTGCACCTTAGAGGGAACTATCCATGGACTACCTGAATGGAGCTCGTCCACAGACCACAGTTTGAGAAGTCTGGTCTAGACTTATCTGCTGGTATCTCACAGGCCATTAAATCTCACCTAGCTATCTCTGTATTGAGTCCACTAACTTATATTTGACTGTAGCATAATTTGTTTGGCTAAAACCTATCTTCAGGAAAGGCATCCAGCCTTGATTTGAAGACATCAAAAGATGGAGAAGCCTCCATTTCCCTTGATAGTTTGTTCCAGTGGTTAATCACTCTCACTTTTAAAAGTGTGTGCCTAACTTGTTAATTTGTCTGGCTTCAGCTTCCTGTGGTTGGTTCTCTGCTAGATTAAACAACCTTTTAGTTTCTGGTATTTTCTCCCACAAAGGTACTTACACACTAGTGAATTCACCTCTTGATTTTCTTTTCAATAAACTAAACAGATTAGGCTCTTTAAATCGTTCACTGTAAGGCATTTTCATGAGTCCTTGACTCATATTTGTGGCTGCTTTCTGCTCGTTCTCCATATGGACACCAGAACTGGATGCAGTGTTCCTTTGTCATTTTCACTGATGACACATACAGACCTTTACTCCTAATTGCTACTCCCCTGTTTACACCACTAAGGATCATATTAGCCCATTTGTTGCAGCCTTGTACTGGGTGGGTGTTATGTTGCTGGTCTTCTATGAGCTCTGAATTCTTTTGGAATCGCTGCTTTCCAGGATAAAGTCCCCCATTCTGTAAGTGCGGCTTCCGCGCCTTTTTCCTATATTTATATCTTTGCATTTGGCTGTATTTAAATGCATTTTATTTGAATGGGCCTGTCTTATCAAACAATCCAGATAGCTCTGTTTGACTGTCCTGTCTTCATTATTTAGCATTGTGCTAATCTTGTCATCTGCAAATTTTATCAACAGTGATTTTTATATTGGCTTCCAGATCATTGATGAAAATTTTGAATAGCATCAGGCCTAGTGCAGAGCCCTGAGGAACACCATTAGAAACATCCCCTTTGACCACTACTTTTTGAGATCTGTTAGTTTGCTGGTTCTTAATCCATTTAACGTGATCTTTTTTTAAAAATTAGAATGTCATGTGATACTAAGTCAAACTCTTTACAAAGTTTGTGTATTACATGTGCGCAGTTACCGTTATAATTTTGTAATCATACCAAACTTATAATCTCTTCAAATAATGTAAACAGATATATTTGACAAGACCTATTTTCATAAAACCATGTTGTCTGGCATTAATTTTATTCCTGTTCTCTACTAATTAAGCCCTGCAGCAGACTTTACATTATTTTGCCTAGCATTGATGTCAGGCTAATGAGTTTATAGTTACCCAGGTCACCCTGCTTCTGGAATTTCCCTGGTATTTCAAGATTTTTTTTTTTTTTTTTTTTTTTTTTAAATTATCACCAACTGTCCAGCGATCTCCTCAGCCAACTCCTTAGAACTCTGGGGTGCAAGTTATCTGAGCCTGCTGATTTTTAAAAAGCATTTATCCCTAATAGATGTAATGTGCTCCTTTGTTACTAATGTACTGGAAATTACATCATCTTCATGCCATACAAATTACACCATCCAGCATCTTTCCAAATACAGAACAGAAATATTTATTGAACATTTCTGCCTTTTCTTTTTTAACAGTTTTGTCATGTTCATCTATTAATGGGCTTGTACCATTGTTGGGTTTTCTTTCATTCCTAATATACTTAAGTTCGCCTACTTCTTTTTCTTAGCCCTATCTGATGTTTCCCCTGACGTGTTCAGCTTTCCTTATCTGTTTTCTACAGTTCATAATTCTAATTATATTTATTACTGTATATTTTGCCTTTTTTTCTTTTTGCTATGTTCCTTTTTTATTCCTAATTGCTTCCTTCAATTTGCCACTGAACCGGGAGGAACTTTTAGACAAAGTTGTCCTCTTTCCTTGATTGTGGAATTGTGGCAGTTCTTAAAGAACTCCAAATTCTCATTCACCTGTTTGTATATAAACTTTTCCTTAGGTCTGGGAAATTAGCTCTTGTGAAACACCAAGTGTAAATAACTGGTTGGGACTGTTCTGTTTGCCCATATTGAATGTGTACGGGTCATGGTCACCGGTTTCTCAGCAACCAGCAGTTTCCAGTCCAGTGATTAATTCATCTTTATCCATCATAATGAGGTCCTAAATAGTTAATTTGTGTTGGGTGTAACACCTATTTGTGTTTAGAAAATTATCATGTATAATTTATAGAAACTTAATGACTTATTACTAGCTATATGAGACTTCCAGCATATATCTCCTAAATTGAAGTCCCCCATGTCTTTCACATATTAGATAGGTACTTAGCATGTAACTCATTCTGTTCACAAGCTTGATTTGGTGGTCTGTTGCAGATCTCTCCCCCCCCCCCCCACTAGTTCCCCTTTATTGGCTTTGTTAATTAGCACATTGAGCCATATGCATTCAAGATCCTGTGGACAGGGCCTGCTCTAGGCACCAGCAAAGCAAGCAGTTGCTTGGGGCGGCAGATTTGCAAGGGGCGCAAGAATCCAGCATGGGAGTTGAGAACCAACAGGGGGCCCTGGGAGCTGTAGTTCCTTGGTTAGCTCCCTGCCTATAGAGCCAGCCCTGGAGCAGGGAAAGAACTACATTTCCCAGCATTCCCTTGGCCACTAGCAACAGGAAAGGGTGGGGGAAGGAGTATGGAACTGAAATCTGCAGCTTGCTGTGAATGGTAGGAACAGAGCCAGCTCTAGGTTTTTTGCCGCTCTCCCCCCCCCCCCCCCCAGCCCTAGGCTCTCCCCCCACCTGCACCTCCTGCCGCCCCAGCCCTGGGCTCTTCTCCCCCTTCCCCCCCCCGGCCGCCCCAGCTCTGGCCCCCATCCGCACCTCCTGCCACCCCAGCCCTGGGCTCTCCCCTGCGCACACCCCCTGCAGCCCCAGCTCTGGCCCCCACCTGCACTCCCCTGCTCCC
Source organism: Emys orbicularis (assembly GCF_028017835.1). Taxonomy (NCBI): domain Eukaryota; kingdom Metazoa; phylum Chordata; order Testudines; family Emydidae; genus Emys; species Emys orbicularis. Next base: position 287,068,637 of record NC_088683.1, read on the forward strand.
CCAGCCCTGGGCTCTCCCCCCCCCCCCCACCCGCACGCACCTCCTGCCGCCCCAGCTCTGGCCCCCACCCGCACCCCATGCCGCCCCAGCCCTGGGCTCTTCCCCCCCACCCGCACCTCCTGCCGCCCCAGCCCTGGGCTCTCTCCCAAAAAAGGAATTGGGTGGACTAAATGGACGGTGCACCTCTCTATCTGAAGCCTAGCAAGGGAGGTATGTGGATCCCACTAGAATTTAAAATGAAAAGTAAGGGAGGGGAGGCTCTGGACCTGGGCAGCTTTAGATACAGTACCAGGCACTTAGGAGGATTTCCACTTCTGAGCCATGGAAGCAGAAATTGACTTTTCCTTTCCAGATATAGCTAATATTCAGAAAGGGAATCTAGCACCTGCCTTCCAGATTTGAACACCCTCAAAATTCAGGAGTGCTCAAGCTCAATTTGTGCAGCTGTTATTTCATTTCCCCCAAACCAAATATACTGATCCACTGTAACTTGCTGTAGAAAAAGTAGAATAAATTGAGCAAGAAATGCTTCCCAGTGGTTATTAGGACTGGAATTGCTATTTTCAACAGCCATTGCTTTTTTTTTTTTTTTTTTTTTTTTTTTAAAGTTTTAGTTTTATTTGTTTAAAAGGAAGACCGTGATAGTGCATTCCCCATAGAAACACAGAATGGAACAAAAGAATAATAAAGGCACCTCAACTTTTCCTCATTTATGTAGGACAGTCTTATAATATGCATCCAGATATCCTCCAGTCACACAAGCTGAAAATTGTTCCACTTTACTGCAGTTCTGTAACCATATGGGAACCAATCCTGTCTGTGTTCTGTGCACATCCAAAATTCCTGCTGAATGACCCGCCCTGGGAGCGAGTTACCAGTGACCCAGGGCTGGGGCGGCAGGAGGGTGCAGTTGCAGGAGGGAGGGGGAGAGCCCAGGGCTGGGGTATGGGGCAGCCAAAAAATTTTTTGCTTGGGGCAGCAAAAAACCTAGAGCCGGCCCTGCCTGTGGATCTTCGTTATCAACAGCTCTGAAACATATATACATTCTTAATATATCCACATGCAAAGCACTTACAGAATGGGTGACAGTATCCTGGGATATAGTGACAATGAAAAGGATTTAAGGGTCTTTGTAGATAACTAATTGATCATGAGTAAGGCAATATTTTAGTCATGGGTATTTTTAGTAAAAGTCACAGACAGGTCATGGGCACTAAACAAAAATTCACAGCTGTGACCTGTCCATGACTTTTGACTATATACCCCTCACTAAGGGGGAGGGCTGGGGCAGATTCCCTACCTGGTTTCTGGGAAGCAGCGACTTCCAGTTCCTAGCTGCACATGCTGCCTCTGCTCCACCCCAAGCCCCGGTTCTGCAGCTCTGGCTGGGAACTGCGGCCAGTCGGAGCTGCGGGGACAGTGCCTGTGGGTGGAGGCAGCATGTGTTGATAGGAGCTGAGGGAGGGGAGTTCCTGTCGCCCTTATGGGGAACCCCACCGCCCTGCACCCCAATCTCCAGCCCTGAGCCCTCCCTCGCCCAAACTCCTGCTGCCCGTGCGACTGGCCCAGGAGCTGCCCGAGCAGCTCAGGTGGCTCCCAGACCAGCCACACTGCTGCAGAAGTCACGGAGGTCACGGAAACACTGAGCCTTAATCATGAGCTCCCAGTGTAATGCTGTAGCTGAGAGGGCTCGTGCAATCCTTGGATATATAAGCAAGGGGATATCGAGTAAGAGTAGGGAGATGATATTGGTTCTGTATATGGCATTTGGGCGCTTCCCAGTGCAGGTAGACAGACATGCTAACTCCACTTGAACTAGCACGCTAAGAATAGCTGTATGGCTGTGGTTCCACAGGCTGCGGCTCTGGCTAGCTACCTTAGTACAATCCCACCTGACACACGTCAGCCAAAATAGTTTAGCTGTTTCTGAGAACAAGGCTAGAGCAAAATGCTTTGTTTTTCAATGTAAAAAAGAATCTGGTGAACTCTTTTCTGGAAAGCTGTAGTACCCCCACACTTTGGAGCAGGGACTTGAAATTTGTCAGAGGGTGGCTTTTTGTGTAAGGGCCTTTTGCCATCCCTGTGAAAATTCCACCCAGTTTGGCCATTGCATAAGCCAAGGGTGGCCAAACGGTGGCTCTCGAGCCACATGTCTCTTTTATAGTTAAAGAGCGGCTCGTGGAGCCCCCCCCATGCCCCCTTCATTCTCCACCTACCGGACTGTGGTGGTGGGGAGATTGGGGCTTCTGCCCTGTGGCAGGGGGTGGGGCTAGGGGCTTCTGCCAGAGATGACTGATGCTTATGGGGGGGGGGGAAATTTAAAGTTTTGCCCCTCCCAACAGTTTGAGTCATGGCTCCCCAGGCACGCCTGCCTTCTTACCCTCAGCCGCCACTCCCTGCAACTTCCAGGTGTTAGCTCTGTGTGGAGAGGCTGCGGCAAACAGCTGGAATCTGCAGGGCAGGGCTGCTGTTTTAGCTTCTTGGGAAGGCAGCAGCAAAAGCAGTGGCTCTCCCTGCAGCTCCCAGCTGTTTGCCACTGCTGCTTCCCATGGCTGCAGCTCCCAGCTTGCTGGCTCCAGCAGTTGCTGTGCAGAGAGGGGGCATGGTGGCACCATGTGACCGAGTGGGGCCAGCAAACCTGGCAGAAATCTGAGGGGGCATAGTCATGTGCCCCTCCACATGTTGCCTTTGGCTTCCGCCCAGTGGGGAGGAGGGTCTCAGAGCTTCAGCTCTGTGGGGCGCACCTGCTGGGGCTCGGGGCTTCAGCAGGTGCGGTGCTGAAGCCCCAAGCCTGGGCAGGCGCCTCCCTGCAGGGCTGAAGCCCCAAGATCCACTAGCCTCTTCCTGTTCTTCCTCTCCCCCCCTTCCCCCCCCGCCCCCAGTATCTTTCTTTAAGAACTCACAAAGAGAATGGTGGGTAGAATAGCCCATCTATTTTGTCCACCAGTTAGGCCCAATGTATGACACACTAATTTTGATTCACAAATTTCTGGACCCACAATTTCTTGTTGACCAAACTTGGTCTTTACAATCTCCTTGAGTTATATCCGTAGGCCTTTTTGTTTGGACTAATTTAGTTTTTGTCTCCCTTTGCACCTTTTCCCATCAACACTTTGTTATAGGTTATTGTGATATCTTCTGATCTTAAACTTTTTATATGCGAAATCACAATTAGGGTAAATTTTAGGTCCAATTATCACAACAGCCCCCATATTCCTCCCTCTGGACACTCTCACAAAATCAGCTTAGTTACCCTACCTGTAGCCCTCTTGGGGTGTGTCTACACTTCACACTTCTTTTAGCGGTGAGTAGTGTACATACCCATGTAGCCCTTGTCCCAGCATGGGTATAAAAGGCTCTGGCCAGAGGGTTTCCCTGCTGCCTCCCCGCTTTCAGAGCCTTTTCCTTGCCACTGGAAAAGGCTATGGCAGCAGGGAGCAGCTGAAGCTTTTTCCCAGCTGCCTCCTCCAAAGTCTTTCATTGACACGTGTAGCTACATGCTGCAGTGTGGACACAGCTTGCTTTTCACTGCAGCATGTAGATAACACCACCAACACTGGTGTGTAGTGTAGACATAGCCTTGATTTCCAACTTTCCCCTCAAGGAGAAGTTAATTGGATTGGAATTCATGCTCCCTGCACAGTTCCATGAAGGAAGATAGCAGGGTTGCTCTGACTACTCACCTTTTCTTCTTCTGTGGATCTGTTGCTTTGAGACTGACTTTCCTTTCTGGCGGATTCTGGCCAAAGGATGCACCAGAATGCTTGTCAGCTATTATGTGACTTCAAAAAAGCTGTTGCAGTAGCTGGTAAAAGATTCTGGGGCATGCATATGACCATAAGAAAGAAAAGACTAGAGATCATTTGGAGACCAACTATCTATCTTTGCAGAAGAAACCAGTTGAATTCTTCTGGGGGAAGCTTATGGGCTTACCAAATAACGTTTTTTTATTAATGGAAATGCTGTAAACATGAAAGCCCTCTGAGCATCACACTTGGTGTTGCTGTGAATCAAAAGCTGCCATGCCTCATTATAACGGGGGAGAGGGGGACATTGAGTATGCTTTCTCCGATGTCGTCATTGTTTTGGGATTTGCTGCTGCAAGACAAGTCAAAGTATTTCTCTCTTTAGCTGACAAATTTATGACATGGCTGCAGATGTTTGGGAACAGCTGTTTAGAATATCCAGTACTTCTCAGTAAAACTACATAAGTAGTCTTCTGGCCAATTTTTAACATTTGTCCATGAATGGGAAGGATCCATACATGAGGATTATTGCCTGTTTTGCGGTCTTCAGAGAGGATCTTCTGTAGGGGACAAAAATCTTTGAAACTTTCATCAATTGATTTTTGTAGCTGGGTTGAATTGGTATTTTTTTTATTGGTATTTGCACTGTTGGTGCCTGACTAGTGACAGGAAAACACTGACCTTGTGACTAGAATCCAGTCTGTTGGACCCCAATATGTTTAGACACATTATTCAACTCGTTGGGAAGTTTTGGCAGCAAAGAGGATGAAAGTGAAACTGAAAAAGATACTTGGTGAAGCTGTAGGAGATGCAAATTTTATTAAAAGTAAACCTCATGTGCACTGTTTCACTACTTGATGTGAAGCAATGGGCACTCAGCACCAGAAGCTCCTTTTCTAAACCAGATTTGTTGGTTTTCTTGTGGCAAAGTTTTGGATCGTGTCTGAGATCAGAGAAGAGTCAAGAATTTCCATTGAACTTTGGTGACCATCATTACCTTTTTCTGAATGCTTCTTTCCATGAGCAAAGCATGACATGGGTTCGTAACTTGAGGCTCACAAACAGGTGTAATGGGATCATGACCACTCTGCCCTTCCTATATTGCTAAATGGGAGGGAAGGTCTTGGAGGGAGGGGTCTAAGGGAAGTCCTGGTATGGAAAATGTTGAGAACCACTGAATTAGTATTTCTTTTATGCTTGTTGCAATTATGCATTAAGATCCATGCATAAAAAAGGTGTATCGGAATCATTTAACAGACATTGAGCTAAAGAAACGTACCAAAATTAGTGAGGGATCCTATATTTGGAAATTGTATATAATACCAAGAAATCCCCCTGCCCCCCACCTAAAGGTAAATATAAATCCAATTGAAACGTAAAGACCTTCAGGCAACTAGAACAACTTCTGTATTTGAAGGGGCTTGCTGCATGTGAGGGCCAGGAGAAAATTTTGTATTTGACATATTGATCTTAAAAATGTACGTCAGATTCTTTTCCTGATTGTAGTAGCTTCTCCCATTCTGTCACTAATTTTGAACCTTCATTTTTAGCAAAATAAAGGAGACAAGTAACAAGCTCCCTTCTCATTAAATTCTTTTTTCAAATACATAAAACTCCAATGAGTGGGTAGTATGTTAGGTACTTCTAGAAATTAATGTATTCTTGGCCCTTGAAAAGTCACGTTCTACCTGCCTCATGTTTGTTTTTTATTACTAAACATACAACTGCAGTATACAGGACTCTTATTACAGTCTGTTTCAAACAATATACATTTTTAAGACCAATGTAGACAGATGGAATACACTGGAAAACTTAAATGAGGGAATAATTTGGAATTTTTTTAATTAAGTGGCTTATTGTGGGTAAAACAGAGTGTTTGTGAACACAATAATTAGAGAGAGAATCATAAAAGGGCATATACCATTGCTCAGTCCTAAAGATTTTTTTCTCTGTCCAGATCCCTTTTCACTTTTTGGAGCAAGACCCAGATGACTGGTGAGTCATAGAATGAGAACCAAACCCCAGCTAGTGCAGCATCAGGTAACAGAGCAGTACAGACCATTTTTCAGAGCAAAAAGAGAGAGAATGATGTTTAGGTCAAAAGATTTTTCTAATATCAAAACTAGGAACAAATATATAGGTAGAAAGGTTGTAAGGGACCATTATGATCGAGTCTTGGCTCCAAGTCTCTTTCAGTTTGCTAACTGCAGTTAAATCAAAGGCATTGTAATGAAGCTACTTGGCACTGACAACCAATTGGACATTTAAAAATTCTGAAGCCAAAGACCACCAATTGAAGCTCTAGAAAGTATCTCCTGCCTAAGCATTCTCCAGGCAGCTAACCACAGAGAGGAATCTCGTCTTCTTTAAGAGAGAGGAGACTTTCAAGTAGTGCACCAGAGATATGCAGAGTCAGGTCAGATTCCTTGGTATGACCCCGGATCCTAAAGCATCTTCCAGGTGGTGTGGAGGTCAGGTTCAAACCATGATGAGAGGAGGGAATAGGGAGAATTCGAAAAGATTTCTCAGCCATGGAATTAAAAACTCTGGCTTAATACAGGCTGCTTCTTGGGTAAATGCCCTTTTCCTCTGTTGGTCCATCTGCTTATTCTCTTCAGTATTCTGGGGATGGTATTGGTTTCCCCCCTTAATTTTTAACAGGCCCTATTTATCCTTTGTGGGATACAGCATTTGTTCTTCTGGCAGATACTGAAAAATACAGAGCCAGGCTCCAACAGTGGTGTAATCTACAACATTTTAAAATATTGGGAGTCAGCATTGTTGTTTGACTACGTATTGCTACAGAGTTACTGGACTCTGAATAAATGTTGAACTCACTTGACTTAAATAGTTGTTCTCCTGACAGCTTTGTGTTTGTACTGCAAATATAGCCTTTTGGGGGGATTGGTGGGTGTCACAGAGGGATGTTTTATAGGTAGTTCAGTGAGGTACGGTTATTGTGTATTGCCCTATGATTAAATTACATATCGATCACACCTCTATCTTGACACCTATTAATGGTTTGTGATACGTACATGCTCAGTTTTGCTTTATGTTGGACAAAAATGAAGTTATGGATTTTTAGAAATTTAGGTAACATCTCTGATTTTTATTGGGCGTGTCCCAAGGTTTTTTTACTCTTACCAAACACTTTGGGAAGACTATTAAAACCTCCAAGTTATGAGTTCCTTGGGACCAGAGGATGTTCGTAACTCTGACCAAAATGTTTTGGTTCTTTCAAATGTTTACATCTGAACATTGACTTAATACAGCTTTGAAACTCTACTATGCAGAAGAAAAATGCTGCTTTTAACAATCTTAATTTATGTGAAACAAGCACAGAAATAGTTTCCTTACCTTGACAAATTGCTTTTTTAAACTTCCCCTTAATTTCTTCTTCAAGTGATTGCTCATGTGTATTCCACAATAGGTGTGTGTGCTCGCCACGTGCACCGGTGCTGGAAGTTTTTCCCCTAGCACTACCCATAGGAGAGCGCCCTTAGTGACCCCTAGAGTGGCGCCTCCATGGCACGGTATAAGGGGCGCTGCGTGCTCCCCCCACCCTCAGTTCTTTCTTGCCGCCAATGAAGGTGCTTCGGAACTGCTCTGCTCCAGCTTGTCTGCAGCTCTCCTCCAGAACTCTTGTTCGTTCAGTGTACTAGTACCTGTAGTTAAAGTAGTTTGATTAGTTTTAGTTTAGTTTAGTGCGCCCGGGCCGGGGCATGCCCTGGGTTTTAAGTCGTGCAACACTTGTAGGCAACTGATGCCAGTGACTGATCTGCACGTGGACTTTTTACGCTGTTTGGGTGAAACCCATCTCAGTGATCGCTGCAAGATTTGCAAGTCGTTCAAGCCTCGGCCCAAGAGAGAGAGAGACATTCGGCTTGGGGCCATCCTGATGCAGTCGCCGTTGACCCCGACTCCGGTGCGCTGCTCCGAGTCGGCACCGGGTACTGCGGTGTCGGTGCGCGGCGACCCCCTGGTGCCATCTACCAGTCAGCACCGCTCCCCGTCTGCGGGGCACGCCAAGAAGGCTAAGAGGCCTTCTCTACTGTGGCACCGGAGCAAAACTGGGGGAGAGGCTAGATGCATGTTGGGCAGTCCTCGGTCCCCATTGGCCTCTAGGCCTCTGACTCAGGTTGAGCGGAGTATCCCGGCCCATTCGGAGCAGGCTTCCCTGGATGTCCGGGTGCCCTCCATGCCGGAGGCCCTGCAAGCGGCCCAGGACGTTACGACCATGCCGGTACCAGGGGCACTGCCAATGCTGGCTCCACGGTCCAGAGGCAAGCTGCGCTGGGATCTCCGCAGTCGCCCCTGGCTCAGTACCAGTCCCGGTCGAGGGAATGTTCCCAACCCCGTTAGCTGCTCAGTGACCGTCCTGTTTGTAGTCCATGCAGGTCACCATCGACCCCCCACCAGGTTGTCTGGCTGGGGTCCAACTGACAGAGACTCCAGGCACCGCTCCACTTCGAGGAGCGGACACCATCGAGACCGAGGCAGATGATGCCGAAGGTCCTCGTCTCTGAGGGGCTATCGTAGCCAGTTGCAATACGAACGTCGACGCCTTTCCCGTTTGTTATCTCGCTCCAGGACCCCGCCACGGCACCGCTTCCGCAGCCCTGGGCGTCTATCACCGTCGCCTCGCTGTCGCTGCCCGCCGGAGCCGATCGCAGAGCAGCTGCTACTGGCAGTACTGTTCCTCCACATCAGGATCACGGTCTCGTGGTCGGCATTGCTCCTGGCGGTACCAGTGGCCCCCGACACAGCCCCTGGTGAGGGCTCGCTTGGAGCCTCGGAACGGCTGTCGGCCTCCCTCTCCCAACCTCCAAGGAAGGAGTCGATGGGACGTGCATCTTCGGTGCCGTGCCCAGAGGGCGACCATGTGGTGCATCCTCCGGTGCCGGTGGACACGCAAAGTACCGCACCTGCCTCCTCACCTTCCCCGATGAGGTGATTACGTCTCCTTGTCCCTCTGTCCCGCAGGAGGACTCTAAAGCCCATCAGGAACTATTGAAAAGGGTGGCATCTAACCTCAACCTTCAGGCAGAGGAGGTGGAGGAGCCCTCGGACTCCCTCTTCAACATTCTATCTGCCTCGGTACCAGACAGGGTGGCCCTTCCACTCCACAAAGGGGTGGCAAAAATTTCAAATGCCTTGTGGCAAACCTCAGCCTCCTTGCCCCCCATCTCAAAGAAAGTGGAACTCAAGTACTTTGTGCCTGCCAAGGGGCATGAATATCTATACAGCCACCCTGCTCCTCACTCCCTGGTGGTCGAGTCAGTCAACCACAGGGAGCGGCAGGGCCAACCAGCCCCTACTCCGAAAAATAAAGACTCGAGGAGGCTGGATTTAATTGGAAAGAAAATTTATTAGTCCTCGAGTTTCCAGTTACGAATGGCAAACCATCAGACTCTCCTGGGTCGGTGGTATGAGTTCAATCTGTGGGGCTCTCTGCCCAAATTCGAGGACTCCCTTCAGGAGCGTGACAGGAAGGAGTTCAAAGCTCTGGTGGAGGAGGGTACAGCGGCTGCCAGGGCAACCCTGCAGGCAGCGTCAGATGCGGCAGACACGGCTGCACGGTCCATGGCCTCCGCGGTGTCCATGAGAAGGGCGTTGTGGCTTCTGCTGTCTGGGCTGTCCAGTGAGGCGCAGACCTCCCTGCAGGACCTCCTGTTTGATGGCAAGGCTCTGTTTGCGGAAGAGACGGACATAAAACTACACGGCCTGAAAGACTCCCGCACTACGCTTAAGACTCTCGGCCTCTATGTTCCCGCTCTGGCTAGACCTAAGTTTAAGCTGCAGCAGGCTGCTGCCCAGGCCACTCACTCTAAATACGAGCCCCCTTATAAAAAGTCGTGGAACTATAAGAAACACCTTCAGAGGCAGTCCCGGTCTGCCCCCCAGCCTGGGTCCTCCAAGGGCAAACAGGCGGGGAAATGACAGTTTTGACGGGACGCCCGGGGGCGACCTACCAGTTCACATCAGGGATCCACCCACAGTAAAACTTCCCTTCTCCAATCGGTTGTGTGCTTTTCTCCTGGAGTGGTCGCGACTGACCTTGGACTGATGGGTCCTCAACACCATCTCCCGGGGCTACACCCTCCAGTTTTCCTCTACCCTGCCCAACCACCCTCCGCCCCGTCCCTCCTGGGGGACCCCTCTCACAAGGCTCTGCTCGAGCAGGAGGTAAGGTGGCTTCTTGGCTTAGGAGCGGTGGAAGTGGTGCCAGTGGAGTTCAAACACAAGGGATACTACTCCTGCTATTTCCTTATCCTGAAGGCCAAAGGGGGCTTCAGGCCTATCCTCGACCTGCAAGGCCTGAACCAGTACATGGTAAAGCTCAAGTTCCGCATGGTCTCCCTGGATTCCGGGGACTGTTATGCCGCCCTCGATCTGCAGGATGCGTACTGCCACATCCATATATTTGAGGGGCACAAGCGCTTCCTCCGTTTCATGGTTGGGCAGGAACGCTACCAATTTATGGTCCTCCCGTTTGGCCTGTCCACTGCCCCCAGGGTATTCACAAAGTGTATGTCTGTGGTGGCGGCCTACCTCAGACATAGTGGGGTCCAGATCTTCCCCTATCTGGATGACTGACTGGTCAAGGGCAGCTCCCAGTCGCAGGTGTGGGATCACGTGGTGCTCCTCCTGTCCATGTGCACCACTCTGGGCCTGTTTGTGAACGACACCAAGTCCACATTAGTCCTGGTACAGCGTATAGAGTTTATCGGGGCAGTCCTGGACGCCACATCGGCCAGGGCCTCCCTCCCACCAGACAGGTTCGAGACCCTAAAAGCGTTCATTGACGCAGTCAGAAGGTTTCCAGTGACAATGGCCAGAGCGTGTCTCCAGCTCCTGGGTCCCATGTTGGCGTGCACATATGTGGTTTTCCATGCCAGACCATGGATGAGGCCCCTCCATCTCTGGTTGGCCTCGGTGTTCTCCCAGGCCAGAGACAGGATGGACAAGGTTCTCACAGTGTCCGAGCCAGTGATCGCCTCCCTACAATGGTGGTCCTCCCTGGGGAACATGCTCCGTGGGGTCCCGTTCAGAGGCAGGCCTCCGTCGATAGAGCTGGTGTCCAACACATCAGACCTGGGGTGGGGAGCCCATGTGGGGGATGTTCAGATCCAAGGTCTGTGGTCTGCACAGGACCTTGCCCTCCACATAAACGTCAAGGAATTCAGGGCCGTCCGACTGGCGTGTGTGGCCTTCTGCTCGCACCTGGTGGGCAGGGGGTCTGGGTTCTCACAGATAACGCGGCCTCGACGTTTTACATCAACAGGCAAGGAGGGGCCTGATCCTCTGCCTGGAACTCGTGGCGGATCGCCTGAGCCGGAACTTCTCCTCTCAGCACGAGTGGTCTCTTCACCCAGAGGTGTGCACAGACTTTTCCAAGAGTGGGGAACTCCCTACATGGACCTGTTGGCGACTTGGCAGAACCATCTGTGTCCCCAGTTCTGCTCTGGGGGGACTGCTGATTGGCAAGGTCCTGGAAAAGGCACCGGTGTGCCCCGGGCAACATTGGTACAGGACCCTCATGAGCCTGGCGGTAGCTCCGCTGTGGCCGTTGCCACCCCTCCCGGTCCTGCTCTCCCAGGACCAGGGTCGCCTCCTCCACCCCAACCTAGCGGTACTCCACCTCACAGCGTGGCTGCTCAATGGTTAGGCCGGGAGGAAAGGACGTGCTCGGAAGGGTTTCAGCGCGTCCTCTTGGAAAGTAGGCGACCCTCCACGCACTGAGCCTACTTGGCGAAGTGGTTTTGATTTTCCCGATGGACAGCTGAGCAAGGCGTCTCCCCCGTGGCTGCCCAGATCCAGCTCATTTTAAAATATCTCCTTCACCTTAGCGCTCCAGGCCTGGTGCTCTTGTCCGTCAAAGTGCACTTGGTGGCCGTATCGGCCTTCCATCCGCCGGTGCAGGGGCACACGGTATTCTCCCATGCTATGACTGGCCGATTCCTTAAAGGGTTGGATCGTCTCTTCCCATACGTTAGGGCCCCAGTCCCACAGTGGGACCTGAACTTGGTGCTGGCCTGGTTGATGGGTCCCCCCTTTTTAGCCGCTAGCTACTTGCTCCTGGTCACACCTCTCGTGGAAGGTGGCCTTCCTGGTGGCGATCATGTCAGCTAGACGGGTCTTGGAACTCAGGGCCCTGACTTCCAAGCCCCTGTACACGGTGTTCCATAAAGATAAGGTCCTGCTCCGCCCACATCCTTTGTTCCTCCCGAAGGTGGTCTCTGCTTACCACATGGGTCAGGACATTTTCCTGCCCGTCCTGTGCCCCAAGCCACATGTGTCCAACGAAGAGCGCCGCCTCCACATGCTGGATGTGAGACGGGCTCTGGCCTTTTACCTGGAACAGACCAAGCTGTTCAGGAAGTCCTCACAGCTGTTCATTGCCTCGGCCGAACTCATGGGGGGTTGGCCGATCTCCATTCAGTGGCTATTCAACTGGATCACCTCGTGCATCCGTACCTGTTATGACCTGGCAGGAATCCCTCCACCGTCAATTGTGAGGGCACACTCGACTAGGGCGCAAGCCTCGTCGGCTGCCTTTGTAGCCCATGTCCCTATTCATGACCTTTGTAGGGCTGCCACGTGATCTTCAGTTCAGACATTCACCTCGCATTATGCGATCATTTCCCAGACCAGGGAAGATGCTGGGTTCGGCAGGGCTGTGCTCCGTCCCGAGAATTTGTGAATTCCTATCCATCTCCAACAGATAGATTGGAATCACCTATTGTGGAATACACATGAGCAATCACTCGAAGAAAAGACAGTTACCTTCTCCGTAACTGGTGTTCTTCGAGATGTTGCTCATGTCTATTCACATCCCGCCCTCCTTCCCCTTTGTCGGAGTTATCTGGCAAGAAGGACCTGAAGGTGGGGAGAGCGGGCAGCACCCCTTATACCGCTCCATGGAGGCGCCACTCCAGGGGTCGGTAGGGGCGCTCCCCTATGGGTACTGCTAGGGGAATAACTTCCGGCACCGGTGCACGTGGTGAGCACGCACACCTATTGTGGAATAGACATAAATAACACATCTCGAAGAACACCATGCCATTTGTACTTGATAGTGTACTTAACCTTCAGTTTAACTTGTACTAATAAATTAGTTTCAATAGTTTATTATTTTTTCCCCCAAGAGGCAAACATTCCGTCCTGCTCCCCAAAACCATCCTTCCTTCTTGTGGGAACTTTCCTTCCTGTAGGAGCCTTTTTGGGGCCGGGGGGGGGGGGGGGGGATCATACCTAAATCTCCAGGAATCAAGCATTGCTTTACTGCTGGGAGTCCTTACCAGTTAGAGATGGCCATTTGCACTGTATCTGCTGCTTAAGGGATACTCAAGTGCTGTCCAAGGGCATGATCTGCTTAGGATTCAAGAGTCATTTCAGGAAAGAGAGGGAGATAAGCTTAGACTCCTCATGATGGAACACTCCCTCTGACAGGCATCAGACCCAGAACTGTGCCCCTTCCCTCCCATCCCCCCAAACAGTGATCTCCAAGTGATCATAGTGTCCCATTACCTCTGCAGCTTGATTGCCTTCTAGAAAAAAGAGAGAGATCTGCAAGTGATAGCATGAAGTTCTCTGTCAAGAGAAGCCCTAAATCTCATCAGAATGAAGTTGGGCCCTAAGAGACCTGCCATACTGGAAGTGCCACAAAAGGCATTGCTGAGGTCTCAAGGATTCTCTGTACTGAGAGTCCCTCTATATCTAAACCTAGCATTAGGTACCATATAAGCAGGATCAAGGTGCTAGGAGACTCCAGATGGTACCAACTGTGACCTCCACTTCCTCATCGCTGCATACGGTACCCAGATCCATTAGTCAGCTGGTATTGGTGCATTCTGCATCACTCTCGGTATCACAGGTTGCTGCTGCTAAGACTTGTCAGAGTTCTTCATAGAGCCACCCAGTACTTCAGGAATTCATATTCTCCAGAGACCTATTAATCTCTGATTAATCTGAGTCTTCCTTCAGTGATGGAACACTGCCAGTCCCAGGACCTGCTTTACTCCTTGTGCCACATCACTCACCAGTACTGACTGGTTCCTTGCGAATGGACAACCTCCTACACTATCATTGTCTGTCCCCCCTTTTTGACTGTGGGATGCAACCTGGAACTGGGGAACCGCTGTGCTCCCTTAACTCCCTTAGTTTAGCCTAACCAAAAGAAGGCTGAGGGGAGATATGATTGCTCTCTTTAAATATATCAGAGGGATAAATACCAGGGAGGGAGAGGAATTATTTCAGCTCAGTACCAATGTGGACACGAGAACAAATGGATATAAACTGGCCGTGGGGAAGTTTAGGCTTGAAATCAGACGAAGGTTTCTAACCGTCAGAGGGGTGAAATTTTGGAACAGCCTTCCGAGGGAAACGGTGGGGGCAAAAGACCTCTCTGGCTTCAAGATTAGGCTAGATAAGTTTATGGAGGGAATGGTTTGATGGGATAACATGATTTTAGTCAATTAGGCAATAACATGTCATCGCTGGTAAAATGAGGGTCCGGCTGGAGAATCTTGCCTGTATGCTCGGGGTTCTAATGATCGCCATATTTGGGGTCGGGAAGGAATTTTCCTCCAGGGTAGATTGGCAGAGGCCCTGGAGGTTTTTCGCCTTCCTCCGCAGCATGGGGCAGGGGTCGCAAGCTGGAGGATTCTCTGCGACTTGAAGTCTTTAAATCACGATCTGGAGACTTCAACAGCTGAGTTAAGGGAAAGTGGGTGGGTCAGCTTTTGTGGCCTGCATCATGCAGGAGGTCAGACTAGATGACCATAATGGTCCCTTCTGACCTTGAAGTCTATGAGTCTATGTGCCACAAGATTGGTGTGCCTGGGAGCAGTGCTGCGTGGTGACTACCTGAGGAGGAACTCAATTCATGTTGCAGCTGGGGACCATGCAGTAATCTTTGAATCCAAGCAGGACCCAAAGACTGTGATTTCCACTCCTGCACAACGTGGATTTTCTGAGAATGTGTGGCATGCACATTATTGCTTCTGCCTGGCATCAGGGAAGGTTTGCCCAAAGTGCAGGCAAAGTGGAGACACACCAGAGCCAATGTTTGAAAGTGCTTTAAAAATCCACCTGCATAGGGAAATTGTCTTGAATAGTGACATGTACCACCACAGGAGCTGGGGTATACTGTGGTGCAAACTTAGGGTCATTTAGTCAAGAGATTCATGAAATACTGCTCCCCTCAAAAATTAGCTGCTTTTAAAATGGTCATAGATACATAGATTTATGGATTTCAAGGCCAGAAGGGACCACTGTGATTATCTATTATCCTACACTTCCAGCATAGCACAGGCCAGAGGACTTCCCTGAATTAACTCCTGTTTGAACTAGAGCAGATCTTTTAGAAAAACATCCAAGCCTGATTTCAAATTTGCCAATGAAGGACAATGTACCATAACACCTTGGTAAATTGTTCCAATGGTTAATTACCCTCACAGTTAAAAACTTCTACTGTACCTTATTTCCAGTCTGAATTTGTTTAGCTTCAACTTCCAGCCTTTGGATCGTGTTATATCCTACTCTACTAGATTGAAGACGGCATCATCAAATATTTGTTCCCCATGTAGAAACATAGAACCATAGGGTTAGAAGGGACCACAAGAGTAATCTAGTCTAACCCTTTGCCAAGATGCAGGATTTGTTGTGTCTAAACCAGGGGTGGCAAACTATGGCCTGCGGGCTGGATCTGGCCCGCCAACCGTTTTAAGCCAGCCCTCAAGCTCCTGCTGGGGAGCGGGGTTTGGGGCTTGCCCCACTCCAGCCAGGGCACATTGTCGGAGGCCACTCCACGCGGCTTCCAGAAACCGCGGCATGGTTCCCCTCCGGCTCCTAATGCGCTCCAATGGCCCCGCTCTAATGGCCCCCTCTGGCACTCCAATGGGAGCTGCAGGGGTGGTGCCTGCGGACACAGCAGCAGGCAGAGCTGCCTGTCCGCGCCCCCGCATAGGAGCCGGAGGAGGGACATGCCGCTGCTTCTGGGAGCTGCTTGAAGTAAGCGCCGCCCGGAGCCTGCACCCCTGAGCCTCTCCCCATGCCCCAACCCCCTACCCCAGCCCTGATCCCTCTTCTGCCCTCCGAACCCCTTGATCCCAGCCCGAAGCACCATCCTGCACCCCAAACCCCTCAGCCCCACCCCAGAGCCCGCACCCCCACCCGGAGCCCTCACCTCCCCCCCCTGCACTCCAACCCCGATGTGGTGAGCATTCATGGCCTACCATACAATTTCTATTCCCAGATGTGGCCCTCAGGCCAATAAGTTTGCCCACCCCTGGTCTAAACCATCCAAAAGCAATGGCTATCCAGCCTCTATTGGAAAACCTCCAGTGAAGGAACTTCCATGACATCCTGAGGTAGTCTGTTCCATTGTCCTATGGTTCTTACAGTTAGGAAGTTTTTCCTGAGATTTAATTTAAATCTGCTATGCTGTAGTTTGAGGCCACTGCCTCCTGTCCTGCCCTTTGTGGCAAGAGAGAACAACGTTTCTCCATCATTTTTATGTCAGCCTTTCAAGTATTTGAAGACCACTATCATGTCGCCCCTTATCTCCTCTTTTCCAAACTAAGGGTTAGGCTAAAAGGGGTAAAAAACAAGGGAGATGTCATGCTAGGAGTCTACTACAGGCCACCTAACCAGGTGGAAGAGGTGGATGAGGCTTTTTTTAAACAACTAACAAAATCATCCAAAGCCCAAGATTTGGTGGTGATGGGGGACTTCAACTATCCAGATATATGTTGGGAAAATAACACAGCGGGACACAGACTATCCAACAAATTCTTGGACTGCATTGCAGACAACTTTTTATTTCAGAAGGTTGAAAAAGCTACTAGGGGGGAAGCTGTTCTAGACTTGATTTTAACAAATAGGGAGGAACTCGTTGAGAATTTGAAAGTAGAAGGCAGCTTGGGTGAAAGTGATCATGAAATCATAGAGTTTGCAATTCTAAGGAAGGGTAGAAGGGAGAACAGCAAAATAGAGACAATGGATTTCAGGAAGGCGGATTTTGGTAAGCTCAGAGAGCTGATAGGTAAGGTCCCATGGGAATCAAGACTGAGGGGAAAAACAACTGAGGAGAGTTGGCAGTTTCTCAAAGGGACACTATTAAGGGCCCAAAAGCAAGCTATTCCGCTGGTTAGGAAAGATAGAAAATGTGGCAAAAGACCACCTTGGCTTAACCACGAGATCTTGCATGATCTAAAAAATAAAAAGGAGTCATATAAAAAATGGAAACTAGGACAGATTACAAAGGATGAATATAGGCAAACAACACAGGAATGCAGGGGCAAGATTAGAAAGGCAAAGGCACAAAATGAGCTCAAACTAGCTACAGGAATAAAGGGAAACAAGAAGACTTTTTATCAATACATTAGAAGCAAGAGGAAGACCAAAGACAGGGTAGGCCCACTGCTTAGTGAAGAGGGAGAAACAGTAACAGGAAACTTGGAAATGGCAGAGATGCTTAATGACTTCTTTGTTTCGGTCTTCACCGAGAAGTCTGAAGGAATGCCTAACATAGTGAATGCTAATGGGAAGGGGGTAGGTTTAGCAGATAAAATAAAAAAAGAACAAGTTAAAAATCACTTAGAAAAGTTAGATGCCTGCAAGTCACCAGGGCCTGATGAAATGCATCCTAGAATACTCAAGGAGCTAATAGAGGAGATATCTGAGCCTCTAGCTATTATCTTTGGAAAATCATGGGAGACGGGAGAGATTCCAGAAGACTGGAAAAGGGCAAATATAGTGCCCATCTATAAAAAGGGAAATAAAAACAACCCAGGAAACTACAGACCAGTTAGTTTAACTTCTGTGCCAGGGAAGATAATGGAGCAAGTAATTAAGGAAATCATCTGCAAACACTTGGAAGGTGGTAAGGTGATAGGGAACAGCCAGCATGGATTTGTAAAGAACAAATCATGTCAAACCAATCTGATAGCTTTCTATGATGAGATAACTGGCTCTGTGGATGAGGGGAAAGCAGTACATGTGTTATTCCTTGACTTTAGCAAAGCTTTTGATACGGTCTCCCACAGTATTCTTGCTGCCAAGTTAAAGAAGTATGGGCTGGATGAATGGACTGTAAGGTGGATAGAAAGCTGGCTTGATCGTCGGGCTCAACTGGTAGTGATCAATGGCTCCATGTCTAGTTGGCAGCCAGTTTCAAGCAGAGTGCCCCAAGGGTCTGTCCTGGGGCCGGTTTTGTTTAATATCTTTATTAATGATCTGGAGGATGGAGTGGACTGCACTCTCAGCAAGTTTGCCGATGACACTAAACTAGGAGGCGTGGTAGATACACTAGAGGGTAGGGATCGGATACAGAGGGACCTAGACAAATTAGAGGACTGGGCCAAAAGAAACCTGATGAGGTTCAACAAGGACAAATGCAGAGTCCTGCACTTAAGACGGAAGAATCCCATGCACAGCTACAGACTAGGGACCGAATGGCTAGGTAGCAGTTCTGCAGAAAAGGACCTAGGGGTCACAGTGGACGAGAAGCTGGATATGAGTCAACAGTGTGCTCTTGTTGCCAAGAAGGCTAACGGCATTTTGGGCTGTATAAGTAGGGGCATTGCCAGCAGATCGAGGGACGTGATCATTCCCCTTTATTCGACATTGGTGAGGCCTCATCTGGAGTACTGTGTCCAGTTTTGGGCCCCACACTACAAGAAGGATGTGGAAAAATTGGAAAGAGTCCAGCGGAGGGCAACAAAAATGATTAGGGGTCTGGAGTGCATGACTTATGAGGAGAGGCTGAGGGAACTGGGATTGTTTAGTCTCCAGAAGAGAAGAATGAGGGGGGATTTGATAGCAGCCTTCAACTACCTGAAGGGGGGTTCCAAAGAGGATGGAACTCGGCTGTTCTCAATGGTGGCAGATGACAGAACAAGGAGCAATGGTCTCAAGTTGCAGTGGGGGAGGTCTAGGTTGGATATTAGGAAACACTATTTCACTAGGAGGGTGGTGAAGCACTGGAATGCATTACCTAGGGTGGTGGTGGAGTCTCCTTCCTTGGAGGTTTTTAAGGCCCGGCTTGACAAAGCCCTGGCTGGGATGATTTAGTTGGGAATTGGTCCTGCTTTGAGCAGGGAGTTGGACTAGATGACCTCCTGAGGTCCCTTCCAACCCTGATATTCTATGATTCTATGAACTTGCCAGCCTGGGCTCTCTCTCACAGTGCTTTGCTAGTGACAACCAGCAAGCCCCTCCAGGCGCTGTTATCACTCAGCATAGCAGCATGTGGGGCCCCACACCCGGCTAGATTTACTCATGAGGGAATTCTGTGCCAAACAATTAAAAATTCTGCACCAAAATATTAAAAATTTTGCACACCATATTTTAAAATTCTGCATGTTTTATTTGTCAAAATAATACAATATAATCACACCATTTTCATTTTTTTTGATGAAAAGTATTTTGAAATAAATTAGCAAAATAATGCAGAAGTTTGCAGAATTTTAACATTTTAAACTTTCTGGGGTAGAATTCCATCAACAGTATCTGGGTTCTGTGTGACTGGCAGCTTGGTGAAGGGTCCAGGTGCAGGGGGGATCTGGATGCAGAGGGGCTTGTTGCGGGGTTCTGGGTTCAGGGTAACGGTACTTTCAGGGAAGTCCAGGTGACGGTGGTTAGGACTCAGTGAGGAGATCTGGGTGCTGGGGGAGTGGGGCTTGGTGGCATGGGGGTCAGGATGCAGCAGGTTGAGGCTCAGTTGGGTGGGGGTCTAGGTGTGGGGGGCTTCTGACGCAGAGGATGAGTTTCAGGGGTTTGGGGTTTGGGTGCAAGGGGCTTGGGCGGGGTTCTGACTGTGGGGAGGTCTGGGTGTGGGGGGGTTGTGGTTGCAGGGTTGTGTGTGAGGCTTGGTGGAGGGTGGGGTTGGGCGCAGGGAGGTCCAGATGCACAGGGGGAGCAGCTCCCCTTACAGTGACCCCTCCCCCTGTGGCTGAGGAGCAATGGGGCCAAGAACTGGGGGGGAGGGGTCACTGTATGGGGAGCTGCTGTCCGTCTTCCCGTCCATCTGGACCTCCCCCGAGCCTTATCCCCCACCGCACCTGGACCCCCCACCGAGCCTCACCCCCTGCACCCAGACCCCCCTGCAAGCCCTCCCCCCGAGGTGCAAAGCTTCCTGCAGCTGGGTGAATTTTTTCTGGGGGTGGATCTGACCCGAACAGACGCACCCGCGTTGCTGGGGAGGGGTGAATGAGTACTGGTGCAGCTTCTCTTTACTTCCACACAAACTATTTTTCTGGGGGAAAGCAGAGAAACTGCGGGATGGGGTCGGGGGCATGTTTCTGCGCATGCGCAGTGGCACAGAATTCCCCCAGGACTATAGATTGCATGAATGCTCCCTAAGTCACTCATGAATCACATGGAGAAAGGCACCAGCCAATTCCCTCCAACTCCTCAACATCGCACCCCAGAATTGTACTGTCTTGCCCTAGTCAGAAGCCTGACCAGTGTAAGTTTATTACCCAGTCTGCCCCTCCCTCAGTGTGGAGAGAACATGCACAAGCCTTTGTAATCTGAGCTGAGATTTCCCAAGCACTTCAACCAAAGCACTGTTTTAGGTAAAATATAAAACAGATTTAACTACAGAAAGAGAGATTTTAAGTGGTAGGCATAAAAGGTCAAAGCTAGTTACCAAAGAAAATAAAAGTAAGTGCACAGTCTAAATCTTAAACATTATCAGACTAGGCAGTAATTAGATCAAGCAGATTTCTCACCCCATTGGATGTTGCAGTCCTTAATATACAGGCTTCTCTCAAGCCTGGGACCAGTCTCCTCAGGTGAAGTCTTTGTCTTTCCAGCGTAGGTGGGAGAGGAGAAAGGCCAATGCATGATGCCACCGTCCCTTATTTTGTACCCTCAGTCCGTGTGCCTGGAAAATACTAGGCCAGATATGTCCTGGTGGGCTTTGCTGAGTCATAGGGTTGAGCGATCCCCCTGGTGGGGTCTTGTGCAACTGTCATTGAATTGTAAATCCCTTAATTACAACTCCTGCTGATTAATGGTTGTTGAACACTCTCCTGGGCGGGGGATCACCTCCTTTGTATATCACTAGCAAACTTACAGCATGTTTCAGCAACAACCATATAGTAAAATCCCATAACTAGATACACACCAATGATAGACATATTTTGACAGAACAATGGGTTTCAGCAGATCATGGCCTTTCATATGATATCTTACATGACATGCTTTGTATGAAATATATCATAATTATATGATAGGAGTGCATATGCAATTCCAGGGTGCTGCTTTGAGGTACAGAGTGCCACAGGAGACAACAGTTCTTCTCACTCCCTAATTTCTGTTCAAAATTACTTCAATTATAAACCCAGGTCTGATATGCCTGGAGCCTTTTCTTTTAAGGGACACTTCAAGACATAGCATTGAGCAGTTCCACATCCCCACTGGTATGACACATCTGGGGTGCCTCCCCCTTTTCCTTTCGGTCCTTCCCGGTAGCCATATTGGGATTCTTGGGCAGCCTAACATCAACAGTTTTCCAAGGCACCTAGCTCTTTTGTTGAATGTCAGAGACAGCACTCTCCTGTCCCATGGCTTCTCCCCCAATCAGTCCCTACTGTGGGTCCTTTTCACCCATCCACTCTCCTCCCCCACCACCATTATAGTTTCAGATGCATCCTCTCTAGGATGGAGAGCTCATCTTCAGGAGCATACTATTCAGTACAGGTGAACATTCCAGGAATCTACTCTCCATATACCCTCTGGAGTTGAGGGCCATCAGATATGCCTGCCATCTGACTTCCTGCCTATGATCAAGGGACGGTCCGGCAGAGTAAAGACAGACAACAAGGCCAATACGTACAACATAAAACATAAGAGGGGAGTGAGAGCCTTTTCCCTTTCTGTAAAGTTATGGAACTGGTGTGTAGCCCACCACATGCTTATTTCAGCTGTTTACCTATCTGCCCTCCTCAACACCATAGGTGATGGTTTCAGCAGCTGCTTGTCTCAGGATCACAAGTGGGAACTTGCCAACTCCCTACTCAAACATATTTTTCAGTTGGGGTTTTCCAGAAGTAGGTTGTTTTTTTGCCATGGTCACCAACATGAAGTGTGCAAAGTTTTCCTGAAGAGGAGGTCTAGGTAGCCATTCCCTGGGAGGTACCTTCTCATCTCTTGGTTGAAGAATCTGTCATATGCCTATCCTCCAACACTTCTCATCCTCAGTCTTAAACAAGATCAAGTAGGATGGAGCCAAGGTTGTCTTAATTGCACCAGCTTAGCTGAGATGGGTATCAATTCCATATCTAATTTGCATCCCCTCTCTTCCTGCTATCAACCTTCCACTAACACCCAACCTGCTCACACAGGACTCAGAAAATATTCTTTACCCCAACCTGAATGCTCTGTGACTCAAGACATGGTGCCTGATTGTCTGTTGGGG
Source organism: Emys orbicularis (assembly GCF_028017835.1). Classification (NCBI taxonomy): domain Eukaryota; kingdom Metazoa; phylum Chordata; order Testudines; family Emydidae; genus Emys; species Emys orbicularis. Next base: position 287,090,813 of record NC_088683.1, read on the forward strand.
ATAGAACTCTCCTGTTTTACAGAGATTCAAGAGATTCTGTTGAATAGTAGAAAAGAATCATCAAGAAAAAACTTATGGGCAGGAATGGAAGAGATTTTACCATTGGTGTACCCTATAACACTTGTCTCCTATTGACTCTCACCTCTCAGAAATCCTAGAGTATCTTTTTGGTTTGAAGAATATAGGCCTTTCTCTGAGCTCTGTTGAAGTTCATCTAGTGGCCGTCATGGTGTTCCATGATCCAGTGGAGCGATTTTTGGCGTTTGCTCATCCTGCAACCTCTGGGTTCATCAAAGGGTTATTTAACAGGTTTCCACACGTCAGGGAGCCCCCATCCTGGGATTTGGACTTAACTCTGATGCAACCTCCCTTTCAACTGCTGGTCATGTGTTCACTCTTGCGCCCTATCCATGAAGACCACTTTCTTATTGATAGTCACTTCTGCTTGGAGAGTTGATAAGTTAGGGGCTTTGATGGCTACACTGTTTTCTTTAAAGACAAGGTATCCCTTCGGCCATATCAGTGGCTCTTAACTGAGATCATCTTGGATTTTCATATCAATCAGACTAGTCATCTCCCTGTTTTTCACCATAAACCTCATTAGACTAGGGAGGATGACATCCTTCACACCTTGCATGTTAGAAGGCTGTTGTCCTCCTATTTAGTTAGATAGGACTAGACCCTTTCAGGCCTCTCTTCCGTTATTTGTTTCTGTCACAGATAGAGCTACAGGAACACTTGTGCCCCCAGAGACTTTCTCTCCTGGTACAAAGCTGCTAATATTCCATTCCTTTCTAAGGCTATATATAGTCCATTCCATCAGGTTGCAGGCCACTTCTGTTGCTCTACTAAAGGACATTCCTATTTCAGAAATCTGCAAAGCTTCCAGATGGGCCTCCATCCACATTTCTCAAAGCACTCTGCTCTAGTGCATGCATCTTGCATAGATGCTTTGCTTGGGACTGCCGTCTTCCAATCAGTTTTAGATCCTTCTCCAAAGCACTCACCACCTCTAATGAGTACTACTTGGGAGTCACCTGAAGAGGAGCATCCACAGGGACATTACTTGAAGAAGGAAAGTTTATTTAACTTATACAGTGACTGGAGTTCTTATAGATGTTTGTCCATATGAGTGCTCTACTACCTGTCCTTCATCCCTTCTGCTTTGGAGTTTGGTCTCCATGGAACTTCTGAAGTAGAGAAGTAACCGAGAACTGTTTGTCCATTACAGCCCTATGTACCCCCAGTATGGGGCACAAGGATAGGTGTTTTAGCTCCTGTGGAGCTATGCTTGCCCTGATCCACTCAGAATAGGGTGATATATGTAGCCTGGAACTGTAACTTTTCCATAATGTGCATTTTCTCCAGCTTGTCATAACTCCACCCCTCATTCCTCCTGGAGAAGACTCTGCAGGTTCTGGAGAAGGATGGTCCTTTGAAGATTCCGAAGTTCCTGTTCTATGTTGACAACAGGAGCTCCATATGTGCAGGATTCTTCCATGCACAAATCAAGAGGGAGATGATTGGGACCGTTGTTGGTTTGATAATAATTTAAAATAGCATTACGTGCATGATTTAAATAGACATTTGAATGAGGTGAGTGAGCCTCATCTAATTTTAATAATAATTGTGCCATGAACTGAAATAAGATGGAGTAGGGATGTTCAGCAGGCTTTTCACTTTTTTCTTTAATTGCATCCATTTTAGGTGATATTCTAATTTTCTTTCTTTACTTGTGTGAACAGTGTTTCTAAGCCCTATGTGCCCATTTTAAAGAGACAATAATTTATTTGACTAGCTTTGCACATTTATGGTACAATCTTGTTGCTATCAAAACCAATGGAAAAACTACTGTCCGCATCAATGTGAGCAGTCGTGTCCTTATTACCTAAAGAGCTGGATGCAACACTGGAGCCAGTTTTAATGAGAATTGAATTTGTGTATTGAGTTTGGAAGAAAATCTGATGGAACAGACAATTATGATTGTATATGGAATTAGCAAATAGATTCAGTAGCAGTAACTATCATTATAATCAAGGTTTAAACAAATTCACCAGATATTTAGTAGCCTGAGCTTACCTGGGGTCACTGCCAGCAAGGGACATTGAAGTTCCTTGATAAGGGGGGTCTCGTCTCATCCTAGCATCAAGCCAACAGCTGGGAATCTGAAAGTGGTGGAATTTTGAGCAGGGTGGTTTCACTGGACCCTCCTTGGGGCTCCATATTTGGTATTTGTTCTGGCTAGAGGGTGTGCAACAAATTTTAGATGGCAACAACTTCTAGTTGTTGGAAGAGAGAACATTCTCCTCTCTCTTTCTAGTTTGGCTACTGCGAGTGTAGAGCGTAGCATGCAAAGGGTAGTCTTCAAGAAAGTGTGTTTCACAGCCTTGTTCTGAATAAGGTATTTAGTGCATCCTGATAAATGATCTCATCTTTGTTTTGTTGCCCATAGGGGAATTTTTTATTTATATGAGAGTTCAGGATCCCTTAGCTTAATTATTCAACAATCCTGGACTCTAAATTGGAGGACTCTTTGTTAATAAAGAGCAGCATGAAAGAATGTTACGTTTATTATTGTAGTGCCTAAGGACCTATTGTGCTAGGCACTGTACAGACATCGAAAGAGATGGCACCTGCCCCAAGGAGTTTACAGTCTAAATAGACAAGACACACATACAGTGAACTATGTGATGGCAGCAAATTTCATGTTAGTTTCATGACTTCTTTTTTCCTGGGGAGTGGCGATGTTGAAAAGGAATGGTGAATGAGACCTGGCAGAGGGGGATGTGTAAAATAGATTGAGGGACGGAGAGGGTTGGAACAAACTGTGAGTCAGCACAGGCCTGAGAAAGTACAGTCAAAACTGTAGAAAATGTTCTGCTTGTCTTAAAGTCCTTATTTTCACAGTTTCCGTAGCTGTTCCTACTAGCTGGAGTCTCTGGCTGGTTCCTCCCTGCAGTCTTTCTCCTCCCCCCCCCCCCCCCCAAGGCCACATGGTGAGGGTGGGGTGTGGCACCAGACCAATATTTTAGCTCTAATATCCCCAGAATAGGGATGTCTCCCCTACAGAGTTCTGGGACCAAGGAACGGTGGGGGGAGATGTGGTTCTGCATGGGACCCCATTTTGTCCTCTCCTGAGTGCAGCAGTCCCTGCTTTAGCTACTTCTGTAGTTTCTCCTTCCAGCTGGAGTCTCTGGCTGGTCATGCATTTTCAAAGCCATCTTTCCTGTATGGAGGATTTGGATCTGACTTACGTTAAATATTTTACTAAAAATGTACACACTGTATCCTGACAGAAGTACAGAAAGGCTGTGTCTGCACTCAGAATTTTTTGCAATTCTTTCCACCATTTGTCCAGCACAGTTCATCACCATCAGGGCTAGCAATGGTGAAAATGCTAGTGTAGACAGGGAACAGATATTTTTCTTGATGTGACATCTAAACATGCTTAGAAAGGGGAGAGGAGAAGCCATTGTTCTGGAAGCTCTGTGGGAGTCCCACTGGATTCAGTGGAATAGTGAAGCATAATTTAAATATCATTGACACATTCTTTGCACCGTTAGCTGTAGCAGGTGCTGATTGCTTTGGGAATCACATACCCATAAGTAAGGCTGCGTTTTAGTCACGTGTATTTTTAGTAAAAGTCATGGACAGGTCACGGGCAATAAACAAAAATTCATGGCCCGTGACCTGTCCATGACTTGTACTATATCCCTGACTAAATCTTGGGAGTGCTGTGGGTTCTCGGGGGGGGGGGGGGGGAGGGCGCACAGGTTCTGGGGGGGCAGGTGCTGGGGGGGATGCTGGCCGGGGGGGAGCGCAGGTGCTGGGAGGGGTGATCCGGAGGGGCGCCACGAGTGCTGGGGGAGCAGTCCGGGGACGGGCAGCTGGTGCTGGGGAGAGTTGGAGAGGCTGGCAGCGACATGTCCCTCCCTAAGTTCCTAGCTCCGCAGCTCTCATTGTCTGGGAACCATGGCCAATGGGAGCTGTGGGGGCGATGCCTGCGGGTGGAGGCAGTGTGCGGGGCTAAGAGCTGAGTGAGGGACATGTTGCTGCTTCCGGGGAGCCCCTCCCAAGGTAAGCGCTACCCAAACTCCTCATCCCGTCCCGTGCCCCAACTCCCAGCCCTGAGCCCCTTCCCATACCCAAACTCCTCCTGCTGCTGTTGGGAGGGGGGGGCGGTGGCCCGCGACTGGCCCAGGGGCTGCCTGAGCTGCTCGGGCAACCCTGGAGCCAGCCGCACTGGCCACTGCTGAAGTCACGGAGATCACGGAAAGGCATGGAATCCGTGACTTCTGTGACAAACTTGCAGCCTTACCTATAAGGCTCTTGGAACATTCATAGTTTGACCCTAGCAAACTCCTTCCAGGTGCTGCTGCTGTTTCCTGTGGGGGTGTGGTAGTAGAGGCCACAGGGCCAAGTATCTACTAAAATATTTTTCCAGTTAAAATTTAATTTTTATTCTCATGAATGTTTCACTTTTTCAGGAGTAAGAAAATCTTAAACAAGAAAAAACTGAAAAGGAAACAGAAGACTAAATTGAAAGTGAAAACACGAAACAAGGTAAATGATGTGGATCCATATGTTCAAGATATTACCTCTCCCACCTGGTCAGATTCTGTTCTATATCATAAAGAGGAGGAGGTTCATGACAAACTTCTTCCTACAGATTATTTTATCACTGTGCTTAAAGACAGTATCTATATTGGGTTTGCTGCCACAGGAAATCCCTATAAGAGAGAAGGAGGAAAGCCAGTCTAATAGAGAAAGTGAGACCACTAAGCAATATAGTTCTGGTTCCAGGCTAGAATAATATAGCTATGTAAATCCTCTCCTTAGAAAAAATTATGAAAGAGGGAACGGAGCTTACAGACAAGACCAAAAGGCAGAGTAGCATGGCCAAATAGTGCTACAATGTGCCCCAATCCAAAATCAAATATGGTCTCATTTCCTTATGTTGATGCTCTTTTCCTTCTAGTTTGACACAGCCAGTCTTTCAGATGGGGATCTATTGCCAAAGGACCTCATAGATTAGGAGAATAGAATCAGCAGGAAAGAAAAATTTTGAGGCCTTGTCAGCTGCATCAGTTTGTTTTGCAAAGGAATTCTGGCATGGATTGACAATCTGAAATACCTCTGAAGCATAGAAAGGCCTTTAAACTAGTTGCATCTCTGAAAAAGATGTCTTTAGAAGCAGACTTCATATTTGATGTCTCCCTCATTGCCCTCTGGTACTCAGTTAGAGCCAAGAGCTACAATGTGATAGTATGCTGACCCATGTGGCCCTGGGAGTGAAAGAGAGATCCATAGATTAACTGCTCTCAACCACTTCAAAATACTGTAAGGGGAAGCTGTTTGGCAAACCTATGGATAAGCTGGTAGTGGATTTGTTGGAAAGATCAAGAAAGACCTTAGTTCCTAACAAGCAGGATAGGAGTGACTACAGATCTTACCCCATATCAGGGTAGTCCTTTTACACTGATCAATATAGAAAATCCCACTGGAAACACTTAAGAGGAAAATGAAACAGATGCAGGGGAGCATGTGGTGGCAGAGGTGAGTTCTTTGGTTCAACCTCAGATTCCTCAAAACAAACTGCATGTCTAGCAGACACCCCAGTGTAGAGAGGAGCCCCAAATTAGTAGTTGGCGGCTGCTTCAGTTTGCAGTGTTCTGACAAGTGGTGACCCTTGACAAATGGATTTTGGAAACAGTGCAACGGGGATAGTCTTTTGGATTTTTTTTCAAATTGAGGCAAATTTATCCCATTTGCCTTGCTAAAGGATATGTAGAAAAGGTGAGACATACAAATGGCCATCCTTCATCTCCTCTGAATGGGAGGAATAGAATCTGTTCATTCTCCAGAGAGGAACCAGTGCATTCACTCCATCTTGTTGTTCCTAGTCCCTCCCCTCTCCCCCCTCCCCCCCAAAAGTCAAAAGGCTACAAGGCAGTTCTCAGTCTGAAGGTATCTCAACAGGTTCATGAAAAAAACAAAGTCAAGATGTAAACCTTAAATCCACACTAACTGCTATCAACAAGGGTACTCTAGGGCATCCTTCAGATCTATTCATGTCAACTTCCATATCCCAATTTGGCTGTCTAACAGATGCTTCTTGTGCTTTGCTCTTAGAGAACAGCACTACCAGTACAGGTCTCTTATCTTCTGGTTTATCAACAGCCATGCAAATATTTATGAAAATGCCAGTAGTGTTAATACTAGGAATGGGATTCTTGCCTATCCTTTCCTGGATGACCTCCTTTTTCTAGCCTTATCCAGAGTCGGAGCTATAGCCAGCACCAGTCAGGATGCTGCAGAACCATGGCTCTGTGATTAAATTGGGAGAATAATCAGTTTAACACCTTTGCAATAGATTTCCTACCTCAGAGGAGAATAGATGCCGTTCTCTATAAAGTTTTCATATCACAGGAGAAACTGAGGAATCTTATCAAAACTGGTCAGCCCCTCTTGGGTAGTACCCACTCTCACACACTGTCTATTCTGAGATCAGTAGTTTCTTGTGTGGATAATCTTTAGTGAACCCGTGCTCATGTGAGGATGCTACAGAGCTTCCCCTTGTCCTCCCTCACCAATCTCTTTTCCACCCATCAGTGAAGGTATATACCCAAGTGATACTCAAGTCCCTCAGATAGTGGGTTTCAAGCAAATTTGATTCAGGCTTCCCGATAGGCAAACCAGTCAGGAAGTTATTGCCACAGATGCCAGTCTGGAAGGATGGGATGCTCACACCAGGTCAAGGACTTCCTGGGGATCTGCTCCAAAAAGGGAACAAACACAGTACAAACTGCTTAGTGCTCCCATATTTGGATACTGGTCATGACAGACAAATACCTTGGTGTAACGTCCTGCATCAGTAGGTGAAGGGGAGCAAGGTCAACACTCCTATAAAGAGAAGGTTACTTGCTAATGACTTTGGCAGATTCTTCTCTGCTCCCTTCACATCTAAGGGAAAAATGAATGTTAGAGCTGACTGGCATAGTTGGGAACAAATAGATAATTCAGAATGGGAACTATACCCAGATGTGTTCTATCTGTTTGTAAAGGACTTAGTCTCCAATCTGTTTGTCTCCCACCTGAATCATAAGGTTCCATTGTACAGGGAAGAAATGATTTAACAAAAAAAATCAAAGCATAGAAAATTAATTTGTCCTATCTTCCTAGAGGAGCTCCTCATCTTTGCCTTTTAAGGAGAAGTTTTTGAATGTGAGAGCGAAGGGTTATTCTACCTGAATGTTCTGAAAACATGTTTAAAAAGAGAAATAAAATTGTCAATGTCAGTTTGACATTCAGAATGAGCAAAGTAAAAGAAAAGAAAATACGAAAATTAAGAGAAATGGCACTAAAAAGGGAGAAAAAGTTACCTGTAGAAAGTATTCCTGTTCAAGATCTAAAGAGGAGCTTTGGATTTCCAATGACAATACATTTCCTTAAAGAGAAGACAAGAGCTTTGCTTAGTCTTGCAGAAGTGTTTCAGACACCACCTTGGATTGACTTTTTGTCAGATTCCCAGCCTCAAATGCTGCAATAGCTGGAAGCCAGAGTGTAGCTGGTGTGTTGCAGACAGGCTGCTTGGGTCAGAGTTGCTGGATCAGGGCTATATTGTGACACGGACACTCACGGTGGGACCTGCATGCTGTTTGTGAGCAGCCCAGGTTTGGGAGCTGCAACAGCAAGAGGGCAGGTTTTTCCGTCAGATTCACAGTCCCTTACCTGACTGCTTGGGCAATTGGATTTTGACCGTACCTACTCTTGAGCGATCATGTTCCTTGTTGGTGTAGGATATACTGCATAACTCTAGAAAGCTGTCTACGAGCAAGTGTTAACTACTATTTGAAATGAACCAGATTGGTGCCTTGGGTGAGGCAAAAATCTTATTAGTACTCCGCTTCTATACTTTGTATTTTAGAGTAGTTAATGCACTTAAAATTGAAGGGTTTTCTAACTCATCTTTGACATTTTTAGTTGATGGTAGATTGCTGTTTGCGCATAATATGGTTATCTGATCTGTGTCCCCCTTTAAGAAATCCTGTCCCTACTTAGGATCTTAATTTGGTTTTAGCTTCACTTAGGAACTCACTTTTTGAATCCTTGTCTGATAGTTCATTGTATTGTTTATCTCTTAAAACAGCTTTCATTATTGCCATAACCTCAGCCAGAAGAGTGAGCAAATTAAATGTCTTAATGGCTGAGCCACCATTTATGCCTTTTCAAAAAGATAAGGTGGTTCTTAGGCCTGATCCCAGGGTTTTGCCAAAAGTGGTGTCTGATTTTCATATGAGACAATTAATTTGCTGGTATTTTTTCCCCAGAGCTGCATATTAATAAAGGGGAATCTGTTTTATGTATTTTGGATGCAAGAATGCTCTTACATATTTAGTTACTTAGATTTAGATATTTTAGTTTTTGAAAATCATCTAGATTATTTCTGTTTTACCCTGTAACCAACATGAGTTTTAGCATATCTTTCTAGACACTAGAAGGATTAAAAATGTATTGTTGACTGTTACACATTAACAAATTCCTGTACCTATGACCGCATGATCACATTCTAGTACAGCTGTGGCAGCTTCTCTTGCTTACCTTAAGCAAGTTCCAGTTACTGAAATGTGCGGGGCTACGACCTGGTCCTCTGTACACACTCTTCTAAGCATTATGCTCTTAACTTGGCCATAGGGGCTAATGCTAGATTTGGTAAAGCGGTGCTTCAGTCTCTATTCAACTGGGACTCTGTTCCCTCCTCTGGGTTATTTTCTGCACTGCTGAACAATCCCATGAGTGGGATGTAGAGCCACTTGAAGAAATGAAGTTTACTTACTTGTAACCAGAGTTCTTCAAGATGACTCTGCATAGTCACACTTCCACCTGTCTTTCGCTTTGTCTGAGTGCTCTTTTTTTAATCTCTGGGTTGGCAGTGGAGGAATCTGAGGTGGTAAAGGGCACTGCACCCTCTTATATAGCCTTGGAACTTTCAGAGACACCGAGAGGAGGTATAGGAGAGGGCACAGGAGCGCTCGAATAGTTACTGCTTGGAGAAGGTTTTATTTTTGGGTGCCATTAGGTGGTGCAATACCCATAACTATGAATATGCAGAGCCCTCTCGAAGAACTCTGGCTACAAGTAAGTAACTTCATTTTCAGACCTTGTTGAGCTAGACTGGCTATTAACATTTTTGATAGGTGATTTTTAGCATACCTCAGACATTATGATATCAGGTCTTTAATGAATTCTGTGGTGGCATTTTTCACCTATATCCGTTTTCTGGCATCTTTGCTGCTGATTATACAGTGATTATGAATATGAGCACCTTTATGTATATAGCTACCAGACATAAAAACATAATGGCAACCAAATCAACATCTCCTTTCAATTTCTCAACAGAGCTCCACTCCTAGCCCTCCAGCCCTCATTGAATTCCTGCTCTAAAAGATAGACTTTTATAGTACGTCCTCAAGATTAATAAATTTAGGACCAACGTGAATAGTGGATTATTCCTAAAATTATTTATCACAGTAAAGTGTCGGGACTCCATTTTGTTATGTACTCTACAAACACAATACAAAACACTCCTTGTCCCGAAGAGCTTACAGTCCAAATAGACAAGATGGAATGTGGGAGGGGAAATAGAGGCACAACAAGGTGAAGGGATCTACCCATGGTAAAACAGGAGGTCAGTGGCAGAATCAGGACTAGAACTCAAGTCTCCAAGTCCCAGCCCATTGGACCACACTGCCTCTCCAAATTGAATGGTCTCTCATGGAAAATACTCTGCCATCAGCTCTCTGCTGTATCGATGGGGTTCTAGTTTGAGTATCTCTGCAGAATGAGGCAGTGTTAGCTCAATGCAGAAGGACAGATGGGTTGGAATACTTGAGGTTTGAAACCTAAACTATCAATTAAATAACATAATGCTTAATACTGAAAGTAGGACAAGAGACCATTTCTGAAAGTTGGTCAGCTCATTGTAAAGATGTAGGAAAACAGCCTGTAATACTTAGTCTAGTGCTAAAAGGATTGACTTCTGAAGTTACCTGAATGCAGGTAAGATGACTTGGCCGCCTAGTTATAAAGAGGGTTGAGTACTGCAACATATATAGATCAAGGCCTCATGCAATTCTAATGAGAATGAGTTTAAATATGGAGATGTTCAAATTTACTGTACAATAGCTGTCATTGCAGTAACATTTGACATTAATGAAGTAAACAAGGCTTTATGTGGAAGACTCTCCAAAGAGCTTGATATGTGCCCTACAATTGTTTTGCAGTAGGAGGGGAAGCATTGCTTATGAAGTAAATTGCTCTTAATTTGTATAATTAAGGCCAGTTTATTCAGCTTTAGGGCTGAAAACTGAGGTGAATGTATATTTGGTTTATAAATCATTGCAAACAAACTCTGAAAGTATATGTATAGATACATATATACAGCAGAAGTATATTTTATTAAATTTTTATGCTATTTAACGTCCTGATTCCGTAGAAATTACATTTTTGTTTTGAATCTGGAGCTTGTTTTATTTTGAATGAGACATGACAATCTGGGCAGAACTATTTTTTCAAGTATTTTTATTAAAAAAGCAGTTAACTGGCATTGTGTGTTTTCACGTTCACGTCTCAGCGAGTTCCATATCAAATTTGCAAAGCTAGTTGGTAAAATGATGATGGCTTTAACTTCTGGCTTGGCAGTTGCAAAGTGGGATCTCAAAATCAGTCTCTGTTCTCTAGGATTTGTTGGAACGTAGTTAACATTCTGTTTAGTGTGTGACTCAGGAAAAAAAATTGGCTTTTCCCTGTTTATATTTGCTTTGCAACTCTAATGAGTAAGAGGTAGTGTGACAGACCCAGACCAGTTGAGTGCAGGAGTCTGGTAGAAGGCAAATATACTGGCCACTGGATGAATAGTTTTCTGTTCCCTGAGTGACCAGAACAGGGGCTACCCTAGAGCAATCAGGAACCTGCTAGAACCAATTAAGACACGCAAGCTAATTAAGACACCTGGAGCCAATTAAGAACTTACTAGAATCAGTTATGGCAGGCAGGCTAATCAGGACACCTGGTTTGAAAAGGACCTTCCAATAGTTAGTGAGGGGCGCGCAAGGAGCAGGGAGTAAGAAGGCATGCTGCTGGAGGACTGAGGAGAACAAGCATTATCAGACTTCAGGAGGAAGTTCCTGCAGTGAGGCTAAAGAAGGTGCTGGGGGGAGGCCACGGGGAAGTAGCCCAGGGAGTTGTAGCTGTCACGCAGCTATATAGGAGACGTTGTAGACAGCTGCTATCCACAGGACCCTGGACTGGAACCCAGTGTAGAGGGCAGGCTTGGGTTTCCCCCATCCCAACCCTGACACCAGTGTGACAAAGTTCCTCCTCTGCCTTGGAGGGTCCCACGCTTTCTGGTGGATTTGCTCGCCTCAGAGGTTCATGGCAGCCCTGTTTGGCTGCTTTTGCTAGGGGCTCAAACCTGCCTTTCACTCAGCTAACCTCATCACTGGCCAGCATGGGGGAAATGGAGAACAGTCTTCGCAGTCTCTGTTGTCCCACCTAGTGGGTCGGGGACAGGCCAGATCCCTTTCCAAATCAGACCTTCCCCTCTGGTGTGTCTCACACACCAGGTCAACTCCTCCTGTGCCAGATAGGGAGTTGGGAGGATGGGGGGAACCCAGGCCCACACTCTACACCAGCTTCCAGCCCAGGGCCTGTGGATAGCAGCTGCCTACGTCTCCTGTATCAGCTGCATGACAGCTACAACTCCCTGGGCTACTTCCCCATGGCCTCCCCCCAGCACCTTCTTTATCCTTACTAAGAGCTGCCGTGAACCTCTGAGGCGAGCACATCTGTCAGAAAGTGCAGGAACCACCGAGGCAGAGGAGGAACTTTGTCACAGTAGTAAAAATGAACTGTTGTCAGAAAAAAATTCTTTGAATACACACATAGGGATCTCATCTGCTTAGCATGAATGTGCCTTTTCTGCAGTCAACTTTCTGACCGTAATCGCGTTTTAGTGTTAAATTTGTTCTTCTGTGCCACTATTTAGGTTAACACTTCTCCAGGGTTTCCTGCTTGTTTTCATGAGGTAGATTCCCAAGTGTATGTCAGTGTTGTATGAATTACATTTAAATATAAAAAGTCAAAAACATGCCTTTCTCAGTTGATTCTGAAATCCTGTCATGTGGTTTTCCTGTTATTGCTAGATTATGCAGCATATGGTGTACTGTAAAATTTCCTAATTTGAAGACTTGTGTGTTATTTAGGGTTATGATAAAGATACACGTGCTGGTAAAACTTGCTTATCACTGTGTATTATGAATGACGTGCTGCTTTTCTCTGCCATATGGAGTTTTGGTCATCCATACTTGAAAAAATAAAATATTAACCCACTTTTTACCATTGTCTGGCTAAAGGGATAGTGAGACTGATATTTCTCTTTAGTGAAATTTGAAAAGTAATAAACTTTATAAATGAAGAATTTAACTTTCAACCAAAAATAAAATCTTATTGTTTTTCAGACAGAAAACTTGGAGAATACAATAACCATACCGGATATCAAATTACACAGCAACCCTTCAGCTTTTAATGTTTACTGCAATGTCCGCCATTGTGTTTTGGAGTGGCAAAAAAAAGAAACATCCTTAACTTTGGCTTCAAAGAACACTGTGCAGAGTGGGGATTCAGATAGTGATGAAGAGGAGGAGTCCAAAGAGCCACCCCTCAAGCTTCCAAAGGCAAGTGACCCTGGATAATTTTTCATGTGTAATTACAAGGTCTACATGGCACATCTTTGACAGTTTTATTCATCAACATTAATTTAACCCTTTCTCAGTTGGATCGTTTTACTTTATGACAAGTTATTAGGAACATAGTAATTGTTATACCAGGTCAGACCAAGTATCTTCTCTGACAGTGGTGGGTACTGGATGCTTCAGAGGACTGAAAGAAACTCTGAGGTGGTCACTTGGAAATAAGCTACCCATAGAAGTTTATTTTTAACTCCCTCAATTAGAAGTTGGCTTATTCTCTGATTTATGAGGGTTTATATTACTTCCAAACATTTATTTTTTCAATCCCATCTAATGTAACTGGATATTTTTATCCTCCATATAAATATTTTGTTCTTTTTTTGAAATCTTGCTTCGCTCTTGGCTGCAATGTTTTGTGGCATTGATTGATTGTCGGTCTGTATATTAAGATTGTGGATAGAATACTTCAGTAATAATAGCTTTTAGAATTTAATGACTTTAATGATTTTGCTATGAGTGTATAATAGGATGCTGTTCAATAGTGGAATATTAGAAAGAAAAGCTGGTGAGAATGGTTAAACTGCATCGTTTTTCTTACCTGCATATTTTATTTGCTCATATGTCCGATTACCAGTTCCATTTAGCTATTGAGTATGCCTTTTGTGAATTCTGTTTTGCCCACCAATTAGTGTTTGTTTAATATGTGTAATCTATTAATATTGTTTCCGGTCATCCTTCCCTGATGTGAGCTCAAAGGGAGTTGGGCAGAGCAGCTTCACATAGTTCTTTTTTATGTGACTTATTATGATAAGGTTGAATTAAATACTACTAAAATTGCCTTTTTTATGTTGGTCTTATTGTTGCCTGGAAAACAGGTATCTTACAGATGTTTTGTCATGAAAGGTTAGCTTGCAAGTCCAGAGAGGATTTTGGTGAACTTCAGAGGGACTTAACCAAAGTAGATAATTGGGCAACATGGCAGACAAATTCAGTGTTGATAAATGCCAAGTAATGCATGTTGGAGGGAAGGATTGGTGGTAGTAATGCAGGGTTTTACAGGGTTCTAAATTAACTATATAATCTCAGCTCATTGAAGGCTTGCTCAATGTGTAGCTTCAGTCAAAAAAGTAAACAAAATATTACGATGCATAAGGAGTGGGATGAAGAGTAATATGAAAAACAGAATGCCATTATGTAAATGAGTAGTATGGCTTTAGTACTGCTGACCCTGTATCCAAAAGGATATTTGAGAATTAGATGGGACAAAAATGACTAGGGACGTGGAAAAACATTTATGAAGAGAGTAGAAAGATTCCTGTTGTTTGTCAGTAAGGAGACAACAGTAAGGTAATTTCTGTTCTTCCTGTCTCAAAACACAAGCACCAAGGGGATGGACATTCAGCACAATGTAAAGGTGGTAAATTTAAAACTGATAAAATGAATACTTTTTCACACAGTACTTAAATTGTGGAAAAATTGGAACAGGATGATTTTTGAGCCTAATAACTTAGTAAGGCTCAGAGGGATTGGATGTTTATGTGGATACTTCGTAATAGTCACTGCTAATGAAGGACAGAAGGAGACAATAAGCTCTGTTCAGGACATAAATCAATCTCTTAACTACAAGTATTAAGATAAGACCTTTGAGGGGCGGGATGACCCCACATATACCTAGTGTGGGTTTTTTGTGTGTGTACACATTCCTTTGAAGTATGTGGTGCTGGCCACTTCTGGAGACAGGATACCCAGCTAGATTAATCGTGAATCTGATCCAGTATGGCAATTCCCATATAAGGGCATAGGGCCTGTTTTCTTTGTAAATTTGGTTGATAGCTTCTGAAGGTGGAGTTGTAAATGCTGCCTACCTTGATTTGTTTACTTGGGAGGGAAGGGATTTGTGATTTTTTTGTTTTTGTTTTGTTTTGTTTTGTTTTTTGTAGTGAATATTCCACATTTATTGACTTTGTCACCTGATCAAAATGGAATGAATGACAGCTTACTTGTGTGAATGTGAAAAAACAAGCTGTTTTAACATCTTAAATACTATTTGCAGTTTCTAGAAATACTTTCATAGTGAGGCAGTGTTAGAACAGTGTGGATAAAATTTTCAGAAGTAACCTAGGCACCAGATTTTCAGTTACTTTGGTACCTAAAGATGCAGTTAGGTACCAAATAGGTACCTATTAACAAATAGGGAGGAACTCATTGAGAATTTGAAAGTAGAAGGCAGCTTGGGTGAAAGTGATCATGAAATCATAGAGTTTGCAATTTTAAGGAAGGGTAGAAGGAAGAACAGCAAAATAGAGACAATGGATTTCAGGAAGGCGGATTTTGGTAAGCTCAGAGAGCTGATAGGTAAGGTCCCATGGGAATCAAGACTGAGGGGAAAAACAACTGAGGAGAGTTGGCAGTTTCTCAAAGGGACACTATTAAGGGCCCAAAAGCAAGCTATTCCGCTGGTTAGGAAAGATAGAAAATGTGGCAAAAGACCACCTTGGCTTAACCACGAGATCTTGCATGATCTAAAAAATAAAAAGGAGTCATACAAAAAATAGAAACTAGGACAGATTACAAAGGATGAATATAGGCAAACAACACAGGAATGCAGGGGCAAGATTAGAAAGGCAAAGGCACAAAATGAGCTCAAACTAGCTACAGGAATAAAGGGAAACAAGAAGACTTTTTATCAATACATTAGAAGCAAGAGGAAGACCAAAGACAGGGTAGGCCCACTGCTTAGTGAAGAGGGAGAAACAGTAACAGGAAACTTGGAAATGGCAGAGATGCTTAATGACTTCTTTGTTTCGGTCTTCACCGAGAAGTCTGAAGGAATGCCTAACATAGTGAATGCTAATGGGAAGGGGGTAGGTTTAGCAGATAAAATAAAAAAAGAACAAGTTAAAAATCACTTAGAAAAGTTAGATGCCTGCAAGTCACCAGGGCCTGATGAAATGCATCCTAGAATACTCAAGGAGCTAATAGAGGAGGTATCTGAGCCTCTAGCTATTATCTTTGGAAAATCATGGGAGACGGGAAAAGGGCAAATATAGTGCCCATCTATAAAAAGGGAAATAAAAACAACCCAGGAAACTACAGACCAGTTAGTTTAACTTCTGTGCCAGGGAAGATAATGGAGCAAGTAATTAAGGAAATCATCTGCAAACACTTGGAAGGTGGTAAGGTGATAGGGAACAGCCAGCATGGATTTGTAAAGAACAAATCATGTCAAACCAATCTGATAGCTTTCTTCGATAGGATAACGAGTCTTGTGGATAAGGGAGAAGCTGTGGATGTGGTATACCTAGACTTTAGTAAGGCATTTGATACGGTCTCGCATGATATTCTTATCGATAAACTAGGCAAATACAATTTAGATGGGGCTACTATAATGTGGGTGCATAACTGGCTGGATAACCGTACTCAGAGAGTTGATATTAATGGTTCCCAATCCTGCTGGAAAGGCATAACGAGTGGGGTTCCGCAGGGGTCTGTTTTGGGACCGGCTCTGTTCAATATCTTCATTAACGACTTAGATATTGGCATAGAAAGTACGCTTATTAAGTTTGCGGATGATACCAAACTGGGAGGGATTGCAACTGCTTTGGAGGACAGGGTCATAATTCAAAATGATCTGGACAAATTGGAGAAATGGTCTGAGTTAAACAGGATGAAGTTTAACAAAGACAAATGCAAAGTGCTCCACTTAGGAAGAAAAAATCAGTTTCACACATACAGAATGGGAAGAGACTGTCTAGGAAGGAGTACGGCAGAAAGGGATCTAGGGGTTCTAGTGGACCACAAGCTAAATATGAGTCAACAGTGTGATGCTGTTGCAAAAAAAGCAAACATGATTTTGGGATGTATTAACAGGTGTGTTGTGAGCAAGACACGAGAAGTCATTCTTCCGCTCTACTCTGCTCTGGTTAGGCCTCAGCTGGAGTATTGTGTCCAGTTCTGGGCACCGCATTTCAAGAAAGATGTGGAGAAATTGGAAAGGGTCCAGAGAAGAGCAACAAGAATGATTAAAGGTCTTGAGAACATGACCTATGAAGGAAGGCTGAAAGAATTGGGTTTGTTTAGTTTGGAAAAGAGAAGACTGAGAGGGGACATGATAGCAGTTTTCAGGTATCTAAAAGGGTGTCATAAGGAGGAGGGAGAAAACTTGTTCACCTTAGCCTCTAAGGATAGAACAAGAAGCAATGGGCTTAAACTGCAGCAAGGGAGGTCTAGGTTGGACATTAGGAAAAAGTTCCTAACTGTCAGGGTGGTTAAACACTGGAATAAATTGCCTAGGGAGGTTGTGGAATCTCCATCTCTGGAGATATTTAAGAGTAGGTTAGATAAATGTCTGTCAGGGATGGTCTAGACAGTATTTGGTCCTGCCATGCGGGCAGGGGACTGGACTCGATGACCTCTCGAGGTCCCTTCCAGTCCTAGAATCTATGAATCTATGAATCTAGTGGGGCTTTAAAAAACACCTACACAGGGTAAACGCCAAATTTCCATTGTAATAATATGGAATTGGGCATCTAAGTTGCTTAGCTGCATATCTGCATCATTAGGCACCAAAGTGCCTTTGAAAATATGGACCTTTTGGAACCTAACAGCTTGCCTACAGTGTACCAATTGCTGTGCATTACTTGCAGTGTGGACTGTGTTACGGTGCAATGAAAGTCCAAGGATGCAGTTTAGTGGACTTTCACTGCTCTATAGCAGTGTCCACATGGCGAGTTACTATGCAAGCAAGCTGATTCACACTATAGCTTGCTGCACAATATCCATGTGTAGACAAGCCCCATGTTTTGTCGAAAATCCATAGGATTTAGGAGCCAAAGTGCCTAAATCACTTTTGAAGATGGGACCTAGACTCCTAAGTCACTTAAGTGCTTTTGCGAATGTTATCTTCATTAATAGGTGAATATGTGTATATACACATAATAAAATTTATTGGATTGGCATAGGCTACTGAGCTCATTTTTGTTAATTTGATATAAATGAGGAGAGTTGTTGCAGATGATTTGAAGACTCATTTTAATAATTTCTAGACTTATTTCCTTTGAATAAGGTACTGGGCTAAATAGAGAATATTGATAAAGATCTTTTATGTTTGTCAAAGTGTCAGAGGGATGGAAGTTGGAAGAAAAACGTACACCTAACTTTTTCCACTTTCACAGCTCCTCCGGTGCTAAGCTTTTTAAGACTGAGATTGAGGCCTGGTTTATACTAGAAAACTTGGTCGACATAACTATGTTGCTCACAGGTGTGAAAAATCCACACTCTTGAGTGGTGTAGTTAAGCCTACCGAAGTCCCAGTGTAGACAGCACTAGGTCAGTGGAAGAATTCTTCTGTTGACCTAGTTGCTGCCTCTCAGGGAGGCGGATTACCTGCACTGGTGGGAGAATCCTCCCTGTTGGTGTAGATAATGTCTGTACTGAAGAGCTGTGCCACTGTAGCATTTTACGTATAGACAAGCCTCTAGAATGCTTGTTTTTAATTCAAATACAAAATGCTTTTCCAATTGACAGTAAAGCTGGTAGTTGAAAACAAGCTGAAATAATTTATTGTACTTTTTGAACAAGATGCATTAATAAACCTCAGTGAAATCTCTGGTTTTGTTTTCTGAAATCTGATAGGCCAACAAACAAACCAAATCGTTTTATATAGGCTTTTATTTGAAATATAGATCTGAATGAAAAATCTTTGGAGGTTCCTGTAAATAGATGTTGGAGCAAAATTTGCTGTTTTCCTAAACTGCTGTGTGCCTTTGTTAGTCTTGATGCAAGGATTTTGTATTCTTTCTATGATGAAAGTGTAGTTATCAGGGGTTCACAGTCATGCTGGAAGGACATAACGAGTGGGGTCCGCAGGGATCAGTTCTGGGTCCAGTTCTGTTCAATATCTTCATCAATGATTTAGATAATGGCATAGAGTACACTTATAAAGTTTGCAGATGATACCAAGCTGGGAGGGTTGCAAGTGCTTTGGAGGATAGGATTAAAATTCAAAATGATCTGGAGAAATGGTCTGAGGTAAATAGGATGAAATTCAATAAGGACAAATGCAAAGTACTCCATTTAGGATGGAACAATCATTTGCACACATACAAAATGGGAAATGATTGCCAAGGAAGGAATACTGCAGAAAGGGATCTGGCGGTTATAGTGGACCACAAGCTAAATATGAATGAACAGTATAACATGGTTGCAAAAAAAGCGAACATCGTTCTGGAATATATTAGGAGTGTTGTAATCAAGACACGAGAAGTAATTCTTCCGCTCTACTCCGCGCTGATTAGGCTTCAACTGGAGTATTGTGTCCAGTTCTGGGTGCCACATTTCAGGAAAGATGTGGACAAATTGGAGAAAATCATTTTTGTTGCTCTTCTGTGGACTAAAGGTCTAGAAAACATGACCTATGAGAGAAGATTGAAAAAATGGGGTTTGTTTAGTGTGGAAAAGAGAAGACTGCGAGGGGACATAACAGTTTTCAAATACATAAAAGGTTGTTGAAGGGAGGAGGGAGAAAAATTGTTGTTCTTAACCTCTGAGGATAGGAGAAAAGCAATGGGCTTAACTTGCAGCAAGGGAGGTTTAGGTTGGACATTAGGAAAAACATCCTGTCAGAGTGGTTAAGCACTGGAATAAATTGCCTAGGGAGGTTGTTGAATCTCCATCATTGGAGATTTTTAAGAGCAGGTTAGAAAAACACTTGTCAGGAATGATCTAGATAATACTTAGTCCTGCCATGAGTGCAGGGGATTGGACTAGATGACCTCTCGAGGTCCCTTCCAGTCCTATGATTCTGAGAGACAAACGTGTGTCTGCTTTGGGCACAGTTGGCTTAAAAAGCCCAATGATGAAGACACTGGCCTTGGTCCTGGAATTGAATTCCATGATTGTTGCACAGGCAGTTCTTAATTCATCTGATCTGATAGTGAAAGCCTCTAAGGCACCACTGGCATTGGCTTCTGAGATAAGAGCCGAGCCCCAAGAAAAGCGTTTGTATCAGTCGTCTTTTGATTAAAAAAATGATGGCAAGAGATAAGAAGGCTTCTCTTATCAGGGCCAAGTTGCATCCAGGAGATTAATCAGATCTGCATTTTTTGACATCTGATCCTAACCTGAAAATTAGATGTAAATCCCTGCGTAAATCTCAGTTATGGGTTCTAAGGACAGCATCTGATCCAAAGAGAGCTCTGGAACTAGCAGTAGTTTTATCATCACCGATTCACACAGCTTCACTGGTTACTGTGGTAGCTGAAGTTCACCACAAAAATCTGCAGAGCCACGAGACCAGTTAGCTAAAGTGGAGAAGATGAAAGCTCCAACCAATTATCCTTCTCATATTTTGACTCCTATGAAACAAAAAAGATGGGATAAGCGATCCCATTTTTCCCAGAGACTTTCCTGCTGCCCCCAAGAATACCTTTGGGCTCACGCGGTGAAATGATGTCGCCTTTTTTGCTAAACATGCCAGGTCCTCTAGTTTCTCCAGTTGTCTTTTGAATCTGCAGTCTGTGCTTGTCCGATCTACAGAGGAACTGGATTGAGTTAGGTTTTCAGAGGTCTTGTCGAGATTTCACGTTCAGGAAAGAGTACTTCTGGACATTGGGCTTGTGCTGTCTTATCCTCTAGGGTATGAGATGTTCCTAGAATTTGGGTACTGTTACTACTGGCAAGTTCCACCAAAGGATGCATGGCCCTATTAGTGTCGTTTCAGCAGCACAGAGAGATTGCACAGCCACTGTTGGAAAAGCTTGCCCATTGTATCCGAGCTTCCCAGATCTGACTACTTCTCCTGTCTTCAAAGAGCATTGTCACTCTATGATCCCTGAAATTCTGTCAGCAGAAGGAGAGCTTGCAGCTCAGAGTACCAGCAACTGGAGCCAATAGTGGAAACTGACTCATCACCAAATGAATTGTTGGGGTAGCTACCACTACTTCTCATTCTGAGGACAGTTTACAATTCCACAAGTTTGTAGGTAAGATGGCCATGACTTTGAAACTTCCATCTGTAATATTGGAAGAACACCCCCATTCTGTATTTACGTTTTGGGTGCTCTGTCAAGGAATGAAGTCTTCCTTCCAGTTGTAGATGAACTGTTGCAGCCTGCAAAAGCAATGCAGTGTACCTCTTCAAAAAACAAAAACAACCCCCCCCCTAAGTTATATTATTTGCTATATAAAAGATTCTCCTTTGTTCACGCCCTAAGCCTTAGTTGCAGCAGTCATTAGATCTAGAGGAGGAGATTTGAATTTCACATCCTCCAGCAAGAGGGGAAAATAGATGGAGGTAACTGGTTAAAAAAAGTGTTCGCCATTGTTTGCCTTGAAGAAACAGTGGCTAATTACCAGGCAGTATGGGAAAGGTTTTCTGCCTCATACAGGCAGAGAATAGTCCACTGATTGTCCTTCATATGGGAACAAATGATACTTCTGGATTTTCATGGGGGCGCTTCAAGGAAGACTAGACGAGGCTCGGAAAGATGCTTAAAGAAATGGAGGCTAATTTCAATCCAAGAATATTAAAGGAACTGGCAGATAAAAGTGCAAGTCCAATAGCAAGGATTTTTAATGAATCTGTAAACTTAGGAGTTGTACCCTGTGACTGGAAAATTGCTTATATTATGCCTGTTTTTAGGAAAGGAAAAGAAGTGATTCTATTAGTTTGACCTCGGTGTATGCAAAGTCTTGGAACAAATTTTGAAAGAGAAAGTAGTTAAGTACATAAAGGTAAACAGTAATTGGGATAAAATACAACATGGTTTTAAAAGAGGTAGACTGTGCCAGATCAATCTGATCTCTTTCTTTGAGAAATTAACTAGTTTTTTTTAGACAAAGGAAATGCAGTAGATCTAACCTACGTGGTTTTCAGTAAGGCATTCCACATGGAAAATTATTAGTTAAATTGGAGAAAATAGGGATTAATATGGGACTGGGAAGATGGATAAGGAACTGGTAAAAGGGGACACTATAATGGGTCATACTGAAAAGTGAAATGTTAGGCTGGAGGGAGGTTACTAGTGGAGTTCCCCAGGGATCAGTCTTGGGACCAATTTTATTTAACATTTTTATTAATGACCGTGGCACATAACATGGAGGAGGAAACATAATGATTTTGTCTAGTTCAGCATAACCAAATGAAGACTGAAGGTAGATGTGATTGCTCTATGTAAAGGCATCTGAGGGATAAATACCAGGGAGAGAGAGGAGTTATTTAAGTTGAGTGTAAATGTTGGCACAAGAACAAATGGATATAAATAGTCCATCAATACGTTTAGGCATGTAATTCTAACCATCAGAGGAGTGAAGTTCTGGAACAGCCTCCCAAGGGGGCCATTGGGGGCAAATTTCCTAACTGGTTTCAAGACTGAGCTTGATAAGTTTATTGAGGGGGTTGGTATCAGGAGAGTGCGTACAAGAGCATGTGGTCCATCTGTCACTGCTAGTAGCAAATATCTCCTACGGCCAAAGATGGGACATTAGATCACAAGGGCTCTGAGTTACTACACTGAGTTCTTTTCCACTTGTGTGTCTCGCTGATATGCTCTGGGTCTAACTGATTTCTGCATTTGGGGCCAGGAAGGAATTTCCCTCCAGGTCAGATTGGCAGAGACCCTGGTTATTTTTGGCCTTCCTCTGCTGCATGTTAAATTAGAGTAAATGGTGGATTCTTTGTAACTTGAAGTCTTTTAAATCAAGATTTGAGCACTTCACTAACTCAGAGGTTGCGGGTCTATTACAGGGTGAGTGAGAGACTGTGGCCTGTAGTGTGCAGGGGGTCAGACTAGATCATCATGATGGTCCTTTGTGGCCTTAAAGTCCATGAGTCTAAGAGATGTTGTACTGCCCCTCCAGAAAGCAAGTTGTAGGTAGAAGACCTTCCTTGTGAAGGAGATGGATTATGCATCAAGAAAACTGAAATGTTAGAGAAGGTGAAAAATTCAAGGTCTACAGTACTCTTTGTCTTTCAGCCTGTTGGAAGAAGGACCTCTGTGTCCTCTTTTAAGATACTGTAGGGAGTTCAATCCACCATGCTGGTAGTCTTATTCTTGGAGTGCACTGTTGTGGAGGAGCTGGTGGTCATGGTCAGTGTTCCCTCTAATTTTTCCCACCTATGTGTGGAATGAATTTTGTTATGTGCCCCAATAAGGAGGTGATCTGTGACACACCAGTTCTGGCAGGGCTGGGCCGGACCAGGCCCCGGGGGAGGGGCTCCTCTCCCCAGCCGCGGCAGTTCCGGTGGGCCTGGGCCGGGCCGGGCTGGGGGACCTGCCAGCCCTTAACAGCTGCGCAGCTTACAGGGAACCTAGGTCATGGTACATATAGATAGGGAGGGGCAGGAGAGAGGTCTTGAAGGCCAAATGTAGGCTAAGTGAGTGATTGGAACTTCCATAGTACCAGAATCTGAAATGCTTTCTGTTCCATATTCAGGTGCAGGCAGCCAGGCAGAACTGCAGGGTGTCAATGTGTGGATGAGACCATGGTGTTAGGAGTAAGGATTTAAGTTTATTAGGAACTGGGGAACCTTTCGGGAAAGGAAGAGCGTATACAGGAAGGATAGGCTCCACCTAAACAAAAGTTCTGGCATGTAAAATTGAAAAGATCATAGAGGAGTTTTTAAACCAAGGGCTGGTGGAAAGCTGACAGGTACTCCCTTAGGGGATGATTTATTAACAGGGATACTCTATATTCTAGCAAAGAGGAGAGGATAGAAGTACAGGTAGGAACTGAACAGAGAAGCAATCAAACGAAAGAGCCCCATCAGTTGCATCACCTGAAGGCAGACTACTAAATATTTACAAATTTTATGTGTGCTTGTATACAAATGCAAGAAGTCTAAATACCAAGATGAACAAACTTGAGTATTAAATGAGGCTGTTGATATAATAGGCATCACAGAAACTTGGTGGAACAATGATAATCTATGAACACGGGTAATACCAGGGAACAAAATATATAGGAATGACGAAGTAGGTCGTGCTGGTGGGGGAGTAGCATTATATGTGAAACAAAACATAGAATCAAATCTAATAAAAAATCTTAAATTAACCAAACTGTATCCTAGAATCTCTATGGATAGAAATTCCGTGCTTGAATAATAAGAGTATAGCAGTAGGAGCGTACTACTGACTACCTGACTAGGATGGTGAGATGTTCAGGAAGATTGGAGAGGCTACAAACATAGCAGCAAACCCAATAATAATGGGGGATTTCAACTACAGTAGAATCTCAGAGTTATGAAAGCCACAGTTACGAAGTGACTGGTCAACCACATATTTCATTTTGAACCGGAAGTACACAATCAGACAGCAGCACAAGCACACACGCATGCAAGTACAGTACTGTTAAACATAAACTACTAAAAAAAAAAGTAAAAAAAAAAAAAAAAAAAAAGATTTGACAAGGCAAGGAAACTATTTTTATGCTTGTTTAATTTAAATTAAAATGGTTAAAAGCAGCATTTTTTTTCTTCGTAGTAAAGTTTCAAAGCTGTTTTAAGTCAGTTCAGTTGTAAACTTTTGAAAGCACAACCATAATGTTTTGTTCAGAGTTAAGAACATTTCAAAGTTATGAACAACCTCCATTCCTGAGGTGTTTGTAACTCTGAGGTTCTACTATATCCTTGTATACTGGATAGATGTTAACTCCGGATGGGATGCAGAAATAAAACTTCTAGACGAAGGCTGTGTCTACACTGCCATTTTCAGCGCTAAAACTTTTGTCGTTCAGGGGTGTGAAAAAAAAACCCCTGAGCGACAAAAGTTTTAGTGCTGAAAAGCACCAGTATAGACAGTGCGTTATTGCCGGGAACTAATTCGGGGTGGTTTTATTTTTATTTTTTTATCGCCGGGAGAGCTCTTCCCTGGTGATAAAGCTTGTCTACACTGCCCATGTCACAGTGCTCCCGTGGCCGTGCTGTAACGTGGGCAGTGTAGACATACCCTTAGTGACTAGCTATTCCAGGAAGCAGTCCTGGAACACGCAAGAGGAGAGAGAATTTTTTATTTAGTCCTAAAGCATGGGATCTGATCCAAGAAGTGAATATAGCTGTACTGCTCAGTAATAACAAGCATAATGTAATTAAATTTAACATCCTTGTATGGTGAAAATTGCCAAAGATATCCACCACAGTAGCATTTAATTTCAAAAAGGGGAACTACACAAAAATGAGAGAGCTAGTTAAATGTAAATTAAAAGGAACAGTTACGAAAGTGAAATTCCTGCAAGCTGCATAGAAACTATTTTAAAACACCATATTTGAGGCTCAAACTAAATGTATACCCCAAATTATAAAAACAAACAAAACAAGTAGGAGGACCAACAAATGCCACCATGGCTGAACAACAATGTAAGAGAGGGCAGTTAGAGGCAAAAAGACATCCCTTAAAAATTGGAAGTCAAATCCTATTGAGGATCATAGAAAGGCGCATTAACTCTGGCAAGTCAAGTGTAAAAGTATAATTATGCAGGCCAAAAACAAATTTGAAGAGCAACTAGCAAAAGACACAAAAACTAATAGCAATTTTTAAGTATGTCACAAGCAGGAAGCCTGACAAGCTATCAGTGAGGCCACTGAATGATCGAGGTGCTAAAGGAGCACTCAAGGAAGACGAGGCTGTTGTGGAGAAGCTATGTGAATACTTTGCATCAGTCTTCACTGCAGAGGATGTGAGGGAGATTCCCGCACCTGAGCCATTCTTTTTAGGTGACAAATCTGAGGAACTGTCCCAGGTTGAGGTGTCAGTAGAAGAATTTTGGAACATATTGATTAATTAAACAGTAATCAGTCAGCAGGCCCAGATGGTATTCACACAAGAGTTCTGAAGGAACTCAGATATGAAATTGCAGAACTATTAACTGGGATATGCAAGTTATTGCTTAAATCTGCCTCTGTACCAGATGACTGAAGGGTAGCTAGTGTAACGCCAATTTTTAAAAAAGTCTCCAGAGGCAATCCTGGCAATTACAGGTTGGTAAACCTAAGTTCAATACCAGGCAAATTGGTTGAAACTATAATGAAGAATGTAATGATCAGACACAGAAATACAGTATGTTGGGGAAGAGCCAGCACAGCTTTTGTAATGGCTATCTGACCAATCTATTTGAATTCTTTGAGGGTGTCAACAAGCATGTGGACAAACGTGATCTCATGGATATAGCGTACTTGGACTTTCAGAAAGCCCTTGGCAAGGTCCCCTCTCAAAGGTTCTTAGCAAAGCAAGCAGTCATGAGGTAAGAGGAAAGGTCCTTTCACAGATCAGTAATTGGTTAAAAGATAGGAAACAAAGGTAGGAATAAATGATCAGTTTTCACAATGGAGAGACGATCTGTACTGGAACCAGTCCTATTCAACATATTCATAAATGATCTGGAAAAAGGGGTAAATAGTGAGGTGGCAAAGTTTGCAGGTGATACAAAATTACTCAAAACAGTTAAGTCCAAAGCAGATGTGAAGAGATACCTAAGGGATCTCACAAAACTGGGCGACTGGGTAACAAAATGGCAGATGAAATTCAGTGTTGATTGGTGCAAAGTAATGCATATTGGAAAACATAATCCCAATAATACATACAAAATGATGGGCGTCTATCTTAATTAGCTACCACGGGTCAAGAAAGAGCTCTTGTAGTCATCGTGAGTAGTTCTCTGAAAACATCTGCTCAGGGTGTGGTGGTAGTCAAAAAAGCTAACAATGTTAGGAACCATGTGAGCAGTGTGATCAGCACTGCAATGAGGTGATTACACCCTTTGAGCTGCGACAGCAGCCTTAATCTATGAGTGTGACTGTGCAGAGTCCATCTGAAAGAACTCCAGTTATAAGTAACCTTCATTTTCTGTGTCACTGTAAACTCGTTCTGTCACAGGCTCCCCAATAGAAGCTATTACAGGTGCTAAAACCAAATTGGGCCTGTGCCATTCATGTGGTTGGTAACCAGGGGTTCTGCAGCCCAGAGATCCAGTCTAAGTATGGTTGGACTGCATGACTCTGCGCAGAGTGAGGTGCAGGAAGCGAGTCCAGTCACACAAGGGATGGATGTATTTGAGAGGAAATAAAGAGGTCCAAGGTACAGTTTGTCGTGTAGCCATGACACGATCTAAAAATTGAAAACAATCAGCTTTGTTCAGGGGTTTTTAAATATTAAATATCTAATTATGTAGACACACATTCATATTAGAATAACCGTATCTCTGTTTCATATTCAAAATTACACTCGTTTGAGAATTTGGTTTGATTATTTCTGTCTGTGGACTGCTGTGCTCTTCTATATTTACATGGTAGAGTTTGTGTGTTAAGCTAAAGAGAAATTCATACCATTATGTAAACATTTTTATGGCTGAACTGATCAAAGCATCCTGATAATGGGTTTTCTGTTAAAATGTGTGTTGTACTTTTTTAGATCATTGAAGTTGGACTATGTGAAGTTTTTGAATTGATCAAGGAGACAAGATTTTCTCATCCATCACTGTGTCTCAGGAGTCTGCAAGCTCTGCTTAATGTGCTCCAGGGCCAGCAGCCAGAAGGCCTCCAGTCAGAGCCTCCTGAAGTTCTAGGTAATATTTCATACTTTTGCTTGAGCTTATGTTTGGCGCAAAAAAAAAAAAAAAAGGTCATTAGCAGGCAATGAGAAGAGGATGATGTGTTTTCATCTATTTTTTATACAAGGGATTTGTATTCAGTTCTCTGTTATAAGCGGATACATTTAATTTTTGTTCTGGGGCCATGACTCCCTCAAGGGAATTGGACACTCTGACCCGTTATCTTTGTAAAAGAGAGATCTCTGTATATAGAGGGGATATCATTTTGTGCTTTTATGACATTCACTTCACTGGTTATTGGTACACGGTAGTGATACAGAAACCAGAAAGTCCAGCTTGTTGAGGTTCTTTTTGGTTTTACTAATCCTATAAGACATTGGTCTCAGAGAAAAGGCAATACTGTGGAAGGCCACTATCCTATACTACTACTGCATGCTAAAAATTTGTATATTTATCTATTGTATAAAAGTTGAATAATACACAGAGAAAATGTCACGTTTTGTTTGTCACTCTTGAACAATGGTATCGTTGCGTATTCACTAATAAATGTAATATCGGTATTTTGATTCTTTGGTTTTTGGTGGTACTGAAAACATGTTGATCTACCTCTTAACAGCTCTGCATATGAAGAGTAGCAAAAGAAGTGCATGCAGTGGATTTAATTACATTGTAGAAATGATCACAGAAAAAGTCTTAACCATAGTAATAGTTAGAAACTCAGGCTGTCCATGCTTGTACTTGAACATGTATTGTTCTAAAACCTGTTCAGACTCCTTGGCTATTGATACCACTGTACATTAGGTATTCATTTGCAGAGGTAACCAATATAACTGATAGGTATGTTTGCATGAAACTTCTAATTATGGTGAGATGTACTGCAGGAAAAATTGCTAGAAGTTGGATTTGATATACAGTTGTATATCAAGCTACACGTTAGTGCTTTGTAATACTGCAGCTGACATAAAAAAGAAGTAAACACTAAATAAAGAGGAAGATTTCATCCGTGTTCAACAACTGAACAGGAAGAAGAAACGCACGTGATCACAAGTGTGTTTATTTTCAAGACATAGTTTACAAAAAAAAATAGGGCTGTCAAGCAGTTAAAAAAAAAATTGTGATTAATCGCACTGTTAAACAATAATGGAATACCATTTATTTAAATATTTTTGGATGCTTGCTACATTTTCAAATATATTGATTTCAATTACAAGACAGAATACAAAGTGTGCAGTGCTCACTATATTTATTTTTGATTACAAGTATTGGCACTATAAAAAACCCAAAAGAATAGTTTTTCAGTACACCTAATACAAGTACTGTAGTGCAATCTCTTTATCATGAGAATTGAACTTATAAATGTAGAATTATGTACCAAAAAAAACTGCATTCAAAAATAAAACTATGTAAAATTTTAGAGCCTGCAAGTCCACTCAGTCCTACTTGTTCAGCCAATCCCTCAGACAAACAAGTTTGTTTACATTTGCAGGATATAATACTGCCTGCTGCTTGTTTACAATGTCACCTGAAAGTTAGAATAGGCGTTGGCATGGCACTGTTGTAGCCGGCGTCGCAAGATATTTGTGTCAGATGCGCTAAAGATTCATATGTCCCTTCATGCTTCAACCACCATTCCAGGGGACATGCGTCCATCATGATGATGGGTTCTGCTCAATAACAATCCAAAGCAGTGCGTACCAACGCATGTTCATTTTCATTATCTGAGTCAGATGCCACCACCAGAAGGTTGGGTTTTTTTGTTGTTGTTGTTGTTGTTGGTTTTTTTTTTTTTTTTTTTTTTTGTGGTTCAGGTTCTGTAGTTTCTGCATCGGAGCGTTGCTCTTTTAAGACTTCAGAAAGCGATGTTCCACACCTCATCCCTCTCAGATTTTGGAAGGCTCTTCAAATTCTTAAACCTTGGATCAAGAGCTGTATCTTTAGAAATGTCACATTGGTACCTTCTTTGCGTTTTTTGTGAAATCTGCAGTGAAAGTGTTCTTTAAACAAACGTGCTGTGTCATCATCCGAGACTGCTATAACATGAAATACACCTCTTCCTCGATATAATGCTGTCCTCGGGAGCCAAAAAATCTTACCGCGTTATAGGTGAAACCGCGTTATATCGAACTTGCTTTGATCCACCGGAGTGCGCCCCCCCCCCCCCAGAGCACTGCTTTACTGCGTTATATCCGAATTTGTGTTATATCAGGTCACGTTATATCGGGGTAGAGGTGTATATGGCAGAATGTGGGTAAAACAGAGGAGGGAACCTACAATTCTCCCTCAAGGAGTTCAGTCATAAATTTAATTAACGCATTATTTTTTTAACTAGCTTCATCAGCATGGAAGCATGTTCTCTGGAATGATGGACAAAGCATGAAGGGGCATACGAATGTTTAACATATCTGGCACATAAATACCTTGCAGTGCTGGCTACAAAAGTTCCATGCAAATGCCTGCTCTCACTTCCTGGTGACATTGTAAATAAGGAGAGGGCAGCATTATCTCCTGTAAATGTAAACAAATTTGTTTGTCTTAGCGATTGGCTGAACAAGAAGTAGGAGTGAGTGGACTTGTAGGCTCTGAAGTTTTTTACATTGTTTTGTTTTCAAGTGCAGTTATGTAACACAAATATAGATTTTTTTTTTCAGTTGCATTTTCTTCACAAAGATTACACTACAGTACTTGTATGAGGTGAATTGAAAAAAACTTGTTTACCATTTTTACAGTGCAAGTATTTGTAATAAAAAATAATATACACTTTGATTTCAATTAAAACACAGAATACAATATATATGAAAATGTAGAAAAACATCCAAAATATTTAATAAATGTCAATTGGTATTCTATTGTTTAACAGTGCTATTAAAATTGCAATTAATCGCCATTAATTTTTAAAATCGTGATTCATTTTTTTGAGTTAATTACGTGAGTTAACTGCAATTAATCTACAGCCCTAAAAAAAGCTAATCTTTGAGAAGCTCATCATGTCTTTACAGAGACAACATTTCAAAGGTTTTAAAGGCCCCTGGTATATCCATATACTGGAACCTTGTGTCTTGGAAAGACACTTCTCAAACTGGTTGAATCACAGCACTACTTCCTCCCCTGGCCTCTTTGGAACATTACCTGGGCACCAGCTCTGTCTGCCACCCCTTCACTGAAATGGAGCCTTTCGGCACACCTGCATTAGGCACCCAGAACCAGTGCTGACCCTCAAGATACCTCAGTAGCCTAAATACAGCCCTCTTAGAACTCAGCCTGGAAGCGCACACCTTTGGTAGTCATTTAACTTTCTCAGGAGGCATGTAGTAGTGAAGCATATAACACAGAGACACTTTGAGTGGAGTCTAAAAATGTGAAATGCTCTTTTACTTAACAGATAAAACACAAGAGTACAGATCATTTAGAAAATAATGAACATCCTAAATGCAATGCCCTCACTAGCTCTCCTTCAGAGTCTGGGCGGACCATCTGGATTCAGGAAGGTAGGCAGGTGACCCTGCCTCATCGGACTGTTGCATATTGGATTGCTTCTCCCTCAGTCTTTCAGCTTGGCTTGCCTTCTCTATTCTTGGCTGGTGTGTGCCCTTCCTTTCTCTTGCCCAGTGGTTTCTGTGTCTTGCTCCAAGCTTTCCGTGTTTATATGCCCCCTTCCCAACATGTGGCTTTCTTTGTTCTGCCTTTTGGTAAATTTCCACTGTTTTAAAACTTCCCCCTTTAATCAGACAAGAGGATGTGTCTTCCCCCAGCAAACTCCCTTAAATCTGCTGACCAGCCATTAAGAGCTAAGTACTTTTCATGTCCTCAGTCTGGTGTGTATCTGGTGCTGGTCTTGCCCACAGTGGTGGATACACATACATGGTCTTTCCATGATACAACAGTATCATGAAAAATTCAGAATAACTTCATAATATCAACCAGAGTTCATTGTTGGACAGGTAGAGGCCCTGAGTTATCACTGATCCTCCTGATCAAAGTCCGTTCCAGAGGCTTAGCTGGAGATTGAGCTGGAGGCCTCAGAGACAATGGTTCTAGCACTGTCCATTAACACTCTCTCCAGTATTTGCTGAGGGGTGGCTTAT
Organism: Emys orbicularis; assembly: GCF_028017835.1. NCBI lineage: Eukaryota > Metazoa > Chordata > Testudines > Emydidae > Emys > Emys orbicularis. Next base: position 287,122,185 of record NC_088683.1, read on the forward strand.
CTTGAGCCATATTTTTCTTTCCGGACTTTTTTTTCTTCAGACAGACACTTATTGAGTTAAACCAATAAAGTCTTACAGAAAGCAACCCAATTAGCAGGTCAACATAGAGTATTAATAAATTATTACAGAGCACCTCTAAATCTGTCATTCTCCATCAGTGACATATCTGAACACCATAATCTTTTAATGCATTTATCTTGATGATTCCTTGTGTGGTAGAGAAGCTTTATCTCCATTTTACAGATGAAGAACTGAGGCACAGAGAGACTAAGGTCTGTGTGACCCAAGGTTACACAGAAATTGTGTGGCAGAGCTGGGAATTGAACCTGGGTCTTAAGTCTTGCTGAAACCCTTGCCATTGAACCATCCTTCCTGTCATAGATCAATGGAACTACTGGGCAGTTTTGATTAGAGACGACTGAAAATATATATATATATTTGTTTCAGTGGCTGAACAGTAAAACCTTGAAAAAAAAGTGTGTTGTTTTGAATCAAAACTGACTTCTTTTTCCCCTCACAGAAACAAAAACGGAAAAATTTAATTTGGGTCAAATTAAATGCTTTGAATGTATACTTGAAACAGCATTTTTGAAACAAAATGTTGATTCAAAACACTTTGGGGGGGGGGGGGGGGATGCAAAACTATTCATAGAATTTGTTCCAAATTTGCAAATAGTCATAAGTGCCCTGAAAAATACTTCCCCCCCCCCCCTCCTCTTTTTGGAGAATTTACTCTTTGCTAATTTTTTTTTTTTTTTTTTTTTTGCTCAGCTCTAGTCTTGAGTAACCTGGAGTGCTTCTGGTATGCAATAGATTGTATGTTGCTATTGGGAATGGTCATTGTTGATGGTTCTATATGGTGTGCAAACATGTCTATAATCACATGTTCTTCTCCCAAAAATGTCGCCATCTAAAATTATTTTACAGATAAAATTGATCTTATTTAGGCTGCTTTGATGATTACTTTGAGAAATAGGGTCAGAGTTAGAAGGGAGGAACACAAAGCTTATACTGGTGGTTTTATTTAATTTTGCCTGGGATTCATATGCGCTTGAATAGTTGTGGCAAACCATTTGTGAGATGAACCAATGTATTTCATGCTTGGTTAAAGCAAGTAGAGAGATCTTGGGCCTATGACTGATTAAGAACAAGTCGTACTTATCTAAGCCATAGTTAGATCTTTACTTGGGAGACCTTCATTAACAGCTTTACCCAATGTTTGTCAAGAAAGTTGAGATGAGGCAAATCTAGTTATATTTGGATTCCATGGGTTACTTTGATCATTATTAGTGTGGAGAGTAGAATAGAGAGGGAGCTATACATGGTAAATATTTGTCACTTTATTTAATCTTTGGAAGGCACTCAGGTACTGTTGTGAAGAGCGTGGTATAAGAACTTGAATGAATTTAGACCTGTGTACGGAAAAGACTGATAAAGGTGGTGGTTATCCACCTGTGCATGAATGGCAATGTGTTTAGGCGGATTCTGTTTTTCATCAACTTTTTGTGCCTTTGATTACAAGATATTTTTACTCTTTTGAAAGTGTGAAGAGTGCCCTGCAGTGAATTTCAAGATGTTTTTGGCTTCAGTAAGGCTGATCTTGATTTCTGGCTCCTTTACTTCAAACCCTGTTTCTGTAATCTCATTGCTTCTGACTGTCTTGGCTGTAACTCAGTCTAGATAAGGTTATTATTAGTAAATATTTCTATTATGATAGTGCCAAAGGCTTAGGACCTATTGTGCAGGTGCTGAGCAAACACAGAAAAGAGACATTTCCTGCTCTGAAGGGATTACAATCTAAAGACATAAACAGATGAAGGGTAGAGGATGTGGATATAACATACAAGCAAATGATTATTGTGAAGAATTGGCACAGCTTTTTTATGCATATATTTTTTTAAAATTGGGGTTACAGGTGGGGAGGAAGGGAAGAAGAAAAGGAAAGAGGAGGAAGAGTGTCAGCTTGCCTCCATGATCTTCAGGCTGGGTTTTTAGTAGGTATTATGGCAGAGGTGCTGAGGTGCTAGAGCCAGGGCCGCCCGGGGGGGGGGGGGGGGAGGGGCGCAAGTGGGGCAATTTGCCCTGGGCCCCGCGGGCCCTGGCCGAGAATCCCTTTCCTCACCTGGCAGCGGTCCGGGTCTTCGGCGGCATTTCGGCGGCGGGGGGCCCTTCAGTCGCTCCGGGTCTTCGGCAGCATTTCGGCGGTGGGTCCTTCAGTGCTGCTGAAGACACGGAGCGACTGAAGGGCCCCCCACCGCCGAAATGCTGCCGCCGCCACAGAGTGCCGCCCAGTGAGTACAAGCTCCCCCGCTTTGCCCCAGGCCCCCTGAATCCTCTGGGCGGCCCTGGCTAGAGCATATGCCAAAGTCAATATAATGGGAAGTTACTAAACCAGTTAAGTAGGATGGGGTAAGTTATGAAGGGTCCTAAAAGTAAAGACAATGAGTTTGTATTTAATGTGGAGCCAGGTCAGGCACTTGAAAAAAGGGTTGATGTGGTAGGGATGATGACCCAAGAAGATTTTAGCAGCCCTATTCTTAATAGACTTAAGGGGAAGAAGGTTTCCATAGCCAAGACATAAAATGATGAGGACTTGGACAAGAGTTTCACCAGTATGGACAGAGAGGAATGACTGGATTTTAGAGATGCTGTTTAAGAAAAGAAGGCAAAATATAGAAAAGACCTGAATATGTGAAACCGGTAAGAGGATTGAGTCAAAGATGACACCAGATTACAGGCCTGAGTGTATGAATGTGAGCTTCAGGGGTTAAGATGTAGGTGGGTGCCTTTTAAGTTGGCTCATTAGACTTTTGTTTTAACTTCTTTTCTTGGTTTTTGGTATCCGTATCTATTAAATATGGGTCAATATTGGACACTTGAAGTGTAAAAATGGCTTTTGCTTGGCAACTGTAATATAATTCAGAGTTAGTTACTACTGAAGCATAACAGTGAGTTTTAAAAGAGAACATAAGTTAAATTTCTTAGGTTTCTGCTGTGTTACACGTGAGAATGGGTGGTTGATTTCAGTGGTGAGTAAAGTGATTTCTGTATACACAATAGCTTGCAAAATATTTTTGGGATCCTCTGCAATGAAAGATGCCATGTATAGTATAATATGTTTTGTTTTTTTAATCTCTTTGGTATCTCTGCTTCCAACAAGCCAACAAATAAATGGAAAAGCTCATGCAGGATCTGTAGAGTTTTACATGGAGTCTTCACTTTTTAAACATATCAGTCTTTCAAAAAAATTAGGAATAATATTAATAAGTACTTAAAGATAATATTCATTTCTGGGCAAAAAGAGAATACCAAATGGCATTTTATAAAGGCACCCTTTGTTTCTCCATAGTGACGGCTGTACTACAGGTTACATTTAAAATAGGCATAAAATCCTTCACTAATATTTGAATTTCGTCTCTAAACTTAACACTCAACTCTCCAGGGACAGCTGAATTATCAATAAAATTTGGTCAAAGGTACTGTAACTTTGGCACAGCAAACATTAAAATTTAGCTTCTTTAATAATCTTTTCTCTCGAGTTGTTTTTTGGACCCATGTATCTTAAAAAGTCTCACCACAACTACACAGATACAGGTTATAAGATCTCAGAGATAGGTCAATCATAGAAATGTAGGACTGGAAGGGACCACAAAAGGTCATCTATGTTGAGGCAGGATTAAGTATACCTAGACCATCCCTGACAGTCCTAAAATACGAACCTCAACAATGTTGTTAATCCTTATTGGTCAATTCAGTTTAACTTCACGAAAACAAGCTGATGGAATTAAGATTCATTAGCTATTCCTGTTCTCTGATACTCAGCCTTTCAATCCTCAAATATATTCTGGGGAACCAGGGGTTCAACCTGGGCAGCAAGGTGCATGGAGGTTGAGCAAAAAAATTGAAAGGGGAGTAAAGGACAGAGCCGAGGGTCTTGGGTGAGTGTGGAGTCCAGTTTCAGAGCACCAAAGCAATGTATTGCACCAGGTAGCGGCTGCTGGGTGTCAAGCTGTTCAAAGGCCAATGCCTTTATAGGTTGCAGCTGAGCACCTTCTGCCGTCCGGCCCCGCAATAGCTCTCCTTCCATTCCTGTGTCCCCCTGTACACACTGTTTTTTCTACTGCCTAGTCTGCTTCGTACAGTTCAGCTTCGCTCCCTGCTACTGCTTCCTTCTTTTTCGAGTGCTTGCTCATGTCGATTCCATTGTAGGTCTGCATGCACCCACTTGCGTAGTCGTTGGAGATTTTTGCCTTAGCGCAGGGGTTCCCAAATTTGGTTCGCGGCTTGTTCAGGGTAAAACCCAACAGTCTACTACACCTGGTCAACAGTCGACTGTGGCCATGACCAGTAAGCAAACACAGGTATCAGCGGCCCCTCTCTGGTTGCCAGAAGGTGATTATTCCAGTACGGAGGGCCAGTTCAGCCCATTGCCCAGGTCCCATTCACGAGATTGGGCACCGGAACCTGCTCCTTTGGGGGCACCACAGTGGCAACACAGCCAGTGGCCAACGCAGTGGTCTTATTGGAGTGCGTGGGGTGTACCGGTCATGACGATGCCCCCTTCGCAACATTCCTTGGTAGCTGCGGCAGAGCACAGTTGGCACCGGGCCCGGTACCGGAAGCCCATTCAGAGGTTGGGGCAGAGGAACGTGTGCCCACCCCTAAGCTTTTTTCTCCGATGGTGGTCGATACCTCAGGACCTCCCCCAGCAGTCTAATCTTCCTCGTCATCCTTGGACAAGGCGGTCGTGGGACCTTCAAGAGCTAGCCCACCGGATGATGTCAGGGAGCATCAATCCCTTCTCTGGCTCGCGGTCGAGAACTTGGGGCTCAAGGTGCAGGAAATGGCAGAGCAGGAGGACACCATCTTCAATGTCCTCTTGGCCTCTACCCCCACCCGGGTCACCCTGCCTGTGCATGAAGGGGTTCTCAAGATAGCCAAGGCCCTGTGGCAGACCCCTTCCATCATTTGTCCCACCTCGAAACGAGCCAAGAAAAAGTATTTCATTCCGGCCAAAGGTTTCGAATACCTTTATACCCACCCACCCTCCCCCAGCTCGTTGGTTGTGTCTGCGGCCAACAAGGACAAACAAGGTCCCTCCTCCTCCACTCCCTAGAATGAGGAAGCCAAGAAGCTCGATCTATTCGGGAGAAAAATTTATTTAACAGACAGCCTGCAATTCCCAGTGGCAAACCATCAAGCCCTGTTGGGCAGATATAACTTTAATCTCTGGGACCGTCTCAAAAAGTTCCAGGAATCCCTTCCTCAAGGTCTGGCCCAGGAGTTTGGCACCGTGGTAGAGGAGGGTACTGTGGCAGCCAGATGCTCCCTGCAGTTGGCGTGGGACACAGCGGACTCAATGGATAGGGTGGTCGCATCGGCGGTGGTTATGCGACGCAGCTACTGGCTGCAAACGGTGGGCCTCTCCCAGGAGAGGCAGACCTTGATTCAGGACTTTCCCTTTGATGGGGTTGGTCTTTTCGCCGAACAAACGGATGCCAGGCTGCACAGGTTTAAGGATACTAGAGCTCCCTTGGGCTCCTTGGGCATGCACACGCCACAATCAGCCAGGAAGCCCTTCCAACCGCCTCCACTGCCAAGACCCTGGCAACCCCATCAGGGCTCTATAAGAAGGGATGCCAGTTTAAGCACCGGCGCCCTTCCTCCTCCCGTTCACCCACCCAGCCTGGGCCCGCCAAACATCTAGGGGGCAGAAGCGGTCATTTTGAGGGTGTGCCTGAGAGCGGCGCTTCAGTTAGCCAACCAGCTCCTGCCCTCGTTTTCCTCAACCGCCTCTCTCCCTACCGCTCGGCCTGGTCGCGGGGTAAGTTGGACTGCTGGGTCCTGGACATAGTAGCTCGGGGCTACACCCTGCAGTTTTTGGCTGCCCCTTCCTCTCCCACCCCCCTTCCCCGTCCCTCTCATGAGCAACTCCTCATTCAGGCGATTGAGAAGCCCCTGGGCTTGGGGCCTGTGTGGGAGGTTCCTTGGGACATGGTAGGAAGAGGATTCTGCTCCTGCTGCTTCCTAATCTTGAAGGACAAAGGAGGCCTCAGACCCATCCTGGACCTGCGGGGCCTCAACAAGTCTCTCATGAAGTTGAAGTTCCGCATGATCTCCTTGGCCTCCATTATCCCTTCCCTGGATCTGGGGGGGACAGGTATGCTGCTCTCGACTTAAAGGATGCTTTCTTTCATGTCTCCATATTTCCGGGTCACAGGCGTTTCCTGCGTTTCATAGTGGCCGGGCGCCACTTCCAGTTCACGGTGCTAACCTTTGGCCTGTCCTTGGCTCCCAGGGTGTTCACGAAATGCGTGGCGCCGATGGCGGCTTACCTGAGATGTCAAGGGGTTCAGATCTTCCCGTATCTTGACGACTGGCTCATCAAGGGCAGCTCTCCGGAGCAGGTGCAAAGAAACCTCGATCTGGTGCGGTCCACCTCCAGCAACCTGGACCTGTTAATAAACGCACAAAAGTCCACGTTAAAGCAGTCCAATGCATAAAGTTCATTGGAGCAGTTCTCGACTCCACACAGGCCAGGGCCTTCCTTCCGGAAGTGCGTTTTCAGGCCATGTTGGACCTGGTCTACCACGTAAAGAGCCACCTGCTCACCACGGCCCACACGTGCCTGCGACTGATGGGTCAGCCATGCCCGACTTCATCTGAGGCCTGTGCAGGTGTGGTTTGCCTTGGTCTAAATCCGCAGCAGGCACGCCCTGGACCAAGTGGTCACAGTGCTGAGCCACATCCTCTTGTCCCTGGACTGGTGGCTGGATCCCAAGTTGGTGCTGCAAGGCATTCCCTTTGTGACCCCGTCCCTCACCCTGGTCTTGGACGCTTCAGATCTGGGCTTGGGAGCCCATCTGGGCAAGCTCAACACCGAGGGCTGCTGGCTACTAAAGGATCTAGCCCTTCACATCAGGGAGCTCCGAGAGGTTTGCCCAGCCTGCCAGGTTTCCTTGCCCCACTTGAGAAGCAAGGTGGTGCAGGTTCTGATGGACAATACTGCTGCAATGTATTGCATCAACAGGCAGAGTGGCACCAGGTCTTCGGCCCTTTGTTGGGGGGGGGTGCTCAGCCTCTGGGAGTTATGTGGGCGCCGTGCCATTCATCTGGTAGCTGTCTATCTGCCTGAAACCAAGAATGTCCTGGCAGATCACCTCAGCAGGACCTTCTCATCTCACCACTAACGGTCACTCCACCCAGAGGTGGTCACCCTAATCTTCCACAGGTGGGGGACTCCCCAAGTGGACCTGTTCATGTCCAGTGCCACGTGTTCTGTTCTCTTCAGGGCAGGGGCAAAGGCTCCCTGTCCGATATCCCCTTGATTCCGTGGTCAGGAGTGCTGATGTACACCTTCCCACCGGTGCTGTTGGTCCACAGGGTCCTGCTCAAGGTGAAACAAGACAGCGTGGCCTTGTCAACTCTGGTTCAGCATGCTGCTGAGTCTTTCAGCAGCCGCCCTGCTGCAGCTGCCTCTTTGGACGGATCTGCTGTCCCAGAACCACAGCAATTTGCTGCATCCGACCCTGGTGTCACTGCACCTGACTGCTTGGCTACTGTATGGCTGAGTGTGGACGAGTGGGAGTGCTCTGCTGCTGTCCAACAGATCCTACTGGACAGCAGAAAACCCTCCACCAGGGCTACCTACGTGGCAGAGTGGAAGCAGTTCATGTGCTGGGCCTCGGATCGACACCTTCGTGCTGCAGAGGCCCCGCTACAGGCCATCCTAGATTATTTGCTGCACCTTAAGCTCCAGGGCCTGTCGCTTTCTTTGGTCAGGGTACACCTGGCAGAAATTTCGGTGCTCCATCCTCCGTTTCAAGGCAGGATGGTCTTCGCCCATCCCATGATGGAGCAGTTCTTGAAAGGTCTGGAGTGCCTCTACCCGCATGTCTGGGATCCGGTTGCCCTCTAGGACCTGAATCTGGGACTGTCAAGGCTCATGTGGCCCCACCCCCTCCCCCCAGTGAACCCATGGCTTCCTGCTTCTTTCTTGGACGGTTTCGTTGGTCGCTATAACTTTGGCCTTTAGGATGTCCAAGATCGGGGCACTCATGTTAGAGCTGCCTTATACGGACTTTTATAAGGACAAGGTCCAGCTGCATCTGCACCTGGCCTTTCTGCCCAAGGTTGTCTCCCAGTTTCACACTGGTCAAGATATTTACTTACCGGTTTTCTGTCCTAAGCCTCATGACACGGACAAGGAATGCAGGCTCCATACCCTGGATGTCAGACGGGCATTGGCCTTCTACATGGGTAGCACAAGACCGTTCCGTAAGTCGACGCAGTTGTTAGTTACTGTTGCAGACAGAATGAAGGGTCGCCCACTGTCTTCCCAGAGAATCTCGTCTTAGATCACGGCCTGCATCTGCTACTGTTAGGAGCTGGCGAAAGGTGCCTCCGCTGAGTATCGTGACGGCTCACTCGACTAGAGCGCAAGCGTCATCAGCAACCTTCCTGGCATAAGTGCTGATTCAAGAAATCTGTCTAGCTGCTACCTGGTCGTCTGTCCACACGTTTGCATTGTATTATGTACTTACCCAGCAAGCTTGAGATGACGTGGCCTGTGACAGAACTGTGCTGCAAGACTGTGATCTGTGAGCCATCTCCGAGGTTACTGCTTGTGAGTCACCTAGAATAGAATCGACATGAGCAAGCACTCGAAGAAGAAAAAACTGTTACCTACCTACCTTTCATAACTGTAGTTCTTCGAGATGTGTTTCTAATGTCCATTCCATTACCCACCCTCCTACTCGTCTGTCGGAGTTGCTGGCAAGAAGGAACTGAGTGGGCATAGGGTCGGTGGCACCTGATATACTGCTGCATGAGCGTGACACTGCAGAGGGCGCCATAGCCGACCCTACGGGTACTGCTAAGGCAATAATCTCTGACAGTACATGTTGGCGCGTGCACAGACCTAGAATGGAATGAACATGAGCAACATATTTTGAAGAACAACAGTTACGAAAGGTAGGTAACTGTTTTTTCCACAATCCTTTGCAGGGGAGAATTATTTGTTGGGTTGTTGGAGGCAGAGATAGCAAAGAAGTTTATACGTTACTTAGTGACAGACATATGTATGTAATTAGATTAAGCTAGTTGAAGTCAGAGTTAAGTCTGTGCACTGAAGTGTGACTGTGAGGAATTAATGTGTACGTAACGTGTATATGTTGTAACTGAAAAGGATTTGAACATGACAGAGGAGTCTAAGCATGTTTTGGTATTAAATTTGGGTGACAAGGCATGTGAGATGAATCTTGTATGGATGTGTGTTGGTTTAATCAGGTAATTTACTTAATTTTTAATAATTATGTTGATATGAAATGCAGATGACCAAACATAATTTTCAGTTTAATAACTTAATGTAGGATAAAAATAACTCAAAATTTGCAGGGGAGTGATGCATATCCTGTATCTTTTTAAATTTTAATTTAACTCATTTTACATAATTGGAAAACTGCTTAGTATGATTTGGTGATTTGTTATGCCTATGTAATTGTTATATTTTATTCACAGAGTCTCTCTTCCAGCTTCTTCTGGAAATAACTGTTCGTAGCACTGGAGTGAATGACAGTACTGGACAATCCTTGACAGCACTTTCCTGCGCTTGCCTGTTCAGTTTGGTAGCTGCCTGGGGAGAAACAGGAAGAACACTGCAGGCGGTCTCTGCTATTCTCACCAATAATGGCAGTCATGCTTGTCAGACTATTCAGGTGTTGTACTAAACCTATTCTACATCAAGAATTTTGGTTGGTCATATGCGTGAGTCCTGGAAGCATTCTAATACAGAAATTAGGGCTGTCAAGCGATTAAAAATATTAATTGCAATTAATCGTGTGATTAAAAAAATTATTCATGGTTAATTGGAGTTTTAGTCGCACTGTTAAACAATAATAGAACACCAATTAAAATTTATTATAAATATTTTTGGATGTTTTCTACATTTTCAAATATATTGATATCAATTACAACACAGAATACAAAGTGTACAGTGCTCACTTTATATTTATTTTTGATTACAAGTATTTGCACTGTAAAAAAAAAAAGAAAAGAAAATAGTACTTTTCAATTCACCTAATACAAGTACTGTAGTGCAGTCTTTTTATCCAGAAAGTTGACCTTACAAATGTAGAATTACGTAAAAATAAAACTGCTTTCAAAAATAAAACAATGTAAAATTTTAGAGCTGGCAAGTCCATTCAGTCCTACTTCTTGTCCAGCCAATCGCTCAGACAAACAAGTTTGTTTACATTTGCAGGAGATAATTGCCCGCTTCTTGTTTACAGTGTCAACTGAAAGTGAGAACAGATGTTCGCAAGACACTGTTGTAGCTGGCATTGCAAGATATTTACATACCAGATGCGCTAAAGATTCATATGTCCCTTCATGCTTCAACCACCATTCCAGAGGACATGCGTCCATGCTGATGACGGGTTCTGCTCTATGAAAATCCAAAGCAGTGTGGACCAACGCATGTTTATATCTATTATCTGAGTCAGATGCAACCAGCAGAAGGTTGATTTTCTTTTTTGGTGGTTCAGGTTCTGTTGTTTCTGCATCGGAGTGTTGCTCTTTTAAGGCTTCTGAAAGAATGCTTCACACCTCATCCCTCTCAGATTTTGGAAGGCACTTCAGATTCTTAAACCTTGGGTCAAGTGCTGTAGCTATCTTTTTAGAAACGTCACATTGGTACCTTCTTTGCGTTTTGTGAAATCTGCAGTGAAACTGTTCTTAAAATGAACATGTACTGGGTCATCATCCGAGACTGCTATAATATGAAATATATGACAGAATGCGGGTAAAACAGAGCAATTCTCCCCCAAGGAGTTCAGTCACAAATTTAATTAACACATATTTTTTGAACGAGCGTCATCAGCATGGAAGCATGTCCTCTGGAATGGTGGCCGAAGCATGAAGGGGCATACGAATGTTTAACATATCTGGCACGTAAACACCTTGCAATGCCGGCTACAACAGTGCCATGCGAATGCCTGTTCTCAGTTTCTGGTGACGTAAATAAGAAGAGGGCAGAATTATCTCCTGTAAATGTAAACAAACTTGTTTGTCTTAGCGATTGGCTGAACAAGAAGTACGAATGAGGGGCGTTGTAGGCTCTGAAGTTTTACGTTTTACGTTTTGTTTTTGAGTGCAGTTGTATAACCAATAAAAAACTACATTTGTAAGTTGCATTTTCACGGCAGAGATTGCACTACAGTACTTGTATGAGGTGAATTGAAAAAAACTTTTCTTTTATCATTTTTACAGTGCAAATATTTGTAATAAAAAATATACACTGATTTCAATTACAACACAGATTACAAGATATATGAAAATGTAGAAAACCATCCAAAATATTTAATAAATTTCAATTGGCTTTCTATTGTTCAACGTGATTAAAACTGCGATTAATCTTGATTAATTTTTTTAATCTTGATGGATTTTTTTGAGTTAATCGCGTGAGTTAACTGCGATTAATTGATAGCCCAAACAGAAATACATTGAAATTTACTGGCTTCATTCACTCTTGAAATCAGTTTTGAGATAGAGAAGAAGCGATCCATTTTGGATTGCCATGCATATTATGGAGTAAATCAGTTGGAGTTTGTAGGAAGTAAATCTTACCTCTTTTCATGTATTTCTCATTAGTAAGAATGAAAGCATAAATTAAGTCTTAAATTTTAGCAAAACAGCTTTTTCAGATATGCAGTGTAGTTGTAGCTGTCTCGGTCCAAGGATATTCGAGAGAGAAGGTGGGTGAGGTCATGTCTCTTATTGGACCAACTTGTGTCTCTCACCAACTGAAGTTGTTATAATAAAATATATTACCTCACCCACATCGTGTCTCTAACTTTTACAGAGCCAGGATTAGTGACTAAAGCTTTATTTTCACCTCTATATGTTGCTTAAACTGTAATGTTTTGTACCATCTCATAGGGTTTTCTTTACCATTTAGGTGCCAACTATCTTAAACTCTCTTCAGCGGAGTGTACAGGCAGTTCTGGTGGGCAAAATCCAAATCCAGGACTGGTTCAGTAATGGGATAAAGAAAGCAGCCCTGATGCACAAATGGCCACTGAAAGAAATTTCTGTAGATGAAGATGACCATTGTTTACTTCAGAATGATGGTTTCTTCCTGTACCTTTTATGCAAAGATGGACTTTACAAAATCGGCTCTGGCTACAGTGGGACAGTGAGGGTAATGTGACTCCTGAAAACTCATGATAGCAGTTGAAAATTTAATCTAAATGACATTTTATGGTGTCTTGCTTGACTTTTAGATTGTCTTGTAACTTAGTAATACTGATAATTCTTTTTTAAATATATTGATTTTAAAATTCTTGTAGTGTTTGTTCACCAGCTACCCATTTCTTGTTCTTTTCATTTCTCATCACTGTAGAAGATAATGTTTCTAGATGATAAAAGATTAACTATAAAACTGTCATTCTAACAATTGTCAAACTAACTTTTTTGTTACCTTACAGGGTCATATATACAATTCTACATCCCGCATCAAAAACAGAAAAGAAAAAAAGTCTTGGTTAGGGTATGCTCAGGTAGGAGAATACATAAAACAAAAAACATATAAGAAATAACTTAATATTTAATTCAAATGTAGCACAGTTTAGGCCAGCTTTATACAAGGATTACATCGTTCCTTTCTATCTGGCTGTAAAGTAATAAAGCCAGTCCAGTGTAGTTAAAAATTCTGTTGTGGATAGGGGAGAGACCTTTTTTCTTTTTTCTTTTTTTCTTTTCTTTTTATGGTGGCAGATAGAAAAGGGATAATGGCAGTGTCCACTGTAGCCAGACTCTATTGCAATATTATCTCTAAAATTTGAAGATCTCGCACTGTTTTGTTTCTGAATTCTGTAATAAAACTTAATACGTTTTGTATTTCCCTTTTAGGCAATGCGGAAAAATATTAAAAGCATGGCTTTGCAGTTATAAAGCAGTACAACACTGTTTTAGACTATTTTATTGGAAAGCTCAATTACTATTTCTAATATAACCAAAAATGGCATGTTTAGTTACCAGTAGGTTTTCTTTCAGTACTGTTTTACTTCTTTCTTTTTGAACTATATTCTTAGCAAGATTTATTACATCTTCATCATTTTGAGCTCAAATAATCCAGTGATTTCCTTACCGCTTTGTGAAACTGCTGATTTACTCAGTCTTACATCTTTTAAATTAAATACTTCTATTAAAAATATATTAAATTTATTCCATTTGTACAGTACATTGTCTTTTGTTTAACATCTTAACAAATATATTATCAAAATATGTATTAACCCAAAATATCAACGCAGGAAGATGTTTTCCGTCTGTAGGATTTTTCTGTCTATTGCAGAGGAATGTGGTCAGCACAATCTTCACTATTTCTAAATTTCTTTTCAATAGACAGTGTTGTCTATATTTCATATTTGTACTACTCAAACCTCCCAGGTTGGCATCTGAGGAAACTTGTGATCCAGCCTGGGAGAGTACATATGTGTACAGGATGGTCCATGGGCACTCCGCAGAAGTACTTGGGCTACTGCTATGTACGGGGCTTCTCCAGGAGGTGAAGAGATGCTGTTCTTAGGGAAACCATGGAGGATGAAATCTATAGTTGTGAAGCATCTCCCTCACACAACCTGCAAAGGTTGAGAGGAGGAATGTAACCACAAATTATTGGCTGTAACCATGTGTGTTGGGGTTGCTGTCATCAGGATTACTGTCTCTTTTGGAGATATCTTCACTGTAGTGCTTGGGGAGAAAAGAAATACATTGAATCTATTTTTTTTTTTTTTTTTTTTTTTGTAAAAGTGATTTTTATCTAGTAGGTGACACTGTGGTATAAATAGGAATACATAACCATAAACAACACTCAAAAATTCCATTAACCTTTTAATACATCTACATTCATGTCTCTAATACACAGATTTGAACAGTTAATATTGTAATTGCTATTGTAATTGCATCTTATTCCTATGAAGAGAATACTGGAGAGGGAGCACGTGGCTTCCAGAGCACAATGTCACCGTGCTGGTGCACAAGGAAGTAGGAATTCCAGAGTGTATTCAACTTTCAGTTTGTATCAGCATTAGCATAGAGAATAAGGTGTGAACCTGAAGATGAGAAAAATTTGATTTTGAAAACACATAGCTAAAGAGAAAAAAAGTAAATAATGATTTTCAGTTTGATAATATTCCTTTAAAAGTGTTTATGAAGGTTATACTTTCATTCTAATACGGTTTTTTTTTAATTTACCAGAGTTATTTGTTGTATAGAGATGTGAACAATCACAGTATGACAGCCATAAGAATAAACCCTGAAACCTTGGAACAAGATGGTACAGTCACTTTGCCAGGTACGAAATTCTAGACATTACCAAGAGTGGTGGGAATACTTTTTAAGAGAGCTTTCACACAATACCCTGAAGATCAACAGAAAAGGGCTCTGACAGAGAAGTAATTCATGGATTTTAAGGTCAGAAAGGATAGTTGTCACCAAGTCTGACCTCTAAATAATTTTGGCCATATTATTTCACCCAGACATTCCTACGTCTATTCCACCAGCTTGGTGAAACTAGAGCATAACTCTAAGGCTGTGTACACACTACAGCTTACTTTGGTATAAGTATTGTTGCTCAGAGGTGTGAATAAGCCACCCCCCTGAGTGATGTAAGTTACACTGACCTGACTGCCTATGTGGACAGTGCAATGTCAGTGGGAAGGGCTTCCTGGCTGCAGAATTTGGGCATTGCTTATGACGTGCAGCAGGCCATAGAGGATTTGCCCTTCAATGGCCAAGCGATGTTTTCAGACAAGGTAGACGACACTCTGCACTCCTTCAAGGATTCTATGGCTACCCTACATTCCTTGGGTGTGTGTAAGCTGGCAGTGTAATGGTGCCACTACTGTGATCAGCAGCAGTATTGTCCACAGGACATATTTGGGCAGCCTTTCCTGCCCCAGAGACAGTGGGACTACCCCAGATAATGGTATAGATCCCATAGGAGAAGGCAGTCTGGTCTGGTGTTCATTCAGTCTACACACCCTCCCCTTGCATCTCCCAAGTACCCATATTGACTGCTTGGTTCAGAGAAGTGTTCCAGTCGGCTGTTGTGCTTTCACAATGCTTGGGGCTCTGTCACCACTGACAGCAGTATCCTAAGCACCAGCAGACTGCTATGCCATCTAGTTCCTGTCCATCCCTCTCCACCCATCTTTCATGGACCCTCTCACAAGATACTGCTTGTTAAGCAGGTTTGCTCTCTGCTGGCTTTGGGAGCGGTGGAGGAG
Source organism: Emys orbicularis (assembly GCF_028017835.1). Classification (NCBI taxonomy): domain Eukaryota; kingdom Metazoa; phylum Chordata; order Testudines; family Emydidae; genus Emys; species Emys orbicularis. The sequence continues at coordinate 287,137,472 of NC_088683.1, forward strand.
GTTCTGTTGGGACACCGGAGTCATGGCTTCTATTCCCAGTACTTTGTGGTTCCCAGTGCAAGGGAGGATCCATTCTCGATCTTTGCCACCTCAACAAATACATCTATGAGATTCTGAATGCTCATTTTATTGACTGTCCTCCCCACGTTGTCTCCGAACGACTGGTTGACTGCCCAGGAACTTCAGGATACCTACTTCCATGTGGCTATTTTTTCAGGCCATAGAAAATTCCTTTGATTTTATTGTAGCAGAGCTCCATTTTCAGTATATGGTGCTTCCATTTGGCCTATCTTCTGCCCCTTGGGTTTCTACCAAAGGCATGGTTGTCATGACAGCATATCTTAGGAAGAAAGGAATCCATATCTTTCCATATCTGTATGATTGGTTACTGTGGGAAGAGTCGAGAAAGGAAATTTTCTCATGTCGCCACTACACTGTGCTTGCTCGATCATCTGGGTCTCATCCTAAACATTAAGAAATCAACTTTGGTTCCCACTCAGATAATCAAGTTCATTGGGGCTGGAATAGGCTCTGAGTTAGAGAGCATTTCTGCCAACTGACTGACCATTTTCTGGTGATTCACCACCTTTGAATCAGTCTGCAGTCTCAGCCTTCCCATACAGTTCAGCTGTGCTCCTGGGCCACATATCTGCTTGCACGCTGGTGGTCTATTTTGCAAGATTGTCTTCATCCCATCCAAATGTGGCTCAGGACGGTTTACCATCTGACTCTTCACCCCCTGGACAGGTTGGCCTGCCTTCCTCAACTGGTCCTGGACTCCTTGCAGTGGTGGACGCTTCCAGAGAACATTTGCCAGGGTGTTCCCTTTGACTGGCCCTTATCAACCAGGTCTGTTGTCACCGACGCCCCCCTGAGGGATTGGGGTCCCCCTGGGGTCACTGAAAGTTCAAAGTCTCTGGTTGGAGCAAGACTCCTCTCTGTATATCAACATTCAGGCCATCTACGATGCATGTCACACTTTATTGGACTGTATCAGGGTCTCAGTGGTGCACATACTTACCAACAATTTCACCGCAGTGTATTATGTGAACAAGGAACGGGGCGCATACTCCTGGATGCTCTGCCAAGAGGCAGTCATGTTGTGGCAGTACTACATTGAGGAGAGCATTACTCCATTAGCCAATCATTTCCCCAGGGTCCAGAATCATCTCTGACCACCTCAGCAGGAATTTTTCCCTGCGTCACAAGTGATCTCTGAAGACTAGTGTTTTCTGGCTCATCTTTGCAGCTTTGGGCATCCCAACAATTGATCTGTTTGCTATGAGGGACAACAGGAAATGTCATCTGTTCTGCTCTTGAAGGGTCCTCTGTCCAGGCTCCCTGTCCCGTGCTTCCCATCTCAGCTGGCAGTCAGCTCTCCTCTAAGCTTTTGACCCGATCCTGATCGTCCCACAGGTCATCCTCAAGCTGAAGGTGGGTCGAGCCAAGTTCTCATTGGTGTGGCTGAGGAGTGCTGGTTCCCCGACCTTCTTGCCTCCCATCCTGCTTCTCCTCCATCCTGACCTAATTACTAAGTATTATGGCCATACCTTGGATCCCATCCTCGGCTCCCAGCAACTAACGGTGTGGCTGCTTCATGGCTAAATGAGGAGGAAGAGCGGTGTTTGGTGGCTGTTCAGCAGGTCCTACCCAACAATAGAGAAAACTCTACCAGAATGGCCTATTCAGCGAAATGGAAGTGATTTTCAGTGTGGTCATTCGCCTTTGGAGTTCAACTGACGCTGGCGTCTATCCAGAACATCTTGGAGTACTTGCTGCAATTAGTCATTGGGACTTGCATTTGGCTCACTGACAGTGCATCTCACAGCAATATGCGTGTTTCAGCTCCCATTCAGGGAAGATTAGTCTTCTCCAATACCATGGTAACAAGATTCTTAAAAGGGCTTCTTCATCTCCATCCTCCGGTCTGAGAGCCGGTTCCTTTGTGGGACATTACCATGGTCCTAGGAGCTTTAATGGGACCTCCGTTCGATCCCCTGGAATCTTGTCCCTTCCTTGTTTTGTGTCAGAAAACTGCATCCTTGATTGTGTTAACATCCACAAGGAGTATGTGTGAGTTGCAGGCTCTGATGGCAGAGCCTCCTTACACACAGTTCTCAAAGGACAAGGTGCCTTTACGACCACAGCCTGAGGCAAACACTTGGCATAAATTTTTTTAGCTCAAATGGGTAAAGATTGGCCAAGATATAAACAACTAAAAACAGGCTATTACAATGGGAAGTGTCAGGCAACCTTAATAATAATTGTGCTACCAATACTGATTAAAAAAAAAAAAAATCTAGTTGGGTGGCCTTCTCCTTAAAGCTATTGGCTCCAATAAAATGTTTTTACTTAAAATTGCAAGATTATATCCTTAATAGACAACATGTTAGATTTTAAACTTGTTTAAACCCATCACATATAGACTGCTCTTGTGCTAAGCATTTAGTATTGTGGAAACCCCCTTTGCTCCAGATACTGTATGGTTTAATAATTATAGAAGAAGATAGTAGTAAACATTGCATTTTTTGGGAAGTTTTTGTGCACATTCATTATTAAAACATGAAAAGAAAAAATGTTGGAAAGAAAAATCCTAGTAAAGAACAACCTGTAAAAACTCTAGTTTGTATTCTGCAAAAATGGGCTCTTAAATATGATTGCTTTTTGGGCAGTCTCCTTTAACACCAATGATAGTGCTTTGGCAAAGGTACAGAATAGAATGTCTTTAATTGAGGTGAATTAATGCAGAATACTTAATTTTTTCCTTCCTACACAGATTGCCACACTGAAGGGCAGAACATCCTTTTCACCGATGGAGAGTACATTAATCAGATAGCAGCTTCTAGAGATGTAAGTATTCAATGTATAGAGTAGACATACTTTTTTTTTTTTTTTAGCCAACAAAAATGTCACTGAACTAAGTGGTTGTCTTCCAGATAAAAAGAGGGACTCCTTTTGACTAGTGTAGATAAAGGCAAAAACACATAGCTAGAGAAAATGAAAAATTGCCAGGCATCTGTCAAGAGCTTAGCTTTCATACTACTTCATCTTCAATAGTGGCAAAACATCCTTTTCAGACGTATATTTTACAATCGGTTTGGTAGCTCTGCTTCTGTACATGAGATTTTGTGGGCTGAATAGTTTTGGTTTTGTTTATTTTAATGTGGCTGGCTGGACTTCCTTGCCATTAGGTCATGCTGTATATGAGTATATTTTCAAGTAATTTGAGTGATGCTTTTCAGTAAAGCATGTTCTGTTTCAAAAGAACACTGAGGCTAAAAGGGGCATACTTTAACTATTGTCCCTTTTGGAGTTTCTTCACTTTATGATGATTTCCGCGTATTTCTTTCAAAAACAGGTTTCCTTCAGATAAGGTAGTAAAAAATGGTACGCTTAATGTGATGGATTGAATTCCAGTGTGACATTTGGGAATGGTATCAGGTTTCATGTTCTGTTGTTGAAGAAATGATGGATAATTGTTAATTTCATTAGAGGCAGCATTGTCTTGCTTGGCAGGAGAAGGGGAAACAATCTAATAGCAAAACCATGATTGGCTGCTCATCCTATAGTAAAATTAAACACTGTAAACAAACATTTGGTTTTTAAAGCCCCCCCTACACAAATTCATTGATTCAGTCCTCTGGGTGAGACCTTTCAGCAGGGACTGCTATTAATATGGAAAGGGTTTATCTTGTGAAAAATGAGTTAAGCAATGAGTTAAGTGATCAAGGTGTTCTATTCCTGACTCTGCCATGGATTTCCTGTGTAACTGTTGCAGTTCATTTAACCTTTGCTTCAGGTTCCCATCTGTAAAACGTGGTCCTTATACTTCCTTTCTTTGAAGAGATCTTAAGGTATAACCTACTGATGTTTGTTTGTAAAGTGGTTGGCTGCAAGGCATTAAGTACAAAGTATTATATTACTATTAGGAATATCTACCTTCATGGATAAACCTTTAAAAATAGTTACCTACCCTTATGGATTTTCTATACAGTTTATTCATTTAAAAAAAGGCCTTTTGCATTGCTATACTTCGTAAAACTATTAGTAAAACCATTCTTCTCCACACACTTGGCAAACTACATTTGAGTTGGGCATACCTACAGATACTTCATCCTCAAATGTGAATTTCATTTTTGGTGGTTTTTTATACTGTAGGAACAGAATGTGGGGAAAGGTGTTGGTTCCAGATCCTCCTTTCATTCATGTAACTGAAAATTGACTTCAGTACACAAGTATCAAACTTCCTTTATGAAATGTGCATGAAATAGAAACACATTTTGTAGGTGTAAAACTCTAATCTGTAATTAACATTCAATCCAAACTTCCCTAAAGTGAAAAGCTGTTTGTATGTGATTAAGTGGCCTTGTTTCAGTCCATTATAAAGAATCTGGAGATGTAAAGTCTGGACCTAGATACAAAGCTGAACTTCCTCAAAGTTTGGGGAGGTTTGTCTATGGGATTCTATTTCAGATCTGTTTTGTGTATTTACGTGATAGCGTGTCTTTTTGTTTTTTGCTATGCCAAGTTCTTGATGGTAGTGTTCATTTGGAATAGTTTGTACCATATTTAAATTTTGTGTGTGATCTTTTCCAAATGGCAACTGAGGAAACTCATCTAATATTCTACTTTATCATATTTTAAAACACCTTCTAATTTTCAAATTTTTAAAAAAAGTAATGCTTTTAATCCTCCCCCCCCCCCCCCATTTTCAGCAGTAAAAATGGAAGAATGGATTGAACTGCACAGATTGACTTGACTTTTTTGAATACACCGCTGAATTTTTTTAGCAGCTGAAAATTGGAGTAGGATAGCTTGTTGAATACTTGTTGTCTTTAACACCTACATTCTTTTAATCTCTGATGTCAGTGTAGTCAGTCCTCTTGATTCTTATCTAACATTTCTCTTTCCTTGTATGCTATTTTGCTGTTAAGAAAAAAAATGAAGTTGGTATGAGGGGAAAAACCCAATTGCATAGGTTGTGACACAAATAGATCAGTTTTGATTCTAACCTTGATTCATTTCTATTTGAGGGGTGCAAACAGATCTGTAATATGTATCCTGAAATGCCTATGGACAACAGTTACAAAAGTACCCCAAAAAGTCATGTTACAGTTTTCATGTTAGCGTAAAAGTATGCGTTTTGTGTTATCTGACCGTGTTAAGGTATTTGTAGCAAGAGAAGTATCAGACTCTGACCATTTTGTTGCTTTTCTTTAAGCACACTTACTACTTAGCTGTTACGAAATGAACCAGAAAATGTTTACTTAAAGCCTTTTAGTAATCATACACTGTGAAGCTGCCAAGACTAAAAATTGGTCAGCATGACTTTTGCCCCATGGAAGAAACAAAACATCCATACCCTATTCTAAGATAACCAATAAACATACCGCTGAGTGAATAAACATTAAAAGACAACGTGTGCCACGGTTTTATGAGTTTCAATAATTTCTCTCTCTTGATTTGGTTTTTAATACATTTGAAGCAGAAGCCATCGTGTGTGAAAAAGTACGTTTTTTAAGTCTCTCTCTTCAGGTCTGTCTGTCTCTAAAACATTTTACTTGTCTTTTATTCTTTTTACACTCTTTCACCAATTATTAGTCATTTTTCTACCCTAAAAAACCCCCGTAATTTTGTCAGTGTGTTACCTACTGATTTGTTTTGAAGGATGACTGGAGATGCACAGTATACTCTTTGCAGGGTGAGATTAAACCAGACTTGTGCCACAGAAACTAACTAAAATAATTGTTTAATGGTTTAAATCGGTATTTTATTTGTTACAGGATGGCTTTGTAGTTCGAATATTTGCAACAAGTACGGAACCAGTATTGCAACAAGAACTGCAGCTTAAACTTGCTAGAAAGTGCTTACATGCCTGTGGTATCTCATTATTTGATCTGGAGAAAGACTTGCACATTATCAGTAAGGCTTCATTTTGTTATGTCGTCTTCATTCAACATTATTAGTGGTTTATAGTACAAACTTGGTACTATAATTCAAACAAATAAATAAAAGGGGAGAGGAGAGGAGGGGTAGGTCAGTGGTTTGAGCATTGGCCTGCTAAACCCAGGGTTGTGAGTTCAATCCTTGAGGGGCCATTTAGGGATCTGGGGGGAAAAACAAAACAAAAAAGAAACTGTCAGGGACAGTACTTGGTCCTGCTAGTGAAGGCAGGGGACTGGACTCGATGACCTTTCAAGGTCCCTTCCAGTTCTAGGAGATAGGATATCCATTAATTTATTTATTTATTTTAATTTAAAAGTGAACAAGAACAAGTAAGGGGAGCAGCAGTGGTCTTTTCAGACTGACAGCTCCATTCAGGAGTGGTGGAAGCTCCCTAAAAGTGGGGGGACCACCGGCACCTGAACTGCCCCTCGTGCTGCCCCTTCTCCAAGATCCCGCCCCGTTTCTTCTCCCCGAGGCCATGCTCCTGCGCTGCCTCTTTGCTCCAAGACCCCACCCCCCCCACTTGCTCCTCTCCAATCCCACCCTGGTGCCATGCTCCCTCTCCCCTGTACTCCCACCCCGTTCCAGTGTCCCTGGCTCCATTACAAGTATACTGATGACTACTAACACGGACCTTCATAGTTCTTAAACCCATACCAATCTTGGTTTGCAGCAATCAACTTTATCCTATGTAAAAAAGGATTGTTGTTTAAAATAACACTATCCATGCCTCTACACTTGCAGTCCATTTGGATTTTAAGTGAAACATAGCTGTCCTCTTGGAATTGGTTTAGAACTTTCCCATTGTAGTGAAAGTAATTGAAGGTATACTTTGTGAAAATGTTCATGGAAAATATAATTTCCATTTTAGCTCTGATTTTTTTTCTATAATTAGAGGTATAATTGTAAACTTGAAATTTCATTTCACTTGGATTAGTTCACGTTGAAAGAAAGCTTTCCTGAACTAATTTTTTTGTGAGGTTCTCATCATATTGTCAATTGACGTCAATGACAAAATCTGCTTCTACTTCAACCATGCAGGATGAGGCACATAAGGAAAAATTTATCTTTAAAACCAACTACATATAAATTGCATACCTAATTTACATCTTGTTGTGTTCTCAGGTACAGGGTTCGATGAGGAGTCAGCTGTTCTTGGTGCAGGAAGAGAATTTGCACTAATGAAAACTGCTAGTGGAAAGGTATTAGAAATATTTCATTATTGATATATTAAATTGCATAAATAATATGCTACCGGATCTTGTTATGGAAATTAGATTTGATATATTGGTTTTGGAAAAAGATTCATTTCTGCTTCTAAAAATATATTATGCTATTGTACATTGGCAGTTGGCTATAGTTTTTATATATTTGCTTTCACTGTGATGTAGAAAAGACAAACCAATAAGATTAAGTAGTGTTCATATAGCAATTTAATTTTTTATGACGTTCTCCTAAACAAAATTATAGCAACAATAATTACTGGATTATTCTTTTATTAACCAAATGTCATATGTCCACATTTTTTCAGTCCTATCAAAATTAGTACTAAATTACAAGTAAAGCCTATATGTTCTTACTCAGTATGTCTGTGTAGTTGAATGTATACAAAACTTGCCTTAAAATTTACTCTATAACTTTGTCATCTACTTAATCTCAGTGTTGTTAAAGCAGCTTCTGGCTTTTCTAAATGAAAAGTGCTCCTCAGCTGGAATCCAAAGGAATGTCTAGAGTTATTGCTGGATTACAGAGGGAAGGGCCATAAAATGATGTAGTTGCTTTAACGGAGGTAGCACTTTTAGTTACAGCAGTGGTTCTCAACGTATTTATCATTGTGAGTTGCATATGCGGCCCACAGTGTGTTACATGGGCCGCAGGTTGAGAACCACATCATCCCTCCCCCCACAAGCTCCCCACAGTCCCCTATGCCCAGCGCCCCCTGCCCAGAGACTCCTCCACAGAGTGGGCCCAGGAGCGGAGCCCTGGGTGTGGGGCCAGGCAGCTGGACTCCGCCCCTGCTGCATGCCTAAAACCTGGGGCTGCTGTAGCACTCCCACAAATCCCTATTTCCCAGTGCCCTCCACCGCCTCACTGCCCAGAATGCCCCCCTACCCCCCCCCCCCGCAACCTGCCCAGACACCCACTATCCCACACCGTGCCCCCCTTGGCACTCACTAGCCCCCTGCTGGCAGGAGCGCTCCAGCAGGCTGCCTGATGCTGTTCCCTCCCTTAGCCAACCCCACCCCCTTTCAGATCAGAGCCGCAAATTTTGAGGCTTTTTAGCACACCACTGAGCCACAGCTGTCTGCTAATTGAGCCGCGGTTTGAGAACCACTGAGTTATAATGTTGCATAGTAATTGTAAACGGATTTTTAAAAATTCTTGCATATATGTTTGAGATATTTTTCCTAATGAGTAGCTAAGAAACAGTCTTTAGACCCTAAAAGTACGGCTAAGAAAGTACAATCAAATAATTTTATTTTTATGTCATAATTTAGGTTTTGTGTTTACAAAAAAAGGGTTGGGTAGGGGTGGAGGAGAGATTACAAAGCATACAGTGGATCAAATGCTTCCCAGTGCGGAAGGTCTGTGCAACGTCCTTTTCACCACTAAACTGGTTAGTAGAGCTTTGTCCAAATGCTTTCTGGACTGGTGAGTCTCACTCAATAAGCCTAGACATGTTTTCATGAATCTTTTTTACATGTGAATGAAAGCAGGTTTTTTATAGATAGGAATTTTAAACAGTTTTGTAATGGTGGAATTCCATACACTACTTTTACTTTTTAGTTCTTGTGAGGTATCACAATGATCAGTTTATTTTCAATCCAAATTGGATGAAGTGAAGAAAAGAAATACCACAGATGGTGAAAAGTGAATTAAACTTGAAAAATTCTCTTCAGTTTTAAAAATCTTTTTTGTTTACTTAATAATTTGTAAAATTTAGTAACTGAAAATGGATTTCAATGTGAATAGTTCAATTTTTTGTACCTTGTCAGTGCCCTTTTAAGGAAGTAATATCAATGCAGATTTTTGGTTGGAATACTAACTTTTAAAGAGGCTGGTATTTTTAAATGGGAATCCTGAGGAACTCCATGAGAACGGTTTAGTTCAAATTGTATGTCTAAAATCAACCTTTATTGTGAGGTTTAAGTCTTGTGCAAATAAGCAGTTATTTATTTAATTTGTTTACCTACAAATGCTAGATACTTCTACAAACCTTCTTTATGCTGTGTGGTTCTCCACAAGTTCTTAACAGGTTGCTTGTTGCTGTATATTTAGAGTTTAAACCTGATGCTTTCTCTTGTACCCACAGTTGGCTTAAGCCTATTCCTCGTGGTTAGGAAGGTTAGCTCAGCTCAGTGGAAACTATTTTCACTTTTCTCAGAGATACACTGCATATTAGCTGATGTCTGTGGTCTAACTGGAAAAGTCAGCTTGGGAAAACATTTTATCTTGGTTACTGTTTGTCTGACCTTGTGTATTACCTATTTTGATTTCCCCAGTTTGGACAACTGTTTAGTTTTTTTCACTCCTGTTCATATTGAACAGTTTAGGGAGATATTTTATTTCCCTAAGATCAGAGTTCTGGTTTTGGCAAGGTACTTTGAACCTATGAAAATGGGCATAAAACTTACAAATCCAAATTGTGTTTGAGTCACAAAGGTTTGACCATGTAAAAATAGAAGTTGCTCAATCTGGAATCTTTTCAAATGAAGGAGATTGCAAATGAATTTGAAGTGGTTCTCTTTCAAATATACAAAATGTCCAAAAATATACAGTCCATGTATTGCCAAAATAAATAATATGCCTCCCCCACCAAATCTCACTGAACTACCTGTAAATTGCTCTTTATAATGCAGCTGAAGTTGTATTAGAACCAGGGGTCCTAGTTTTCTGTGATTTAAAAAAAAACAACCCAAATGGTCCAATTAAAAAAAAATTGCCTTTTTCCGCTGTTAAAATGAAACGCTGAACTTTAGTTTCCTTAGCCACAATATATACAGGTATTAGTTGAACAGAATGTTTTATTGATATATTTACGATTTTTAAGCAAGTTTGAAACTACAAATGCCATCAGTCATAATAAAATAAAATTAATGGAATGAGCTAGTCACAGTGCGTTGTTTCTTTACTGTTGTCGATGGCCCTGTTGTTTCAGCCTCTTGTTTTCATTTCTTTTCATTCAGTTTGTTTAGTGCTTTCCATGTGTTCTACAATTGTCTGCCTTCGAATGTAATCTACAGCCTTGCTGCATACAGTACAGCACATTGCCACCAATGTGAAATTTGTCTAGCCCATAACCATTGACACTGTCTTTAGGGGTGATTTTTAAAGTTTTCGACAACTTTTCATAACTTTAACTACATCTGGAGGCTGAAGTGAAATTTGAGGTGTGCATCCAGTGCATTGGAACCGGAGACCTTTGCCTAGCAGTACCCGTAGAGGGGTGGCACTCGCACCTTGTGGCTGTGGCCCCTTCTCTGGCTACATTAAGTGGCACTTCCCCAACACCCCTTAGTTCCTTCTTACTGCTTGTGGCTGGAGTCGGACCTCTGTGTGGTTGTAGTCTCACCACTTTGCACTTAATCTTAGCCTACTTTATTATGCATGGTTAGTGTGTGTTAGTGATTGTAGTTAGTATTAGTTGCTATATAGTGTTCCCGGTGATGCCCTCATCTGGGTTTAAGCATTGCCCTTCATGTGGAGGAATGATCTCGAACAGCAGTCCCACATGTGGTGCTTGCTTTGTCTTGGCAAGGCACACCTTAAAAAGCATAGATCATTCAAGGAGAGGACTCAGGTGGCACGGGAGCTTTGCCTCAAGCAGCACCTGCTTGAACTGGCCATGTGACATGCATGATCTGGTACTGAGGCTCTCCTTGGGCCGGAGAGCACCCTTGGGCTTGGAGAGTGCTGCTGTCTCTTGTTCTGGGGCAGGTGCCTCTCTGAAGAGGCTCAGGAGCCTTTCTCTGTCTTCTTGCCAAAGAAGAGGACTCATAAGACCAGTTATGATGGCTCCAGGTTGTGGGGCAACTCCTCTGCCTCCCCCAGAAAGAGCACAGACTGATGAAGGGCTGGCTCTTGTGTGCATGATGGCGCAGGTACCTCTGACCCTTCCCAGTACCGAGTAGGGAGGTCATAACCCCAATACCATTGTTTCGGTTTTGGCCTCGGGATGTCCTTTGAGTCCGGTACCAACAAGGGCGAGGCCGTACCAACAGTATGTACTGCATCAAAGTACCAGACTGTGGCGGAATTGCCCTGCCTTTCGGGCCCATCCTTGTTGCTGGTCCAAGATTTTACAAGTCAAGTACCTTCGATAGCCCCTCCAAAGGAGTTTGCCACCAATCATTGGGCCCCTTGGCACTGTACCCAAGATGCTTCTCTCCTGGTGGCTGGGATGGGTATGCTACCGGAATCAGTACCTTGGTACTGGGACCCTCTGTGGCGCCGCTACAGTTGATGCCGCAGATGCTTCCGTGGCAACTGTCACCACCCTCAACATTGATGCACTTGGGTGCGCAGGGACTGATGCTGCCTGCGTTACCAGCACGGTTGGTACTGATAGTGCCGCCTTCATCGGGGGCACCGATTCCTGCCTCGTTTTGGGTGATGGATGAATCGGATTGCCTTTTGGCTCCCTTGGGAATTGCTCCACCCATGTCTCTGAGATCACAGGACTCTTCTGCTTCTGAGTTGGGGTCATCCTTCTCCTGCTCTGCTTCACCTGACAAGATCTGAAGCCTGCCAGTGGACCAGTATGACAGCCGGGGTTGACATATGCCCTGGGACCAGGATGGAAGTCCCTGGCCTGACACCTACTGGCCACCAATGCCCTATCCATATCAGTGGCCACCTTGGAGACAGTGGGATGCTCCTCGTTAGTGGAGATCTCGCTCCTGGTCCCGTTCAAAGGCAAGATTGACAATGGTGGCTGCAGATCAGCTGCAAGTTCAGACATCAGTGGTTTTCCTCACTGCAGAGCTGCTGGAGTCCTTCTGTCTGGGTATGTCATTCCAGGAGCAAGAGCTGGTTTGGCTCAGCCAAGAGCTTTGTCTTCATCTCCAGATGATGCAGTGCTGCCTGGTTTGTCCTCCCCTTCTATTCTGGAGGACTTTATGGCATACCAGGACCTTTTAGCTGCATCTAGGCAGTGTTTCTCCAGGAAAATACACACACATTGGACGTTCTACAGCCCTCTGTCCCTGAGAGAGTGGCCCTCTGGAGTAATAATGCGCGCCTCGAGCTGTTGAGAGCCCTGTGGAGTACACTGGCCTCAGTACCACTGGTGGCTAAGCGCATGGAGAAGCGCTACTTTGTTCCTGTGCCAGGATTTTAAGGGTTCTGTTCCCATCTGTCCCTGAATTCTCTGGTTATAATGGCAATGAATGATAGGGCCCGGCAGGGTAAGTTCAAGTCCATCCTTGAGGATAGAAACTCTACCTTTATTGTCCCAACAGATCAACAAGCTTTGCTGTACAAATTTGATTTTCTCAACTGGTCAGCAGTGTCCAAGTTTGTGGACCACTTGCTCAAGGGCTTGCATGAGGAATTTAGGGTGTTTGTCACAGAAGGCTGGTTGGTGGCCAAGACATCACTGCAGTCCGCCCTTGACATTGTAGGTGCTTCAGCCAGGGTTATGGCCTCTGTGGTTACTCTGAGGAGAGCTTACTGGCCATAAAACTCTGGGATCACTCTGGATGTCCAGCAAGCCATTGGGGATTTGCCTTTTGACATCCAGACCTAGTTCTTGGACAAGATAGTTGACACTTTTTGCACTCCTTTAAGGATTCCAAGGCTACCCTGGAGGTCCTTTGGGGTGTATATACAGCCCATGCAGAGACACCACTATGGGGTTCAGCAACAGTATCACCCGCAGCCCTTCTCCCTGAAGCAGGGCGACTACTCCAGAAAGAGGGGTAGGTCTCACAAAAGGAATCACTCAGGTGTGGGGTTCAGTCAGTCCATGCCTTCACCTGGCACTTGCTAAGCAGCCATTTTGAGTGCTTGGTCCAGAGCACTGTTCTAATTATTGCTCTACTCTCATCATCCCCATGTCCCTTTGGGGACAAACTGTCCCATTTTTACAATGCGTGGGACTTGATTACATCTGACAGCTATGTTCTAGACACTGTCAGATGGGCTATGCCATCCAGTTCCTCTCCATGTGCCCTCCATATCCCCCTATTCCTCTTCAGGGACCCGTCTCACGAAACACTGCTCATTAAGCAAGTCAGCCCTCTGCTGACGTTGGGAGCGGTGGAGGAAGTTCTGCTAGAACACCGGGGCCATGGCTTCTACTCCTGGTACTTCCTGATACCAAAACCCAAGGGTGGGATAAGACCTATTGTTGACTTTCGCGGCCTCAACATATTCATCAAATACATGAGGTTCAGCATAGTCACTCTATTGGCTTTCTTCCCCGTGCTGTCTCAGAACGACTGGTTAGCTGCTCTGGAACACAGGATGCTTACTTTCATATGGCGATTCTAACGAGCCACAGGAAATTTTCTTCGTTTAGCCTCTTTTCTGCCCCCATGACTTTTCACCAAATGCATTGCTGTGATCATGGCATATCTCAGGAGGAAAGGAATCCATATTTTCCTGTACCTCGACAATTGGTTACTGAGGGGCGGCTCTAGAGAGGAGGTTCTCCCCAGTGTCACGATCACGTTGTCTGTGCTCTACCAACTGGGGCTCATTTTAAACACCAGAAAGTCATAGTTGGCTCCCACTCAGAAAATTGAGTTCGCTGGCACCCTGTTAGATTCCATGAGGTCGAGAGTGTTCCTCCAACCAGCTGCTTCCAGGCAATTCAACAGCTCTTCCTCGGTCCGTAAACTCAGCCCTCCACAACAGTCAGGATGTCTCTGAGCCCGTTGGGACATAGGTGGTCTAGTTAGCCAAGTTGTCCCTTCACCCTCTTCATATGTGGTCTCAGGATGGTCTACTGCCCTGCCTTACATTCTCTGGATAGATTGGTTTGTGTTCCTCCACTAGTCCTAGACTCCTTGAGCTGTTCGGCGTCCCCGCGCAATGTGTACTGAGGAGTCCCCTTCACTCAGCCCTCTCCAACCAAGTTATTGGTTACTGATGCCTCCCTTTTGGGTTGGGGGGAGGGGGAGGGAATGCATCTGGACTCACTGTGTGCAGAGCCTGGGGTTGGAACAGGAAACCTCACTCCATATCAACATTTGGGCCATCCACCATGCATATTGTGCCTTCCGGGACCGTATCAGACACTCAGTGGTTCACATACTCCCCGATAATACTACTGCGATGTACTATGTGAACAAACAAGGAGGAGCACTTTCCAGGTTACTCTGCCCCGAGGCCATCAACCTGGGGCAATTCTGCATCGAAGAAGACATCACTACGGTAGCAGTCCACTTGCTGGAGATGCAGAATTGTCTTGTGAACCATTTCAGCAGGTTTTTCTCTGTGAGCCATGAGTGGTCCCTGACGGCGAGTGTCCTCCAGGTCATCTTTGCGATGTGGGACATCCCCACGATTGACCTGTTTGTGATGAGGAAAAACAGAAAGTGTTGCCTATTCTGTTCTGGGGTGGGGGTGGGGAGCTCAGAATGGGCTCCCTCTGATGCTTTCCACTGCAGCACATAGTCAACTCTGTTGTACACCTTTCTCCCTATTCTGATCATTCCTCTGGTCATCCTCAGGCTCAAGGTGGATCGGGACAAGCTCATCCTAATTGCTCTGGTGTGGCTGAAACAGCGCTGGTTCACATACCTCCTTGTTCAGGCTCCCATACCTCTTCCTCTCCTTCCTGACCTGCTCACTCAGAACCACGGCCACACCCTCCATCATGTGATCAGCTCCATGCACCTTATGGCATGGCTGCTGCATAGCTGAATGAAGAGGTGGAGTAGTGCTTGGTGGCTGTCCAGCAAGTCCGACTCAACAGTAGGAAGTCCTCCACTAGGAAAGCCTACTTAGTGAAGTGGAAGAGGTTCTTGGTGCTGTTCTTTGCCTGCGGGACCCAACCAACAGGGACTTCCATCTAGGACATCTTGGAGTATCTACTACATCTTTAGAAATCAGGCCTTACCCTCAGTTCAGTGAGAGTGCATTTGGCAGCAATATCAGTGTTTCATTCCCTTATTTAGGAGAAATCAGTTCTTTCCGATGCCACGGTGATAAGATTTCTGAAAGGGCTGTGACAGACCCAGACCAGTGGGATACAGGAGTCTGGTAGAGGGCAAATATACTGGTCACTGGATGAGTAGTTTTCTGTTCCCTGAGTGACCAGAGCAGGGGCTGCACTAGAGTAATCAGGAACCTGCTAGAACCAGTTAAGGCAGGCAGGCTAATTAGGACACCTGGAGCCAATTAAGAAGAAGCTTCTAGAATCAATTAAGGCAGGCTAATCAGTGCACCTGGGTTTTAAAAAGGAGCTCACTTCAGTTTGTGGTGGGAGTGTGAGGAGCTGGGAGCAAGAGGCGCAAGGAGCTGAGAGTGAGAGGGTGTGCTGCTGGAGGACTGAGGAGCATAAGCATTATCAGACACCAGGAGGAAGGTCCTGTGGTGAGAATAAGGAAGGTGTTTGGAGGAGGCCATGGGGAAGTAGCCCAGGGAGTTGTAGCTATCATGCAGCTGTTACAGGAGGCACTCTAGACAGCTGCAGTCCACAGGGCCCTGGGCTGGAACCCGGAGTAGAGGGCGGGCCCGGGTTCCCCCCAAACCTCCCAATTGACCTGGACTGTGGGTTCTCCCAGAGGGGAAGGTCTCTGGGCTGTTCCCCAACCCACATGGTGAATCTCTGAGGCAAGAAAATCCGCCAATAAGCGCAGGACCCACCAAGATAGAGGAGGAACTTTGTCACAGGGCTTATCCACTTACATCATCAGGCCCGAGAGCCAGTCCTGTTGTGGGACCCAAATGCAGTTCTGGTGGCTCTAATTGGCCCTCCATTTGAGCTGCTTGCATCCTGTCCACTGCCCCTCCTGTCTCCGAAAACTGCATTCTTGATAACCATTACATCTGCAAGGAAGGTGGGTCAGTTGCAGGCCCCGATGGTGGGCCCTTCTTACATGCATTTCTTCAAGGGCAAATAATGCTTTGGCCACAGCCAAAGTTTTTTCCAGGGTGATCTGAGTTTCATCTGAATCAGGCGGTATATTTATCTGTGTTTTTTCCCTAAGACACATTCCTTTCCAGAGGAACAGCGCCTCCATATGTTGGATGTCAAACAGTATCTAACCTTTCATCTGAACAGGACTGAACTGTTTCATACTTTGCATCACCTGTTCATTTCATATGTGGACCTCACGAAAGGGCAAGGAGTCTTTGCACAGACCATCTCAAGATGGATAACATCTTGTACCAAGACTCTGTATGAGAGCTTCAGCTATGCCTTCTCAGCAGATACAAACTCATTCGACGAGAGCACAAGCAACGCCGATAGCGTTCCTCAGTGACGTTTCCATATTGCTTGTGAGTGAACTGAGGCCTTGTCTACACTACAGGGAAAAGTCGATCTAAGCTATGCAATTTGAGTTATGTGAATAGCGTAACTCAAGTTGACGTAGCTTAGATCTACTTACCGTGGAGTCCACGCTACGCGATGTCGATGGGAGATGCTCTTCCGTTGACTCCCCTTACTCTTCTCGATCTGAAGGAGTACAGGAGTCGACAAGAGAGCTATCTGCGGTCTATTTAACTGGTCTTCTAAACCTATGGCCGATGCATCTATCGCTGCGCATCGATCCCCCTGTAAGTGTAGACAAGCCCTAAGTGGAGTATACGTCTGCATCAACTCCAAGAAGAAGGAACGGTTACTTACTGTAGCTGTAGTTCTTGGAGATGTGATGCAGATGTGTATTCCATGACCCACTCTCCATCCCCTCTGCATCATAGTCTGCTCTTGAGCTTTTGGTGCAAAGGAACTGAGGCGGGTGTTGGGGCAGTGTCACCTCATATAGCCAGGGGAGGAGCCACAGCAATTACGTGGGAGTGCTGCCCGTCTACAGGTACTGTCCGGCTCCAGTGTGCTAGGTATGTGCATACCTAAGTTGAATACATGTTTGCATCACATCTCAAAAAACCACAGTTACAGTAAATAACTGTTACTTCCTCTTGCCTTTTGATGTTCCGTGATTCAGGTGAGTCTGTAAAAGAAATGTCTATGCCACTAAGAATGGCACTTAGCTAAAGGGTGTGATGCCTGCAACGCTGTCTCAAAGAAGTGGCCAAAAGTACTGCAAGACCGCTTCAGAACCTGCTGCCTCAAGAGGTAGTATGAGAGTCTGAAATGAAGAAAGTAAATACTTAGGTAGAATGGATTTAACCTTTGGAATTAATTCTCATAAGATATTGAAGACCAAAGCTTGGTGGAATTCATAAATGGAATAGACATATGGATATTTCAGTCCTAACATATGCATATAAAAGCTGGAAATCCACTAAAGCTACAGACAGACATTTAAATGCCTTCCAAAGCAAAATGCCTCAAAAATACTAGTTTAATAAATGGAGGGAGGGATAGCTCAGTGGTTTGAGCATTGGCCTGCTAAACCCAGGGTTGTGAGTTCAGTCCTTGAGGGGGCCACTTAGGGATCTGGGGCAAAATCAGTACTTGGCCCTGCTAGTGAAGGCAGGGGGCTAGACTCAATGACCTTTCAGGGTCCCTTCCAGCTCTGAGATAGGTATATCTCCAGTGAGTTTATAACAAATGCCAAGATTTGTCAGAGTTAAACAACCCTTTAGGCCAAAGTTATCCAGAAAAGAAGATGGAAATGTATGGGACATGTGTAAAGAATAAAGCCAGATTATCTGCCATGATGGGTGTGCTATTGAGCAGCTAGAGGAACATGCAAAACAGGTGGATTGAAAGAATCCCTCCACTGAGTGCTACTCAGAGGGAAAACCTATGGGACTTAACAACAGCAGAGGATATGTGAAGGGTGGCCCAGGATAGACAGCTTAAGTGACCGCTAATTGCGTGGGAACTACTCAGAGATTCAGATACGGATAAGAGTACATTTCATAGGATATATTTTTTAATGTACTTCTATGTATTGTAGCATAAGCCAATAACTAAGTTGATGGGGTTTAAGAAGAAACATCCTCTGTGGGCAGGTTATTTAATAATTGTGCACTGTAAGGTCTCTTGTAACTTGGTACTAGTTATTGCTGCAGACAGGCTACTGGGACCAGATGCAACAGTGGTCTGATTTGGTATTGCAATTCTTATCATAGGAGATTAGAGTTGGAAGAGACCTCAGGAGGTCATCAAGTCCAACCCCCTGCTCAAAGCAGGACCAACACCAACTAAATCATCCCAGCCAGGGCTTTGTCAAGCTGGGCCTTAAAAACCTCTAAGGATGGAGATTCCACCACCTCCCTAGGAAACCCATTCCAGTGCTTCACCACCCTACTAGTGAAATAGTTTTTCCCAATATCCAACCTAGACCTCCCCCACTGCAACTTGAGACCATTGCTTCTTGTTCTGTCCTATGTTTCTTTTTAGGGCAATCTTGTAAATAAAAAAGGAGAGTTTCTGGTATTGGATGATGATTAAATTCATATTTTTTTAAAAGCAATGTTCAGACTGACACTTCTTAATTTAACTCATTTTACCAGTGTTTTAGCATGTGCCTTGTACCAGATCATGACACTAAGTACCAAAAGTACATTATATACAGACACAGTGTTTCCCAAACTTAGGCCCCCTCTTGTGTAGGGAAAGCCCCTGGCTGGCTGGGCCGGTTTGTTTACTTGCCACATCTGCAGGTCCGGCCCATCGCGGCTCCCGCTGGCCGCGGTTCACTGCTCCAGGCCAATGGGAGCTGCTGGAAGCGGTGGCCAGTAGGTCCCTTGGCCTGTCCAGCAGCTCCCATTGGCCTGGAGCAGCGAACCGCAGCCAGTGGGAGCTGTGATCGGCCGGACCTGCGGACGCGGCAGGTAAACAAACCGGCCCGGCCCTCCAGGGGCTTTCCCTACACAAGCAGCATCCCAAGTTTGAGAAACACTATACTGACCTATTGAGTAACTGGATGAGTTAAAGAATGTGGTTTATTTATTTATTTATTTATTAAAATGTTTTTTATTTTGGTTTTCCTTGGTCCTTTTTGCTTTGAAACCATGCTTTCTGTTAATCTGCTCCTGTAATCAAATGAATCCTCATGTAGTTTTGGGTGCATTAATGCATAATTAACTATCAAAAGTTTTTTGAGCAGACAAAGGAAGAGAGCTATGGCATAGAGTATCTTGCGGGAAAAAATGCATGTTTCTGTTACGTTCTATTTCATCTTGCTGAGGTCGTGTCTCGAAATAAGGCCTGTTTTGGTTGTCATTTATAGTAAACTTTTCTAAGGTCATTATTAAGACTAATTTTTAACTTATTTATCATTAAATCATCAAATGGGAAAAATCCTTAAACCCCTTTATTTTGAACCTTGCTTTTATTAGATACAATTGTTTCATTTTAAGTATTATGACATGATAGGAGAACAATATAACTTTTTTTCTTTCAGATTTATTACACTGGCAAATATCAGAGCCTGGGAATCAAACAAGGTGGTCCTTCAGCAGGAAAATGGGTTGAGCTGCCAATCACAAAATCTCCAAAGATTATCCAGTTCTCAGTCGGACATGATGGTTCGCATGCCTTACTTGTTGCAGAGGATGGAAGTATATTCTTTACAGGCTCTGCTAGTAAAGGAGAAGATGGTGAATCAAGTAGGTTTTACTATTGTATTATCAATGGCTTAATATAGAATTGGTACTTGTAAATTATACCAGTAAAATCAATATTAACCAGTCCTTAAGGTGTGAAAGGAAAAATGAGTAGGCTACTAGAGCAATGCACGAGCATATCATCAACATGCTTGTGCACATTATCTGCAAGTAAACACAAGTTTGTGTTTGAACCCAGCAGCGAACATAAAAAACGATGTTCACAAGCATGTTAGTCATTAAGGTCAGGGGGAGGGATAGCTCAGTGGTTTGAGCATTGGCCTGCTAAACCCAGGGTTGTGAGTTCAATCCTTGAGGGGGCCACTTAGGGATCTGGGGCAAAATCAGTACTTGGTCCTACTAGTGAAGGCAGGGGGCTGGACTCGATGACCTTTCAAGGTCCCTTCCAGTTCTAGGAGATAGGATATCTCCATTAATTTAAATTTAAAGGTGCCACTGGACTCCTTATTGTTAACAAGCAAGAATATTGTTACCTCATGCACAAATGTTGGAAAACAAGGAAATGCAGAATTAAGAGACACTTCCTACACAACCTTAACACTGGCCTCTTTGATCCCAGCCCCTAAGAGACCCTCAGGGTATGTCTATACTTGGAGCTTTGGGTGTGATTCACAGCTCACGTAGACATGCTTGTGCTAGTTCTCATTGAGCTAGCACACTAAAAACTGTAGTGTAGCTAGAGTAGCATGGGCAACAGTGAGTGGTGGCATGGGCTAGCTGTGCTGAATGCATATCCACTGTGCTCATGTGGGTTTGTGGCTGCGCTGCCTCTTAACACTTCCTGTGCTACCCAGGCTACACTATTTTTTGCGTGCTATCTCAATGAGGGCTAGTGTGAGTATGTCTACTTGAACTGAGAATCACACCTGCAGCTCCAAGTGTAGATATACTCTCTGAGAGATCCCAGAAGCTTAACCCTCCATTAACTTCTGCAAACCATCAGCAAGTCATCCTGGGATCATTGATGCTGGACAGAGTGCAGTGAAGGTCCTCTGGACTAGGAGTTGGAATGTTGATTTGGAATTGTATTGGAACAGAAAAGATGGCAGGTTTGATTAGGGGAGGGATTAGGATGCTTTTAGATTCTTGCTTTTGATTGATATTCCCACTTGAGTAGTTAAGATTGTTTGACCATTTTGGGTGGGAAGAATTATCTTAACTCTGCATTTCTTGGTTTTACAACATTTATATTTTCTTATTATGCTATTGTTGTAAGGGGTGTAGTAAGATACCTTACCTCTATGTTCCAGCAGAGTAACAGTTCTGCTATAGTTAACCTTAAGACCTGCTTTTCTGTTTTAAAGATTGGCTGTTCTAAGTGCTCTAGAATTTGCATAATTAATCATGTTGTCTTGAAATTTGCTGTGCCTCATGGGGCTTTGGGTTACGGTCAGTGGTCCAAAGTTGGGGCCATTTGACTAAGTGATTCACAAGATACAGCCCCTGGGGAAAAAACAGGTTTTCTTAAAGTTAATGCATTGTGAAGGGCAGAAGCCCTGTCCCTCTGGGTGAGGATTTTAAACAGACATGCTTGGAACATGCACCAAGAATACACTGAGACTGAGATGAGGAGCTGAAAAAACAGGTAAGCTTGATATCTTATCAAAACTCTTCAGCACTCCTGAGCGGGAAAGGGAATACTCACTGACATGACTGGAATAGTTCACATGTCTCAGAACTATGGTTTCAGGCTGTACTCCTCTCCATGGGATATTCTTTCAGCAGAGAACTTCTCATTGACATGAATGGGTCACTTAACACTTCCCTGAGCCTTTTATGCTGCTGATCCATGTGTAGAGCTCCAGGAATCGTATAGTAATATAATGGAGTACCAGCTCTGTTCTAGGTAACATTGGGAAGCCCTTCCTGTTTAAACAATAAATCTTCAAAATCTAAAATTTGCATGCGTACAAATTGTCTTCACATTTCCTATGCCTCATGGGAGTTCAAGCTAGGGTTAGTGATCTAAATTTGGGGTCATTTGATACAGCCCCCAGAAAAAAATCATTTAAGTTCCAATCCTAGCAACTTTGAAGTTTTGAAACGCATCTTGTGCAGAAATCTGAGAATAAACTATAAACACTTGGGAAAAATCTGCCTCTGTCACAGGGTGTGTGTGTGTGTTAAGAAATGTAATATGAGTACAGCAGAATAATCAGAAGGTACTGAAAATATTTTTGAAAAGATAAATTACACATTCAAATGCTCAGTGGGAGGGAAACTATCATGTATTAAAATTGTCAAGTTTTGGGGCATAGACAATGGATAAGATTTCTCTCATCATCCTTCTTAGCAACTATATATTGCAAATGTTTAAAAAACACAACCATTTTCACCATTCCGCTATAACAGAATGTACAGGAGTAGGGAGGAGCACTGAGGAATCACATAGTAATCGTGTGGCCTAGTGGAAGACAGTTGAACTGAGACTATTCCCACCTCTGCCACTGGTCTGCTTCATGACCTTGGGCAAGTCACTTCACCTCTCTGTGCCTTAGTTTCCCATATGTAAAATGGGGATAATGTTGTAAAATTCTTTGAGATCTAATAATCATAGAATATCAGGGTTGGAAAGGATCTCAGGAGGTCATCTAGTCCAACCCCCGGCTCAAAGCAGGACCAATCCCCAACTAAATCATCCCACCCAGGAATTTGTCGAGCCTGACCTTAAAAACCTCTAAGGAAGGAGATTCCACCACCTCCCTAGGTAACCCATTCCAGTGCTTCACCACCCTCCTAGTGAAAAAGTTTTTCCTAATATCCAACGTAAACCTCCCCCACTGCAACTTGAGACCATTACTCCTTGTTCTGTCATCTGCTACCACAGAGAACAGTCTAGATCCATCCTCTTTGGAACCCCCTTTCAGGTACTTGAAAGCAGCTATCAAATCTGCCCTCATTCTTCTCTTCTGCAGACTACATAATCCCAGTTCCCTCAGCTGCAACTCATAAGTCGTGCTCCAGCCCCCTAATCATTTTTGTTGCCCTCAGCTGGACTCTTTCCAATTTTTCCACATCTTCTTGTAGTGTGGGGCCCAAAACTGGACACAGTACTCCAGATGAGGCCTCAGCAATGCCGAATAGAGGGGAATGATCTCGTCCCTCGATCTGCTGGCGCAGTGCTCCTACTTATACAGCCCAAAATGGCGTTAGCCTTCTTGGCAACAAGGGCACACTGTTGACTCATATCCTCCTTCTCGTCCACTGTAACGCCTAGGTCCTTTTCTGCAGAACTGCTACCTAGTCACTCGGTCCCTAGTCTGTAGCAGTGCATGGGATTCTTCCGTCCTAAGTGCAGGACTCTGCACTTGTCCTTGTTGAACCTCATCAGATTTCTTTTGGCACAATCCTCTAATTTGTCTAGGTCCCTCTGTATCCTATCCCTACACTCCAGAGTATTTACCATTCCTCCCAGTTTAGTGTCATCTGCAAACTTGCTGAGGGTGCAATCCATGCCATCCTCCAGATCATAAATGAAGATATTGAACAAAACCGGCCCCAGGACTGACACTTGGGGCACTCCGCTTGATACCGGCTGCCAACTAGACATGGAGCCATTGATCACTACCCGTTGAGCCCGATGATCTAGCCAGCTTTCTTTCCACCTTATAGTCCATTCATCCAGCCCATGCTTCTTAAACTTGCTGGCAAGAATACTGTGGGAGACCGTATAAAAAGCTTTGCTAAAGTCAAGGAATAACACGTCCACTGCTTTCCCCTCATCTACAGAGTCAGTTATCTCATCATAGAAGGCAATTAGGTTAGTCAGGCATGACTTGCCCTTGGTGAATCCATGCTGACTGTTCCTGATCACTTTCCTCTCCTCTTAAGTGCTTCAGAATTGATTCCTTAAGGACCTGCTCCATGATTTTTCCAGGGACTGAAGTGAGGCTCACTGGCCTGAAATTCCCCGGATCCTCCTCCTTCCCTTTTTAAAAGATGGGCATTACATTAGCCTTTTCCCAGTCATCCGGGACCTTCCCCGATCACCGTGAGTTTTCAGAGATAATGGTCAATGGCTTTGCAATCACATCAGCAAACTCCTTTAGCACCCTCAGATGCAGTGCATCCGGCCCCAGGACTTGTGCTCGTCCAGCTTTTCTAAATAGTCCCGAACCACTTCTTTCTCCACAGAGGGCTGGTAATATCCTCCCCAAACTGTGCTGCCCAGTGCAGTAGTCTGGGAGCTGACCTTGTTCGTGAAGACAGAGGCAAAAAAAGCATTGAGTACATTAGCGTTTTCCACATCCTCTGTCACTAGGTTGCCTCCCCCATTCAGTAAGGGGTCCACACTTTCCCTGACCACCTTTTTGTTTCTAACATACCTGTTGAAACCCTTCTTGTTACTCTTAACATCCCTTGCTAGCTGAAACTCCAATTATGATTTGGCCTTCCTGATTTCACTTCGGCATGCCTGAGCAATATTTTTATACTCCTCCCTGGTCATTTGTCCAAGCTTCCACTTCTTGTAAGCTTCTTTTTTGTGTTTAAGATCAGCAAGGATTTCACTGTTAAGCCAAGCTGGTCGCCTGCCATATTTACTATTCTTTCTACACATTGGGATGGTTTGCTCCTGCAACCTCAATAAGTATTCTTTAAAATACAGCCAGCTCTCCTGGACTCCTTTCCCCCTCATGTCCCTAGAACTGATTCACATAAAACTCATCACAGAAGTCAAGCAAATAGAGGATTTAAATCTCTTTAAATCACCAGGTTGTGTCTGTGGGCAGGTCATTCACTCAGCCTCTCAGTAACTGAGGTTTTCCTTGAGGAGCTGGTGTTGAATCTGACTGGAGTGGAGCCCGAGCAGTTTCCTAAGGCTCAGCTCTTCCTGGTCTCTGCCCGATGTGCATGTGGTATCCCCCGAGTTTCCTTATTCTCAGCTCTTCTTCTCAGTCTCAGTTTTGTGTGATAGGCACTAAGCATGTACATTTTTAGCTCCCCATTCTATTTTCAGTGGTAACTGCCTGTGGCAGGCCCCGAACATGCCAACTCTCAACTACCCACCCTAGTTTCTGTACTTGTCTGATTCCTCATTACTTGAAAATTTAAAACCAAGGAATTTGGAGAAGGAACTCGGTGACCTTATGACCTCAAATTTGCACCACAAAGTCTGACCCGTACTCTGATGTGGCTTAGCTATTTTCAAATATATCTGTCTATTTGTATTCCTTTTAAAGCAAAGTTTTGCTCACCTTAACTGTGAAGTCACTACTGCACTTCCATAATAAAGTGATAGTGAAATTACATTTCTAAACAGAGGTTGCTAGGCTATTGATTAATAAAGGAACAGTGTAAACCGTTTCAATTTTCAGATCCAAGAAGTGTGCTAGATGACTGAATACAGAATACCTTTCGGCCTTCTGCCACCCATCTGACTGTCTAAGGTGCATTCAAAGAGCAGCTGCTAAGATCATCTGTTCTGACTATGCAAACTTAGGCTGTCTACACTGCGCACTTTACAACGGTGCAGCTGTGCCGCTGCAGCCGCACCATTGTAAGGGAAGCAGAGTAGCTGCTCTTTGTCGCTGGGAGAGAGGTCTCCAGGTGACCAAATAAAACCACCCCCAATGAGGGGTGGTAGCTTTGACGGGAGAGCGGGTCCCATTGACGAAGCGCTGTCCACACCGGTGCTTTCCGTTATTAAAACTTTTGTCGTTCAGGGGTGTGGTTTTTCACACCCCTGAACAACAAAAGTTTTAACCATGGAAGGGCAGTGTGGACATGGCCTTAGTCTAGTTCTAGTCTGAGTGGTGACTCTCTAAAAATGGCATTGTTAAGTTGTGTGTTTGTGGTACCTCTATACTGCAGTGAAAAAAAGCTGTGGCACCAAGTCTAAGAGCCCGGGTCAGTTGATTCAGGCTTTCAGGGCTTAGGCTGCATGGCTAAAAATTGTAGTGTAGATGTTGAGCATGGGTTGGAGCCAGGCTCTGAGACCTGTCCCCCTTGCAGGGTTTCCGAGTGGGGGGTCCAGTGGATTTGATGGGATTAAGAGTGCCAAACATTTTCCCTTGTGGTTCAGGTGGCAACAAAAAGGGGCCCCAAAACTTTGGTGGCAAAGTTAGGAGACAGTTGAGAGGTTTAAAACTAAACTGCAGTTGCAACCTTGATTTTGCTGTATGTGTCCAGAGGAAGCTTTTAAAATTAGTAGATATATATTTATGATGTAAAATGGGACGGACTGTTTAAAATTTACTTGTAATTTCTACGGTTTCTGAACAATTACAGGAAATCTTAACAGTAATATCGTCAGTTGGTTTTCTTTGGGGCTTAATCATGTTACAGTTTTAGCTAAAATATTGATAGAATTAGCACAACTATTAGGGAAGTTAATATTGTGGCTTCTAATGAAGCTTAATGAGACTTAAATGGGAACATGATCACGTCTTGATTGGATAGATTACTGGAGGATTTAAAAACTTTTAAACCAAGATCTTTAAATAATAAAAATTTGGTCTGCAGACTTACTGTGACACAAATGACTTCAGATTTTGCTTATGCATCTTTTCGGTTTCAGACAAAAAACTTTTGTGAGCAAGTATTGCTTTTTAGGATCACTTATGGTTATATATATTGAGTATAAACGAACCAACTAAAGAAGCCTTGCAGAGTCGTCATGGAAATATGTCAGCCTAGACACAAATTTTGCTTGCCTACCATTCCATTAATGATGAAAAAGTTGATGGTATTTTACAAAACTAACCTAAAAATTACTTTCAGTGGGAGAATCAGCAAGCAGATTTTTGTAGGGTTAGTCTAAGGAAACATTGTATTATGAAACAAATGTTCATAGTTTAGCTGGTGAAAATCTTATTTTCTTCTTGTCCTCATTTTTTGGTGAAACATATTATTTGTAAAATGCCTTTTCTTTTAAAGCTAAAAGCAGACGGCAGTCAAAACCCTATAAGCCTAAAAAGATCATTAAAATGGAAGGAAAGATTGTCGTATATACAGCATGCAATAATGGGAGCAGTTCTGTCATTTCAAAAGATGGAGAACTCTATATGTTTGGAAAAGATGCCATTTACTCTGACAGCACAAGTAAGTTGATATCTGAGAGATATTATTTGAAGCCAAATAATGCCAGTTAAGTACAGATGTAAGAGAGACATGTCTTTTAAAATATTGTTTGGTTGCATTTATTCGGCATTGAAACATGCCAGTTTAAATGAAATGCTAGAGAAATTTTTGTTCCAATTGGATTATGGTTCTGTATGAAATCACTTTATAAAAAACTTGTACATTTATTGTATTGACTGGGCAGATTAGTTATGACTGTTCTTCCCTCCTTCCTTTTTCTTCACTACCTGTGGCCTTGTCTACACTACAGACGCTACAGCAGCACAGCTACAGCACTACAGCTGTAGGGCTGTAGTATAGACACTTGTTACAGTGATGGAAGGTTGGTTTTTTTCCATAGCTGTAGTTAGACCATCCTCTTGAGAGGCGGTAGCTAGGTCGACAGAAGAATTCTTCCAGCGACCTAATGGGTGTCTATACTGGGGCTTTATGTCAATTCAACGACATTTCTCGAGTCTGAATTTTTCACACCACTGCTTGATATAACTAGGTCAACCTAAGCTTTAGGTGTAGACCAGGCATGTGTTTTACTAACTCCAATATTCCATCATTCTCACCTTACTTCTACTCCCGATAAAAAAATTAAATGTTTTTTCAGCAGTACTTGTGATATAGTGAATGTCTGATCCAGAGAGAGAAAATGCTGTTCATCACCCAAATGTTTTATATCTCACAGGTTTAGTAACAGATTTGAAAGGCCATTTTGTGACTCAGGTAGCTATGGGCAAAGCTCATACATGCGTGTTAATGAAGAATGGAGAGGTTTGGACATTTGGTGTGAATAATAAAGGACAGTGTGGACGAGACACAGGCTCCATGAGCCAGGGAGGAAAAGGTGAGCTGCTTGTTTTTAGAAAATAACAGAATAAAAACTTAGCTAAATTTCGTTTTCAAATTGTGTTAGAAACAGTATATTCTTCATCAAGTGATGGTCCCTATTGTATTCTACTGAGGGTTATGTGCATGAGCCTGGTGCCAGAACTTTTGAAAGTAGTACTGTTTGATGGTCCGCACATACGCCCTGAGCTGCCTTGTAGTTTCACCTGAGGCGATAAAGGGTGCATGGTTCGAGTTGGAGCTTATACTCTCCTGTCGTCTTTGTGATGCACTTTCCAAAACTTTTCTAAATATCCTTAATACTGTTTGTAGTTTAGATGTATTATTTTGTTCTGTATTCCCTTTTTTGTTTTTGTTTGAATTTTTCCTTTTGTACCAGATTTAGGACTTGGGAAGCCACTTTGGCGGTGTTTCTCGGCAAACGCTCCCCTCTCCCCGGGCCTGGGTACTGGATTATGCTGAAGCCTCTGGAGTTCAAAATCTGTGCTTCCTGCCCTCACTCATTTTCCATCAGTTTGGGAGAAACCCATATCACCTCAAGGTGCAGTATCTGCCTCTCCTTTCCTGCCTGTTCTCAAGAGAATTGGACTCTCCACCTCAGGAAACACCTTATGGAGACTGCCATGGAACTGTCATCGGATCTTGGCTGGGGAACCGCCCCGTACGTTGTCCTGAACAGGTGAAGAGTGCTTCCCCTGCCATCGGGATCCGCTTGTATCAGTGCTAAGGACCCCGCGCTGGCCCTAACCATAAACCAAGGAAGCATGTGCATAAGCATGACAGTAAGTCTTCCTCCAAGTCTAAGAAGGATTCGGCACTGTCCACAGATTCTGTCCACGAAGGAGCCACGTGTTCCAAGTCTCACAAGACCAAGTAACAACCACACCAATTTTTGGATCCACCTTTGCTGATCATAGATCCTGTGACTCCACCACTTGTGGCCCGCCAGCATCCTGGGAACAGTTGGTCTCCAGACAGATGCAGTTCCTGTTACCGGCTTCTTCAGCAGAACGGGTACCATTGACTCCCTCCCCCCTTCCCCCCAGGGGACATGGAAGCACTCCAGATCCCCATGTGTTGTTTGTGCTGGAAGGACTACGGTCTCCACTGGCCCAGATCCGATCACCAAGTTGAAGGGACCCTTCCCCCAATATGTTCCTGCCGCCTTTGTTTCCTACGGCACCGGCATTTGGCAGGATTTCTGACGCCTCTGATTCGGACGATACAGATGTCTGACACGGTCTACCACTCCTGTTCCGGAAGCACAACTACCGGAAGGTTACGACAGCGCTGTGGCAGTTCCCCACCTTGCCTGACCCACAGAATTGGTATCCGGGACTCCCTCCATCACCACAACCCTCATAAGGTAGGCGTTCCAACATGGCACCGGATGATGCACCAGTTAGCCCGACTCCAATGGTACCAATGGATCTGGAGAGGTATCCCTTATCTTCTCCAGATGCAGCCACCTCTTCAATCCCCTCCTCTCCACCAGACGACTGTCATAAGTTCCAAGAATTTCTGCGGAGAATAGCCAATGCCCTGGTGATCCTATTAGAGGAAATACAAGACAGTCAACACCAGCTGCTTGACATCTTACACACTTTGATAGGGCCACCCTCGCTGGTACAAATCAGTGAGGCCATCCTCCAACCCCAGCCACGTGTGCATCTTCCCCGAAAGGGGCTGAAAAAAGGTATTCTATCCCCACCAAAGGGTCAGAGTTCCTGTTCTCTCATCCTCCCCTGAACTCATTGGTCATCCAGGTGGCTTTTGAGCATTCCAAGCAACAACAGCCCTGCTTCACCCCATCCGATAGAGAGGGTAAGAGACTAGATATCATGGGCAGAAAGGTCTTCTCCTTGGTGGGACTCCAATTTAATATTTCAAATTACTTAGCCCTGATGGCAAAGTATGATTTTATTAACTATGGGCAATTGGCTGAGTTCGCAGACAATCTACCTTCGCAAGATTGGATAGTTCCAGCAGTTCTGCAGGAGGGCAAGTTACTCACCAGGTCCATGCTACAGTGGACTCCTCAGACATAACTTCCTGTGTCTTGGCAGTGGGGATTGACATGAGGAGGGAATCCTGGTTACACACCTTTGGCTTCCCCAGGGAGGTGCAGAAAACTATAGACCTCCCATTTGACAGATTGCACCTCTTCAGTCAGAAGATGGATGAATTCCTCCACTCCCTAAAGGACTGTAGAGCCACTCTAAGATCTCTGGGTATTCATACACCAGCACCAAGAGGAAATTCTACCTCCTGCCCCAATCACATTGTTACAGGGTCTCACAACTATACCATTAACACACCTATGAGTCTTCTCAAAAGTGCTGTAAGGTTCACAGACCACATCTGCCTGTCGACTGCCAGTCATCTACTCAATTCACCCAATCGTCAAATAAGCAGTATTTGAGTGTTTTTAGAGAGACGTCAGCCACTTCATACACCAATATCCATCCTGTCTACCACCTTCAGGGTCCATCTCAAACTCTTTCTGCCATCATGGAAAGCAATAGCAATGGACAAATGGGTCCTAGATAGTATCCAGGGTGATTAGGTCATAGAGTTTACTGTGATGCCTTCATCTTACCCTCCTCCGCGGTCCACGTGCATGGAACACCCATGCGATGACCTCTTCCAACTAGAGGTTTACTCCCTATTGCAGAGGGGAGCTGTGGAACTAACCCCAGACCCCTTTCACGGAACAGGGTTCTACTCAAGCTACTTTCTAGTCCCCCCCCCAAAAAAAAATGGAGGATGGGGGCTGATATTGGATCTTCAACGCCTCAACTGTTCCATTTCCAAACGAAGATTCCGTGTGGTCACACTTGCAATAATCGTTCCCTCCCTTGAAAAAGGCCCGTGGTTTGTGACTTTAGATATGCAGGACGCTTACTTCCATATCGATATACACCTGACAAACAAAAGGTTCCTGAGGTTCAAGGTGGTACCTCAACACCTTCAATACAGGGTCTTATTGTTTGGACTTACCACTGCCCCCGAGTTCACAAAAGTTTTCTCAGTGGTGGCAGCTCATCTCAGATGTCAGAGGATCCTCATTTTCCCCTATCTGGACAACTCACTAATAGCAGCATGGTCCAAGGAATCAGCATCCCAATTGCTTCTACTCCTTTTCTCCCTTGAGGTCAGTGTCAACATTGAGAAATCAACCTCCAATTCCTGGAGCTTATAGGAGCTCGCATAGATGTGACTTCTGCCCGAGTGTACCTTCCACAGGAAAGATTCTAGACAATAAGGGAACTAATTTTTTTGGTGATCTCCAACCTTTGGATTTCGGCCAAAATCTACTTTTCTCTCTTGGGACACATGGTGGCCTGCACATATGTCATGCTATTTACATGCTTACACCTGCACGGCCTTAAACTCTGGCTGCAGAGGGTCTAATTCCCCCATGCACCAGCCGATGAACGCTCTGCTCCACATGCCACCCGAAGTTCTCTCCTCACTTCAATGGTGGATGAACCCACTATGAGTCTGCCCGGGAATTACCTCCCTCCTGTCCTCGTCCGCCGTTACAATCATAACAGATGCATCCCACATGGATGACTGCATGACACAAAGCACATGGCCAACATGGGAAGCCAGGATGCACATAAATATATTGGAACTCCGGGCAATACTTAAAGCATGCCTGGCGTTCCTACCAGCCATCCAGGACTGGCACGTTTTTCTCATGTCAGACAACATCACCACGCTCTTCTACATAAATAAGCAAGGGGAAATGAGATCCAAATGCTATGTACAGAAGCCATACGCCTATAGGAATGGTTCATCGAACACCACATTCTTCTGATAGTAGCCTACCTACCGGGCACCCAGAAAGTGATTGTCAATGCTTTCAGCAGAAACTTTGCAACTGACCATGAATGGGAATTGCATGACTCTGTAGTCATGGACATCTTTGACTGGAACCCCCATGAGGGATCTTTTTGTATCCCACAACACCACCAAATGCACCCAGTATTGTTCAAGATGAGGAATTGGAGCCCAATCACAGGGGGACGCCCTAGTCAGGCGACTGGTTGGACTGCACAAACTATGCCTCCTCCCCCTTACCCTTCCTACCATGAGTAATCCACAAGATCAGACCAGAGAAAGCAACAACCATCCTGATAGCCCCCTTCTGACTTCGCCAATTCTCCTTTGCATGTAGAAGCAACCTCCACTCATGCTTTGGACATTCCCGGAGCTAGAGACTCAACACAATGGCAGGCTAAGACACCCTAACCCGCATACCCTTCAACTGATGGCTTGCTTTTTGGATGGACACCTCCACTAGCTCAGGAGTGTTCTTTGGCAGTGTGAGCGATCCTTTCAAGCAGCAGGAAAGACTCCACAAGATGCTTGTGTCGAGCCAAATGGATGCAGTTCACCTCCTGGGCTACACAACAGGGTTTTGTCCCTGAAGTGGTGGGCATCTCACTAATCTGGGAATATTTCCTGTATCTGAAGGACTCGGGACTTGCCCTCAGCTCCATTAAATACATGCAGCTACCATTAGTGCTTTTCACCTGCCAGTGGACGGCAATTCAGTTTTTACCCACCCCATAACTGTATGAGTCTGGAAAGGCCTTTTATGAAAATACCCTCCCATTCAGCCTATTGACCCCCACTGTGACTGTAACCTAGTCCTCACCTCGTTGGTGACTACCCTGTCAAACCTATGGACTCCTGCCTGCTAGCAGTCCTTTCCATGAAAGTCGCCTACCTCGTCGCCATTTCATCAATCAGAGGGTTGGTGAACTGGGAGCCATGATGGCTGACACACACCCCCCTTCACCACTTTCCATAAAAACAAGATCTCTTTACGTCTTCACCCCAAATTCCTACCCATACCTTTATCTACCTTTTCCCCCAAGCCTCACGCCTCTAATAGGGAAAGAAGGCTTCACCCGTAAGATGTTCACAGTCCTTGGCCTTTTATCTTGAGCAGACAAAGCCATTTCAGAAATCTTCTAGGCTTTTTGTAGCCATATCGGAGAGGGTCAAAGGGCAAGCCATTTCCAGAGAATCTCCAAGTGGCTTTCTGGGTGCATTACATGCTGCTATCAGTTATCGGGATGATCCCCACCTGAAGGGATTTGGGCCCATTCTATGAGAGCACAAGCAGAAACTACAGCTGCACTCCACAATGTGCCCCTCGCAGACACATGCATGGCGGCCATGTGGAGTTAGGTACACACCTTCTCCACACACTATGCTCTAGTGTATGATTCCGCGACAGATGCGTCATTCGGAGCAACAGTCCTCCATTCCACAGTCTCCTTGCAGCATCCTCCCACATACCCTCAGTAGAATACAATAGTCACTTCTTTGTCACTCGAGGAAGAAAACTAAGTTATTTAGCTGTAACTGGAGGCTCTTTGAGATGCGCGGTCCATATCTGTATTCCGAACCCACCCTCCTTCCTCTCTGCTGCGGATCCAACAAATCTGCGGTAGAGAAGGAACTGGAGACACTGGCGGCCGCTGCGCCCTTTATCTCCTTGGGTGAAACCATGAGGCAGCACAGAGCACGTGCGCAGACTGCCGAACAGTCCTACTTTCAAGAGCTCCAGCTCTGGGCGTATGCGCATAATCCTCAGTGGAATACAGATAGAGACCACACACATCTCGAAGAACCTCCAGTTACAGGTAAGTAACTTTGTTATTCCTATTGTAGAGTTTACATTTGGAGCATATTATAGTATGAAAAGCCAAGGAGGCATAGCACTTTAATGTTGTCTGTCTCTTTCTCTCTTAGTATTGCTACATAGTTGACTTTCAGATGTTGTTAATATTCTTCTGTTAAACTAATTCATTAGATGTTTTCATTTTGCCTTTTGATAACTGTGTATTGCCATAATATAAAATATATCAGATGCTTTTCTTTTAACAGTGGCACCAAGGCATTTATTGGTTCTTAGTTTCCTTCCTTCCTTCCACTTACATTTACGAAGAGGGTATTTACATTTTACAGTACATTTTACAAATATAGCTGAAAGGATTAGTTAACCCAGAGGACTTTTTTAGAAGTGATCTACTACAAATATTAAGAATGAAAAAAAAAATGCATAGAATGACCTGTTTCATAATAGACCCCATTTCTCTCCTCATGTTGGTAGTTCTTCATGTATCATCCCTGTATTACAACCACATTTCACTTTTTACCTTTCTTTTTGACTATTTTTATTATCTGCTGTTCCTGCCATACCTATTTAATTTTTTTCTTCTCTTCCAACACCATTTGATCCTTAAGCCTCTTATTCCTAAACTTCTTCCCCTTCTATACTTTTTCTTTAGCCTTGAAAAAGATAAAATATTTTTCTTCCACTTCCCTTTTCTCTCTTCAGAACTCTTGCATTTTTGAACATTTTCAATATAAACACTTCAGAACATACCATTTTGATATATTTCACTTTGTGCCACTTCCAATTATCAGGTGCCTTTGGTATGGCATTTCTGTCTGTAATTAACATATTTAGTGATCACTATTGTATTTCAGATTATCATGGCAACTCTTATAATTAATTTAAAAAATATCTCTATGCCAGCAGAGACATAGGGTTTCAGTGGCATTATCATATGATCGAGAGGTTGGGGAAGCAAAGCTCTTAAGTAGTTCCTATATTTGAAGAGGTTATTTTAAGGAAATATATCACAGGACGCTATGATTTGTTTGGGGTGGGGGAATCTATTTTCCAATGAGCTCTATTTGTTAGTATGGCAGTTAAGTTTGTCAAAAATTTCATCTGTACTGGGCATGCTGCACCTCATCCTGGGGCTGAGCAGGATGTTCCCTGCAATTGTTGCTCCCGGGTACTGTGGCTCCAGGCACGGGAACTGAGAGCAGGGAGAGACAGTCTCTTCTGTGCTTTCAGTGCTCCTGCTGCTGGCTTTCAGGCAGCATAGATGAAGAGGAGGAAGTGCATGACTGAAATGCAAAGGGGTGAGGTGCTGGGCCAGAATGGAGGAGTAGAATGGAAAAAGGAACCTTAGGGTGAGAAGCAGAGACTGTGACATGGGGAAGGGTGAAGACAAATCAGATAAGTAACCGCGTGAGAAGGGGTCTGTGATGTTAGAGCTGGTTGGGCAAGGAGCCAGGTGAGGGAGAGTGGTATTGGGAGCTGGGAAGACGGAGTTGGACGGGGACAACCGTGGGACTGGCTGGGAAAGGAGACTGATAGGGATGATGAGTCCGACAGGATGAAGTCTGGGGTAACTAGATGGAGAGACTGGGATGAGAAGGTGGGGAATCCTCTTACTGAATGAGGCAGGACATCTGTGGGAAAAAATAGTATGTTTCTCACGTTTTTAAAGACTGTCATAATTTATGTGCACAAAATGACCAAATTAAGGTTGCATTGGCATCTTTAATTCTGACATTTCTTAACTTTTGACTGTGACTTTGAAACCTTGACATTCTTTTAACATATTTGATGATATATATATTTAAGTAAAATATAATATATACTACACAGTATATTACAAATATATCAAAATACAAATGAGTACAAAAAGAAAACAAGAAAGAACAAAACGATAGACTAGATTTGTGCTTGTTTTCCATGTTTTTCTACATATGGCTGTGCTATTAGGGAAACGTTAAAACAGTTCTAGGTCAAATTTTCCAAGGAATTTTGCATGTACCTGACTTATACACTCATCTTGCCAAAATTATATATGTAAAATTTGAGCCTTTGAAAGTCTGTCCCTAACTTTGTAACTTTGATATATATGTAACAACTGATATAATTGTATGTATCAAAAGGTCCAATTTTCATCTGACCTGCCATTGTTTTAACATTTTCCTTATAGCACTACGTATCTTAACATAACTGATGTGAATTCTTGAAGTGTTTCAATATCTTCTTCAATAGGTTTTGTAGTTGAGAACATGGCAACAGCAATGGATGAAGACTTAGAAGAAGAACTGGATGAAAAAGACGAGAAGTCCATGATGTGTCCTCCAGGCATGCATAAATGGAAGCTGGAACAGTGCATGGTATGCACTGTGTGTGGGGACTGTACAGGCTATGGAGCCAGCTGTGTTAGTAGTGGGCGTCCAGACAGGGTACCTGGAGGGTAAGTAAATATATTCATACAAATATCTTTCATACAGTATTGTAGATTACAGAATGTAATCAAAATAGAGGTTTACTTTACTTCACTTCAGACTTCAGTCTTAAATAGCACTGTATCTAAAGAAAATATTGCTTATCCATTTTTAAAACCAAGAATATATTTAACTTTTGTGATGTTTTTATAAACATTTTAGTAAAGGTAACAGGTGACTTAAAATATTTCTTATGTTCAAAATAATTCTCACAAAAGCAGAAAGGAGGAAAGTGTATAAAGAGTATAAACAAACTGTAATTTGGTATGCCTAATGACATTGAATGCTGCTATCTAAGGTACGGGATTCCTGGCTTTGGATATAATTTTTTTTTTTTTTTTAATAAAATGGAAGATGAATGGTTATTGTAAAACCATAGAAATGTGGGGCTGGAAAGGCCCTCGAGCGGTCATCAAGTCCAGCCCTTTGCACAGAGGCAGAACCAAATAAACCTAGATCATCCCTGACAGATGTTGGTCTAATCTGTTCTATTACATCTGTATTTCAAATACATTTTTATGTAATATTGCTTGTCTTGGTAGATTATGGATAAAACCTCTTTGTGTTCTGTAGAATATGTGGCTGTGGCTCTGGTGAGTCTGGCTGTGCTGCATGTGGTTGTTGCAAGGCCTGTGCTAGAGAGCTGGATGGTCAAGAGGCAAGGCAAAGAGGAATTCTTGATGCTGTGAAAGAGATGATACCTTTAGATCTCCTACTGGGTAAGTGGGATGAAACTGATAAACAGACATTTGCCAGTGGTATAACTTTTAGTCATACAATACCCCCAGCTTCCCTTTTAAAATTAATTGTGGGCTTTGTTTGTAATCAGTCCCCATACATACTACTGTAACTAGGGAAAAATAGCAGTTAGTCAAGAAATGGGTACAATCCTATCACTTTTGTATGCATTTTGATTTTCTGGTTGTAAAATTTTGTATCTTAATTTCATGGAATTTCTTTCTTCCTTTGCAGTAACACTGCTGAGCTATGGTCTTTCATGACAGTTTTAGTGCAGTAATTTTTTTTCACAAGTAAATTATTGCTTAGACTTTTTTGCTTGGTATTGTAGTAAAGGTAGTGACTGGACCTAACATTTGAACTTTATCTCTCGACTTGCATGATGGCACTGTTTTGATACATACATTGAACTTTCGCTTCCCCTTGTGATGACACTGCTGGTGTCATGAGGCTGTTCCTCTCCCTCCATATTAGCTCTAGAAGGGAGGATTGCCAGAGGTCTGTTGTCAGAAATTGGTACAACAGGATTTTACATAAAAACATGGGGTGTTCAGTCCCCTCAGCACTGAATAACTTTTCCTCCCAAAATTTTTGGAGAAAGTGGGAGATGGCAGAAATGTAAAAATAATTAACTCTGTGGAATAAAAGTGAGATTATGTATAACCAGACTAATATTTAAGAGCTGAAGTCAGAAAGAATAAATAAAAAAACAAACAAAATGACTTACCTAAATACAAAGTTTGGGGCCATGACTTCTGATTAGATTTATTATGATAGAAAATGTTTTTAATATTGTATTCCCTGATTTTCCAAGGGAGGGAATGATTATTGCAAGTGTGACCATACGGAATCTTGGTTTGGAAATGGAACAATTGAGGCGTTGAAGATCCAATATCAGCCCCCATCCTCCATTTTTTGAGGGGACTAGAAAGTAGCTTGAGTAGAACCCTGTTCCGTGAAAGGGGTCTGGGATTAGTTCCACAGCATCCCTCTGCAATAGGGAGTAAACCTCTAGTTGGAAGAGGTCATTGCATGGCTGATTTTCCTAGTCTCAACTTCTTCCTCTTACTGTGGTTTATTCAGGTACCCATTCAGAACTTAATACAACATGGAGTTAATAATTGGGTGATTTAGTCCAGGACCAATTTTTGGGGTTCTAATGTGTGACAACTAACATCTTCAGATATTTGAAATTTTACTTTTCTTTCCTCAGTGTTCATCTCACCAAGTACTAGCTTCTTCAGAATCAGAAATCAGTGTTAAAATATATAGCATAACAGTGGGATTTTTAAAGATATGAAATGTTGCAGGTGTTTCTTTTACTGCATTAGTTGAGCAGGAAAGGCAGGCCCCATGATACCTGTTATCAGGTGTACTTGTGATGCCCTAATAGCATTGGCGGGTGCTAGTGTTGTGGCATTGTAATTATTTGCTGCCTGTTTCTGAAGGAGAGATTGTCCTGTTACTTGCTGAAGAGCATAATTTGTAGTCTGGACTACTGTCAGTTTTAAAAAGATGGGGCACATTAGGATCCTTTATTCTGAAATTTGAATCTGTGGAAATGGCACTGTAGAGTTCCACTTTTGTGTTTTTTTTAATTGATTCTGCTTAGTTTACAATTAAGAATATATTTTTCTAACTGGCAGTCCTGCAAATTTACATGTGGTCTGAATCTGAAGATGGATTGTTTTCTTATTGTACGTAGTTCTGAAGATGGTTTTGCAGAGCATAAATAAGCTGTTGGAATACTGTGAACACTTCTGTTGATACACAAGGAAGACTAGATTCCACCACTTAGCTGTGTTGTCTTTGTGATCCTAATAGGAGTAAAATCAGTAAACACTTGTGCTTCTTCAAGTGATGGTCCCCCTATATGGATTCCAAACATGGGCGCGCATGTGCGCCATATGCCAGATCCGGAAGGTTTTCCTAGCAGTGTCCATTGACCTGCACCTGCGTCGTACGTCCCCTCATGCTCGCAGCTGAGGGTATAATAGGTTGCGTGGGTCGATGCCTCTCCACTTCCCTGAGTCTGAACCCCCGTTCCTTTGCACTCTTAGCCTAGCTAAGAGAGTGGCCTTTTCATCCATTCTTGTACATAGTTCTAGCTAAGCTGTTTGTGTTCTATACTTGTTTTATCCTTAGATATAGTTAGTGTAGTTGTTCCCCTGTTTGGGGACTCCCTCCCCGCTGGGGACTGTGCCGTTCATTCCCGGCTTTAAGAACTGTGCCTCTTGCCCGCACTCATTCTCCATGAGTGACGAGCACCAGCATTGTCTATATTGCCTCGGCAGGGCCCACATTGCGGTCAGCTGTGCTATCTGCAAATCCTTAATGCCCTGAACATGGGAGGCTCAAGAACTTCACCTCTGGAAGTTCTTGATGGAGGAGGCTATGCTCCCCCAGGTGCCTTCAGATCCGGGACAAGCGGAACTGACGGTGAAGCATCCGTCACTGGCATTGAGTGCCCTTCCCAGCACCTCCCAGGCACTGGATCCGTTGGTACCGAAGGCAAAAGACAAGCCCCACTATGAGGGGAAAAAAACTTGGCCATGGCCATAAGAGCAGATCCTGGTTTGGGTCTGCTCATAAGCTCCTAGTTTCTTCCATGAGCTCCACCAGGTCAGGTGAGTGGTTGCACAAGGATCCATCTGCACAGACATTCAAACTGCCCTGTGTTGATTCCATGTGGACCTTCTGGCCTCTCCGGAGCTTTGCCTCGCACTCCCAGATGACTGGAACCGCTTCTGTCCACGGAGGAACTGCTTCTCCCCATCTGCGTTTTCTGCTCCTCTCTGGACCTTCACTCACCACCATCCTCCCCTTGGATGAACCTTTGCTCCTGCTACCAGAAAGACTCGCTCTGTTGCCACATGCAGCCCTCCAGTACTTGCGGTCTTCTCCCCCCCTACTCCCCCATCTTCCAAGTCTGAGGGCTTCTCAGAGACAGAGTCCTCATTTTCTTCCGTTCCATATCAGAATCTGGAATCACGTCCCAGATTGCACTATCCACCAGTTTGACTGTGCTTCAGAGGCCTGGTATTGCTACCCATGAAGCCTGGCAGTGGCCACACTTGAATCCCTACCAGGGATGCCAAGCACCATTGGTCGCCTCATATCAACCATCTCCCATTCGTCCTGCAGCACCATCGGTGTACGAGGAGGAAGAAGATATGGAACCAGTACTGCCAGTCTCCACTGCTGCATCTTCATCTCCAGATGAAGCATTTATTCTTTCCTTGCTATTTCCACCAGATGACCACCAATAATACCACATGTTGACGAACCTCATCGCAAAAGTCTGTGCGTTCCCTCTGACTGTAGCCAGGGTCTGTCTGCTCCTGCTGGGCCACATGGCAGCATGTGCTTACGTAGTCCGTCATGCCAGGCTCAGGATGCGACCCCTGCAACAATGGCTGGTGACGGTCTATTCCCAGTCCCGAGACCCCCCTGGAAAAGATCATTACCATTCCCCAGGTGATACTTACCTTGCTGTGGTGGTGGGCCGACCACAGAACAGCCCTGGAAGGGGTTCTGTTCGACAACCCTCCCCACTCCATCGAGTTGGTGTTGGACACCTCAGACCTTGGGTGGGGGGCGCATATCGGCGTCCTACAGACTCAGGGGATGTGGTCCCCAGAGGAAGCGCGGTTGTACATAAACATCAAAGAGCTCCGAGCAGTCCGGCTAGCGTGCGGAGTCTTATTGCCCCACCTGTTGGACAAGGTGGTATGAGTCCTGACGGACAACACAGCCTCGATGTTCTACATCAACAAGCAAGGGGGAGCATGCTCGTCGGCTCTCTGTCAGCAGAAGCTCCATCTATGGGACTTCTGCATGAGCCACGAGATCCACCTGGAAGCTTGTCCCCTTTCCAGCGTCAGGAATACGCTGGTGGACCAGCTCAGCAGGGACTTCTCCTCTCACCATGAGTGGTCGTTACATCCAGAGGTAGCCTCCATGATCTTTCAAAGGTGGAGAACTCCCCGAGTGGACCTGTTCGCTACCAGACAGAACAGAAAATGCCACCAGTTTTTTTTCTCTGCGAGGTCTGAGCAAGGACTCCCTCTCCGATGCCTTCCTCCTGTTGTGGTCACGAAGCCTGATGTACGCGTTCCCTCCAATTCTGCTCATCAGCAGGGCCCTGGCAAAGATCGAGAGACAAGGCGCAGGTAGTCCTGATCGCCCCGATATGGCCTCACCAGCACTGGTTCAGCACGCTCATGAGCCTTTCAGTGGCCCCTCCCTGGCCCCTGCCCAACCGACCGGACCTACTGTCACAGGACCACGGTCAACTCCTACACCCCAACCTCGGGTCCCTCCACCTCTCGACGTGGATGCTGAGTGGCTGGACCAGGAGAAGTGGACCTGTTCGAAAGGAATCCAACAGGTCCTCCTGGAAAGTAGGAAGCCCTTAACTAGACTGACTTACCTGGCCAAGAGGATGAGGCTTTCCTGCTGGGCGTCTGAAGGGGGCATCTCTCCCTCGCGTTCCTCCATACAGGCTGTCCTGGACTACCTGCTTCATTTGAGGAACTGGGGCTTAGCACAGTCTTCCATTACAGTGCGTCACACGGCTATCTCTGCTTTTCACCCGCCGATCCAAGGACAGACAGTGTTTTCCCATGACATGACAGTCAGATTCCTGAGGGGATCATGACAGGCGAGACACTTCCCGCAGGTACAGGCTCCTGTCCCGCAGTAGGATCTTAACTTGGTCCTTTCTAGGCTCACTGGCCCACCCTTTGAGCCACGAGTTCCTGCTCCTTTTCCCACCTGTCACGGAAGGTCGTCTTCCTGCCAAAGGTGGTCTCCACCTTCCATATGAACCAGAACATCTTCCTCATGGTATTCTGTCCCAAGCCGCACAAGACCAGTGAAGAGAGGCATCTTCATGCCCTGGACGTCTGCAGGGTCTTGGCTTTCTACTTAGAACGTACCAAGCCTTTCCATAAATCGACTCAACTCTTCATCGCTACAGCAGATAGGATGAAGGGTCACCCAGTGTCCTCGCAGAGGATTTCCAATTGGATTACCTCATGCATAAGGACCTGTTACGACCTGGCGGGGTTCTGCCGCTGCCGATTGTCATGGGTCCACTCGACGAGAGTGCGGGCGTCTTTGGTGGCCTTCCGGGTACACATATGTAGAGCCACAACATGGTCCTCTGTTCACACGTTCACCGTTCATTATGCCATCACTCAGCAGGCCAGGGACGACGCTGGGTTCGTCAGAGATGTGTTGCAATGTGCACGTCCGTGAACTCCTACCCACCTCCAGGGGTATTGCTTGGGAGTCACCTATTATGGAATGGACATGAGCAAGCACTTGAAGACAAGCAAGTTACCTTTTCTGTAACTGGTGTTCTTTGAGATGTGTTGCTCATGTCTATTCCATGACCCGCTCTCCTTCCCCACTTTCGGAGTTTCTGGCAAGAAGGAACTGAGGTTGTGGGGAGCCAGCAGTGCCCCTTATCCCACGCCATGCAGGCGCCACTGTAGAGGGCACCAGAGCTGGTCCCCTATGGATACTGCTGAGGGAAAAACTTCCGGCACCGGTGCATGTGGCGAGTGTACACACCTAATATGGAATGGACATGAGTAACACCTCTCAAAGAACACCTGTTATGGAAAAGGTAACTGTTTTTGAGATGTGTGGTTCCTATTTGGATTCTAATACCTGCCCTCCATACCCTCTGCTGCGGATTGGACTATTCAGCGGTAAGAGGGATACTGGAGAGGTGTCAACCCGCACAGCCTATTATACCTTTGACTGTGAGCACATGGGGATGTACGATGCATGTGCAGGTTAACGGACACTTCAAGGAAAACCTTCTGGCTCTGGTGTGTGACGTGCATACACACCCACATTTGGAATCCAAATTGGGAACACATGTCTCAAAGAACCTCCAGTTACAGGTAAGTAACTTCCTCTTTCTGTCACTTAAATAAGCAGATGTAACGCTGAATACAATCGAGATCTGTTGGATAAAAGATGCCATTTTCACGGTCACTTTTCAGAGTAGAATCATATTTTAAATAAGCTTATGGGTATTTTAATATTAGTGTCTCTCTGTCGCCCTGTGCCTGCAATTAAGTTTGTATTAATCTTTCCATTACAAACCCCTATTTTCAAGGTGTTATAATTTGGTATTAAATTGATCAACATGCCAAAAATAACAAGGTTGATATACAATCTTGATCTATATTAATTGAATTAATAAAAATCATGCAACTATTTCTAAACTGAGCTGCTAATTGAAATGTTGTGGTATTCATTTTCATGTTGCTGTCATATGTGCGGTACCTAAAGAAAAGTTTAAATAGATCAGTATTGTTTTAAATAGAATTTGTCAACATATAAGTTCTCTTGTGTTATGTTTACTGGAAATTTGGGGCAAAAGTAAAAACAACCAAACTCTTTTAACAAACTCTAAAACTGTGTTTAGCTAATAGATAGGAAGTACAGAAAACTATTAAATGTTGAAATTGTGACAGACTTATGAAAGTAAAGAAATCCAAAATTGAGGCTGACAGTCCATTCTGAAATCATTATGTTGCCGCCTTCCCTTATTCCTAAACATCTCAGCAGAGCTTATAAAGGACAAAATATCGAGCCTTAGCTTTGATTTTCTTGGCTGTTACTAGGTTTTGTCACATTCATCATATTATTTAAACATAGATTTTGTATTTTTTATTTATTAATTGATGTAGCTGTCCCTGTTCCTGGGGTTAATATTGAAGAGCACCTTCAGCTACGGCAAGAGGAAAAGCGGCAGCGTGTAAACAGGAGGCATAGATTGGAGGAAGGGAGAGGTAAGAGATTATTTGTTACTGAGTCGAGGCTAAAATAAGGATAAATGCACACCGTTTCTAAAAACTGATTAGGCCTTACGAAACAGGCCTTTTTTCTATTTAAAAATTGTCAAACGTGAAACAAAAATCAGGTTTAAGTGTATCTTCAGTAGAGGTTTGCACTAATTGAACTCAATAGATAAAAAAAAAAAAATCAATATACCACTTCAATTTTATAATACAGAAAAGGCCTGCAAGGATTCAGTAATACTGCTGTGTAGTGGCTTGAGAATTTGGCTTCCATTAAGCCTATAATGGTGAGTATGGGAGACAAAACAGCTGAGAATTTAGATCTAGGCCTTTGATTAGACAATTAAAAGTTTAACACCATTAGAGATTTCACCTGAGATGCACAGGGTCAGAGTCAGCATTCCGATGCTGTGCTGTTGAATGTGACATTGGTGGCTACTAAAGTATTTGTAGTCTTTGATTTAAGAAAGAATGGGGTCCTCTGTTGTGCATGTATTACTGATAACCGTTGGATAAGACTGCTGACCCATTGTCAGTCCATATGTTTTCAGATAGCTAATGCTGTATCAAATACCTAAGAGAGCCATGAAGGTATTGTGAGGGGATGTATGAGTATTTCCTTCCCAAAATCTTACTCATTGGAATGTGTTCACTTCGTGTAAGTGCTAAAATGGGAATAAGATTGGGGGAACTAGTGGTTCTTCTCTGAGTAATGTCCCTATGAGTGCTCCACTTTAGGTGTAACTGCGTCCGTGTACCTAGGATTTGAGATTATCAGTAGTAGTGCCTGCTTGTGCCGCACATGCACTTCCCCCTTTGCGCGCCACATTTGGCGGTTATATAGTGCTGTTCGGCCAAATTGGCCTCGATTCCTTCTCAACTGCCCTTATCCTGAGATG
Source organism: Emys orbicularis (assembly GCF_028017835.1). Taxonomy (NCBI): domain Eukaryota; kingdom Metazoa; phylum Chordata; order Testudines; family Emydidae; genus Emys; species Emys orbicularis. Next base: position 287,181,636 of record NC_088683.1, read on the forward strand.
GAGTCCCAAGAAGAGCCCTTTCTAGCGAGTTCTTAGTGTCTGTGTTCTCATTTTTCATAGTGATAGTGTTTCAGTTAGGATTTTAGTCATTTAGAGGAGTTCCCGTGCTTTTTTTCTTCATTCCAAAAAAAATTTGTTTTTGTTATTTATCGTTATCCCCTTGATTAGAGTAGTAGTTTCTACATATCTTTCCTTCAGAGAAGTGATCCCTATAAAGGGTGTTATGCTCAGATCCTCCAAAATCAAACGGTGCCTCTACTGCTGGGAGGCCATTCCAGTCAGTGATGGTCACTCCCTTTGCATTTGTTGCCTGAAAGAGGCACGGGTTCACCAAAAATGTATGTATTGCCTTAAATGTAAGGAACAGACTCAGAAAAACCATGAGCTGAAGTTAAAACCGACGGAGAGCTCAGCTTTAGACCCTGGTCCTGGAACCCTGCCTGGACAACAGTTGCTGTTGGCGTCGACATCAGCCGTGCCACCCTCCCTGCTAGTTACGAAGAGAAACTAACAGAGTCCTTTGTGAAAAGACACTAAAAAGCAAGGTTCAAGTTCGCCTAAAAAGGAGCCACCAAAAAGAAAGAGGTCCCCGAGAGATCAGTAACTTCTGCACTGACAGATATGAGACTGAATACCTGTGACGCCTCGTGGGCCTCTAGTAATGTTGTCACCAATAAGTTCAAGGACCCCAAGAAGGCAGGACTGGACAAGATGGCATCATCAGGTAATAGGGGTAAGAAAAATACTGGAGTCTCAAAGATGGTACCGACAGCACCAAATAGACATGCGGCACCAAGTACATCGGCACTGACAACATCTACAGCGCCAGCACTGACGACATTGTCAACAACAGAACTGATGCAAATGTGCCCCATGATACCGAGGCAAATTACTTCCATGATACCAATGAATTCAGATTCCCAATACACTAGTGTCTAATGCACCGAAGTCTCCACTGCTGCGTACCAATGTTGCTGCAGTACACATCTCACCCCCGGATGTGCATGCGGTACCTACCCATTTCCCATCGCCACCTAGGACTGCTGAAGTATGAGATACCATTCAACCTTGGAACCTCAGCATAGTGCTACGATGCCTCAATGGTCTCCCATTTGAGGCTATGGCAATCTGCTTGTTCATAACTCTGTCTATGAAAACGGTCTTTTTTGTGACCATCACATCCACTCAGAGTGGGGGAAATAGGGGCTCTCGTGGTGTACCTCCCTGTACAATCTTCCCAGATAGTTACATTAAGACCACATCCAAAGTTCCTACCTAAAATACCTTCCTCATTCCACCTAAATCAGCCTATTCATCTTCCATCGTTCTTCCTTAAATCACATGGAAATAAACGGGAGGCGATGTTCCACATGCTAGATGTTAGAAGGGTGCTAAGCCTTATATCTTGAACGAACCAAACCTTTCAGAAAGATACCAAGATCATTTATTTCTATTGCTGAGAGATCAAAAGGATCAGCCATATCTAAACAAAAGCTTTCAAAATGGATCTCCAGTTGTACTAACCTTCGCTATCATCAGCATGATTTGCAAACGCCGACAGGGACTAGAACGCACTCCATGAGATCACTTTCCACCTCAGTAGCTTTCCTGACCAATGTACCAATCACGGACATTTGTAAAGCAGTGATCTGGGTGTCTTCCCACACATTCACCGAGCATTATTTAATCATACAGGACTCAGTGGATGCTCTGTTAGCACTAACTGTTTTATCATCTTGTGACACTCTGTACCTCAAAGTAGCACCCTGGAACCCCCATGTTCACCACTCTTGTATAATTGATATGATTTATACAAAGTATGTCTTGTGAGGTATCATTTTAAAAATGTTGAGCTATTAAACATTAATATCCTGTTAGATTGTATGTACTATCATTGTATGTGAAATTATGAAGTAGTATTATGAGTTAATGAAATATGTTGTAAAGGTTGGGAATGCCCATGGCCAGCCTTTCAGTTACAACAAAGGAGTAGCCATCACCGGCCAGACGGTCGTTAACGGCTTATCCACGCACAATATACTATCCCAGAGGCTTCTCGGAGAAGGGATGTACGCCCTGGGGATGGGCTAGCCCAGGTCACAGCAATGATCTTTCTAACAGCTGGAAGAAAGTCTGCAAGAAAAAAACTTTTGAACTGGGAAAGTTTGGTCCCAGGCTCGAAAGTGGTCCAGTCTGTGTATTGAGGAATGTAACCTGCTTGTACCATCTGTTAGGGAGAGATATTGCTTGGTTCAAATCTTGCTTAGTCGGTTTAAGTTAGAATTTAGGCTCTGTTTTTATTTTTTTCTTAGGTAATCAACTTTGATCTCTGTGCCTGCTACTTGTAATCACTTAAAATCTACCTTTCTGTAGTTAATAAATCTTTTATACTTTACCTAAAACAGTGTGTTTTTGGTTGAAGTGCTAAGAGACTCTCAGCTCAGGTTACAAAGGCTGGTGTATGTCCATTTTCCTCTGAAGAAGTGGCGAACTAGGTAATGAGCTTATACTGGGAAGGCTTCTGATCAGTGCAAGTTGGTACAGTTCTGGGGTGCAAGACTGGGGAGCTGGGGGGAATTGGCTGAAGCCTCTCCATTGATGGTTCATGAGTGGCTGGGTGATTATTCATGTAACTCGGTTGGGTGTGTTCCTGCCTGTGGATGGCTGTGTAAGTGCAGTGCCTGTCAGAGGTTTGTTGCTTGACATCAGCAGCACAGGTTGGTGGGTTTGGAGGGCTCATCAGTCCCACAGTCCAGGTTGCATCTCCTTAGTGATGGACAGTGGTCCAAGTGTCCATGCTAATTTCCCTAGATCTGTCAGCTACCTTTCATATATTTTGACCATGAAATATTGTTGACACCTCTGTGGATGATAGCTGGAGTAGATAGAATTACACGTTTCAGTGGGAGGTCCCACAGGATTGCTTATGTAATCCTTAGTCCACCTTAGAGGGATTTCTCTTGTGGGGTACCACAGGGTTCTAATCTGAATCTGCATCTGTAGTTGGTGCTAGGGGTGGGATGCCCGGCACAAGTAGACATATTCATGCTAGCTCGGATTGGATGAGAGCTACTCTTAAAGGTCTCTTGGAAGCTGAATCTATCTTGGAATACAGCTTTCTGCTGGCTTGCAGATATTCGCTTCAGGGAACATTATACTGGTTAGTAAGTTGTACTAGATTTTTTTTTTTTTACTTCTGTATGTAGTTCAAGGTGTTTACTTTGATCTACAGGCCTCTGAATGGTTTCGGTCTTAACTGCCTCTTTCCTTGATTGAGGCCAATTTAACTGCATGAGTCAACAGTTCTGGGGAACTCACTTCTCTTGTAGGTGTGACAGAGCCCATGTTAGACCTTAAGGGCATGGGACACGGCCCACCGTTTGAACATGCTGCTGTCGGAGGGTTGGGAAGTTGGTGTAAATGGGTAGAAATATAGGTGGAGTCTTTTTAGTTTTGTTTTGATTTTCTTCAACTCTTGTAATTTTAAAACGTTTTGTCATAGAGCAATTAGTACATCCATCCCAGGTACCTTGGGAATGGACACATTTTATATATTTTAAAAAAGGGTATGGTGTGTGTGTGTGTGTATATATATCGGTGTGTGTCTGTCTGTCTGTCTGTCTGTCTGTCTCTCTCTCTCTCTCTCTCTAGATATATGAAACGTGTAAATCTATATAATTGTATGTACAAATATGCTTATATATACATTTATAAATTCGTATATGTTTACTGGAGGGTGTTCTCTGTGTTTGTATATTTTGATTGCTTTCAATCAAGCAATCAAGATAATTTAGTTTGGATCATCTGGCATCCTTAGACTTCAGTCCTGTTGAGCTCTGCGTGACTGAAACTCAGGGCTTGTCTATACTTATTTGGCTATCGCTGCATGGCAATCGATGCATCTGCGGTCGATTTAGCGGGTCTAGTGAAGACCCGCTAAATCGACCGCAGATCGCTCTCCCGTCACCTCCTGTACTCCACTGGATCAAGAAGAGATGCTCTCCCGTCAACATCGTGTAGTGTGGACCCTGCAGTAAGTAGATCTAAGCTACATCGACTTGAGTTACGCTATTCATGTAACTCAAATTGCGTAACTTAGATCGACTTTTCCCTGTAGCGTAGACAAGGCCTCAGAGTTCCCACATAGTTTATAAGCTTCGCAGGAGTTCAGTTTCAGCATTAAAGAGCTTTACAGCTTACCAAAACTGAAGCTTGAAGACTCAGGGACTAGCTGCAATATACTGCTAGTTATCTAATTGGGGAGGTCCAGTAAATTGGAATTTTACTGGACTATATGTGTATATATTGGGGTGTGGCTGTATGTCTCCATTTCAGCTATATGATTAAAATATCAGTTTGTCATGATGGTCTGTTGGTTTCTTATGATGATGTGTTAGTGTCTATCAGTCCTGGTAGATTTGTCGTGTTCAAGCTTTCAGCCTGAGGTTCAAATGTGTTGTTTCAAAATAACTCAGGTGGTCACCATCCATAATTTGGGGGTAGATATTTGAGCTATTCAGCTCATGTAGCAGTTTATTAAATAAGTAAATAAATAAAACACTCACAAGTCTCTTGGTGACCACTCTGGCTTGGCAGAAATAGTTTTCTCCTGCTTGTTCATGGTTCAAAGGCTGTCTCAGGAGCAGGGAGGGAGAATTGGATAGAGCGTGTTGAGTTTGGACTGTCCCCAAGTGGCGTATGGGCTTTTGGTGACTGCAGCTGGCTGGAGCAAATTAGTGCAATCTCTAGATTGCATTAACCTACTACTTCAAGGCTAGCGCAGAGAATTAAGGAGCTATGAGTGGTGGTTAATTTCTCAGCTTCACTTCTCCTGGGTTGCCTTGGTTGGCCATGTTGGGGATGAGAGTCATCCTTCTCTAGATACTCTGTAGACTCAGGCAGAGCCAGTCTTAAGTTCTTATCCTGCTCTTCTTGGGGCTGACACATTCTGTCAGGAAAGCAGGCAATGAAGCAGTCAGATATACTGCAGCAGGACACCGTTGAGATTGGGGTGCCTTAGATTAGCTTACTTTTACAGTTGTTCCACTGATATTTTTGGTGTTGTAGTAATATTTATTACTTAAAAGAAGCCTAGGATTTTCAGCCAGTCTATTTTCAGCTCAAAGAGTCTTCTATTATTGCTCAGAAGCGTAAGAGAAGAGGCTTATTTAAACTTACCATTCCTAAAAAGGAATTAAAATATTTAGAAATCAGTGTGTTATAAGATATGGTAAGAGTAAATGCTCCTTGTTTACTTTTTAGTTTAGTTCTTAGCATTCTCAGTTTGATGCAGGAACCCTTAGATTACCCTCACTGTGGTATAAAATTGGTGCTTAGTTTCATTTAGATTTAGACTTTGGTGTGCTTGTTTTCTTCCCATATTAAAGGAAGTCTGTAAGCTTAGTGGTAACTGTCCTAACGTGAGAAAAAAAATCTGGAAATTGGTTGCATCACACTTTTAGCCAAAGCTGCTGGACACTGAGACAGCACAATCTAGCACTGTCTAATTAGTGGGTGGCTAATTAGAGAGACAGGGTGGATGAAGTAATATCTTTCATAGGACTAGCTTCTGCTGGGGTAAGAGAAAAGCTTTCAAGATTATATAGAGTTCTTCTCCAGGTCCAGAAGAAGAGCTCTGTGTAAGCTTGAAAGCTTGTCTCTTACACCATCAGAAGTTGGTACAAGAAAAGACATTACCTCACCTAACTTGTCTCTTTAATATCCTGAGACCAGCACAGTTACAACAACACTCCATATAAGAATGGATGGCTAATGGTTTTCTAATATGCAATCAAGTAATGTACTTAACTACTTACTGCTGAACATTTAAAAACTATTTTTAGTATGGCTAATACTTCACAGCTTTTTAAATGGTAGCAATATGACAATTAAAATGACTTTTTTGAAGAAAAAAATCACATGGTAATTGCAGTTGTATTATAACAGGTTAAATATTTAAATCTATTTAGCATTTATGCAAGATGTCACTTTGTTGACCTTTCCTTGAAATAAAGTTACCAATAGTACTGCTTATTACATGTCACTGAATAACCTTCTTAATTTCCAGCAGAATAAGTTATTCGAAGTGTTACTTTTTCATTAAACATTTGATGAAGTTAACTTTATAGTTCTATAAATTAAATGCATTATCTTGGTGCTTCCAGAATCTACTATTGTACTTTTTTCATAGTATATTATGTGTTTTCAGTATCTAGTATTAGACTTTTTTCATAGTATGTGAAGGATCTTGTATTTACAAACCAAACCAAACCCACCTAACTGTTACGTAATTTACTTTTGATAGATCAAGAAAAAGCTGAGTTCTTTGGCTCTTCACTCTGATGTTTACTTAAAGCTAGGGTGACCAGATGTCCCATTTTTAAAGGGACAGTCCCATTTTTGGGGACTTTTTCTTATATAAGCGCCTATTACCCCCCACCCCCGTCCCGTTTTTTCACAGTTGCTATCTGGTAACCCTACTTAAAGCAAATTTATTTCCTTGACATTTCATTCCCTTTACCTCTCGCATACTAACCAGTATAAAACAAACAAATGTTAATATATAGTGATATCTTATGAAAAACTCTGAAATACTGGAATCCACTCTTTAATATATATCACAGCAGTATAGATACTCTTGTGGTTTTGGAGGAACTTTATTGCATGCTCCTGCGTGTAGATGCTTCAACTTTACAAGAAGTTTATCTTTTGAAATTGCACATGCATGCCATTGTATATTACATATACAAAATTATATTAAAAGAATGTCTTGAAGGCATGATTAAATTAGGAAATGCCAGAATTAAGGTTGCTTGGACAACCTTAATTTGGACCCCTTGTGTGCACTATGGTGTAGTCTTCAGTTATGTGATCACATATTACTTTCTTTCTACAGGACCTCTTCATACAGTGAATAGAATGACCAGTGCTCACTCAGTGAGCAGCTATTTGATATTTTATTTTATCCTCATTGTTCAGTGTGTGGCCACAAGCCTTATTACTCCACACTATTCAAACCATGCTAGGAATACATAATGATTATACAATCATAGATTTGTAGGACTGGAAGGGACCTCGAGAGGTCATCTAATCCAACCCCCTGCACTCATGGCATGACTAAGTATTATCTAGACCATCCCTGAGAGGTGTTTGTCTAACCTGCTCTTAAAAACCTTCAATGATGGAGATTCCACAACCTCCCTGGGTAATTTATTCCAGTGATTAACCACCTTGACAGGAAGCTTTTTCTAATGTCCAACCTAACCCATGCTTCCTGCAATTTAAGCCCATTGCTTCTTGTTCTGACCTCAGAGGTTAACAAGAACAATTTTTCTCCCTTCTCCTTGTAACAACCTTTTATGTACTTGAAAACTATTATCATGTCCCCTCTGTCTTCTCTTCTCCAGACTAAACAAACCAGTTTTTCCAGTCTTCCCTCATAGGTCATGTATTCTAGACCTTTAATCATTTTTGTTGCTCTTCTCTGGATTTTCTCCAATTTCTCCACTTCTTTCCTGAAATGTGGTGCCCAGAACTGGACATAATACTTCAGTTGAGGCCTGATCAGTGCAGAGAAGAGTGGAAGAATTACTTTTTGTCTTGCTTGCAACACTCCTGCTAATACATCCCAGAATGATGGGGTTCCCTCCCCAACAGTGTTACGCTGTTGACTCATATTTAGCCTGTGATCCTCTCCTCCAAAGCACTTGCAACCCCTGTCAAGTTGGTATCATCCATAAACTTTGAGTGTACTCTCTATGCCATTATCTAAATCACTGATGAAGATATTGACCAGAACGGAACCCAGAACTGATCCCTGCAGGACCCCACTCGATATGCCTGTCCAGCTTGACTGTGAACCAGTGATAACTATTTTCTGGGAATGGTTTTTCAACGAGTTCTGCACCCACCTTATAGTAGCTCCATCTAGGTTGCATTTCCCTAGTTTGTTTATGAGAAGGTCATGTGAGACAGTATCAAACGCCTTACTAAAATCAATATATACCACATTTATCACTTTCCCCCTATCCACAAGGCTTGTTACCCTGTAGAAGAAAGGTATTCGGTTGCTTTGACATATTTTCTTGACAAATCCATGCTGACTGTTAATTATCACCTTATTATCTTCTAGATGTTCGCAAATTCATCGCTTAATTATTTGCCCCATTATCTTTCTGGGTATTGAAGTTAAGCTGACTGGTCTGTAATTCCCTGGGTTGTCCTTATTTCCCTTTTTATAGATGAGCACTATATTTGCCCTTTTCCAGTCCTCTGGAATCTCTCACGTCTTCCATGACTTTTCGAAGGTAATCACTAATGGCTCAGATGCCTCCTCAGTCAGCTCCCTGAGTATTCTAGGATGTATTTCACCAGGTGACTTAAAGACGTCTAATTTGTCTAAGTAATTTTTAACTTGTTCTTTCCATATTCTAGCATCTGATCCTACCTCATTTTCACGGGCATTCACTATGTTAGATGTCCAATTGCTACTAACCTTTTGGGGATTTTTTTCTCATCACTACATTATTTGATTGCTACTCAAACATTAATTTATTTAATTTCACAACAATCCTGTGCGGTGAAGGACTATTGTTATCCCCATTTATAGATGAGGAACTAAAGCATAGAGACTAAGGTGAAAGGTATCCACTAATTTTGGCTGCCCAGTTTGAGACAAACTGTATCTGATTTTTTTAGAGTACTTATATAGCACTTAATATGTTCAAAGCACAGCTCCCATTGACGTAATTTTGTAGCTGTGAATTCTTAGCACTTTTGCGAAACAGACCCAAGGGTCTCAAGTTGGGCATCCATAAAACGAGGAACACACAATTAGTGATAACCTGTGAAAAGTGTTTGTTTTAAATAACTTGCCTAATATTATGTAGTAATGCTTTGGAAGAGGCAGGGGTGGAATCCAGATCTCCATATGTGTTATATATGAGCCCTTAATCACAAAATCCTCGTTTCTTTTCCTGCAACATACTGGCTCATCTACTACATAGTTTTGCAAAAGATGAGGCAAGGGCCCTCCAGATAAATGTCCTTCTACACAACTGTGATTCATCTTAGAGCAGGTCCAACTTGTGCAGAGAATAAGGCAGCAGTCCTGTGGAGGAACTGATAACCATGTAATTAAAGACTATACCATAATGCATATGCACAAATTAAAGGATCCAAATTAAAGTTGCCCAGGCAACCTTAATTCTGGCATTTCCTAACTTTTGAGTTTTTGATTTTTCAATCCTAATGTTCTTCTAATAATTTTAGTGTGTGTAATTTCATAGGTTTTTGAAAAAGGAAACTGGAAAAGAAAACCCAGAAATTCCATCATATTGACATGATTCATCAGCAGGGTTGAACCTTAAAATGTCCCATACAGGTCTCTGCCACTTGAGCTAAGGGAGCAACTGATAGCAGTAGTAGGTTGTCATCCTTGCGTGCACCAGGACTAGAGGGGGATGAGAGACACATTTTGTGAGTGAATTTCACACATTTGCTGACAGCGGAGGAATGATAAGACTCTGTAATCTTGGTTCCATTCTAGGCTGTGGGTGGAAGTGTGCTCTAGTGTTCACAGACCTTTCTGCCCATTCCCGTCTGTCCCAGGCCTGTCTCTTTGCTCCCCAACTCCTTGTCCCAATCACATTTTCCTCACCAAACAAGTCCCAGTCTCCATTTCTCAGGTTTCTCTTCACACTCCCAAGCTTACTGCCCAGCTAATCTGTCACTTAGCTCTTGGACTCCATGTCCCAGTTCTTGCCTTCTCCTCCATCCCCTTGTCTTGCAAGTCCCAGTTCTCCCCTCCTGGCTCTCCAGCCAATCCTTCTCTCTCTCCATCCTCCCTCCCCCTCTTCTAGTCTCTTTGCCCTGCTAGACCCAATTTGCCCTCCCTCCTCCCCCCATGTTCCTTTCCCCAGTTCCCTCTTCCCTGGCTCCTACTCCCCCTGGACTGTTAGATTTGTGAAGATAAAACTTGATGTAATGATAGAAGCTGTATGAGAAGAAAGGGAGAAGAGTGAAAAATATTACCAGACGTGAGAGTCAGGACAGGGAGAATTTTAGATGCAAAAGAGATTTGGGGATAAAGAAGTGTTAAGTGTTAGATATGTTGCATTTGAGCATATGGCAAGACATCCAGGATATGGGAAATAGGAAACTGAACAGAAAGGAAGTGGTCCAGTACAGAATAATATCTAAGGCCAGGTCTACACTACCGCGGTAGTTCGACAGCTGGCAATCGAACTTCCGTGTTCGATTTATCACGTCTGGTCTGGACGCGATAAATCGATCCCGGAAGCGCTCGCCGTCGACTGCGGTACTCCAGCTCGGCGAGAGGAGTACCGCGGAGTCGACGGGGAGCCTGCCTGCCGCGTGTGGACCGCGTCTGAACCGCGGTAAGTTCGAACTAAGGTATGTCGACTTCAGCTACGTTATTCACGTAGCTGAAGTTGCGTACCTTAGTTCGAATTTGGGGGTTAGTGTAGACCAGGCCTTAGTCAGGGGGATAGAGATGTTAGTTAAAGCTATGACAATGAGTATACTTGTGATAGAAGAAGAGGCAAACCTCTCTGCTACACCAACATAGTGAGATGAATGGATTATGATGATCATGAAAAACTACCAAAGAGTGACAAAAGGAAGAGGTTGGGAGAAATAGCAGGAGAGTCAAGCCTTCAGGTTTCTGAAATCTGAGGAGAGAACTGATTCAAAAAAGTGCAAATGACCTTGATAAAGATAAGACAGATTGGGGGGGGGGGGGGAATAGTCTGTAAGAGAAGCCTGGAGATTGTCAGGAAGAGTTGATTGGTATTCTTGATGAGGGCTGGTTTAGTTGAATGGAGGAAAGAGAATTCAGATATAAAGAATGGAACTTACGAATATTTGCACACATGAAAGAGCGAATGAAATAGTATTCAGGTCAATGAGATTATGCTCCGTTCAAGAAGCTCAAAGGAAGGAAAGGATATGGGCAGTGGACTGTAAACGCAGATTCTGACTTATCATTGACCTCAAAAGAGAAAACTCATTGACTTCAGTGGGAGAAGGATGAGTCCCTACATTTGAATGTCTCTAGTTACAAAGTATACATGGTGAAAAATAAAACACGTGATATACAAGCAAAAAAGTTTCATACAGAATTATTTTTAAAGTTTTACGTAATGCAGCTACAAGATATTTTAATATATCTTATCACATTTTTGGAGAGAGTATCTAGACAAAAATTGTAGTCCTGGGATCTTTAAAATAAATAATGCAAGTAATACATTCAAGTGTAAGTATGTTCTCCAAATTGTGTCCTTTAAAAGAAACAAAATAATTTGTTAGATTTGAAGCATTCCTTTGTAAATATGTCAATATAATAAAACCACCAAAGTGCATAGTTTTATATAACCACTTCCCCACAAAGAATGTCTCTAGGTAGTTGATAATTTTATGGACATTATTTCTGAATTTCAAATTTAGGAAATGTGACCAACCATATAATTTTCTCCGTTTTAACGTTGATATGGTGATATTTGAATATTTTGTTCCAAATGAATATTTTGCAGTATAATAGAATAGCCGGAAATGTATGGTATATAAAATTTCTTTAGCTGTAAGACAGAATGTTAACTATTTAGGGCCAAATTCTTCTCCAGCTTACAACTCGTGTAGTCCCATGGTCTTTAGTAAGGTTCCATATTTATAAATCAAGGGAAAAATCTGTATCTTATTTGAGAAAATTACTGCATCTTTGACTAATATGTTGGTCGTGTCTTCAAGAATTATCTAACTTATTTTTGACCTTGTAAAGTGCAAGAGCAATGTAGAATTAGAATCATTTTTTCACGCTTTTAATTTGAATTATTTTTTGTTTGAACACAGTTTCCATTTTGTGAGCTTTCCTATGCATGTGCAAAATGTTTCTCCTCAGGCCCCCTTGTATTTCCTGGTCCTATTTTTATGAATCATCGAGAGCAGGCTCTAGCCAGAATCAGACCCCATCCAGCACAGCTAAAGCATAAGCGGGACAAGCACAAAGGTATTTGGTCTTCCTTATTGACTAGGAGGGACATATGCCCATCCTCCGAGTCATTTCTTCCATCCACTGAATCTTTGTTTTCAGAGAAATGCACAAAAATTATTCTGCTCTTTTCTTGTTAGTCTCTGTAACCTGAGGAGAAAGAAAACACATTTTATATGTTTGTTTACTTTAAAAGTATGAATGTTTGATACCCTACATCATTTTTGTTTTTTTCTTTGATAAAGTATGTCATTTTATTTTTCTGTCTTTTCTCATTTGTTTAAATAAAATTAAAGAAATTTACACAATTTTCTAATTTTTTCATTGGGCCAGGTAATTCAAGTCTGGCATATGCATTGTCATTTCATTTTCTTGTCTTAATTTTATGATCTTGCACACTGTGTATCTGTTGCAGTTGCTAAAATATTGTTTATATTACAGATTCATTAATTCAAGGCTTCTGTTTGATTTTCTGTAGGTTTACCATCTATAAGTAAGCCTTTTTTGATACTTTACAAATGTTAATTACTCAGTAAAAAATTACATTTAAGTAACAGAAGACCTATGTCAAAAGTAGCGACACATAGTATGCTTTCAAAGCTTGCTGCAAGTAGTTTGGTTTCCATCAACTTTTGGTAATAAAGCAGTGGTCATTGTAATCATAAAATGGATGGGACAATTTTCTAGCTCACTTTGTGAATTTTCTCTTGCTTTTCAATACTAGTTCCTGTCAAACAAAGTTCTGTGGCTTTTTAAGGTCTTCATGGCAAAACAGTAGCTACAGGTGTTTACTGACCTTTTGTAGTAGTAGCAGCAGCAGGATTCCCTGGTGCCATTGTGGCCAGCAACAGTGGCAAGACTAGCAAATTAAAGGATAGTAATTATACTCTCACTCTTTCCATGGAGCTTTTCTAACCAGCTTTCTTCACTTTACCAGCTGGTCTAATGACAAGGCGCTTGCTGCCTGTTCTTCTGTTTTGCTAGCTTCCTGCATGTATTATGCAAGCTCCTTCCCTCATTTCCATGTGCAAATACAACTTCATTGCCAATCTGTTTTATAGTATCCTAAAATGACACCCTAATTTATAGAAAAGGTATTTTAATTAATTTCCAGAAGTTTACAAAGATACTCTATTTATTTTGTCACTTCTAAGTCTGTACATGGTACCTAATGCAACCTGTCTTTACATGGAAAGCAGTAGTGCTAATTTTTTGTTAAAAACCCACTAAATAGATTCTGAAAAATGTATCTTAAACAAATTTCAATGGGTTTTGTGACAAAGGGTTTACTAGCACTTGTTTGGGATGAACTGCATTTATGGTTTTGTAAAACAGAGGTAACATGGCCAACTCAAACTTATGTAAAAAATCTCTCATATACACCATTGTGTTTGTATAAAAAGGAGCAGATAGGGGAATGGCTAATTTGTTTGTAAATTGACAGAACTATATGTGCGACTATGGTAGTTTTCTTAAAGAAGTGGAGGTGCAATACAATTTTCATGCAACAAGTGTGTGTATTTAACACGTATATATTATATTAGTTCCTGTTTTGCTGAGTTAAATTAACTTGTTCATTCTGCAGAAGTTATTAACTAGGTTAATATTTTTTTTCCCCAGTCCAGAACCGTGTGCATTAGCAGATTGTTTGCAAATAGAATTTCAGTGTATCATATCTCAAAATATGCTTTATTACCAGTATATGCATTTTGACCTCTTTAATCTGCTGTACTGCAGGTTGTTCTTGCTGTTACCTTGTTCAGTGTTTTCTTTTCCCACCCTTGCTCATTGTTCTTTTTTCTTAAAATTGCTTCTTAAAAAGAATAGGAATATAACTATGAATTATGTTTGTAGACGGAAGTGGAGAAAGGGGTGAGAAGGATGCCAGCAAAATCACAACCTATCCTCCAGGGGCTGTCCATTTTGACTGTGAACTCCGGGCAGTACAAGTCAGTTGTGGGTTTCACCATTCAGGTACAAAGCTACAGCTTTTATCTAATGCGTGCACTTGTTGAAAAAATTTATGTGATCATATGCCCTTCCACTCGTATAACTACCATGAACTGCCTTCTCTAAGGAAAGGTGTTGTTAATCCTTACCCAAGTAAGTTTCAAATCATTGATATTTTGGGGGTACAGTAGAACCTCAGAATTATGAATACCTCAGGAACGGAGGTTGTTCGTAACTCTTAAATGTTTGTAACTGAACAAAATGTTATGGTGGTTCTTTCAAAAGTTTACAACTGAACATTGACTTAATACAGATTTGGAACTTTACTATGCAGAAGAAAAATGCTGCTTTCCCTTTATTTTTTTAATAGTTTATATTTAGTACAGTACTGTACTGTATTTTTTTTTTTGTCTGCTGCTGCCTGATTGTGTACTTCGTTCCAAATGAGGTGAATGGTTGACTGGTCAGTTCGTATCTCTGGTATTCATAACTCTGAGGTTCTACTATAATTCCAGGCTTCAGCATTCTATTGGATATCTTGATTAGCCATCTCTGTGGGGGTGCAAAGGAGTGATTAGGTTGGATTAACATCTGCAGCCAACTTCGGTTCTCTTCACCACTGAAGGAGGGTTAAGAAACCATACAGTGATTAAGAAACCCTCCTCTAGTGCTACTCCACTCCACTCTTCCTGCCAGTTGCCACTCTTAATTCTGAACTGTGCAGGGGATGGGTATCCCATGGGACCGCATAAATTATTAACCCCTATGTGGTGGAACTGCATCTGCTATGCTTCCAAGGGCCCTCAATTCCAAAAAGAGTAGGTTCAGAATTTGACCACAAGGCAATATTTATTGTTATAATAATTTTAGTGAGTTTTTTGGTTAATTTGGAGTGCCATTGGAACAAATTATAATCCAGCATTATAATCAGCATTGATTGGAGGCTCCCAAATTATCTCTAGCATGGAAAAAAATTGTGTTAAAGTACAGTTATGATCACAAAAGCGACCGTGCATTCAAGAAAATTGTTTCATGCTGACAATATTATTGGGCAGGTACTGTATTGTGTTTTGTACAGTACTAAAGAACTCGCTGTGAAGAAACTTAAACACACAGAAACAAGACATATTAGGAAATACAGAGGTGAATGGGAAATTAGCGGCTTTGATAAAGTGGATTTTAATGGTGGGACAATATTTTTCCCCAGAAAGATGAGAATCCGTCTGCTCAGGTTCTTAGTAGGCAAACAAATGTAATAAATGCTTATGGCAGTCAGTTAACTGGTAATTTAATCCAGCAGTTACTTTTTCTAATTTTGCTCTGATTGCTACTTTTTGTTTGTTCCAATGAAAATTTGATGATTTTTGTAATTAAACTGTTGAACAAAAACATGTTTGACACGGTTAGCTCTGGAATCAGTTTGTTTAAATTAACAGATGAAAAATGTATTTAGTGTTAAACATTTCAATAGCTTTTCTCTTACCAGGGAATGGCTTCAGTGGGACTACTCTCAGGCTTAAAGTTAATTGTATACAAGTCTTTGCAGGATCAAGAACTTAATAAGTTAAACCCAAGGAGGGTAAAATTATTACCATCTACAAATATTTTTAGTAATATAAAGTACACATCAAACCATGGATGTGTGAGGTCCTTCAAATTGTCAGGAAAAAAATATTCTGAAAACAAAACATTTTATTTTTAGTGGTTTTGATGGAGAATGGTGATGTTTACACATTTGGATATGGGCAGCATGGGCAGCTGGGACATGGAGACGTTAATTGCAGGTATGTTGTAAATAGGTTAAAGGACATATTTGTACTATTGAATTTCATTCCGTATCTATGAATTGGATTACATATAATGGATATATTCTCCCTGCTTAGATGAGGCAGGGAGAATATTCAGGAGTGACATAAATAGGGCAGGACTTCCTTAAGCTCTGCTAAAAATTTTAGAAAATGTCTCCTGCGCATACTCAGAATCAGTGTCAGCTGTTTCAACTTTATTTACATCTAGAATAAGCTAAAAGCATTTAGTCTTCAAAGAACTGTTCACATGAAGGTCTAAATGTTGTGTTGCTGTGTCTTTTTAAAAAAAAAATGGTTACAGGAATTTTACTCTGGGGAAAAGTGCTTCCCTCTATAACCAGTTACTCAAAAAAAAATAGTAGGAAGGGACTTTACTCAGACTTTTTAAGAACAAACAGTGCCTGCCTTCTAGCAGATAGCAACCAGGGAAAATTTCAGTCCCCAAAGTATTTCAAAAACTTTAGTTTATGAAAACTATCATACAATTCAAAGTGTGTAGCTTTTTCTTTGGTCTGAACATTTCTATACATTGTCTGGGCCCAAAGATGAAGTGTTTTTGAAAGTTATTGCAGATTCCCTTCATGCATTGTAGTTTTCCAGACATATTAAGACTGCAGTGGATAAAGATTTCAGTGCCAAAAAATCTGCCAAGTTTGTGAGTTCCACAAGGTAAAAATATATGTGCTGAAATCCTTATGCCCCTAAGAACTTCAGTAAAGAAACTTCTACATATTATTATGTCTCTTACAATAGTGACTAAAGACCAACCAAGAATGAGGTCCCATTGTGCTAGGCACTGTACAAACAGAGTAGTAGATGGTCCTTGCCCTGAAGTGCATACTATCGAAATAGGCAAGACAGACACAGTGTGGGGGAAGAGATATAACACACAAGCAAAGTGAACAGTGTGATAGCAGCAAACGTCATGTTTCATGGTTTGGGTTTTTTTGGATGGGCTTATGAGACGATAAGCTAAATGGAAACAAAATTTGAAGGGAAGCTAGGTGAGGGGGACAGGGCAGGAGAGGAAGAGTGTAAGAAGAGTATGTATGGATTGTGGAAGCACATATTAAAGTCAGGAGATAATTTAGGCCACATCTTCATCCTAGGAGTGCTTTGGCAGTGTACAGTAACTCTCGGTTAACATTGTAGTTATGTTCCTGAAAAATGCTACTTTAAGCGAAACAATGTTAAGCGAATCTAATTTCCCCATAAGAATTAATGTAAATAGGGTGATTAGGTTCCAGAGAAATTTTTTTCGTCAGACAAAAGACTGTCTTTTTTATATTTATATTGCCAGTGTGTAAGTATATAATATTTTATTCCTGTTTTAATATTTAAGAGCCTGGTCCTGAAAGGTGCAGAGCACCTCAGGATCGAGCCCTAAATGTGTAATTTAATATATTTACTGTTTATTTTGTTGTATGTATACCATAAAATATACAGGATTGTGCAGTTGCAGAGATAATGTTCCTATAAGTGCCTAACTTTATTTTCCCTTGTTTTCAGTGTTTCAAATTCTAGCCTTAACATCACATTAACTCACTTAATGCTTTATATTTATATAATATAATAAAACTACATTTCTCTCATTTTTGTTTTGGATTATCATCAGAATATCTGGTGTTTTGCTACTTTAACCATTTTAGAATGATAACCTTTGTGCAGAGGGAACCATGTCTGTCCAAATGAGCATATTGCTGACCAATAAGAACTGAGTTGTCTACAGCATCTTAAATAATGTAACTTGCTAATGTACATTTCACTTGTACATTATCTTTGTGTATCTTTATTTTTCCTGTCATATTCAGTGTCCTTCCTTACCTTGTATTCTCTTTATCTCTTCTTCTCTCATTTTTCTCATGCCTAATCTTTCCATTGTCCTTCCCTCTTGTCATCAGGGATTCTCTACATATGGGGTTATTCAGAAATAGCTATTCCACTTTAAATTTAGACCCTACCTTAATCTGAAACAATTTGCAAGTGTAGGCAAGCACTTAGGCCATGATCCAAAGCCCACTGAAGTCAGTTTTGACTTGTCCGGCCTTTAATTTGCTCACCTCAATGTTATTTTTTTCTCACCTCTCAATCTCACTGCTTCTTTTCTAATCTATCACTTCAGGGTTCCCCCCACTCACCACTACTGTCCTCTCCCTCAGATACACTCACTACTTCCAGTTGAGGAGAGACAGGTAGAGGGACTTTGTGGTGTTTTCCTTAAACACATCTGTATTTGGGAGGAACACAGAAGACTTTTCAGGTCTTCTGGTGAGATTATTCTTTCTAGTATCAATGGACTTTGCGGGAAAGACGGATGGTCTAATGCCTTTCCCTCCATTTGAGAGATGCAGAACCAGGATCTTCTCTCCCCCTCTGCCCCTCCCTAGACAGCTGGGGCAGAGAGTCATCCAGTAGTCTTGCCAGCCATGCTTGGGACCGGAATACTAGACAGATGTTCAGTTGCATGATAATACAAATAGTATTCCAGATAGTATCTGACAAATGACAATAACAATATTACTTTGTGATCAGCTGCACAGTTACTAACATTAATATTGCATTTGTTAAATGTTTCATAAAGATGCACTGATACTGGTGTGGTTTTATTTTGACATAGGGGATGTCCAACTCTGGTACAGGCATTACCAGGTCCTAGCACGCAAGTTACTGCGGGAAGCAACCATACAGCCATTCTCTTAATGGATGGACAGGTGTTCACATTTGGAAGTTTCTCTGTAAGGAAACATTTCTTTTTACTTTTGGAAATAGTTTTTTATCTATATATTGTACACTTAGAGTTACAGTAAATAGTTTTTAGAAAGATTTTTCACAATTGCACACATTTGCATATACCTAACTTATGCCTGTGCATATTAAGTGTTTGTGTGTCTTTATTTTAAATCTGGTTAGAAAAGCATGACTGTGAAAATCTCCCGCTGTTCCTTACTGTCTCCCATATCAAATTTACATAGTTTTGACATTAATGCCAATTAGAAAAAAACCCCACTTCCCCTTGTAAGCTATCTGCAAACTAACGTGGTGGGATTTCATGGCACCTGTAGAATATTTCTACATGAGAAGATAATGCATGGAGAAGATGGTTACTGTTCAGAGCACTCCTGGCTCACATCAGAGCTTCTGCTTGGGCTGTAAGGGAAGTTGTGGGAGGAAGCTAGGGAGGCAGTACCTCCTTTTTCCTCACAGCAGTGGTAGGGCTGATTCAAACATGTAAGGTTAACGTAAGGTTATAAATTGTAAGATGTAGCTTAAATTCATAACTTTGCTAGACACTAAAAATCATCGACTGAATAGAGGCACTGGATTTAGGGCTTATTACAACAATCTGCAACCCACTAACAACCTCCCCTCTCCCCAGCTGCTTCCTCCCCTCTTCCTTCTCTCCCTATGACTAGAGAGGTGTTAATAAGCCACATCACTTTGAATGGTCCCTTGAAATATTTAACTACTTATGCTAAACAATCTGTTCAAACCTTGCATTTAGCAGCCATATTTTGAGTTAGTTTCCCAGACCTGAAGAAGAGCTCTCTGTAAACTCAAAAAATTTGTCTCTCTCACTAACTGAAATTGGTCCAATAAAAGATAATACCTCACCCCAGGAGTGCTGGAAGCTCCCTAAAAGTGTGTGTGTGTGTGGGGGGGGGCAGTGGTGCCTGAACAGTGGCCCCACCCCCTGCGCCGCCCCTTCCCCCGAGGCCACGTGCCATAGTGTGATAGCATTATGAAGTAAACTTTAAATGGGTCATCTTTTTCCAATTTTCCATTTTGTATATTGAAACTGTGCTATTTTATCCATCTGAAACTATTGTTGCTCGTATTTACTAATTACTGAATTCTTGCTTTAGAAGGGACAGCTTGGCAGACCAATTTTGGATATGCCTTACTGGAATGCAAAGCCAGCACCCATGCCTAATATTGGATCTAAATATGGACGCAAAGCTACTTGGATTGGAGCAAGTGGAGATCAGACTTTTCTTCGGATTGATGAAGCTCTCATTAACTCTCATGTTCTAGCCACGTCTGAAATCTTTGCAAGCAGGCATATAATAGGTAAGAGCTCTTCAACAGTATTGTAAATTAGTTCATTTAACATACATTTAGTGAAGGAACTTGAAACATTACAATGCAAGCAGTGGAGGTAGTAAGTAAAAGCTGGAAATATCGTAAACTCTTATCTTATGACACTCCATTTTACTTTTAGGGTATTTATATTGTATATGGTACTCTTAATTGATTTACAAATGTAATTTTATTAATACAAATAAAAATCCTCCGAGCTACTCTTAAATTTTTAATGTTCCAGCGCAGTTAAAAACATCTCATCATATCTATAAGATATTGTACTATGAGTGTACTCTTCCTTACAGTATTATTATTACTTCAGAGATGGAGGCTAGCATGTGACAGATGGACTATTTGTCTATTTTTTTCCAGGTTTGGTCCCTGCTTCTATGTCAGAACCACCTCCGTTTAAATGTCTTCTGATAAATAAAGTAGATGGGAGTTGCAAGACATTTAATGATTCTGAACAGGAGGATCTTCAAGGGTTTGGAGTATGTCTGGATCCTGTTTATGATGTTATTTGGAGGCAAGTGTGGTTTGTAGTCACAGAAAGGGGGCATCAGTATAGAAATAAGACTGAATTTATTAGAACAATTTTGGGTAGCATCATCTGCTCACATAGGTTCAACTATCATTTCTCTTACCTATCGTAAAAAGGCATCTGTTCAGTCTCCTTTATATCTGTTGCCAGGGCTGTCGCTTCTCCCTGGCTCCAAAGCATATGTTGTCACGCCCAGTCTTTCCAAGGAGGTTTATTTCTTTAAACAGAGGTTATCAAACAAACAGAAAACAGTCTCAACTCAGTCCTTGGCCCCAGGCTTTAGGGTCAGCCCTCCCAGAGGTCTCTAGCATACCTGCTCCTGGCAGCTTCCCAGCCTTAGTCAGCTCTGCTCCCATCCTGGAACAGCAGCCACAGAGCTGCTTCCCTGAGCCTCTTGGCCCCTTGCTCTAGGGACCCACAATAGGAGCTAACTGCACTCCAGTGTGGCTTTTCCTCCGCAGGGCTTAGCTTGCTCTGTCCATTCCTCTCCAGGGCTCAACCTATCTCAGTCTTTCCTCCCTCCAGCTGC
The DNA here is from genome assembly GCF_028017835.1 of Emys orbicularis. Classification (NCBI taxonomy): domain Eukaryota; kingdom Metazoa; phylum Chordata; order Testudines; family Emydidae; genus Emys; species Emys orbicularis. Next base: position 287,202,551 of record NC_088683.1, read on the forward strand.
CTACTAGCAGCCCTTTTTCAGCCCAGGTGTAGGCTAGCCCTCTTTAATTAACTGAATTGGACTTACCTGTTCCACTTCAGGGGAACTGGGCTCAGTCTATCACAGCAACCAGCTATCCTGTGACAAACTGTATCTCTGTTTTTCTTCTTGGATGGCTTGCTGTCCACTTGAGCGCAACATGGCCTAAACAGAGCTCCTTCTTTTTCCTCCTGAATTCTCTTCACATCATTTGGTCTCTGTTATTTTCAACAACTCCTCCAGGCTCAAAATATTTGGTAATCTTAAATTCCTCCTTCTGTTTTCCTTGCATTCTGTCCAAGCCATATTCAGATTTTACTGTTTCTTTTTCCACAGCGTATTGTGTATCTGAATCTTCTTGCCTTGCCCAACAGGTAAACCACTTGTTCATGTCTTAATCTCTCAATTCAGTTACTGCAGGATCTTCCTCAGCAGTCTCACTGATCAGAGCTGATCAGAAGGGGGAAGAAGTGGTACTCTTCTAAGCTCTGCCTACTTGAGACATAAAAATAAGAGGACATTCACAATAGATTATAGTTCTTCCTTCGTGTCCTCTGTATATTCCCACTCATAGAATGCTCCAGCCAGTGCAGCCTGAATCGTAAGACTCTACTAGCAGTAGCCATTGGAGTGTCTATGTGCCTCCCTTGGTCCCTCTGCGTGCTTCTTCTCCGCCCTCCTCCCCACCACCACCACTCTGGATGTTTTAGGGTTTAAAAGTTGCATGGAATTCCACCACCTCAGTTCCTTCAACCGTGATCAGCTGGAGGGTTACACTGTTGCTGTGTGATCCTTATGGAGTAGTAGCTAGATAGTTTGTATTGGTTAGTTGTTACCGAAGTGCATATAGTTATATATTGTTACTTAGAGGTAGGTAGCTAAAGGATAACACGTTGGATCAGAAGGTTAAGAAGCCTGGATTCAAAAGATGTTTCTCGTGACGGGCAGTATTCCCAGCATCAGATGCACATATCGGATGCTTGGCATGTTTGGGGGAAGATCATTCTCCCTCTGGATATCCAATCTGCTTAATAAAAAGAACGAGGAGTCCGGTGGCACTTTAAAGACTTACAGATTTATTTGGGCATAAGCTTTTGTGGGTAAAAAACCCACTTCTTCAGATGCGCTTCTTCAGACTTACACGGCTACCCCGTGATACTTGACAATCTGCTTAATGTTTATCACAAGGGCTAAGAGTGCGAGAGATGAAATAGGCTCCAGTCAGTTTTATTGCAGGAATCACTGACAGTGGCAGCAGATTCTCAGAGAGTGGTTGTAGTTCCAGTCAATTTCAGCTGGGGAAAAAAACAGATTCAGCTTCTGTGTCAGGTGCAGGATCTGACATAGTTAAGGATCCAAAAAAGAAAAGTTTTGGATCAGTGATAAACTCTGTTTCCATAACTGTCCCATTTCAGAAAGTATCCGTTGCAGTACCAAGAAAAAATGTGCAGATTTCCTTGGTGTCAGCCTCAATACAAAGAACCAATCTGAGAGAAAGATTTATAAGGACAGAATCTATTTATAGAGCCAGGATCTGACTTAAGATCTCAGCTCAGAGTTGGGAGTTGTCCTTGTACAGATCTGACCATATCACATCTGGAGGACCCTGTCCTTATGGTGAATTCTAAGGACCCAGTTAAGAGAACTGATGAGTGTTCATTAACTGGCATAATACTGTTAAAGCGATAGTTCATCATACGGATCCATCTGTGGCTCCATTGACAGTTGAGCCTGGTACTGCTTCTTAGGACACATCACTTGGGTTGCTGCAAGCAATCAGACTGACTGCTTTTCTGAGAATCAGCAGCACTGTGCTGCTGCATTCTATTAAGACCCCTTCATGATCCCTGGAGAAAAATTTTTCTGTGCTCTCCATTTCAAGGAGGTTATTGTTTCAAGTCCTATCTGAGCCTCGTGTGATTTGGAACTAGAAGAGAAATACAGATCACAGATTAGAACCAGGAAAAAAATATTATAATCAGTTCAGTGCAGGTCTGCTGGATCCGCAGACACAGAGATATTTCCAGCTCGATCTATCCAGTGGGGTTTTGGCCTGAGTGGCAGATACCTCCCTTAGTAAGATGGTCTCACTGGCCATTTTGGGCACCTTATTAGGAAGGTGTGAGGACAGACTTTCAGCAAGACTGTATCAGGAGGACATTCAGTTGTTGAATCCAATGGATAAGGACCAGCCAATACAGCTTCCTCAGAAGAAGTCACCTAAGGAAATTGGTAAAATATGAGGACGAGCTGGAGCTGGTAGATTCTGATTCAGAATTAAGGGATGTGTCTTCTCCAAATGGAAATGTGGAGGACATCTCAGTATCATCACCATCAGAAGATGCTATAGCCTTTCAAGAGTTAGTATCTTGAATGTCAAAGATGCTAGATATTCCTTCTGTTTTTGTGGAGGAATCATCACATCCTCTCTGATATTTTGGGGTCAGTGGTTAAGTAACTAATCATATTTCCCTTGTTATGAAATATATCAACCACTCAGCTTCTCTCTAAAGTTGATATATCAGTTCCCCGAAGAAGGACTTGCTATGTTTCATACTTACCTGCCTCCTAATTCATTGGTGGTCAAAGTGGTATTTCACAGATCAAAAAGTGCCCAAGCTCACTCTGCTCCGTCGGATAAAGAAGGGAAGAGGCTGACTGTATTCGGAAGAAATATGTTTTCTTCAGAGAAAATCAGCATGTGCATATCCAACTATGAAGCTGTCATGGCTATGTACCAATACCATTTCTGGAGCAAAACGTCCTTTTCTTAATGTGCTTCTAGAGGACCACCAAAGGTTATCAAATGCTATTTTGCCTGCAGGACTGAATGTTGCTAAGCAACAGTTGACAGTGGATTTGAATCCTCAGATATTTCAGCAAGATCAGTAGCTTTGGCTGTCTCACTAAGGAGACACACCTGGTTAAGATTGGTCGGACTCCCTTATGAGACAGAAATGAGGCTCATGGACCTTCCATTTGAAGGAGAAAGTCTGTTGAGTGTTCAGACTAAAGAGGTACCGGAGAGCATGAAAAATGTAAGATCTGCTAGATCTTTAGGTTTCTTTAAATAGGGAAGAAGTCATATTCTACTTCATTAAACAAGTATCAAAGGCAATATCCACCTTCTTTGTCTCCTTCACATCATTACAGTTACCAGAGAAGGGCATATCATTTTCGTCCGAAACATCATACTTCACAACATCAACATCAATGGAGGAAGAAAGTTAAACCTTGCAATAATAAAGGGAAAGTTTTGTCCTCTTCATCTTCTGCGTTGCCTCTGATGCATCGGATTTGACATAATGACACGAAGCTTCAAGCCAGCCCGTATGGGCATTGTTTAATCCACAGTTTGGGGACTAGTTGTCCCATTTTTTTTTTAGCAGTGGGAGTTAATAACATTGGACAGATTGATATTAGAAGCTCTTTTATACGGTTATACAGTTCAGTTCAAAACCTCTCCCACCAACAAGCCACCCACTTCATAGTTGGGCAGAGATCAGTCATCTTGATTTGCTAAAAAAAGGATTTCCAGTCTCTACTATAGTTAGATGTAGTAGAGGTAGTTCCATGAGATCACAGAGGGAAGAGGTCTGGATTTATGGAGATTAAACACTTTTATATAAAGGAACTTCACTTTTGCATGTTGTCTCTAACACCACCTCTTTCCCTCCAGGATTGTTTTGCAGCTCTGATCTTAAAAGACCCATACTTCCACATTTCTATAAACCATGTCATTGAAATTTTCCTGTGTTTCATTGTTGGAGAGGACCATTTTTCAATACAAGGCCCTCCCTTTTGAGTTATCTGCAGCACCCAGTGTATTTACAAAATGGCTGTCTGTTGTGGCAGTATACCTAAGAAGGCAGGGGATGTATGTATACTTGTACCTAGATGATTTAATAAGTGTCATTCAGGGAAGAGATCTTGTAAATTAAATATATTCACTATTTGTCAGTCTGTGATTACCAATAAACTGGGAAAAGTCATGTCTAAACCCTATTTAAAGGGTTCTTTGTATAGGAGCCATAGTGGATTCAACTGTGAAGAGTGCTGTTCTCCCAGAGGGGAGAGAGATCAACATAAAAAGATGTATGTATTTCCTCTGCCGGTTACCGAGACAATTGATTCTTTTCGTCCTTCAGTTGTTGGGTCTGTTGGCGTCAACCACAGCAGTGACTCCTTATGCTAGTCTTCAGATGAGGTCTTCAACACTAATTAGCAAAGAATTACAAACCAGTTTTAGACAATATTCATTGAAAAAATATTAATTCCATATCTCATGTTATCATTTAACGTGGTGGACAGACAATCAAAATGCAATGAAAGATGTACTTTTTCAATCCCTTACATCATCAGTAATACTGATCATGGATACATCTACCCTAGGATGTGGAGCCCATCAGAACAGTGAATTGTTGATCAGAGATCATTGTTCATCAAAGGAACTTACACATCAATATTTTAGAACTGATAATAGTCAGAATAGCTCTAACGTATTTTCTACATCAACTCAAAAACAAAGCAATTCTGTTAGTAATAGACTCTATGACAGCATTATATCTGTGAAATTATGCATCTGAATCTTTGGTCCCTTCACTTGACTGCGTGGGGAATAGATCTTTAGATGAGCTAGAAGAAAGGCTTTCATTAGAAGTACAGAATGTACTGTTTTAGTCTAGAAAAGAATCCACACAAAAGTGCTATAGTCTTAAATGGAAGAGGTTTTTATTGTGGATTTCCATGTATAACATGGATCCTCATATGGCAACAATTAATTATGTATTAGAATATTTATTGTATTTAAAACATAAAACTTTTTTTTATCTTCAGTTAAGGTTCATATCTCAGCCATATCAGCATAGCATGTACCTGTAGAGGGAAAATTAGTTTTCGCTAATGAGATACAGTTAAGAGGTTTTTAAAAAGCCTTTATAATTTGTATCCTTCAATACGAACTCCTGTGTTCTCTTGGAATCTGAATGTATTACAACACAATTAATGGGACCTCCCTTTGAACCTGTTCTTTATTTCATTTGTCTGTAAAAAATAGTGTTTTTGATAGCAATCACTTCTGCAACATGCATAAGTGAATTACATGCATTAATGACTGATCTACCATTCACTATTTTTCATGAGGATAAAGTGGTTCTTTGTGCTCATTCTAAGTTTTTACCAAAAAAATTCTGATTTTTTCACATAAATCAATCTCTAATTTTACCAGTCATCTTTCACAAACCCCGTACTCATGATGGCGATGCTAAATTACATGTGTTGTATGTGAAGACTGTTGTCTTCTTATTTAGACAGGACTACAATATTTAGACAGTCTTCCAAGATGTTCAGAGCTTGTGGACCAAAAAACAAGGGAAAAGCTGTTTATATACAGAATCTCTCTAGATGGGTTAGATTTGGTATTTATGAAGCATATAAATTGAAGGGATTATCCATTCCTCAAGGCAGCAGAACTCATTCAGCTAAATCAAAGGCAGCTTGCATGGCTTTCTCTAGATACAGTTCTCTGGTGAAGATATGTACAGTAGTAACCCAGAGTTGTGTTCACACTTTTACTAATCATTGTTCTTTAGACTTGGAATCTAGATCTGGTGCAAAGTTTGGCAAGGCAGTCATGCACTCCTTGTTTAACTAGAATGCCAGGTCCCACCCTCTTGGGTCAGAGTACTTGTTAATCCATCCCATGAGTAGGAATATGCAGAGGACATTCAAAGGAAGAAATGAAGTTTACTTACCTGTAACTGAGATTCTTCAAGATGAACTCTGGATATTCACACTCCCCACCCACCTTTCCCCACCACCTCAGAGTCCTACTTACCAGAGGGCTGGGGGTTGCAGTTAAATGAACTGAGGTGGTGGATCATCACACTCCTTTTAAACTCTTGCCCTAGAACTTGAGAATTCAGTAGGGGTAGGGAGGAGAGTGCAAGGGAGCTGCATGGATGCTTCAACAGCTATTGCTGGTAGAATTTTACCATTTGGGCTGCATCAGTCAGAGGTTCAGAGCATCCCATGAGTGTGAATATGCAGTCCATATTGAAGAACCTCGGTTACAGGTAACTAACGTTCATATATTCAAAATATGATCGTGTGTGCTCTGATGGGCTCTTCAGGATTGAGTTCCCTTCATCAGAGTTCAGATACACCTATGAGCAGAGATGAGTTAAGGCAATAGTTATATGCTTAAGGCTCTGTGATGACATCAGAATCTCAGCTTTCATTTAGAGAGAAGTTTCTAGCCATCGTGATTGTGAAGAAAATCTTGAAAATGAGTCAAGTAGAAGTGTTGCATAAATTTCTACCTGAGTCAAAAAGTCTATAGGAAGGACAAGCAGTAGCAGCTATAGAGCTAGAGAGGAAGCCAGTTAGCCCATGTTTGTTTAGAAGGGATGCAGTCTGATTAGGGGGCAGGGCTTGAATGACCGTCTGGGTTCTGCAGGATTGGATCCTTTTCACAGGGGCTTAGATGCCCTGCTCAAATCTATGGGATCTGTTTAGATGACCTGCTGGGATCTGCTTCCCCTTCATGTGGCTTTTATATGCTCTCAGGGCTTTGTTTGTTTCCACCTACCCTTCTATCTTCATGAATCAGATGGAGAGGAAAGATGCTGTAGGTCTTCAAAATATTATTGTTCTTTCCTTACTAACATGCTTTGATGAGCAGTGAAATAATTTCAGTGTCAGTTTTAACTGTCATCATTGGTACACCATTGATAACAAATACTTTTTACTCATTTCATTCCCTTTCTCCATCTTATTCCATGCTGCCCCTGCACATAGAAGGTTCTTCCAATCCATTGCTAAGTTACTGTGTTCGTATCATTCTCCCTTAAAAAAACCTCTTCATATGGGTCATCCACAAGAAGGTACTGTCTGTTGAAAAAACCAAGCGAAAATATGTTGGACCCCTCAACCCCAAGATTTATATGCGTCAAAACTGAGTAACCTTATGACTTTCAATTTAAAGCCTTGTTATTTTTTGCCTCATCCCCTACTGTTTGGTACTGTCACTTGTTGTATTACATCTATAATTAGATTTTAAGCTCCTGAAATCAGCAACCATTTTAATGTCTCTTGTTAGCTCTGAGACATGCTTAGAACATTTTCTGGATGTTCTGAAATTTAAATAATCTAATATATTAGTTTGAATTTAAGGTTATTAAGAATGTTTGGGGCTACTGTTACATTTTTGTAATAAATAGTGGTTATCTCGCATAACATATATTTCATTGGTACAGTGGATTGCAATCCTAACATTCCCTACTAGTCAGAACTATCATTAAGTAGTTTTCAGTAGATATTAAAATAGTTTAGAAAGTTTAGATATTAAAATAGGTTCAGTTAATTTTTTTATTGTTAAATTTAATTTTTTCGCTACATTGAAATCTTTTTTTTTTACTTTGTGTTTTTGGGTCAGGTTTCGACCAAATACTAGAGAACTGTGGAGTTACAATGCTGTTGTTGCTGATTCCAGGCTTCCCTCAGCTCCAGACATGCAATCCCGATGTAGTATTCTAAGCCCGGAACTTGCTCTTCCGACAGGATCCAAAGCTCTAACCACCAGGTCTCATGCAGCTTTGCACATTCTAGGTATAAATTTATGGTTGATTAATCAAAAAGCTGAAAAGTAATAGTAAATACACTCTGCTGTGTGTGTGTTTGTGTTGTCTTTGAGTAGTGTCCCCATGGGTGCTCCATTTAAGGTGTGTTTACACCCCATACACCTGAGATCAGAGATTTTTTTGTAACAGTGCTCGTTCGACTTGCATATATGCCCTACACATCCTCATGCCCTCCACAAAGGCTATATAGGGCTGCACGGTAGAACTGCTCTCAGTTCCTTCTCATCCGCCTCAGCCTGAGACAGAGTATTAGTGTGCCTTTCTATTCAAAAATAGTCTATTAGCCTCTCTGTCTCTCATTTCTATTTACTTTGTTTCAGAGGAATTGGTCTCAAAAGTTCTGGTCTGGGTTTAAGGGCAGGGGTAGGAAGAATCATGAGAAAAGATTTAGACTCTTAACAATGGAGCATTCTCCCTATCCAGCTTCAGATCCAGGCCAGGATGCCGTCTGCTCACCTCAGACATCGGCCTGGGAGCGAACATAGTGCCCCTTTGACTTCAGCACATTCACTTGGATCTGTTGGAAGTAAATCCTCAGAGAAGACCTAAAAAAAGAGAGCCCATTCTCCTCAGAAGGAGCCTACTCTGAAGTCTGTCTCCTCCAACTAAGACTGTTCGTCCTGCTAAAGCCACTCACTTCTTGCATCTGAAGAAGTGAGGTTCTTACCCACTAAAGCTTATGCTCCCAATACTTCTGTTAGTCTTAAAGGTGCCACAGGACCCTCTGTTGCTTTCTGTATGATAAAGGTCAACAATGTCTTAATTGATTTGGCTGTAAGATCTATTCATCCACAACACTTCAATTTAGATTAGCAAACTGTCAGGCTGTCATGGCTATACACAACCACTCAAATTACACCAATTTTTCCACCTTTATTGAACATTTACCAACTGAACAGAGTGAGCCGTTTTAGGCTACAATTAGGGGCAACGGTTAGCCAGAACGTCTTTTCAGGTCTCATTGGGATTCTGCAGACACTGCTGCTCAGTCTGTTGCTGCAGCAGTGGTCATATGCACAGCATCCTGGCTTCAGATTTTGGAATTTCCAAGGGAGGTCCAAAACATCGTAGAGGACTTTCCCTTTGATGGTTTCAAACTTTTTGCGGAATCCAAAGACAAATACTTGCATACCCTAAAGCAGGTGTCAGGTACCTTCGACGCAGCCCACCGGGGTAATCCACTGGCAGGCCACGAGACATTTTGTTTACGTTGACCGTTCGCAGGCACGCGGTTGGCCGCGGTTCACTGTTCCAGGCCAATGGGAGCTGCGGGAAGCGGCGGTCAGCACATCCCTGTGGCCCACCAGTAGATTACCCTGATGGGCCGCGTGCCGAAGGTTGCCAACCCCTGCCCTAAAGCATTCTAGAGCCACCTTGAGATCTCTTGGGATTTACACACTTGCGTACAAAATAAGGTTTAGTAAATCCCAGACGGCACAGAGATCCTGCCTCACATAATTTTCAACTTTTCAGAGACCTTATGAAGCACTCAAAAAGAAACTACGATATCCGAGGAAGAGACTGTTTCTTCAGTGTCTACCACTTAGGTCCCATCAACATCTAAACGGCAGTTATGACAAGTTGGTCGTGGTCCTTAAACAATCCCATAGAACTGAGCTGCACGTGCACCATTCTGCCTCCTTCCTCCTTTTTTGGAGACCACGTTTCTCGTTTTCAGTTTGCATGGGAGTAGATTACATCAGACAAATAGGTGTAGAAGGTTACAAGATTGGGGTATTCCATCTGTTTTTACCTCCTTTTCCTCTTACCCACGCCTCTTCAGGGACCCCTCTCATGAGCCTTTCTTAAGGCAAAAAGTCGATTTCCCTTCTGTGCATATAGGAGCTGTAAAAATGTTCCAGCTCAGCACAGTGGGAAGGGCTTCTACTCCAACTATTTCCTGGCCTTGAAAAAGAATGGAGGATGGAGATCAATTTTAGATCTAAGACTCCTAAACAATCCCCAAAATTCAGGATGTTGACTGTTGCAGCAATAATTCCATCCTTGGAACCGGGGGGTTGGTTTTCGGCTCTTGACCTTCAGAATACCTATTTTCATATTTCAGAGTAGCAGCCGTGTTAGTCTGTATCCGCAAAAATAACAGGAGTACTTGTGGCACCTTAGAGACTAACAAATTTATTAGAGCATAAGCTTTCGTGGGCTACAACCCACTTCTTCGGATGCATCCGAAGAAGTGGGTTGTAGCCCACGAAAGCTTATGCTCTAATAAATTTGTTAGTCTCTAAGGTGCCACAAGTACTCCTGCTATTTTCATATGTGATTCCTCCAATTTGCAAGCAGTTCCTTTGGTTTCTGATAGGTCAGGATCACTGCTAGTATTGAGTGCTCCCATTCAGCCTCTTTTCTGCCCCAAGGATGTTTTTGAAGGTGTTAGCAGTGGTCACAGAATTATACCCAGGGATTGGAGATAAGCTATTTCCTTATCTTGATGACTGGCTATACAAGGGCCAATCTTACAACAAGGTTTGCCATTCTTATCGCAAAGAGTGGTCTCTGTTTCACAAGCTAGGGTTGCAGCTCAGCATTGAGAAATTTACTTGGACTGCAGTACAACAAATAGGGGCCTCCTTAGACACAATATCAGCCAGGCCGTACCTTTCTGCAGTCCGATTCCTGGTGTTAATAGGTCTAATCTCAAAGATTCAAACCAACCCACACACATCACAACCCACAATTGTCTGCAATTGCTTGGATACGTGGTAGCATGTACCTTTTTGATGCTTTGTGGTAGGCTACACTTTGATGTGTCAGAATTGTTTCCACAACTCAATTTGTGGAAAGTCCCAGTCAGGGTCTGTGCAGGAGTTCCTTTCGTTCAAACTCCTCCTTCCATCGCCATAATGACAGATGCATCACTGATAGATTGTGAAGCACATCTGGTGCCAGTACCACTCAGGACAAATGTTCAACCCAAGAGGCACTCTTGCACGTCAACCTCCACAAGTTGAGGCAGTCAGGAATGCCTCTGTCTGTTTCCTAACTTTAATCAGAAACAAGTCCATAAGGATCTTGACAGACAACATAGCCTGCATGTTTTATATCAATTGATAGGGAGGGGCCAGATTGCCTTCTCTTTGTGCTGAAGCAATAAAACTCTGGAACTGTGCTTAGGCAACTGCATCCTAAACTCTGCCTCTTCTTTGAGTGGTGTTCCTATAGGTACTCCACTGTAGTTATGTTTGCGTCCCTGCGCTGCAGATCAGAGAACTTCGGTAGCACTGTCCATTAGGCCCGCACATGCGCTGTCTCGCCTTGTGTCCCGCCACAAGGCTAGTCAGCATGCGGGGATTTTATTTATTTATTTATTTATTTCCATCCTTCTTTTGGGGGGCCATTCCTTCCCCAATGGCCTGTGCTCAGTTTTCTGGGCATCAATAAGTGCCTCTTCTGCAACAAGGGTATCCCCATCACAGACACGCATTCACAGTGCATTCGTTGTCTTGGGGAAGGACACATTCCTCAAAAGTGCACTTTCTGTCGGTTGCTTAGGCCTTGGTCTCCGAAGGACAGAGAACTGAGAGAGAGGAGTATATCCATGAAGGCAGCTCTCAGACCTTCTCTGGACCTGTGCCAAGAGTTTCCACACAGACATGAGTCTTCCCCACATCCCTCAACATCCAAGGGCCTTGGGGTAAAAAAAATCTGCCGCCGGCCTCTCATAAGTCAAAAAAGAGGGCGGGAAGTCCCCACAGCGAGCTGCAAGCTAGCCGAAAATGATCCCCAACATGCTTGGTAGCCTTGGTACCATCAGCACCGAGACAGGCCAAACCCGGAATCCATGGCAGGCACTGTTGATGTGCCCACAGACCCAGTGGGTATGGGCACAGAGTCAACAGCACCTAAAGAGAAGGACAGGACCAAATACTCGAAGGCACCACTGGTATACGATGTCCCATTGGTACTGACGCCTCATCCTGTACTTGAATGGCCGATGTGAACAAGATCTCCGTCCCCCTCGGCACCACTGTGGCACTGAGCCAGTCGGCACCGCTGGAATTCCAGCACCTCAGGGACCTCTGTATAATTGACATGCCGAGTCTCCTCTCCTCGGCACTGGGACTTCTGCACCAAGTCTTTGCCCGGCACAGTAGTCTCCCCTACTGCCTTGCCATGCTCCCCTGCTCTCCAGTGCGGACTCAGAGGAGGGGATATCTCTGTACTCCCCCCAAACCCTCTATGGGGCCTGATAACAACAAGGCCCCATGGCATATCTTCAGATGGTCCACCACTGCCGTCCTCTTACAGCCATCAATAGGCACCATCACCCAAGTGTCCGTACTGGGACCCTTGGGCTGCATACCACCCCCCAGGCCTCTTGGGCTTCTAGTCCCTCCCGTGAGCCCCCAAGACGCACTTTCTTAGCCACGGTGTCCAGGACTTTGGAGCTAGTCAAGGATATGCACTACAAGCTCCTGGACATCCTTCACTCATCTTCCTCTTCAAAAGTATCCCTCCCTATCAATGAAGCCCTTCTCGACCCTGTGAGAACCATATGTCAGACTCCAGCGTCGGTTGCACAGACTTGCAAGCGAGAAGACAAAAAATACTATGTCCTTGCGAGAGAAGCAGAGTTCCTCTTCTCCCACCCTCCATCCAATTCTATCGTAGTGGACGCTGTCAATTCTCATGGCTGTCAACACCACATGAGGTCCACTCCCTACTATAGGGATTAGAAGCATTTGGACTTATTTGGGAGATGATGTACTCCTCAGCCATGCTTCAGTTTCAAATCACCAGTTACCAAGCGCTTATGGCAAAATATGATTACGAGAATTACTTGAAACTGAACAATTTCACTGAGCAGCTGGCCAAGCTGCATCGTGAACAATTTCTCTGCAAAGAGTTCAGTGCCCTCAAAGGGAAGATCTTCGACGATTGCCTGCACCTCCTTCAGGAAACCCGACAGGTGGAGTTCATAGGCATGTCGCATCACTACCGCCGTTGATATGTATCTGGCTGCAATATCGGCTGTGTCAAGGGAAGACCATAGCATTGTCTTTGCTGCTAGCTGCCTTTCTTGGATGATGGCCTTAAATTGAACCAATTGATTCATCTTCAAACCTTCTAACTCAAGCCTCACCGAGACAGAGAAGCTATTTTACCATACTCTAAATGTCAGAAGTGTCCTAGCCTTCTACCTGGACAGGATGAATGCTTTCAGGAAGTCCCCCCAGACTTTTCCTCTCCATTATGGGCTGGGCAATATCAGCCAAAAGGCTTTTCAAACTATATTAGACAATGTTACCAAGTTTGCAATATGACCCCTCCAGATACCATTCATACATGCTCCACAAGGTCAATTTCCTCATCCATTGCCTTCTTCAAGAATGTCCCTATCTCAGAGATCTGTAGAGCGGCAGTGTGAATCCACACCTTCACAGAACATTATGTGATCGCTGGAAACTCTCTGCTTCCCCTGCCATCTTTGGCTCCACAGTGCTGTCATCTGTAACTGACTTGACTCTGAAGTCCCTGCCCTCCAGAGGGGATACTGCTTGGGAGTCACCTACAGTGGAGCACCTGTAGGGACACTACTTGAAGAAATTACTCACCTTGTGCAGTAACGATGGTTCTTCAAGATGTGTGTCACACTGGCTGCTCCACAACCCACCCTCCTCCCCTCTATTTCGGAGTTCTTGGCAATGACTCTGTGGTAGAGAAGGAAGTGAGTGGAGTTAGTCCATAAACAGTAACTACCCTAGTGGTGGGGCACAAGGAGAGACAGTGAATGTGTAGGCCTAACGGACACTGCTACTGAAGTTCTTCAATCAGCGCAGGGATGCAAACACACCTACAGTGGAGCACCCATAGGAGGACACATCTCAAAGAACCATTGTTACTGCATAAGGTGAGTAACTTCTTCTACTTATTTCCCAGGTTCGAAATACGATGGCCTATTACCTCAGCAGACACCTCTCCCAGGACTCAATGGGAGTGGGACTCTTGAATGCTCAATCAAATATTTCTGAGTTGGGGAGTTCTGAAAATAGACCTCTTTGCCACTGTTACAAGAAATGCAAATAATTTTGTTGCGGGGCGGGAGAGGGTGATTAGGCCCTCACTCATTGGGAGGCATCTTTTTTGTTCCATGAACGTGGCGCCTTCTATATGCATTTCCTCCACCACCCCTGATTCTGAGGGTGATAAAATCAGGTATGACCAGGTTAAAATCATATTAATAGTTCACACATGGCCCAGACAGATCTGGTAACCTTACCTAATTCACCCAGGTGTTTGTTACGCAGTCACTCTTCCATCCATTCCTCATCTCCTTTCTCAAGATGCTGGTTGAATGTTTCTCACCCCAACCTGAGGATTCTTCATCTCACAGCTTGGCTCCTCGATGGATTACAGGCCTAGAGACTTACCTGTTGTACTGCCTCAAAACAGGATTAATGAACAGTAGAAAGGAGTCCACAAGATTCACTTACCTTCATGACTGGAAAAGATACAGCATTAGGTGCGATCAGAGATGTTCTCCATCTGCTCACTCGTCCTCTCGACTGTTTTGAACTACTTTCTAGAGTTAAAGACAGGATTATTTGAGTTCCATCAGGGTATGCCTGACAGCCATAACAGCTTTTTGTTCCTCGATTGAGGGATTCAGTTTTTTCTCATCCCACAATGAGGTTTCTCAGAAGATTGGGTAACTTTCCCCCTCAAGATTAAGGAACTCACTGCCAATTTGGGATTTAAATCAAGTATTTAAATGCCTTATGAATCCTCCCTTTGAGCCAATTGTTCCCTCTTCCCTCATTAATTTATCTATGAAGGCTGCCTTTTTGTGTCTGTTACCTCTGCTCAAAGGGTTGAAGAAATAAGAGATCTAATGGTGGACCCCCATTTCCAGTATTTTTCAAGAACACAGTTTCTTTGTCCACATCCAGAACTTTAACCTGAGTTGTTGTCTGAGTTTCATATTAACACAGTCATCCATCTTCTGATATTTTCCCCAAAACCTCATTAGTCCATTTCCCACCTTGGATGGTAGGAAGGCATTAGCCTTTTATGTGGACAGAACAAGGTAATTTAGAAGCTCACCCAGACTGTGTATCCATTGTGGATAGGTCTAAAGGTTCAGCAGTTGCCACCCAAAGGTTCTCCAGGTGGATTCCTGATTGTATTATATAGTGCTACAAATCTGCTGACATTCAGCCTCCTCTTAGAATGTTGGCCCATTCCAAGAGGTCTTTCTCTATTTCTGTGGTGCTGCTCAAACAGGTTTCGGTTCTGGACATTTGCAAGGCTGTAACTTGTATGTCACTACATACCTTTTTTAGAAATTGTGCGATAGTCTAGTCTTCAAGATCAGATGCTGCCTTTGAAATGCAGCCTTGTTGTTAGTCTTGGATGTGACTCCAAAGCCCCCTCCTCCTGCTGTGAATGCTGCATGGTAGTCACCTGAAGTGAAGCACCTATGGGGACACTACTCAAATAAGGAGAGGTTACTGCACAGGGTGAGTAAACTGGGATTCTTTGTGATGTGTGTTCCCATGAATGCTCTATTACAGTCCTTCCTTCCCCTCTGCTTCACAGTTTCCTTTGGGGACTTTGCGGTGGAGAAGGAACTGAGGGCAGTTTGACCGCACAGGCCTATGTAGCGTCGGTGCAGGGCGCAAGGAAGTGTAGAGTGCATGTGCAGGTCAACTGGGGACTGCTACCAAAAAATTTCGATCAAAGGTACTTGGGGTGTAAGCACATCTGAAGTTGAGCACCCATGGGCACACACATCTCGAACTGCATTTACTGCACAGGGCAAGTAACCTTCCCTTCAGTTATAGCCTTCAGGCTGTTGGAAAACACTCTTATTTATTTATCTTTCATGCCTTAGTACTATTATGAAGACAGAATTATGGATAGAAGAACTCAATTTAAGAAACTGTTACTTAGTCTGGTGGCTTTCCAAGTTTTTGAATTTGATTCCTTTTTTCCCAACATTTGTGGCCTTTTGCCAAACATATTTATTAATGGTAATCAAATCAAATGGGTTTGTCCCCCTTTTCAGTCTTACTGCCGATGTTATTAGGGTTTAGGCTGTGGGTGAACTACTTAAATGGTTAGAGTAGCAAATGCAAAATGGCCTTTGAAATGTTTTTTGAACAATCTACAAAATACAGAATAAATGTTGTTTGTTGCAACCTCCCAAAGACAGGAATTCCCCCCTCCCCCAAATTGCTCTTCAGAAATACCTTTAAGATCCCAGGGTAAGTTACCCTCTGTAGGATGGTATAGCAGATTCCAGAGGAAGAATGAGCGCGCGCGCTCTCTCTCTCTCACTCACTCACACACACACACACACACACACACACACACACACACACACACACACACAATAAAGTGAGGGTAACCATTTTAAACCATGAGGATAATTTGAACAACTTAACAAGAGATCTTTTTGTTCTCTATCACTTGAAACTTTCATATGAAGATCAGATGTCTTTCTAAAAATATTCTTCACCTCAACCACAAGATATGAGCATGATGCTGGAATTACTGGGTGAAATTCTGTGATTTGTGTTACGCAGGTCAGACTGTATGACGGGGTGGCCAAACTGCAGCTCGCAAGCCACATACAGATCTTTTACAGTTAAAGTGCAGCTCCCGGGGCTCACTGTCCCCGCCCCTTTCTCCGTGTAACAGACTGGCGGGGAGGGGAGCTCATGGCTTCTGCCCTCTGGCAGGGCTCGGGGCATACTGTCCCTCTTTAATCTCCTCTTTTCCAAACTAACCATACCTGGTTCCTTCAGCCTTTGCTCATATGGCTTGCATTCCATCCCTTTGATCATCTTTGTTGCTCACCTCTAGATCCTTTCCAATTTCTCTACATCTTTTCTATACAGCTGTGACCAAAATTGGACACACTACTCCAGCTGAGCCTAATCAGCACTGAGTAGAGCTGTACTATCACTTCCTGTGACTTGCATGCCATGCCTCTGTTAATGCAACCCAAAATTGCATTTGCTTTTTTTGCAACAGCATCGCATTGTTGACTCATGCTGAGGTTGCGATCCATCACATTTCCCAGATCCTTCTCAGCAGTGCGGCTGCCAAGCCAATTACCTGCAGGGACTTGAGGCTACAGGCTTATAAGTCCTCTGAGACCCTGAAGCCAAGATATCTGCCCTCAGAACAGAGTCTTGTGCATACCCAGGGCATTCCTATTTTTTTGCTGAGGTCCTTGCCTTCTGTGCCTATGAGGCACTTGATGGTATCAGAGTTGGCTGCAGGATCTGGGTTTAGTTTCATTGCCTGCTGCCAGAAGCACTATCTCATGTCAGCACGCTTCAGCAGTACCATACCCAAGAGAAGCCCCCATAACCTGATGCTGGCACCAGTGGCAACGTTGATGGCTCCAGCTATTCTGGCACCAGCTCCTGCCTTGGTATCAGAACCACCCAGAAAAGGTACACTCTCTGCTTTTGTGCCAGTGCCAACCCTACTTCTTAGCGCTGACTTCTACCTCCACAAAATTTCTTCCAAAAATAAGGAGAAGAGGAAACATTTTGGCATGAGAGAACGTGTGTGTGTGTGTGTGTGTGTGTGTATAATAAAAAAATAATAAAAAAATAAAGCACCTACCCACTTTTCTACACCAAGCATCCCAATTTGGGAGCCAGTGCTGCCAAATCAGTCTGTGCAGGAAGAGTTGGCACTGATGTCAGAGGAGCTCTCTCTTCTTCCAGTATCCAGGACACTGTGTCTCCATGTCTTGGTACTTCTGGCACGTATCCTGGTATCCTTCTCTTGCAGTCGCAACCCATTTCCCAGCCCTCTGGCCAGAGTCTCCCTGTTTATGGAAGTAGTAGGGAACAGCCTTGGTGCATTTTAAGGCAGGCTCACGGGTCCCCAATGCCATGCGCTGTGTCTCAGTACATTTCAGCCCATTTTTCACCCTCTCCCAGATGCCTGCCTCCTGGAAGGAGATGCTTCAAGATCCTGTACAGCTGCTTACATGGCCTTTCATACAAGAGTCAATTTAGGCCCTTATTGAAGCAGCTAAGCTAAAACCCTGGGCACCATCTGACTCGCACTCTAGAAGAGATGTCTCTGCTTCTGTGGCACTGGTGAAGACACCACAACTGTTGGCACTAGTACTGACTGTTCTGATACCTACAGATTATACCAGTTCAGCTTGCTATCCCTTTCAGGGACCTGACATGTCCACAGTGGAAGACTAGGATATGGGATGTTTTGGAAGAGGATGTCCCTTAGGACACTGACAAATCTGCTGATGGATATAATGTAGATATCCCCTCACATGATGAAAACATAGGATTTACTGTGATGTCATCACCTGATATTTTCAGACAGTTTGCCATCTTCACATGAAGAGCCTAAATCTGGGGGGGGGAAAGGTACTTTTACAGTGGAGTCAACAGCTCTCTTATTGGCATCTTACAGACCCAGGCAGAAGGGAAAAAAAACACGATCCCCATTAGCCATAAACCTCACAGGTCTGTAGTAGAACACACTGTATGTATCCCCATTCTCTTTGAGGAATTTCTTTTTTGGGGTAACCCCCTGTCCCCAATTCCCTTGTGGTATCTGCAGCCCAGGATGGATTAAAAGGGCCCAGATCTTTTTATTCAGCACCCGAAGATAGGGAAGGCAGAAGACTTGGATGACTTTCGATGCAGGTTTTATTTTTCAGGCTCCCTGGACATGAGGGTGGAAAGTTGCCAGGCTATAATGGCAAGGTATTCCTAATGTGGTCTGGGAAACGCCTGGAAACCCCATCCTGGATTCAGCCTCAGACTTGAGAAAACAGGCAGCTAATTCCTTTGTGAGTGAGGATTGCATTATAGCCAAGCATGCCCTTAAAGTGGCCTGTGATGTGTCTAACATAAACATCAGTTCTGTGGCTACAGAAGTGCTTTGAAGAGGCACTAGTGGCTCTGTTCCTCAGGGTGTACTTTAGAAGTCTAAGGGAGAATTGAGGCCTTATCTGTAGACCAGGACCTCTTCAGTGGTGCAGCTAACAAGGTTCTAGAGAAAATGAAGTCCACTAGCGTTACTGCTAGATCTTGTTGTCTTTCTTAGTCCTTGACCTTTTTCAGGGACCCCTACTATCCTTACCCAATTTCATGTTCCACACATGGGACAGTCTTAATTTGGCAGTGATTCTCTTCACAGAGAAGATTCCAATCCCTTTCAAGACCCACCTATCCGAAGAGGCCTTAGCAGCAATAAAGGAGCAAGCATCCTCAACAATCCTCAACCCAGACCACTTCATCTGTTTGTAAGAAGTGGATTTGATGCTGCACCCAATAGACACATTCATTTATTTTCCCCATCTAATTCCATTCTGTTCCCTCCTTTCAATCCTCATTTATCCTTCTTTTATACCTCCTGATGTGTGATTATTTCCAGTTGCTGGATCTGGGAGACTGTCCTTGACACACATTCCATCCAGTTTGGCACCAGGCCTATTTACAACTCTCCTCTCATCCCTCTTCAGAAACGCTTCTTATGAGAAGGTCCTCCTGGAAGAATTTGACTTGCTCCTGTCAAAGGTACAATAGAATAAGTCCTACTAGAACACCAAGAACAGGGATTTTACACCTGATGTTTTTTCAGAAAGTCTGAGACCCAGTCTATACCTGAGGAACAAATAAGATAATCAAGAACTTGAAGTTCAGGATGACCACTTTAGGGGATCTCCATTCCTTCATTGCTGTAAGATGACTGGTTTGCAGCTCTAAATTTGAAGGATTTATACTTCTACATACATTTTGTTTCTTTGTGAAGTAGAAGAATACAAGACCAGTAGAAGTGGTTTCTAAAACTAGATATGTAGTGGCAGCTTTCACTGTTTGGCCATGCAAAGATAGACCTCTTTGTGGCAAGAGAATAACTGACTCCTTTATATTGCACCAGATTGAGAGGGGAAAATATTTTCACAGTTTGCCACATGGCCACATCAACAACACTATTTAGAACTCCTAGAGTTGTCCAAGGATAAACCCCTTACCTGCTTCCTCTTTCCCAATAAAATGGAGGTCAGTTGCAGAATCTAAATCTAACCATTTGGAGGATAATTTCCTAATCTGTATAGACTTTCATTCGTACAGAGTGCTGATAATTCTCCTTCACTCAATGAAGGCATCTACCTTGAAGCGTTATAGACAAAAATGGACATTTTACACCTGAGAGACCTGTGTGGAGAGGTGGGAGGCTGTCTGCCATGGAGCAAGGAACTTGACAGCCCCCAGAGACAAGACTCCAGCCATGGAGCTGTTGACCCTGTAATATTTCACTTTAGCACATCAGCATGTTCCTACAGAACCTAATTTTGCCAGAAAAATTCTGACCAGCTCTATTTCTAAGCAAAGACTCTCTCAAATGGATTAAAAAGTGCATAGAGCTATACTTTAACTTCAGCTAGGATGCCTGTTCCTACCGCTAATCTCGGTTTTCTACATGTAGTTTCTCCATCCTGATCTTACTGTTGAGTCTTGACCCATTTGATAAGAATATGTAGAGACTGATAGTCAGGTGAGAAACTTCTGCTTTAGCTTTTCATTTCACTTATGTATGTAAAGCATACCTGACACCAAAGGAGGAATGTTTATGTAAGGCTGTTGTTGAGAGGTTGTATGCCATTGTCCACATTACACGTTTAGTCAAATATTTCTTAGTTTATTGAGAGCAAATTCTTAGTAAAAAGATTTGTCTTTAGTGGTAAGGCTATATATTTTACCACAGTGACTTCTTTGAGCGTAATTGGAGGCAAAGTACTATTCTTCTGCTACAGTATGTTTATGTAGGTGAGGGGAAAGATGGTAGTGCTGCTGATACATTTTTTCTTTAGGAGCATTCAGCTTTTCATCAGAGTTCCACCAATTGTGGTTTCCAGTTACAGAAATTGAATATTTCTTTTTATTTTCTTTCAGGTTGTCTTGATACATTGGCCGCTATGCAGGACTTAAAAATGGGCGTAGCAAATACAGAGGAGGAGACTCAAGCAGTAATGAAAGTTTATTCCAAGGAAGATTATAGTGTGGTTAACAGATTTGAAAGTATGTACTCAGTATAATCTTGCTGCACAAACAGACTTTCATTACACAAATCTGGTTCTATATAGATCTGTAATTATTTGTTCCTTGTAGGTCATGGAGGAGGTTGGGGTTATTCAGCCCATTCAGTGGAAGCTATCCGCTTCTATGCCGATACTGACATTTTACTTGGTGGTCTTGGCCTTTTTGGAGGTAGGGGTGAATACACTGCTAAAATAAAGGTAAGAGATGATCTCTTTCAAAACATACTGTTTTAAGATCACAGGTTTAGAAATGTAATTTAGAATTGATAAGGTTTTTTAATGATTATACTAATGGGGTGGATGGAGCCATGCTGTACAATTGTAAAAGCTGTCCATAAAAAGTAAACAAAAAAACCCGCAGAAGAATATGAATCAGGCTCCTCACTGAGGCAATATTGATTCAGTGCCCCGTGATGGGGGAGATATGTAGTATGGGGGAGATATAAAACTGAGAGTTCGCCACTCATCTTTAAAATCCTATGCAACTTTTTCAAGAACAGGGGTATTGGCACTAAGGTCCTGGCCAAATTTAAATTAAATGCTTTACCACTTGTCCTAAATTTCTAAGTAGCATTTCTGTTAACTTTTGGAGCTCTTCATTTATGGTGGGTGAAGTGATTAGAAACTTTGTTCATTGAAGTGATTTTTGTATTATTCAGTATGAAAGAAGAATTCAGATAGTATTTTTGAAGAGGTGATATTTTGGTGATACTCTTTTCTTAGACATTACAGCTTAGGCTACTAGAAACTTTAATGTTGAATAAGAGCATGCTGTCATACTTGTAGCTGGGGATGAGTGACCCTTATATTGTTCTCTTCCCTCCTCCCCCCCAAAACTCAGTGCAGTGTTATTGAAAATACTGCCATCAGGCTCCTCAAACCTTAAAACCTAAATAATAGGCTTGGTTATACAGGTTGCCATCTAACTAAAACATGCTAAAAACTATAAACAAAATTCTGTTGAGTACTAGGCTATTCCAAAAGAAGGCAATTGAGGGCAACGCTCGGTTAAAATAATGCATTTAATAATTGCCATTCATTTGCTAAATTGTGCAGTAAAATCAAGTGATTTTTCTAATGATAATTCTTCCTGATTTTTTTGATTATGTGAAAATGAGACGACATAGGTTCTTCAAAAAGCTTTCCAGAATTTTCTGGAACCCATCCATCCCTTATCAAAGCTGCAGTAGTAAGCTTCCAGAAAGATAATGTGATAACGTCCAAAAAGTCCCATCTTCTTTCCTAGTCATGACAGAAGAACTCAGTGTCGTCAAAATGTTTTCATTGACCTACATGTTGATCTGGCCCTATGCAAACACACACAGACGATACCATCTGTGCCGGAAAGAGATTACGATCTTAAGCCCCGATCCTAGAAACATGCTTGTGACTACCTTTATGCACTGAGTAGCCCCATTGATGTCAGTATTGAAATTGCTGATTTCAATTAATGTATCATGAAGAAAAGACTTGATATTTTTAAGGGGAAAAAAACAGGAAAAAAAACTGTTTAAAAGAACTTACTCATTATACAGAAGCAAAAAGGCACAAACCATTTTTATCCACTTTCTAGGTCTTCATTGAGTTACTCAAAATATTACTCTCTATTATGGGTTTACTCAAATGTAACTTCATACAATCCAGGTTTCAAGATGGTCATACTTTTCTGAGTTAATGAATCTTACCATAAATACGATTTTTTGTTGTTGTCATTCACTGATTTTTTTTATACTGGTGAATTATTAATTCCTGTTGTTCATAGGGATTTCAGAAATGCCTCAGAGGATGTTGAAAGGAAAGGAACAAATTAGATTATCTAATTTACTTAAAACCTGTTTTTTCTGGTTCACAGTATGTCATTCAGATGCCATCAGTTACTTAGTTATGCTGCCTGAGATCTCTTCTTCATCTTTCAAACAAGTGGGATTATTAAGAGGCTCTATTTAAGGAAATTTACAGGCTCTGATCATTAATAACATTTCTAGAGGGGAAAACTGAAACTGTGCCCATATAAACAGATTGGATTGCCATATGACTAGGATTGGTGCAGAGAATCAGAACTACAAGTGATCAGTAAGAGCTAAGATTCTTCATTTGTCTCTGTGGATCACTCTCTAGGTGTGCATATGCCTCATACATGTGAGATCAGAATCTTTGAACAGCAGTGTTTTTTGGGTCGCACCTGTGCCCTGCATGCCTCTGAGCCTCCTCACCTGATGGCATAATGGGCAGAGCACCTGCCAGCAGCTCTCAGTTCCCTCTTACTGTGCATGGCAGTGAGGCAGGCCCAAACTCTGTCTGCCTGCTACTTCCTAGCACATTTTCTATAGCTTTATTTTCCTGTAGATTCCCCCTTTATTTCTTTTTCTTTTAAAAGCTTTCCTTAAATTCAATCCCCTTAAGAAGAAGGAAAACAAATTAATTTTTCGCTTTGTGCCAAAACCTCTTCAGTGGTGGATTCAAACGCTTTGTGCTTTAAACCCTGTGCTTGTCTTACGACTGATTCACCCCTTTACAGACGATCATAGCCATTGTTTGTTTTGTCAGTAAGAGCCATGTGCCCGACTGATGCTCCATCTGCCCATCATTCTCCTCAAGCACATGAAAATTCAGGGATACTTGGCTGAAATTACATCTTCTGGAGCTGTTTGGGAGGAAGTTCACATCCAAAAGAACTGGCATCAACCTCTGTGTCCCAGTCTGTCAGCTTGGGTGTGACTCCCAAGACTGGTACTGGTAAAAAAAAATCTGTCCCAGCACCCACAAGCTATAAGTAACGTCAGCCAAGGACCACCTCAGTACTAATGGCTGCTCTGCCATTGAAGACTGGAACCATACTGTCGAAAGGTATCAGAGCACCAGACTAACCAGGGTTCCCAGCAGTGGCCTTCCCCAAAGAAAGGAAAAGTTGAGGCCTAAGAGCCTCTCTCTCTTTGCTCTCTTCCCATGGAAAGAGCACTAGAGCTGTGTGACTAACTGATTTTATTTATTTATTTATTTTGGTTTACAGGCAATTCTGGGGGGGATTGTAGTTCAGGTTGAACTGAAACCAAAAATTCTGAAAAATTTCAGCAAATTTAAGCCAACAAAAAACTAAATTTGATTTGTCCTGAAATGAAACGTTTAGTTTCTGGGCATTTTTAAAATAAAGGCAAAGGAAAATTAAGGGCTAGATTCTTAAAATGGCTGGAGGAGAAGGTAGTGGTAGTGGTGATGTTGCTGCTTGCCTTCCTTATAACCTTTAGCCCCAGGGTTAGAGCACTCACCTGGGATGTGGGAGACCCAGGTTCAAGTCCCCTCCCCCCTTCCCTTTCATGATTCAGGGACTTGAACCTCCAAGCTAGGTGACTTCCCTAATCATTGGGGTAAAGGTTATAAAGGAGGCTCCTGGGGGGAGGGATAGCTCAGTGGTTTGAGCATTGGCCTGCTAAACCCAGGGTTGTGAGTTCAATCCTTGAGGGGGGGCCATTAAGGGAACTGGGGTAAAAATCTGTCTGGGGATTGGTCCTGCTTTGAGCAGGGGGTTGGACTAGATGACCTCCTGAGGTCCCTTCTAACCCTGATATTCTATGATTCCTCCAGCCATTTTGTGAATAGTGCCCTTGTGAATCTACCCCTTCCACCACCCCAAAAAAGTTTGGGCCAAAACTATTTGGGTCAATTTTGGGTCAAATTCTTGAATAGTTTAGAGTCCACAAAAACTGTATTTTCCAGCAAATAAACGAATTTTCAAAAATATTTCTCCTAGCTCTACTGAGCACAATGCCCTTTCATACTATAGGGGCAAGTGACACTGTTCAATCTCTGACTCTGCATCAAAGGGTCTCAAGGCTACACCAGTAACTGGGACTGGGATAGATGCCTCAGTGCTGAAAATCTCAGTACTGACATCAGAGCTGGCATTGGCAATTAAGGCACTAATATTCCCTGATGATTTATTACTGATGGAAGCTACTTTCTCTCCAGTATCACCCTCTCTACCAAGGGCACTTCATCTGGCACTAACTTAAAGATCTCAGCTCCCCATACTGACATCACCTCAGAGATCAGCACCACCAATAGAGGAGATCTTCTACTCTGGTCACTCTCCTAATTGCACCACATCAACACCCCCTCCCCTATCCCAACAGCAATCTTCACTTCCCCACTCACTAAGATCAGGAGATGGTTCCAGACTAGAACACTCATTTCAGGGCCCCATCTTATCCATCATGTGGATGGCAGTGGCCCAATCTGGTCAAAGTGAACCATGCAACTTCCCAGTTGGGCCATAATGGGCTTTCTGGGGCCCACCCTCCAGAAGTGGGTCTCCTTCCTGATCATCATGAAAATGTAGGTGGTTTTATTCTCCTGTGGCCTCAGTTTCAAGACCTCCTTCAGAAACTTTTTGGCTAGTGATGAACAGATGGATGAAGAGGAGTCAGGTTCCCAGCCTCCAGACCAGTAACCTTCAACTTGTCCCAAAGATCATTATCATTCCTAATTATATAGTTTTTTCTGCCCCTTTACCAGCCCTGGATGATTTCAGAGTCTTTCAGGAGTTGCTTTCTCAAAAATTGCGTATGCTATTGAGATTGAGACCTCAATGATCAAGGAGACAGCCCCTAAATTATTTGGTATCCTCTGTTCTTGGTGGAAGCGAAGCTTAAAAATGAAGGCATTTTAGAGCCAGCTAAAGCTCGCTGGAGGACTCTTGCTACCTTTTCCCCAACTAGCAACCAAGTGGGAAAGAGATAGTAAGTGTTACAGAAAGGCTTTACAGTTCTGCACACATCCAGTCCTTAGATCTTTGGCGGTCTCTGCAGTTCAGGAGAAAGCTAGACAGTTTGGCTCATCAGAGACTACTTCCAGAACTAAAGACCCCCCAAAAGTTGGATATCTTTGGGAGGAAAGCTTGCTTCTCCACTTTACTCCAACTAGGCTCAGCAAATTGAGTGTTATACACAGTGAATTACTAAGTGTAGTACATGAAATATAATTTTTTGACAGAGGACAACGTATCTCCCTTCGTGAACAAGCTTCCTCCAGAGCCCAGAGAGGAATTAAAGACTATAATCTCTGAAGGGTGGCAAGTGATAAAGACCTCCATATGAGCAGCTATGGATGGTTCTGATACTCCAGATTGGTCCGTGGCCATAGCTGGTAGAGTGAGGAAGGCTTCAGGTATCCCAGAAGAGGTACACATACCATAGAAGATTTACCCTTTGAGGGAACTGACTTGTTTAGTAACCTGACTTTTGAGGTAATACAATTATTAGAAGATTCTAGGGCTACTTTTGGATCACTAGGCTTTTTTACCCTGACCTCAAGATGGGTGCCCTCCAGGTACCAACTTCAGACCAGCACCCTCCCACTCTCAGCAAGAGCATATTATGGGAGGTGATGGTTCTCTGAGGAATAAACCCAGAGTCTGGAAGAAAATCACCTTCTGCCACAGTCACCATCCACCCCACAACATCTTTGGGACAGCGGGTTTGACCTGAAGGTCAAGAGTAACACCTGAGCCAACAAATGGGTACTAGAAGTCCTCTTATGTGGGTACGTGATGCAGTTCCAGACCCTATCTCAACCCCATCCTCTTCAGGAACTCTTCCCACAAGAGTCAGCTGAAAGAAGTGGCCTCCTTGCTTTGCCCAAGAGCCATTGAGGAGGTAACTATGGAATTCAGGTACCCTTATTTCCTTATTGTGAGGAAGAAAGGGGGTCTTCATCGTATCTTCAACCTCAGAAGACTGAACAAATGTATATTCTATCTCAGATTCAGGATGGCAGTGCTACCTTTCATCATCCCTTCTCTACTGGCACAATACTGGTTCATAGCTTTGAACCTCCAAGAAGCATATTTCCACATTTCAATCTATCTGACCCATAGGAAGTATATGTGATTCACAGTAGGGCCCAATCATTATCAATACAAAGTACAGCCACTTGATCTAGCCAGAGCACAGAGAGTATTAAATGTCTAGCTGCAGTAGCTGATATCCTAAGAAAACAAAGCATTTGTGTCTAGTTATATCTAGATGATTGGCTGATCAGAAGCAGCAAGATATCACCGCAGCCTTGAACACCATCCTCAATCTGTTCAAAGAGCTGGGCCTGATAAACTACAACAAATTGTCACTCCAACCATCACAGACAGTAGAATTCATAGGAGCTTTAATCACCTCCAAATTGGCAAATACACATCTTCCGTAAGAGAAATTCCATTCTGTCCAATCAACCCCAGTACAAACCTGTCTCAAACTTTTAGCCAATGTGTAGATTTTCACTTATGTGACACTGCTATTCAGACATCACTTACATCCGTTGTGGGACTGTCTGAGCTTTGTGTATCAACTTAAAAAACATCAAGTGCATGCACATGTTGTAGTCCCAGCTTATAGCTTTTTATTACTAAACTGGTGGATGTATGCCAAGGATGTTCTCTACACATCCATCTATAAAGACACCTGTCACAGTTGCTCCAGGAACAAGTTGGGGAGTCACCCTACACCACTTTTAAATGCATGAAATATGGTCCAAAAAGGACGTGAGACTCCATATAAACGTCCTGGAACTTAAGGCAATTAGGTTGGCCTGCAAAGCATTCCTCTAGCTTTAAAGAATTCTGTCACACAGATCCTTATATACAACACATCTGCAATGTATTATGTAAACAGGCAGAGGGCTGCCCATTCATCACTAAGAGGCAACCAGAAAATGAACATGGTGTCACTTTAATGGGATAACCCCAATTGGTGGTCTTCCAGGGACCAACAAGTTAGCAGTCTTTCTCATCAGTCAATGTGTCACCAATCATAAATGATCTCTGAAGAGCTACGTCCTCTCACTGATGTTTCAGCAGTGGAGAATATCCTCACAGAATTATTTGCCATCAGAGAGAATGCAAAGTTTTGCCTGTGGTTCTGTGGGTGCCTGAGCCTAAGATCCATTCAAGATGAATTTCTCATACCATGCTGTTGAGGTCTTATATACGTTTCTGTCGATGCCCTTGGCACCCTGGGTTATGGGGAAAATCAGACAGGATGCAGCTACATTGATCCTGATAGCCAGAATTGTCTCTGTCAATGAGAAGCTAACAGATTTTCTCCATATGTCAGCTCTCTGGCCTTGTATCACTTCAGGACTGTCCAAACAACATCACAGAGCTGGGGACAGATTGGGTCTGGATGTACAATCACTGCACGTAATAGCCTGGATGTTGGCTGGCTAAGGACTACTAAAGAGACTATTCATTCCAGGCATAAGAAATCCTCTTAGTTCTCCTCAAAGTGAAAAGAGATTTGCTATCTGGACAACCCAGGATGACCGTGACCTTTTGAAGGCCCCTTTCCTCAAGATCCTTGACTACCTTCTGCAACTGAAACTCTCTGGCCTCTCCATTAGTTCAATCAAAGTTCACCTTGCAGCAATCTCAGTATGCCACATTCTGGTTCAGTCATGCTTTGTATTCTCCCACCTTTCTGTTTCTAGATTTTTAGAAGGGTTGAATCACACTTAACCCACCAGTTAGGGAGCCCCCTCCCTCTTGGGATCTCAACATTGTCCTTGCAGGTCTCAGGCAGCTGAATTTGAACCCCCTCTCCGAATGTTCTCTTAACCAGTTTACTCTCCAAATGGCCTTTTTGGTGGGTATCACAACAGCCAGATGTGTCAGTGAACTCCAAGCCTTCATGGCTAATCGTATTGTTTCATCAAAAAGGTGGAGTTGAGACCTCATTCTAAGTTTATTCCCAAAGTTGTTTCACATTTCAATTTAAATCAAGCAATTAGTCTAAAAATTTCTTTCCAAAATCCCATTTTTGTCCAGGAGAGAAAAAAGGCCATACTTTAGATGTTTCTAGGCCCTTGTTATATTCACTAAATAGGACAAAGTCCTTTACATGGCCTCCCATCTTTTTTTGACAGCAAGCTTAGAAGCCAGGTTTGGAAAGGCAGTGTTACAGTCATTAGTTATTAGCAGATAAGACTCCTCAATACCACTTTCTAGATGATAAAATGATTGCCAGTCACCTAGAGTGGGATCCACACAGATGCATACTCCAAGAACTACAGTTACTGTAAAATAAATACCTGTTCTTTTTTATATTTACTAATAGTAGTACACTGTTCAATAGTGTTCCTATAGAGAGAGGCAAGAAAGAATGACAAGCAAATGAGAATGGTAGAATGAAATTTGTAAAGATGGAGAAATATTTTACTTTATTTTTGCAGTTGTTTGAATTGGGTCCAGATGGGGGAGATCATGAGACTGATGGGGACCTTCTTGCTGAAACTGATGTCTTGGCGTATGATTGTGCTGCTAGGTAAATCATTTTATTTACTTTCTGTAAAGAGGCTTACTGTCTTGTTAGTTTTGTTTTGGTATGCATTTTAAACATATTTTGAAAGTATGCCAAATAATCTGTGTTGTTAGACTCTCTAACATGTAGTGCTGCGTTTATTATCTTCAACAAAAAGAAAGGTAACAGAGTGAAAAGAGCAACCAAAAAAAAACAACCACCCCCAGTTCAGATTTTGTAGGGAGACTGAGATATCAAATGGAAAA
Source organism: Emys orbicularis (assembly GCF_028017835.1). Lineage (NCBI taxonomy): Eukaryota > Metazoa > Chordata > Testudines > Emydidae > Emys > Emys orbicularis. The sequence continues at coordinate 287,231,817 of NC_088683.1, forward strand.
GTGAAAGCCTTCCCCCTCCCAGACCAACGCATTTACTTTTATTTTTCGGTGGGAATGTAGACATTACATTTTGTGTCTATTTGATTAAAGGATAAAGAATATGTTTTAGAGAGCTGAACCAGCTCGCCTTCGCTCCGCCTCCACCTCCCCTGAGCTGGGGGCCGCGTCCTGCTTCTCTCCCCTCCCTCCAGTGCTTGCGCCGCCATACAGCTGATTAGTGCAAGCCTGGGAGGGAGGGGTGAGGAGGAGGAATGCGGTGTGCTTGGGGAAGAGGCGGGTCCAGGGCGGGGATTTGGGGAGGGGCTGGGGGCGGGGCAAGGGCGGGAATTTGGGGAGGGATCCAATGGGGGAGGGAGGGAGCGGAGTCGGGGCGGGGTGGGCACGAGCCCCCTCCGCCTGTGCGCTGGAGGGCAAAATATTGGGACAATTTGCATCCCGACCGAACATCGGTCAGGACATGGGACAAACAAGTAAATATCGGGACAGTCCCGATAAAATCGGGACGTCTGGTCACCCTAAAAAGGGGTGTAACCAGGAGGACATATAATTGCAAATAGAAAGTGATCTACAAAAAACTGCTTTGACTGCCTTACTTATTGTCCGTGTGAATGAAAAACAACTTTTCTTAAAGTTCAATTTCATGAACTTTCTGAATATAGGCAAGATTCTTTCCTATAACTTGTCCTTGGGTTATTGAAATACTTACTGGATTTAAAACAGTCCACTTCCCATTTAAAAAAAAACAAAAAAAACAGTCACTGGGTAGTAATAGCATCAAATCAAGATAATGAGGTTGTCTAAAAGATAATTAATCTTACATTATATTCTTCAAATAAGAGGGGAGCTACTAATTCCTAAATACTTTCCAAATGTAGGGACTGTCCTACTATGAACAATCGGTTATCCTGCCAATATTTTTCACTTAACCCTCTTGCCCGTTGTGAAGTTTTTTTCCATAAATGTAATTTGAAAAGGTTCCTAGGCTTTTCTCTGGGGTCTGTTGAAGCTATTCGAAAGTACACACAGTTTTCTGTTTCATTTGATATTGACTCGGGTTTCGCTTTCTTCATGGGGAATCGTGTCTAAATAACTGGCTGACTACCTTTCTCACAGTTTAATGTATTTACCTAGACCTTGAATGTCATTCCAAGTCAGTTGGAGTAGCTAGCTTTCTAACCAATGTCCGTTAATGAGATTTGCTAAACTTTCACATGGTCTTTGCACACTTTTACCAAGATATTGTTGCTTTGATTCATCCTTCAGACAAGAAACCAAATTTGGCTCAACAGAGTTACAGAATATTTTTCTGTGTTAGAGTTGCTCAAACCTGTCCTGCCTCCTAAAATTTTATTTCTGGGTGTATCTCTCTTGCTCTCTCAGCATTTTTCAGAGGTATCTTATTTCTCCATATATTTGAAAGTATCCAAATCATACAGTTTAAGTAATATTCATCCTGTTTGTTTCTTACTATCTTTTGCAAACTCTTAAATTTTCATTTTAATAATATCTTAGTTTTTTAGATTTGTGAGAGGGGCATGCATTATGATTAGTATTTTAAGAGTAGGTTTATAAATTCCCATTTCTAAATATTCTTTAGAGAAGCACGTTCTTGCTTACCACTCACCTGTCCCACCCTCTCAACGGCCTTGAGGTTTTTCTAAACGTTATTCAACAAATTGGCTACTTTGGGAGTATTTTCACTTCCCATTTGAAAGGAATGTGTGACAACATGAATATCTCATGGAGACACTATTAGTTGCTCCTTGTTGAGTGCAGCTGCTTAAATGTACACCTATGGGAGTTCCTCCAAGGCTTGTTAATCCATTAAAATGTATATTTTCTAAGAAAATCTATTGTAAGTAACTCCCCCTTCTTTATAGTCTAGGAACTTTCCTTAAAGATGTAGAATAATAATAAAAAAGGAAACCCCTACAGCCCTACTGTTTAATTCAGATTTAGCTCTCCAAGCAAAATTTTCTGTCACACTTAACATAAGCACCAGTTCACACAATAATGTCTCCCCTACTAGTCTGAGTCCTAGGTCCCCAGTTTCCTGTCAGATGCACTTGTGCAACTGATGAATTGATTGAGGTTCGGGTTCTTTTTCAAGTGCTGGCACCTATGTGTATTACAGATGTGGGTTTGCATGCACATGATGGGTCCAAGTCTGGAAATTCTAACAAGTGTGGGTCCCTTGGCCCACACTTATGCAGTAGTTCTTCTTGTGCTCCAGACCAAGGGCAGAAGAGGAGTGGGGGACTTATGCCTCTCCAGTTTCTTCTTACGCTGCATGGCCTGAGTCAGAATCCCTGTGTTCACAGATTTCCCCAGATTTCTGTCTATAATGTGTTAAATAGATGTTGTAAATAGTTTTACTGAGTCTTGTTAGCTTTTATGGTATAGTTCTTTCCCCATACAGGGGACAATGCCCAGAGTCCTGAGAACATAAGAACGGCCATACTGGGTCAGACCAATGGTCCATCTAGCCCAGTATCCTGTCTTCCAACAGTGGCCAATGCCAGGTGCTTCAAAGGGAATGAACAGAACAGGTAATCATCAAGTGATCCATTCCTTGTTGCCCATTCCCAGCTTCTGTCAAACAGAGGCTAGGGACACCATCGCTGCCCATCCTGGCTAATAGCCATTGATGAACCTATCCTCCATGAATTTATCTAGTTCTTTTTTGAACCCTGTTATAGTCTTGGCCTTCACAACATCCCCTGGCAGAGAGTCCCACAGATTGACTGTGCATTGTGTGGGAAAATACTTCTTGTTGGTTTTAAACCTGCTGCCTATTAATTTCGTTTGGTGACCCCTAGTTCTTGTGTTATGAGAAGGAGTAAATAACACTTCCTTATTTACTTTCTCCATACCAGTCATGATTTTATAGACCTCTATCATATCCCCCCCCCCTTAGTCATGTCTTTTCCAAGCTGAAGAGTCCCAGTCTTATTAATCTCTCCTCATATGGAAGTTCCATACCCCTAATCAGTTAAGCAGCACCGCTCCAAGCACAAGCTTGGGAGTGGAGGCTACTGCTGCTAAGCCCAAGGACTCCTCATTTAATGGCTTCCCTGGAGAGCAGGCTGCACTCTCATGATCACAAGGACAGATCCCTGTCCAAGTCTCGTCATAAAAGATGACATCCCTTCCTGATCCCATCCAGGTTGGGTGAGCCTTTGCTTATGGATCGTAAGAGCTTGGGACCTCTGAAAACCCTCAGGCATCGACATCCACTGGCTTTAAGGATATGTCTACATAGCAAAGAAAAACCTGTGGCTGGCCCATGCCAGCTGACTCAGTCTTGGGCTATGGGGCTGTTTCATTGCTATGTAAACTGCTGGAGCCCAGGTTCTGGGAGCTTCACGAGCCCAAGCCTCACGAGCCCGAATTAGCTGGCAAAACCAGCTGCAGATATCTAGTTGCTGTGTAGACATACCATATCAGTCCAGGACCTGACTTCTGTGCAGAACCAGGCACTTCCTTTGAAGAATCACCCAACTGTGAACTCTTGGGACACATTGGAACCATTGGTCCCATTCATCAGAATGCCCCAAACACGGAGACATCTGGACATCTATACTTCACCGGAGGATATCTTCCTTCCTTACTCTCAGTCCCCTCTCTTCTTGGCCCATCCTCCCTAGGGCCATTTCCACAGCAAAGGATGAAACTATTTGATGACACAGAAGACATCTCTTCTCCAGCCCTTGGGCAGATGTCTGCCCTCTAGTACTGACTGCCCCTCCAATAGGGAGAGAGCAATTTTCAGACTGACAAATCATATGTTCCAGCTAGTCACAGTCCTGAAACAATCAAGGAGATCCAGACTCCCTCCTTGCAATTATGCTTTCCACAGGGTCCCCCTGAGCCAATTAACCCCTCCTTTAGCCTACTGGCACCCATGGGACCTGTATGGCAGTTGCCCTGGATCCATCTTTGAGTCACGCCACAGCTCACCTGCTTGGCATCTGTCAGAGTATGAGGTGGAGGATATTGATCCATATCTGCAGGTACTGACTGGAATCTCATCCTTGTTTCTGGATGAAGCAGTTATTCTATCCTCACTGTCTCCACCACTGCTCCATAGACAGTACTAGGAGCTGCTGTGGAGGATAGCCAGTGAACTTGAGATCCCATGGGAGGAGGTCCAGGACCTCTAACTCCAACTTTGCAGCCTATGTACTCCCTGTTACTGAGGCCATCCGGGAGCCAGCCATAGTGGTCTGGCATACCCTAGTTTCTTTGTACACCCACACCCAGAGGTGCTGAGAGACAATATTTTTGTCCTGATAAGTGAGCCAAATTTCTTTTCTCCCATCCAGTGCCCAACTCCTTGATGGTATAAGCAGTCATGAAGAGACCAAGGTCACAACATCAGAAGACCACCCCAGCTGACGAGGGCTCAAAGAGGTTGGACCTTTTGGGAAGAGAGGGGTTTTTTTCCCTCTGCAAGCCTACAATTCTATATTGCTAACTTTCAGGCCTCATTAGCAAAATACGATTTTAACAGTTACTCCAGGCTGCTGGACTTTAAAGACAAGCTTCCCCTGAGGATAGAGTTCAGTTTCAATCCTTCATTGAGGAAGCCAAACCAGTGGGAAAAAATATCCTTATAAGCTACTATGTATGCAGCGGACACAGCATCTAGAAGCATAGCCACTGGCGTAGTTATGAAGCGTAAGTCTTGGCTTCACTCTTCAGGGTTCCCCGCGGAGGTCCAGAACCATACGGTGACCTACCTTTTGAGGAGTCAGATTTGTTTAACAAGAAGACGGATGAGACCCTACGCTCTACTCCCTGGGAATTTGTACTCCGACCCTGAAGAGAAAAAAACACAGGCAGGTGTATGAACCAGGCTGCCTCCTCCACAAACATTCTGTCATCAGTGTCCAGTTGAGACTCCTCATAAATGACAGAGAAGTCAGAGGCCTCACTTTTCAGTTCCCTCTGCTGCCATGATGTTTGCCCATTCCCAGCCACCTGCCCAGGACTCTCTTTGATGCTTCTGTTGAGAACTGCCAGCCATTACTGATGACACCCACTTCTTCCCCGCTTATCTTTGGGGGCCATATCTCACTTTTTCCTCCCACAATTGGGACTCTGTCACCACAGACAGTTGGGTTTTAGAAATTATCTATCAAGGTTACTCCACTGAATTTTTCTCCTGCCCTTCCCTACAAACTTTCTTCCCGGCCCCTCTTCAGGGATGATTCTCATGAAGAGATTCTTCAACAAGAGGCAGACTCTCTTTTCCAACGAAGGGCAATAGAGTGAGTGCCACCTCAGTATCATGTGGAGAGGCTTTTATTCCCCTCATTTCTTAATCCCCCCAAAAGACACAGGATAGAGACCCATTTGGGACCTTCATAAATGCAACATCTTTATTCAAAAGTTGAAATTCAGGATGGTTACACTAATATCAATAATCCCACAGGAGGGAATATGGTTTGTGGCTCTCAACCTGAAGGACACCTGTTTTCATGTAGATAGTCATCTGTCCCATAGAAAGTTCCTTTGGTTCATGAAAGGTCAGGAACACTTCCAGTTCAGAGCCCTTCTTTTTTGGATTGGCAAAAGCACCCAGAGTATTTGCTAAAGTTTTCTCTGTGGTGGCAGCCCAGATGAGACGTCAAAGTTGCACAGTTTTCTTCTAATTGAACAATTGGGTCCCAGTAGGTTGTTCCAGCCCTGAGGACAGATCAGTGACTTTGTTCCCATTCCATCTTCTAGCAGCCTTGGGTGTCTGTGTGAATAAATAAAAGTCCGTTTTAACCTCCAGAGCCACACTGCTATTCCCTTTCAGCAAGAGCTTTCCTCCCCACAGAAAGATTTCAGTTTTAATGAGCAATCTAATAACACGGATTACTCGCCAAAGACTTATGGTCAGTGTGCCTTTCTCTCTTGAGTCACATGATCTCATGTACTTGTGACACTATTTGCCAGGCTTCATCTACAATCCCTACAGGCCTGGCTTCTGTCTGTCTGCTCATCAGACAAGGACCACATGAGCACCAGAGTGCCGGTTCCCACCAGGGTCATTGCCTCTCTTGCTTGGTAATCGAACCCGGATCAAGTGAGAGTACGCATCCTCTTCAGCGCTCCCACCCACAGTGCTACCATAGTAATGGACACATCCCTCCAGGGTTGGGGGGCTTACCTGAATAACTACACTGTACAAGGTACCAGACTCCACAGGAGGCCAGACAGTACATCAACTTGCTGGAACTAAGAGCAGTCTGCAGGGCTGTCTCTCTATTGTTCCAGAGCAGCTATGAGCCATGACTCTCAGGGCAATGTTTTCCTGCTGTAATAGACAACAGACCAATTCAGATATGCATTTCTGCCCACTTCCCTGCTACCATAGGTCTTGAGAATGACTCTGACCTTGTCTTGAAGGACCTTTCTCCTAGTACCCAACCTGTCCAGACTATTTTCATTCCCAGACCTTCTGAGAATGTCAGTCAGTCCTCGTATCAGGATCCGTCCCCTTCCCAAATATCCTTACTCAGGAAGGCAGCAAAATCTGACATCCCAATCGAAATCCAGTTCACTTCGTGGTTTGGTGTTTGAATGGACACCAGATCTAGAATACTCTTGCTCAACAGCTGTCCAAGTCATTCTTAATCAAAATAGGAAAGATTCAACCAGGAGTTGCTATGGAGCTAAATTGAAACGTTTCTCTACCTGGGCACAGTCTTCCTCAGACTTTGCTGGTATCCCAGTTGTTTTAGTTTATCTCAATGGTTACAGGTACACTAACACATGGTGGTGACAATGGACCAGCTCAGTCAGTGGCGGGACTTTCCACTGCCCCCTAGGCCAGATGAAGGGTTAAAGCGAGATATCCTAACTTTTATAGACTGAAACAAACGATCTGGGATAAGCGATTTACGGATCATCTTACATGTTCCATGACATGTTTGTTACCTCCTCTTGTACTTTTCTCTTGATGTTTCAGATAAAATATCCCTATTAATTACTTTTGTCAAATTATTTTATTGTATGCTAGGTTGGTCTGTTCTAGTGCTGCCCTGCTGGAATGTGTTTACCTATTCAGTGTGTTTTAGCAATCCTAGCAATATTGGTGCTGAGTTCATGTACTAGACACTGGCTTGCAGGCAAGCACCTGCTTTTGACAGGGCCTGACTGTTGCTCACAGCATAACTTATGCTGACTTAGGTTCAGGCATCAGGCCTTGCACCAGGCCCATGCTTGAGGTTCTCTCTACTACACGTACTAGTTCAGACCTCTGCTGCAAATGCTGCAGTGGGAACTGCAGTACTTCCAGCATCTTTGCTGACAACATCCTTCCACCCACCTTCAGTCTGATGCATTGCATACACAGCGGGACCTGCACTTGAAGAAATGGAGGTTGCTTACCTTACAGTAACTAGTCAAGATGTGTGGCCTCTACCTGTATTCCACTACCCGTACTTCTTCCCCTCTACTTCAGAGCCTATTGGATTTGCAGTAAGAAGGGGAACTGGAGAGGCATCGACCCACACTGCCTCTTCAGCCCTCAGTCTGGAGCACTAGGAGAACGACTGTGCATGTGCAGGCCAAAGTACATTGCTTGTTAGAATTTCCAGACTTGGGCGCATGGCGCTCATGTGTACCCATGTATGGTATATAGATAGGGACCATACCTCTTGGAGATGTGCATTGTGATAGACCCAGGCCAGTTGGGTACAGCAGAGTAGTAAAAGGCAGATATTCTGGCCACTGGATAAGTTTTCTGTTCCCTGACTGACCAGGGCAGGGGCTGCTCCATTGTAGGGTGGACACATGACTCCAATTAGCCTGCGAAGAGACAGTTGAAGGCGTTAGGCTAATGAGAACACCTGACTCCAATTAACCTGCAGAGTCAGGTGAGGCTGTTAAGCACCTGACTCTAATTTAAGGCCCCTCTGATACTATAAAAGGGCTCACTCCAGTCAAGCCAAAGAGAGCCAGGGAGCCAGAGGAGAGGAAGTGCGGCTGAGGGGCTGGGTAATGAAGACACCCTGAAACCACTGGAAAGGGAGCCCTAAGGTAAGGGTGAAGAAGGCGTTGAGAGAGAGAAGCAGGGGAGCTGTGAGGAAGTGGCCCAGGGAAATGTAGCAACTCTGGCAGTGAAAGGTTGGCTGCCAACAGCTGCTACCATTAGGGTCTCTGGGCCAGAACCTGGAGTAGAGGGCGGGCCTGGGTTCCCCCCCAACCCGCCACTACAGAAACACCTCCTGGGAAGGGAAAATAGGCCCCTGTCAGGACAGGAGACTCAACTGTTCTTGAATAAGTCCGTAGGGACAACAGAGACTGTGGGAGTTCTCTCACCAACTTCCTTGCTGGCTTATGATGAAAAGAGCTCAGTAGACTGTACCCTGGCCCTAGAGAGAGAAGGGCTATGTGGAGGGTCGCAGTGAGCCTCTGAGGCTAGCATAAACCTCCTGGAAGCGCGGGACCCACGGGGACAAGGTCGGAGCTCTGCCACAGCATACTTCACACCTGTTTCTCATGCACATCAAACAACTACACCAACCTGCCATTCATTCGTTACTTCATACCCTCATGACTAAGTCATAAGTACTCTGGCTCATCCCCATTCTTTTTCAACCCCCTGTCTTTAGTCAATCCCTGCTCAATCACCAGTTCATGAACTGATTCCAAAAACATTCCCAACTCAGTCATAACTTCATTCATGCACTATTAACCCCATCATCAGATTTATCAGTTCGCTTTTCCTTCTCTTTCCCCTCACCCAATTCATCAGTTCTCTTCACAGCTCCACTAAATCTGTTCCCATACTGTCGTGTCTCTTTAAAGTTGTGTAGCTGTCTCAACTCTTTGCCCATTGTTGGGCCACCTCATAGTACATGGTTGCCTCTTCGTGTCTTTCCCTAGTCAGGTCTCAGTTCTTCCTCTCATAGCAGGTGTTTCACCTCTGCTTCATTTGCAACATTGCATCCATCCCCTAGATTGTGGAGGGACTGGGGATTCTGTCCCTCTCCTTTGTCTAGGAAGGGTCCAGGTAAGGAGCCAGATATCTTCTGTTCTCTCTGTGCCCGGAGAGTGGACTTCCAGAACTGGGTGAGTGCAGTTGGCAGCTTTAGAGCAGTACCATTGTCAAGCTGCACATTGTCAAAATACTCTGGGCCTGGCCTCAGCCAGCCAGGAGATGAAGAAGAACCATGTTTTGGTCCAGGAGAGTGGGAAGCCTGGAGGAACTGCTGATCATCATTCCTTAGTCCCTATATGCATAAGGTAGGGGGAATCAAGGAGGAGTCAGGAGCTCAGAGTATTCAACAGGTGTCATTGCAGGGGCTTCTTCACTCACTCATCTGCTGAACTGAGGTAGAGTGAGAAAAGGTCCTCTTACAGGCCCAAATTTGTAACAACTTCTCTCTTACCACCTGTCACAGCAGCAGGGCTACATTCAGTTCACATTTCTAAGGTTGTTTTCTAAGGTTAGAAGATGCCTTTAAAAAGGTTAATTAGTTATTCATGGGGGGAGAGATAGCTTAGTGGTTTTAGCATTGGCCTGCTAAACTCAGGGTTGTGAGTTCAATCCTTGAGGGGGCCATTTAGGGATCTGGGGCAAAAATCTGTCTGGGGATTGGTCCTGCTTTGAGCAGGGGGTTGGACTAGATGATCTCCTGAGGTCCCTTCCAACCCTGAGATTCTATGATTCTATGAAATTCTAGTCCCATTGAAGTCCACTGTATTCACTATTAATCCAATCATCAGAATTAAATGGGACCAGGATTTTAACTTGTACATATTTTCTGTGTATTCCGTATTTGTGTATCTTGACATCCTTTCATGTAATGGTCTTATTTCCTTTCATGTGAGTATATTTATATTAACATATTCCTTAGAATTTGTGTGATATCCTGAAATTCTTTATAAAAAGACCCGTTTCCCTGAAATGCTGTAAAGCTGTAGTAAAAATGTGCATTGGCCATGTTCTTTACTATGCATTATTGCAAATAATGTTAATAGTCTGTGTTTTTTTTAAACTAACTGCATTCATTTAGCCTATCCAGCATTTTAAATCTGTAGTTGATTTTCAGGACATCGGCTATGTTTTAAGAACAATTCCAAGTTTAGTTTAGTTTAGTGGATCACTGGATGTCCTGGCTTTCTGAAAAAAACAAACGAAACAAAACAACCACACTCCACACACCGCCAGCACAATGCATAGTAGTGTAAAGTTGAGAGTGGAAATAGGTAGATATTTCATATTATCATCATCCTTCTGGTTCATTTGGGTTTAGGATATTTACTTTGGATTGTCTTTTTTCAAGTTGATTGTTGAATTTCATATAATTTAATTTGTAAATTAATGCAGACTTTTTTTTTTCAAACTTTGCTTCTCTCAGAGAAAAATACGCAATGATGTTTGATGAACCAGTTCTCTTGCAAGCTGGCTGGTGGTATGTAGCCTGGGCACGAGTGTCAGGCCCTAGCAGTGATTGTGGATCTCACGGACAGGCCTCTATTACAACAGATGATGGGTAATTTATTTTTGTCTCTCTTATATATTTGTATGAAAGAAAGCATCTAATATTACTTGAATGAAAGTTGCTTTTTTCTTTCAGCGTTGTTTTCCAGTTTAAGAGTTCCAAGAAATCAAATAATGGTACAGATGTTAATGCAGGACAGATCCCTCAGTTATTATACAGGTAATATTTTCATCCATTTTTGGGTCAGGTTGTGGAATCTCTTTTTTTTATGGAAGTACTGTAAAGATAAGCCTACAGTGCATGTTAGGGCCATTTTACTGGGTTAGGAAACTGATGTTTGAAAACTTGTGGGAAAATTAAGTTATAGCTGAAAAGACATACAGAAAAGTATGTGTCATACCAAAAGTAATTTCCATCTGGTTTTAAAAGGTTGTGGTGGTGTGTTAAGTATTGAGATTTTGGATTAAAATGTTCGCAATATTTTATCCTTAGTTTAGCTGCTAGTTTTGTGAATATTGGTCTTTTCTCCTAAAACAGTGTATTTTTGTGACCGATTGGAGGTCTTAAATGATTTGGCAGGCTTATTGCTGTAGGCTGTTTCTCAAAAACTACCATACATAATTTCATACTGCAGTGCTTCTTAGAGAAAATACTCAAATGGTGCTTACACAGGCCTTGACTATGTATTTTTGTACGTAATTGGCATGTACTTGGGTTTAAAGCTTCTGGGCAAACAGCAGATACTGCAATTTATCACCATTTTGTTCTGAGGTTCACAGAGCTTCAGCAGTAAGTATTTTAGGCCTCAATCATAAGACTTTGCATTTGATTCTGAGAGTTTTGGATTTCTTGGCACACATTAAATGGCCAGTAGACAACAAGAGTTGTCAGTAAAGCCTAAGCTGCTCTCACAAACAGTAAGCCACTCTGGATTTTTTTCAGTGTCTTTCAGACTTGTGCCCTGATCCTAATTGGTACCTCTAAGTGCTACCACAAAACAAACAGTAAATATGCATGACAGGAAAATATTGCTTAATTGGGAGTTTTATTGACTGTTGCTTTTCACTTTGTGCATACAACAATGTTAGCTAAGATCAGAGTGTTATTTGGGGATTTCCTTGGTGTGAGTGAATTGACACCTTAAAGTGTGGTAGGGATAAAAAATGAAATATGGGCGACAAAAATCTTGCTTAGGGCATGTCTGCATGTACAGCAGTGAAGCTGCACTGACGCAGCTGCACTGCTGCAGTGCATCTAGTGAAGACGCTCTATGCTGATGGGAGAGGTCTTCCCTCAGCATAATAAAACCACCTCTGCAAATGGCAGAAGCTATGTTGGCAGGAGAGCTTCTCCTGCCATCATAGCACTGTGCACATGATCACTTATGTCGGCATAACTTACGTTTCTTGTGGGGAGGTTTGTTCACACCTCTGAACGACATAAGTCATGCTGACATAAGCTGTACTGTAGAAGTAGCTTTAGGGTTCTTGTGGTTGTGTGAATCTTGCCTACTATTTTACTTTGATTCCAATCTCTCTTGTTCTCTGAAAGGTCAAATGAATGTGACCAATTCAGTTTACATACATGTTCAGTTAGTTCATTTAAAACTAGCAAACGAATGAAAAGTTTGCAATTCACAAAGATATCGCTGAAGTAAAGACAGGTTTGTTTTTTTTAAATTAGCCTCATCAGCTATGCACTGCACTGTCCTCTGCAAAAGAGAATTTTCCATTTGTGTAACTTTCTTAGGATGTAATATATTCCCTCGGCTCAGCTGCTACTCTAGATTCACAGTGCTGGGAAGAGCTGTCAAACTTTAAAAAGATATTGAGGCAGCACTGAATAATTTTCTTTGGTTGATATTCTCTTAAGTGTTCCCTGTGTTATATTTTCTCCTCTTCCTAATCACATCATTTTGGGCTTTCTGTTTTGAGGCCCAGCCCTTCTCCTAGCCTTGGAGGTTTCCAAGCCCCCTTTCGCAAACTCAAAGGACTCCAGATCTCCTTTCCCTCTTGTTTTGAGTCTCCTCGGAGTCCTCAGTCTACTCCTCTCCACATTTTCTTACTCCAATGCTTTCTTTTTGAAAAGTTACATGAAATGCTCCATTCAGTGAACTTGCTAGCCAGGAGAGCTTTTGTTAGCCTGTAATTTTCCTGGTTATCTCCTCTTTCAGAAGGCCTTGCATCTCTTTCCGAGTCTTTTTCCATTTCATTATTCATTCAGTAAACCTCCCCTCCCCCCCATTTCAGATCCACTTTTTGCCTCAGAAGAGAGAGAGTGTGTAAGGCAAAGCTCAGACACATTGATCTACCTTTAAAGAATACAAAAAAAAAGCCTAGGAAGCTTAAAACAACAAAATATCAAGGCTGAAAGCCAAGATTGAAGAAGCTCACTCTCTATCCTTACAGGAAAGAGAAATTTCCAGCAAAGTTTCAAGTTTCAGATGGATACCTATATATAGAGAGAGTAATATTTCAAGAGAGTAAAATTGACAGTTGTATTTCCAATGTCAATTAATTCTATATTTTACTTTATATTACAGAAATAAAAATCCACCTATCCAGGTGCTAGGCACTTTTGAAGCAACTTTTAAAAGTACAGTAATATGGGTGAGTGGCACACCACTGATTTGGTTGACATAATGTACCCTCTCTGCACACATGCATATCATTTGAAAACTTACTATGTTTTCAGTGAGGGTGAGATGTGATGTGGAAATGTCAAGTGGTGCTATTACCATAGAAACGGACATAAACAACAGCATAATGTTAAAATAACCACTTTGAAATATTTGCATTCGTTTCTGTTAGTTTAATGACTGTATTATTTCAAGACATAAAATTGGATTTCTTTGTGACCTCAAAGCATCACAACAATCTAAAGGGTAAAACAAAATCTAATAATGAATTTGTACAGGTACAGGTATCATTGAAATGAAGGTGACCTTTCTAGTCAATATCATTATCATCTTGTTCATCATTTTTAGATACTCTGTCAAGAGTGCATGGGTTACCACAGTCTTCATTGTCTTAGCATGTACACAGTTCTGTGCAGGGAGGATTGTTGTGACTACAGGCACAGTCGATTGTCCTTAGGGGTCCAGGCAAAAAGGAGATTTTGAAGCTAAGGTACCATTAGGCCCTTGAAGAATACAGGATGTAGTTCATCATCCACATTTTTCCATCCATGTTGCAAGGGTGATCCAATATCTGGTTTACCTCAGCTCAAAGACATCCAAATCTTTGTTTGCTGATATGCTCTTCAAAACTGTCTTCGCATGGGGGGAGTTTGGATAGTGACTTGTTCTTTTTGATGGCTAGATTGAGGTGCAATCAAGTCAGGTCTCTATGGGTCTCCTTTTCTTAATTGCTCTGGTCATACAGCACTGCTACCAACTTCTTTGCCTCAGAAATTGCAGCTTATCCATCTCTCTCCCCCAATTTGACAGGATCTGTGAAGAGGTAAGCTCCTTTTATTTTGACAACATTAAACACAGATTTTTCCCAATAACAAATAGGGATGACAGAGTCACATCCTGTTGTTGTGTATATAGCAAGAGGTATGTTGCAGAAGTCAGGAGTGAGTGTATTATACATTGCATGTGCAGGTTATGAAGTGACGCTTTTCAGTTGTGCTGGTAGTGGTGCCTATTTCAATCCAGGTTATTGGTGGAAAGTAGTGAAGAGCAAGGATCAAAACATCTGACATCTGTACCATCTGACCTAATTACTGTACATTTGACACCAAGAGACCCAAGAGCCATATTGGCACGTACAGCATGCAGAAACATCCTTGTGTTCACTACCTCTTGAATGCTGTACAAGTCTTGGGCTTCTTCAGCATCTTTACTGATGATGGACTTTGCTACTTCACCATTGAAAAAGCCTCGAGCTAGGAGGAGTGTTTGTGCTGGGTGTGGTTCTGCAATCTCAGGTGCATTGTGAACTATATATTCACAGCGGAATTTTACAAGTGACTGCTTGTTGGGTGCCACGTTTAGAAACTTTTTCAGTGAAGACATAGGAAATCCACCAATCACCTGGTATTTCTTCCATCCAACTTTAGATCTTGTCTGGTGCTGTCTTTCTGCACTTTTCACAGAGTTATTGTTGTCATATCAGTCAGACTTCAATTACAGAATTAGCTTTGTCAAATCCTTTTAGGACCTACATTAAATACTTAGGAGCCAATTCATCAAATGTGTGGAATTTGTCTCCCAGCCATTGTTTGTATGACAGCCATAGCATCTCTGATGTACACTGGTTTCTTTGTTGCATGCTCTTAGCTCCTGGATTCTTTCAGCTTGAAAGCTTCTAGCTGATGTCAAAATTCAGCTCTGTCTGTTCTTATCATTGTTCCATCAGCATGGAAGCATGGATCCTATTGGATGACTAAGAACAGTTGCCTTTGAAACATCATCTCTGCATCTTGCTGAAGACAGCGCTCTATGGGAAACCATTTTTGGATTGATAGCTGCTGTGATTGTGCCTCCCTGTTGGACTTAAATTTCATTGTCGTGACCATGTCAGCAAATGTTTTGATGCCAGATTTCTTGACTGGACTGAAGAAGCCATGTGTCTCATCAGAAGCAAGTGCATTTCTCACAAAACTCTCCATTTGTTCTTCACCAACATTTATTTTCACTAGACCCTCTTGTACATCTGATGTTACATCCTGTCCATTAGATATGTTGATTACCACCTCTGGGTGTGATACAGGGTCAAATGGGTTTGTCATATTGTTGATGACATTGTTTGTAATATGCTCTTCGTCCCTCTTGAATACAGAGGCAAGGAGTTGTTTGTGGATTTTGTCTTCACGAATTCTTGTTAGGACAGTTCTTTCTCTCATAGTTTTTGCATATTCACTCAGGACATGTCTGTGAGGGTCCATCTAACCAGGGCTGACCTTTTTCTTGTCAGTCCTACAATCCCACTGCTGACCTTTTAGAGTCTGACAGTTTTCTCTTTTCCCATGTCACTCCTAATTCCACTGAAAGAACCAGGAGTCTCATGCACATTAAATTCCCCAGGATTCAAAGACACAATGCCTTTGAATGCACTACTTCAGGGAGAGTTAACAGATCAGGAATGTAGGTTGGTATCTACCTGTCATAGTTGGGCCTGCTTGCTGTAAAGAAGTATGGCAACATGTCATGCTGTGTGTAGGTGAAGTTTCCAAACACCCTCTTGCTCTGCACAGACATTTAGAAGTAGTATATGCATAACCTGGACAAATTGATCCCAGAACTTGAACGTTGGAGACTGGGCATACCACCATGTATAAAGTTCCTCTAGTTGTGTTAGTATATGCTGAGATACAGCATCATCAAGCTCTTTAATGTCGTGTTGTTGTAAGGACTCAATGTCTTCAGACTCAAGTACATTTTTTGTGTCAGCCAATATTTGCCAGACAAATGCTGGAACTATACGAGTATCCCCTCCCAGATCGTACCATGTAACAAAGTTGCAGAGCACTTGGGGCCTCAAATGCTAGAGTCCAGCCATACAGAGCATGGGTTGAATTGCTTCCCAGTAAGTGTTTGATCTGCAGTACAGGCTGCATACACATCAGACTCAACAAGAAAATATAGCAATCCTGCATCTCCCCCAAATTTCCCAATATATACAATAAAGCAGCACAGGGTGTGAAAACCACCCAGGTGAATCATATTGGTACCAAATTTTTTTCAATTGCTAAGCAACAGCATACAGCTGCTGCTCCGTGGTCTGAACAGCATGGTACTGTCCTAGAATTGCTGACATTTCCTGACATTTCAGCATTGTAATATAGACAGTGGCCATGTGAGCTGTTTTGGCATCCACAGTAGGTGCATATGCAAGTGCTGTTTAGGTGCTCTTCTTTGTTGCGAGCTTGTGGTTGAAACCAGTTTAAAATGGAATCACCCGAGTGTGAACCATATCAATGTCATTTGGTATTGGTAGGACATCCCAAGGTGGTAGTTCTTAAAAGACACCAGGAGAGATCTTGGACAGTGTTCATCGGTAGGCGACGACAGTTTTTTTCTCATGCTTTTTCATGGTGAGTTGGTTCTGGGCATGCTCTAGGTTTTTTAAATGCTGCATCCTGCATAAAATGCTCTGATTGCCTTGGGAGAGTAAGTGACTTTTCTTCCCCATGTTTCAGTGATATTTCCTGTGATGCAGGACTGTATGAAAACTGTTCTTGAAATATTAATCTAGCCATTGAATGGAAGGTATTCTTTCCATCAGTAGTCTCTATGTTGATGTCTGTTGTTTCCTTCATGGATTAGATTTCTACAAGCATGAAGTGGTACAATTCCATTTGGAATGAACACACCTCCCTGGAGTTTTTCTGCCCCAGTTTTTGCAGCACTCACATGCTCATAATTGATGTAGAATCCATGAAGGTGTAGTATGTCAATAAAATTGCAAGACCAAAACCCATGGTAGCAAGTGGTGTGATAATTTTGGATCTGTTAAATGCTATTAACTCTGCAACTGAGTGACACCACCTTTGAACGTCTTCTGAAGGATGATATTCATTGCTGGCTGAATTATGTTTCTTTAGCTGTCAACCACAGGACAAACTCCTATGACAGAGGTCTATAAAATCTTGACTGCTGTGGAGAAAGTGAAAAAAGAAATGTTGTTTATTCCTTCACATTTGACTTTAGCAAAGCTTTTGATACGGTCTCCCACAGTATTCTTGCCAGCAAGTTAAAGTAGTATGGGCTGGATGAATGGACTATAAGGTGGATAGAAAGCTGGCTAGATCATGGGGCTCAACGGGTAATGATCATTGGCTCCATGTCTAGTTGGCAGCCGGTATCAAGTGGAGTGCCCCAAGGGTGAGTCTTGGGGCCGGTTTTGTTCAATATCTTCATTAATGATCTGGAGGATGGCATGGATTGCACCCTCAGCAAGTTTGCAGATGACACTAAACTGGGAGGAGTGGTAGATACACTGGAGGGTGGGGATAGGATACAGAGGGACCTAGACAAATTAGAGGATTGGGCCAAAAGAAAACTGATGAGGTTCAACAAGGACAAGAGCAGAGTCCTGCACTTAGGACGGAAGAATCCCATGCACTGCTACAGACTAGGGACCGAGTGACTGGGCAGTAGTTCTGCAGAAAAGGACCTAGGGGTTACAGTGGACGAGAAGCTGGATATGAGTCAACAGTGTGCCCTTGTTGCCAAGAAGGCTAACCACATTTTGGGCTGTATAAGTAGGAGCATTGACAGAAGATTGAGGGATGTGATCATTGCCCACTATTCGGCATTGGTGAGGCCTCATCTGGAGTAGTGTGTCCAGTTTTGGGCCCCACACTACAAGAAGAATATGGAAAAATTGGAAAGAGTCCAGCGGAGGGCAACAAAAATGATTAGGGGGCTGGAGCACATGACGTATGAGTTGCAGCTGAGGGAACTGGGTTTATGTAGTCTTCAGAAGAGAAGAATGAGGGGGGATTTGATAGCTGCTTTCAACTACCTGAAGGGGGGGTTCCAAAGAGGATGGAACTGTTCTCAGTGGTAGCAGATGAGAGAACAAGGAGTAATGGTCTCAGGCTGCAGTGGGGGAGGTTTAGGTTGGATATTAGGAAAAACTTTTTCACGGGGGGGGGGGGGCGGTGAAGCACTGGAATGGGTTACCTAGGGAGGTGGTGGAATCTCTTTCCTTAAAGGTTTTTAAGGTCAGGCTTGACAAAGCCCTGGCTGGGATGATTTAGTTGGTGTTTGGTCCTGGTTTGAGCAGGGGTTGGACTAGATGACCTCCTGAGGTCCCTTCCAACCCTGATATTCTATGATTCTATGATGACACAAGAATCAGGGGTCACCCAGTGAAATTAATAGGCAGCAGGCTTAAAACAAAACAAAGTCCTTCACACAATGCACGGTCATCCTGTGGAACTCCTTGTCAGGGGATGTTGTGAAGGCCAAAACTATAACTGGGTTCAAAAAATAACTAGATAAGTTCCTGGAAGAAAGGTTCATCAATGGTTATTAGGTATGGGTAAAGATGCAGCCCCATGCTCTGGATGTCCCTCGCCTCTGATTGCAAGAATCTGGGAGTGGACGACGGGGATCACTTGATGATTGCCTGTTCTATTAATTCCCTCTGAAACACCTGGCATTTTATATTTTTGGCGCAGAATTCCCTCAGGAGTAACGTGTCACAGTTGTACTGAACCAAACAAAGAAAATAGATTGAATCAGATCAAAGAGCATCATGGGCGGATGAGGGGTGGATCTGACCCAGCACCGGCCAAGATGTCCCCAGCCTCCCCAGTGATTTACCTCTCTGGTGGTTGCTCCAGGCACCTGAAACGCCATGCCCACACTGCTGGGGAGGGGCATGTGACTGCTTTTGTGGCTTCACTTTGCTTCCCTGACAGACAGTCATTTTTCTGCAGGGAAGTAAAGAGGTCTGCCGCGGCATGAATTCTGTGCGTGCGCAGCTATGCAGAATTCCCCCAGGAGTAATATGCACTAAATTCGACTTGCTTGTGTATTTCTGAAAGCAGCCCCTGTGATAGTATTGATGGCACATCATCTAAACTAGAAAACTTATTTGGTAGCCACCAGTACACTTAATCTTTCCGGGCTTCTGCTCCCTGCATCACAGAATTCTGTCCAGCACTGGTGGCTTTTGACAATTTTGTATTCTTTTGATTTTGACAAATTACACATTTTTCAAAGTTTATGGAGAATCTTTTTCTCTCTGATGTAATCTTTCAGGGGCATGTATTTTCCATGTCATCATATACTGTAACTTCACTGAAGAGATAAAATTCCCAAAATATATTGTTAGAATTACCGCCACCACTACCACCATTGTTCATTTTTACAGATGTGCTAAATGAGATATAAATTAGATCTATATGTTTGTCTCAAAATTGCCATTTTTATTTAGTGAACACTTTGATGGAAGCGCAATATGAAGCTGTGTATTGTAATCTCTAACACAGGGGTGGGCAAACTTTTTGGCCTGAGGGCCACATCGGGGCTCCGAAACTGTATAGAGGGCCGGGTAGGGAAGGCTGTGCCTCCCCAAACAGCCTGGCCTCTTCCCCCTCCCACTTCCCACCCCCTGACTGCCTCCCTCAGAACCCCTGACCCATCCAACCCCCCCTGCTCCTTGTCCCCTGACCCTAACTTCCCTCCCAGGACCCCACCCCCTATCCAACCGCCCCCTGCTCCCTGTCCCCTGACTGCCTCCCAGGACCCCCTGCCCCTTATCCAACTACCTCCCCCCCTTACCTTGCCGCTCAGAGCACCAGGACTGGCAGCCGCGCTGCCCGGCTGGAGCCAGCCATGCTGCCGCGCAGTCTAGAGCACCGGGGCAGGCCGGCGGCTCTTGCAGCTGTGCTGCCCGGCAGGAGCTCGCAGCCCCGCCTCCCAGAGCGCTGGCGGCACGGTAAGCTGAGGCTGCGGGGGAGGGGGGATAGGAAGGGAGGGGCTGGGGGATAGCCTCCCCTGCCGGGAGCTCCAGGGCCGGGCAGGACGGTCCCGCGGGCCTCAGTTTGCCCACCTCTGCTCTAACACTAATGCTACCCTATGCATAAATGCCACTGAATTAAAAAGCTGGTTTCTGAAATATTTCAAAGGCCAGCATTTGCATGCACGGGCAATTACAAATTAAAACCTTCTACCAGGCAGACTGGATGTACAAAAGCTTACAAATGAAGAAGCATTACATTAGGAATTCATTCTTAATAACACCAGCAGTGCCCATTTGTTCTGGGTCAGGAGATAAGTGGAAAATAACCAAATGGAGTCAGATTAGTTCACCCTGTCTATAAATACCAGCTTCTTTTTTTTTTTTTGCCCTGCTCTGCTTAGTAACGTGGGCTTTGCAGTACATTGTGTAGGTCAACAGATTGGATTTATTTTGGACTGAGTGGTGGGAGTAAAGGGGAGTAAATCCAGAGTGGAGAGAGGGGCTTTCACAGATAATACAGTGCTGGCAGCCCTCCTCTCATAAACCAGTAGAGGTCCAATTCCGATGCCTCTACTGGTTGCAACTGTGGCAATATGCCTTTGGGAAAGAGGTGGTCTCTCAGATAGATCCTAAGCCATTTAAGGCCTTACATGTCAAAAACAACATCTTAAATATCATCTGGAAATTCAGATAGCCAGCTCAAGCTTTGGAACACTGGTGTAATTTGCTCCCACTGATAAACACCATTTGACAAGTGAACCACCACATTCTGCGCTAACAGGAATCACTAAATGAATTTAACATATAGCCCCATGTAAAATATATTGCAGCAGCCAAATTTCACGTTGACCAAGGCATAGTTGATTATACCAATTTCTGCATCCAAAAAAAGGCGGCAACCTCCTTTTCATATAAAGGTACTGCCGGTACATGATTATCAGATAGATAGTGGGTGTGTAATTGGACCCCAAATTGCAACCAGGGTAGCAGGTGGACAGCAGTACAAATACAATTGTTGCTATATTTTCTGGTTTCTTCCCTCTAATATCACATCCATCTTTAGTGATTGAGCCTCAGATAACTAGCCTTAACCCATGCCCTGTCTCACTGTAAGACATTAAACTTCATTAACCAGATCAGAAGTGATGGAGATATTGTGTATGGTTTCACCATGCTTCCTCACTAACTCTCCCAATGACTCCATAAACACCTTGAGCAAGTGAGGAGACAAGATGGAATTATGTGGAACCCCACATGAGTCCTCAGGGCAGAAGAGAAATGGACTAACCGGTAGGATTGCTCACAAAGAAAGCAGCCCTGTCCATTCTTGCTGCAGTACCTCATGATCATCGTAACAAAGACAGACGATAAATTTAATGGTTTCAGAATGGTAGCTGTGTTAGTCTATATCAGCAAAAACAAACAGGAGTCCTTGTGGCACCTTAGAGACTAGCAAATTTATTTGGGCATAAGCTTTCGTGGGCTAGAACCCACTTCATCAGATGCATGGAGTGGAAAATACAGGAGCAGGTATAAATACATGAAAAGATGTGAGTTGCAACAGCCCCCCAACCTGAAGCAAATACTCACCAGCAACTACACACCACACAACAAAAACTCCAATCCAGGAACCAAACCCTGCAACAAACCCTGGTGCCAACTCTGTCCACATATCTATTCAAGAGACACCATCATAGGACCTAACCACATCAGCCACACCATCAGGGGCTCATTCACCTGCACATCTACCAATGTGGTGTATGCCATCATGTGCCAGCAACACCCCTCTGCCATGTACATTGGCCAAACCGGACAGTCTCTACGCAAAAGAATAAATGGACACATCTGACATTAGGAATCATAACATTCAAAAACCAGTAGGAGAACACTTCAGTCTCCCAGGTCACTCAATAACAGACCTAAAAGTGGCAATTCTTCAACAAAAAACCCTTCAAAAACAGACTCCAACGTGAAACTGCACAACTGGAATTAATTTGCAAATTGGATACCATCAGATTAGTTTGAATAAAGACTGGGAGTGGTTGGGTCATTACAAAACCTAAACCTAATTTCCCCAATGCTGATTTCTCCCTACTGTTACTCACACCTTCTTGTCAACTGTCTGAAATGGGCCACTCTCATTACCACTTCAAAAGTTATTTTCCCTCCCTTGGTATCCTGCTGTCAATTGAATTGTCTCGTTAGACTGACCTCACACTTGGTAAGGCAACTCACATCTTTTCATGTATTTATACCTGCTCCTGTATTTTCCACTCCATGCATCTGATGAAGTGGGTTCTAACCCACGAAAGCTTATGCCCAAAGAAATTTGTTAGTCTCTAAGGTGCCACAAGGACTCCTCGTTGTTTTTGATAAATTTAATAACTTTTTCCTGGACACCTGATTTTTGTGTGACTAGGAGATCTAGCAATACAACCAACTTTGTCTCTGTACCTTATCCAAATAGGTATCCAGATTGACAAAGATCATGGAGTTCGAAGGCAGCTAAATACTCAGTTATTTCACTATAATAATTTTAGCTAGAAATAGGTTTGATGCTTGCCAGTAGTTGGTTGGTTGTCAGTGTCCAGTGTTTGGTTTCTTGAGTAAAGATTGTACGGTAGCTTCCTAAAGGGAAGCTGGCAACCTGCCCTCTGCACAGGAGGAATTGACAAGCTCAACCAACAATGGACCCCACTCTTCAGCAGTGGGAAGGGCATGCGTCCAAAGTGCAGGTTGTGGGGTAACATAAAACCAAGAACTCTAGTAACTCAAAAATTGCTTTCCTGTGTGGGATACCAGATGCAGAACACTTCCTATGAGAACAAGTGGCCTTAAGAATTTTTTTTTTCTGTATCAGCCTTTAAGAGCCTAAAGCCGTTGAACTTTAAATTTGCCATTTTCTTTTTCCTTGCCTTTTTAGCAAGTCCATCGTGATTGGGGTTAAACAGGATGACTGTACATTGCCAGCATGGTCAGGGAAGGAGGGGAAGCCAAGGCCATTGTAAATAATTTTCCATGTAGAATCCCATAACTTTGATTCAGCTAAATAATAGGGACTAAAACACTTTTGTAGACTGGGTGAGTCATCAAATACCACTTCTCAACAGCATTTCTTTGACTTTCCCTCCTGTCAAAACTTCAGAAGTTCTTATCCTGTTTTCCAATCAAGCATGGGAAATTGCTTTCTTATATATACACCTCTTCCTTCTATGACTCCCTGTGTTTCCAGGAAGTCCGTGAAGGACTACCCCATACTGGTTCTAATTTTGCGCATCTTGATCAAGAAGCCATTTTCCTGAGGCCTCTTTAGATAGTTACTTCTCCATCCCACAAGTGAAAATATCACTCTCCTTGGACATGCTTCACTGGGCTTTCTGGTACAAACCTGAAACTATATAGGAAGCACTAGTAAGGTGCATTTTTCCCCATTTATGCAAATAATTTAATCTTCTCCAAATATCCTGGAAAACGGTGCTTGGCAGCTTAAGGGAAGGGTCTTTAGGTCATTAAACACTAAAATTATTATCTTTAGGTCACTGAGTTAATGGAACAGGAGTATTTGTGGCACCTTAGAGACTAACAAATTTATTTGAGCATAAGCTTTCGTGGGCTACAGCCCACTTCTTCGGATGCATAGAATGGAACATATATTGAGGAGATATATATACACATACAGAGAGCATGAAAAGGTGGGAGTTGTCTTACCAACTCTGAGAGGCCAATTAAGTAAGAGGAAAAAAAACTTTTGAAGTGATAATCAAGATAGCCCAGTACAGACAGTTTGATAAGAAGTGTGAGAATACTTACATGGGGAGATAGATTCAATGTTTGTAATGGCTCAGCCATTCCCAGTCTCTATTCAAGCCTAAGTTGATTGTATCTAGTTTGCATATCAATTCAAGCTCAGCAGTCTCTTTGGAGTCTGTTTTTGAAGCTTTTCTGTTGCAAAATTGCCACTCGCAGGTCTGTCATTGAGTGACCAGACAGGTTAAAGTGTTCTCCTACTGGTTTTTGAATGTTATGATTCCTGATGTCAGATTTGTGTCCATTAATTCTTTTGCGTAGAGACTGTCCGGTTTGGCCAATGTACATGGCAGAGGGGCATTGCTGGCACATGATGGCATATATCACATTGGTAGATGTGCAGGTGAACGAGCCCCTGATGGCATGGCTGATGTGATTAGGTCCTATGATGATGTCCCTTGAATAGATATGTGGACAGCGTTGGCATCGGGCTTTGTTGCAAGGATAGGTTCCTGGGTCAGTGTTTTTGTTCAGTGGTGTGTAGTTGCTGGTGAGTATTTGCATCAGGTTGGGGGGTTGTCTGTAAGCGAGGACAGGTCTGTCTCCCAAGATCTGTGAGAGTGAGGGATGAGAGTTAATGGACAAGTCTTCACTTTGGGATTTGCTGGGAGACAGGATCCTCTTGTGATGCACCCTCATATTTTCCATTTCTTAAAGACCATTTCTAATCTTAAATCCCATGTCAAGGTTTACCTTCCAACTTGGATCTCACTTAAGTGTAATAGCCTTGACAATCTTCTCCTAATTTTCTCCAGGATGAGTTTCCCTTTTCACTTCAGCAAAGATGTAGCCTTAACATGACTGTGCCGCAATCCAAAAAAGCTCTACGTTCTTTATTCCACAGACTCTGAGAATTTTCTGTCTAGCAGGGCTCCCTTCCATAAATGCAATAATTTGGATGACCTGTTCAGATGCTAGAAGAGAGAGCATATAGGGCCTTTGTGTTGACAGTTTAAATGTTTGTTTGAATTGATTCATCTTGTTGTATAATTAATATGTAAGCAGGTCAGAATCAAAGTTCTGCAAACCTGCCACCTAATCCTCACTATTTCACCTTTATGAAGGATTACCATCTAGATATCCAAGTCTGCAGCCTTGAGACGCAAAGGCCTGCAGATGGTGGTACTTTCCTTAGTCATAATTTCTCTCTCTGTGTGTTCATCTCCTTCCTTCTTTTGTGTGACACTACTTTGGGCCTATGTCTCGGTAGTCTTGAATCTGGATTATCAAATGCACTCTGCTGGAGAACCGGACAACATTATTCTACCTGTAATTTGGGTCTCATAGGAACGTATCTGCCAATCCATAGTTCCCTCTGTTTCTTCATCTTAATTCTGTTTCACCACAAAAAGATCCTGAATTAAGCAAATCTTTGGCTATTGCTCCTGAGGTCATGTGCCTTGTCCTGTATTTTTCTGTGTTCTCAAGGCCAGCAGAAAAACTTTTCAATAATAAAAACAGAAAAATTCATTAGTAAGGCTCAGATTTTGTCATGGATATTTTTAGGAAAAATCACAGACTAGTCATGAGCAATAAACAAAAATTCACGGAAGCCCATGACCGGTCTGTGATTTTTCCTAAAAATATCCCTGACAAATGAGGAGGGTCCAGCACACACAGCAAATGGACAGCTTTGGGTTCCCCTGCTGCCTGGTGGCTAGGAGCTGCTGGGGGCCCACCGCCAGAAGCGGCTGAGAGCTGTGGGGTTGCTTGCTGACAGCTCCAGCCACAGAGCAGAAAATGTCACAGAGGTCTCTGGAAGTCACGGATTCTGTAAGTTCCATGACATAATTGTAGCCTTACTCATCAGTAAGGCTGCGACTTTGTCACGGAAGTCACGGATTCCGTGACTTCTGCAGCGGCCAGTGTGGCTGTCTCTGGGGCTGCCTGAGCAGTTCAGGCAGCCCCCAGGCCAGTCTCACTGGCCGCTGCTGGGGCAGTCTCAGGTGCCACACACCCCCAGCAGCAGGAGGTTGGGTGGGGCTGGGGGTTGAGGCGCGGGAGAGGGTGAGGGCTCTGGGTGGTGCTTATCTTGGGGGGTTCTCCCTGGAAGTGATTCCCAGCCAATGGGAGCTGCAGAGCTGGCAGCTCATGGAGCTAGGAGCTTAGAGAGGGACGTCTTCGCTTCCGACTCGATCCCCCCCAGACCCTTGAGCACTTGCTGCGCGCCCCCCCCACGAGCACCCGCGGCCCTCCTCGGGCCACTGCCCCCAGCACCCACAGCACTCCCAAGATTAAGTCAGGGGTATAGTACAAGTCATGGACAGGTCACATGCCATGAATTTTTATTTACTGCCCGTGACCTGTCCATGACTTTTACTAAAAATACCCGTGACTAAAAGGTAGCCTTACTCATCAGTGTTTGCTTGAAGGACAGCCCTCCTTCCTAGTAGTGCAGAATCCAAATTGGCAGATGTATTACTATGAGAAGAATTGTTACTTTAGAAATGAAGTGAAGTAAACATTTCTAGGTAATCCCATTAGGCTATCCCTCTGCTGCATCATCGCTAACCAGTATATTAAAACAAAACATGCTTAAAAACACAATCAGGGTTTCTTATCTCATTTCTCAACTTCTGCTTGCAGGCTGCCAACAAGTGATGGCACTGCATCAAAAGGAAAACAGCAAACCAGCGAGCCTGTGCATATTTTAAAGAGGTCATTTGCAAGAACTGTCTCAGTGGTGAGTACTAGTTAGTCTTCAGTTTCTATGTTTTCATTTCTCATTGCAAAATCTAAAGATTTCAAGGAAAAAATTGTAATTTTACTGTATTTTCAGCTATAACTTAATAAAAATTCGCATACGTTGAGAGGAAGCTAGATGTATTAGTGTATTAAATGCGATTTTTTCACTTCTACCTCAACATTCCAATGCAAACTCATGTCCGAGTAAACTTTGATTATCATTGTGGTTGTCCAGATTGTATAATAGCATATTTATTGCAGTATGTTTTTACCTTTTAATGAGTAAGCTAGTTTGGAAAATTGCCTTCACTTTTGATGTTAAAATATTCATATGTATTGATAGTATCACAAATCATTGTCTTCACTAACTAATAAGTTGTTAATGATTCCACACCGTTCTGAGGCACCTAGTACTAGTTATTGTCTTG
Source organism: Emys orbicularis (assembly GCF_028017835.1). Taxonomy (NCBI): domain Eukaryota; kingdom Metazoa; phylum Chordata; order Testudines; family Emydidae; genus Emys; species Emys orbicularis. Next base: position 287,258,607 of record NC_088683.1, read on the forward strand.
TGCTGCCTTCAGAATATAACTGATTCCTAAGTAGTTACTGGTGAGATTAGTTTTTCTCCTGAATAAATTACATTACTTTGCACTTCCAGAGCACATACTGTTTGTGGATCTCAAAGCACTTACTTAAGCCTCATTACACTCTGTGAGGTGAGGAATATACATAGGGGCACTGAAATGCAGCCACCTCTGGAGTGGAAGACCCCATCTGTTGAACACTGCATATCAGCACAGCAGAACAGTTTAAGACAAAATAAAGAACAGTTGAAATTCCAAGAAGACCCTTACATAAACAAAATATTTGTGAGTTGGAATGTGGCCATTTCACTCCTCCTCTTACAAAAAGGGGGGGAGGGATAGCTCAGTGGTTTGAGCATTGGCCTGCTAAACCCAGGGTTGTGAGTTCAATCCTTGAGGAGGCCACTTAGGGATCTGGGGCAAAATCAGTACTTGGTCCTGCTAGTGAAGGCAGGGGGCTGGACTTGATGACTTTTCAAGGTCCCTTCCAGTTCTAGGAGATGGGATATCTCCATTTAAAAAAAAAAAAAAAAAAAAAAGTGCCATGGGATCTCTATTGGTTGTAAATGGTGATTAGTTTAGTTTTGAATTTCATCATATGACTTTACGTCTTGTCTTGTACAGCACCGAGCGTACGGTCCACACTTGGCAACTAATAATCGTCTGAAAGGTTCTGCCTCTAGGAGTATACATCTTAATTTTCTTCACTGTTACAGGGTGTCTGGCCCCTTTAAGGGGAGATGAGCCCAGCCCCATCTGTGCCATGACCCAACTCTCCTGCCTAGGTGGGGAGAATGAGGTCAGGTGACCCAGATCAGTCTTGGGGTAGATAAGGAGGGGGCCTAAAGAGACAAGAGACTTCTGCTTGGTGTTGGCTGATGCCTGCAAGCACTGCAGAGAGTAAGAAGGCTCCTGCAGGGCCCTGATTCAGCAGAGGGAAGGCACTAATGGGGAAGAAGGCATTGGAGAAGGTCGAACTCCAGGCAAGAAGTACTGGGAGAGCAGTAAGCCGGACCGTCAAAGAAGGGGCTGTGCCCAGGTTGAAACTGGAGCAGAAGAGTGTTTGAATGCTGGAAGGGAGGACAGACAGACCTCAAGGAGGAGTGGCTGTGCCCAGTGTGAGACTGAGGCTGAAGATACTTTATTTTGAGTTTATTTTATGCTAATAAGCCAGACCTCAAGAAGAGGAATTTTTATTGAGCAGAAGCCTTTATTGAATTATTGAGGAGCCTGAGTGAAGAGGAAAATGAGGCAGGGCGCCACTGGCCACAAGGGGCACCAGGGAGGCAGCCCACCCTGTTACATTCACCAGCTCTTTTTTATGTCCTCTTTTATGTGGCCATCTGTGTTTGGAACTCCTTTAATTACCCAGTCGGTTATCTGCTGTCCTCCTTTAAGTTTCTTCTTAAAACTATCCGTGTGGCCAGAAAACCCTTGTTGCCTTCTTTTAATAATAGCATTAAAACAAACTAACAATTACTCTCCACCAAATCTATGTATATTTCAAGATATCTGCTTTACTAAGCCAAGCAGTCACATGATTTTTATTGGGTGTCCTCCTTCCTTATTTTGCCGGTTTGTCATCCCATAACATGTCTTAACCTGAATTGTAAACTATTTGGGATGGGAACATCCTTTCTGGTTAGGGCACTTTATAAATAACCAACACTTTTTTCCCCAGAGGTCTTAGGTGTTCCTAGGCGGTGTCCCATGCAAGTACTGACATAGTTTCAAACCTGATTAGCTTGTAAGCTCTGGCATTGACAGCACCAGGCATGTAGTTATAGATTCTTTTACATTAAGGCAAAGATGCGCTCAGTTGAAAATAAGTATTTTTTGAAAATTGTCCATGGTACTTATTCAACAACTAAAAACAATTTTTGAAAGTTTATTTTAATTCATTATAAATTAATTAGGGCTATCAGCTATGTTGATCACCTGAATATTTTATGTATGATAGAGAGGCTTATCTTCAGTTTTCAGTTTCCACTCACAAGACATTGTTATATACAATGCAGGCTGCTGGGGGTGTATTTGTGTTATAATAGTGAATTACCTCCGGCATTTCTTTCTTTTCTCATCCTCAAATTAAAAGCACTCTTTAATGTGGTTAGTAAGGTTTTGTGTGTGTGTGTGTGTGTGTATTGATGTAAGAGGTTTTTTTTTTTATATTACCGATGTAGATAGGTGCCATTAGTTTGTAATCTTCCTTAGAAATTTGAACTTGACTTTTTTTCCTTTCCTGAAATAGGAATGCTTTGAGTCATTGCTAAGCATTCTTCATTGGAGTTGGACAACCTTAGTCCTAGGAGTTGAGGAGCTTCGGGGATTGAAAGGATTCCAGTATACAGCTACTCTTCTCGATCTAGAGCGGTTGCGTTTTGTGGGCACTTGTTGTCTCAGGTTGCTGAGGGTCTACACGTGTGAGATATACCCCATGTCAGGTAATATTTTTTGTCTTATGCATGTTATTAATATTTATCAGTAGACAGGTAACATAAAATATGGAAATAACTTGAGTAATAAGCAGAATTTTCAGTTAATTGATTTTTAGCAGCTGTATCACAGTTTGAAATATTTTTAGTGGAGCAATTTAAGAGAGTAGGGATTGATGCATTCAGAAATAGGAAACTTTTGCACTATCAATTATATGCCTAATGGAACATACAACTGCACATGTTTGATTAACCTCCTAATTATGTCAAAATATATTTTCATGCTTAAGTAGACAGCTATGCCTTCAGGACTACCCTGTGGTTTGTTATCCAGTTTCTGTGCATAGTATTTGCTTTGCTAGTAAGCATAATCAATTAAAATTTGAAAGCAAATGTGTTTGCTGTTTTCACACTTGCAAGCTAAGTGCATCTTTATTAAAATTTAGTAGCATCTGTATATCCTTGTTTTATTTCATTAGGATCTAGGTCTGAAAAGTTTCAAGTTCTCACGTATATTTAACGTTGCTTAATTTTGATTTGTCTTGCTTTGTGTCGATATATACAATTACTGAACTGTTTTTTTAAATTTTCTCTTGTTAAAAATATGCGTATACTATTTTTAACTTTCTGTGTAACTTTTGTGTTTAGCTACCGTATATAATTTACATTGTAATAGACAAGAATATACACAGATATTTTGTTAATTGTAAATTTAATGTACTGCTTGTTATCACCTTCTAGCTACTGCTAAGGCTGTTGTAGAGGAAACTAGCAAGTTAGCAGACTGCATTGGGAAAACAAGAACCTTGCTGAGAAAAATTCTATCTGAAGGAGTTGATCACTGTATGGTGAAGCTGGACAATGACCCCCAAGGATATCTCAGTCAGCCCCTGAGTCTTCTAGAAGCTGTTCTTCAAGAATGTCATAACACTTTCACAGCCTGCTTTCACTCTTTCTGTCCAACACCAGCTCTACAATGGGCTTGCCTCTGTGACTTGCTGAATTGTTTAGATCAGGTATACATTAAATAACATCACTGAACAGTAGTTCTTGCAATGCTGTGCTGTGCTCTAAAGAGACACAAAAATAAGATTCCTATTCTACTTTCTTTTTCACTTTTTTTAGTTAGATTAATTTTTATCCTGCTTTTACAATTTGAGTTGCTATTCACTTCTATACATATAGTATAAATCCTATAACCGATGTCTTATGATCTAAGGTACAGTATTCTGGGTGGGGCTTATCTTATGAATTGACACTGACATTTGTAAATATAGTCTCAGATAGAAGGTGTAATAGAAAAAGAGGAAGACAAACAAATTCTTAAGGCTTTTATAGATAACATTTTGGACACAATATTTTGGAAAATGGTGTAGGATGCATTTATTTACTAGATAATTTTTTATTTGGTATTTGTGTTTGTGGGATTTGTCTTTGGATGGAAATATTTAGTTGAAAATGCACAAAACATTTTTATTAATTAAATTAAAATATCTTAAATTATACATAAGAAAAAAATAAGCATCGGCTTTGCTTTTAAAACTTTAATAAACAAAGTAAGTATTAACTGTAGTTAGTGAATTGGCAGATTGTTTCTGGCCACCACAGGCTGGATTTTCAGAGGTATTTAGATTCCTAAAGATGCAGATAGTCACCCAGTAGGATTTTCTGAAGCGTCTATGCAGGTTAGTTGCCCAACTCCCATTTATTTCAATGGGAGTTCATTAGGCAACTAACTCTCATTGAAATAAATGGGAGTGTCACAGTCCCAATAGTCCCTATTGAAGCTATGACCTAATGTGAATAGCTGTAAATGAAACTGATTTTGTTAAGCGTACTAAGGCCAACTTTTATGGTTAAAATCATTCATATGCTTAAGTTTATTGCTCAGCTGAGTACATAATTTTCAAGTTTAAAAATTGTAATTTGATAATGTCATAAATTTGGGAAGTAAAATAACATTTGAGAGAAATAGTGTGTTAATAAACTTAAGTTAAAAAACTATTTGAGATCCAAAGAGTGAAGGTAATATAAAATATACAAGAGAATTGACATTTTTATGCTTTGCTACTTACAGCAAACATTTTAAAAATAGATTTAATAACTAAAGTGCCACTGGAAAAAGCCTTTCACTGTGATTTAGAAGCTTCTTTCACAAAAATTAATATTCGTTATAGCGGTGCAGTAACCTGAATGTTACTAGGAGAGAGGAAACTACTGTGAGAATAGAAGGATGGTCCTTTGTTTAAAGAACTAGACTATAACTCAAGAGATCTGTGTTCAGTTCCCAGTTCTGCCTGAAATATATCCTGACACACCTTGGACAAGTTACTTAGTCTCTCTGCTCCTCAGTTCCCATCTGTAAAATGGGGATAATAGTACTCCCCTACTTCACAGAGGCATTGTGAGGTTCTCAGATACTATTGTGATGGGGCCATATAAGTATGTACGGTAGAATGTGCACAAAATAATAGTATGAATTTGAAAACCTATACTTCACTTACTATTTGTTTAATATTTTCTCTTTTTTTTTTTTTTTTTTTTTTTTTAAAGGACATCCAGGAAGCAAACTTCAAAACGTCAAGTAGCCGGCTTCTTGCAGCTGTAATGTCAGCCCTGTGTCATACTTGCGTAAAGCTGACCTCTATCTTTCCTATCACTTATGATGGAGAGGTGTTGCTGCGATCCATGGTCAAACAAGTCAGCACCGAGAATGACTCTGCACTGGCCCACCGTTTCCCTCTCTTGGTAGCCCATATGGAAAAACTTAGTCAGGTTAGGAAATTTTCTGAAATCTATCTATCTATTTAATTTTTTTGTAACAGCAAACCAATAGAATGGAAAGGGAATTTGGGTCTGCTTTATAGGATTGTAGCAGAGGTTGCCTACGTGTTTCCATTCTAAGTGGCTTATTTCAGATGCTTACAACTTTGTCAAACATTCATCTTTTAGGCTGAAACTTCCCACATTTGTTCTCAACTGGAGAGAAAATTAAATTTTGGAAAGTTGAATCAAAAGTAGCTTAGTCATTTGAGTACATTGGGGAAAAATACTCTTTTGTTGCTATTAATTTTACTACATATTTTTCATTAATAATCTCAGTTTTTTATTGACTTTGCACATATGACCACATAAGCTGAGTAAGGCTTTTTTTAATGTGTCCCCATGATCGGTGAGACTGATAGGCTTTAATGAATGATCTCACACTACTTTTGGATCATAAATAAAGCAGGAGTGAGAAGTGATTGAGGCTGGTACCTGGGAGATCCCAGCTTCGTTCAGAGATTGGAAGGTCTGCAATGAAAGAGTCAGAGGACCACACATAAGCAAGGATTTAAAAAACAAAAACAAAAAACCCCCACAAGCCACCCATCCTCCACAATGAATGAAGCATTGTCCTGAAGCAATAATATTATATGTTCAAAAACAGTACTGTACTTTAATGAATCAACATGACAGATCCTAGATGTTTTGAAGGATTGCTCACGAAGATACGGACTTGGCCCGGGTTCAGAATCTTGTATAAGAAGCCTTTCATATGGGTGATAGGATTAAGAGAGCTGCTGCCTCAGCTCTCAGTTGGAAACCTGAAGATCTGCTTCGCTGCAGTAGTCTGGGTTCCAGAAGAAGTTCAAGAAGAAACCTGAAGAACTACCCTACACTGGGGAGAACTGCTTTGGGAAACGGCAGAAATCTCTCTATGGAAGGCAGAGTAGATGTTTACCTGAATTGGGTCTGGTGTATTTCACTTTCCTCACCACTATTTGTGGGGTGGTGATATGTTTTTCTACATTAATGATTGGCTTTCAAGGTGTCAAGTACCTCCTTACGCAGACATATCAGCTCACTAGCAACAGAAATGAAAGGATTCTAGGCCCCCTGTCCACAAGCACCTAACAAGGGCTTTTTAAGGGGTCCAGAACATCTAGACAGTCAGCTACTTGCTATAGCTTGCCAAACCACCTGATTGGGGGGAGATTGGGGCCTTTTACCATGCCAGTTAGAGGTCTGTAGCTATCTAGAACACATGGATCTTGAGTATTATGGTTTACCTGCAAGATGAAATTTTTAAAAAAGCCCAACCTCTGCTGATTGCCCCTGGCCTCTGGGTACTCTCTTGGGTGTGGCCTTATCAAGAAGGGACACAGCAGGAAGTAAATTCTTTCTGGCAAAGAGAGCCATTTATTCCAGTTTCTTCCTGATAATGAAAGACAGGCAGACTCCAACCCATTCTGGTGCTATGGACTTGTATCAATATTTGGTCAAGAAAAAATTCAAGATGGTCACATCTTTTCTCTTTCTTGCCCTGGATGCTATTGATTCTTACCTATAGGGAAACTTCCCTATCACCACAGTATCTTAGATTAATTGTAGGCGGAACATCATGAGTACGTTCAGGGCTTTGAGGCTGGCATCAGTCCCAGTTGTTTTCACAAAATGCTGGGTAATGGTTGTGGCTTTCTTGCACAGTTTGGGAATTCACATGTTCCCCTAAATGGATGATTAGTTCACCCATGACACCACACTGGAGATATCAGATTAATCTAATTTACCACTGTTGTCTTTTGTGGTGCATTTATTTGGAAATGTGTCTGCGTCACAAAAATAGTGATTGAAAAGAAGAAATGTTAAGGGGCTTAAATTATCATGCTTGTTGTGAGCTCCATATTTAGTAAAATCTGCTATGAGTGGAAAAGGAAGGTTAAACCCATGTTAACTCAGTGATTTTTCAAAAAGGGTGTTAATGACTTGCATGTAAAAAGAGATGATTTGGGAGATAGTTTCTAGATGAGTGGGTGTAATTGCTATTCGTGTTTGTTCGCATTTTGAGTGTTCTCATCAGGAGGAGAATAGTTCTCAAACTAAAGGTTTATATTCTTGAAAGAAAAGCAGTTATAAATGAAACTCTCCTGCAAAATCCATATACTGCTCAAAATTGAAAAAGTGCAATTGTGCAATTTCTCGATTTCCTGTTGACAATAAAACAAGGTGTTAAACTTGGGGGGGGGGGAAATCAAGGTCATTTGGTGCAAGATGGATTATGTTTTATAGAATGATATTATGTTATTGGTAGCGATTTCTCCAGTAAGTTATCGTTTGTGCCTTTGTATATGCAATGTGTATATATTGCTGTCAAGTGAGACACTTCCTCATCTTGATTGTTTTCATAGCGCCCTGTTTTCGCTTTTTAAAATGTTCGTAAAAGCTTTCATTACCTACAGTAAAGACTCTGTAGAGGTTGGAGTCCCTGAGATCAAGGATATTTTATAAAGTTAACCGCATTTGAAGAAAAAAGGTAGTGTGCAACATTCCTAGTGTAAACTAATAGTTTTTAGCTAAAAATACCCACCAGTTTTATAGTAGAAGCACAAACTCGAGACGATGAATATATCAAGAAATATCTTCAGTAAAGAATTTTTACATTTAAGTAATTTTGCTGTCCATAGTACTGAAAAGCAGCAAGGCTGGCTAGATAGTACATGCATAATATAGATACCTATAGATATGTATTTATATAATACAATGTGACTCCAGTTTTCCTTAATACAAATAACTTCATGTAGTTGTGATAGTTAAAGTTGCAAAACTGCATGGTGTCCTCATACTCTCTTATACTGACAGATTTTCATAGATTCACAGACCTTTCAATTTCACCCAGTTACCTGTGCATTAAGCCTAGTAACTTGTGTTCTGTTTGTCTAATGTACATCTTCCATAAAGGCATCCAGTCTTGTTTTGAAGACCTCAAGAAATGGAGAATCCATTACCTGCCTTGGTTTTCTGTTCCCGTGGTTAATCACCCTAATAACACACAACCCAGTCCATAGTGTTTGTAGAAGCGAGTCTAGACTTGATCACAGCCAAAAGTGTGTCTTCAGTAGTACAGGTTCCAGGCCACAGAAGAGCTTGCTGTACAACTCAGACTAAGCCCACAGATGCAGGTTTGCTCCTGTTTCATCCTCCTGTGTCATGGGGCATCCTGCATTTGTGAGACATGGTTGACTGCATGACTAGCTTCACACAGTTTACTCACCAAACAGAAACAGTATAAGCAAGTTAGTCTCCCTCCCACACAAGAGGAGGTGATTCCCTCCAGTAGCCTTTCTAGCCCTGTGAAGAGAATAGGAGCTTGTTTTTTGGCTGGGCATTTAGCCTAGAAAAGCTTGTTCAGAGGCAGTTCATGCTATTCTCAACAGTTGGAAAAAGTCCATGAGAAAATACTACACATCCAAGTGTCAACGGTTTTCCATCTGGGCCAATAATTGTCATATAATTCCAGAAGAAATCAACATCCCTATTATCCTGGACTACTACTTCTCCCTGAAGATCTCAGGTCTTTCCCTTAGCTCAATAGGTGTCCACTTGGGAGCTATCAGTGCCTGCCATCCTCTGATCAATGGTTGCTCTATTTTTGTCCATTTTTGTCTATTTTGTCCATTTTTGTAACAATTCATTTTTTGAAAGACTTAAGTTAGAACTTTCTCAACTGTAAGCAAATCTCTTCCATCTTGGGACTTCAGTCTGGTCCTCTCAGCACTAACAAGGCCTCCTTTTGAACCATTGGTGTCTGGCTTCCTATATCATTTCTCTATAAAAGTCATCTGCTTGGGAGCTGTCAACTCGATTGGATGGATGGATGAACTGGGAGACTTTATGGCAAACCTACAATACACAGTCTTTCACAAAGTTAAGATTATGCTGAGACTGCATCCGAAGTTTATTCCTAAAGTGATTTCAGACTTTCATCTCCATCAGCCCATCACCTAACTTTTCCTGAAATTTCACACCTCTAGCAAATACAGATGTCAGCATTTCCTGGATGTTCATAGTGCAGTGGTATTCTATCAGCAAAGAATAAAAACCATTTAAATGGCCTATGTTCATATCACTTGCAGAATGGATGGCAGGGAAGCCATATTGTCTGAAAAGACTTCCCAAATGGATCTGAGGGTGCATCCTACTGTGTTATGAACTAACACTGCTCCACTACAAGATTTGAAAGTCCACTTTACCAGAGTTGAGACAGCTTCAATAGCTTTTGAGATGTTCCTATTAATGTAACCTGTAAGTCAGCCCATACTTCTCCAGATATTAGGCCTTAGTACCAGCCTTGAAAGCTGACACTTCCTGTGCTCCCGTCTGCGGTGTTCCAGTCTTCCTCACACCCACCACCACAATACACACTGCTCATCGATCACCCACAATGGAATACACAAAGAAGAAATGGGGAGGTTACTTACCTGTGCTGTGGCTGGAGTTCTTTGAGATATGTGGTCCTTATCTGTATTCCACTATCCATCCTCCTCCCTCTGCTGCAGACTTAATTATTGATTCATGCTAGAGAAGGAACTGGAGAAGGTGGTTGGTCTGCACTTCCCCTTAAGGTCTCAATCCGGAGCTCAAGGGGGTGAACGATGCAGGCACAGACCAACGAACACTGCTAGCAAAAATCTTCCGGTCTCAGGCACATGTGTACCCCCATAGTGGAATACAGATAGGGATCACACGTTTTGAAGAACTCCAGTTACAATACAGGTAAGTAACCCCCCTTTCATGTGCCTCCACATACAGTTTATGGACTGCTGCAGTGGAGTTTATTTTTATGAATTTAATACAACTGTTCGTGTATCTCCACACACTGATTATGGACTATTGTGTTGTTTTTAATAAATTCATTAAAAGGAACCTTGTCATAGAACCTTGGAACATGTTCTTATTTGCAAATAGAATACTTTATTTAAAACAAGCATGTAAATAATTTTAAAACCTTACAGGCATACCAGGTGCCATCAAGGTGAAAAAGACAGTAAACGAGAACAGTCAGAAAAAAAGTGAAAAAAGTGCAAAATGGCCAAGCTATGTACAGTGGCACCACAGCAGTTCTCCCATGTTCCCCTTTTCTTCTTGCCCATTCTGGTGTGCTTTGCATGCATAAGCTGTGGATGAACAGGTGCAGACTGATGTACAGAGTACATTTTATTGTTCCATGCACTGTTTATTGCTTGGAACATGAACCAGACAACCCCAGAATTGTCCATCGTCTGCAGAGGCTGCAGGATGTGGTAGCGTGGAGGGGGACTCAGCATGTGGAGCTAGAGCTTATAGCCTGGTGGCATGACAGTGAGCAACCTCTCAAAAAGTTGGGAGGAGTGGCACTATATGTTAAAGAAAGTGTAGATTCAAATGAAGTAAAAATCTTAAGCGAATCCACAGGTTCCATAGAGTCTCTATGGATAGAAATTTCATGCTCTAGTAAAAATATAACATTAGGGATCTATTATCGACCACCTGACCAGGACAGTAATAGTGATGATGAAATGCTAAGGGAAATTAGAGAGGCTATCAAAATTAAGAACCCAATAATAGTGGGGGATTTCAATTATCCCCATATTGACTGGGAACATTTCACTTCAGGACGAAATGCAGAGATAAAATTTCTCGATACTTTAAATGACTGCTTCATGGAGCAGCTGGTACGGGAACCCACAAGGGGAGAGGTGACTCTAGATTTAATCCTGAGTGGAGCGCAGGAGCTGGTCCAAGAGGTAACTATAGCGGGACCGCTTGGAAATAGTGACCATAATACAATAGCATTCAACATGCCTGTGGTGGGAAGAACACCTCAACTGCCCAACACTGTGGCCTTTAATTTCAAAAGGGGGAACTATACAAAAATGAGGGGGTTAGTTAGACAAAAGTTAAAAGGTTCAGTGACTAAAGTGAAATCCCTGCAAGTTGCGTGGGCCCTTTTTAAAGACACCATAATAGAGGCTCAACTTCAATGTATACCCCAAATTAAGAAAAACAGTAAAAGAACTAAAAAAGAGCCACCGTGGCTTAACAACCATGTAAAAGAAGCAGTGAGAGATAAAAAGACTTCCTTTAAAAAGTGGAAGTCAAATCCTAGTGAGGCAAATAGAAAGGAGCACAAACACTGCCAACTTAAGTGCAAGAGTGTAATAAGAAAAGCCAAAGAGGAGTTTGAAGAACGGCTAGCCAAAAACTCCAAAGGTAATAACAAAATGTTTTTTAAGTACATCAGAAGCAGGAAGCCTGCTAAACAACCAGTGGGGCCCCTTGACGATGAAAATACAAAAGGAGCGCTTAAAGATGATAAAGTCATTGCGGAGAAACTAAATGGATTCTTTGCTTCAGTCTTCACGGCTGAGGATGTTAGGGAGATTCCCAAACCTGAGCTGGCTTTTGTAGGTGACAAATCTGAGGAACTGTCACAGATTGAAGTATCACTAGAGGAGGTTTTGGAATTAATTGATAAACTCAACATTAACAAGTCACCGGGACCAGATGGCATTCACCCAAGAGTTCTGAAAGAACTCAAATGTGAAGTTGCGGAACTATTAACTAAGGTTTGTAACCTGTCCTTTAAATCGGCTTCGGTACCCAATGACTGGAAGTTAGCTAATGTAACGCCAATATTTAAAAAGGGCTCTAGGGGTGATCCCGGCAATTACAGACCGGTAAGTCTAACGTCGGTACCGGGCAAATTAGTTGAAACAATAGTAAAGAACAAAATTGTCAGACACATAGAAAAACATAAACTCTTGAGCAATAGTCAACATGGTTTCTGTAAAGGGAAATCGTGTCTTACTAATCTATTAGAGTTCTTTGAAGGGGTCAACAAACATGTGGACAAGGGGGATCCGGTGGACATAGTGTACTTAGATTTCCAGAAAGCCTTTGACAAGGTCCCTCACCAAAGGCTCTTACGTAAATTAAGCTGTCATGGGATAAAAGGGAAGGTCCTTTCATGGATTGAGAACTGGTTAAAGGACAGGGAACAAAGGGTAGGAATTAATGGTAAATTCTCAGAATGGAGAGGGGTAACTAGTGGTGTTCCCCAAGGGTCAGTCCTAGGACCTATCCTATTCAATTTATTCATAAATGATCTGGAGAAAGGGGTAAACAGTGAGGTGGCAAAGTTTGCAGATGATACTAAACTACTCAAGATAGTTAAGACCAAAGCAGATTGCGAAGAACTTCAAAAAGATCTCACAAAACTAAGTGATTGGGCAACAAAATGGCAAATGAAATTTAATGTGGATAAATGTAAAGTAATGCACATTGGAAAAAATAACCCCAACTATACATACAACATGATGGGGGCTAATTTAGCTACAACGAGTCAGGAAAAAGATCTTGGCGTCATCGTGGATAGTTCTCTAAAGATGTCCACGCAGTGTGCAGAGGCGGTCAAAAAAGCAAACAGGATGTTAGGAATCATTAAAAAGGGGATAGAGAATAAGACTGAGAATATATTATTGCCCTTATATAAATCCATGGTTCGCCCACATCTCGAATACTGTGTACAGATGTGGTCTCCTCACCTCAAAAAAGATATTCTAGCACTAGAAAAGGTTCAGAAAAGAGCAACTAAAATGATTAAGGGTTTAGAGAGGGTCCCATATGAGGAAAGATTAAAGAGGCTAGGACTCTTCAGTTTGGAAAAGAGAAGACTAAGGGGGGACATGATAGAGGTGTATAAAATCATGAGTGATGTTGAGAAAGTGGATAAGGAAAAGTTATTTACTTATTCCCATAATACAAGAACTAGGGGTCACCAAAAGAAATTAATAGGCAGCAGGTTTAAAACAAATAAAAGGAAGTTCTTCTTCACGCAGCGCACAGTCAACTTGTGGAACTCCTTACCTGAGGAGGTTGTGAAGGCTAGGACTATAACAATGTTTAAAAGGGGACTGGATAAATTCATGGTGGCTAAGTCCATAAATGGCTATTAGCCAGGATGGGTAAGAATGGTGTCCCTAGCCTCTGTTCGTCAGAGGATGGAGATGGATGGCAGGAGAGAGATCACTTGATCATTGCCTGTTAAGTTCACTCCCTCTGGGGCACCTGGCATTGGCCACTGTCGGTAGACAGATACTGGGCTAGATGGACCTTTGGTCTGACCCAGTACGGCCTTTCTTATGTTCTTATGTTCTTATGTTCTTAAGTTCCTGGTGCTACACCCTGTCCTCCTTCCTCAATCTCTGGCCATGTTGCACAACTACACCACCAGTCTCTTCTCCTGCTAGGTTGCCTCCCTCTGTCTATAGCCTTCTCTTTTCTCTTGTAATCAAGCTGTTGATCAGCCCTGGCCAGAATTCCTGACTCTTCTTGCATGTTAGTTGAGAATCTGCTTCCCCAGGCTCCTGGTTCCTTGCCTCTGCCCAGCAGAGGTGAAAGGATCTGCTAAGGAAAATAAGAGCACATTGTCTGACCCAAGTGTGGGTTGGGGAAGACACTATTGCCCTTTTTCCAGGGCTGCAGTACTTCAAGGTCACAGGATATGATATTTTATATGAATTGGATTTATTTTATTCATCTTTCATTCACTGGCCAGTTTAGAAGCTCCTGCAAGCCATGCTTTAAGCCAAGAGACATGATAAATTGACATACCAAAATCAATTAAAATAATAAACAAGTCTCCATATTTTTCCCATTGATGCAGAGGTTTCCTATGAAGAGGATCCTGTTACTATGATTTTACAGTCCTTTAAGGCAAGACAAGGTCTGGAGGACATTGTGGTTCTAGAAGTGCTTGGATAGAAACAGAGCAGCAGAGGAGCGCCATCTGTCTATTCTAAGGAGATTTTTTGGCATCTGGTGTCTGATAACATCTGTGAATGGAGTGGGCTTCTGAACTACAAAGGAGCCATAATAAGTATGCCCGGCTCTGGAATTTAACCAACCATCTAGAGTTCCTACTCTGTGGGTATGTCTACATAGCCCATGGCAGTGAGCCTCCCAGCCTGGGTTGCTGGACTCGGGCTAGTACTCTAAAACTAGCTGTGTAGGCAGGGCTTTGAAGTTTTGGCTTGGGCTAAAGGTTGGACTCTGAAGTCAACCCACATCCCTAGGCTTCAGAGCCTGAGCTCCAGCCCAACCCCCAATACCAACAGATATGTTGAGAGGTAGTGCAAGCCTGAGTCTGTTGACCTGAGCTGGGAGGCTTGCTGCCAGGAGCTGTGTATACATACTGTGTGAGAAGTTCACATGCATCACCAGCCAGAAATGGGTGCTCTCCAGGGCCATCCCAAAACAGATCCTCTGAATATGGGCCTAGGATGTGCTGCAGCTGCTCTGGCAGCATAGCCTGATCTGGGACTGGCATCAACAACAGGGTTACTTTTGAGGGGTTGATCTAGCAACTGCAGGCACTCTTCTGGTTTTGCCTCTGTGGTTATAAACATCCCTGCTCAGGCCTCTTGGTGTGGTCCCCAGCACCTGATCAAATTCCTTGTAGAAGGGGCAGGTAGACAGGGAGTTCCCTGAGGTGTGGTTCCTGTCCCTGGGTTTGTGATAGGCATTCTTGAAGGACTTAACCCGCTCCCAGCATTGAGCTCTGGGCTGGTGGAGCACAGGTGCTGCCAGCCTCTCCAAGATGCTTATGTACACATGTTCATTTCTTGTGTTCTTGCTGAAACCATGGCTCTTGTTCTCCTCACACCACAGATTCATTATAATCTTTCTGTGTTCCTCTGTCCAGCTAGCAGTATGCTGAGTGTTAGTCTGCTTCTTAGTTGTGGGAATAGCTAATGTACGATAGGGTTAGCTGAGGAGCTCACGTGAAGGAAGGATTAAATGCCAGGCAGTTGTATTTTAACCAGGAGGTTGCTTCCAGTTCCTGGAAGTCAGGTGGGAAAGTTTGGGGATTAAAGGTTCAGAACACACAGGCCTATGGGATTGTGGGATAGCATTGATGGTCTTTCCAAACACAAGCCTGGTGACCTGGGCTTTGCCTACATCCACACTGCAAAGCTAGCAGGCTTAGACCTGTGCCACAGTAGGATATGGACTCAGACTCATGCCCCTGGGCTAGTCAGCAGGCCTGCGTCTTGAGAGGCTTCTGGCACCTCTCAGAAGGCTGTGTGTGTGAATGGTACAGGGGGGTTGGGTGTAAAGCTGACTCAGAAACTGGGTTGACTATGCAATGTAGACATACCTTTACAAAAAGCAGAAGCTTCTGGGACAGAGAAGACATGCAGACTGTTTGATACATATCTGGTTAATCTCTGCATTGACTTTCATTGTATGATTCATGACGAATGCTATATGAAAAAAGCTGAGACATTCTCCTCCAGTAGAGAGAGCTTTCATTGCTGGGATATAGCTATTGATGAGGTAATGGACTATAAGGGTCTGTTATGACCGTTGTGACTATGCACAAGCCTATCTAGGAATTCTCTTTCCGGTTATAGCATAATATTCTTAATGAAACCTAGTTTTTATTGTATTTGAGAAAACAAAAACATAAATCTATGTCTGGCTGAATGAATTGTTGAATTGCTACGATTGTACACTAAACATGAATTAGCATCAACATTTTCCTTAAGTCCTGATTTTTAAAAGTTATGATGATCTAATTTAAAAAGGCACTGATACCTCAATTACTGCAAGATAATTAAATTCTTTCATTACAAGTTGACTTTTATGTAGAGGTACTGGGGGTTGAACTGGTAAAACCTTATTCTCAGAAAAATTGAGGGTTTTTTTCTGTTAAAGTAGACCCATGTTTCAAATTTTTGAGTAGGGGGTGGGTGTTTTCCTTGGATTGCGGAGTATCAGTGCAATTTTTAGATTGGGATTCTTTTTGTAACTGGTTTGTACATCCTACTACGTATGAGCATTGCTGAGACTGTGAACAGTTTTTTAATATCTTTTTTTTAAGGAATCAAAATTTAAAACGTGCATCACCATTGTAGTTCTGAGAAATGTCAGAGTCAATGCAAAAAATGCAATGATGTATAAAGGATAGTTTATACGTTGATGTATGTGAAGTTTTACCAGATAAATCTGCTAATCATCTTATTCACAGCTCATGCAAAATGTAGGAATGTGAATTTAGCATCACAAATTTTTTTCTTATGGTTTGATTTTAAAGTGATCTGAAGTTCTAATTTAGAAAGGTACCGATGCCTCAATTATTATTACAGATAATTTATTTTATTACAAGCTGATTTGTATATAGAGATACTGTTTGTCATTTCTAATATTTTTTTCATACCACAGAATGAGGAAAATATCTCAGGGATGACAAGCTTTCGGGAAGTGCTAGAAAAAATGCTGGTTATTGTTGTGTTACCAGTCAGAAACAGTCTTAGACGAGAAAATGAGCTCTTCTCTTCACACCTGGTTTCCAATACCTGTGGACTTCTTGCTAGTATTGTGAGTGAACTTACAGCTTCTGCACTGGGATCTGAGGTAATAATGATTCTGTAAAATTATCTTTGATATAAGTGTTTTACAGTATTTGTACATTATGAATGTAATATTTACTGTGATCGCACTTAATGTTTCTACCTGTGTGAAAATTTTTACTGATTTTACTGCTGTTCCTCATATGTGTAGGAAGTCTCTCTCAAACCACTAAAATACTTCTTTTTAAATTGTGTAATCACTCTCTATTATTGAAGTGCTGTTCACGATTAGCCATTTTGTTATGGCTGAAGAATACAGTGTACCTTTCCCAAAATTACAGCAATTACTCTGTGTACAGAATAAATTTTTGAGAATTTACAAATAATACTATTCAGGTAGAGTTAAAATTAAATATCATCTCATTTAAAAGATGGTTTGGCCACTGTTTCTTCCTGTTCCTGAACACAAGCCAAATAGCTGTTATTGGCTATTAAGGCTTGCATCCTCCTTCCCTTCAACGGCCTCCACCAATTGGTCTTTTAATTTAGTCACCTCTGCCACAAGGGCATTATTTTCTCAAACTAAGTTTCTAACTACCTATATCAAGCCTTGCAGAAGGACTCTCCTAACCTTCTTTTGCTTCCTATCCTACACAGTATTCATAAGGAACTGTTCAATTTCACCGCAATCTGATAAGGAGTGTTGAGGAAACCCAAAGGGCCTCCATTTTGATGGACCTACCCATCCAGAGCCCCTTGGACCTCACAGTGGAGCAACCTGGCCAGCAGATAACTCCAACTCATGGTCAGGAGCTTACAGATTATATCCACTAATAGTAGAACCTTATTAATCAAGCAAGGTTCAGATAACATTTACATGAACTATCAGACAGATAACCATTGATATGGGTTAACAAGTACCTTTTGAATACCTCATGACTA
This sequence comes from Emys orbicularis, assembly GCF_028017835.1. NCBI lineage: Eukaryota > Metazoa > Chordata > Testudines > Emydidae > Emys > Emys orbicularis. Next base: position 287,276,155 of record NC_088683.1, read on the forward strand.
CATATGGCATTTCAATCATTATCCAGTGTAGCCTTTCATGAGTGCAACATTGTTACAGCTCCTCATCTGAGGAGTCCCTTTTGCACATGCTCCAGCCCACAAAGTTCATCCAGTGGGCAGCTTGACTGACATCTTTAAACTCTCACCAACCTACTCTCCTCCCAGCCATGTCTCGAATGGCAGTATAGCCTACACTAAGGGTGTAAGGGAAGATGTGGATTAACCTCCCCTCCAATTCCTTCTTTCCACTGTATGGCCTGAGTCAGAAGAATCTTCTGTGTCCAAAGCTGCTTCAGTCTTCTTATCTGTTGACATATATTGTAAATAATTCTGTAAATAATAGTGTTTTTATAGTTTTTAGTGCCTTTCTAGTAGACTTTTTAAGTTGTATAGAGAACTTTTTACCTGCCTTGGGGACTCTCCCTATTTTCTCCCCTTGGAAGAAGGACTGTGCACAGAGTTCCAAGGCTTAAGAACTGTCTCCCCTGCCCCTGCTCCTTCTTGGTCAGCAGTGACTACTAACGCTGCCTTTACTGCCTTAGAGAGGCTCATGTTTCTGCCACGTGCAGCATCTGCCACTCTTTCCGACCCCAAACTTGAGAAGGACGAGAGCTTCAACAGAGGAAGCACCTCATGGAAAAAGCCATGAGACCCCAATCAGATCTAGACCAGGAGTACCCCCCTCCCCCCACCCGTACACAGGCCTCTGTCTGCAAGCAGCGCCCCTCCAAGCATGAGCTCTCAGGCTTTTCATGAGAGTGAGGGGCACTGTCACAAATGCAGGATCAGATCTCATGCTTGGGCCCTAAAGACTTGGATCTGCCTACATTTTTTGATCACATATCAATCTCCTAGAACTATGGGCAGTACGAAGGGCCTGCAGTGCTTTCCTCCCACTTCCATGGTTCTGCCCTGTCTGAATAATGTTGGACAATATGATGACTGTCTTCTCTATAAACAAACAAACAAGGAGTAAAATCTCTTTCTGTATAGAGGTCGTCCACTTATGGAACTGGTGTATCTGGAATTACTCCACTCTTTTAGTGATGTACCTCCTTCATGCACAAAACTCTCTGGCAGACAATTTCAGCAGACACATCTCCATAGACCACGAGTTGGTGATTCACAATTCATTTTCATTGTACCTGTGAGGGGCAGGTGTCGGCAGTCTTACTGAATAGTTAGAACTGGGTTGAGGGCATCAGGGACTGGATCTGGGGACCAAGGGTCAGAGCCAGGAGCAGGGAAGGGAATGCAGGGCTGGAGCAGGATAGGATCAGGGCTAGAGAAAGACAATAGCAGGCAGAGGCAAGAGTGGTCACAGCTGTGGGCAAAAAGCATTGAGTAGTTGGTGCCCAGATGCTGCTGAGCTTAACAGGAGGCCTGCTGGCTCTCTTCAGCCAATCAAATGGACCTGTCAATCAGGCAATCCTATCACAACTCAGTTGAGCTCATTAATCAGCCTGGAGGCTGGCCTGGCTAGTCCTTGCGCTCAGCTGAAGTTGTTCAATCATGATAGCACTCAAGTGGCCCAGGCAATTCTGGTTTCTGTACCTCCTGCAAATCTTCACCAATCTTCCTATCAGCATCTAGCCCTTTCCAGATCTGCTGAATCAGGAGAATGGTGGGATCAGATATGACAACCCAGACTATCTCCACATCACAGGCTGGTATTTGGATCGGCATCAGACCTACAGTGTTCATTTTCGGAGTCCAGTTGGACTGTTCTCAACCACAGCAGAAAAGACTCCACCAGAAAATGTTACCTAGCTTAATCAAGGCATTTCTCTGGCTGGGCACAACAAATTCTCTTCTCTCCAAAGACTGTGCAGGGATCCCTGGTATTGACTGCCTCCTCACTCTCAAGACAATCAGGCCTTTCTACTGGCTTGCAGCAGATCCACTTAACAGCAATCAATGCCTTCCACCCTCTGGAGGAGGACTATTGTGTTTTTATTCACCTGCTTACAACCAGATTCCTAAAAGGCCTCATGAGGACCTTCCAAGCACTAATGAAGCCCACACACCAATGGGACCTCAATCTTGTATTCTCAGTACTTACCATACTGTCATTTGGACTGTTAGCTGCATGCTCAGTGTTCCACCTATCTATGAAGATCACCGTTCTCGTTGCCATCATGTCAGGCAGGAGGGTGAGTGAACTGGGAACTCTCATGGCTGATCTGCAATACACCATGTTTCATAAGGAAAAGGTTTCCTTTTTCCTCCACCTGAAATTCATCCCTAAGGTAATCACCAAGTTTCACATGAATTCGCCTACCAGTATTCTTTCCAAAACCTCATGCTTCCAGTGAGGTGAAAAAATTTCATTCCCTTGACCTCCGAGGAGCTTTTAACGTTTTATTTGCAAAGAATGAAATCAATTAGGAAGTTGTCTAGACTATTTGTCGCTATAGCGAGTGATCGGGGCAAGCATTGTGTGCTCAAAGACTCTCTAAGTGGATCTCTGGCTGTATCATTCTTTGCTATCAGTTAGCACATCTTCCTTCTCCAGACACAGTCAGGTCCCATTCCACTAGAGCACAGGCAACTTCATTAGCATCTCTTCAGGACGTACTTATATTGGACATTTGTAGGGCAGCCTTTGTGTTCCAGCCACAACTTCATGAAGTATTACGCTTTAGTCCCAGACTCTTCTGCAGACCCAGTCATTGGGACAGTAGTATTATACATCTATACTGCTGCATCCTTGTACCCCCTCCTAGTTGAATACTGCTTAGCAGTCACCCACATGTGCAATACTCATAGGGACCAGCACTCAAGAAGAAATGGAGGTTACTTATTTGTAACTGGAGGGTCTTTGAGATGTGTAGTCCATATCTATATTCCACTACTCATCCTCCTTCCCCTCTGCTTGGGATTATGTCTGGGTTCATGATAGAGAAGGAACTGGGGAGGCGGTTGATCTGCACCTTCCCTTGTAACCTCAGTACTGAGCATGAGGAACGCCAGGGGCAAGGATGCAGACCAACAGACGCTACTTGCAAATTCTCCCTTCTCGTGCACATAGAGAGCATGAATACAGTGTGTGGAGTACAGATAGGGATCACACACTCAAAGAAACTCCAGTTACAGGTAAGTAATTTTCCATTTAGTAGTACAACAGTACTTCCAGAATTTTGCCATATCTATTCTTAAAACAAAAGCTGCAAAAATCAGCTGAACTTTTTGACCCCTTAAGAATGAATAAAGTGATTCATTTGATCTGCTAAGAGTGACAGAAGTGATACATGGCATTAATATATTGTATATCTTTCCTTCAAAAGAAATTTCAAGCGAAATTTGCCATTTTAACGTTTCTAAAATATTTCCTGCTTAGTTTTGTTAAAAATATTTAGTCATATATTTTAGACAAATTGAGAAAAAGATGGTTACTATAAATCTTTTTATTTTTAACTAAAGTTGCAATAAAGTCCTCTTTTGTGAGTCTCTGATGTTCTAACACCTGCTTCCTACATTTACTAAGTTAAAATATTTATATAATTGAGATAATTTTGCTTTCTTCCATTAAAACAAAGTATATTCTAGTTGTTGCTTATATTTATTTCTTTACAGGTTGATGGACTTAACTCCCTTCATTCTGTCAAATCCAGCACAAACCGATTCACTAAAACAAGTCAGGGAAGAAGTTGGAATACTGGTAATGGGTCCCCTGATGCAATCTGTTTCTCTGTGGACAAACCTGGTGTAGTTGTTGTAGGGTTTTCTGTTTATGGAGGAGGAGGAATTCATGAATATGAGCTGGAGGTGTTAGTTGATGATGTAAGTATTGCACTTCAAAAAAAAAAAAAAAATCCAAACAAAAATAATATATGGTAAAGTAAGACATGTATATTTTTACTCTCCAAGATATCAGTGAACCAATACAGTATGTTACAACTTAATATTAGTATGAATATTAGTAGCATTATTCCAAATAAAATCTTAAAATTCTTTGGATTTAATAAATACAATTATAGCACTAAAGCATGGAAAGAGAGAAGCTGTGGTAAAGGGAGGTCATATCCTTTCAGCTGAGTTTTATCAGTATATATATATATATATATATATATATATATATATATATATATATATATATATATATATATATATATATATATATTGTTTCCCACCCTGAGGGGTGGGAATGGCAGCCTATTCGGGGAGGGGGAAGTGTGGCGGAGGGAAATCTGAAACAGAATCGTAGTGAGAGTAAAGTTGTTTCCCTTCCTCCTTGCAAATGTGCTCCTTTAACTATGAGTAAAGCAGCAGTTGGCTTCTGAAAGCTGTCCTCCATCTTCCCCTGCTTTCTCAATTAACCCTAATAGAGCCATACTTGGAAGACACTCACATGTGCACAATTGTGGGTCAGATATTCCCTGAATGTGAGAGGATGTTTTTTTTTTAATTACAATGATGCACTTGTAAAACTCAGGAGTTTTGCGTTAATTCCCATCTGTGACATAGACTTCCTTTGTGACCTTTGGAAGTCACTTACAGCTTTATCCAAAGCCCACTGAAATAAATGGAAGTCCTACTTTATATTTCAATAGGCTTTGGATCAGGCCCTTAATCTCTCTGTGACTCAGATCGCCATCTATATAATGAGGGGTAATATTTCCTTTCATCCTTTGGTTTAGATTCTTAGATGTTCAGGACAGGGCTTGCCTCTTACCATGTGTTTGTACTAGCTCCTTGCAGAATGGGTCCCTGATACGTTATGGCCTCGAGGCCTTACTGTACTACAACAAATTAATCAGTAAATCACCCCAAATTTTTGTTCTTTGCTTTTGTGGCACTCATCTCAGATGCAAAAGCACATGTATTCTGGCCTCTGAATCTGTCCATAGATAATCAGTTCCTACTCCATATGGCATGTAGCCTTCTGGTGATGAGAAAAGGGAGGAAAACACCTAGGAGAGTTTGGGGTTCTGTAGGACAGGAGAAACCAGAGGGAACCCCCAGAAGAAGGGAAACAAAATAATGGGGGCTGGGGATAGAGGAGGAAATCTTTTTGAAAGCAACATATACAGAAAAGAAAAAACGAAGGAGGAGATAAAATTGCATAGACAGAAAATTGACCAAAAAAAGGCAAACAATATATGAGAGTTTGGTCTGGGGTGCAACATGCTATGGAGGGCTCACCTACCAATCTATCATAGAAAATGCTCATACCAAAAAGAAAATCCATAGACTACAGCCAGAGGTAATTCAAAATGCTGCTATGCAGAAATCTGTTTGCAACTGGAATTAAGTCCTTTGCTCCCAAGACAACATATTGTGCAGAAGTATCGTGGCAATACCTTCATTCTAGTGAAGACAGAAGGTGTGATTTGGTGCACCTGTAGTCCTAATTGTTCACTTTTGGGCACAGAGTTTGGGTTCTGAATGGTAGGAGCATGCAGTTGTGGGAAAATAAATTCTCTGTTTTAGAAGTCACTTTTTATGAGGAGAGCCATAGGTTACATCTACTTTACAAACTGCAGCGGTACAACTGTGGAGCTGCAGCAGCACTGTGGTGTATACACTTGCTACAGTGACAGAAGGGGTTTTTCTGTCGCAGAGGGTGTGACATTTTTCATAGCCCTAAGTGACGTAGCTAGGTTGCCCTAAGTTTTTAGCGTAAATGAGCTCTTATTTATTTGCTGAAGGGTTTTTAGCTCTTTAAAAACAGTGGTATTTGTGGTACACAAAGTTACTATGTCAGAACTCTGAAAGTATAATTATTAGAATAAGTTCATAATCTGAATAGATTGTTACATTTTATACAAATTAAAAATTGATTTTATATTTCCTCAAACTAGAGTGATCATGCTGGAGATTCAACTCATTCCCATAGATGGACATCCTTAGAATTAGTAAAAGGAACATACACCACAGATGATTCCCCCAGCGACATATCTGAAATTAGACTTGACAAAGTTGTGCCTCTGAAGGTAAATAAAAGGAAAAGCTGTGTAATTCCCCATTTATTGTCAGTAAATGCTGGATTTTTATTCTAAAAAATTAAATATTAGAGTTAAATTGGTGTTGAAAAATAGCTGTGGTTCTGTTTCTTATATAGATGTGAAAAGTACATGCTTCATTTAAATTTATATTGTTTTGTTGAGAAATAAAAAAACACAACATATCTAGAAAAAACTGTCATTTCATTAGCTACCCAATAAGTGTCAAGTTCAAATTCTAAAATGAATGAAATCTTATTTTTGAGTGTCAGTGTTCAATAGAATGTAACTTGTGCACTAATTAAAATAGTTTTAGATATATACTGGCAGCTAATTTTCTGGAGTTTCTAGTCAATGGGGTATGTTATCTTTTAGTTATTTTTAAAGAAACCAAAAATAATACAGTTTACGTCACTGTGAACAAAACTTTGAGGGCAGACAAGTTCTGACTTTTACTAGATGCCACACTTTTTTCCACTTAATTTTATTTTTAGAGTATTCCCTTAAGTTGAAAGTTAGTGTGTATAAAATACTTTTCGACCGTGTACTGCTTTTATATAATTGAATAAAATTATATTAAGTAGAAAATGTGCTTTCAACATGAATACTACAAACTATTATGAAACAAATTTTGTGTACCAGTCTAATATTGTATGCTGTTTCTGGCTTTTGTTTTGAAGGAAAATGTGAAATATGCAGTCCGTCTGAGGAACTATGGAAGCCGCACTGCCAATGGAGATGGGGGAATGACCACAGTCCAGTGTCCAGATGGTGTGACATTTACGTTCAGTACATGTAGCCTGAGCAGTAATGGCACAAACCAGACACGAGGACAGATTCCACAGATTCTTTATTACAGGTCTGTGAGCTCTCATGCTTGATTAAAACTTTTTTTTTCATAAAAACTTAACATAAATCCATTTATGAGAATTCACAGGAACTAACAAATCTAAGTTAATTTTGTAGAGATAGCAGCTTTGATTAGAACAATATCTCGCTCTTCCAACTCAATTATGTTGTTTTTAGCTTTGTTTTATTGAAAACAGCTGGCTTTCTGGATCATAATCTGTCCCTCTCATCCAGGACATTTGGGTTGTTCCTCTCTGCCGTCAAATCTTGGAGGATTTGTGCCGCCGGAGCAGAGCAGCTGGAGCCCGGGAGGGGAAGTGCCCGGCCGGCGACTGGGGTCCGGAGGCAAGGGGGCTGCTCGAAGCCGGTAGCGCTCGGGCAGCTCGGCTCTTAAACAGAGCCGAAGAGTCAGGGGAGGAGCAGAGCAGCTGGAGCCCGGGAGGGGAAGTGCCCGGCTGGCGGCTGGGGTCCGGAGGCAAGGGGGCTGCCCGAAGCCGGTAGCGCTCGGGCAGCTCGGCTCTTAAACAGAGCCGAAGAGTCAGGGGAGGAGCAGAGCAGCCGCGGGAGGGGAAGTGCCCGGCCGGTATTTTCCCGGACATGTTCGGCTTTTTGGCAATTCCCCCCGGACGGGGGTTTGATTACCAAAAAAACGGACGTATGGTAACCCTACCATACTGGCTCAGCCCAGTGGTCCATCTAGCCCAGTATCCTGTCTTCTGACAATGGCCATTCCAGGTGCTTCAGAGGGGATGAACAGAACAGTCAATTTTCAAGTGATCCATCCCCAGTCGTCCGCTTCCAGCTTCTGGCAATCAGAGGCTAGGGACACCCAGAGCATTATATTTTCCAATGTGCATTATTTCGCATTTATCAATGTTGAATTTTATCTTCCATTTTGTTGCCCAGTCTCTCAGTTTTGTGAGATCCCTTAGTAACTCTTTGCAGTCTTCTTTGGACTTAACTATTTTGAGTAGTTTTATATCATCTGCAGTTTTTCCCACCTCATTGTTTACCCCTTTTTCCAGAATATTTATGAATATGTCGAACAGCACTGGTCTCAGTACAGATCCATGTGGGACACCGCTATTTACCTCTCTCCATTCTGAAAACTGCCCATTTATTCCTGTCTTTTAACCAGTTACTGAACCATGAGGGGACCTTACCTCTTATCCCATGACTGCTTACTTTGCTTAAGAGTCTTTGGTGAAGGACCTTGTTAAAGGCTTTCTCAAAGTCCAAGTACATTATATCCACTGGTTCACCCTTGTCCACATATTTGTTGACCTCCTCAAAAAATTCTAATTGGCAATTCTAATATATTGGCTTGATTTCCCTTTATACAAGCCGTGTTGACTCATATTTGTAATGTAAAAAGCATTTCAGAACTAAATAAACTGGTCGAAACAATAAAATTATTTAATACCTAACTGAATACGATATGATATAGTGACAAAACAACACAGCTTCTGCAAACAAACGGAATAATTTAATCTATTCCTTAGACACTGATGAGTTTTAAATTAACTGTACCACTTAAGATAAAGGATCCAGACACTGTGGATAACTTAATGAAAACGTGTTTTCTCTTTGATGTTCTGTGCCAGATCAGATGCTTGTGTTTGGTTCCTCCTTTCAAGCAGATGGAGACAGTGCACAAAACTTTGTTGGTGATGTCATCTTTTGCATATAGAAGTCTTTCTGGCTCATAAGCTCAGTTGTTCCTGTCTATAGCAAGTGATGAGTTCGGTACTTCACTGACTATAACAAAGGATTGAGGAGAAAATAAGGTTCGGGGACCTCAAAAATCATGATGGGACTGTGTGGCTATCCCAGGCTATACTCAGGGAGTTATTGAAAACATTTGTTTTGCCTTTCTCACCTTGTGCTCTGTTTGTTGAAGATTTCTGGCTCTTGGATGATCAGGCCTAGGAAAGAATAGGCAAAATAGAGGACAAGATGTTGTCTACCAGAGACCCCTTAACAGCTAGAAAGTCCAAGCAGGGCACAGGACAGGGGAGCATCCCCCTCACAAAATCCACAGGTAGTGCTCTACTGAGCTAGTCAGTGAACACAGTGGGAGTGTGGGGACCATGCCATTCTGGCATATCTCACCCTGGGTCCAGGGACTAGGGATAGGTGAATTCCCCTTCCAAGAATCAGACTACCTTTCTCTGCCTTTCTTCAAAGGCACAGAAAAGCTCTAGGCATTGCTCTCTGGCTGATGGCACCCATGCTCCTGATACTTCCAGCTGAGTTATAGCAGTAGCCCTTGTCTCTCAGGGGTAGACTGCGCACACTCCTCTGTCCCAGCAGCATTTTTAACTTGGTCAACCCACCCCTCACAAGAAAGGTTTCAGCCTGCCTAAAATGGAGACAGCCCAGCAGCTGCACCTTGCTAACAGTGGCAAGGTGTTCAACTCAGACTCTGACTTCAGATTTAAGCTCTAACTTCAAAGGCTACAAGTTGAAGTGAGACTAACCTAAGAAAAAGCGGTAGCCTGTCAGGAAGGGGAGCCTAGCTTTGAAATGTGGTAGCTCAGGATAAATGGTTAGGTACCAGTTAGGTACAGACATGCAACATGATCATTGTTTGATACATAAAATTGTCAAGAAGTCCAAGAAGCAAGGACACAGCTAATGAGGTGTTGAACTTGCTTCTGACATGGGCAGAAAAATAATAGAAAGATCGATCAGTTGGCACTGTATGTAGAAAACTGAAAAATAGCATAGATGGCTGTAACATCTCAGTATGCAGACATGGTAAATCTGGCAGCAGAGCCTCAATTCTGGGATGCATTGACAGCACATATCCTAATACATGGCCCATTGTCAATGACCACAGAAAAAATATATGGTAATTTCAGTTTTAATGATCTCTCTGTAACAATGTACCACAGTGCATCATGTGTTGGTTTGGCAAGTATTCTCTACTTGGTGTGACAATTGAAGGATTTACTCCAATGCTATAGTCCCCAGTGTTCTGGATATTTTTGGGGGGTGGTCTGGATTTAGGAATAAGTTCCAGTTCACTGAAAATCCACTTAGCAGTAATTGTAACCTTACAGGGTCCTTTAGATAAAATGCCATTAGGGGCATATTCTGGTCATATGTTTCCATAAGACTGTGAAGAATCTGAGGCTGCTTTTCAGGTCACCATAACTCAGTGGTTCTCAAACTTTTGTATTGGTGAACCCTTTCACACAGCAAGCCTCTGAGTGCGACCCCCCCTTATAAATTAAAAACATTTTTCTATATTTAACACCATTATAAATGCTGGAGGCAAAGCGCGGTTTGCACTGGAGGCTGACAGCTCGTAACCCCCCATGTAATAACCTCGCGACCCCCTCAGGGGTCCCGACCCCCAGTTTGAGAACCCCTGCCATAACTAGACTTGGTCCTGAACACTCTTGCCAAACTACCATTTGAGCCATTACGAAGAATTTTCTGTGGCCTCTCTCACTTAAATTCCTGTCATTGGTTGACAAAAATTCAGCCTCTTTCATTGTGTTTCATCAGGAGGAGGAAGTGCCAGAAATTTGGCTGAAGTGTCTCTCTTTATTTTAACCCCAATTATAAGTATTCCTCCTTTGTGTCCTAATCCAAGGAACAGTAAGGAACTGTTAGTACTGTTAGTTTGTGATTGATCAGAACATTAAGAATGTCCCAGAGAACTCAGAAGTTCAGGGAGTCAAGGAGGCTTTCCTTCATGAAAGAAGAATTTAAGAAGGGAAAAAGCAACAGCCAAATCTACCCTGTCTTATTGGATAAAATAACTCCCCAGTGAGGGTTACATCAGTAGCAGAAAGGAAGTCCCAGAATCACTCAAGAACTCCTTGTCAGAATTATTGGCATAAACATCTTTGCTGGTGTAAAGAAGTCACTTGGGCATCACTCCATGCCTTTTTCAAACACTATTGAGTGGATGCCCAGGCCTCTTCCAATGCAGTATTCAGAAGGAGCATCATGTGGGGCATTGTGGGATGCTTGTTTCACTTAATGGTCTAGACTGTTACTTTGGAAAGTCTCAAGTGTTTTGGGCTAGCATAGAGAATCTAGGAGAGAATGGGACATTTTCCTTACCTGATGACTTCTCTTCAGTTTGACAGTCGAGACCCTCCCCCTGTTCAGAGTCTGGATATAGTTTCAGTTTGGGTTTAAAATAAAATGTGTGTTTAAAAAAATCATATGGCTGCTTTCAAAGTGTCTACTGAGCTGTCTAGCACCTTATGTGCATGACTGGAAAGGTTTTGTATACTGCTCCATTAATTCATAGGGAGGCACTATGTCCTAGCATAATCTTTTAAATTATTCCTTCAGTTAGGAGGGAAAAACATTTCTTGAGGAAGTTCTATCACTAAAATTTCCATTAGAAGTTTTATACATTCCTGTGGTGAATCTGATAGAATTTTTTGTTGGAGTAGATGGACAATTGACCTAGTCCAGTATAGCAATTAGGATGTTTCTGTGATATGAAGATTTGAAGAAAGCATCTAAATAGAGTAATATATTTCAACTTGATATACGTTTTCTCTTCAAATCAAAGTAAATTGATTTGGAAAGATTTTTATGTAGCTGTCACTCCCAATATTTCTTCCATGGTCTCTCACTACATGCGGTATTATTTATTTTATTCATTTTTTTTTGCTCTTCCTTTATAAATTAATTGATTTTCTTTGTGCAATTTAAAATAAGCCTCTGTCAAGATTTGCTTTAAAAGTCAAGTGTATGTAATATCTTTTAAAGGTAAAATGTGTGTATTATGAACTCACTTTAACTTAATCTGCTATCCAGGAGTGAGTATGATGGAGATCTACAGTCACAGCTTTTAAGTAAAGCTAATGAAGAAGATAAAAACTGTAGCAGAGCTATTTCTGTTGTGAGTGCTGTGGTACGAGCTGCCAAAGACCTGTTACACAGGGCTCTTGCTGTAGATGGTAAGACTTTTTTTCTAATTGAAACTTAGTTTTATTCTTTGGCAACACGAATTAATGGTAGTGAGATCAGTGTCTCTACAGTATAGATAGTATTAACATATAATTCTTTCCCCTCCTGCCCCTCAGGAAAATTCATCTACTGTCAAGGGTGCCAGAGCCTTCCCAAAAGTGGGGGGATCTCCCCCCCAAGACCCTTTCCCTGGCCAAGCCAGAACAGGGTTGGGGAGCCCAACCACCTCCCACCCAGGGAGTGGGGGGCCGAAAGCAGCCCCCTGCCCTCCCCCTGGAGCTCCTGCCCAGGACTGGTGAAGGGACCCGCTTCCCGCAGCTGCCAGCGCTGCTATCCCCGACCCGACTCTGCCTGTGGGGAGCCGCAGAGCCGAAGCCCGGCCATGATAAGAGCCAGGCAGGCAGCTGTGGGGAACTGTGGTGGACCCTCAACTAGGGCTGCGCAGCCCCTGGCTCGTGTCCCTGCTCCCTGGGTCCCCCACCTAGGGCAGGTTGAGGTTCTGCCGCGGTTCCCGACAGCTGCCCGGGCTTCCTGGTCGGGCTCCACACTGGCCTGGCAGGAGGTTGGGACCTCACAGGGAAGAGGAGGGGAAGAGGGCAAGGTCTGCCCCAGTGAAAAATGGACGGACCACAACCCCCATTTTCAAAAAGTGAGAGGGCCCTGGGCCCCTTCCACCCTCCCCCCCGATCCGGTGCCACTGTCTACTGTATAAATTACAGCATGTTTTTCATTACTGTGTTTATCAGCAAAACTGTTGAAGATAATGTGTTTGAGCATTTTTGCAATAAATCCCCATTTTTAGGAGGTTATCATTTGGTCTTAAATAATTATAGTGGTGTTTGGGCTACTACTTCAGAATAAGGATTAATTGACTCTAAAATATTAGACCATATTTTAGAAATTTGTTGCAGATTTTATTTTTGAACTTAAACAGTTTTTATACCTTTAGTAATCATTTGACAGAATAATTTATTTCTGCTCTAACAAATGAAGGTTTTTATACAGTGAATGTTTTAAATGAGGATTTTAGCTTAAAATGAATTTTGCAGGCTCTTAAATTGACTCTTAAACTTTATGATGAAAATAATTTATACTGAAAATGCATCACTGTAAACATAAGTTTTTACTTTATAAACCATTACTATACAGTAGGCAAAACAGAAAAAAATAATTTTGTCAGAGCTATAGTACGTTCATTATAAAGAATATCTAATTATTGTAATAATCTTTGTTTAGCTGAAGACATTCCAGAATTGCTCAGCTCTTCCAGTCTGTTTTCAATGCTGCTTCCCCTTATAATAGCCTACATAGGACCAGTAGCTGCAGCTATTCCCAAGGTATGTTCTTTAGTAGCCTGTACAGATGTATTTTTAAAATGCTGTATAAGAGATGGCTGTGGTCTGAAAGGCACTTTTGTGTTTGTGTATTTTTGTGAATTCCTGATTAACCTTAGAACACTTGACACATTAAAAGCTGCCTCAAAAGTGTTAGGATTTTTCAGCCATGGTAACAAGAATTTCCTATAGGCGCTTTCTCTACCCTTACCTTTTTCTACTGTTGTCTCAGAATATTACTTATGATCTAAAAGACCAATTTATAGCAATGTTTCCTTAGCTGCTTTTTCATAGATTTATAGAAATGTAGTGCTGGAAGGGACCTCGAGAAGTCAGTAAATCCAGCCCTCTGTGCTGAGACAGGACCAACTAAATAAACCTAGACCATCCCTGACAAGTGTTTGTTCATCGTGTTCTTAAAAACCTCCATTGATGGGGATTCCACGGCCTCCCTTGGAGGCTTATTCCAGAGCTTAACTACCCTTAAAGTTAGAAAGGTTTTACTCATATCTAACCTAAATCTCCCTTGTTGCAGATTAAGCCCATTACTTCTTGTCCTACTTTCAGGTTCCCCCTCAGTCTCAAAACTAAACATGTCCAGTTTTTTTAACCTCACTTTGTACCCCAGCCCCAGTTCATCCACTAACTCAGCATCTAGATGCTTCTTCCCTCCTCCTTCTCTAACAGCTTTTTCCAACTGCCTCCCCTTCTGAAGTCATCCAAGCCCCTTCCCCAGTTTGAGCTACTCTCCAGTGAGCTGTTCCCTTCCCAGGTCAGCATTCCATGCTGCTGCATCACAGCTGCAGGCCCTTATAGCATGTCAATAACTCAAACCTGCAGCAGGTGCTAGTGCTCTGGCCATAGTTACTACACAGTGAACCATTGATAACTACTCTCTCACTACAATCGTTCACCCAGTTCTGCACGCACCTTATAGTAATTTCATCTAGACCGCATTTCATAAGAGCATAAGAATGGCCATAGTGGGTCAGACCAAAGGTCCATCCAGCCCAGTATCCTGTCTACCAACACTGACCAATGCCATGTGTCCCAGAGGGAGTGAACCTAACAGGTAATGATCAAGTGATCTCTCTTCTGCCATCCATCTCCACCCTCTGACAAACAGAGGCTAGGGACACCATTCCTTACCCATCCTGGCTAATAGCCATTAATGGACTTAACCTCCATGAATTTATCTAGTTCTCTTTTAAATGCTGTTATAGTCCTAGCCTTCACAACCTCCTCAGGCCAGGAGTTCCACAGGTTGACTGTGCGCTGTGTGAAGAACAACTTCCTTTTATTTGTTTTAAACCTGCTGCCCATTAATTTCATTTGGTGGCCCCTAGTTCTTATATTATGGGAACAAGTAAATAACTTTTCCTTATTCACTTTCTCCACACCACTCATGATTTTATATACCTCTATCATATCCCCCCTTAGACTCCTCTTTTCCAAGCTGAAAAGTCCTAGCCTCTTTAATCTCTCCTCATATGGGACCCGTTCCAAACCCCTAATCATTTTAGTTGCCCTTCTCTGTACCTTTTCTAATGCCAGTATATCTTTTTTGAGATGAGGAGACCATATCTATACACAGTATTCAAGATGTGGGCGTACCATGGATTTATATAAGGGCAATAAGATACTCTCCGTCTTATTCTCTATCCCTTTTTTAATGATTACTAACATCCTGTTTGCTTTTTTGACTGCCGCTGCACACTGCGTGGACGTCTTCAGAGAACTATCCACGATGACTCCAAGATCTCTTTCCTGATTAGTTGTAGCTAAATTAGCCCCCATTATATTGTATGTATAGTTGGGGTTATTTTTTCCAATGTGCATTAGTTTACATTTATCCACATTAAATTTCATTTGCCATTTTGTTGCCCAATCACTTAGTTTTGTGAGATCTTTTTGAAGTTCTTCACAGTATGCGTTGGTCTGAACTATCTTGAGCAGTTTAGTATCGTCTGCAAACTTTGTCACCTCACTGTTTACCCCTTTCTCCAGATCTATTGCTTCTCCCAGTCTACTAGGCCAGTAACCCTGTCAAAGAAAGAAATTATGATTGGTTTGGCATGATTTGTTCGTGACAAATCCCTGTTCGCTATTCCTTATAGCCCTATTATGCTGTAGGTCAGCGGTTCTCAAACTGTGGGTTGCATCCCCATTTTAATGGGGTCACCAGGGCTGGCTTAGACTTGCTTTGTCCCAGGACCAAAGCCCAAGGGCTTCAGCCCTCGGCATTGGGACTCAGGTTACAGGCCCCCTGCCTGGGGCTGAAGCCCTTGGGCTCAGGCTTCAGTCCCCCACTCCTGTGGTCGTGTAGTAATTTTTATTGTCTGAAGGAGGTCACAGTGCAATGAAGTTTGAGAACCCCTGCTCTAGGTGCTTACAAATTGATTGTTTAATAATTAATAAATAATCTTTCCAGGTATTGAAGATAGGCTGACTGGTCTATAATTCTCCAGGTCGTCTTTGTTCCCCCTTTTTAAAAATAGGTACTATGTTTGCCTTTCTCCAGTCCTCTGGGACCTCAACTGTCCTCCATGAGTTCTCAAAGATAATTGCTAATGGTTCCAAGATTGCCTCAGCTAGTTCTTTAAGTACCCTATGATAAATTTCATCAGGCCCTGACTACTTGAATACTCTATTTAATTTCTGCTGTTATAACATCTTCAGTCCACATGGCTGTAACTTGTAGCCTCAAAACTAATTTTACCAAAAAATAACAAAAGATTCTTTAAGATGGACGCTTTCCATCTTCTGCAGTGCATTGGTCACTCCAAAGTAACAAAAATATGAGGCTTATTGATACAATTTGATATTATTTCACCATTCACAAATTAAGCAATAACCTCATGGGATTTCATTGTTTGCTTTAAGATTTTAACATTGCTGTGATTCTGGATCTTGAAATGGGATTTCTTTGTTTTAAAGAGAGACTTTCCTGCTTTTTTCACGTGAAAATAACTTTGCTTTTGGCTTGGTGAAATCTGTGCCCCTCTTTAGCAAATTCATATGTGAGGGTGATTATTCATCCATTTGTGGGGGGTTCCCCCCCATTTGGTAACTTTTATGGCCTATGATGATGATTAATCATCTGCATATTGCTGTGAATGTACATGGCACTATACTTCGGAAGGTCAATGACAAATGTATATGGCCCTTCTCTGAAGTGGGCTTAAAATCTAGAAACGTAGGTGTGAAGTAAATTTTACATTGTTTTATAGAGATGTTAAACCCAGTTGGAGGAGAGGGACATACTTCATGTTTGTATCCCCGCCACTGAGCATAATTAAATTCAAGACTTTATATGCCCCTAAATTCACAATAGTTAATGTCTGTAGGAGGTTTGCATAGGGATCAAGGGGAAAATACCGCATTTATGTAGTAACTAAACTTTTATTTACTATTTATTCAGTATCTTATTTTCTAGGGCTGTCAGTTAATCGCAGTTAACGTAAATGATTAACTCAAAACAAATTAACTTGATAAAAAAATTATTTACGGTTAATCGCACTGTTAAACAATAATAGAATACCAATTGACATTTATTATAAATATTTTTGGATGTTTTTCTACATTTTCAAATATATTGATTTCAGTTACAACACAGAATAGAAAGTGTACAGTGCTCACTTTATATTATTTTTGTTTACAAATATTTGCACTGTAAAAAAGACGAAACAAAAGAAAACGTATTTTTCAATTCACCTCATACAAGTACTGTTGTGCAATTTCTTTATAGTGAAAGTTTAACTTAGAAATGTGGATTTTTTTTTTTATGTAACTGCACTCAAAAACAAAGCAATGTAAAACTTTAGAGCCTACAAGTCCACTCAGTCCTACTTCTTGTTCAGCCAATCCCTAAGACAAACAAATTTGTTTACATTTATGGGAGATAATGTAATAATGCCCGCTTCTGATTTACAATGTCATCTGAAAGTGACAACAGGCGTTCGCATGACACTTTTGTAGCTCGTGTTGCAAGGTATTTATGTGCCAGATATGCTAAACGTTCATGTGCCCCTTCATGCTTCGGCTACCATTCCAGAGGAAATGTTTCGATGCTGCTGATGCTCACTTAAAAAAAAAATGCATTAATTAAATTTGTGACTGAACTGCTTGGGAGAGAATTGTATGTCTCATGCTCGGTGGTTTTACCTGCATTCTACCATGTATTTCATGTTATGGCAGTCTCGGATGATGACCCAGTACATGTTGATCGATTTAAGAACACTTTCACTGCAGATTTGACAAAACACAAAGAAGGTACCAATGTGCGATTTCTAAAGATAGTTACAACACTTGACCCAAGGTTTAAGAATCTGAAGTCCCTTCTAAAATCTGAGAGGAATGAGGTGTGGAACATGCTGTCAGAAATCGTAAAAGAACAACACTGATGCAGAAACTACAGAACCTCAACCACAAAAAAAGAAAATCAACCTTCTGTTGGTGGCATCTAACTCAGATGATGAAAATAAATGTGCATCTGTCTGCATGCTTTGGGATCATTATCAAGCAGAACCCATCATCACCATGGAAGCATGTACTCTGGAATGGTGGCCGAAGCACGAAGGAGAGGAGGAGGGTGTTTTGGTTTTTTTTTAAAGTAAACAAAATGACATGACTGAACTATGATAATGTTACTTTTTTTGAATAGTCTCAAAATTACTGTAGAGAACTATAGGCTTTTTGACTTTTTCCTCCCAATATCTTACAATATTTTATATTCTACTGTGTCATACTACAGGTTGCTGTTGAAGTCTTTGGCCTAGTACAGCAGTTACTTCCCTCTGTAGCAGTTTTGAATCAGAAGTATGCCCCTCCTTCCTTTAACCCCAATCAGTCTACAGACAGCACCACAGGAAACCAACCTGAACAAGGGCTCTCAGCTGGTACTACCTCTAATCACTATGCTGTCATAGAAAGTGAACACCCTTATAAACCAGCTTGTGTTACCCACTATAAGGTAAGGACCATTTCTATGTCTGTATGCGATTTTTAGTACATATCATAAACTGAAAGTATGCATAGATTTTTAAAACATCTCTAAAGTTGTTACCTAGTTTGTCTCTATGCTGTGAGCATACAGTGTTTGCACTGTTATTTGATTTTATATATATGAATCTCATGCTATGAGTCATGTACTTGTTCCGAGGTAGCCGATGCAAAGCTGTACATAACCTAAGTCTTTTAGTTAAATTCTCATTTTGTATACACATTTTTAACAGTTGCTATAACTCAGTTTCCTGATGTTTTCACTGTTGTAACATACTGTCTGATTTATTTTCTATTCAGCAGTGAGGGTCTGTTTAGATGGTTTCTGTAACAATGTAAAGTTTTATTTCTTGTTATGAATCAAAGTAGACAAAGGATAGTTTAATATGCGTCACATTTTCAAAGTTTAAAGGAACAAAGCTAGGGAGTCGTGTAATGCTTTGCTTTGACTGAAACACCTTCCTTGTGAGCTCCTCGCAAACTCCTGCCTATTCATGAACCTAATGGATAATACCCCACAAGTTTGTTCTCATAGGTAAAGGTAGTCCAAATGCATATCCCCAACATTCTTATTGAGTGCAAAAATGTACTCTTATGAAATCTGATATCAGAGCTTTGAGTGTAAGTAATGTTAGCTCTGAGCAAGGGGAGACCCCCGATGCTGTAGCACCACCAGTTTGTTTTGTTGGCCGGAAGATGTGGCAATTAAAATTATTCATGAAGTTGCCTCAAATCTGACCACCATTTAGGATGCAGAGCTCTCAGAGGTTAAGCCCTGTCTGTAGTTTTCAATAAATCATTTTCATTTCTAGAGTTGATGCGTTTCATAATGAAGTCAAAACTATGAAGCAGAAGGTTGCAAGTACTGAAGCAACACAAGCTGCAATCCATATCTGCTGCTCTTGAAAATAAGATGTTCTGTTTAGGGAGCAGGACAGCTGATGCAGAAAATAGAAATAATCACCTGAGCTTTAAACTGTCTGGGCTTCCTACAGGAGTTGAGTTTCTGACCCTGTAATATTTTCTCCATACATGGAACCCCCGAAGCTCCAGACAACATACAAATAAAACTCTTAATTAGTTTGAGTTACAATTAATATAAAAGGGTTCATTTAAGAAACTTAGCACACTATGTCAGATCTTTTTTGTCTCTGATGATCTCAATAACATTTTAGCATACTCCTTCAAATGTTGCCAATAGATGACTTATGCATAGGTTGCATTTCAGGAAATGATATTGAAATTAAACTAACTTATTAGTAATTGTCATAACTGTACAGTTCCAGGTCAGTAGGTTAGGTTGATCTTAAATGGGGCTGCTGTAACATTAGAGGCAACTCAGCCAATCATCATCTTTCCTCTCTAGTTAATTTGCATCCTTATTTCTGTTGATTGAAATGACTCAGTGATGAGGAAGACTGTACATTTGTGTAAAGAGTTCCTTGGTAGAATACTAGGTCCCCAGCTCTCGCTTGTCTCGAAGTTCTGTAGCTACATGCTGACATACTAAGCGTCAGATTCACCAGTATGGTTCAGCTACTTTGTACTGTTTTAGGAGAGCACAAAACAGCCAAAGCATACCACTGAATCTGTCCTCAAAAAGTTATCTAAGATTGATGCTATATATGTTCAACTCTGGTGGCATTCTCTTTGGCTCTCTTGTTTAGTGTTTATATATGAAATAGATAATTGAAAAATAAATCCTGGACAAAACCCATTTAAACTGGTATTAATATTGACAGTACCAATCTGTAATTTAAGGGGAAAAAATCATTCTGTGTCTGTTGTAATTATCCCAAAACAAACATTACAAACCCGGGAAATTCGGACTTCAAGGTTAAGATGAAAAGAAGTCCAAAGAACAAGGCATGGAATTGCATAGGTAAGGCACTCACATGAAGTAAAGTCTAGGTAAGGCCGTCTCACAAAGTAAAGATTAGCCTGATTTTTAAAGAGATTACTTTGAGACAAAAAACATTAAATCCATTAATCATAATTGTGTTGCTATTGCATGGAATATTGCATGGTAAAGCAAGAATAAGTGGCAGAGCGACTTAAAATGATGACAAGAAGCTTATGCTTAATTTGGTAGAGAATGGTGAAGCTATTAGAGCAATGCAAAAAGAAGGGGGAAATGGTCTGGAAAATGGGCAAATAAGATGAATCTGTGTACAAAAGATTATTCTCATGCCTTCTTCTTTTGGATTTCTTTTCAAGGATGATTGGAATCTAATAAGGATAACTGAGATTACAGACTAGTTTCCTACAGTCCCCAGAAGTCAGTCATTTGATTCAATTGTTTGATTTTAGATAAAAATAACCTGTTTTTCTTTGCGTACTTATCTACGTGTGTGTCATTTCTGGTGCGCATGTGCCAGAGATCGGAATGTTTTAGCCAGTGGTGTCCGTTGGGCCATGCCTGTACCTTTCATGCCTTTTAGCACCCTCTCTCCACAGAAGAACATAAAGGGGCTGGCACAACCAACCACCCTCATTTCCTTTACACTGCCTGTGGCTGAGACACAGCACTGACTTAGCAGTTTCTGGCCTCTTGTACTTCTGCTCCCACTTTTTCCAATTTATTGTAAATACCTGTTCTTAGGATAGGATAGTTTTAATATAGTTTAAGACAGTTGATAGGAATCTTATTGTGTCTTAGTGTAGGCTTTAGTTCAGGCAAGTTTTCTTTGTTTCATTCAGCCAGTACCAGGAGTCAGCCTTAGAGATGGTCAAAAATCTCTTGGCTTTAAATATTGTTCATTGTATGAGGCAGCTCTACCCCCAACCATAGACATTCTGCGTGCTTATTTTGCCCTGGGGAGGAGCACATTAAAGACCAATGTACTTTGTAATGTACTAGTAACAAACTGCTGAATCCAAGGAGGCAAGGTTAAAAACTTATCTCCTGGATAAATCCATGAGACCTGCCTCTGGTCCAGAGAGGCAGGATACATCTGATTTGGAGTAATCTTCAGTTAGAATTCTTCTGTTATGTCCTCATCTTCCAGGACTATCTCTGTCCCTGTGAGGCATTTTCTTGCGGCTTCTGTGGCTGCTCGTTCCTCACATGTTGAGAGAGAGAAACCCCTGATCAACTTCTGTAAGGAGCATAAGAGTGGGTCTCCCACTAAAAGTTTTTTGGGAGGACCAAAAAAGGGACAAATCTCTTTGTTTCTGCTAATAAGGCCTTCTCGTACTTGTAGGCAGCACTTACACTTCATCACCAGTAGTTTTGGTACCGACTATATCGGCACCTTTGAATTTGGTACTGACCCTTTCAATTTTTGTTTTGGCACTAATGCAATTGGTACTGATGTTTTTTATATCAGAGTTTTGCCTCTGTCTGTCCTTTTGCTTTCTTTGTCCATATTGGGTTTATCTCCAGCACCATCTAAAAAGCTCCCAGCACAACATAATTTTCAGACCCCAATCAGAGCTGCTGCTCAATTTGAGGGAGATCACTCCTTTATCTGTTCTGCTGTGGACATAAGTGGGGGTGGTTCCACCCTCCAAGGGTCCCTTTTTTATGACCAATATATTTCAGACCCCCTGCCTGCTATATCCTCCTCCCACTCTTTATTCCTATATATCTTCCTCCTGGCCTTATTGGGCACTGTGGTCTATTCAGCACATTAGAAGACAGTAATCTACCTGAAGTATCACAAGTCAGATCTCCATCCCTGTGGCAGCCACCTACAGGCCATCAACAGCAATAACAGTCTGCCCATACATTTTGTACAGATGTTTCAGGCCATTGGTGAATTACCTCCTCAGCAAACAAGATTGTTGAGATATGGGTATAGTAATATGTCTTGCTTTCATACCTTGAAATTTAGCTTTCAGTCTACATGATATATATGCCCATTCAGCAAGCACACAGGAAATATCTGTGTTTTGTAGTTGGTAACTCACATTAACAATACAAAGTGCTCCATTTTGGATTATCAACATCTCCAAGAAATTTTTCAAAGTGTATAGTGGTAGCAGCAGCCCACCTCTGAATTGGCTAGCTCATGGAAAATCTCCTCAGCAGATCACAATATACTGTACCTGTTGTTGAGGTTGGGACTAAAAATAAGCAAAACAAATAACATCTAATTTCTACACAGAAAATAGAATCTATTGCAGTCCTCATAGACTCCTTTATGGTGGAGGTGTATCTGCCTCAAACCAGATTCAACAAGTGTCTACTGATCATCCAGCCCCGGCAGACTCCTGAGATGATCATGAGGACGCATCTGCATTTGCTAGGCCGTATAGCCTCATGGACGTTTGTGATTCTCTGTCCCAGCTTCATCTAAGTTGTCGTCCGAGGATAGCTGAAGTCTTTCTATCATTCCAGTTTGCACAGCTTAGACATTCAGATCCAAACTGGCAGAAGGACACTCAGCAAATATGTCAAGGTGTTCCTTTCTCCCTCTTTTACATTTCCTGTAAAGTGTATAGTGCCCCATGCCTTAATGTTCAGATGGGGAGAGCATTTGGATGCCCTCACAGTACAAGGTTGGTAGTCCAAAGAGGAGGTTTGTCTGCATAGCAACATCCTAGAGCTCAGAGCAGTATGTCTGACTCACATCAAGGCCCAAAACATCCAAATAGTGATGATCAATACCACTTCAGTGTTCTATATCAAGAAACAAGGAGGTGCCAGATCTACTCCCTTATGCAGAGAAACTATTGTGCTGTGGAATTGGTGTATCCACCACTGGATAATCAGTAATTCATCTGATAGGTCATCATGACATATTGGCAGATAATCTGAGCAGACACTTGCACAAAGAACCACTTCATACAGGACCTCAGGTGGTTGATCAAAGACTCGGTCATCAAGTCAATGTTCAGGCATTGGGGCATTCCCCATGCAGATTTGTTTACAATCAGAGGAAAGAAGAAATGCAAGTTTCTGCTCTGGAAGATGTTAGAGCCCTGGTTTGAAGGCAGATGCTTTTCTGATTCCATGGAATGACAGTCTCTATTATGCCTATCCTGTAATCCCATTAACCCCTTGCGATTTGAGGAAAATCAACCAGGATTCTGCATTAGTCATTCTCCTAACTCCATCCTGGCAAAGGCAGTATTCATTTCCAGATCTTCAGACTTTATCCAAATATCATTTCCTCTCTTGCCAGACTTGGTCAGTCAGACTAACTTCATCCAGATCTTGCCTCTCTTTATCTCATGGCCTGGAAGCTCTGTAGTTAAAAGATATGGAGAAAACTTGCTGTATGGATGTGCAGAATATCTTGATTCAGAGTAGAAAAGATCCTAGTAGGTTTATTTAAAATGAAAGTGCTTTTCTATGTGGTTAGCCTAGCCTAGCCTCTCCCCATCAAAGACAGAGATCCCTCATATCCTTGAATATTGACTATCTTTTTGAAAATATCTGGATTATCTATATAGTCTCTGTGTTTCTTTGGCATCCATTTTTGCTCATCATCAGCTGATTGTCATGTTTTTTTCTCATCATCCTGTGATCATATTTCTTTTGAGGACTCCTTCAGGTATTTCCTACAATCCGAGGACCACCCCTGTCCTAGGATATTAATATCATCCTTAATTGTTCAGTAGGCTCTGCATTGGAACCTATGACCACACATTTGTTAGCTCATCTTTCCCTGAAGATGGCTTTCCTTGTGACAATTACCTTGTCATGAGTGGGTCAACTTCAAGACCTTATAGCTGGTCCTCCTTATCTGATCTTTCTCAGAGATAATTAAGGTGTGGTCTAAGTTTCTCTGAAACTCTCCTTTTCATTTGATCCAATACATTCATTTGCCAGTCTGCACCCCCCCCCCAAACCCCAAAACAAACAAAAAAACATATTCATCAAAAGGGGAAGCCAACCTGCACCCTTTAGATGTTGTCCAGGTCCTAGTATTTTATTTACACTGAACAAAGTCATCTAGAGTATCCCCTAGGTTGTTTATTGCTTTTGCTGAAAGATCTAAAGTGCAAGCAATCTGAACCACATGTAGGTGGTGTCAGACTATATTAATATGTTCTAAATTAGAGCCTCCAAGGTAAATTAGAGTGCACTTGACTAGAGCATCTGCAGCTTCTTTTAGGGGTATTTCCATAGCTGTTGTACATAGAGCAGCTATTCCAGGCACTTTTCCATCATAGAGAAATGTACATCTGATGCTTGATTTGGCAGAGCCATGCCTAAGTCATTATTTAATTAGAATCCTTCTACTCTCCTCCATTAATTGTTACCTGCTTGTGAGTCACCATAAGTGGAACACACAGACAAGCACTCGAAGAAAGGAAAATTACTTATCCCGACAGTACCTTCAAAATGTGGTGTATATATGCGTTTCATGACTCACCCTCCTTTTTCCCCTCCCACGGAGTCTAATTACATCTTGACTTTGCATTGGCGAAGGAACTGAGGGTCAGTTGGTTGCTCCTCCCTTGTATGCCCTTATGGGAGAGCAGCTTGGGGGCTCTAGGCTATGATGGGCATAGGCCTGACCTAACTGACACTGCTGGCTAACATGTTCTGATTTATGGTCTATGCATACCAGAAATGGAACACTCATAGGCAACACATCTTGAAGAACTCCAATTACAGTAGAGATAAGTAACTTTCCTTTATCTTTCAATACTTGACCATTTTTAAATATTAAGTTTAAAGTAAGATACTTAAACCAAAATTAATTAGAAGTGCACAATGATTTTTGTGTTTATTTTCCAACTGTTATTTGTTTTAGGTGACTTTCCCAGAATGCGTCAGGTGGATGACAATAGAGTTTGATGCTCAGTGTGGCACAGCTCAATCAGAGGATGTCCTTCGCTTGCTAATTCCTGTCAGAATTGTCCTGAACTCAGGATTTGGACAAAAGCAAACTCCTGTTCATGAAAATCTTAATTCATGGATTGAACTAAAGAAATTTTCAGGCACATCTGGATGGCCTACCATGGTTTTAGTGTTGCCAGGTAAAAAGAGTTTATAAATTGCCTGTTTAAATAAAATGGAGGGTTTTGGAGTATAATTAACAAAAGTGAACTTAAATTATAGTAATTTCCAGAGAAGTAAACTTTACTTAGTCAAAATTAGACTTTTGATGACTATCTTAAATAATGAGACTGAATTATTCAGTTTAGTTTTTAGAATATAAAGCTGAGGAGAAGCCAGGACTCAGATTAGAAAGGTGGGCCAATTATAGCAATTGGTTGGATATCATGGAGTAATTATTTGCTTTCTTTTATGTGGTATAGATATGCAGATTGCTCAAGTGTTTCTTCTACCAGTTATGTTTAAAGGCTAATTTTCATATTTATTTTTGTGATATAAAAGTGGATGAAAAAGGAGGAATTCACATAGATTTATTTATTTTATGTTAATTTCATTGTATCCTGTTAGGAAATGAAGCACTCTTTTCACTGGAGACTGCATCAGACTACGTGAAAGATGAAAAGGCCTGTTTCTATGGCTTCAAGTGTTTTGCAATTGGATATGAATTTAGTCCAGGATCTGATGAGGTGAGAATAAGTGAAGCTACTAAAATTACACCAAATAAATTTGCTTTTCAAAAGGCAAATTATTTTATACCGCCCTTCCCTAGTCAACATATCTTTTGAACTGTAGTTGTATGGAGATTCGTTGTTTCATGCCTTTTTGTCCAGCTGCATGTGCATTATCCTACTGTACAAGGGTTCTCAAACTTTAACAGTTGGAACAGTCTATGGACATGTAAGGGACTATAAAGTTCTATAATTGATTTAAAAAAAAATCTATTCATTGCATCAAAACTACTCTATATCTCCTGTAATTCTGTTCAAGACATCTGCCCCGATTCCATTATGCTGAGATATCAAAAATCTAGGAATGCTCTGTAATAATTATTAATCCATAAGTACATTTTATTAGCTTAGGTCAGGGGCGGGCAACTTTTTGACCTGAGGGTCGCATTGGGTTTTGGAAATTGTATGGAGGGCTGGTTAGGGGAGGGGGTCATGACCTGGTTTCTCCCCCCAGACTCCTGTCCCATCCAACCCTCCCCCCCCCCCCGTTCCCTGACGGGCCCCCCGGGACCCCTGCCCCATCCACCCCACCCGCTCCCTGTCCCCTGACTGCCCCCGGAATCCCCACCCCTGACTGCCCCCCCCACCCCATCCAACCTCTCCTCTCATTCCTGATGGCTCCCCCGGGACCCCTGCCCCATCCAACCACGCCTTCCCCCTGTCCCCTGACTGCCCCCACCGCCCCATCCAACCCTTCCTCTCATTCCTGACTGCTCCCCTGGACCTCTGCCCCCATTCAACCCCCCTCTTCCCCGCCCTCTGACCGCCCCGACCCCTATCCCCACCCCCTGACCACCACCCCAAACTCCCCTGCCCTCTATCCAACCCCCCTGCTCCCTGCCCCCTTACCGTGCTGCCTGGAGCACCGGTGGAGCCAGCCACGCCATCGCCACAGTGCAGCACGCAGCACCGGCTCTGCAGCTGCGCTGCCCCAGGAGCTCGCAGCCCGCTGCCCAGAGCATTGCGCCAGCGGCGCAGTGAGCTGAACCTGCAAGGAAGCGGGAACAGTGGGGGAGGGGCCAGGGGCTAGCCTCCCGGGCCAGGAGCTCAGGGGCCGGGCCGGATGTCGCCCGCGGGCCATAGTTTGCCCACCTCTGGCTTAGGTCATTGTAGGAACAGTGTCTTCTATTCTTTTTCCCCATCATTGGCCAATACCAGACTCTTCAGAAGGTGGTATACAAACCCCTAAAATAGAAAATAATGCAGTAAGTTGCTTATTGAGAGAAGTTTCTTTCAAACACTAGGTATTGTTTGATGTTATGAAGAATGAAGATTAATATTCCTTATACATTTTTATCTTAGTGTAATTACAGATACTTTAAACCTCTGAACATCTAATATTCTCTCAAATGCTCCTGAATATGTTGCCTCAGTAATACCTATAGAAGTGAAAAGAACAAGGAGTACTTGTAGCACCTTAGAGACTAACAAATTTATTTGGGCATAAGCTTTCGTGGGATGCATCAGATGCATGGAGTGGAAAATACAGTAGGAAGATATATATACACACAGAACATGAAAAGGTGGGAGTTGCCTAACCAACTCTAACGAGACAAATCAATTAAAGTGGGCTATTATCAGCCTGAGGAAAAATCACTTTTGTAGTGGTAATCAGGATGGCCCATTTCAATTTTTCTTGTGTAATGTTGACATCACCACACACTTAAGGGAGCCCCCACCCCACCCTCCAGTCACCTCAGTTTGTTTGCTGCCACAGAGAATGAACAGAAATCCTTCCTGACTTCAGGACTTTTTCCCCTCAGCCTAGTTTAAGACCTTATTGTAAATATTTAGGCGAGAGTAGCATAGGATAGTTTAAAGTAAATATCCCTTCCCTTGTTTTAGGAGCCTTTGGACCATGCACCCTATAACGGCTTTAAGAAGTGCGCCTCTTGTTTGACAATCACACTACCTCCTGTAGAACGCATCACCTTTGTTGTCATATTCATGGACTCCACTGAGCCCAGAGCCTTCCTTCCGGAGAAAAGATTTTTCAAAACTTGAGACTCCCTCACAATTCAGGGAACAACTAGTTCAGACCTCACAATTTTTCTGAAGACTAGTAGGCTTGATAACTTCATTGGACCTACATCATTACACCTTTTGCTTATCTGAATATGAAAACCTTGCAGCACTGGATGGTGGGTATGATATTCTGGGTGCAATCCAGACCAGTGAGGGGCTGTCTCAATGCTGCCCTGCAAACTTGGGTGCGTCACAGTGCTTTGCTGCTGTAGCCTCCACCAAGGCCACTCACAAACAGTCATCCAGCATGCAGGTCACACCCTGAGTGTCTGTGTGCCCAGCAACTCTGACCCCAGCAGCCTGTGACTGAAAACCAGACACACTTTGGCTTCCAGCAGCCTTTGGTTGCTAGTTGCAGGGTGACTCCAACACAATCCCACTCCCAAATTTCCCCCCAAAAATGTGTGTTCTGCACTATCCAGCCCTCTCCTGGACAGTCCAAATATATTAGGTCCATTGCCTCGCTAAGGGGATCAGTATGCAACAGTCTGGTACTTGAAAAGGAATACCCATGCAGTTCACAACACTGGATTAGTTTTGATTAAGAATAAAACAAGTTTATTTAACTACAAAGAGATAGGGTTTAAGTGAGTACAAGTATAAGGCATTACACTCAGAAATGACTAGAGAAATAAAAGTAAAATGCTTCCTAGGACTAAAACTTAACCAGCTAGACTTGGTTCAAGATAACATTCTTACCACATGCTCCCAGCAACATGGCTGACCAAATTTCAGGTCAGGATTTCTCCCAAAATCAAATGCGGGGTTTCAATTGTTGTCTTAGGTGAAAGAGCAAGAGATGGATAGGGAGATACAACTTGGCATGTTTCCCCCCCCCCCCCCCACCACCACCACCACTTTTATAGTTAGTTACTCTTTGAAATATATTTTCTTGAGGGTTACCCTAAATAAAGTTCACTCCCATTGTGAGGATGGAGGAGTATGGTGGTGAAAGAGGTTCCATTCTGTTGTTTGCTAAGATGCAGATCTATTTGTTTCTGCCCCCTTTCCTTGCAAAAGAACCGCCACTTGACAGGTGATTGCCCATCAGCTTTGATGACACCTCGCTAGAGGTGTGAGCTTGTCCTTTGTCTTTGAGAAACTGGTTTACCCACTCCCCAGACTTGTCTGGTAAACACATTTGAGACCCAATTTCAGTTTGTTTGTAACTTTACATATAGTGATGCTACACACATTTCATCATGATATTATTGACCAGTGAGTTATTCTTTTTCAAATGATACATTACAAGGCATATTTTATACAAAGGTGATTACAGTAGTGTGAATACAGGGGTACATTCCATCTCAGTGATTCACTATACACTGAATGTACACAGCCTTCAAAGGAAACTGGCCATCCAATCTCAAGTACTCCAATAGCTTCATTGATGGGAGAACAGGGAAAACATCATCTGGGGAGGAGGAGAAATCTTCATTGCCCATCACTTGCCATCACAGTCACCACTGTTACCTCCGATTTGGCCTGGGGTCCACAGTACCAAGACCTCTAGGTACATGATCGTTGAAACACCTTAGTCCAGATTGTATATCAGCATGCTAGAGCTCAGAACAGTGCAGTGGGCCCTTAAAGCCTATTGCGGATCCCTGCAGAATTATATAATACAGTTGCTTACAGACAACACTATAGCTGTGTGCTGTATCAATAAACATGGAGGAGTGCATTCCCAGCTCTTATCTGTGGAGGCAATAAAACTATGGCTGTGCTTCATCTAAAGCTAAACCTCATTGCATTTCACCTTGCAGGGGTGGATTAGATGGAGGTAGATTTGCTCAGCAGGCCATCTAATGATCAACAGAAGTGGTCCTTGAAACCAGTGGTGACTGTAGCACTATTTGATGTCTAGGGCCATGCAGTAATAGACGTCTTTGTGCCCAACAAAACTACCAGATGCCAAGTTTATCACAGAAGAGTATATAGGAACAAAAGCTCCCTCTAAGATGTGATGCAGCAGAACTCAATCCAACTCTATTCTATATGCCTTATCTCCCATTTCCCTGATACCCAAGGTCATAAGGATTAGCAGTTTGGATAGAGCAAACATATTAATAGCCTCAATGTGACCTTGTTAGCACTGGTATCTTCAGATGGCCAGAGAGCCACCATAATCACTGCCTATCTGTCCAGAGATCCTGTCTTAACCACAAGGGAGGATTCTGCGTTCCAACCTAGAAATACTCACCTTACAATGTGGAGGATAGCCTACTGAGTAATGTGGACTGTTTCTGTTTTTGAAGGGTTCAAATCGTCCTTTTGTAATCCAGGGAAGGTGCCACTCTGACATATGATTGTAATATCTGCTCAACACAATTCTGTTAAGAACAAGGACTTCTCTCCCCTACATTCTCTAGGTTCCTCCCATTAGGGAGCCTCTGCTGTCATAGAACTTTAATTTTGTCCTAACAAAGCCGCTAGGTCCTACTTACGAGCGTTTTGCTCAAGTCTCTCTTGTGCGCTTATTAAACTTTTCCTGTTACATCTATAATGGAAGTTCAAGAACTGCACACCATCAATTATGCTGCCACTACCCTATACCCGCATATCCTTCAACAGTCATTTAGCACTCTATTTCTACAACTGGAGTGCTATAACAATGGGTGGGTGGGTATTAGATATCATTCAATCTGGCTATGCGATAGTTTACTTCCCTACCTCCTCCAAAACCCCCATTCCATTCCTCTTCAGGGACCATTCTCATGAGGGGATTCTTAGGCAGGAAGTAGAGTCCCTCCTCCAATGAGGAGCAATAGAGTGGAAACCTCTCCAACACCAGGGAAAAGGTTTTTACTTGATGTACTTCCTAGTACCCAAAAAGAAGAGTGGTTAGAGACCCATTCTCCAACTCTGCAATCTCAATCGTGTTATTTGCAAGCTGAAATTTCATATAATCACATTTGCTTCCATAATCCCACCCCTGTAAAAAGACATTTCCATTTACAGCTCTCTCTATGACGGACACGTACATTCACGTGGACATTCATCCCCCCCCCTCCCCCCCCAAGCAGTTTCTCAATTTCATGGTGGGCCCAGACCACTTCCAGTACACGATGCTTCCATTTGGTTTTGCCACTGATCCCAAGCTCTTTATCTAAGTCATCCTGGTAATAGCAACTCATTTCAGGTAGAAAAGTCTGACGGTCATCCCTTATTTCACCAACTGGCTTCTTGTTGCCAGGACATTTCAAGAGGCCTGCATATCGACCTCATTAATACTTCAGCTCCTTTTCTCTCTTGAAGCCAGTGTAAACTTTGAAAAGTATATCCTCACTCTGATACAGACCACAGACTGCATGAAGTGACTTTGGACTCAATCACAGCAAGAGCTTATCTACCAAGGGACAGGTTTCATGCCATGAACAACCTGATAGACCAGGTTATTTGCAACCCTCAAGTACCAGTCAGAACTTGTTTTCCTTCTGAGACATGTGGCTTCATGCACTTGTTACCCCATTCGCCAGACTCTTCTTAAATTGCCTAGAGCCGTGGCTCCAAACAGTGCATTCGCTGACCAAACACAGCATGAATACCACAGTGACGCTTCCTTCGAAAGTAACGTAATCGCTAATGTAACAATCTGTGATGTAATGTCATCCCATCAACTATGTATGGGTGTTCCCTTACTATCCCCCTTACCGGACAATACAGTAATTACACATGCCTCCCTTTTGAGCTGGGGGGGCCACACAGACATACAGCACAATGCACTTGGACACCCCGAGAAACCAGGATGCACATCAGTCTTTTGGAATTTAGTGCAGTCTGATAGGCTTGCAATGCCTTTCTTCAGTTTATCCAGTTCCATCATGTCTTCATAACGTTAAACAGCATAACCAACTTTTACATCAACAAGCAAGGAGGGGTAAGATCCATTCTCTTGTGTATAGAAGTAGTTGCCCTATGGAATTTGTGTATTAGGAATTGAATCACCCTGTCCTCATCTTACCTTCTGGGAACTCAGAATGTGTTGGCAGACACCTCCATTAGGTATTTTGCTATTGATAATGAGTGGGAGCTGCATGATTCGGTAGTGAACAGTATTTTCACTCAATGGGGAACCCCACCTAGAATCTGTTTGCCTCCCAAATGAATAGGAAATGCAACATCTACTGTTCTAGGGGAGCTCTAGGTCTACACTCTCAGGGCGATGCTATCCTTCTAACCTGGTCAGGAAACCTGAACTATGCCTTTCCTCTCTAGCATTCCTACCTCAAGTCCTATGGAAACTTCAACAGGACAGGGCACAGCAGGAGTCATACTCCTCGCCCCCAATTGGCTCAAATAAATTTGGTTCCCAAATCTCCATTTAGTGTCATCTCATCATTCAATCAGTATCCTGTCCTTTCCTGATCTCTTGACCCAGGAGAAATGCAGTATCAATCACCCCATCCCTGGAGCACTTCATCTCATTGCTTGGTTTTTGGATGGGTGTCAGACTTAGAACATTCCTGCTCTGAAGCCGTACAAACCATCCCTAATAACAGCAGAAAGGAGTTCACTAGGAAACATTATTCAGCTGAGTGGAAGAGTTTTTCCATCTGCATGCAGCTGGAACACAAATCCCACGTCAGCAAATATTCCCCTTATATTGGACTGTCTGCGTTCTGTCAAAATGACTGGGCTCTCCCGCAGTTCTATACAAGACCACCTGGCAGCAATCAGTGTGTGCCATCCACCATCAGATAATTACTCAATTTTAATTCGCCAGTTGCAGCTCCCAGCCGCGTGGGGTGGCCCTGCAGAACTCTGAGCTGCGGGGAGGGGCACCCCTTTGAGCTCCCAGCCACCATGTGTGATGGGGGGGACCCCACAGCTCTGAGCTGCCGCTTGCAACAGGAGGGACCCTGGCACTTTCAGCCACTACGGGCAGTGGGAGGACTCCGGATCTCCAAGCCGCCGCAAGCACCTGGGGGACCCCAGAGCCTCATCAGCAGTGGGTGCTGGATCCCTTCCTCCCCATTTTGTCAGTTGTTCTTAGTAAAAATCAGGGGGCAGGTCAAGGGCTTCCATGAATTTTGGTTTATTGTCCATAACCTGTCCGTGACTTTTACTAAAAATAACCATGACAAAATCTTAACCTTAGTTATTAGCCACCTTCTTCGCTGTCCTGAATGTAAATTAGAGCATCTTTCATGCTGCTCTTAACTCACCCAGCTATCCATAGCTCCAGACCTTTCCCCCCCAGGAATTCCCTATGCCAGGGATTCTGGAGTGTTGCACAGATCTGCGGAGCTGATTGTCTACCACCTGGGGACTTAGTCAAGCTGGCCAGGGCACAAAGGTGGATCTGGCTGTGTTTTTCAAAGGGGTCAATGTATTCTTCTCCTCTTGTTTTTTACTCTTTTCTCTCATAGGGCAAGATTCTGATATCCTTGATCACATTGAATAGAAATTTACTCAACAAGCAATCCCATTGAAGTTCATGGGAATACTCCGAGAGTATGCTGCTATTCAGTGCAAACAAGGGTATCAACAAGTAGTCACTACAGAATTCCTTAGATATAATTTGAACCATTATGTTCTATTTTCATAAAACTCAAAGATTTTTGAAAATCAAACTCAGTTTTGTGCTGTTCATGATGCAAAAGACAGACCTCCTGTTTGGGCAGAACAGAATGGCTGTATAACCTAATTAAAAAAAAATGTACAAAGCAGAAGGGTATCCTTGCCATCTAGACATAAACACAAATTATTTTAGTGTCAAGACCAGTACATGGGCAGAAAGAGAATATGATTCTGTGAAGGTGATGTAGCAAGCAGCAGTTGGGTGTCAATCCACATGTATGCTCAACATTTCAGAATCTGTAATCGGAGTCCACTTGGGCTCAGTTGCATAAGGACTTGAGTCCAAGACACACCCTCTAGTTACAGATTAGTTAGCCTGCATCTATGGAAGGTGAGGCATAATCAAGATTCTAGATTGGAGGGCTCTTTGGGCCAAGAGATTTTGGTCTTTCTTTGTATATTGTCTATCTCTGAAGGAAATCACTACCCTGGAAGCTCCTCTAGTTAACTGTTCCCACTAATTTGTTTCCTTTTCCTGTATGTGGAATGAATAACTTCCTGAGTGCAAGTTTAGAACCCATGCACCCAATTTTCAGAAGTGCTGAGCCAACCCACAGCGCTCTCTAACTTAAATTGGCATTGCACTCAGCACTTACAAAAATCAGACCCTTTGAACACAATGGAAGAGACTGCACTCTTAGGTTTAAAACATGAGCTCAGACACTTTTATGTTCCACAGACAGAAAAATGGAGAAACTGGAATGTAGCACAATAGTCCCCTTTCCTCTGACTGGGGAGGAACAACACTCCCCTTCCCACCTTAGAAGAGGAGCAGCTGGGGGGAAAGGGAGCCTAGCATCTGGGGAAACTAGTGTGGGGAAGAAATTGGGGACTCCCTCAGGAGCGGAGCAGAAGGAGGTTGAGAGGCCACACTCCCTTCCTCTTCCCAGAAGAAGGGGGATCATTCCATATATAAGGACCAGCAAGGGGGAAGAGGGGTTCTCATTTCCAACCCACCCGCAGAGCAGCAACATCAATGGGGAGAAGAACCCAGAGCTTTTTACCCTCCCTGAGGGCCAATATACAGGGAAGAGGCTGTAAGGGACTTCTCCTGAGGACCAGCAGCTGGGTGGAAGGAGAATCTGGAGTCCCCTCAGCCAGAGGCAGTAGGGTAAGAAAGGGGGAAGCCCTTTGAGTAATGGTACCTCTAAGTTGCATATGTGAGTGAGTTCATGCATGCTGCATACATGAGCACATCTTAGGCCTGGTCTACACTAACCCCCCACTTCAAACTAAGGTATGCAAATTCAGCTACGTTAATAACATAGCTGAATTCGAAGTACCTTAGTTCGAACTTACCGCGGGTCCAGACGCGGCAGGCAGGCTCCCCCGTCGATGCCGCGTACTCCTCTCGCCAAGCTGGAGTACCGGCGTCGACGGTGAGCACTTCCGGGATCGATCCCAGAAGATCGATTGCTTACGGCCGGACCAGGAAGTAAGTGTAGACCTGCCCTTAGAGGGAACATAGCTTTAAGGTATTAATGCATGTATATACAGTTGGTTTATCTAGTAGTATGTTTCCAAGTTCCCACTCTTTTAAGTGAATGCTACAGGCTAAAGAAAACAGTTATCTTCTGGTAAGAGTGATTCTGCTGAGTGTAAAAGCCTAGCAACCGCCTACATTTAATAAATCCTATTAATCAGAGAAATTGTTTTCAACCTTTTTTCTACTGTGATCCCATGTTACAAGGAAAAAAAGGGTCAGGACTCTCCTCCCTTATAGCGGTAAAGCAAGGAATGTGATTGTAACTCCGTGAAACCTGTTTATGACCCTAAGGATGAGCACCCCTGAACTAGAGCACAATATTTTTCTCTCTCTCAATCTTTAGTAGTTTGTGGGCATTCTATTAATACAACTACTCAGCTTTTCTTTTCTGAAACTACCTTTGGCTTTAAATTCTTCTTATTTTTGAAGGGTATTATACAGCTTGAGAAAGAGTTGGCCAATCTAGGAGGAGCATGTGCAGCTGCTTTGATGAAAAAAGATCTGGCACTTCCCATTGGTAAGTCTCTCTTAAAGAACATAATTTTTTCCTTGATAATTGATTTATATTATATTTTGTGAATTACTAATATTCTATGAGATTTAAGATTGCTTCCAATTGGAGATAAAATTTGTTTTCACTTTAAGACTAAAAATTAATCAACACAGATAAATAGTGGTGTTTTGCTGCCCACTCTACTCCCTTATGTATAGGGAGTAGGGAAATCTAGTATTTAAATCTGACCAACTCACCCCATCTACAGGTAGAGTAGCAGGGTATGAGCTATGTTCTCCAGTTTCTTAATGGTACTTCACAAATGTTCAGGTATCTTACTATTTGTTTTTCTTATCACTGTTCTTTCTCAGCACACTCCACATCAATCATTAAGGAACAGCAACTGTGGTGCTGACTTGTAAAATGTGCAATTATTTGTTTAAAATTAAGTGGTCATGAATATCTGTAGATCTTGGAGCCTAAAATAATTCTTCTCCAAATTTTAAAATTATCATAAGTATTACATTACTTCATAAGCAGACACAGTACACACACATTTTCAATAATACAAACACAATTTTAAAAGTACCACAAGTGACAAAAATGAGATTCAGCAAAAGTGACTGGAGCAGAATATTGTAACTGAACTAGAACTAGTAGAGATCCTAATTCTGACCTCTCACTAGTTTTATTCTGGTGCAGCACCATTGTCTTTAATGGAGTTATTCTTGTTTACAGAAGGCTCACAGTTTCTTATAAGGTGTCTGTATGACTATTTAAATTCATTGCTAGGCTCAGATTAGTGATTAGCTTGTTAGGTTAAATGTAAGCAAAGCCACTAAGTGTTCACATATTGCAAATGAGAGTGCTTAATAGAAAGGGCATGTTAATGAGAGGGGACATATGTTTTTGTGCTTGTAACTGCACACTGATCAAATAGAATTTTTTAAAAATCGGATATTTTCTTGTGCACTTGCACATGCAGATCTCTTACTTTCAGTCGCAATAGGCACTTCTCGTAAATATTTATTTAGCTCTCGAGTATGTTCACCAAGGGGAAGTCGTGCCTGACTAACCTAATTGCCTTCTATGATGAGATAACTGGCTCTGCGGATGAGGGGAAAGCAGTGGATGTGTTATTCCTTGACTTTAACAAAGCTTTTGACACGGTCTCCCACAGTATTCTTGCTGCCAAGTTAAAGAAGTATGGGCTGGATGAATGGACTGTAAGGTGGATAGAAAGCTGGCTAGATCGTCGGGCTCAACGGGTAGTGATCAATGGCTCCATGTCTAGTTGGCAGCCGGTTTCAAGCAGAGTGCCCCAAGGGTCGGTCCTGGGGCCGGTTTTGTTTAATATCTTTATTAATGATCTGGAGGATGGTGTGGACTGCACTCTCAGCAAGTTTGCAGATGACACTAAACTGGGAGGCGTGGTAGACACGCTGGAGGGTAGGGATCAGATACAGAGGGACCTAGACAAATTGGAGGATTGGGCCAAAAGAAACCTGATGAGGTTCAACAAGGACAAGTGCAGAGTCCTGCACTTAGGACGGAAGAATCCTATGCACTGCTACAGACTAGGGACCGAATGGCTAGGTAGCAGTTCTGCAGAAAAGGACCTAGGGGTCACAGTGGACGAGAAGCTGGATATGAGTCAACAGTGTGCTCTTGTTGCCAAGAAGGCTAATGGCATTTTGGGCTGTATAAGTAGGGGCATTGCCAGCAGATCGAGGGACGTGATCGTTCCCCTTTATGCGACATTGGTGAGGCCTCATCTGGAGTACTGTGTCCAGTTTTGGGCCCCACACTACAAGAAGGATGTGGAAATATTGGAAAGAGTCCAGCGGAAGGCAACAAAAATGATTAGGGGTCTGGAGCACATGACTTATGAGGAGAGGCTGAGGGAACTGGGATTGTTTAGTCTCCAGAAGAGAAGAATGAGGGGGGATTTGATAGCTGCTTTCAACTACCTGAGTGGGGGTTCCAAAGAGGATGGAGCTTGGCTGTTCTCAGTGGTGGCAGATGACAGAACAAGGAGCAATGGTCTCAAGTTGCAGTGGGGGAGGTCTAGGTTGGATATTAGGAAACACTATTTCACTAGGAGGGTGGTGAAGCACTGGAATGCTTTACCTAGGGAGGTGGTGGAATCTCCTTCCTTGGAGGTTTTTAAGGCCCGGCTTGACAAAGCCCTGGCTGGGATGATTTAGTTGGGAATTGGTCCTGCTTTGAGCAGGGGGTTTGACTAGATGACCTCCTGAGGTCCCTTCCAACCCTGATATTCTATGATTCTATGTTAGGCAATTCTGTAACATTGATTAGAATCCCTCTTCCCTCGGATTAGAGGTAGTTAAAACTTACTTCCATTGATGACACCTGCTTACCAACTGCTCCCTTCATTCTTCCATGCAAGAGAAAAATACAGAAACTAGAATGCTCCCAACTTTAATTTCCTGGCTTTTCTAACAGTGAATTATCTCCAAAGACAGTTTTTGACTAAAATGCAATTCCCTTCTTGCTAAAGGGGATAGTTGTTAGACTTTGTATAGTCTTTTTTTAAAATTGGTGTTACTACCACAGTTCTGTGACCTTCCCTGTTCGCTACTGGGTAGCAGCTTGTTCAAGACCGAGGAGCAGCCTTTAATTTTATTCATTTTGGGTAGCAGTAGTGAGCAGCCTTTAGTTCTCCTTCTCCTGGATTGGGTATTGAGCAGTGAAGTAGTCTCAGCTAGCACTCTTGTGCCTCCCAGCCATGATTCTCTGCCCCCATTCATGCATAGCGGAGCTGTTGCACAAACACCAAACTAAATTCAAGTGGTGCTCTGTCTGTGAAGCAGCTTTACAGGCTCTTTAAGAGAGTAAATTGTGTTTGGGTGGCAATGCTTGCAAAGGCTAAAGTCTTTAAAAAATAGAATAAAAAAGGTGGGGGGAGGGGGACAAAAGAAAAGATATAAATGACCTCAGAGGTATTCATCCTCTTACTCAGACATCTCCTTCTCTCCTGAGGAAAGGGAGCAGTCATTCAGGCTCTGATCAGGATGTGAAGAAAATGCAACAAAGGGTTTTTTTCCCCCCCTCCTGCTATGTTTGAAATCATGTGCAAAAAGGTTGCATTCATAATCCATGTCCAACTTGAGAAGATGCTAGAGGATAAGCCTTTTAAATCCCCTCCTAGGACAGCAATCCTGCTTCATCCATCCTTGATCAGAGAGGAATAGGAAATCCCTATAAGGGTAGGTGCATAAGCAGACATTCATTCAGATATTACAAGCTGCAAGAGCCAAAAAGTGCCGTTACAGATATACCAAAGATCAGTGCTGCAATAGCATCTCTAGCAAAAGATATGATAAACCTGCTGGAAGGGGATATCTTTCACAAAGATTCAACTGACAGAAAGGTGAAAGCTCAGCAGCTGGATGTCACATCTGGCTTCACCCCTAGAAGGTTGATGCTCAGTCCAAATACATTATCTGCTCATCTAAATTCACAGTCTCTCTCCTCTGCGGGGAACGAACCTAGACGAAATAATGGCAGAAAGCACTACCAAACTGAAATGGATCCTCTCCACCATGCTCTAAGGACAGATAAAAACACTGCTTTCATCCATCCTTCTCACAAAAGTACCAGAGGAAAGACAACAGTTATATGAGGAGAAAACCCTGGAAATGAGGTCTGGGTGGAAAATCCAGAGATGGAGCCGCCACCTCTAAGAGTCCACTGTGACAACAAACAAATGTGCCTCTACTGAGACCTGAACCTAAGAAGCAGAATTTCCCATTTCTCAGAAGAATGGTCTTGATCAACGACAGACAAGGGGGTGAAAGAGGTAGAGAGTCACAGATACTCCCTCAAACTAAGGGCCCCACTACATCCAATCCTCAGTCCCCTATCTTGACGTGACCCCATCAAATATGAGCTGGTGTTAAATGAAATTTCACATCTCCTAGATATAAGAGTAATAAAAAGAGTTCCCACAGAAGAAAGATTCTTAAGACCATACTCCATTTTCTTTCTTGTCCAGAAGCATGCATGGGTGGGAGGGGAGGGGGGGAAGTTGGACCCATTCTGGGTCAACAAATGGATGAAGAAAATAAGGTTCCCGATGGAGACTGTAGCTTCAATGGGAGCATTCCTGTCTCAAGGGGGCTTCCTTGCTTATGTGGAGCTAGCAGATGCATATCTCCATATTCCCATATGACCATTCGACCACAGATTGCCGAGACTTACTTATGGCATGGCCCACCACTAGTATCATGCATTTCCTTTTGTCCTTTTATTGGGCCCAAGGCTCTTTACCAAGATGCTGGTGGTAATAATAGACTCAGATCTCAGTGCACTCACCTTTATCCATTCCTAGATGACTTCTTGGTCAGAGCTTTGACCAAAACAGCAGCAAGGAGTGCCACAATCCAAACACTGGATTTGCTTCAAGCACATGGATTTATGTTAAACACTAAGAAGAGGCCCTCCACAAAAGTAGTTCACCTGGGAGTGGAAATACCCTTCCGTGGCAAAGAATCTAGCTATCACTGGACAGATTCCACAGGATCCAGAATCTGATATCCATGTTAGTAAAGTGTGCAATTCTGACCATAGTTCAGTGTCTACAGCTACTAGTCCTTCTGGTTTCATGAACAGGAATCCTCTCACGGGCAGGGTCCCATATCAGGTGCCTCCAGTCCTTTCTCTTGGAAGTATGGAACTATTAGAGGATCAGGTATTGGTTCTGAACCACGTGCTGAACTCTCTCAGATCATCCTCAGGGGGTCTTCCCATATGCCTTCCAGATCCATAAGAACTCACAACTGATGCCAACCTGATGGGATGGAGACACCTGTGCTACAAATGACAGTGCAAGGCACCTGGAACTCTGGGGAAAGGAACCAGAACATCAGCCTGTTGAAGCTCTCCGCGGAAGTTCCAGAACTACCTACAGGGCAAGCGTGTTCTGGTCCAGTTGGACTACGTGACCACTGTGGCTTACATCAACCACCAAGGGGCATCAAGGAGCATTACTCTACATAAGAAGTGAATGGAGATAATGAAATGGGCAGAGAAGACTCTCCCTTCCATAAGAACAATACACATAAAAGAAGAGCTGAAACAAAAGGCAGACTGATTCAGCAGACACACAGTCAACGACTGAGAATGCTGCCTAAGTCGTGAAGTCTTCATTCTGATTTTGCATCTCTTCATGTCACCTCAACATGAGTATGATTTGTCAGGGTGGTTGTTACTTGGTTTATGGAGTTCAGGGAAGTTACTTCCCACAAATACAGATTTCGGTCTCTCAACTAGCTGTAGCATTCATCGCAGACATGACCATGGACTTGTTCAAATATTCCTCTAGTTCCATAGCTAACAAAGTGATGTGAAGGTACCTATATCTGCAAATCTGGATAACTGATACCCTTCATAAACTTTTAGCTTCAGCCAAGTTCACAGAAGATAATTGTTACAGTTCCTGCAGGACAATTTATCAGTAGGTCTGAGCCCCCGCTACATAAAAAAATCCTCTATCCAGGAAACTGACATGTGGCTGAGGGCTTGTCTTCGCTACCGGGGAGATTGATGCTGCTGCAATCGAATTCCTGATAAATCGACGGCAGAGCACTCTCTGGTCAACCCCAGTACTCCATCTCCCCGAGAAGATTAAATTAAGTCAACTGGAGAGCGTCTCCCATCGACACAGCACAGTGAAGATACCAGGGTAAGTCAACCCAAACTATGTCGAATCCAGCTACATTATTCACATAGCTGGAGTAGCGTAATTTAGGTCAACTTACCCCAGTATTGAAGACAAGCCCTGAGCAAGTTGTCACTGGGGAAAAAACTTGTTGCCAAATTGTTTTGTTTTCCCGCTGTTAGGGCCTTGATATCTGAACTATCTTTATCTAATTTCTTATGTGGCTCCCATTGCTCTATTCTGAGTGCCTCCTACAAGTAAAAATGACCACAATAATTTTATTCCCTTTATCCCTGATGACAGGAAACTGCCTTGAGTTGTGGGGTGGTTTGTTTTTTTCCTAATTTGCCATATATAAATATGAAAGTGAGAGAAGGATGGGTCAGGTCTTCCTCTTCCCTGCAAATGTTAAGCAATTAGAGTGTTTCCCTTTTTAGGGGAATAGGACAGAGAGCAAAGTCTCTGTTGTTTTTTCTTTTTGTTGCTTTTTAAATTGGGCCACTTGTTTAGATGTCTAAGTATGGATTTAGGATGCTTATTTTAGGCAACCATTTGTGAAAATTGTTGCTGTTGGTATTTTTTTTTAAATCCCCCATCTCTAGGTTTTCCTTTATTCAGTCACACGTGACAGGAGTACCAACACATTTCCTTAGCAATATCTGCATTTTTAAAACATGCAACAATAATGTTTAATCCACTGAGATAAGTATCTACACCAGAAGAAAAATCTGGAATTGCAGGATCTCAGTAGTCCTCTCTTTAAACCATTGCACTCCCCATCCTTCTGCTTTTTTAACTATTAAGATAACAACCCTAGTGTCCAAGCTGGGGTGGAAGGGAAAGTCTAGTGTATAAGGCACTGGAATGGGACTCAATAGACCTTAGGTAAAATTCCTGGCCAGTCACAGGTGTCCTATGTGACCTTTGAGCAAGTAATTTCATCTACTTTATGCCTCAATTTCCCATATGTAAACATTTTCATAATACTTCCCTACTGCATCAGGAGGGCTGTGAGAATAAAATCCATTTATGACTGTAAGACTATGGTGATGAAAGATATATACGTAGAAAGATGGCAGAATTTGAGGAATTAGGATGTCTGAGTTTTGGCTATCAGTAGTGGACCAATACGGTACATTTTACGCGGACGGGATAGTTTAGAAGATTTCAGAATGCTTCCTGATTAAGGTGACATCTACATTCAACAGGGTCCTGAAGATAGCACTCCCTTTTGTCCAATACCATCTAGCTGAAGTCAAAATAATGGCACTGCATGGAAGTGTGAAGGGCAGTTAATTAAAACATACATCAATTCTTAAATATGTAAAAAATCCACATTTGTGTGAAAAAAAGCAAGAGACAAGGAGAAAGTGACTAATGACCCTTTTTGCAGGTCACTTTTCATTTGCCTATCTGAAGCATACAAGAAACACTATTAAGACAGTGGTGGGCAACCTGCGGCCCATGGGCCGCACGCAGCCCGCCAGGGTAATCTGCTGGCAGGCTGCGAGACAGTTTGTTTACATTGACCATCCGCAAGCATGGCTGCCCACAGCTCCCAGTGGCCACGGTTTGCCGTTCCTGGCCAATGGGAGCTGCAGACGGCCATGCCTGGGGGCGGTCAGTGTAAACAAACTGTCTCGTGACCCGCCAGCGGATTACCCTGACGGGCCGCAGGTTGCCCACCACTCTATTAGGATCTTGCAGCAGGTATCAAGATGGTGCACTCCACAAGGTTGATGATATCATCCTCTACAGACACAGCACCTGTACTAATTAAAGAAAATAAAAAAGCAAAGTAGCATAACAAACAGCTACAATTGCCTGGATCAATATATTTAATGAACGTTCTTCATTATTTGATTATACTGAGTGGATTTAGCTTCTGATACAGATGTCTACATCTGTGGACATTTTTAATGCATTAGAACTTGAGTCCTTCTTTTTCTGTTCCTCTCTTATCTCACTAGTGATTACATCCTGTGTGTGCAGAATTGCCTGACATGTTTTTGAAAGGGCAGAAAAATGTTGTCCTTACCTGTAAATTTCTTTTCTCTAAAAAAGCATGTTTGTGAATTCTGACCACCCTGGAATCAAAGTTTAGAATTACGTTTCTGAGAAAGAAGTATGGAATACGGTTACATTGAACACATTTGGATTTAATTTTACAAAAGAATTAATAATTGGCTAGAATTATCATTATTTGTTTTTTTAAATAGTTAGTTGTATAAGCTCCTCTGAGGAGCATTTGGTGGATGGGTCCCAACTACTGCCATCTGGAAGTCAGATCTAACTGCCTCCAAAATCCCTGGAAGGTAGACCACCTATCCATATGCACAGAATTGCCAGACATACTGTTTTGGAGAAAATACATTTAAAGATATAAGAATAATTTTTTCTTTATATGAATTAGTGTCATATTTGTTTGTATACTGAATTATACCATACTGCATGTTTACAGTGTTGCATGGAAAATATTATTTTATCTGTTCATTAAGAAGTGCTGCGTAACCTTAGAACATTTTCACACTGCTGGGCTGAGCAAAATAAGTAAAGTTTTTTTAAGTTCATAACAAGGTTCTCATATAAAATGCATTGCTAAATGGAATTAGAACCAAATTTTAAATACTGAAAGTATGTAGATTTATCTTGATGTTTATATTAACCGTATATGCATTTCTATGTATTTGTACAAC
This sequence comes from Emys orbicularis, assembly GCF_028017835.1. Lineage (NCBI taxonomy): Eukaryota > Metazoa > Chordata > Testudines > Emydidae > Emys > Emys orbicularis. The sequence goes on from NC_088683.1 coordinate 287,319,718, forward strand.
AGCTAATGAATTTGAAGAAGATCTTGAGATTCTTGAAGAGGCTGCATTGCAGGTATAGCATTGCTTTTAACATGGCAAGGCATTTTGGTGCTAACTTCCATTGTCACTTTCTTTTTATTGATTGCCAGAGAAGAAACCTGTTTGGAAGATGTTGGCAGTATGAAGGAAGCTAACCCATTATTAGTAAATACAGTAAAACTGCTTTTGAAACCTTCAGAGAAAAGGCTCTTAAATCAAGCTAGTGGTTCATAGTATTTCATTATTTACTGGTATAAACATGATTGAGTGGAGAGCTCTGGCTAAGATTTTCAAAAGTGAATAGTAATTTTGTATATCTCAATTGTTATGTGCCCAACTTGACACCTGAGAGGGGTCTAATTTTTCAAAAAATATGCTAAGCACCCAACCTCTGAAAAATATGCCCCTGCAAGTTGTCTTATTGAGCACCCAAAAGCACTAGTCATTTTTGAAAGTGACTTCTCCCAAGACTGATATTTTGGAGACATTGCCTCTTGGTGGAGGAAGAGTAGGAAGGCATACGTCTTATCATCATGGAATGATAGGACTGGAAGGGACCTCAAGAGGTCATCTAGTCCAGTCCCCTGCACTCATGGCAGGACTAAGTATTGTCTAGACCGTCCCTGACAAGTGTTTGTCTAACCTGCTCTTAAAAGTCTCTAATGATGGAGATTCCACAACCTCCCTGGGCAATTTATTCCAGTGCTTAACCACTCTGACAGGAAGTTTTTCCTAATATACAACCTAAACCTCCCTTGCTGCAATTTAAGCCCACTGCTTCTTGTCCTAATCCTCAGAGTTTAACAACAACAATTTTTCTCCCTCCTTTTAACAATCTTTTATGTATTTGAAAACTGTTATCCTGTCCCATCTCCGTCTTCTCTTTTCCAGACTAAACAAACCCAATTTTTTTCAATCTTCCCTCATAGATCATGTTTTCTAGACCTTTAGTTTTTGTTGCTCTTCTCTAGACTTTCTCCAATTTGTCCGCATCTTTCCTGAAATGTGGTGCCCAGAACTGGACACAGTACTCCAGTTGAGGCCTAATCAGCGTGGAGTAAAGTGGAAGAATTACTTCTTGTGTCTTGATTACAACACTTCTGCTAATACATCCCAGAATGATGTTCGCTTTTTTTGCAACGGTGTTACACTGTTGACTCATATTTATCTTGTGGTCCACTGTGACCCCCCAGATCCCTTTCTGCAGTACTCCTTCCTAGGTAGTCTCTTCCCATTTTGTATATGTGCAACTGATTGTTCCTTCCTAAGTGGAATACTTTGCATTTGTACTTATTCAGTGTCATCCTATTTACTTCAGACCATTTCTCCAGTTTGTCCAGATCATTTTGAATTCTAATCCTATCCTCCAAAGCACTTGCAACCCCTCCTAGCGTGGTATTGTCCACAAACTTTAGAAGTGTACTCTCTATGCCATTATCTAAATCACTGATGAAGATATTGAACAGAACCGGATCCAGAACTGATCCTTGCAGGACCCTGCTTGTTATGCCCTTCCAGCGTGACTGTGAACCACTGATAACTACTCTCTGGGAACGGTTTTCCAACCAGTTATGCACCCTCCTTATAGTAGCTCCATCTAGGTTGCTTTTCCCTAGTTTGTTTATGGGAATGTTGAGCGAGACGGTATCAAAAGCTTTACTAAAGTCATCCTTTGGTAGTTCTTAATAACTTATTGACTTAGCATAGAGATTCTTTTGTATTATCTTATTTCTGATTGTTAGTTCTCTGTATTAAGAGGGGAGGTAAGCTGAAATGAAATACAGTCTCACTGAAAGACAGGGATGGGGTGAAGGAATTTGACCTATAAGTGGGTGTTGCGGAGCGAGACTCACCGGTGCAGCGCCTCCTGCTGGTTGTCTTGGGAATTAGCTCTTATCCACACCGAACGCCCTCTGCAAGCCGGTGTCTTGCCTGCCTTCGGCCCCCATGTCTCTCCTGGACCTCGGTGCCCCTTTATCTCGGGGTTCTGCCCATTGCAGTACCCCCACATGCTGGGTCTTCCCTCCCAGGGGAAAAGAGAAGACTGAGAGGGGACATGATAGCAGTTTTCAGGTATTTAAAAGGAGGAGGGAGAAAACTTGTTCACCTTAGCCTCTAAGGATAGAACAAGAAGCAATGGGTTTAAACTGCAGCAAGGGAGGTCTAGGTTGGACATTAGGAAAAAGTTCCTAACTGTCAGGGTGGTTAAACACTGGAATAGATTGCCTAGGGAGGTTGTGGAATCTCCATCTCTGGAGATATTTAAGAGCAGGTTAGATAAATGTCTATCAGGGATGGTCTAGACAGTATTTGGTCCTGCCATGCGGGCAGGGGACTGGACTCGATGACCTCTCGAGGTCACTTACAGTCCTGGAATCTATGAATCTATGAATCTAAAAATAAGTTCCTTAAGATGGATTCTTCTCCATTGGCTGTATCTCCAGCCCCTTACTTAATTTGTTTTGGGACATTTTCACTGACGCAAGTAGAGGAAGAGCTACTTGCAATATTCTCCTGGAAGTGAAGAGAACTCTTCTACCAGGAGGGTCAAATCTACCTTTTTTTCCCTCTCGGCACTCCTCCCCCAGACCCTGAAGTGGCTTTATCTTTTGTGAGATGACACAAAGCATCAAGATTTCCCTTATAGAACAGAAGATATCAGAGGAGGTGTCAGTGACAAGCCCATGGGCAGTTGTGCCTGGTGCTTAGAGCAGGAATAAGTTCCAGTGGCTAGAGCAGCAAACGGTAGCCAGGAATTGGAGCCCAGGAACAGATCTAGAGTCAGTGGCCAGGTTCTAGAGCCAAGGGTTGGAGCTGGAGTCAGGAGCCAGGAACCAGAGCCCAGGGTCAGAACCGGGTTACTTGCAGTGAGGCAAGGCAGGAGCAGGGCTGGGTCCCAGGATGGGAATAAGTAGGCACAGGAACTGTCACAGCCGTGGGTAAATGCTGTGAGCAATCACTGAACTGCTGCTATTTCTGGGTTTCTTCTGACTCAACCAGCCAGTCAGGCGGTGTAACCAGTTAGACAGCCCTACTGCAGGCCAGCTGTACTAGTTAGGTTGCCTGCTGACTGACTCTGCTGCAAGCCCTGGGTCCACACTGGCACTGCTGCAGCCCCTCTTTTCTGTTAGAAGGCCTTCCTCCTTTTATGCAAAGGAGAAGAGGTTTTCCATGATCACTCTATTGTCATTGAGAGTATGGAGATGGTGTCCTGCTTTCCAGGTGAAGTGGAATCCTACCCCAAAAATCTGTTTTTTACCAGTGTTGTCACATAATGGAAAACATCAACATGTAAGTGATTTGTGTAGCTGGAAATACTTTTTTTTTTTTTTTTAAACAGGTGTGTAAATCTCATTCAGGCATTCTTGGAAAAGGTTTGGCACTGTCTCACTCACCAACCATCTTAGAAGCTCTTGAAGGAAACCTTCCACTTCAGATGCAAAGCAACGAACAGTCATTTTTGGATGATTTCATAGTCTGTGTACCAGGGTCTAGTGGTGGACGGCTTGCAAGGTGATTTGTGTACTATATGAACAAACCTATTGCATTATTTTCATTTTTAACCACTGTAGCAAAATATAGAACTTAAACCATTTCTAGGCATTGTTTTGCTTAGGATCATGGTTTTAATTATGTACTGGAATTTGAAAACTACATGTTTTAGCCCTCTTGTTAATCCTGTAGTGATACATTTTTATAATTATGCCTTTTATTAGTATCTGTATATTAAAAAGGCCTTGTTAACTTGGGCCTTGGGTTTTTATTAATATGGTCATTATGAAAAAATATTTAATTACTTCAGACTTGACTCTATTTTTGCTCCTTAATAACAAGTCTGACTATAGGGCTTTTTGTTATGTCTCTGTGTTTCTTTATTATGATTATAAGGTAGTACAAAACATTCTAATGTTATGTTAAATGTTTTTTAACTTTACTGTGTTCTAGATGGCTTCAGCCAGATTCATATGCTGATCCTCAGAAGACATCTTTAATTCTAAACAAGGATGATATACGATGTGGTTGGCCAACTATTATTACTGTGCAAACAAAAGACCAGTATGGAGATATTGTTCACGTTCCCAGTATGAAGGTAATTGTGTATGAACTAGAATACTCTTCGCTGTTTTCATCCTGCAGTAAATTTGTCAGCATTTCTGGTTGATATCACACAGAAAATACTTGATTAGTGCAGAAAGTGGCATTCTGAAATTTGGGTACACTCTGTGAGACTTTCTTACATCTGTGCAACACCACTGTGTCTAGATTATGCTGTTAATTGCACTTGCTCAACCCCATTTTCTCCAGATTAAATCATTTTAGTCTATAATGGATTTATGCAGGTATGGCTAAGGACCTAATTTGGCCTGCATGATCTTTATTATTGGTGGTGATGTGTGAGAAGAAAAGAACCAACTTTCAGCATGCAAGTTAGGAAAGTTAGGAAGTTAGCCTTTGACAAGGTCCCTCACCAAAGGCTCTTAAGCAAAATAAGCAATCATGGAATAAGAGGGAAGTTCCTTCAAAAGACCGGAAATAACAGGTAAGAATAAATGATCAGTTTTCAGAATGGGAGGTAGATAGCAGTGTTCCAAAGGATCTGTGCTGGGACCAGGGCTGATCAACATACTCATACATGATTTGGAAAAGGGGATAAACAGTGAGGTGGCAAAATCTTCAGATGAGACAAAATTACTCAAAATAGGTAAGTCCAAAGCTGCCTGCAAAGTGTTGCAAAGGGATCTCTCAAAACTGGGCAGCAAAATGGCAGATGAAATTCAATGTTGATAAATGCAAAGTGTAACACACATTGGAAAACATAATCCCAACTATACACACAAAATGGTTGTGTCTAAATTAGCTGTTACCATTCAAGAAAAAGATCTTGGAGTCACTGTGGGTAGTTTTCTGAAAATATCCACTCAGTGTGCAGTGACAGTCTAAAAAGCTGGCAAAATGCTAGAAACCATTAAGAAAGGGATAGATAAGACAACACTAAATATAATGCCAGTATATAAATCATGGTATGCCCATATCTTGAATACTGGTGTGCAGCTCTGGTCTCCCCATCTCAAAGAAGATATGTTAGAAATGGAAAATGTACAGAGAAGAACAAAAAAAAAATGATTAAGGGTATGGACCAGTTTACGTCTGAGGAGAGATTAAAAAGACTGACTGTTCAGCTTGGAAAAGAGACGTAAAATCATGACTGATGTGGAGAAAGTGACTATGGAAGTGTTATTTACTCCTCTACATAACACAAGAACTAGGGGTCACCAAATGAAATTAATAGGCAGCAGGTTTAAAACAAACAAAAGAAATACTTCTTAACATAATGCACATTCAACCTGTGAGACTCATTGCCAGGGATTTTGTGAAGGCCAAAACTATAACTGGATTAAAAAAAGAATTAGATAAATTCATGGAGGATAGGTCCATCAATAGCTATTAGCCAAGATGGTCAGGGATGCAGTCCTATGTTCTAGGTATCCTTAAGCCTCTGACTACTAGATGCTGAGACTGGAAGATGGGATTGATCACTTGATGATTGCTATTCTTATGTATTTATGTTCTTAAAACAGTATTTTACATGTAAAGTGAATACATGTGATATAAAAATCATCAAGATATGAGCATGCCATTTTTAGAGTTGCTTTTGAGAGTAGACCCATACTTTAAATAGAGGATCCCATATTCAGAGAACCTATAGTCGCTCAGTTAAATTAGGTGGAGAAAGTAACTGGCTGGCACTGTTAGTTTTTTTTATTTTTCCCACCATCCAATTAATAATTGGCCTTTGCAGCACCTATAAATCCTGGCGTACAAAACTGCTTGTGACAGCAGCAGTTGGAACCCAATTTCTTCCCAGAATTCCTGTGAAAGGGAGCTAGAGAAATTGTTCAAATATTAACTTTTACTTAAGTGTAATAGAATTATTCAGAGAAATTCAAAATTAACAAAAAAATAAAAATAATTGAAGTCAGGTTTCATCTACATTTTAATGTCCCAGTATCACTTTGGACTAGTACAAATGTTTTCAGGACTTTTATTTACTGAACCCCAAAGTGTTCTAGGTACAGAAAAGAAACAACGTGGCTCAGAAAGGAACAGAAATACGTGGGTCTTTACTGAAGAGTTTACAATATAAACTTATATGTGATATAATAAGTGAGGGTATCATAAAATAAAGAGAGATGGATGATGGGAAGGTAAGGCCATAACAGTAAGACCACATGAGATTCAGATTAGCCATGTGCATAACTTGATGGCACAGTTGAAAGTTTATATCTGTCGAATCAATCTATAGTTTGTGGTTGTAGACTCCTGGAAATGAGTCTTAAAAACACTTTAGGAAACTTGTCTGAAAGCAGTGGTCCTAGACCAGTGATAAGGAAAAGGAAATGTTGATCCCTGCTGCAAAAGTAATTTCTGGATTTTTAATTTCATTGTGATTTCCTTACTGAGTGTATTAATATCAGTGACGTTTTAAATTAACTTGACTGCAGGTGTCCATGGGTATCCATTTATTCAGCACTCCCCATTCAAGCCAAACTCCCATTTATCAGATTCATGTTCAGATTAATTGCACTATAATCAGTGCTGGGATGGACTCAATCATTTTAGAGCTTAAATACTAAAAAATCAACTCATTTTCCAGATTATTTGTTTACTCTTCATCTGAAAGTTGCATAGCAAATAGTACTTGTCAGAAATTCAGGTACGTGGAGTGGGGTGAGGTGGGGCTGAGGTCCTGTTGGGGTGAGAGGCTTTTTAGACCCAAATGGGGTTGCTGAAGAAGTTGCTCCAACCATTAATACGCAGAGTGGAAGAGTTATTCAATAAGAGATGGAGAGTTTGTGGAGGAGGAAATAAAGGCATTTCGGGAAAGTGGTAGTGGAAAAGTTGGGGTGAGATTGTAAGTAGTTTAAAAATAATATAAAAATGGAAATGAGGGACAAAAAAAATTTTAATCATCTTTACACCTCTTATTGCATTTTGGCAGGTGGAGGTCAAGGCTATTCCTGTTTCACAGAAAAAAACATCTTTGCAACAAGAACAACTGAAAAAACTCCAACGGATACCAGGCAGTCCTGCACCACCTACTTCCTCTGGCACTGATATGACTTTTGGAGGACACCCTTCACCAAAACTTGATGCTTCATATGAACCTATGATAGTGAAAGAAGCTCGCTACATTGCTATTACAATGATGAAGGTAAATTATTGTCATATCAGCAATGACAGTTATTCTGTTCTCCATGTGGAAAAGAAAGGGACTATATACGAGTGAATACAAAGATCTGCAAATCTCATTTTATTCATTATACCTCTCTTTCTATTTTGGGGTATTTGGATTCATGGATTCACATATAATTGCTCTTTCTAGAGATTTTTGCTTTTTTACAAAAATCAAAATGATTTTAAAAATGTTGTGGAGTGACATTAAGTTGTCTGCTGTGAACCAAAGTAGAGCTGGTCAGGAATATTTTGACAAATCACTTGTCATCAAAAAATGTGAATTTGTTTAAACCAAAAGGATTCAAGAAACGGGGTTGGATTTGACCAATTTCCTGGCTCAAAAAAGTCAAGAAAAAAGTTTTTTGTTTTGACATTTTCTAAATGGAAAATGCTCTTTTCTTTCAAACAAAAACAAAAAAAACCAACAAACTTTCCATTTAGAAATTTGAGCTAATTAGACTGGGGAAGAAAGGAAGAAAAGGTAAAAGTCCAAAAAAACCTTTTAACTTGACCCCCCAAAAAATCAGTTTTTCAGTTTGTAAATATTTTACAAGATTTTGATGTTAAAATAGGAAAAAATTTCAACTTATTGAAGATATTGATGAGACAGAAAACAGTTTCCCACCCCTTTCTAGTCTAAAGTGCTCAATGCTGCTGCATTCTTGAAGGAGGACACTCCTCAGTAAAGTGGACTGTATTTGTGGCCTTTATGTCTAAAGCTCATAAGGTCAGAGATTTGTATGAAGGTTTTCCTTTTGTAAGAAGCCTTGAAGCCACCTCGTCTTTCAGATTCATCATCTTAAAAACGGAACATGTATATTTCTAGTCCTACCTACATTCCAAGGAAATTGGGCTTACCTGCTAAGTGTCTACAAAAACAACAAGGAGTCTGGTGGCACCTTAAAGACTAACAGATTTATTTGGGCATAAGCTTTCGTGGGTAAAAACCTCACTTCTTCAGATGCATAGAGTGAAAGTTACAGATGCAGGCATTATATACTGACACATGGAGAGCAGGGAGTTACTTCGCAAGTGGAGAACCAGTGTTGACAGGGCCAATTCAAGCAGGGTGGATGTAGTCCACTCCCAATAATAGATGAGGAGGTGTCAATTCCAGGAGAGGAAAAGCTGCTTCTGTAATGAGCCAGCCACTCCCAGTCCCTATTCAAGCCCAGATTAATGGTGTTAAATTTGCAAATGAATTTTAGTTCTGCTGTTTCTCTTTGAAGTCTGTTTCTGAAGTTTTTTTGTTCGATGCTAGTGACTTTTAAATCTGTAATAGAATGACCAGGGAGATTGAAGTGTTCACTTACTGGCTTATGTACGTTACCATTCCTGATGTCCGATTTGTGTCCATTTATTCTTTTGCGGAGGGACTATCCGGTTTGGCCAATGTACATGGCAGAGGGGCATTGCTGGCACATGATGGCATATATAACATTAGTGGATGTGCAGATGAATGAGCCCTTGATGGTGTGGCTGATGTGGTTGGGTCCTCTGATGGTGTCGCCAGAGTAGATATGGGGACAGAGTAGGCAACGAGGTTTGCTACAGGGATTGGTTCCTGGGTTGGTGTTTCTGTGGTGTGGTGTGTAGTTGCTAGTGAGTATTTGCTTCAGGTTGGGGGGTTGTCTGTAAGCGAGGACTGGCCTGCCTCCCAAGGTCTGTGAGAGTGAGGGATCATTTTCCAGGATAGGTTGTAGATCATGGATAATGCGCTGGAGAGGTTTTAGCTGGGGGCTGCATGTGATGGCCAGTGGTGTTCTGTTATTGTCCTTGTTGGGCCTGTCCTGTAGTAGGTGATTTCTGGGTACCCGTCTTGCTCTGTCAATCTGTTCCCTCACTTCCTCAGGTGGGTATTGTAGTTTTACGAATGCTTGATAAAGATCTTGTAGGTGTTTGTCTCTGTCTGAGGGGTTGGAGCAAATTCGGTTGTATCTTAGGGCTTGGCTGTAGACAATGGATCGTGTGATGTGTCTTGTCTGCTAAGTGTCTGAATCCTATGGAGCAGAAGCCAGCTTTAGTTTTCAGGACATTCTTTCAGACAAACAAACAAAAACACCCTCCCATGCATGCCAAGATTTTCTTGTCAATGGTGAAATTTAAAGAGCAATATTTTTAGAAGAATGTCATCAGTTTAGAGGTTCCTTTGCTTCAGTCTTTCAGTTCAATCAGGGACATCTTATTTTTAGTGTCATGCTGTCTGGAGTGGTTTATGACTGAGTGTGCCTATTCCAGACTGTCAAAAACAGGGCAGGCACCCCGAATTGGTAGTATATTCTTTAATTAAATTTCACCAAGCCAGTAACAAATATGAACTCCTGGATCACTATAACAGACTTTACCATGGAGTCACAGGCAGTCCCCTTGGGCACTCCAGTCTATTTTGCCACGCAGGCAAGCTGGTCATAGAGATAAATGGTCACCCCCAAAATCACAAAATATTCAGGTTGCTCTCAGTCCCAAGAGGCCAGTCACCCCAGATCAATTGATAGCTTAGATCTGACGCCAAAGACAACTCTTGTAGCCAATCTTATAGTAAACTAATTAAGGATTATTAACTAGAAAGAAGAAATGAGAGAGTTATTTACAGGTTAAAGCAGGCAACATATATACACAAATGAGTTCATATGGTTCCAAAAGGTGACAGAGATGTAGTAATCAGTCAGCATTGAATGTCTTTTCAGGGCTAACCCTGGTTGACCTTGAAGATCTCTACTTTTTGTTTCTTAGATCTAGCCCTTATAAGAGTCCAACAGCAAAGAGATGAAAAACTTTAATGTCAACTATCTTTATTTCCCTCTTCCAGCATTCAAACCAATGGGACAAGGCCTTCTGCATGTACTTTCAATGGGTGGATAGGGCAATCAACAAAGCTTTTGTCCTACAATGGCCCACTTAATTTCGATAGTCCTCCTGGATGGACAGGGGGAGACGCGTCCCATCTGAGTTCACAAATTCAGAACAGGCATTTTTACAATTATAAAACAAACTTATATTTTACTTTGTAGCATGGAATACAGACGTTACAAGTAAGCTTAATACATACAGCAACTTACGAGCATTTTATAGTCTGAACCAGTGGTTGTCAACTTGTGGCCCGTGTACTGGTTGTGGCCCAGTCAGCACACAGCTGTGGCCCATGTGATATCCTCAGGGCCATACAGGTGGTTGTGTATGTATGTGTGTATATATATATATAGTGTGGCTGCTGCCCACACAACACACAGAGAGCTGCATATGTGGCCCACAATGGTTATAGGTTGAGAACCACTGGTCTAAACACCTCCTTATAAGTCTAACACCTGTCTTGAACGATATTGACATATAAGTGAGCTGGTGTGCTTTCCAGCTATGAATTTGTCAGTGCTCAGTCGATGCCTACAGACTTGGCCAGAGCTGGCACCTCGTTTACCAGCATCACACTTAGACGTCAGGACCCTCTTTTGGCTTTCCTGAAAAGGAGGAGGAAGCATGGCACTGGACAGTATTCTTGGCACTGGCTAGAGGAGCTGTCATCCTGCTACTTCACATAATTTATATAATTCCTCATCAAATTCCTCAGGCATAAAGAGATCAGGAAGTCTCAGATTCTAGGGTTTTTTTCATGGAAACTTCCAGCATAGCTACTTATCTTCACTTTCCATCCCTTTCATGGCCTGTCTCCCACCCTACCTATCATCTCTCATATGCTATCGAAATGTCAACTCCTGTCTCCAAATGGCTTATGATGCCAGTCTTCATCATCCACTTGTTAAATTTTCAAATAAGTACCTTTGTGTTTTTTCCCATACAGCCCCTCACACTTGGGAGTAGCTTCCCATAAACATATGCAAAGCTAACTGTCTGTTCTCCGTCAAATCCCTCCATAAAACTCTTCTTTGCCATGATACCTACAAAAAAATTGACAGTGGTTAGACAGCTGGTGAGCTGACACCATTGCCTGTCATGCTGACCAGTATTCTCTCTGTTTCCTTATGCTCCCCCGCCTGCCTGCTTGTATTCACCTTGTTGTCTCATGTCTTATGCTTGGGTTTTAAGTGGGGCTGTCAATTAATTGCAGCTAACTCAAGCGATTAACTCAAAACAAATTAACTTGATTTAAAAAAAATATTTGCAATTAATCGCAGTTTTAATTGCACCGTTAAACAATAATAGAATACCAAATGAAATTTATTATAAATATTTTTAGATTTTTTTCTAAATTTTCATATATATTTCAATTACAACACCGAATACAAAGTGAACAGGTGCTCATTTTATATTATCATTTTTATTACAAATATTTGCACTGTAAAAAAGATAAACAAAAGAAATAGTATTTTTCTGTTCACCTCATACAAGTACTATAGTTCAATCTCTATTGTGAAAGTTCAACTTACAAATGTAGATTTTTTTTATTGTTATATAACTGCACTCAAAAACAAAATAGTGTAAAACTTTAGAGCCTACAAATCCACTCAGTCCTACTTCTTGTTCAGCCAATCACTAAGACAAACAAATTTGTTTACATTTATGGGAGATAATGCTGCCTGCTTCCTATTTACAATGTCCCCTGAAAGTGAAAACAGGCATTCAAAAGACACTTTTGTAGCTGGCGTTGCAAGATATTTACATCGCAGCTATGTTAAACATTTATATTCCCCTTCAGACTTTGGCCACCATTCCAGAGGACATGCTTCCATACTGATGATGCTCATTACAAAAATGTGTTAATTAAATTTGAGACTGAACTCCATGGGGGAGAATTGTATGTCTCCTGCTCTGTGGTTTTACCCGCATTCTGCCATATATTTCATGTTATGGCAGTCTCCGATGATGAGCCAGCATGTTATTCGATTTAAGAACACTTTCATTGCAGATTTAACAAAACGCAAAGAAGGTACCAATGTGAGATTTCTAAAGATAGCTACAGCACTCGACCCAAGGTTTAAGCATCTGAAGGGCCCTCCAAAATCTGAAAGGGACAAGGTATGGAACATGCTGTCAGAAATCTTAAAAGAGCAACACTCCAATGCAGAAACTTAAGAACCCAAACCAACAAAGAGGAAAATCAACCTTCCGTTGGTGGCATCTGACTCATGATGATGAAAATGAACATGCATCAGTCCACACTGCTTTGGATTGTTATCGAGCAGAACCCATCATCAGCATGGAAGTATGTCCTCTGGAAAGATGGCCGAAGCACGAAGTGGTTTACGAATGTTTAGCATATCTTGCATGTAAATACCTTGCAACACCGGCTACAAAAGTGCCAAGCAAACGCCTGTTCTCATTTTCAGGTGACATTGTAAATAAGAAGTGGGCAGCGTTATCTCCCGTAAATGTAAACAAACTTGTTTGTCTCTGCGATTGGCTGAACAAGATGTAGGACTGAGTGGGGGAGCTTGAAGCCTTGATGGCTGACCCTCTGTACCTAGTATTCTAGCACGACAAAGTGACACTATATCCACAGTCTTGCTTTCTTCCTAAGGTTTCCTCAGAATTTGATGTCAACCAAGAGATTCACCTACTTGTGTTTCATCCTAGCCCTCACTCTTCCAGAGAAGAAATGAGCCTTCATACACATTCCAGATCATAGTTGACAGGTGTCCACCTCATATAAATGCCACTCATTCAAACCCTTGCTGGCAGATTTAGCAGGAGAATCAAGAATGGATAGAGGATTAGCTACCTTCTTACCACTTGAGAGTGGTCCCTTCAGAATTGGGGTCAGGTGCATTAGCAACGTGGAAACTGGGCACACTTTTACTCTTGCCTCCCTGCCCAAAGCACTATTAATCAGCACCTTTCATGAGCAATAATTACCTTTCTCACATAAAAAGGTCACTTTAAAAATGTGTATCTTTGTGTACACTTTGTATCTATTTCTGGTTCCCTATTCCACACTTATATTATGTGAGCAATTAGAGTAACATGTTTTGAGAAATTATTTTGTTTTTATTTTAAAATGTTTACAGTAGTAGTATAATAGCATTGACTGAGTTTTGATTTTGTTTTAGCTGAACATTTTTTTAATCCTCTGCTTTGTAGGTATATGAAAATTATTCATTTGAAGAATTACGCTTTGCCTCACCAACACCTAAAAGGTAAAAAACAGTCTTGCAGAGAATTACAAATTGACTGTAATTAAAAGTAAATATTATACCAACTTTTTAAAAATCATGTTAATATCAGAGCTTTATGTGAATAGGCTTATTATTCCAGCAGAGTTATTGTAATTTCTGTTTAAAGAACTGTTAAGACTTCAACACTCTGAAAAATATTCTGTGTAGGAGAAAACAGTGAAAATCTAGCACGTTTTTCTTAAAATTACTGGGACGTTTCCATAAAATAAATCTTTTATACTTAGTTTATTTGCTCCAATTGCTTATTCCTCACCTAAATTCACTTTCTGAATATGATATCACATTCAATTACTGTAGAAGGTTATGATTTCATAATAAACAACTTGAAGAGCACAACTGGCTTGATTAGATGAATTCCTGTGGATCAAAGATCCTGTTTCCATAGAAATGTCCCTGGTAGACCACAAAAGGCAGTGTAGTTTGGGAGCATATGGAGGGGAAAAAAGCAGAAAATAAATCAGCGGAATGCCTTCTAAATAAGTTAACATTTGGTTAATTATTTCAATGTCTATTTTGTTTTTGTCTAGACCCAGTGAAAACATGTTGATCCGAGTCAATAACGATGGTACTTACTGTGCAAATTGGACCCCGGGAGCTGTTGGTCTTTACACCATTCATGTTACTATAGATGGCATTGAAATAGGTATCTAATTTTCATTAAGCTTGTATAGTAACCACAAGCGCTTAACATGTATGTATCCACAATGGTGTGCGAAGATTTGTGTAAGTAGCATGTCCATGAAAATTAGCACACTGCTTTGGGGGATCCAAGAGCATTCTATCCAGTTTTCTTCTCTCTTCCCTACCTCTCCCCTCCCCTCGCATACTGTTATCAAAAAGCTAAAAGTAAAGACATGACTGATAAAAGTGTACCTTCAGAAGGAGCTTAAAGCAACTGTTTGGAACTCTTTTAAAATACTATTTTAATTCGCCTTTAAATAGTTTTTCTTAAGCTTTCATTTCAGTAGTAGAATATCTGTGTAGATTTTACTGAAGACAACTAGTGCTCGGGATTCTTTTCACTGCAAAAGTTAATGACCTCACAAATCTTTTTAAAGCAGATGATTTTCCTACACGCCTTATAGGTGTTTGAGATTAACTGTTGCAGGGGAAAAGAGAAGAGAATCAGAATTTGGATCCTAGTAGGTAATTTAATCATTTATATAGTATTGTAAATGTACAGGACAATAGATAGTAATAGGTCAGTACCAATCCAGATCACTGACCCAAAGGGCTTACAGTCTGAAGCTCAAGTGAAGATGCATTGGACAATCAAGAAAGAAAAGAGACGTGTAACCCTGTGTTAAACTAATATTTTCACTGAAATTCCTGATTTTATGGAAAACATGACACTGACTGCCATGAAAAACAAAAAACCTGGAAAAAGGAAATTCCCTTTTACCAGTTTCACTTGCTGCACATGTGCAATGAAAACCCTCAGACACTCGCTTGAGAAATGTGAGGGTAGTTGTGAATGTGCAGGGGGTGGTCAGCTGCTATGCTCCTGAGTTCTTTGAGGTTGATTCCACAGATCTGAATACTAAGAGTAATACTGTTTTCTTAGAGAGAAGGCCTGGTTTTCTTGCTTTCTTTTTTCCTCTTTTTCATGTTGCTCTTAGTGGTCTTGCGTGCAAGGAAGATTTATTGTTTAAGCTACTTGCGGGGTACCTAACAGAAGTGTAGGAGAGGAAAAAATCTTAAGAAACCAGGGGTCTCAAATACTTACAAATACTCTTGTTTCTTCTGTGGAAAGTTGGGGGGGCAAGTCTCAATCCTTTCAAATAGTTGCCGTTTTTAATTTTGCCTCCACTTCTGAATGGCTTAGTTTCCTTCATGACCTGCAAACCCTAGGCTACTTTACTGGCTCTAGAATAACAGTGTGAGTTATGGTACATGGAGCATAAATGTTGAGGAAGACCAAAAAAAGTGGCTGTATCTGGGAATTTAGTATATTTCCATATCTGAAGTATAAAAATGAAATATTTGTCTCTAGATATATGTGCTGCATTACCTGTAGTATTCCAGATGTTTGTAAAAGCTACATGTAGTCACTAGTAGTGTGTGAGAAGAAATGTCTTGAGTCTGCTGCAACCTGCTTTATGGTTTGTAAAATAGTATGCAACAAGATTAAAAAAAGTTTTTTCTTTATTTGGTGGAAACATTTACATATGGTAATATGCCACTCAAAACTTTTGATTTCTAATGTACCTGGACACATACCTGTTGGTAGTACTTAAAAAGTACTTGCCAATTGTCTTAGATACCTTGAATACTACTATAATTTTTGTTTAGTTATGTCTTGTAGCTAAAGTATAGGGAAGTCTACATGGGAATACTACAGAATTTGAAGGGAATATGTCTATATTAGATAAAATTTGCAAGTTTTTCATTACCACCAGTGTGAACTCTGCTGGGTTCATATTCATATGTCTAGGATTGCGTATGGAATGTATCTGCTAAAAATGGCAAATTGTCATGTTTCTACTGGTATAAGAGCCTTTGGGGGGCGGAGGGGGTATTTATTAAGTAATTATGTAAATTAATTTGGTAAGTATTTATGATGCAACATCTGGCAGGCTCAGGGCCAGTCTTCAGAATTTCTTCTCTTGGTATAATCACAGGTTGAACTTCGTTTTTTTGCTGTTTTCGATCATGCAGAGTATTTCAACCACAACATTTTTTTAAGAGATCTGCATGTGACCATGTACTTGATATTTTGTGACAAATTTACAACATTAAGAAGGAAATGTATTGTGCACCCATTAAGCATCATTGTAAATGCTTACCTGAGATAGACCAAGTGAATGCTCATCTTGCATTTGACTGGTTTTTGCCACTGTACTAGAAGCATGGAGCTTGAAAAACACCAAAGTGAGTTGTCCCTAGGAGTTCCCTGACTGCATGGAGCAGAATGGTTGTTTTTATCAGCCAGCCAATTGCAAAACTCTTTAAAATAACCTTCCAATACTTCCTACATTAGTATTTAGAGAATCAGATCTATACAGCCTACTACAATTGAATGAAATATCTATTGTAGAACTTCGAAGAAGTTTTTTTTATTAAAATTGGTTGTGTTTTAATGCTTGGAGATTTAAAAAGTGACCCAACAAACTAAAATGAGAATAGAAATGCCCTGTTTCTACAAGTATGAACTGAAGCACTGCTAGAACTTGATAAAGCACAGTTAGGTTGATCCTGCTCATTAAAATGTGTCTAAAATTTCACGCTGCCCTATTAAACTTGATGTTTTGTTCAGGTTTTTTTGGAAGTGGCACATTTTCAAGGAAAAAATAAAGAGCCTTAGCCACTAGAACCTGAATACTTCTCATAATAGGTGAATTTAGTAGTCTGTTTAGGGGGAGAGTAGTTGGTTCGTGTATAATCGTGAATATGTTATTTCAGGCTCAAAAGTACAGCAAAAAAGAGGTGTGGAAATGGGATTGGGGGAAGGAAACAGGCAGAAAAGAGAGAGGGCATTGTAGGAGAAGATAAGTGTAGCAATGTAAACATGGATGACATTATGGAGAACCATGAAAATGAGGAGAGGCTTGAATTTGATAAGAGTGGGAATCAGCAAATTGATTCATTGAAGATGTGCACAGTCATGGAGACTCAGGGTATGTCTACACTACGAGAGTAGTTCGATTTTAGTTAAATCGAATATGTGGAATCGATATTACAAAGTCGAACGTGTGTGTCCACACTAAGGACAGTAATTCGACTTTGTCAGTCCACACTAACGGGGCAAGCGTCGACATTGGAAGCGGTGCACTGTGGGCAGCTATCCCACAGTTCCCGCAGTCCCCGCTGCCCATTGGAATTCTGGGTAGAGCCGCCATTGCCTTCTGGGTAAAAAAATGTGTCGAGGGTGGTTTTGGGTAACTGTCGTCATCCAACCATCACTCCCGCCCTCCCTCCCTGAAAGCGCCGGCGGGAAATCAGTTCGCGCACTTTTCTGGTCAGTGACAGCGCGGACGCCACAGCACTGCGAGCATGGATCCCGCTGTGACCATCGCTGCAGTTGTGGCCGTTGTCAACGCATCGCAGCTCATCATCGACCTTTCACTGAGGCAGATAGAGAGAAATCAGGCGAGGAGGCTACGGCACCGGGGTGAGGACCTGAACTCCGAGAGTAGCACACGCCTGTCTGAAACCACGACACCCAGTGCCGAGGACATCACGGTGGCAATGGGTCTTGTGGATACTGTGGAACGGCGATTCTGGGCCCGTGAAACAAGCACGGACTGGTGGGACCGCATAGTGCTTCAGGTCTGGGATGAATCCCAGTGGCTGCGAAACTTTCGCATGCGGAAGGGGACTTTCCTCGAACTTTGTGAGTTGCTGTCCCCTGCCCTGAAGCGCAAGGACACCCGGATGCGAGCAGCCCTGACTGTCCAGAAGCGAGTGGCCATAGCCCTCTGGAAGCTTGCAACGCCGGACAGCTACCGGTCAGTCGCGAACCAGTTTGGCGTGGGCAAGTCTACCGTGGGGGTTGTTGTCATGCAAGTAGCCAAGGCAATCGTGAAGGTACTGCTGTCAAAGGTAGTGACCCTGGGAAACGCGCAGGCCATCATAGATGGCTTCGCCGCGATGGGATTCCCAAACTGCGGTGGGGCTATAGATGGGACTCACATCCCTATCCTGGGACCGGACCACCAGGCCAGCCAGTACATCAACCGAAAGGGCTACTTTTCAATGGTGCTGCAAGCACTGGTGGACCATAAGGGACGTTTCACTAACATCAACGTTGGATGGCCGGGCAAGGTTCATGACGCTCGCGTGTTCAGGAACTCTGGTCTGTTTAGAAGGCTGCAGGAAGGTATTTACTTCCCGGACCACAAAATAACTCTTGGGGATGTGGAGATGCCTACAGTGATCCTCGGGGACCCAGCATACCCGCTAATGCCCTGGCTCATGAAGCCCTATACTGGCGCCCTGGATACAGAAAAAGAACTGTTCAACTACCGGCTCAGAAAGTGCAGAATGGTGGTGGAGTGTGCTTTTGGCCGTCTCAAGGGGAGATGGAGAAGCTTACTGACTCGCTGTGATCTCAGCGAAACCAATATCCCCATTGTTATTGCAGCTTGCTGTGTGCTCCACAATCTCTGTGAGAGCAAGGGGGAGACCTTTATGGTGGGGTGGGAGGTTGAGGCAAATCGCCTGGCTGCTGATTACTCCCAGCCAGACAGCCGGGAGATTAGAAGAGCCCAGCGGGACGCACTGTGCATCCGGGAGGCTTTGAAAGACAGTTTCCAGACTGAGCAGGGTCACCAGTGAATTTTAAGTTTGTGGACTCAGAACCTGAACTTGCCACCGTTTCTTTACCCAGTTACCGTTGACTATCCTCTCCAGTTACATACCCCCTTCACCCCCTTCCCAAAAAATAAAATCTGTTCTGTTTTGTTAATGAACACGGTTGTCTTTATTACTGTTTTCGCGGGAATGTTTTAAACCTGGGACGCAGACTGTGGCGGGGTGCGGGTTTAGTGTTGTGATGCAAATGATGCTTCTAAACTCCAGGAATGACGGGTTCCGCAGTGGTGGACTGGTTGTTTCAACAGAGCCTGCCAGCCCTCCTGGGCGGGACAGCGTGTATGTGTCGGCTATGTGACTGTCTGGCAGGGGGAGGAGGGTTACAGCTCCCCTGCTGCGGGGCTCTGTGATGCATTAGATCTGTAACTGCCCTCCCCCGCCACAAAGTCACAGAGCAACCCCCCCCCCCACAGAACATGAAAACCACCTCCCAGATTGAACAGGGTCACTAGTCACTGCACTGGGTATGTGTCCTGATCCTGGACCTGACCCCGCCTCTGTACCCTGGTAAAGGTGACTGTCCTGTCCAATTACCATGCCCCTTCCCCTCGTTCAGACAGACTCTCCTCCAAAATAAAATCATGGAAACAGTAATTAACAGAAACGAATATTTTATTATGAACCAGACATGAAACGTGGGGGTTGAAACTTGCACGGGGGCTTCTGTGAGGTGTGTAGGAAAGGACTTTTAAAATTTTGGGGAATGAGAGCCTTCTAGTGCTAGAGCAGTCTGCAGGGGTTGACTGAAAGTTTTAACGGCCCTTGCCGCCCCTCCTTCTTTGTACTTTGGGTGAGGGGGGTGTGGGACTTGGTGGCGGGGGAGGGCGGTTAGAGATAGACTGCAGCGGGGCTCTGTCCTCCTGCCTCCGGTCTTGCAGAACATCCACAAGGCGCCGGAGCGTGTCCGTTTGCTCCCTCAGAAGTCCAAGCAGCTTTTCAGTAGCCTGCTGGTCCTCCTGACGCCACCTCTCCTCCCGTTCCATGACTGCTCGGTGCATTTGGGACAAGTTCTCCCTCCACTGTGTCTGCTGGGCTGCCTGGGCTCGGGAGCAGCTCATTAGTTCTGAGAACATGTCCTCCCGCGTCTTCTTCTTCCTCCTCCTAATCTGCGCTAGCCTCTGGGAGTGTGCTGACAGGCTGGGTTGGGAGACAGTCGCAGATGTGTCTGTGTGAATGGGAAAAATGGAGTGAATTCCTGAGACAGATAAATGAAGTTGTGTACAAAGAACCTAGTCTTTCTCTGTGAACAAGACCATGCACTGCACCTCTCACATGCGCACTCAGGACAAGGTCGAATTTTCGGCCATCGCCTTCAGTGCCTGGGGTCCTGCAGTGGTCTTGCAGTTATCTGAGAAGCGTGGCAGGACACCTGAACTTCTGTAGCGTGCAATCATGGTAAGCCGTAGACTTCTGGCTGTTTAAAACTGTACTAGTAGCACTGGCCTCCTTTCACATTGAAAGCAATGCCAGTCTCTGCTGCCAGCAATCAGGACAGCATGAACTATGCCCCTGTCCCACCCCCTCGCGGCTGTTCCAGGGAAAGATCCCTGTATGCTGCCCCTCTCCCTCCACCGCGTGGCTGTAAAGCAGTCCCAATACTAACATTCCCCTCCCTAATTCAAAGCAGGGCGTAATGAGCGACATCACCCTGCTGAGGATCTCGGAGTCCCAGAGGGAAAGGATGTTTCGAGAAAGCCTTCAGAAACCAGGGCCGTTTGCCGCTATGCTCTGCAGGGCAATGATACCAGAGTATCTGATGGTGTCGTGGCGCGGTAACGTGTCGTACCACGGAGGGCCCACTAAGATCGCCCTACCCAGGAACCTGATGAACAGGCTGGAAATGTACCTTCATGAGACCTACGAGGAGTTCTCCTATGAGGATTTCGCCTCCATCCCCGGCCATATTGACCGGATTTTCGCGTAGGTGCACTGGGACTAAAGAGTGGAGCGTCTTGGGCAGCATAATCATGACTTACCGGACATTGTAAAAAAATTTTTAAATACTTGGGACTAAATTGTGAAGAGCCTAAGGCAGACAAATCATGAAAAACCCTTTGTTACTATTGTAAATATTCCAGTTTTTTTGCAGATAATTGTTTACATGTTTAAGCACTTTAATAAACAGCCATTGTTAATATTATAAATATTTCAGTTCTTGTAAAAATAAATGTTTAGATATTTAAAGCACTTACTGCTTGATCCTTCCCCTGATTCTGTCTCCGGGGTAAGGGATGGGGACGGTTGGTAGGGGATCTCGGTAAGGGTGATGAAGAGATCCTGGCTGTCGGGGAAATCAGCGGTGCCAGCGCTGTCGACTGCCTCGTCCTCCTCATCTCCTTCTTCATCTTCCCCGTCCGCTAACATGTCCGACGAGGAACCTGCCGCGGACAATATCCCATCCTCAGAGTCCACGGTCAGTGGTGGGGTAGTGGTGGCGGACGCACCTAGGATGGAATGCAGTGCCTTGTAGAAACGGGATGTGTGGGGATGGGATCCGGAGCGTCCGTTTGCCTCTTTGGTTTTTTGGTAGCCTTGTCTCAGCTCCTTGATTTTCACGCGGCACTGCGTTGCATCCCGGCTGTATCCTCTCTCTGCCATGGCTTTAGAGATCTTCTCGTAGATCTTTGCATTCCGTCTTTTGGAGCGCAGCTCTGAAAGCACGGACTCATCGCCCCACACAGCGATGAGATCCAAGACTTCCCGATCAGTCCATGCTGGGGCCCTCCTTCTATTAGATTGCACGGCCATCTCTGCTGGAGAGCTCTGCATCGTTGCCAGTGCTGCTGAGCTCGCCACGCTGTCCAAACAGGGAATGAGATTCAAACTGCCCAGACAGGAAAAGGAATTCAAATTTTCCCGGGGCTTTTCCTGTGTGGCTGATCAGAGCATCCGAGCTCGGACTGCTGTCCAGAGCATCAACAGAGTGGTGCACTGTGGGATAGCTCCCGGAGCTATTACCGTCGATTTCCATCCACACCTAGCCTAATTCGATATGGCCATTTCGAATTTAGCGCTACTCCTCTCGTTTTGGAGGAGTACAGAAGTCGAATTTAAGAGAGCTCTATGTCGAACTAAATAGCTTCGTGGTGTGGACGGGTGCAGGGTTAATTCGATGTAACGGCGCTAAATTCGACATAAAAGCCTAGTGTAGACCAGGCCTTAGTATGTACATGAACTCTTTTTAAAATGTAATTGGTATTTTTTAAGTCTGTTTTAAAGAGATTCTTTTGCTGATTTGAGATTCCAAACTGGTCTCTTCTTTAAAAAATTCTCAATTACACTTTAAAAGAAATGCAGGTTATGTGAATTCTGAGAACAGTGTTTCTCCCACTAATGAAGACCTTAGCAATAGTTCGTACAGTCAGCAACTATTTTCTTAAGCCAAAGCATGCATGGCCAATTCCTCACAGTGTATGGGCCTTTGGAGAGACAGGAATTCACAGTTGAACCTTGCAGGATCACTGATAGCCCACCAAAATGTTGTGCCTCCATATTAGAAACAACCCCTTAGAGTGCTTCCCTGAGCTTTTTGCCCATTTTTAGCTTATCTTGGGATCACAAGCCTTTCTACCCCACTAAGTTTTTTCTTTTTTTTCCCTCACTACTTCTGTTCTTCCTTCTTCCTAACCTGACTAAAGCACTACCAGCTGAACTGGAGAGTGGCCTCCTAAGCTATTCATATTTTCCTTTTCCTTCCCTGAAGCAGAAAAGGAGACAGGGATATGGTAGGGGCAGAAGTGACCTTTCGTAGGTTCTTCTGTGTCTATCCCAGCTCAGGCAAGGCCATGCAGAACTAGACAAATTACACTGCTCTACAGCCAAAATGCTTCTGAAATAAATGTAGTCAAACTTTACTAATTCTGGGTCACTGAGAACGAAAATGATGCTTAAAATTGTTGATTGGCTCTAGTTTTCAAGATATGCTATTGGGTCAGTATATACGACCCTTGACTTGGGAATGGCGGAGGATAAGTGAGTTATAAAGGGAAGGGATCTCAATTTAAACCAGAAATGACTAAAATACATCTTTGACTGGATCTATGAATAAATCTATGACTGGGTTTGGACAGTACTTGCTTTTTAGGCAAAACAATGAATGATGCAATCTGAAGCTGGTATTGCGTCATACATGATATGAATTGCATCATGTTATTCCTAGAAGTCATGGATGATGCAATCATAACGAAGCTTACATCACTCTGCTGAACTAATTGCCCTACATCAGCTCTAGAAATCATACAGTGTCGTGCTCTCTTATTTGTCAGTGTTTGATTTTGCAAAGGGACACATTTCTGTTTAGCCAAAGTGAGCAGAGATGCCTCGTACTTGTGTGAACAGTGCAGATAACTTCTGCTCTGTTTGTGGTGAAGTGACTTCTGCATCACAAAAGCGCAGTATAAGCACTATGGTTAAGAAAGCCTATCACCTTTATTTTGGCTGCAAAATTGGAGATCAGGACAAGAGGTGGGCCCCACACATATGCTGCAACACTTGTGCAACAAATCTTCGCCAGTGGTTGAACAGGAAAAGGAAATCTATGCCTTTTGCAGTGCCAATGATTTGGAGAGAGCCAACAGATCATACCAGCAATTGTTACTTCTGCATGGTGCCTCCAGTTGGGAAAGGTGTGTCAAAGAAGAAAAAGTGGACTGTGCATTATCCAAACATTCCATCAGCTATACGCCCAGTACCCCACGGAGAAGGACTGCCGGTTCCTGATGCACCAGAATCATTCTCACTTGAGTCAGACGAGGAAGAGGAAGAGGATGAAACTTCTGGTCCTGAACCATCAATGTCACAGGACCCACATTTTCTCCCATCCTCCTCCTCTGAACCACACCTCATAACACAAGGTGAACTGAATGACCTTGTCAGGGATTTGGAACTACCCAAGAGTAAAGCAGAGCTGTTGGGCTCCAGACTACAGCAGTGGAATCTCCTGGCAGGTGATGTTAGGGTTTCCATGTTCCGTGACCGTCAAAAGGATCTTGTCCCATTCTTCTTCATGGAAGGTGATCTTGTAGCCTGCAACAACATCGATGGTGTGATGGCAGCCCTCAACGTCGTTCACGATCCAGATGAGTGGAGACTGTTCATTGATTCATCGAAGACGAGTCTTAAAGGTGTTTTACTGCATAATGGCAATGATTTGCCATCAATTCCAGTTGGTCATGCAGTCCATATGAAGGAAACCTATGACAACATGAAACAACTTTTGAGGTGCATAAACTATGACCAACATCAGTGGCAGCTTTGTGGCGATTTGAAGGCTGTTGCTCTCTTGCTTGGTCTGCAGACTGGATACACAAAGTACTGCTGTTTTCTCTGTGACTGGGATAGTCGTGCAAGAGATTCCCACTACATCAAGGAAGATTGGCCACTCCGACAGTCATTGGAGCCTGGGAGGAAAAGTGTTCAGCATCCACCACTTGTTGAATCAAGCAAGATTTTGTTACCACCCTTACACATCAAGCTGGGTCTGATGAAGAACTTTGTCAAGGCCATTGACAAAACACAAGCAGCTTTCAAGTGCTTCCGTGGAAAATTTCCAAGGTTAAGTGAAGCTAAGATAAAGGAAGGTGTCTTTGTTGGTCCTCAGATTCGTGAACTTCTTCGAGATGATGCATTTGACCATGCACTGCGTGGCAAGGAAAAGACGGCATGGAAAGCCTTCCAGTTAGTGGCAATAAATTTTCTCGGAAACAACAAGGCAGACAACTACAGGTTGTTGGTGGAAAACCTCCTCAAGGCATACAAAAGCCTTGGTTGCAACATGTCACTAAAGATACATTTTTTGCACTCTCATCTAGATTTTTTTCCACCGAACTGCGGAGCAGTGAGCGACGAGCACGGCGAGCGATTTCACCAGGACATTGCAACAATGGAGAAACGCTATCAGGGCAAATGGAGCCCATCAATGCTTGCAGACTATTGCTGGACAGTGACAAGAGATGCTCCATTTAATGAATACAAGAGACAAGCCAAGAAGCGCCGAGTAGACACTGAATAGGACTAAACTATGTACAGAATAGTTTTTTGCCTTTTGTTTCATAATAAATTTTATTTATATAACCCTTTTGCTGATTTTTAAAGTGTTACATAAACAGGACAGGTGAAATATTATCATGTAAAGCAACCATAAACACTGTGGAAGTCTCAAGAGTTTGTTGCTAGTTTCCCATGGCTGCTGTATAAAGCTTCCGTTTTTATTTCCCTGCCAGCTCAGGACTCCAGCACCCTGTCTTGCTGAGCCAGACACTCCCGTCTGCTCCAACACAGACCCAAGGTCTGAATTACTTGCCCCAAAGCTGCAGGTTTACCTGAAAGCAGCTCACAGAAGTGTGCTTGTCTTTAGCACTCAGATGCCCAACTCCCAATGGGGTCTAAACCCAAATAAATCCGTTTTACCCTGTATAAAGCTTATGCAGGGTAAACTCATAAATTGTTCGCCCTCTATAACACTGGTAGAGAGATATGCACAGTTGTTTGCTCCCCCAGGTATTAATACATACTCTGTGTTAATAAGTAAAAAGTGATTTTATTAAATACAGAAAGTAGGATTTAAGTGGTCCCAAGTAGTAACAGACAGAACAAAGTAAGTCACCAAGCAAAATAAAATAAAATGTGCAAATCTATGTCTAATCAAACTGAATACAGATGAGATCCTCACCAGTTCCAGAATGCTCCCTTTTACAGACTCATCTCCTTTTAGCCTGGGTCCAGCAATCACTCACGCCCCTTTGTTCAAGTATGCTGGGGGGTGGGGAGGCTCTCTTTAGACAGCTGAAGACAAAATGGAGGGGTCTCCCAGGGGTTTAAATGGACTTTCTCTTGTGGATGGAGACCCCCCTCCTCACTCCTATGCAAAGTCCAGCTCCAAGATGGAGTTCTGGAGTCACCTGGGCAAGTCGCATGTCCGGGCATGACTCAGTCTTTACAGGCAGAAGCCATTGTCCACATGGTATCTTGTATGTCTCCAGGAAGACTTCTTATGTGGATTGGAGCATTCCAAAATGCATTGTTCCCCAAGTGCTTCCTGATCGGGTACTTAACCTTGCGTATTCCTTCCTAAAGAAGCTGACCAAATGCCTCACAAAGCTTACTTAGGAGTCAAGCAAGTATGCAGCCAATATTCTTAACCTCAAGTAGAAAATGATATATGTGTACAAATAGGATGAATAGATCTAGTAGACCATAACTTTTACAGAGATATGTTACATGGCACAGGCAGCACAAAACATATTCCAGTTATGTCATATTCCCATAAACCATTATGGGGTACAGAGTCACACCAGTGGCTACCAATCTTTCCAGACTACTGTATCCCTTTCAGGCGTATGATTTGTCTTGTGTACCCCCAAGTTTCATTTCACGTAAAAACTGCTGGCTTACAAAATCAGACATAAAAATACAAAAGTGTTACAACACACTATTACTGAAAAATTGCTTACTTTCTCATTTTTACCATATAATTATAAAATAAATAAATTTGAATATAAATATTGTACTTCTATTTCAGCATATATAAAGCAGTATAAAACAACTCGTATGAAATTTTAGTTTTCACTGACTTCGCCAGTGCTTTTTATGTAGCCTGTTGTAAAGGTAAGCAAATATCTAGCTGAGTTGATGTACCCCCTAGAAGACTTCTGCATATCCCCAGGGGTACACGTACCCCTGGTTGAGAACCACTCTCATAAATCAAGGACCTATAATGCATCCAAATCCATCCAAAACTGAATTTGGCAGATTGTTGATGAGAAAGGTCAGTACTAAGATGTACAGGATATATGGAGAAGGTAGTAAGTACCTGGGAATCAGTAGGTTTTCCTGTGTGATTTTGGGCAGTTTACTTAGGCTACGTCTACACTATTTTGGGGGGGGGGATCCATTTCAGATACGCAAATTCAGCTACGGGAATAGTGTAGCTGAATTCAACGTATCTGATCCGACTTACCCCGCTGTGAGGACGGCGGCAAATCGACTGCCACGGCTCCCCCGTCGATGGCGCTTACTCCTACCTGGGCTGGTGGAGTATGTGCGTCGATTCGGGGATCGATTATCGCGACCTGATGAGACGCGATAAATCGATCCCCGAGAGATCTATTTCTACCCGCTGATCCGGGCGGGTAGTGAAGACAAGCCCTTAGTCTCTCTGTGCCTCAGCTGCCCATCTATATAATGGGTACGATAATACTTCTCTAACTCTCAGGGGTGATGAGGACAAATACATTCTAAATCAGGGGTCGGCAACCTCTGGCACGCGGCTCGCCAGGGTAAGCACCCTGGCGGGCCGCGCCAGTTTGTTTACCTGCCATGTCCGCAGGTTTGGCCAATCGCGACTCCCACTGGCCGCGGTTCGCCGCTCCAGGCCAATGGGGACGGCGGGAAGGGCGGCCAGCACATCCCTCGGCCTGCGCCACTTCCCACAGCCCCCATTGGCCTGGAGCGGCGAACCGCGGCCAGTGGGAGTCGCGATCGACCGAACCTGCGGACGCGGCAGGTAAACAAACTGGCCCGGCCCACCAGGGTGCTTACCCTGGCGAGCCGTGTGCCAGAGGTTGCCAACCCCTGTTCTAAATTGTGATGCATTCAGATTCTTGAGCGCAGTCTTATCTTTCTTAGTGTATGCGCGACATGCCTCAGGTGGCACGTGACCAGAATGTATCACGAAATTCGCTGGTTGGATCATTAGCTTGCCTGGGCTGGGTACTGACATAATGTGAGCCAGATAAGTACCTAATATAAAGAGATTAACCATCAGAAATCTGATATTTACCAATTGCTCCAGTTTCTGCAGTGTAGTCTAGGGGCTGGCCTCTGCACAAGGTGTCTGTGAGACCTCTCTGTTGGGTTGCCACCCAGATAATTGCTCTCAGAAGATCCTTATATTAATTAATTCTTAAAGGCATGGCCTTCAGGCTTACTCCAATTCAATTACCAATCTGCAGCTGGAATCTCATTCAGATTGTCTGGCCTGGTGCCATTCCATGGCACACACCTGGTGCCATGGTGTGGTCCTGCAGGCACCTCACCCTCAGCTTCCGAGGTTCTTGAAATAACTTGTTCACAGGCCAGAATACTTAAGTACTCAAATATTCTTATTTATTTTGTCTTTTTCAGAATACAGACTTTGTCCCCCCCAGTTCCAAATTCTTCTTCTTTTTGGGAGCCTGTGCTATGACTTGGGCAAAGTCTCTTCTCCTTGGTTCAGGAGTCCCACATCCTTCTTGGGGCCTATACTGTGATTTAAGGCCAGCTTCCCCCAGCCCATCAGTAGCCAGGTTCTAGCTCTGTTTAACAGATCTCCTCTTGGTTCAGCAGCCCACAGCCTTCCTACGGGGGCTGTGCTGATAGATATTCTCCTTTCCAAGCTGTCTGCCCTCTCTCCTCCCCCTCTGGCTCTCAGTTTCTAGAGGCTTCTCTCTTATCTCCACCTTGATTTAGCCACATGACGTGCCTGTCCTGTATCTGATGATTTTCCCCACCTGGGAGGAGAACAGAGGGAATCATAGGTGAGCCTGGACCTATTACTTCTTAAAGGAGCTAGTCACCCTGTGACAGATTGCAAATTCTCTTTCCTTGCTTGTAGATAATTATATTTGTAGTGTCTTAGTACACTTGTTTTTAATATTAGTACAGCTTCAGGATAGCCAATTTTGGCAGGCTTTCACTGGTCTGGTAGTTATGAAAGGAGGTGGGCCCTGCTGAATTAATCTCAGAACTACATGGGGAAGACCATTCTACAGGGTGGGACTGCCAGATATACTGTGTCTATTAACTTTAGTTCTGAGAAACATTTCTCTCCCCCCCCCCCCCCCCATCCTTTTTTTTCCCCCTCAGCCAAGGAATAAAAAAAAAAAATTCAGCTGGTTTATTTTAGCCAATTGAGCACACTAAGTATTCGTATCCTGAGGCAATTTATGCTGCATTGGACCTTCAGTAGTAATTTTATGTTGACTGAGCAACATAACATTTAATAGTATAGTACCTAACCATGCCAATAATGATGGATAATTAATCTCTTGTGGAAATCTATCCCCTTAAAATGGTCTTTTTTTCTTTGTTTAACTTTTTCATTTTTAATTCTTGTTTATTTACAGATGCTGGATTAGAAGTGAAAGTAAAAGACCCTCCAAAAGGGATGATACCACCTGGAACGCAGCTTGTCAAACCAAAAGCAGAACCTCAACCAAACAAGGTTTGGAGAACTAAGAATCCAAATAACTTGGATTCTTTGTATATTTTGGTGGGTTAAAATGGTAGTTCTAAACTAGACTAATTGCAAGTCACCTTTATGTACTGAATGCCCACACACAAAAAAGGAGGGGAATTTCAACATGTTTCTAGTTAACCTCTTTTCCTCAAATTGCAAACTCACGCAGTAACTGGCTTCCATGTGGTTTGACACCCAAGCATGCAGATCATTGGTGACTCCACGCCTGTCATTACACAGCACTGAGACGGTTTACAAAAGGAATGGTAATGTTTTTATTCAGCACTATGATTTATATGAGACACAAAAGAATTTAGAGAGACTTCCACATTTATGTTTTAGTAATCCTCTCTTCTCTGTCACTGGAAATAAAATCTTATATTTGTCTGTTTCCCTCTCCCTGAATTGTGTTCTCTACCTCCTCTCACATTTTCTCTATTCTTTCTCCTCTAAATTATTTCTTCCCCAAGTCCCTTTTTTAAACGTACCCTATCTGTAATGTATAACTTTCCCTCATTGGCCAACCCTCTACACGTGCTCACATAAGATTTTGAAATGTCACCCACACACCCTCCCTCCCTCAGCCTTGTGAGCTCGGGAAAAAGAGAACTTCAAGTTGGAACTGGCCAGAGATGTGAGCCAGCCAGTGCAGAAGCAGTTTCAGCAGGAACCTATATCCACTGATGTCATCAGACTGCTCTACAGCTTTTACACAAATGTTCTTTCTCCTATGCCGATTGGTTGTTTGCTACTTCTCTGTCCTTCTTCCCTCAGTGTCTTCTCTGTCATTTCACCTGCCTACCATGCTCCTCTCCTTCTTTCCTCCTTTTTTCCCCTATCCCCCTTATCTTCCTCCCCATCACATCCATGAACTCTTAAGTATTCCATTATTTCTGGTGTAATGTTATACTTGTGGCTGCAAATGTGGCTACCAATCTAGCTGAAGAAATTCCAGCATCTGCCATGTTGTGAAGTGCACTGGAGATAAGCAATTCAGAGGGAGATGAGTGAGCGGGAAAAAGCAACTGTTCTAGATACCCAGTGGGGTAGGGAATGACCCTTGCTGTTGTCATGGATCATTTTTGACAAATGGTTGCTCAAACTAATATCCAAAGAACTTGCTCTGGACTTCATCTTGGATCCAATGAGGCAGATTCTGCAGAATTGAAAGCCACCAAGACAGCCCCAGAAATTTACAGATGTGCTCCTTCTCACATTTTATGTGCCACAGAGAGAAGCCTTTATACATCTTCATTTTAGCATTTTGTTTTGAGGTGTCCTCCATCTTTTTCATGGTTCTAAAGATATTAGGCAATCTGAATGGTTTGCCAAGCATTCAACAAGTGCATGAAATGTAATTAGTTGCAAATGCAGACCCTTTTATCAATCTTCATGACCCTGCCACTGGGAGAATTTAATTACTTCATTTCAGCTGAAGAGAGACACTTGTGTCTCATTTAGACTGAGTCAAGGGTTTCTTTAGAAAAGAATAAAATTTACAAAAATGACTGCAAGAGGTTTCAGAAGAAAAGGACAGATTACAGGGTGCTGACAGTAGTAAAGCATACTAATCTATATAGGGATGCATCCCTTCTGTATAGGGATTGATTTGCAGTCCTGACTTGTTTTTCGTGAGCAGATCACCCTTTTTGGCTGAGGAAATCTAGAGATTTATTTTGGACAAAGCAGTCCATTCTCAGTGGAAATCTTGCTTGGTCTAATTAACAGTAAAGAACTGGAACCAGAAAAGATTAAAATAAAATATTTTGCAGAAAAGCTATGGAATCTTCCAATTTCTTAACCAACATGACTAATCCTAAATGTACCTGAACCCAAAGCGGTTGAAACATGGGTGACAGAACATGATTCTGAATTCATTTTTCCTTTTCTAGTATTTAAAATGGAAGGTCCAGATTTCTATTCTAAATCTTTGTTAGTGAAGGTTGTGTCAGTTTCATCCAGTCCTTGACCATATGGATACTCAAAACAAGTACCTCTTTTCTATGATTGTGGTGGTGATCAGAGTAATTGAATAGGCAAGAAATTCCACACTACATTCCATCAAGGGAATCCGTAAGGACAGATGCAACCTGTGGATCCTGCTTCAGTATGTTTGGTGCAACCATGAGAAGAACAGTATCAGTAACTAACTGGATCTGAGGGCAGCCAAACTGGTACAGTAACATATTTTGATGATTGTGCACTCATGTAGGATACCAGAAAAGAGGAATAAGAAATCAGTTTCTAATATTGGAAGCAAGGAAATTCTCATCAGCAGAAAAACTTCTTATGCTAACTGTGTCACATCTAGAGGGAGCCCATGAGTTAAGGGGAATTGTAGCCTGAACAATAAGACCTTCTACTGGATATCCTCCATGCTGCAGGAACCTCAGGTAGACCTGTTTGTATCCGCCCCAAACAGGAAGTCAGGGAAATACTTGTCTAGAATGAGTAACAGCAGGGCTCTGGCAGTGGATGGTACACTATGACAGGTGTGGACGCCTCAACTGCTGTTCTCCCCCCCCCCCCCCCCCCCGAACTAGTTTATTTCCAAAGGTCTTATAAAAAAATATTGATATTCCTTGCCACACACTTGAGTTGGAGGCCATGGTTCTCCAAAAATAGACCAGATATTAGTTTGAGGACCGTTAAACTTGATGATCAGAACATACTTGTAGATAGGGATTGATTCACAGTCCAGACCTGTTTTTCATGAGCACATAAGCTTCTTTGGCTTAGGAAACCTAGAGCAGTTTTGGACAAAACATCAAAATATTTATAGCACCTTTTTACAAAACAAGCAAAAACTTTCATACTTGAGGATATGGCTTGGAATCAATATGGAACAAAACTCAATGAATTGACAATGTGCCTGACACTGTACTAGACACAAAATGGAGACGATCTAATGGAAACAGACAGATGGTGGGCTCCACTTGGAAGCCCAGGGCATGTCCACACTTACCAGGTATCGATGCTGCGGGGGTTGATTTAGTGGGTCTATTGAAGACCCACTAAATCGATCGCAGATCGCTCTCCCATCGACTCCGGTACTCCACTGGAACGAGAAGCATAAGGTAAGTTGACGGGAGAGTAGACACCACAGTAAGTCGACCTAAGCTACATCGCTGGAGTTGCGTAACTTAGGTTGACTTGCCCCCATAGTGTATACGAGGCCTCAGAGGAAGAAATAATTTGAGGATTTTTTGGACGGAGGGAAGAAGGGGTTATTGGAATATTTTATTTGGTTCACTTCTTGTGGGCTCCATGGAAGAAGTGACTGGTCAGAAATAACTTTTAAATTAAGAGAAGAGCTGTGGCTTGAGCACTGGTTGATGTAGAGGACATTCAGTACATAGGGGGCAGAGTGGGGGGAAAAGGAGACTAACAGAGCATTGTGGCTGGCATCATGGGCAAAGAGGAGGTCATTGCTGAATCAGTGGAGCCTTCTAATCTGTAGTATATTGTAGTTCCTTCAGTCTGTCAACAGTTCTAAACCTCATTTACTTCTAACTACAGTTAGAAACCCTGAAATTGGCTGCTGCAGGGAAAACAACCTCTCCTCAGTCATCTGCATATCTCTGAGCCATAGTGTTAAATCCATCATAGATTGTGTCTCCCTGGAACTAAAATCTGTAATTCCAAGATTTTACCCATCCACCATTTGAATCGTTGCACTCCTTCACTTTTTGGGTGCTAATACAGCAATCCTAGTTCCCATAGCTTTGGCAACAAGTTGGGGACGCTGTCAGTAGTGAATTAACACTGCATTTTAAGAAGATCAATGGTGTTATGAGAATTACAACTTAGGTCAACTTACAGCAGTGTCTACACCGAGCGTCTCCCGTAGACATCGCTTCGGTTCCTTGGGGAGGTGGAGTACAGACATCATCAGGAGAGCGCACTCCCATTGACTTAGCATGTCTTCACTAGACTCGCCAAATTGACACTGCTGCATTGATTGCAGCAGTGCCGATTTAGCTGGTAGTGTAGACATGGCCTTTGTGCTGCCTGCTGGAAGAGAGATCTTTCTTTAGATCCCTTGAGGGAGAGGATTGCTAATATGAACAAAATGCTAAATGTAGTATCTTGAAGTAAATAGATGTACAGAAAAGATGTAAGGATCATATTTTGCTTTAATTTATTACTATTTTCTATAAGGATTTTTTCAAATGAAAATGTTTGTAAAAAGCATTACAAATACTTTTAGGAACTTAATATAGTTTCTTTTAAAAAGAAGATTAATGCACTTCAGAAGGCTTAAATATCTTGAATACTTTTTTTCTTATCAACATGATTCAAAGGGTTAGTAAAGATTTTGTGTTACAGTATTGTCAGTTTTTACATGAAAAGTTTGTTGATGCTGGAAAACTTAGTTTTAAAATATAGATTGCAAGAGTGAGGAAGAACACATACTCCTTAGACTGTATGTATATCTTAAACCACTAAGCTTCAAGAGTTTAAATTCACCCAGCATAGGGCAGAAATCTGATAGTGGGGTAGGTTGGGAGAAGAATGGCAGTAAGAAGATTTGGGTGCAATAGGGACTATTGCAAATCAAAACAGCAATAAGGAGGGCCTGATGTAAACTTGCTATGAGGAAGGGATAAGCAACTGGATGGTTACGGCACAGATACAATGAGGGATAGCTACTGGCTTCAGATTGGTGTTTGAAACATTATTTAGCCAAATTTTGACAGATATCAATTAGAAACAATATTTCACCAAAGCTGTAATGTTGAGATGCTCCACCAAATAGAAACTATAGTGATCTTGGGCTGTACAGTTATTGCGGTTTATGGACCTGTAAAAAAAAAAAACCTAACATTGAAACTTTAAAGAAATAAAATGTGAAGATAATTCATAGAAATTTCTGATGTTCTTATGTTCATATAATAGATGTTGTTTTAGTTGAGCATAGTTTTGCTATAAGATTTTTTTTATCCGTTATAAATAAAAACGGAAGCTTTATACAGCAGCCATGGGAAACTAGCAACAAACTCTTGAGACTGCCATCTTATCACTGTAACATTTCAGAATCTGTTGAACCTATTTCTGTATACTCTTGAGAATTCTCTTCCAATTTTTTTCTTCCTTACTGTCTGCCTTTGCCTTTCTTAGGTTCGCAAATTTGTGGCCAAGGACAGTGCAGGGCTTCGTATCCGTAGCCACCCTTCCCTTCAGAGTGAGCAAATAGGCATAGTGAAAGTCAATGGATCCATCACTTTTATTGACGAGGTAATTCATAAGAAACTGCTGTTGGAAAAAAAAGGGGTGAAGATGTAAATAATCTATGTAAATAAATGATCTAATTTTCATGTATAGACATTGCCTTATCTGTAATTTAAACAAATGTGCATCAAATATTTAGATTTTTGTATTTTACATCAGTCCAGTTTTTCAAGATGTTATTTTACTTATTTTTATTATTTACTTTTTTTAAGACTCCTACAACAAACCTTGAGACTGCAGTCTGAAGAAGTGGAGTAGTAATAGTAAAAGCTCATTATGTTAAACGTTTGCTATGGTATCTCTAGGGATTGGCTGTTCTAACATTTAATCTATATATTAAACACTACATTAAAATTTTGAAGTTGTAGAAAGTATTTTCATGAATCTTTCATTTACATTTCTGAAAGATCATAACATTGTGAGTAATTGTGCATGTACTGTCCTTATAATGTAACTTCATATTTAACTGAAGTTATAAAAGCCAAGGTGGTGCTGATGCAACATAAAAGTGAAAGGTGGGGAGAAGTAATTTTTATGAGGAAAGGCCTGACTTTAATCCTTAATGAATTTTTCTAGTGGTTCTTTTTACTTTCGCCGCCTAGTACAAGTGACTTTCACAACTTAGCTTTTTAAAACGTATTCTTCATACTGCTTTGGCATTCTTTGCTGCTTTAAATTCCTCAACACTCTTCCCTATCTTTCCATGTCTCCTACCATAATAGCAAAGAGCTTATCTCTAATGTTACCATTGCTGCCTGGTCTGAAATCTTTTAGTCCTTGCTAGCTATGTATTAGTTGCAGGAAGGCATGGCTCGTTTTTGTTGCTTGTTTCCCATAGATCCACAATGATGATGGTGTATGGCTGAGACTGAATGATGAAACAATAAAGAAGTATGTTCCTAACATGAATGGTTACACTGAAGCCTGGTGCCTCTCTTTTAACCAGCATCTTGGCAAGAGCCTTCTGGTCCCTGTTGATGTAAGTAAAAGGTGCCTTTGAAGAATACTAGCAGTACACTCTGTCCTCATTACAAGGTTTTCTTTAATTAAGGCTGCAACTGTTCAGTCCTGAGGTAAACCACACTGTACTACATATTGCCTTATATTTGTTTGAATTCTTCAGGGCTACTGTGTAATGAGGGTGGAGTGTAGAAAGGTTAAGGCCCTTTATGCTAAACATTCTCTCCCCCCCCCCCCCCCAAAAAAAGAAACAAACAACAAAGCAGGGGCCATGACTATAATTTTGCACAGAGGATCAATCATATTAGAGAGTATGTGGTCTGCACCAATTGTTTTTTATACAAGTCTTAAACTTAATTATTCATAACACTGCCCATTGAGGCTGTGATTTGCACACATTAGCTTAATATTTATTTGTTTTATAGATGGGGAGGAGTTTTTCATTTCATGTTTGGGTCCTTTTAGTCTTTTTCAGAATATTATTACACCCATTTTATGGCAATGCAGTACAGTTGATAAGCCATCTCAGGTGAAATAGTGGTGTTACTGGGAGTAAAAATTTTACACTGTTGGAATGCTCTTTAGGTTCTACTACTTTTTCATTGATCAGTCTCTGTGGATTTCACAGTTGTCTTCACATTAGCCAGCAATGTTTCGCCATCAAAAGATTTTCCCAAAGTTTGAGGAAAAAAATCATGTTAATGAATTTATAATAGCAATAAGCAAAATGTAGATGTGTAGCTTTAAGAAGAAAAACACAAGCACTAGAACTTGAAAGTAGACAGTTCCTTCTCTTGCTTCATAGTATCTAAATGTATACATCCGTTACATCAGGAAACCAAAACCTTTAGATTTTTCCTTCTTGCCAATAAAATCATAGGTTGACAGAACATCACCTTTATTTTGGGATCTTTTCCAATAGAAATCATATCAATGGAAGTATCTGTAAACACACCGTCTTCTTCGAGTATATGTCCCTATGGGTGCCACTGTAGAATGTGCACTCACCTGGGTGCTCTCAGTCTGAGATTTAAATTAGTAGTATCCGTTCCTGTGCATACAACCTTGAGCTCCAGAGCGAGAGTTTATAGGGAGGAGAGGCCCTGCTGCCACTTCTGTACCTTCTCAGATGCCTGCAGCTTGAGACGAAGCAACTGTGGTGTCCACTGCTTCCTAGAAGCTTCTTCTCTTGCCTTTATTTTACTTTAGTATTTAGTTTTTACTTTAATATAGTTTTGGCTTGGGGTGTGGGGTGTGTTGCCACTCCTTCCCCTAATGTCCAGCTAGGACAGATTCCTCAGTCACTTTGCTCAGTGGCCTAACTTCGGGGGTATGCCGAAGGCCCCAGGATTCAAACCTTTCCAGTCTTGCTTTAGATGTTTCCCCTGGAGCAACAGACACTCCAGCTATCACTGGTGTCTCAGACATTCAAACATCCCATCCATGTGCAAGGTTGGCATGAGGTTTAAAAGCAGGTTTCTCAAAGAAAGAAGAGTGATGTTGGAATGTTCCCTAAGGACCACAGGCAGGGCCGGCTCTAGGTTTTTTGCTGCCCCAAGCAAAAAAATTTTTGGCTGCCCCCCACCCCAGCCCCGGGTTCCCCCCCTCCCCCCCCAACTGCACCCTCCTGCTGCCCCAGCCCTGGGTCACTGGTAACTCGCTCCCAGGGCGGGTCATTCAGCAGGAATTTTGGATGTGCACAGAACACAGACAGGATTGGTTCCCATATGGTTACAGAACTGCAGTAAAGTGGAACAATTTTCAGCTTGTGTGACTGGAGGATATCTGGATGCATATTATAAGACTGTCATAAATGAGGAAAAGTTGAGGTGCCTTTATTATTCTTTTGTTCCATTCTTTGTTTCTATGGGGAATGCACTATCACGGTCTTCCTTTTAAACAAATAAAACTAAAACTTAAAAAAAAAAAAAAAAAAAAGCAATGGCTGTTGAAAATAGCAATTCCAGTCCTAATAACCACTGGGAAGCATTTCTTGCTCAATTTATTCTACTTTTTCTACAGCA
Source organism: Emys orbicularis (assembly GCF_028017835.1). Lineage (NCBI taxonomy): Eukaryota > Metazoa > Chordata > Testudines > Emydidae > Emys > Emys orbicularis. The sequence continues at coordinate 287,356,845 of NC_088683.1, forward strand.
AGTTACAGTGGATCAGTATGTTTGATTTGGGGGAAATGAAGTAACAGCTGCCCAAATTGAGCTTGAGCACTCCTGAATTTTGAGGGTGTTCAAATCTGGAAGGCAGGTGCTAGATTCCCTTTCTGAATATTAGCTATATCTGGAGAGGAAAAGTCAATTTCTGCTTCCATGGCTCAGAAGTGGAAATCCTCCTAAGTGCCTGGTACTGTATCTAAAGCTGCCCAGGTCCAGAGCCTCCCCTCCCTTACTTTTCATTTTAAATTCTAGTGGGATCCACATACCTCCCTTGCTAGGCTTCAGATAGAGAGGTGCACCGTCCATTTAGTCCCCCCAATTCCTTCTTTGGGGGAGAGCCCAGGGCTGGGGCGGCAGGAGGTGCGGGTGGGGGGGAAGAGCCCAGGACTGGGGCAGCAGGAGGTGCGGGTGGGAGGAGAGCCCAGGGCTGGGGGAGCAGGGGAGTGCAGGTGGGGGCCAAAGCTGGGGCTGCAGGGGGTGTGGGCGGGGGAGAGCCCAGGGATGGGGTGGCAGGAGGTGCGGATGGGGGCCAGAGCTGGGGCGGCCGGGGATGCGGGGGGGGGGGGGGGAAGAGCCCAGGGCTGGGGCGGCAGGGGGCATGGGCGGGGGCGGCAGGTGGGGGCCAGAGCTGGAGTGGCAGTGGGTGCGGGGGGGGGGAAGAGCCCAGGGCTGGGGCGGCAAGAGTTGCGGGTGGGGGGAGAGCCCAGGGCTGGGGCAGCAGGGGAGTGCAGGTGGGGGCCAGAGCTGGGGCAGCAGGGGGTGTGGGTGGGGGGGGGGCGGCAAAAAACCTAGAGCTGGCTCTGTTCCTACCACTCACAGCAAGCTGCAGATTTGAGTTCCATACTCCTTTCCCACACCCTTTCCTGTTGCTAGTGGCCAAGGGAATGCTGGGAAATGTAGTTCTTTCCCTGCTCCAGGGCTGGCTCTATAGGCAGGGAGCTAACCAAGGAACTACAGCTCCCAGGGCCCCCTGTTGGTTCTAAGCTCCCATGCTGGATTCTTGCGCCCCTTGCAAATCTGCCGCCCCAAGCAACTGCTTGCTTTGCTGGTGTCTAGAGCCGGCCCTGACCACAGGGTCCCAATTCCCCCCTACTTTGGCCTCATCCTCTCAGGCTGTACAGGTGACCAAGGCTGCCTCAGACAGCACTATAAGAAAAGAGATCCTCATTCCCCTGAAAGCAAGTCCAGAAGAAGGAATAAGTCACCCCTTAGAATTGACTGCAGGGAGACGTCCTGTCCAATAATAGATACCATTAATATTTCAACAAACCCCAATGCCAAGGCATCAATACCACCTAAGATGATGTTCCACCCCAGTAAGTCTGCCAGTAAGAAGCACCATGAGGTACCATCCCCAGTATTGTTTGTGGCATCTTCCAGGCATTGAGACTGTGCTAAAATGAAAGGCTTCAAAAAGCCTAAGGCACTCGTATTGACATTCTCTTGGAGCTCTTATTGAACCTCTGCTCCCTCTCCAATACTATCCTCTTTGGGTTGTATGCATTCAGAGCATAGAGATATGATTTTAATCGCCACTTTGGTGCCGTCTTCGATGCCAGCTTGGTTACTGTCCCTGCCTAGGGTCCGGTACCACTCCCAGTTCTGACTATCCACTACCATAGCCCTCTAACACCCTCATGAGATTCCTCTCTCATGAGAATCAGTTAATCTCCGAGGACCCAGAGTCCTCCCTTAAGGGCCACCAAGAGACTCTTCCCTCCAGTACTGCTACGCTCTCAGTCATCAACCCCTTACACCTGACAGCAGGAGCCAACCTTCCAGTACCGATCCATCCTTCAGTTTGTCTATCACCTTCTTGGCCTCCGTTACTGGCCCCAGCACCAATACCTAGGGGTCTTGCCTTTGGACTCAGAAATTTTGTTGCAAAGCTTTAACTCACTACCTTACCACCCTATGCCTCTTGAAGTGTACTGCAAGGAGGACTCATTAGAACCCATAAGATGCCCCAGGCATTCAAAACATGAATACCCCGGGGTCCCTTCCCTTACCTGGCAGCACTATGAGGCTATTGGAATTTCTTAGCCCCTTATGGGGCCCGGAAGAGGCCATTTTTGCAATACCTGTCGGTGCCATAACCACAACTGGCACCACAAGTGCAGTCACTGGTATCATGTCTCCCTAACACAAGAAGTAGTATAGGAGGAACAACAGCTACCAATGGAAGAGACATTTCCATCACGCAAGTCCTCCTTCTCCCAAGATGAGGTGTTAATACCATGCCACCACTTTCCTATGCAGTCGATTTTAGTCTTGTAGACACCATCTTTAGGATTCGCATGTCTGTGATAAGTTCCCAAGAAATAAAGTGGATAGTGGTGCCCGAAGGAAGATGGGGATGGTGGGTTTGATCAGCAGATCCACAGGAGGGGGGTGTTTGTGACACTTGTCTAGGTTGTCAAAAGGAAGTCATAGGTAGGGAGGTCTCCATTCTTTCTGCAACTCTCCTCCCCTTCCCTCTGCAGGGACCCCTCTCAGAGGGTCTCTTAAAGCAGGAGTCCATTCCCTCCTGTGTCTGGATACAACAGAGCTGGTTCTCCCAACATTTGTCAGAAGAAGGTCCCCAAAAGAAACAGTGACTGGAGGCCAATCTTGGACCACAGAAACCTGAACACCTACATTCTTTCACAGCATTTCAGAATGGTGACTCTGACTACAGTAATCCCACCCCAAAATTAGAGCAATTCATTTGTTGCCCTTGATCTTCAGGACGCGTATTTTCATGTTGCTATGCACCCCTCCCGTAAATACTTTCTGTGCTTTGGCATAGGCAGAGAACATTATCAGTATTGGTTCCTTCCCTTCAACCTCTCTGTGGCACCATGGGTCTTTACAAAGATCCTCTTGTTTGTCATGGCTCACCTGCATCGGAGGGATATAGCAATCTTTCTCTGTCTGAACGATTGGCTCCTCAAGGGCCACCCCACAACAGTTGACAGCCAAGAAGGTCCTAGCCCTGTTTCAGTCCATGGGCCTATGCACCAACCTTGGAAAATCCACACCTTCAGCGAATAGATTTCATTGGAGATACTCTAGACTCTCTAACTACTAGAGCCGGTCTACCCCAGGACAAGTTCTCCACCATGTCTGCACTGAACATGTGACAGAGTCTGCCGAGACTCATCAAGCCCTCAGACCGCTACCCCTTCCTACTTATTCACGTGGGCAGCAACCATACTACCAAGAATGACCTAGAGTGGTTCACTGCAGGCTTTGTGGCTCTGGGAAGAAGGATAAGAGAGTTTGGGGTGCAAGTGGTGGTCTTGTCCATCCTCCCTATTGAAGGAAAAGGCCTGGGGTAGGACTGTCGAATCATGGAAGTAAATGCATGACTACGCAGGTGGTGTTGGTGAGAGGGCTTTGGCTTCTTCGACAACAAGCTCATGTTCCAGGAAAGAGGGCTCCTGTGCTGGGATGGGCTCCATCTATCAAATACTAGGAAGAGCATCTTTGGACATCGTCTGGCTAACCTGACAAGGAGAGCTTTAAACTTTAAAAAGGGCCTATTGGGGATGGTGACAAAAATCCAGCCAATACGCATCTAGGCTCAAGTAATGAAGACAAGGGGAAGAGGCTAATTTTTGGAGAAGGCATTAGAAAACACAACTACATTAAAAAGGCAAGACAAAAAGTAACAGGGCAGTCCACAAAATATCTTTGATGCCTATATAAAAAGTGGAAGTTAAATCCTAGTGAGGTAAATAAATAAAAGGAGCATAAACTCTGGAAAACGAACTGTAAAAATATAATTAAGAAGGCCAAAAATTTGAAGAACAGCTAGCCAAAGACTCAAAAAGTAATAGCAAAAAATGTTTTTAAGTACGACAGAAGCAGGAAGCCTGCTAAACAACCAGTAGGGTCACTGGATGATCAAGATGCTAAAGGAGCACTGAAGGATGATAAGGCCATTGTGGAGAAACTAAATGAATTCTTTGCATCGGTCTTCACGACTGAGGATGAGAGGGAGATTCCCAAACCTGAGCCATTCTTTTTAGGTGACAAATCTGAGGAACGGTCCCAGATTGAGGTGACATTAGAAGAGGGGGGGAGGGATAGCTCAGTGGTTTGAGCATTGGCCTGCTAAACCCAGGGTTGTGAGTTCAATCCTTGAGGGGGCCACTTGGGGATCTGGGGCAAAATCAGTACTTGGTCCTGCTAGTGAAGGCAGGGGGCTGGACTCGATGACCTTTCAAGGTCCCTTCCAGTTCTAGGAGATGGGATATCTCCATTAATTATTATTTATTATTATTATAGGTTTTGGAACAAATTGATAAATTAAACAGTAATAAGTCACCAGGTCGAGATGATATTCACCCAAGAGTTCTGAAGAAACTCAAATGTGAAATTGCATAACTATTAACTGTAGTCTGTAACTTATCATTTAAATCAGCTTCGGTGCCAAATGACTTGGAGGATAGCTATCCGTTCAATGTGCAGCAGCAGTCAAAAAAGCTAATAGAAAGTTAGGAACCACTAAGAAAGGGATAGATAAGACAGTAAATGTCATAATGCCACTATATAAATCTGTGGTACACCCACACCTTGAATACTCCATGCAGTTTTGGTTGCCCCATCTGAAAAAAGATATATTAGAAATGAAAAAGGTACAAAGAAGGGCCACAAAAATGAGTAGGGGTATGAAACAACTTCCATTTGAGGAGAAATTGAAAAGACTGGGACTGTTCAGCTTGGAAAAGAGATGACTAAGGCGACTAAGAGATGACAGAAGTTTATAAAATCATGAATGGTATGGAGAAAGTGAATGACGTGTTGTTTACTCCTTCATGTAACATAAGAATCGGGGATCATCAATGAAATTAATAGGCTGCAGGTTTAACACAAATGTAAGGGAATATTTCTTCACACAATGCATAGTCAAACTGTGGAACTTATTGCTGGGGAATGTTGTGAAGGCCAAAAGTATAACTGAGTTCCAAAAAGAACTAAGTAAGTTCATGGAGGATGGATCCATCAATGGCTATTAGCCGAGATGGTCAGGGATGCAACCCCATGCTCCAGGTTCCTCTAAGCCTCTGACTGTCAGTTGTTGATAGGGGATGGTTTACTTGACTATTTATCTGTTCTGTTCATTCCCTTTCAAGTATCTGGCATTGGTTACTGTTGGAAGACAGGAAACTGGGCAGGAGGGACCATTGGTCTGACGCAGTATGGCCATTCTTAGGTTCTTATATTAGCCCAATTGTTTGACAAAATAATGATGGAATGAATTCCACTCAGCAGTCCCTTTTGGGGTCCTTAAAGAGAGTTCAGGAAGGAAATAGGAAATACAGGCAGAGGCTCCTGAAGCAAGCAAGCTTCACCATCATGTCTGCCACCCCCACTGTCTCCTGGGACTCCAGCCTTCGTCATTCTAATTTTGAGAGATGTCTGATCAGGCCAGAGAGAGGTAACCAAATATCATCACCACCTCTGCTACCTCCAGCTGAATTCCCAACACCATCTGGGATAAAAGAGAATTTAACCTTAACAACAACAGCTCCAGCTCATCTCAGCTAATTTCTTCTCTTTTCCCCAAAAGGATATTTATTACCATCTTTAATTCTGTCTAAGAGACTGTCAGATAAGGGGGTTATCCTTCTAAGAATTCTCTCCACTAAAGGGAAAGGGAACAAGGGATGTTAAAATGAAATCTTATTTTATACTGTACATTTCAAATGTGGTAACTGTTTTTCCTTCTTTATCTTTAATAAAAGGTTAACAGGATGTTTAATTATTCATTTGCCATGGTGTTAAGGCTGAGGTCTCTGTATAACAAACCCCGAACCTTATTTAACACTGTTTAATGTTGGACAGTGTGACTGGGTTATATTAACATCTTTAGCCCATATATTCCATCTAAATTAATACAACAGATCCCGGTCCTTATGCATTGTCACTAGAACTATGGAAATCGTAGATTGCCCACCACATAGAGATCTCCAGTTAACCTACCAGACCTCCAAAACACTGTGGCAGATTCCTTGAGCAGGAACTTCCATCAGAACCACTTGAGGGAGCTCAACAAATTGTTTTTTCATAGCATCTGCCAAACATGGGGCCACCTTAGAGTGGATCTCTTTGCAAATCCAACAAATGTGAAATACCAAATCTTCTGCACCATTGGGGTAGGCAGCTGCAGTTCTTTAGGGGACCTTCTCCTACTTCCCTGGCTCCTCCTCCTTCTCTACACTTACCATCCAATACCCACTAATTGTCAAGACCTTAATCAAATTGAGGCAGGAGCAGGCAAGGGCCATGTTAATAGCACCTTCATGGCCAAGACACGTGTGGTATTCGGATCTACTTCATTTGTCTGTGACGATGCCTCGACGCCTCCCTGTGAGATCAGATGTCCTGACACAGAACTCCGACACCCTGAGTCATCCCAGCCTCATGTCACTGAGCCTTAAGGCCTGGCTCCTTGATAGTTTTCTCGTTTAGAGTTAGGCTGCTTGGCAGAAATCCAGGCTGTACTTTTGAGCACTCGGATGACTCCCACATATAAAATTTATGGTAGAAGTGGAAACGCTTCCTTTTCTGGTGCTCCTGCCATGATGTATCTGTTTCTGAAGTTTCTGGAAGATCCTTGATTACCTGCTGAAATTAAAAACACACAGACTGTCAGTGAGCTTTGGTAAGGTATACCTGGTAGCTGTATGCCTTCCATTTCCCTATTGAGGGCCTTTTGGCTTTGCCCACCCTACCACAGCAAGATGTATTAAGGACTTATCTAATTTATTTTCTTGTGTCTGGAACCCCATACCTCCATGGGACCTCAGTCTAATCCTCAACGTGTTAAGAAACCCCCTAGTCAAGCCTATTAGTACCTGTTTATTCCTTCATCTCTCTCTGAAGACTTTATTCCTGGTAGCTATCACCTCAGTCAGAAGGATAGGAGAACTCAGGGAGTTGGTGGCCAAGCCACCATATACTATCTTCTGCTGTGCCACCATCCTCAGTTTCTGCTGAAGTTCTCATCAGATATTCCTATCAATCAGGATAGCCATTTGCTGTTATTTTACCCTAAGTCCAGTGTCTCAAGAGAACAGGCTAGTGTCCACACTTAGATATTACAAAATCACTTGCCTTTGATCTGGACAGGCAAAGAACCTTTAGGGCTTTGCCCAGACTATTTGTATCCTTTGCTGAAAGAATGAAGGGACAGTCAGTTTCCACACAGCGTGGGTTTCGGATTGCAACCTGGCCTACTATGAAGCTACTGGGATGTGGTCCCCTCTCCTAGAGTGACAGCCCACTCTACCAGAGCTCAGTCCACATCTATAGTCATTCTTAAGGACAATCCCATACTGGAAATTTACAGGGCCGCAACCTGGTCCTCAGTTCACACATTCTCCAAACTTTATGCTATCCTACCTGCATCAAAGACAGAAGCAACTTTTGGTGATGCTGTCGTCCGAACCATGTTGGATCTGCCTCCTCAACACCCAACTCCATTTGCATTATTGCTTGGGAGTCTCCTACAGTGGAGCAACCCATAGGTACATATAATTGAAGAAGGATGAGAGATTACTTACCTGCACAGTAACTTGAGTTTTTCGAGATGTTGGGTGTTCCATCTCCATCATTCCTTTTCCTCTGCTGCAGAGTATTCTAGGCTCTATAGTTAAGAAACTGGAGCAGTAGTGGGTCCACTCCTCTCTGTACACCCTTGCTCTAGAGCACAGGGTTGAATAGTACACAGGTGGGGACCCATAGATGCTGCTAATTTAAATTTCCAGCTGAGAGCACACAGGCACGCACACATCCTACAGCTGCATACCCATAGGGACAAAACATCTCAAAACGCAAGTTACTGTGCAGGTAAGTAACTTGTTCTCTCCCAACAGTCCACTGCCTGACACTATGGTAACAGGCATAGTGAATTACATTGATTCAGAATCCATAGAAGTAAAATATTTGGAAACTATCATTTTAAGACTTATTCAAAAGCTAACCCACATTACTTTTAACCTTAAAAAGTGGTTCTATACTTCTACTCAATTAGTTCAGTACTTAATACTATGAAATACAACTATCTCCACAGGATTTCGTGTTAATCACCCATAGTGAGGGAGTTGATGATATTATTTATAATTTATTATTAAGGCCCTACTTAATTCACAATATTGCAGACCCTGCAATATTAGGCTTCCACTGCAATTTCGACAGCGGGAACCCCGCTGTGCCCAGTGCTGACGGAGCCCTGGCTGCCCCAACAGTGGGAGCCCCGAATGTCAGCCTCGGGCAGCTGCTGTCAGCCCCAGGCGGCAAACAGCGGGAGCTCCCCTCTCAGCCCCCAGGTGGCTGACAATGGGCTGCCAACAGCAGGAGCTTCCACTCTCAGCCCCTGGCGGCCCACAGCAGAAAATCACGGAAAAGTAATAATGGACCTTATTACCGCAAATAATAAGGTACGTTATTACTTTTCTGCGACTTTCCATGGCTTGTCCACAACCACAAATTTTGGACAATCATCACGTGATTCAAATAGGGTCTTATTTATTATTAATTAATAGTGTTTATAATTTCTCTGTAAAACAGTCTTCAGTTTATAAGTTATTTTGCATCACTGGAAAAGTAGGCATTTATATCAGCAAGTTCCGGCTTGTCAGTATTTGTCAGATAGTTCAAGACCGTTTTCTATTACAGCAAAGTTGCTTTCCTTCCTTGGTAGAATGTACACTGTGTTAACTCTCAAAAGAAGTGATTCACCAAAGAGGATTAATGTCACTGCTATCACAATAAAATATTCAGAGTTGAATGAACATGTCAAAAACAATGGAACATGAAAAATTAAGGACCATCAAATTATGTTTAAGGTTACTTACTCATAAAATTCATGGCAAATAGAAACATTCATGCAATTGAAAGTTGAGATGAAATATATTTGGTAAACTTTCTATGATAGAGGACTGTGGACTCATTTTGATGCCATTTGAGCTCTGGTGATAAGGGAATTAATGATTTTTAATTTTTTAAATAATTTTAAACATGAAGCTAATATTTTCCTCTAGTTGGTTATTTGGAGAGTGTTTTGGTGAAAAGTTGAATCATGCATCATCACTTGATAGTGTAGGACTCTTCTTGATTTCCTTTAGGGGATTGTTCCAGAGACAAGGGACTATTTTAAGAAGGTTCTATCCTCCCATTCCTTTGAGTTTGTGTGTGGTTTTTGTTAAATGAGAGTGAACTGGATTATCATAGCAGTCATGGCAGACTTTGGAAAGGCTCGCAGTTTTGGAGACACATTTAAACTTTATAGTATCAGAAGACCAAATTCTAGATCACTATGTACATCCTTATGTACTACTGAATGCAGAGCAAAGGAATTTGCAGAGCACTGGGATAATTTTCTCTTAGCCTTTTCCTGCTTGGTTGGCCCATGATATACCATTTTCAGCTTCTTTGTGAACATGACTAAATTTAAGAATGAATTGTTACATACTACCTATTTAGTGGAGAGTTAATTCTGTACTGCATGTTGTAAGTGCAGTATAGCCAAGTTGATGCTGGGTGAACCTTTACTTCTGAAATTCTTCCTTTTATGTTTAAATTCTTTATCCTAATATTGGATATTTTTAATTGAATTTATAGATGATGTAACTGTATATGTGAAAAGATTGCTTTCCTGTGTGCTCTAAAACGAAGTCCTCATTCACTACTTAGAGTGAAAATTCATCCCCACCCTAGGGTTTGACTCTGTTAAGCAAATAGAAGACTTGGATTAGACTTTAACTCCCATGATTTGACTGATTTTAGCATTTCTTGCTCAGGGCTACTCATGCCATACAATAATATCGAACTACTGCATGCTGTGGGATATTGACTTGTGAAATTTCATTTTTTAAAATGTCATTTTAAAATTATAGAGAGAAAAAAATTCTGTAAAGTTTTTAAAATCTGTACAGGTATTACGTTTAAAAAATGTAATTAACATGTTTTGACGATGGGGAGATAAGTCATTCTGGGCTAAGATTTATTTATGCCAAATTTCAGTTTGGAGAGAATTTTCATACATCTTCAAAACATAGAAAATGGGATTTGGACTAGAAACAGCAACACATTTGGTTGAAGAACAGTATTGTAATTGGTGACACTATTATGTTGCACATTTCAATTAAAAGATTCAGTTTAGGGGCAGAAGTAGTTAAAGCAGAGAATCTGGAATTCATGAGGCCATGGTTCTATTCCAGGCTCTGGCCCAAGTGGATTGTGGTCTTGGACAAATTACTTAATCTCCCTGTACGTTGGTTTTCTCATTGTAAAATGGTTATAATATCTCATTCATATGGATGTTCAGAAAGGATTTGGAGGCCCTCTTATAGAAGATGCTACATAAATACAAAGTATTACTAATAACAAAAAGATATATGAACCATTGAACAATATGTAATGGGGAGAAATTTAGGTTTCTCTTGTGAGAAACTAGATTAATATAATTTTCAAGTGTGGTTCTGCTCTAAAGAGTGATACTGTGTTTGTGTATCTCTCAATTACTTAATTTCAAATTTCATTTGTTAACGAGAAAAACTATCTTCTGCAAGCCAGACATTGCTCTGTTACACTTGTGCCCGTTGTAAGCCAATAGGTTCGTATAGGTGTCCCTGCAGGAAGAATTTGGCCTCCTGAACCTTTACTGTAGTGGCAGGGCATAAGAAGAAAAGAATCCAGTATAACTTCCAGATCACAGGTTTAATTGGCAGAGTTTAGTGTGGGGGGGGAAGTATCTTGTAATCTGAGGGAATTTGATATGAAATCATTGAAACACAATAAAAATTGATTCCCAGTATGTCATTTTAGAGTTGTTTTCACAGTAAAAGCACACTCTAAGATAGAAAAATGATTGCAACACTGTGCTTCAGAAAATTCAAATTAATTAAAATTGTTAAACTCTCCCCAAATTCTCTACTAAAATGTTGTTGTTTAAGTAATTTGCATTTAAAATATTTTCAAATCTTAATGAAAAAATTGTGTGTAAAGAATGAGATTTTTTGTTGAAAAATTGGTTTGCAAAGGAAAAAATAGGAATTGAGAGTCTACAAATGGCAGCCGAAGGGCTAAAATTTGCTGGTCTGTCAATCTAATTTTTTTTTTTCTTCAAAATGGAAACATTGTTTTCAATCTGGCAAAATTTTATTTGGCGTTTTTAAACCAACATACACATGCATGTACATTCCTTTAAACTGGCATTCAGCATATTATAAGCCATAAATTTAGCATATTCATTGTTGCACAGCCATTATATTGCTTTTTTTCCTGCTGATAATTTCGTGTTTATTGCATTCACATACAGCTTTATAACACAAAAATAATAATACGCAACTTCGAAAGAGAGCACCAGAAAAATCATTTTTGATGTTGTTTTATGTACGGAAAGTCTGCATTTCTCTGTTAAGAATAGACATTGAGAATAAATGGCAAAATTAGACATTCAATCTGTTAATATAAATTGAATAAATTGAATTAAAAAATAAACTGATCAGACAAATATAGGCTTTAATAGTTCTCTTAGATTTATGCCAAAAGTCTGGGTCTATATTTCATCTTTCTACCTTAACAGGAAGGACATCAGCCACCTTGTTTGTGTATAAATGTGCCTGTTCCAGCACTACATGAATATAATGTATTCTGAAAAGGTGTCAGAATTAGTATTGTTCTGTTCTAGTTTTTTAATTTTTCATATTAGTAAAACTTGATCTGTGTTTGAGATGGTTTATTTTAGGGTTTTTTTTTTTTTTTTTTTTTGCTTACATTGTTTTTAACATATGTACAACCTTGGAAAAGCAATGTATGGAAAAACTTGTCAGAAGCTTTCTGTATGACTTTTTTTTTTTTTAATCTAAGACAGTTCATTACTTCTCCTATATACCATTGTTAAACTGTAATATGACTGCTGTTCAAGGATTTCATTAAATTTCCTTGTCAAAATAGGCCTAGGAAACATGATTTTAATAATAAGCATGTTTTGTTAGATTCATTTTGATGATAGTTAATTAACACTCTGCATTAAATAGAGATGAAATTTTGCTTGCATATGACAGGAGCAGGGAGAGTTTCTTTGAAGTGGAAAGAAATAAAGTTTGTATTTTAAAGTGAGAATAGGTTGTTTTATTTTTCCCCCCGAAGATTAATGAATATTTTCCTAGCTGCATTGTGAAAGTTATTTAAAATGTACAGTAGAACCTCACTAATACCTACTGAATGGGACAGCAATTGCAGCTTGCTAAAACTCATTCATTTATTTTAGAATGCATTTATTTTATTGTATTTTATAATGTACTAGTAAATGTATATTTTGTACTACTAATAAATTCTTAGTGATAATCCCTCCTATTGCATTCTAGTTTAGTTTTTCTTCTGGTATAACGGGGAGAGGATACTATTTTTGTATGCAAATTTTAGGTGTGCATACTAGTGAGGTTGTACTGTATGGCAATAATTTTTTTTCCAACTTTTTTTGAAGACAGCTTAATACTTTATATATCTTTCCTGTTATGAATTGGGTGGCTGAAAGTCCACATTCAACCATGTCACATTAATTCACTCAAATAATCTTTAGAAAGCAGCAGACTCTCTTGTCATAAAACACATCTGGCTTGCACTGGAACATATATTGTTTCACTGTGACAGGAGTGTGGGGTTTGTCTTGCACAAGTCTCAAGCTTTAACAGATGTCTGGCTCTTATTTCAGTAAATGGCATGACACACTACATCCGTTTAGAGCTTTTGACATACGAATCTGTTTTTGTTTAACAGATTATTTGCAATGGTGAGCAATGGACTCAAGTGACTTCATTTTAAAAAGTCAATTTATTTTAATATTGATGTTAGAATGCAGACAATTTGAATTACAATGTCTCTAGCATCTTCTTCCAATGTTCTCTTGTTCCCATTTCCTTGTTGATATTTGTCTTTTTTTAAACTTTGTTGCTCAGAATGTCTTTAATGCTAGCCAAGGAGTCAGGGATTTGGACTTTTTTTCAAGGACTTCTAAAGCTTTCCCCCCCCAGGTGAGTTAACTGTCAAGAACAGTCACATTATATCCTGATGTTTTACATTAATAAATACATTTATATTAAATAACCTTTTAAAGTCTGCTGTATTCTGATGTATTTTTGCAGGAAATGCTAGATATGTAAATACCATACTGTAGAATTGTGTATCTACTCCTTTAATCTCACTGTTCTCTAGATTGAAAAATTATTAGTTCAAAATGCTAATGATGGTTACTGTGAACCTCCAGCAACACAAAAATAACCATTTTCTTTTAAATATAGTACATCCTAATTACAATACTGTATTCACAAGCATTGTTGGCCATTTAACATTAAAAAGAGAACCTTCCAATCGCTTATGTTTATAGACATGGTCTACTGCTAAACTTTTCTTTCCCTGTTTTCAGTGCTATACACCCCCAGTCCATTGCAAAAATCAGTAAATTGAACATAATAGGCCTCCCCATGAACTGGGCCAGCTCAAAAATATTAATAAACACAGATGATGAATAAGGCTGCGTGTCTGTCACAGAGGTCACGGAAGAGACCGATTCTGTGACCTCCGTGACTTCTGCAGCGGCCAGTGCAGCTGGCTCAGGGGCTGCCCAGAGCCTGCTCCACCAACCCTCCCCGCCCGCCCCTCACCTCCCCCCAGTATCAGTGGGGTCCTGGGCCACGCGCCACTGCCTGGCATCCACACACACACACGGCACCAGAGGGGGTCCCGGGCCACCCCGCCCAGCACCCGCAGCGCCCCGGACCGCCCTCCCCAGAGCACCCCCAGCCCAAGTTTTAGTTAAGGTATATAGTAAAATTCATGGACCGGTCACAGGTGCTGAATTTTTGTTTACTGCCCGTGACCGGTCCATGACTTTTACTAAAAATACCCATGCTGATGAACACTACACTAACTTCTTTACTAATCTATTTCAAAAGTGTCATAATTCGTAGAAAAATATCCAGTTGCATTATACATGACTAAGTGTTTTAAATATCTCTCAGATGCTTTTGTAAAATATTTGGAAGGCTATTGTTGCTTTTTAGGCAGCAGTTTCCATAGAATCTTTTTAATGGAAATTATTTTCAAATAATTTCGCATATTGGTTTAGTGACTTAAAAATGTACATTTTCACTGTTTTTTTCCCGCAACAACACTGAACTGCTTTGCTGCTCTGTAGATATATAGAAACTTTAATTGACAAAAATGCTTAGCTTCTAGTTGTAGAACATTAGGCTCTTTTCCCCCTTGAAACAATTTACTTTAGAAAATGCCACAACTTGAATTGAAAATTCCCTTCTTGGCAGAACAACTTTATACTGTGTAATGGGTCAGTTGCCGTAGTTTTCTTGGGAAAGCTATTATAACATTTTATGAGGGGTGTTATAACATTCTGGGCACAAAACACAGGAATCAACACCAAATAGAGCTGAAAACTGAACAGTGCAAAAATTGTGATTTTAATAAAGAAATTAACCACACTTGCAAATGGTCTTTGTATGCAGGTCACACGTCTTGTTTTTAAAGTACATCGGTCATTGCTACTGCTACATATTGGTTTCTTTGTGATATAAAGTGTGTATTAGTGTTCCTTCCCATTATCTTCATGTATACTGGAAATATTATTAAATTACAGCCAGTGGAAGCTCCATGCCAGTATTCCTCATTTACAGTGAAGGTTGGAGGGTTTTCTAGGAACTCTAAACATATGGAATCGTCATACCTCAGAAGTATAACATCAGATCAGGCCTGGATTTGTCCTTCATCCTTGCTTGGTTCTAAGCAAAATAAGTCTGCAATGCTACTCTGATTATCACAGTAAAAATGTAATAATAAATACACACTAGTATTTTATTATGTGCATACAAGAAACATGGGGTTACTGCTCCACTTGGCCTTAGTAATAATAATTTTACCTTTATTCAGTGTTTACAATATATTCCTGAAATTGAGTTCAGAGAAAGGAGCACATTTGAATTGGAAACCAGATAGCATATACGTCTCCGTTACACATGCCCAGATTAATCACTGGTAACTTTTACCTGTTATATTTGCAAGATATTCAATCGCATGTTTGGATTCTCTGTGCTGATAAATGACAGTACTAAACACAGCGTACTTCATGAAAATGATGGTGAAAATAATTTTTTGTCAAACTGCACATATGAAAATAACTATATATTTAGTGGCCCAAATTTAAACAATTTATATTCCACTGAAGTGCCTGTTCATTTCAAGTGCAGCAGTAGTTGAGATGTGTGTACCTCTGCAAGCTAAAACGATCAGTTGGAAAGGAAACTTACAATTCAACTGGCATTATGACCAGTTTTTTTTCTCTTTCTAGGTTAAGAAGTTAACTGTTCCAGACTTAGGGAAGAGGTGTTTCTAATCTAAAAAGTGCAAAGGCATTATTAACAGGTTCTGTTCTGTTTTTCTTTTGCTTTTTTAAATTTTTCAGGAACCTAGGTCTAATACTGATGACTTTTTCAAAGACATAAATTCACGCTGCACACAGGAGGCAGTGATGCAAGAGCAAGATATGCCATTCCTTCGAGGTGGACCTGGAGTGTACAAGGTAGTGAAGACTGGCCCTTCAGGTCACAACATCAGAAGCTGCCCTAACCTTAGAGGTATCCCAATTGGAATGTTAGTTCTGGGAAACAAAGTCAAGGCAGTAGGCGAGGTATGGATCCTTGTAGCTTCAGTTCATGTCTTCATAGATACCAGTTTATATCAGTAGTAAACGCAACAAAAGCATCTTCCCCTACACAAGGTTTGCTTTTCCAACCCTGGTGATTAAATGTTAACATTTGAACTTGGTTTATATTATAAATACTAATTCAGTTATGTGTTTTGCTTTGTAGAAAAGTGTTCATTAATTGGAGTTACATTAAACTTGAATTTTCTAATACCGCAGTTACCTATGCTTATTTATATATTTCTGTTACAGTATGGTTGATTCATTGCTAAATAAGATTATCTGTTTCACTTACTGATTATGGGTATCAAAGTGAATTTACCTTGTTGGAGGAATCATTTCCAGGGCTGTGATCAGTTCAAAAATGATCCTATTTCACTGTATTTATTCAATTGTTATTGTACTTGTCATCATGCTTTGGGATTTTCCTATTGAGATGCGCTTGAGGATGTAGTGTGTCATGCTATTTTTCTCAAACAACATCAGGAGCATAATTAGCAAATTTACAAATATTTCATGTATAACTAGACAATATAATTTATTTTGGTGTTTCAGGTGCCAAAAAAGCATGGAGGTTGTTGGATAACACCTTCTAAGAGCTTATTTGGGTTTGTGTGGTTGGTCAACTATTGAACTTTTTTTTTTTTCCTAAACATAAACTGGCCTAATATTGTGAAAGTATTTATAATTTTAAACTTGCCATACATGGAATTGGTTTTTGTTCTACCTCAGGCTGTGGCCTTAATTTCAGAAACATGTTTTTTGTAATATCATGATGGAAATGAGCATATTGTTTCATATACTGAAGCATGTTGCTGGATCTGAGCACTGGATTATTTGAAAAGTGAATAAACTGCTTTTTTATGTGTGTGCACCAGGTGACTAATTCTGAAGGTACATGGGTGCAAATGGATAAGAACAGCATGGTAGAGTTCTGTGAGAGTGATGAAGGCGAGGCATGGTCCTTAGCTAGAGACAGAGGTGGAAACCAGTATCTGCGGCACGAAGATGGCAAGTTGTCTTTTTTTTTTTTTTTTAATTAACTACTTAAAGAGTTTGCCAAAATAAAGTCGGGGGAGGGGAAGTTTTAAGAAAGAACTGAGTTTGAAAGATGTAAAACAGTAACTTATAAAATAACCCAATTGGAGAAAATATGAAGTCAAACTTTTTTTTTAAATTAAATTTTATAGTACAGTCTTCAGACATTTAGATTTTGCAAACATGACATTTTTGTAAGTGTTTTCTGAGTCATTCTTCTGTACCAATTATGAACTAGAGTGTTGTCCTTTCTTCTGTTTATGGGGATTCAGTTTTCAGACAACCAATCCTGAACTTCCTGAGGCAACTTTCTTCAATCTACTTTTGTCTCCACCTGAAAGGAAAAAAAAAAAGGACTGAATGAATTTGTACAGCATTTTAGAATTTTTTATTTTGAGTTTAACATATAATCCCAACCATTGGATTGGGGACACAAAAGTACCCTGCTAAAAACTGCCAACAAATTTTGAACTCCATATATGAAATGAAGAAAAATCTGTAGTTGGTAACCTGATGTTCTTTTGCTCAGTGTTTCCTGTTTTTCATATTAAAATAAAGGAGTGGTGTATGTTAATTTAGGACTGGCAAGATGGCTTCCAGAAAATGCAGTAAATACAATCATGTTTTAGGTCATTACAACCAGCATATTTTGAGCAAGTTCTGTAGATTTTGAGAGAGGTCTCTGAGCTTGTGTTCTTGGCTAGAACAATATTTTTCCTTATCAATGTCAATTCCTGTGAAAATACTAGCTTAATTACCTCCATGATCAATTAGAGTAGAGTGGGATATTTTCTCAGGATGATGTGTTTTTGTATGTACCCCATCCAAAATAGATCTTTAATATGCCATTTATTTAACCTAATTTAGTATCTAAGCACACTACTGCTATATCTGCTTAAAATCACAGTTTTTCCCTCCATTTTGAGGACACTATACTTAAAGTAGTAGTACTGGGGCTTTCTTTGGCTCTAAGGAGTCAACTGGACTGCTTCTGACCGTTGCACTTAGATTTAAATGTGATAGAATTGTAATATTTGCTACAAGCTCCGTTAGGGAATTTTATCTCACATTTGCATGAAAGTAGCCTTGATCTTCTAGGTCTACTAACTTCTGTAATCCTTTTTCCATTTATTCTGCTATCCTGTAGTGTTGTCCTTTCTCGTCTGTGGGCATTCCAAAGTAACCGTGTCTTATTTCATTATGATGTGCAGAAAACAAACTTGTACTGCTGTATAGCAGGCCTGCCTAATTCTGTGAAGAGTTGGATAATGTGTAGTGAGCAAATAAAGGAACAGTAAAGATAGAAAATATTTAACAGCTGTTCTTCTTTGACTGATTGCACATGTGCATTCCACTGCAGGTGTTTGTGTGCTCAGTGCACAATTGAGTTTTTCCCTTAGTGGCACTAGTCAGGGCAGCACAAGTGCCCCTGCTGCCTTGTGCACCACATGCAAGCATAAAGGATCAAGCTGCCTTGACGCCCCCTCTCCCCATTCCTTTCTGCCACCCATGACGGTTGTTGTAGGTGTCCCAGCTCTCTGCAAGTCTTTAGTCAAAATCTATAAATAGTACCTGTTATGTGTAGTTTAGTGTTTGGTTGGTTAGTTTAAAATAAATGTGTTTGTTCTTTTGTGTGGTTCTGGCGCCTCGTCTGAGTACCCACCCCAGTACCACAGATATGCAGCATGCTCCAGCTTTCAAGCCCTGCCATTCTTGTGGTAAGGCAACACCTAATAGTTACCCTCACCCCTGTTGTCTTAAGTGCTTGCGGGAGGCTCAAATGAGTGACAAATGTGGCATTTGTAAGGGCTTAAAGCCCCAATTAAAAACAAAGGAGCGGGAGAGGCAGCCAGATTAAAATACATGCTGCTGAAATTGACTTGGAAGGACATTCAAAGAAGAAACATATCCCAAAGCACACCTCTAAACAGGGGAGTTCGTTGCCTTCAGAGCACGGCATGGGCCTGTTGAGACCAGTTCCCGAAGCACCTTTGCTGGCTGCATACCCTGGTACCATAGTGTCTTCTTGGTCATTTCTACTTCTGAGGTGTTTGAGGCTGCAAGGGAGTTGTTAAACTTCTCGGTGCCACCATCACCAACAGTTCAAGAGACTCGCCCAGCACTGGCACCCCGCTCCTTCACCTCCATACTGGGCAATTCCATCAAATTCAGCCATCAGAGTACCAATTAAGGTAATATTGTCTAGGGGAAAGCCGCAGATGATTTTGCCACAGATGTTGTGGGAGCCCAGGAGTGGGCAAACTTTTTGGCACAAGGGCTCTTGGGTGTGGACAGAAATGAGGAATTCAGGGTGTGGGAGGGGGGCTGGGGCAGGGGGTTGGGGTGCGGGTGGGGGGTGAGGGCTCCGGCTGAGGGTGCGGGCTCTGGGATGCAGGAGGGTGGGACCGAGGGGTTCAGAGGGCGGGAGGGGAATCAGGGCTGGGGTAGGTGGTTGGGGCGCTGGACGGGATCGGGTGCAGGCTCCGGGCAGCGCTTACCTCAAGCAACTCCCGGAAGCAGCAGCATGTCCCCCCTCCGGCTCCTACGTGGAGGCGTGGCCAGGTGGCGCCCCTGCAGCTCCCATTAGCCACAGTTGCTGGCCAATGGGAGCTGCGGGGCAGCATGCGGAGTCCCCTGGTTGCCCCATGTGTAGGAGTCGGAGGGGGGGGACATGCTGCTGCTTCCGGGAGGCACACAGAGCCACAGCACAGATGGAGCAGGGCAAGTCCTGGACCCCACTCCCCGGCAGGAGCTTGAGGGCCAGATTAAAACATCTGAAGGGCCGAATTCGGCTCCCGGGCCATAGTTTGCCCACCCCTGTGCTAGCCCATTGAGAGCCTTAAGCAGGAATATTTTGGGGATTCCCTCACACACAACACATATTAATAATGAATAGGGGGTCCTTTAAGCTGCTTGGGGCCCTAAGCAGTTGCTTAGTCTGCTTATGCCCAGCACCGGCTCTGTCTCCCTAGCTCCCCTTTCTTCAAAGTCTGAACCTTCTTCACCAGTACTGATGGCTGACACCACCATGGTCACAAGAAGAGGCAGCTTCTTCATCAGACTCTGAAGTGGGATCTTGTGTGTCCCAACCTAACCAGTTGTATCATCTGGAATATGGCACCTGCCAGCCCTGGTATCAGCCTCAGTACCACAAGGGGTTTATAGAAGGGATCCTTGGGCTACACACAGATGGGGACCAGGACTGTATGAGTGGCCCTTTTGGAACCAGTGGGGCTTCCCCCTTCAATCAAGAGCGTCCCTATAGTCACCTTAGCCGACTCCATCTACTGGCCTTCAGGAGTATTAACGCCACAGACACCCTATCAGCCTTATTGAGCACATCACCGAACAGATTCAGGATCCCTCTCACAAGCAGCCACAAAAGGAGCAGGAACTGAACCATCCCCCAGTACTGTTTGACATCCTCTTCCTCATCCCCCAATGAAGCAATTGTGATGGAGTCTATTTGTCTACCTTCTGATGATTTAAGACTCATCAGGAATTGTTGAGGAGGATGGCTGTTATCCTAGACATCCACCTACAAGCTGATGGACATTTTGGTATCCGTAGATCCAGCTAGAAAAGCCTCATTTATAGTGAGAGCTAATCTTAGACCTATCAAGGTCCTCTGGCGGACTCCAGCTTCCCTGCCTCCAACTGCAGAAAGAGTGGATGTCTCCTCTCAGAGGTTCAAGCACCTATATAATCATGCCCCTCCAGGCTCCCTTGTAGTGGTGGCAGACTGAGAAAGAAAGACAAGGGCACCAGGTATCAACCCCAAAAAATAGAGGACAAGAAGCTGGACTTACTTGGGAAGTAGCTTTATTCCAAAGGTGGATTACAGTTTCGCATTGCAGACCAGCAAACTTTGCTGCAGCACTATGATTTCATCCTATGGTTACAGTTTCAAGTTCAAAGAGAAGCTCCCAGATGAGGTGAAACAAGAATTCCAGCCTTTAATGGAGATGGGTAAGTTGTATGCCAGAACAGCTCTGAAGGCAGGTCTGGATGCATCAGATTCTATAGTTTGCAGCATGGCCTCTACTATCACAATGAAGTACTTGTCCTGGTCGCACTCTTCTGGCCTTCCTTCAGAGGTGCAACAGACAGTTCTGGACTTACCTTTTGAAGGGCCATCATTCTTCTCAGAAAACATAAATGAGATTCTGCATCGTTTCAAAGACTCGAGAGCACCCCTAAAATCCCTGGGCATTTAACCCCAGCAGTGAAGCTGAAGGCATTCCATTCTCATCAGTCCCAGCATTTTCATGGGGTTGCCACACAAGCCTAAGACCTGCCAAGGGGAAGGAGCAGAAAAGACGTCCACCACCACCCTCTGCTTGGGTAGCTGCTTGTTCAAGGCAGGTCGCATCTTTCAAGAGCTCACTTTGATGGTCGAGAGCAGTCTAAGAGTTCTAAGAGTGGCATAATTCCCCCCCCCCCCCCCCAGTTTTGCAAACTGCCTCTCCCACTTCGGCCCACATCATAACAGCTGGTTTCTAAGCGTGGTGGAAGTGGGATATATATGCAGTTTATTTCTGCCCCTTCCCCATCCGTCTTCAGGGACCTCCCTCCCGAGGCTGTGCTACTGCAAGATATACTATCGCTCCTCCTTGTAGGAGATATAGAAGAGGTCCCTCCTTCATTCGGGGAAAGGGCTTTTACTCCTGATACTTCCTGATCCTGAAGGCAAAACAGGGTCATAGGCCTATTTTAGGTCTAATACCTAACTTAACAAGCTAAGCAAATTTGAAGCAAAAAGGTTTCTCTCTCCCCTATGCTTACAGCAGTCTGGCTGGATTTCTCAGCCAGGACTCCTCTTCTAATCCAGTGATGCTGCTTTTGTCTTTCAACCATTGTTGATGCTGGGAGTAAAGATGAGGGGAGAGGTGATTTGTGTCCTCTGTTCTCCATAGCATTTCTCGTCTCCACCTGGGGTTCAGGCAACAGCAAGTCTGTTTGCCAAGATGTAAATTTCTCACTCACTCCCTTCTTTCTGCCAAAGAATGGCCATTTAACCAAGTGATAGTCCACTTGATTATGCTGACACCTAGCTGAGGCGACAGTTTGCCTTTTATCTCTGAGGAACTGGTTTGTGCATCTGATGAAGTGGTTTTAGCCCACGAAAGCTTATGCCCAAATAAATTTGTTAATCTCTAAGGTGCCACAAGGACTCCTCATTGGTTTGTGCCTGCTTTTCTAAATTTGGAGCATGTCTCAGTAAAGTCATACAGTAGAATCTTACAACTTTACATACAATGTTTCCACACATTGGATAATAATGATCAGCAGATTGAGTTTTCAAATGATACTTCCCAAGGCATACTTTGTACAAGATTGATCATAGTTTTATAAAATGAATGACCTTAGGGATACAGACTGTCACAATTTCCTATATCTATTTCAAATTATTTAAATGATTTAACAAACAATTTGTATATTTATTGGAAAATAAAAAACAATACATTAATTCTAAATTTATGGTTCCTTTTGGTACAGGCAGGGGCCTCCCTGCTCCGCCCAGCCCAATACAGGGCACTATTTACAAACTGGCAGTTGCCAGATGCACAGTGGCCTGCCCAGCCCTGTACTGCCAGCATGCTCCTTCCCCTCAGGGGTGGGCCCATGCCGTGCCATGCATTCCCCCCCCACACACACACACGAACACTACTATATCATAGATTCTAAAGCCAGAAGTGATCATTTAGTCTGACCTCCTGCATAATACAGACCACTGAACTTCCCAAAATAATTTGTTTTAATTTGAGCATAACTGTTAGAAAAACATCTAATCTTGATTTAAAAATTGCCAAAGATTAAGAATCCACCAGAACCCCAAGTAATTTTTTCCTATGGTTAATTACCTCATTGTTAAAAATGTACACTGTTTTTTTCCCCAGTCTGAATTTGTCTAGCTTCAATTTTCAGCTGCTGGATCTTATTCTACCTTTGTCTGTTAGATTGAAGAGCTGATTATCAAATACTTGTTCCCCATGTAGGTACTTCTAAACTGTGATCAAGTCACCCTTTAATTTTCTCTTTGTTAAACTAAATATATTGAGCTCTTTAAGTCTCAGCACTAGATGATTATATCAACAATAATTCCCTCGTGGGTTTTTTGTTTTTGTGTTTTGTTTTGTTTTGCTCTTTGTCAGTCCTGAATTTATGCAGAGGGAGTGAAGCCTTTAGGAAAACTTTTCTTCCTGTAAATTTAGTTTCTTTAATTACTTCTCTATCAGTCCGATACTCACCTATAGTCTGTGATGTTGGATCTAGAACACGTGAATTTAAGGGTGTGGGATGATGCTTTGCTTCCTGTTCAGATGTTATCCACCAGAAACTTACTGCTGCTTTCTTGCCCATATGCTCAGGGTCTAACTGATGGTTATATTTTGGGTCAGGAAGGATTTTTCCCCGGAGTCAGATTGGCAGAGACCCTGGGGTTTTCCCCCTTCCTTTGCAGCATGAGGCATGGGTCACTTACAGGTTTAAATTAGTGTAAATGATGGATTCTCTGTAACTTGAAGTCTTTAAACCATGATTTGAGGACTTCAGTAACTCAAAGAGAAGTTAGGGATCTATTACAGGAGTGAGTGGGTAAGGTTCTATGGCCTGCAATATGCAGGATGTTGGATTAGATGATCATGATGGTCCCTTCGAACCTTAAAATCTAAAATCTATTAATCTAAATATGACTCAAGAATTGCCCATGGGAATTGTCAGGGTTGGGTTTTCTTGGTTTTTGTTTTGGTTTTTGGGGGAGTAAGGACGGGAGGAGGTAAATCCTACAGTACCAGACTGATTCAGAAGAATTCAAAGGTCAATTGACAGGTAGGAAAAATGTTTTTCTTTCAAGTTTCTTTGTCTTCAAAAGACACTTTTTCATGTTTTAACATTTCATCTCTGTATGTTTTTAAAAGAGCAGTACATTTTCTCCTAACAACTGCATAATTTTCATTTGGCCGATATTTTTCTTTTCTTTTTCAACTGAGCTAAAATTATATGGCTGCTTTTGATTTTGCTACTACATTTTTATTTAGTGTTATGTCTTGCTTTGTGTATGGTTGTCATACATGTTCACACAGTTTTGAGTTTTTGTTATATTCATTTTGCTCAGTTCAGTATTCTGGAAATTTACATAAGCACCAATTATAGTTAACATTTTTAATTAAAATTGACTTTTTAGCCATTTTACTAAAATGTAGCACTGTTAGATGTGTTAGCAGCCAGAAGATACCAATTAAAGCAACTGAAAACTCATTTCCCATCTATTTTAATAATTTGGTAATCAGAAACTGCTATATTAACATTATAACATTTAAAATATTTTTAATTCCTGACACCTACAATTTAAAATGAATGAGATCCATTAAATGATGGTGAGACATGCAAATGAATGAGGGGAATTTTCTATCTAGCTAATGGAAAATAATTTGATCCTCCTCCCTTCCTCAATAAGTCAGGTTTTCCAAAATACAGCTATTGCAGACAGTAGATGTCTTACCTGGTTGTGCAAAAGAATGGCTGATATGTGCTGTTATGCATATTAGTGTATCAACACTATGCACATACTTTCAATGATTATTTGTAGTAATATTAGTTATTTGTTTATGCTAGTTTGTACAATGCGTCAGATAGCTTACAGATGTTTGAGCATGGACAGTCCCTGCCCCAAAGAGTGTAGACATATTTGCAAACCAATAAATTTGAATTTAGTATGTTTTAACAAAAATAATAGTTTTAGTCATTACTGACTCTCCAGCATGGGGATAAGAGAACTGGTTGTTGAAAGAGATGATAAACCAGCTGAGTATTTTCTCCTTTACAATAATTGCCTCACAGCTCCATCAGTCTGTTAAGAATGTTAAGTAAAGCATAATGAACAACTGGATTTCATTACATTCCTGAACACACAGCATTAGTGTGGTGTCCATTTTCAGTAGTGCATAAGCTAGCTTGTGACATGAGCGACAAAGATTTTACACTTATGCTGTGTGTTTGGGGGCCTAACAGAAAAATAACATTAAAAGCTATCATTCTTTTGTCTTGTGACTCATCTTTCCACTGCAAATCAGTGATAAAAGAAATACTAACACTGAAGTGATGGTTTGTTTTACAGAGCAAGTTCTGCTAGATCAAAATGCTCAGACTCCTCCTCCAAGCCCTTTTTCAATACAAGCTTTCAATAAGGGGTCTGCTTGTAGCAATGGACAAGGATTTGATTATGGCCTTGCAAATAACAAAGGTAAGTTTATAGCTACAAACGTTTTACAAAATAGTATGTTTTCAAACTTTTGCCTATGTATTTTTTGCTACTCGTTTTCCAGGACTTGAGTAGACATCAGTGCCATTTGAGACACCCACAGATGTGACCCCACAAAACCATCCATCATTATGGTGAAACAAGTTGCTGAGAATTGCAATGGCATTTTCTACTGTATTTTATGCAGTTAGTAATATTGTAACTCGTGTAAATTTCTGCTATACATAGATGTAAAGGGAAGACTTTTAGACTTACTGGAGTTTTATGTTGGTCCCTTTAATTGCACTATTGAATAGCTTCATTGAAAAGTTAATGTCCTGTAAATTCCTGTCATGTTATCCACAGAATTATAATACAAGAATTACAAATTCTTACTCATTGAACCAGAAAGAGTGATAATATCCAATATTGTTCAAATTAGGCTTCAAAACCATTAGTTTGGAAAATTCTTTCAAGAAAACCATGAGGATTCTGACCATCTGCTTTAAATAAGCTTAACTTTAAAAAAGTGCTTTTACATTTGATGACTAGGTGGAAGATTAGGTTTGATGTTTTGATTATAGATAGTTATAATACGAAGCATCACACTAAGCATTTTTCATAATAGCATGAAAGTGCTCTGTCTAGTTTATGCTTGGATATCTCACATTAAAGTAGAATATTAATATGGAGTATAATGCTAGTAGTTGTTAAATTGGAGTATTGCTTTGTATATGTAGACTTTTAGAGTTTAGGTCGATAAATATATGAACCAAATAGCTTAATCTAGATGATATTGTACAGTAAATCACAGCAACATACAAAACAAAACAAAAACTGCAGCTTCAATTTTGGACAATAACAACATAGGGCAAATCACCTGGTATCTGCAGCAAACTCTTGTTCACTCATTACTTATATACAGAAGGCTAATTGAACTGGAAGTTCTTTTGCGTAGTCATGTGTTCTTGAGGAATATCAGTGAAACATGGAGCTTTGCTGTTCTAATCTTCTATTTCTGTGGTCTAGGTCAGGGTTTCTCAATTCATGGCTTGGGATCTAAAATTGGGTCACCAGAGCGTTTAAAAGGGTCACATGGCAATTCCTGTGGCTCCTGTCCCACAGGGCTGACTGGGCTTGCATCTCTGCTCCAGGCACTGCAACCTCTAGGGTCCCAGTGCCACTCAGGTTTGGCCCAGCCGTCATGAGTGGCACTGCAGTCCCATGAGCCAGGTCACAACTCCACTCTCACAAATTTGGTCCAATCGGGGGCTGGGCCAAATCTGAGTGGCACTGCAGCTCCAGAGGTTGCAGCGCCCAGAGCGGAGAGCCAAACCCAGCTAGCCCCACAGCACAGGAGGAGCAGGAGATGCACCTGTGGGGTGGGGGGGCTGTGCGGGCAGGACCCAACCCCTCCAGGGGGCAGGATCCAACCAAAACCACCCCAGGGCAGGGCCATAACCAGGGCGGGGCAAGCGGGGCAGCTGCCCTGGACACAAAGCCGCAGGGGTGGCTCGGGCTGGTGATGCCACATGGCTCAGGCCAGACCCAGGCGGTGGGGAATGGCTCGGGCCAGCCCCATGGGGCAGAGCTCGGGGAGGGAGCGCCACCTCCACCCGTGGACTCACCTCAGCTGGTCATCCAGTCTGGCTTGGTTGGGGGAGGCACAATCAAAAAATTGGGGGGTGACCCAGCACCCCCCGCCCCCCGTGTCGCCTCTGGTAGGAAGCACAAATACGCTTGCTCATCCCAGGCGCTAAAATGCCTACTTACGTCTCTGCTCCAGAGCCTCCAGACTATTTACTGGGTTGCAACAGGCCATAAATGTTTACAAATAAGGCCTGAGCCCCAAAAGGTTGAGAACCACTGGTCTTGGTGACGCGTGCTTTTGGGGTAGGGAGTGAAACTTCCCTTTAACACTAACTAGAGCCGTGGGCACACTTCAAGAGTAGGGCAACTTGGTTTTGGTCTTCAAGAGGCTTTTAGTAATTAGAATATTTTCTTTTTTTTAAAGGGAGAACAGCAGAGGGCTTTACCTAAACTTTCTTAATTAACTATTTTTCACTGTTCTTATAATCTTGTGTAAAACTGTTTACATTGAAATACAGGATTTACATAATTTTACTGAAAATTTAATATGTGAATGATGTTTGTCTATTCTTTATCATAACTCAATCCATCCCTAATGGGATCCCTTTTTCTGGATGAAGATTAGAGAAAATTCATGCATTTTCATAGTTAGAAAATTAAGCTTTGCCCACTCCGCTTCCCATTAGAGGTTCTACCTTCACTGGGAGCAATAGTTTTTCCCTCTTTTTTGTTTTTAATAGTTTTTACGGTTTACATTGTAAGAAGTCATTATTTTCTTTGCCTCTACTACTAAGTCTTTTTCTGATGTTTTCTGTATTATTTAGCCCATGGTGGAGTAATTTCCCTTCTGAGATCACTCTGTGAAGTACTCTTTTTCCCCAGCCTAGCCATCCTCATTTCAAAATGGCGACTCAGTCCTGAATCACACAAAATGCAAGAGATGCTCAGTTTGTGGGGCAGTATTACAGATTGCCACTGAGCACAGGAAATGTGTAATAAGAATAAAACATTAACTGTAATTTTCTGTGATAAGATTAAGGGAAAGGAAGTTTCCTCTCAAGGTCTGTCAGAATGAATAAAATCCTGAAGAGAAACTTGCTAAGCTCACTGGTATACGTGAAGGTGGTGTGATTCATTTGACTAGCTCCATGGTGGTTTCTATGGCATACCACTGGAATATTCCAGCTGTGGAAAAGTTAGATCTTCGTTCTGTTACTAGCTCCCAAACCTTTTATGCCACATTAGTCTTTTTATTTAGCTTCAAAATCTAATGCACAGTTTGAGTGAGCAGTTCTGTAATCATTGTTTAAATAGTTATCTTCATTTACCTTCTTATCTATCTTGTACTGTTTGTGCATTTCCCAAGAGTGAAGAATCTATAATAACTATACTTGAAGGAGCAGAAAGGTTACTTCCATTAACTCAGGTCCAAGTAACTTGTTAGAACAGACCACATCTTCTACCATACATCCCCAGTTCTATAGAGTTTGTTTTGAATTCCAAGGGATCAAAAAAATAAGTGTGTGAGAGCTATGTGTTTTTATATAATCTCAACCTGAACCCTATCATGTCTTGATGAGTCTGTGTGGACCCACAATTGTCCACTTTCCAAAGGGCTTCAGGGTTAGTGTGAAGATGTACCCAGAGTTTAGTTCTATACTGGTAAGCTATTCAAAACTCCAATTATAGATGAGTAACCTTTCTTTCCTACAATTTTAAAAGTACTCTTATGAAAATAAATGGAATGGATGAGCCTTACATCCCAAGTATTGTATCACACACTTGAAAAGCTTATGTTCTTCACCCAGAAGAAACAATCAGTGACAGATTAGAGTTATCTATTAATTGGAAAAAATAAATTTACAGGTGACAAAAATCTCATTGCGTCCTCCAATCCACCGATTGTCAAAAGAGACACATTTGCTTTGTTTTTTTTGCCCTTCAGCAAAATATATGGTACAGACCTGGCCAGTTTAGATATTCCAGGACGAAAAGATGAATGCACTAATAGATTTTTTTTAATGTACCCAATTTATATGTCATACTGAATGTAACATCTAAAACATTTTACTCTAGACATAAGAGATAAAACATACTTATGAAAATGGGCTGAGAAAAAAGACTGATTGGCTTCCACAAAGTTGTTTACATATAGGAGAGAATGAGGCTTGTTTGCAAGATTTGTTATAGCAAAGTACTTGATATATCAGCTATCAGAAAAACAATAATGACCCAGAAAGAATAGCTTGTCTAATATCCCCAATGTCAGCTAAGAGCATAACAAATCCTTCTTCAAGGAGTGTCCCTGTGGGTGCTCCACTTTAGGTGTCTTCGCACCCTGCACTTGTAATCGGAGATTTTTAGTAGCAGTGCCCGCTTGGGCTGCGCATACGCTGTAGCCATCTCGCGTCACTGTGTGCGGTTACATAGGGGTGCACAGCCAACCGTCCCCCTGTTCCTTCTCTACCGCCTTTGGCTTGAGTCAGAGCGACAGCAGCGCCCTCTCTTACCTCAGATAAACTTAATAGTTCATAGTTGTTCCCAATAGTGTTAGCTACCCTATCCCCTTGCTCTTTATATTTTATATTTTACTTTATTTTTTCTTCTAATATATATATATGTTCCTTCTCTCTTTTACCCCTGCCTCCTCGGCAGCTACTCAGCTATTACCTTAAAAAAAGAAAGAAAGAAAAACAGGATTTATCCCTGTTCTTTCTCCAGAAGACTTTCTCTCTGGGGCATGTCCAGCTCACCTGGCTTTAAACGCTGCCTGACTTGCAAACTCTCCGTACAGGTCTTTGACGGCAACGCACATTGTGTCCGTTGCCTGGGCGAGACACACATTACCCAAAACTGTCCGCACTGTAGAAAACTGACAGCCTGGACAAAGAATGCCAGGGATCTCCAATTGAAGCTCCTTATGATGGAGAAATCCCTCAGACCCGCCTCCGACCTCAAGTCCAGGATGCCTCCTGGCCAATGATCGCCAGCAGCAACGTCTGACGGGATCGGCTTCAACAACAGCTGCTAAGGAGCCTGCTCCTAGAAAGGCTACCAAAAAGCAGCCCCACTCACTCCCACACCGAGAATCGCCTAAAATAATGCGATGTCCAAATGAAAAATCTGCCCCAGTACCGATGGCACCCAGAGCACCAGCCCACGAGGCACCAGGGACATCCGGTACCAAGACTTTCCGAGGAGCTAAAGAACCTATGTGGGCAAGCTCTAATGGAGTTGCACGCAGCAAAGTCAAACTTTCCAGTAGGACTCTCCTCTACTCGATACCAACAGTACCCCATCTAGATTGGGACCAAGCCTGGTAACCACTTCCTATCTCCAGTGATGAGGAAGAAGAGGATGAGGCAGTAATATACACTCCTTTCCACTCCTCACCTAAACATGGACCTTATCATCACAAACCTCTACAGACATGCAGAGCTGGTATGGTCAAGGCCCCCTATATCATTCCCAACCATACTGGGATCCTTGGGCAATGTATAGGGTCAAATACCTCAGGGCCCCTAACTTGCCTAGGTTCAGAGCAACACGGTCTCCTTCACCAATTGTCCCAGCACCCTCAGAGACACAAGAGGAAGAGACCAAGGAGCCTGAGGACACAGCTGAAGGTGACACTCCGCCGCCCACTCACATCTGATCTTTGTCACCGGACAAAACTATAGTGCATCGTCAAGAACATAGAGATATCAGCATCCTATCTGCCGAGATGTCAGAATACAACAGCAGATCAACTAAGCAGGGATTTTTCACAAACCCATGAGTGAGAGATGGATCCCAGAATTCTCAAAGCCATATTCAAACTATAAGGGTTCCCCACCATAGATCTATTTGCAACAGCTCAGAACGCCAAGTGCTCTCAGTATTGCTCCCAGGCCAGATTGGGACACCACTCCCTAGGCGATGCTCTCCTCCTAAAATGGGAGGCACCACTGATGAATGCATTTCCCCCGACTCCACTCCTAAGCAGAGTCTTTCACAAGATCAGGCATGACAAATCCAGGGTCATTCTCATTGCACCCACATGGCCCAGACAAACGTCGTTCCCATACCTGCATCGGATAGCAGTGAAACCGCCTCGAGCCCTTCCCTTAGTGCCTCACCTTCTACCACAAGGTGTGGGACACCTCTGTCACCCCAACCTTGCAGTACTGCACCTCGAGGCCTGGTTACTCCATGGCTGACAGGGGTTGAGAAGGACTGTTCTGAGAAAGTGAAAGATATACTACTGAACAGTCGGAGACTAAGCACAAGAAAGACATATATCCATAAATGGAAACGATTCTGCACTTGGTGCCAGGACAAACAGATCTGTCCACAGTCAGCCCTAATACCGAGAATCCTCAACTATATACTGGGGCTTTAAAAATTGGGGCTATCCACATGCTCCATCAGGGTACACTCAGCTGCCATCATCTCCTTCCACGACAAGATGGACGGAGTCACCATATTTGCTCACCCGATGATTAAATGCTTCACTAAAGGCATAGAAAACACTTATCCCACACTAAGAAACCCTACATCCATGTGGGACTTCAGCCTTATTCTATGTAGTCTCATGGGAAAACTGTTTGAACCCCTTGCAACTTGCTCCTTGTTGCACTTATCAATGAAGGTGGCTACCTCATTGCCCTCACGTCTGCAAGACGGATGGGAGAATTAGGTGTCCTAATGGCACACCCACTTTATACAACATTCTTTAAGGATAAAATAATCCTATGACCGCACCCTAAGTTCATACCCAAGGTTGCCTCCCCTTTTCAGTTAAATCATCCCATTTACTTAACTATATTTTTCCCGAAGCCACATGCTGATGGGAGGAAAGCCTCACTCCACGCTAGACATTCACAGAGCATTAGCTTTCTACATAGAAAGAACAAAAACATTCGGAAAATCACCTAGACTATTCGTTTCCATAACAGAATGCTTTAGGAGCCAAACCATCTCAAAACAGAGGCTATTCAAATGGATATTTGGATGTATACATTTGTGCTACCAAAACAACAATCTGCAACCCCCACCGGGAGTTCGCACACTCCACCAGATCGTTAGTAGCATATGTAGCCTTTCTCAGTAATGTACCTATCATTGACATTTGAAAAGCAGCTACCTGGGCATCAGCCCATACTTTCACTAAACACTATGCTTTAGAACAAAAATCAACAGCAAATGCTCAGTTTGGACTTAGTGTTGTTCACCATCAGTAGACCAACTCCAAAGCCCCTCCTCTCCACTGACAGACCCTGCTCAATAGTCACCTAAAGTGTAGCACCCACAGGGACACTCCTTGAAGAAGAAGAAGAAGTTGTTGTTACTAACCTTTTGCAGTAACTGATGGTTGTCCCTGTGGGTGCTCCACTACCCTCCCTCCTCCCCTCTACTTCGGAGTTTCATGCCAATTCTTTGAGGTGGAGAAGGAACTGGAGGACGGTTGGCTGCACACAGCTATATAACTGCTCGGAGCAGCACAAGACGGCTATGGCACGTGTGCAGCCCAACCAGGCACTGCTACTCCAAATCTCCGATTACAAGCACAGGGCGCCAATTACCTAAAGTGGACCACCCACAGGGACAACCATCTTGAAGAACCTCAGTTACTGCACAAGGTGAGTAACTGTCTCATCTGCTGAGAATATGTGCCAAACAAAGATAATGGATCTTATCTCTAGAGTTATTTTGGAATTCTAAAAATGTACACATTCTTAAATTGTTCCCCCCCCCCCCAAAGCGAACATGGAGGTAGTAGTTTTATTTTAAAAAAAAAAAAATTACTAGTTGACCTAACTTTCTTTCATTTATATTTTTATATACAGAAAAAGTATAATACAACTCTTGACCTAGAATTCATTGTTCTGAAGATGGGCATTTTGAATTTGTGAATTCTGCACTAAACATGTCAGTTGTCTTTAGTGTAGTGTGGGATGGGGCAGTAGTTGCAGAAGTAGTGATTCTTAAGGTTTTTGAGTGTAACACTGAAATAAAAATGGTTACTATTACCCACAGGTGATCGTTTGGATATAGGTGCTTCAGTTCCAGCTCTTCTTTCATAGTAATTTTGGTTTCTAATTTTTAAAACAAAAATATAGTATTAGAGAGAGACAATAAGGAAAATACTTAATTTTGGTGGTTTTGGATCTTGCAGGAATCATTAGATCCTCTAGTCTTTTTCTCCTTTTATAAAACTAGAGAATTTATTTTAAAAATCTAAAAAACTTCAGTTTTAAAGTGAGTTGTTTATCTGTTTCCTGTTTGTTAAAATTATTTTTCCGCTAGTGCTTCTATAGTACTGTCAAAAGTGATATGGGATGTCAGAATCTGTATTTAAATAAAGGAACACTGTTAGGGTGTGATAGATGATAGGGGCCAAAATTATTGCTGCGAACATCTCAAGATTTGACCTTAAATGATTTAACCTATCTTTTTTATTGTATGCACCTTATGTTTGCAACATACATGTAATTCTTTCTTTTCCTTTTTCCAAACAAATGCTTTCTTCAAAACAAAACAAAAATATCACAACTCTCCTGAGATACCCTCCAACGGCCAATCCAATATGCAGACACAGTTCTCTTAAGGAAACACGTTTCAGTTTAAAATCAAAACATGGTTGTAAATAGTGGGGAGCTTTTTTTAACTGAAAAATACCTTGACAGTGTTCTTTTAAGATATATGCAAAAGCAAGCAAGTATTTTCCTAAACTTGACACACACACACATACATACATATAGATATAGATATATACCTGCCAAAGCTTAATTATATTTTATTATCTTAACCCTCTCATCTGGCTATACTCATCTCAGAGTTTTGTTTGCACTTGTGTGTATTTCTGTGAATGGTAGCTGATTTTTTTGTGTTTGGCTGCTTTTGTTTGTTTTTAGCAAGATATGGGTGATTTGAGATGCACTTTGGAATGTTTTAAATAACAAGGTTAAAGAAGTCATGATTCTTACAAACCTTGTTCATATTCTTCAGTATTTGCATCACCATTCATGGGGTGAGGTCTCTACATTTAGCCATGTTTGTTTTATGGTTCTAAGGGATTTTTTTTTTCAATTGTGTAAAAGTTTGTGCCGTATCTTGAGTTTTGGAATCAAAACTAACTATGGTGTCAGAGATTAGTGCGGTCTTTATCAATTATCTTCATCTAAACTTCATTCAGCACCATTTACTCTGCCTTTGTGGAGGATGAAAAATAACAGGTTGTAGTTTTGACTGTTTTGCTCACTGCAGGTGACCAACTGAGTGCCATACTGAATTCCATTCAGTCACGGCCTAATCTCCCAGCTTCTTCCATCTTTGATCAAGCTGCAAAACCTCCCTCTTCCCTAGTCCACAGTCCATTTGTGTTCGGACAGCCCCTTTCCTTCCAGCAGCCTCAGCTTCAGAGTAAGTCTGTCAGCCTTACCTGCCTCATCAGTCCATTTCTGAAGCTTTGTCATTGCTATAACCATCTTAGTTGCTTACCAACTACTAATCATCCATCAGTGCATCTGTCTGGTTTTGTTCTTTTGAATTAATTTTTTTTTAATTCAGAAACATGAGTTAATGCTCCCAGAGAAGCATACTTGTGCTATTTTTTATTTCAGTATTAAAATTACTGTATTGATTTGTATATATATTCTGCAGTGTAGATAGTGTATTTATGAAAGTGTGTTTCTAATATAGTGTATTGCAGTAGGATAATAATTAAGGTAAATATTGCATACAATGCAAAATATTGTAATTCCTGTAACATTTGAAGAAATTTTGATTACAGTAGATAAACATTTCAATTTTCTATTTTAAAATGTTTGTTGCCTCCTACATTCCTTACCTTGTCATAATTTTTCGTTAACATACTTGAAACTTGGAATTGGGACAACTTAATTCATTAATTAGAAACATTAATAAGAAAAGCATTTCTGTCTAGCATAGATAGCCACTGGCATGCTCATGACCATTGGCACCAAAAAGTTGTTAAACATTAACTGCTGATGGGATGGAGAAGAAACTGTTAAGCTTTTACTCAATTTAGAGGTCATTATGGATGGCAGATTTGATCACCCTGGAGAGGTATTTCTCTCTATCTACAGAACAAGTATAGTACGGGTAGCAGTAATACAAGCCTCCCACACACACTGTCCTTCAGAGGTGCCTTATTATTACTTTCTTGTAGAAACCAGTAGTTCAGTCTCTTCCTTTTCATTTGTTGGTGTCCTCACTGAGAATAAATCAAGAATGTGAATTGTGATAGTGGTCTGTAATGTGTATACTTATACAGTGAGAACTAGACTGAAATCTCCAGTTCATTTCACAAACCCTTCACCAAAAGGCCTTCAAGAACAATAACTTTTTGATTATACCAGAGTCAAAAGAATGACCTGAAAGTGAAATACTAAGCCATTTAGACATCCTCTGAGCCATCCAATATCAGGGAGGAATTTAACTATAAAATTGGCAATTTTGTAATTGAATAAAACTTTTCTTTATCATTTTGAAAATATTTTTTTTTAATGGAAATGAGCCTCCCTTCTATCTTTATTGATACATACCTTCCTTTAGTTGGTCTGTCCTTGTGTATGGTAAATTAAATCACATTATTTTAAAATATGGGTAATTTCTATTGCCTGGATCCTGCAAGTCTCTGCAAACAGGTGCACTGCTGCATCAGCATAGAGCCCTGTTGAAGTCACTGGACTGCCACAGTGGCACAGTGAATTGGAGGACTTGGGGCATCATTCTAAAACTGTCTATACAAACTGTTACCTAAAAACACTTGTTAGAAAGGTTGAATTTTCTTTTGGACTTCACTTTCCTGAGTAAGTTGCTTTTTTTTTTTTTTTTTTTTTTTCACATCTTTCATCATGGGGAGCTAGACCACAATCATCTCTTTTCATTTTTGTCACTCTTCATTTCTACCATCCCTCTCTTTTTTTTTTTTTTTTTTTTTCTCTCCAAACAGTGGAAAGAAATTTAAACTTTTCTTTAAAAAAAAAAAAAAAAAAAACTTCTAGGGTGGTGTTTTGCTTTTTTAACGCATTTGTCAAATTGCATTTAAAAATGACCCATTGACCCTTTCCTGTCAAAGATGAAGTAATTTAATATTCCAGGTATCTCTAAATATGGGTGGGTGGAGTATCTACTGTTGCCTTTTCAAATTATATCATCCCCCATAGTTCTGGGATGATACTTCAGCTGTCATACTCTTTTCTTCTTTGAATGGGCCATGTCTTCTGATTCACCTTGTTATGTCAAGACTCCTCTATTGATTAGACAGGAAGCAGCTAGAGCTGTGCATTTCTATGAACTTGATGCCTCTCACCATCTTTCTGCTGTATGTGCTTGCCACTACATGCCAGAAAAGGGATCCCATTTCCATGTCAGACAAACTTCTTAATATCTATTGGGGATTGTCCTATTTCCCCTCTCTTCAAATTTTCTTTACTACTTCAACTGTCCACTTTTCTAATAAACTGTCTTCTACCTCTTTCCCCTTCTGTCCACCATTATTCACAACCAGTAAAGTATTGTCCCTTTCTCTGAGAGCACAGGACAATAGCTTCAAGATGGCAGACTGCAAGAAGACAGAAGACTTATGAAGTAAAATACCTCATAAAAAGTATGTCTACCAAGGAATCCTCTTCTTTAGTGGATATAGGAGTCAGTATTTTCTTTAATCTACTTAAATATTTATAGTGCACTTATCTCTGAACCACCTTGTTCTCATAGTGGTTCTTCCCAATATGAAAATTTTGACTGATCATAATGGGAAATTGGGCTGCCTTCACCTTTACTACACTGGCCCCCACAAATCCCTATAAAGTGTAGTGAGGATTTGCCAGTGGCTCTTTGGATCAGCAACTGCATTAAAGAACACTAAAACTATCCTCAAGAAATCAAAAAGAATGTCTCCCTTCTCAGTCCCCATGACATACAGGAAATCTTGTATATCAAAATACTATAAAGAGTGTAAGTAGGAAAAAACCTTAATAAGTTAAACCAAACATTTCAGATTGCTTCTCACCTGAGGAATAGGATTTGATCTGAAAACTCAGAGGCACCCATGCAGGGCAGGCGTCTATCAGTACTTTGAAACTACAGTGAAGCCTATTAGTTTGTTCAGACCTCCTTAGTATTATACAGGGAAACAAAATGCTGCTTCCACTTAAGGCCAAATGAATCTAAGGATTGTTAACAAAATTACAATTGCATTATCCTTCATAACAGGAACTAGAATTGATTAAATAAGATAATCCTTATAGATTGCATCCAATACCGTCACTAGGAAATATCTGTCTCTATCTGTAAAGCAGACCAACAAGACGAGCATCTGGTAGCACTGGCCTGCACAAAGTGGTGTGACACACAATTTTGAAAAGTAAAAGCAGTCACTCGCGCCTTCCCCCTTTAGCAGTAGAGGAGAGTTAAGATAGTTCAGTATGTATCAAAGTTCCTTTCTTTCCTGAAGATACTCCAAAATCAGTAGAGACTAGGAAATCAATAGGGAGCGGTGTGGAAACAGGAGTTTCAGGGGTTGAAAGTCTCACCACGACCCTGCTTACCCTTCCTTCAGCTCCAAGCCATTACCCTGGCTACTTGGGAGAGATTGAGAATCCCTTCTTATTGGTGGAGTCTTCTCATTTCAGCATAATTTAGCAGATCTTTCTATATAGACAAATAATCCTTTGTGTGCTCATCAAGAGGGAATTCAGTTGAGCTGGAGAAATTCCTGGGAAATCACATAGTTCAGTCATAAATAGCAAAAATATTTCAAAAACTTGCCAGGATGTACACAATAATACTTGTTGCCTATCTGCACCATAACCAGTTTCAGATTATCTGTAGTGTATTCTTTTTTTATAATGCTCTTTAAACTTACTTGAATTTCAAGTTATCTAGTTGACCTTCTACAACTGCAGTCCTTGCTGGAGGATCAGCATATCCTTGTGATGTCGTCATCACCCCAGTGGCTTACAGCAGCAGGCAATGTGCCTAAAAGACATCCAAGGATTTAATGAGGTGGCAGTACTTCTGTTGTAATGGGCAGAGGAACATGTGATATCCATTGAGGTGATGCACTTAAAGAGCTTGCTAAATGACAACTAGTTAAATCAGAAGACACTTTCTTTATGCAGTTGAAGTGTCCTTGTAATCATCTGCTGAATAACATTCTCCCTTCGTCATGCCTGGAATGGCTGACAACCACAAGGCAGAAGTGTTCTAGGAGAAAAGGCGGGAGAATAGGGACATCAGATGCTCTATAATTGGACAGATCAGAGGATCTGCTGTACATCTTATCTTCCATAACACTTCCAAAGAGTCATTCTGAAGATCAAGGTGGGAGAGCCGGGGCCTATCTGGTTCTATCTGCATCAGACACATTGGTCCTTCCATCTCATCCTGCAAATGACTTGTCCTTTAACATGACTAGACCCACTTCCTCAAGGAACAGTTAACCACAGAAATCAAATGAAACTTGAATCTAGCACTGTGATTGTTGAACAGAGTAAGAAGAGAGGTGACTATTCCAAAAAAAAGTCATCAGTTCCTTACTTGCTGCCCAACTGGATCCTTTTTAAAAGATCTACATAACCAACTGATATAAATAAGTGGAGTGGACTAAATGGTAATCTATACAGTTGATCTTTCAGTTCCTTTAGCACCTTATGGGTTTACACTTTGATTCTACGATTAATCCATTCCTGTCAGGTGGAGTGGCCACTGGTAGACCACCCACATGTACCACAATTTCCCAAAGCAGCAGCGAAGATAAAATTTCCCTAAAGTTTTAGTGCCTGATCTGGAGTCCCAGTTTAGTGCAACCCTTCAAACCATTTTGCTCAGTTGCCCTGATTTTATATTATTTAATCCAGTGGAGTCCACAGTTGGGTTTGGAGCCCTATTCTGCAAGATACTGTACAGATATGTAGGAAAACATGGCCCCTCCCCCAAAGAGGAGTGTACAGTCTAATTTAAGACAAGATGCAGCAGTGGTGAGTGAAACAGAAAAGACTTGATATATTATAAAAGTTACTTTCAGAAATTAAGAATTGTATGCAAGTAATTTTCTCTCACTTGAGAACTTTCTCAGGTTTTGGAAGTGTGTGTTGATTTGTTAGCACTCAGTTCACCTAAAGGTCTGTCTCTGTATACTGTCTGGAGGCTTTTAAAGCTACATTCGTATTGTCATTCATTCAAGAGTGAAGGAAAATATCTCATTTATTTTACAAGAAATGCAAAGCTTTTGAAATTAAGCATTACTTCTGTCAACAATTATTTAATTAACTTATTTTTGTTAGAGCAACTGTGTCCATTAAAATATCAAATTGTCATGTTTTTCAGAGAGCTGGGTTTTCAGTTTTAATACCCAGAATTAAATAACACAGTTGAGATTTTTAGAATCCTGACAGATTTTAAAAGGATTTCTTTGTCTAAATCTAACTTGCTTAGTCTTTAAAAAATCCCAGTCTACAACTCCAATATAGGATATTTTCTAGCCAACATATGTAAAGGCTAAAATGACTCTCACTCTCATCAAGATATTGTAGTATACAATGCAATAAATATTTCATCATCTAATTTCATTATGAAACATGGTATTCACCAGCTCTATGCCTTTCATTATTCTCATGGAAACTATCTCTCTCCTTCCACCTCTTTCTATTTGAAACCTCCAAAATCCATGTATTCAGAATGAGTAATAACGGGGTGTGTGTGTTTTCATCCAAGGATCCAAAAGTCCTTACAGATAATTAAGCCTCACAACTCCTCTGTGATGTAGTTAAGTATCAAACCCATTTTACAGATAAGATTGGTTAAGAGATGCTTCCTAGACTTTCACAGCCATGCCATTTGCAGATCTAGGAACAGTGAATCCAGGAGTTCTGCTTCTAAGTCTTGTGCTCTAGCCAGTAAGCACTTCCTTCAGCAATGCATCGCAAAATTGAAATCAATAATTATATTCAGGGAGAGTTAGGCATCAAAAGGAATCAGTGGCTTGATCATTTAAAAACAGCTGAAGCTGCTAGAATCTTCTGAATTATATTTCTGTAGATATCAGTGACATTTAAATGCAAGCTTCCATGGTTTTAAACTTAGTTTAAAATCTTGAGTTTTGTCCATATGGATTAGAATGTGTTCATTCACTCTTTTTAAGGGTGCTTTACTGCAGTGGCAAAGCTTGTAAATTCCACGTGCAGAATATCTTAGATTCAGAGTACTTGCATGCTGAGTTACGGGTAGGTATATGATAGCCTATGCAATTTATGAGATCCAGTCTTTGGGGGGGTGAGGAGAAAGAACCATTAGAATTAACCCAGAACTGTACTCTAGTATAGGTACAGGTTGAAAAGATGTGTTTTTGTGGTGGTGTGGTTTTTCCTCTTGATAAATGTTCATGCATAAATTCTGCCCCAAACTATAGTTGACAGTGTTGATGTTGAGAAGTCAAGCATAGAAAAATCAGTACATTCCAAATGCCAAGGTTGTTTTGTTCTCATTGGTAACACTGCATGTTATGTAGTACTTTGTAGTCTTTTCCCTATTAAACTGTAAAGCTTTATATATGTTAACAGATGCTATAAAAACTTGTGGTGTGACAGGTAAAGTTGCTACCATGTTAAACTTTTAGATTTTCATGGCCCTAAACATTGCATTAATCTTGGATGGTTTTTTAATTTAATATTATGTATAAGTGTTTTGGGGCTTCCACACATCTACTTATACTTGCTCTTCTTCCTCAATTTTTAATTCTGTATATGTTTATTTTTCATGTTATTCATTACTGATTTACTAAGAGCTCAGTGTTCTGGCACTACTAGGGGACTGTCGGTGTTCCCAAACTGATTTCCTTCCATGCACTCCAACATTCTTTCTTCTCCCTTGCACAAGAACAGTCTTTTCTGTCACACCTGCACACACTATGAGTTAAGGCACACTCTCTTGATAATGTTTTAGTTTGTACAGGGACTCTTATGTAGCTTGAACTCTAGAAACAGTCTAATGGATAATATAAACTCTACATGGTCCCTGATGGAGTTTAGAAATAGCTGAACTTGGAATCATGGCAAACATTTTCCCTGCCACACCTCACACAACACTTGTCTCCTAACCACACAAACAGCAACCCAGCAATCACACCAGCACACAACCTGCATCAGTGTACTCACTCCCGAGGCACTTTTAAGCTCACCTTAAATCTAGAACCTTAAATCAGGTACACCTTAAATCAGGGGTGGGCAAACTACAGACCGTGGGCCGGATCTGGCCCCTCAGAAGCGACCCTCGGGCGGGGGGGCGGAAGGCTCCATGTGCGTTGCCCTTGCCTCCGGGCACCACCCCCCGCAGCTCCCATTGGCCGGGAATGGGAAACCCTGGCCAATGGGAGCTTCGGGGGAGGTACCTGGAGGCGTGGCAAGGGCTGAGCATGCACAGCCCTCTGCCCCAGGGGCCACAGCGCTTCCTGGAGTGGCACGGGGCCGGGGCCAGGGCAGGCATGCCCTGAGCCCCCTCATACACCCCGCACTCCTCCTTCTCCCCAGCTCCCTGCTGCACTGTGCACTCCTGCCACACCCCACACCCCTCCTGCAGTCCGCACCCCTGCCCTCAGCTCCCTCCTGCACTCCACACCCCTCCTGCACCCCAACCCCCTTCCCTGAGCCCCCTCATATACCCCGCACCCCTCCTCTGCCCCAATCCCTTGCCTTGAGCCCCTTCCTGCACACCGCACCCCCTCCTGCACCCCAACCCCCTGCCCCGGCCCTGCATACAATTTCCCCCCAGATCTGGCTCTCGGCCCAAAAAGTTTGCCCACCTCTGCCTTAAATCTAGAACATTGTAAGCACTACCATAAACAAATAAGAGTATTGAATTACAGTGTGTTGGAGTCCACATGCTTTACCACCATAGACTTAATCAACATTTCTTTAAACTGTGGAGAGGGACACGAAGGACTAATTGCTGTGGACAGTTCATGGTTATGACACCCAAACAACCATAACTCTGTCCTATAGGGATACAATGAACAGGGGGAAATGTAATGCCTTCAGAAATCATTCCAACCTAATCTGGGACCACAAATGATGAAGTGCCTTAATCATATGATTATTGCATGGTATTACTTTGGAGTAGCACAAAGAAACCAGAGCATACTGTCCAGTTAAGCTTTTTTTTTTTTTTTTTTTTTTTTTTTTTTTTTTTTTTTTTTTTGGCAGTTCCTTTGCATTGCCAGAGGAGCATGAAGAAGCTGGAGTGTATATTTGAATTTCCCTATCAGTCCTCAAATTTTTCCTCCCTTTTGCACTCCACCTCCTTCACATACACACCTTTCGGTAGGGTCAGATGGGTAGCTTTTGAAAATAATCATTTAGGATTAATGGCCATTTTTGCTATTAATTTTCATAGCCAAAAGTTCCTCTCAATAGAGGCTGGTACATTAAAATGGCCTCCTTCAGAGAAATTCATGGAGAATTGCTCTTTTTCCAAATGGTCGCCATCTTCTGTTGTTCCCAAGGGAACTGAGGCCATAGCAGCTTTCAGTTAATGTGCCTTTTTTTTTTTCAAAATGGCCACTACCTCCCATCGTTTCCATTGTGAGTGAAGCCAGCAGTCATTTATAATAGCTGCCTGTGGCCTAAGAACATGGGAGATGATAGCCAATTTGAAAGAGTGCAGTTCTCAGTGGACTTTTTTGTAGCAGAACATTTGTCAGCCCTGATGAAGATGAGGGGCAGGTGTGGGGTGCAGCTGAGGTGACGAGACTGTTAGGGGGAACAGAAGCTGCGTGGGTTGGAGCAAACAGCCAATCAGCACAGGGCAGAGAAAGTCCAGTCAAAACTGTAGACAGTTGTCTGACTGTTTAAAGGACCAAAGGTTCCTGGTTTGGCTGCTCCTGTTGCTACTGGATGGCTCTTCCTTGCAGTTATCTCCCAAGCCCACAAAGGGGGAGGGAGGCACAGCCCAAGTCCTAGTGTCCCCAGAGTGGGGGGTGATCTCCCCTGCACGGTTTTGGGTCTAAAGAGTTGCTGGCGGGGAAGGGGTGGCCATGGCTGTGCCCCCTTTTACCTTCTCCCTTCCCAGTGCAGCAGTCCCTGCTTTGGATGCTTCTGCACCTACCAGCTGGAGTTGCTACAATTCAGCCATTCCTCTTTGGTTACATAGCCAAAATTCTTATCCAAGTATTCGTCATTCACATCTTTACTACAACAGCCTCTTCATTTTTGGCCTTTACTACTGCAGCCTTAGTCCCTTCTAGACTTTTCAGATTGTTACTGCTAAAATCATCTTGGCTCATTGTTCTGATTATGTGGATGCTCTTTTTGAGTGCCTCCACTGGCTTCCTCTTCAGCTCTACATCAAAGGCAAACTTCTTGTCATTATCTTTTCATTACTTAGTCAAAGCCTCTGCTACCTGATCTAGTACCGTACCATAACATTGATCCCCACCTTTGCTTCACCAGTATTTCCAACCTTTACTGCCCATCAGTCAACTTCTCCCATAAACACACTCCATGCTTTCCCCCCATGCTGCTCCTAAGCATAGGAAAAACTCCCTTATAAAATCCAAACAAACACTACCCTATCCTCCTTCAAATCCCTCCTTAAGACTCACCTCTGTCATAATGCCTACAAAACCCAGCCTGGTGATCATGGCTAGACAGGTGACAAGCTGTGACTACTCTTCTTTTCCTTTTCTTCTCCATTCCATCTTACCTGTACACCCTGTTAAAAAAATACAGTACATGTAACTAAGAAAGCTGTGTTAATTCTTCACCAGTTTCATTTGCTTGTATATTGTATCCTCATCTTTTGTCTGTTTGTATCTATAGGCTGTAAGCCCTTCAGCACAGGGATCATCTTTTCTTTGACTGTACAGCACACTGTAATCCCAGTCCTAATCCCAATTGGGACCTTTGCGTGCTAGTATAATAATAAGTATTTAATAATAAAACTTAGGCTCCTTTGAAAATCCCAAACTAAATAGGTGGTGAAAGAAGGAAGGCATAAGGGGATTAATGAATGGAGATGGGATATGGAAGGAAGAGTGCAGAGAAGATATTAAGAGAGTGTGACATATGG
This sequence comes from Emys orbicularis, assembly GCF_028017835.1. Classification (NCBI taxonomy): domain Eukaryota; kingdom Metazoa; phylum Chordata; order Testudines; family Emydidae; genus Emys; species Emys orbicularis. The sequence continues at coordinate 287,400,512 of NC_088683.1, forward strand.
AGAGGACAGGCAGAATGACACCGAAATGAAGAGATGGGTGATGGGGTTTGGAGGAAGCAGCCAGTCAGACGAGACCATAGAGTCTTTGGTTGGAAGAAATGAGCTCACTAATGTAATGGACCCAGCTAGATTTAGGTATTTAAAGGGGGGGAAAAGGATATTTTGTAAACTGGAATATCCAAGCATATTCTCTCATCACAGAAAAAAATTAACATCTATGCTGGAGTATTTTTTTATCAAAAATACTACTTCATAAAGGAAATTTGAAGAGGAATTAGAAGTGGGTATACTAGAAATAGATATGGGGTGACTACAAATCAGAAACTTTGACTCTTTTCTGCATCAGAGGCAGCTGCATTATTAATATTTTTCACATACACCCTTAGTGCTAGGTAGCTCACAGTACAAATAAGAAATGGTCCCTTTCCTAGAAAACTTAAAATATTTTAAGAGGGTTGAGTATGCCCCAGTGAGGGAAATTCACAAACTATTTTCCAAGATCTGGAACTGTGGCGTGTATTAGCCATCAAATATTTTTGACGCATCAAATATTTTTGTGGGGAACAGTAAATGTGGCATTGGGCTTTTACAGCTTTATTCTAGAATATCTGGATGTGAAGCTTATTTTCTCTGTGGCAAATTTTGTAAATTCCAAAACATGAACCGTGGTATAAAGTTTGGAAGAAGGGCATAAATTGCATTAAGCTTGATTTTGGATATATCTTAACAGTTTGAACAATAATTTACTAAAATGTTACAATTGGCTAAGAACTGTTAGGTAATTTTGTGCAGCCTTCTTGAATATATTCAAGTTCTTTGTCCAGATTTAAATAGCTTGAGTGATATAGCTCCCACTATTACCTTTGGGTAATAAGATATATTTCCCACTGGTACTACACCTCAACTTTCCTGTGTTGAGATTAATCCCATTACGACGACTGTCGGAAACTAATTCTCTCCTTTTTTAATATTTGAATATTCAGGTATTTGTAAAATTCAGTATATTCTTCTTAATCATAAATTAGTGAAGAAAGAGGCTCATTGTTCTACTACCACTGCATTCTGTTCTTTTGGGATCTATATAAATATAAATATATTATAATATTTCAGAATATGCAGTCATATTGTGGCCTGTTCTCCACGCTGGTGTAAGGGAGTAAAAGGGGCATAAGACACCCATGTGCAGGAGAACCATACCTAGGCTGCTTGTTCAGAGCCACTACCTCCCACCATCATGCTTGACTTTGCCCCCCAATATACCTGGATGTGTAGTTATGCCAGTGTGTCTTGGAGTATATGCTATGACAGGTATAGATCAGTTGCACTTTATTTCCCTTCCCGAAGGCAACAGGGAGACTGGGATGGAGATTGACTATTCGAGCTGTAATTTCCTTCCTGCACTGATCCAGGGGCAGCACAGCATAATCACAAACTGACAATCTATGAAAAGTGAATACAGTACTTGCAAATATATAGGATGAAACGATCTTGGGAAAGTTACCAGTACAGACACAAATATTAGGAACAACAAATCATGTTATAGTAAGAAAAGCATAATGCTTACATATCAAATTAAATTTTTTAATTTTTATTGACCATACTGTTCCTCTAATCTTTGTTAATCCTTCTTTATTTTGATATCCATTACTGTAAAAAGTTTGTTTCTAAGCATACACGTATGTTTTTTTCCTAGTTTGGTTTTTTTTTAATTAGTGTTTATTTTATCTGTGTACCCAAGGTCTGGCATCTCTGTTATAGCCTGGAAAAATAGTTTTCAAATAAGAAATAATAAGCTTTATCATGGGGGCTTCCATTCACTGATCTCAAGTTTATGCTAATGTTTGATTGGGAAGGTGAATGTAATCATTTCTAGTTTTTTTTTCTGTCTTGAAGAATGGGATTGTTATTTCAAGTGTTCAAAGTATATGTAAACTCAATCATTCTTACTCACTACAACAACTACCCTTAAAACTTAGGTTGGGAGATACTTATACTTAACCTTTTTGTATGCTTTAGTAACTAGAACACCAGAGACACAGGCAACAAATCTTTTATGAAATACATGGGTTGGAACCACAGTTCCTCGGATGCACTTGCCTCTTGAGCTTCTGCGAAAAAGCTTTTCTAAAACATGCTATTTTCTGCTGCATATGCAAATTAAATCTCTAAAGACTATTATTACAATAACTATTTGATTTAATTTTACTGAAGGAACGAGCTAAGAGTTAAGGTTAAAAATTGAATTTTACTACAAGACAGTAGTAGAGTTAAGGCTAAAATTCCATGCTAACGTTTCCATGTTACTTACATTTCACAAGTCTAGAGCTTTGTTATGATACTTTTTTAAATTATGGCACACTTAGTGTGTATGGAAATATTTCCTTGGTTTTGTGGATTTATGTTAGATAGTTCAGGCTACTTTGACTCAGTGGAGCAAATTCATCCTTGATGCAACTTCAGTGAAGTTAAGCATGGAGTTATACCATGAATGCGTCTGGCCCAGTGTTTTTAAAGGCATAATTCTTGCCCTTCACAATTTTGACAGCGTTATTAATAAAGGACTTTTCTTATAGAAGTGTGAGAGTTGACATGCCAAACTCCTCTTCTGTTTTTATAAATAAAGACTATATATGGATACAATTTTCAATCCATAATTAATTGTTTATTAGAAACTTCTGTAATCCTAGTCATGTCATTCTGTAATACTGATCAGTTACGTTCATACTATGCATGTTAGGTTATACAAAATAAACACCATTACTGAATTGAGTTATAATTTTTTTTTTTGCGTAGATAAAAGGGAAAATAATTCCAATAAAAGCACTAAAACTGCCTTTAAAAATGTAACTTATTTTATTTTTGTAATTGGGATTTTCAAAGGTGAATTTCCCACATATTCTTTTTAGTTTCATTTAAGAACAGTTTGATTATTGCTACACAAAAATGCCATATTACAATTCTAAATCATGCATGCATGTAAATTTATAGATTATAAAAAGATCTCAAATTGAAACATAATTAAGATAGTCATTATTATATCATTCTTTGTTATAATAAACTATAAGCCCTGCTGTCTGTCCCACAAATACTTGGTTATCAGTTTTTCATAATACATATTTAAAACATAAAACACTTCATTTTTACTCTCTAAAAAATTAATGTAAACCTTTAGAAAAAAAATGTTTCAAAATTAAATAACATTCTCATATAAAACATGTTTAGGATAATGTATTTTAGCAATGAAATACAATATATTTAGCAGAGTAGATACACATCATTTGAAATGCTTGTTTTGCTTGTTTTTATCTTTGCTAATCTTTTCCATTGAATCTATGCTGCTTCTGTGCCACTGTTTTCCACTATAGAAACTCCATCCCGCTGCCTTGCTTCTCGTGAGCGCATTTACAAAAGTAGTGATGTAGCTGGGCCTGCCTCTGCTATTTCATCTCTCTCTCACAAACTAAAGGGTGGGTATGCATGCAAACACAGACAGGTTATTCAAATTTTACATTGGAAAAATGGTTTTTCTTCTTCCGTTCATTTTCATTCCATTCACTTGATAAAACAAAATTAATGTTAAAGTTTGATATGCGTGAGTGTTCATATAATATAACAACTCAGTGTTGCTTATTTAACTGTAATGGTTTCATGACTTGTATGTTGAAGATGGAATGTTAGTTTACAACCAGTTAAGATACTATAAACCAGACTACTGTCATACATGTGTGAATATTTAGACAACAAACTAGTGAAATTTGGGAGAACGGGTAGAGATTCATTTTCATGTTACTTAGTCTATAAATAAACTAATGAAAAATTAATATTTAATACAGTATTAAATAGTCAATTTTTGTGCTGGTTGAGTTCAAAATGCTGAGACATTATTTATGGGGCTGATTGTATTATGCTGTATATCACAAGTGTTACAATCATTGAAATCAATGGGATTAATCACATGAGCAAGGAAATTGCTGTATAAGGCCAAGGAAAGAGGCGGTATTCTAGATTTATTTATTCATGATTACTCAGTAGCTTGCCAGCACTGTTTATAAATGCCATCCTGCAGAATAGACTAACTGCATCCATTCATAGAAAACAATATGGACACAAATTACTTTCTTCTTGTGAGCTACACTATTCAGCCTTGTACACGTGTATTTTACATACATTTATAAAAAGCAATTACATAGTTCTATCAGATAATGGATTGGTAATGAATTGGTGTAAATACAACCAATTATTGTGTCTGCACCAAAACAAAAAAGATGAATTAGTAGACAAGAGTTGTCACATGTATTTATTCTCAACTCACCTTAATAATATGGCAACCTCCAACTTGAGCCTGACTTTTTTGCAACATGTGAGGAACATGCCTCTTATCCTAATTTATTTGTGTAGTTTCAATTACTTTCTATATGTACTTTTTGTCTTTTAAGCATGGAAGAAAAATAAACAAGTAGCCAAGAGACCATCCAGCAAGTTCCATAGTTGTAGTCAGTCTAACATATGTAAAGCTAATAAATAATAATTCTGTTGTGACTTTGGTAAGCTTAGCTATGGTAAACTTAACTAATAATGCTTTGTATTCTAGCTTCCAAGTAAACAAATTACTTTCCCTTATTGGTGGTCAGTGGAGGTTGTGAACTCAAATTCTCCATTTGGTATAGTAGTGCTTTTGATCTCTAGGTAATTTCACAAGTAGTGCATTTTCTAGTAAATATTTTCTTGTACATGTTTTAAATGCATACTCATGTATATATTTTTGCACCCTTTGCAAAGTAGTTTTAAGTAATCGGTGGTTGCATTATAATTGTTTTAAAAAAATCCTTTTTTCCAGCTCTGTTGGCACTTTGGGATGTTAACAGAAGCACCTGGTTGAATTCTATCTTTGTGTTCAATTCTGTGTCTTTTAATTTGTATTGTAATGGGTATCAGTTACAAAATGTAGTAATAATTTCACTATAAAATGTACCATACAGGTGACAGAGTGAATTTCTCAGCAGCTGCTAGACCAGTTTCTCCAGCAGGAAAATCAGACATATCAAAACACAGGGCTGAGAGCAAGTCACCCAAACCTGATGGACGTGTGATCAGAACTGTTGCTGACCAGAAAAAACCAAGGAACACAGAAGGCTTATCTGCCAGTGAGTCTCTTATGTTGAAATCAGATGCTGCAAAGTTGAGGTCAGATTCTCATAGCAGATCATTATCTCCAAACCATAACACTTTGCAGACACTAAAATCTGATGGGAGGACAACTTCTGGTCTAAGAGCTGAATCTCCGGGACCAGGAACACGGTCTTCCTCACCAAAGCCAAAGCCACTCACAGCAGGAAGATCCAGCACTTCTGGTGCTAGTTCACCACGATCATCATCTCCGCATGATAAGACTCTACCTCAAAAAGCCTCAATCCCTGTAAAAACAAAGCTTGATCCTCCTCGGGAACGATCCAAATCAGATTCTTACACACTAGATCCAGACACACTTCGCAAAAAGAAAGTACCGCTAACAGAGCCATTAAGGGGACGGTCCACTTCACCCAAACCAAAAATTCTATCAAAAGATGCAAAACCTGTGACTGAAACTGAAAATAGAGCTCCTTCCCCTCACGTTGTACAAGAAAACCTTCACAGTGAAGTTGTTGAAGTTTGCACTTCAAGTACTTTAAAGACTAATAGCATTACAGATAGCACATGTGACGATAACACAGAATTCAAAATTGTGGATGATAGTTCTAATAAAATTCATTTTAGCATAGGAAAAGCACCACTGAAAGATGAGCAAGATATGAGAGCTTCTCCAAAAGTGAGCCGTAAGTGTGCCAGTAGGCACACAAGACCCAAAAAGGAAAAATCTGGCTTACTTTTCAAAGGAGATGGATCCAAATCTGTAGAGCCAGCCAAGCAAGCAATGTCACCATCTGTTGCAGAATGTGCCAGAGCTGTCTTTGCTTCTTTCCTGTGGCATGAAGGAATAGTCCATGATGCTATGGCTTGTTCATCTTTTTTGAAGTTTAATCCAGAGCTTACCAAAGAGCATGCACCAATAAGAAACAGTCTTAATCATCAACCTACAGAGGAAAAAGAAATCAAGTTGAAAAATAGACACTCATTGGAAATATCATCTGCTCTTAATATGTTTAACATTGCACCTCATGGTCCAGACATATCTAAAATGGGCAGCATCAACAAAAACAAGGTCCTGTCTATGCTTAAAGAACCACCTCTGCATGAGAAATGCGAGGATGGAAAAACTGAAATTACCTCTTTTGAAACAACCAGTCATTATACTATGAAATCTAAATCTCCTCTTCCCTTAACACTGCAGCATTTGGTAGCTTTCTGGGAAGATATTTCTTTAGCAACTATCAAAGCAGCGTCCCAGAATATGATTTTCCCAAGCCCTGGTTCCTGTGCAGTATTAAAGAAGAAAGAAAGCGACAAAGATAACAAGAAAACCAAAAAGGAAAAAAAGAAAAAAGAAAAGGCTGAGGCTAGGCCAAGGGGAAATCTTTTTGGTGAGATGGCCCAACTTGCAGTGGGAGGACCTGAGAAAGATACCATCTGTGAGCTATGTGGAGAATCCCATCCATATCCAGTGACTTACCACATGAGACAAGCTCATCCGGGTAAGGCTATTTTTTTTCCATAACCCAGTCCTCACTCAAAGTTTATTTTTACATAGTTTGTATTTTGACAGTCATTATTGTTATGAAAATAAATTAGGCCTCCTTACCCATATTGGGAATTGTGTTCATTAAAACAATAAAGAAATGGAAGACCTTGATTCAGCAAGGGATTAAGCATGTGAGTAGTTTTAAGCACTCATGTTTAAAGTTACAGGCCTATTTAAGTGCCTTGCTGAATCAGGACCTAAAAGCAGTTAAAAAACTGAATTTACAGTACCTATTTGGCAACGCAATTTTAATCTAAAATCTTAGTTTCTGACTCTGTGGGGAAAATAAGAGGAGATCAAAATTAAAAAATAAAAGCCTAACTTTAGTAGGAGCTCTAGGTTGCCAAACATTTCCATTATAACCCCATATTTTCAGTCATTGATAACTTTCTGAAACTTTAGACTAAAATTTTCCAGACCTGTTCTCTGGACAAGAGTGAAGATTTTTGACAACTTTGAGCAAAAACTGTTCAGCCTCTTGCAAATGGGAGAAGAGTGGGGGAGAAATGTTTACTTTTGCCACTATTTTTGTTGTTGTTTGTCAAGCAGCACTTGTTCTAATATGGGGTTGGGGGAAGGGGCCGGGTAGAAAGTTGAAATTTGACAGAGAAATAGTCCTCTGTGTGAAGTATCCTGGAGTGCTCCGATGAAACTTTTCATTGGAACAGGTTACAGGGGTTTGAAAACTGCACATTGTGCATTCATAATACTTCTTGTCTAATTTTTAGCACTTTTTAAATAATTTTCTAAGTGAAGGAAGGCTATATCATACATGCATGCCTGGCTTACTTTACTTCATAGTAAACATGCTTCTATCCTAAGACGTGTATGAAGGAGACAGGGCTCCATAGAAGTCCTGTTTCATTCACTAAGATCACCAAGGGAATCCTGAAGCATTCAGTGCATGTTATCACCTACACATCTTTACATGTGCATGCTATTTCAGACTAGGACTCTACAAAAAGCAGCGTGGGCATTTAAAAAAAAAATTAGTTTCTGATAGAACACCCTTTAAATAATACATTCTGAACTTTAAAAGAAATCCTCTTCTTGAAAATAAACATTTTTGCTTCATTGTTGATGTTTTTATAAGGGCCTTCTCACCAAGGGAGAAACTGGCCATACACAAAGAAACATCAACTACACAAAGTCGTCAAACTGAAAATACTGGTTTGCTAACTTACTTCAGTTACAGTAATCTTAGGTTCTCTAGTCGCTATAGTATGTACATAATTTTCGCACAGAAAAGTAATTTTTTTAAAGTTGAAAATGTCCCTTTATTTTCTGAAATTTCCTAACTTTTAAGAGCTTAATTTTTCAACCTTAAAGTTTTATTACATCTAGGGTTGGATTTTTATTTTTTAGAATTCCTTAGATTTTTATTTTAAAGCAGGGGTCGGCAACCTTCGGCACGCGGCCCGTCAGGGTAATCCACTGGTGGGCCGTGAGACATTTTGTTTATGTTAATCGTCCGCAGGCATGGCCCCCCGCAGCTCCCAGTGGCCGTGGTTCGCCGTTCCCAGCCAATGGGAGCTGCGGGAAGCAAAAATATAGAATCCAGTTGAAATTTGTGCTCCCTCTTTTAGCTGTGGAGCAATTAGCATACATTCCAGGCATTTGACTGATACCCTTTGAACACAAAAAGAAACAAAGCTACTTAGTTTCCACCTTCATCAAAAATAAGCTTAAAAATGTATTTGGCAAATGAAGAGGGATAAAATTATCGGCAGGGTGGTAGCACCACCTATCATGAAGGTTGCACGACATTTCCCATTTTCAGATTTATGAGCCTTTTGGATCAGGGACTGTCTTCCAGTGTGTCTGCACAGTCTCTTGACTCTGGGGCACTACTGTGATATTAATAAGTAATGAATGTAATTCTCAAGCTTTTAAAAAGCTGTTCTGATCAACAGATTTTAAAAAGCAAAAACTTTCCAAGTATTGGACACCACCATTTGCTTTCAGAATATAGCTTTCAAGGAATTTAGAGAGAATAAAACCAGGCTAAGGGAAAGAAAATGAGTCTCCTCCTTCCTATTTTACAGATAGGAAAAGAAGCATTAATTGTTATTCCTAAAAGTAAAGTTATTGTTTATGGATCTTGTCTTCATTATTTCAAGGTTGTGGCCGGTATGCAGGTGGTCAAGGTTATAATAGCATTGGACACTTCTGCGGAGGATGGGCTGGTAATTGTGGTGATGGTGGTATAGGAGGAAGCACTTGGTATCTGGTTTGTGATCGATGCAGAGAAAAATACCTCCGTGAAAAGCAAGCAGCAGCAAGAGAGAAGGTATATTTATTTGTTTCTCCAGTGTTAGTATTAATAGTTCAGGTTATCTTGGTAATTTTAGAATTTCAAGATATTTCAATGTCATGAAATGTTCATTTATATTAAAAGTAGTTTTAATATACTGTGATAAAAAAAATTTGAACACTTCTGGTTTTGTACTTAAGATCCAATTTATTCCTTTTGGGGGAAGGGGGAGAAGTCATAACTGATTAGTTGTTGTTAATCCAAATTATTTTACAGTGTATTTACTTATTTTCAGATTCAAATTTGTAAATTAGTTTTTAGTTTTATGCTAACATATTTTAATATAGAAGCTAATATCTTGCAAGCAATGTAGGTAAATCTCTTTGAATAAGTCATTATTTGGCAAATAACATGCTGTCATTGCACAGTTGGGTCAATGCTAATTTAAGCAGATGGAATCACTTAAAACAATTATTCAAGGAGGAGACTAAGGTAAATTCTTATGCTCATTGGATCTCTAGGATATGTCCCTGCATATGCCAGTGTTGCAGTCTCACTGGAAATAACTGTGATTTGCTATCCTGGACCAAACTGTACTGTATAGCCTATATCTGGACAACTGGCTGCTCTGAGCTGGTTCAGAAGCTTCAGCCAGTTCATCAGTGGAAGACAGTAGGGCTTATTTGGGAAGGCAGGGGTTGGTGATAAACAAGAAGAGCTCCTTCAGTCCCACATGAAACCTTATGTATCTGAAGAATTCACGATACTAAATGGGCATTTATTGTGTAGGACTCTATGAATAAGCTGCAGATCCAAGTCAAAACTTTTAATTCACTACTCAAAGAGCACAGTATAGAACTGTCAGCAGGTGCTAGGGTCAATGGCTGTGAGCGTAAGTGTATGCCCTGAATATGCACTCTCTTTAGTGTGTCTTCCTGTTGGAAGTGGAGTAAAGAGATAACCTCAAAGATCCTGCAAATATCTTCAAGACTCATGAAGTTAATAGCTAACTGAGGACAATTTCAATAAACCATCCACTGGGGTGGAAATTTTTTCCCCAACATTGCTGCAATGTTCATCACTGGTTCAAAGGAAGTCTTCCATAAACAAGTTAGAGTCCAAGGTTGTGAGGATCACTGTGTTACACTTCCAGGGAAAGCTAATATATTCATCCATAAAAATTCAGTTGGACATTGCCACGATCTGTAATATACATCTGTCACCAGAGAGGCACAAGAAGTCAAGATATGTTCAGGGAAACAGACCTGTTGATGGCTTAAGCCAAAAAGAACCCTACCAGTCAGTTGGCCATCAGAGTCTGAGGATGAGAACTGGCACACCTGACTGGATGAGTAGAATGCAGCTGAATCAGGAGAATGAAATCTCATTATACCCAGGAAAAAAATACTTCAGATTCAAGAAAGCAGAAGCAAGCAGAACAAATTACCTTGAATGTCAATAGACCTCAGCCAAATGTACGTTCCCCTCCTACCCCAGCCCATGATCAGCATAGATCATGTAGAAGGTTTGCCAAATCAAGAGGAGCTTTTTTTCTTATAACTCCAGGCTGACTGAGAAGACCATGGTACCCTGGAACTGGTGAACATGTCCATGTCCATCCCCATTCAGGCTCCTGTTTAGTCTGAACCTGTGTATGCAAGGTCCTTAATTCATGTGGACACCCAGTACAGTTGGTAGTCATGACTTTGCTATTGAGTGTACAAGACCAAAGACGACTGGCTTATCTGATGCTTTGGAAGATCGCATGCATATCATCTTTCATAGATTCATAGATTCTAGGACTGGAAGGGACCTCGAGAGGTCATCGAGTCCAGTCCCCTGCCCGCAGGGCAGGACCAAATACTGTCTAGACCATCCCTGACAGACATTTATCTAACCTACTCTTAAATATCTCCAGAGATGGAGATTCCACAACCTCCCTAGGCAATTTATTCCAGTGTTTAACCACCCTGACAGTTAGGAACTTTTTCCTAATGTCCAACCTAGACCTCCCTTGCTGCAGTTTAAGCCCATTGCTTCTTGTTCTATCCTCAGAGGCTAAGGTGAACAAGTTTTCTCCCTCCTCCTTATGACACCCTTTTAGATACCTGAAAACTGCTATCATGTCCCCTCTCAGTCTTCTCTTTTCCAAACTAAACAAACCCAATTCTTTCAGCCTTCCTTCATAGGTCATGTTCTCAAGACCTTTAATCATTCTTGTTGCTCTTCTCTGGACCCTTTCCAATTTCTCCACATCTTTCTTGAAATGCGGTGCCCAGAACTGGACACAATACTCCAGCTGAGGCCTAACCAGAGCAGAGTAGAGCGGAAGAATGACTTCTCGTGTCTTGCTCACAACACACCTGTTAATACATCCCAGAATCATGTTTGCTTTTTTTGCAACAGCATCACACTGTTGACTCATATTTAGCTTGTGGTCCACTATAACCCCTAGATCCCTTTCTGCCGTACTCCTTCCTAGACAGTCTCTTCCCATTCTGTATGTGTGAAACTGATTTTTTCTTCCTAAGTGGAGCACTTTGCATTTGTCTTTGTTAAACTTCATCCTGTTTAACTCAGACCATTTCTCCAATTTGTCCAGATCATTTTGAATTATGACCCTGTCCTCCAAAGCAGTTGCAATCCCTCCCAGTTTGGTATCATCCGCAAACTTAATAAGCGTACTTTCTATGCCAATATCTAAGTCGTTAATGAAGATATTGAACAGAGCCGGTCCCAAAACAGACCCCTGCGGAACCCCACTCGTTATGCCTTTCCAGCAGGATTGGGAACCATTAATAACAACTCTCTGAGTACGGTTATCCAGCCAGTTATGCACCCACCTTATAGTAGCCCCATCTAAATTGTATTTGCCTAGTTTGTCGATAAGAATATCATGCAAGACCGTATCAAATGCCTTACTAAAGTCTAGGTATACCACATCGACAGCTTCTCCCTTATCCACAAGACTCGTTATCCTATCGAAGAAAGCTATCAGATTGGTTTGACATGATTTGTTCTTTACAAATCCATGCTGGCTGTTCCCTATCACCTTACCACCTTCCAAGTGTTTGCAGATGATTTCCTTAATTACTTGCTCCATTATCTTCCCTGGCACAGAAGTTAAACTAACTGGTCTGTAGTTTCCTGGGTTGTTTTTATTTCCCTTTTTATAGATGGGCACTATATTTGTCCTTTTCCAGTCTTCTGGAATCTCTCCCGTCTCCCATGATTTTCCAAAGATAATAGCTAGAGGCTCAGATACCTCCTCTATTAGCTCCTTGAGTATTCTAGGATGCATTTCATCAGGCCCTGGTGACTTGCAGGCATCTAACTTTTCTAAGTGATTTTTAACTTGTTCTTTTTTTATTTTATCTGCTAAACCTACCCCCTTCCCATTAGCATTCACTATGTTAGGCATTCCTTCAGACTTCTCGGTGAAGACCGAAACAAAGAAGTCATTAAGCATCTCTGCCATTTCCAAGTTTCCTGTTACTGTTTCTCCCTCTTCACTAAGCAGTGGGCCTACCCTGTCTTTGGTCTTCCTCTTGCTTCTAATGTATTGATAAAAAGTCTTCTTGTTCCCCTTTATTCCCGTAGCTAGTTTGAGCTCATTTTGTGCCTTTGCCTTTCTAATCTTGCCCCTGCATTCCTGTGTTGTTTGCCTATATTCATCCTTTGTAATCTGTCCTAGTTTCCATTTTTTGTATGACTCCTTTTTATTTTTTAGATCATGCAAGATCTCGTGGTTAAGCCAAGGTGGTCTTTTGCCACATTTTCTATCTTTCCTAACCAGCGGAATAGCTTGCTTTTGGGCCCTTAATAGTGTCCCTTTTTTCTCTGTTATAGAAGATCTAAGAGAGGGGGGAAATTATCTTTATCTGTTAATTTTCCTTCATTAAAGCCTTTTTATACCAGTCCCATCCACCACCTTGTAAGATTTGAGTGCCTAACTCATTAAGAACTTTGATAGAGTCACTGACAAACTGAAATTGTTTAACATTTTTTAATGGTTATTTATGAATTGGTTAAGTTGTTACTTGGTACTGCTTCTGAAATATTCAACTGAAAGCTGAGATAGCTAGACCCTTATAAGGGAAGATATGGCATTACCTAAATTCTTGTTCTCCATCTGGTGTTTGGGAGGGACTATAATCCAAGTATATGGCCTGATATAGAAAATCTTGAAGAAAGAATATTAATAGGTAAGGAAACTTTTTCCCTAGCCTTGTCTGATGTATCATTTTTGTTTCCTTTGTAATCCTCCTCTGTGTTTTGTCATTTGTGCTATGTGAATAAAATTGCAAACAAAAAATTACATTAAAAGAATGTTAAGGTTTCAAAGTCAAGCACTCACAAGTTAGGAAATGCCAGAATTAAGTTTACTGATGTGAGTGGTTTGGAATTGAGGCACAGAGATTTTATAATCAAAAGTTATCACTAATTTGGGATGCCCAGTTTGGTATGCATAAAGTCTAATTTTTCAGACTACTTCAAATTATATAGTCTTAATATCTTCAAAGCATAGCTCACATTGACTTCAGTTGCAGCTGAGAGTGCACTCTGCAAATCAGACCACAGGCCTCACATTGGGAACCCAGAAAATGAGCATGCTAAGTGGCCACCTGTGAAAAGTTTGGTTTAAGTGACTTGCCTAGCATCACACAGGAACTCTGTTACAGAGGCAGGGATAGAATTCAGTTCTCCAGGGCATTTAACTGCCTTAACCATGAGACCTTTTTTCTTCCTGCATCCCCTGCTTTATTCATTACACACCTTCCAATTTCTTGAACGAATGAGGCAAGGGGTCTTACAGTCACAACCTTGTCCTTCACTACACAACCCTTATTCATTCCCAAAGCATGGTCTATGCTATCCACTGAACAAGGCAGGAGCCCTGTGGGAAAAAATTGTATGTGAACATGTGTGTCAAAGTGGGAATTTTCTGTAACATCTTTATGAATCCTAAGCATGTGTCAGTTTCCCTCTATGTGTTGCATTGCTACTAAGTGGGTGCAAAATGGTTAATGCTGCTCCCAAAACAATGCGGGAGACAAGAAGTGTGTGCATGTGTGTCACATGGCAGTCTGGGTGGAATGACTGTCATTAATGAACTGATTGAAACTGACCCAAATGAAGAGAGGATCCAGCAAGACAGCTCTGTCCCCAGCTACTGAATAATCAACACCTAACAGCAGTCCTTGGGGAGAGCGGTCCCTGGGGGCCTTAGAGCAGCATGCTACTGTGGGCAGTCAGCCCCCACCACTTGAGCAGGGCCCCCCCCTACCCCCCAGAGCACCGGGGCCCTAGGAGCAGAGATTTAGTCATCATGGGTATTTATAGTAAAAGTCATGGACAGGTCATGGGCCGTGAATTTTTGTTTATTGCCCGTGACCTATTCATGACTTTTACTAAAAATACCCATGACTAAGTCTTAACCTTACTTATAATAAAATAATATGTAAACATGTAACATTTTTGTATTCTAGGTTAAACAATACAGGAGAAAGCCAATGCAAGTTAAGACTCCTCGTGCCTTGCCAACTATGGAAGCTCATCAAGTGATTAAAGCCAATGCTCTGTTCTTGCTGTCCCTGAGCAGTGCTGCTGAGCCCAGTATTTTGTGCTATCATCCTGCAAAACCATTCCAGTCTCAGCTTCCCAGTGTTAAAGAAGGAATTTCTGAGGACTTTCCCATTAAAATGCCATGCCTCTATCTGCAAACTTTAGCAAGGTAATGAAAGCTACTCATGAGTTCATAAATCCATTTATGCATAATGTTTGAATAAAAATAAAATGTGTATTTTATGTACTAAACTAAAATGTATATATAAAAGCGTGCTGCTCTCTGGAAGCATTCTCATGCTTCTTTATTATCTTGCCCCCTGACTTTCTCTCCATCTTCCATGGTTTTGTCACGTCTGTTTAGATTGCAGTTGCTCCAGGGATCAGAGCTACTGAATTTGGGAGGTGCCCTAACACGCTTTTGGATGCTTGATGAATAATTCTTAAAACTTAAATTTCAGTGATTTAAGAACTTGGTAGCAGAACTCCTGAGCCTAGTATACATAGTCCCCTCCTACAATCTCCTCTCAATTCAGAGCATTTAAGCATGTGCCCCTTTGTATTTCCCAGTATATTTCAATTTGGTATATAATATTCATGAGTCCTAAAATGATTCAGGATGAAGGGGGAAATTTGGTTCTACAATAAGTAACATCATCTTGAGAAGCCCTGCTGTTTGCGAAACATTAGCAAATGATAAACACATCCAGATAGGCTATTCTTTAGCTCACTACTTCAGCATCATATTAGCATTTACATTGCTTCAGTTCCTAAAGGCCACAACCAGGTTAGGCTCAAATGCAGTAGGTGTACAAGTGACAGTAATTGCTAGCTAATTGGACTGGAAAGGGTCGGTTGGTTGGTTTTGAAAACTGTCTTTTGGTTCTGGGTTTGTACAATGCCCAGCACAATGGGGTTCCGGTCCAATAGGATTCTTGAGCACTATGATAATACAAATCATCATCATCATCAGTTTAAATATCTGCTTTAATGCAGGCATCATCATGAAAACTTTGTTAGCTATCAGGATGACAACCTCTTCCAAGATGAGATGAGATATCTGCGTTCAACTTCAGTACCTGCACCATACATATCAGTCACTCCTGATGCATGTCCTAATGTCTTTGAGGAACCAGAGAGTAACATGAAATCTATGCCACCAAGGTATGCCAGTGTACTTCTTGATAACTGTTAGCTAACATACTAGCACAGCACTGAAGTGAACACAAGGGTAATGGGAATTGTTGCTGCAATAGGTAGCCAAAATACCAAGTCAGCTCAGCCCTTGAATTCTAGCCATAACTTGTATATATGTTTGGCTTATAGGCTACCTGAAATTGTATTTGTTTACAGAAAGACAACAGTCTCTCATATATTTTCAAACACGAGCTCCAATTCTGTTCAAAACTTTAAACTAATTTATATTATTTGATTTAACACAGAATTGCCACAAGTCTGAACTTTGATACTGAAGCAAACAAAATGGAAACAAAATCTGGGATATTTCATATATCAGGAGGACATAATCAGCCACAACATTTTTATATATTTATTTCTCTGTCATGGAGCTTGACATATAAAAACAAATTTGAATGCCAACATTTAACCATGACCACCTTCTGGAAAGAGAACGAGGTGTCTGGTCAACTGATCTCAAATCTCTGCTCTAACAGGGATCCTCAGGATCACCTTGGTGTAGCCACCTTGCCCCTTTTAAGACTTGGGGCAATGGGGCTCTCCCACACCCTTTAGGAAGAGTGGGAAGTGGGATCTCTTCTGTAGACCATAAGAAGTTCACACAAAGTAGGAGGGAGTGAAACATTCCAGTGGATTGGCAACAGCAGATCAGAACTGGTTGGGAAACGTTATTTCCCCCACTAAACAAACTTCTAAATTTCATGTAGGAGGCCCATGGAGTTTATAAATCTGTCTACATCATACGTTTGTTTATCTGAAACTCAGTCATCTGAATACTTTGGATGCCTCTTCTTCCCCCTCCCCCCATGAGATATTTGGATTGTCAGGGTTTACCTTGCTACATCACAATTATATATTTTAAGAAATACAAGATACACATATTAGCAATGTTTATGTTGAAAGAATTTGCAAGAATTTCTTGGTCCATACTATATGAACAACTATATGAGTTCATATAGTTATTACTATTATGTTGCATAAGGTAAATTTTCATTGGTAGTATTGCCATTATCCAAATGTATGCTGCTTTCTCGTCTGCTTCATTTCCAGTCTTTAAAGCTTAGGTTTTTAATGGTAATACTGTAGTTCTGAATTTTGTCTGAGTTATGTCATCACTGAAACTTTAAAAAGTGTTTTTATGACCTCACTGATCTCTTTTCTTTGCAGTTTGGAGACCAGTCCAATAACAGATTCAGACCTGGCAAAGCGCACAGTTTTTCAAAGATCATACTCAGTTGTTGCATCAGAATATGACAAACAGCACTCGATTTTACCTGCACGGGTTAAGGCCATTCCCAGAAGAAGAGTCAACAGTGGCGACGCAGGTAAAAATAGACCTCTTAAAGCAGAAAAAGTATTTACACTTTTCTAAAATGTCTATTTTTAGTTTTAGAAAAAGTAAATGGAGTTTAAGGATAGATCATAGGATTACAGTTTCTTAGTGAAAGACTGTAGGAAAAAAAGTACCATTTGATATAAATATATGTAATTAATAGAGCTGGGCAGACTTTTTTCAGTGAATAGTTTATTCAAGTCCCTTTTCCACATCAGGCAAAGGGGGGGATTGAACCTGGGTCTCCCACTTCCCTGGTGAGTACCCTAACTGCTGGGCTAAAGAAACCTCCTCCTTCTCAGTCTCTGGTCACTTTGTGAATCTAGTCCTCCTTTGCTTTTGTCAAATGCCCCAAAATGAAACGTTTTGGTTTGACCCAGTTCAAAACTTTTTCGATTCACTGAAAAGCTTTCAAAATGTTGTTTTCGTTTCAATCTGAAATTAAACAATTTTTGATATTTTGGAATTGACCGTGAACCAAAAATTCCATTATTCACCCAGTTCCAAATACTAATAGCTTGTCAAATATTAACCACATGTAAGTTATGAGAAATATGCAGAGCGTTAAGAGTGGCTCAGGAATTAATTCAGGTCTGAAATGAATTCCTGGGAGTTCTCTGCTCGGTTTTAAAATTCAGGAAGAATTCTTGCAGATTTTTAGTGTCTGCTTACCCTGAAGTGAAGCACAATTTTTTTCACTTCAAGGATTGTATTATACACCTCTACCTCGATATAACGCTGTCCTTGGGAGCCAAAAAAATCTTACCGCGTTATAGGTGAAACTGTGTTATATTGAACTTGCTTTGATCCACCGGAGTGCGCAGCCCCGCCCCCCCGGAGCACTGCTTTACCGTGTTATATCGGGTGGCGTTATATTGAGGTAGCAGTGTATTGTTCTACAAGGAAAAAATAGAACATCCTTACTAAAGTTGCTATTTTATAAATACTAGCAAACTAGCTGCAGTAAAAACAATTACACAACGAATCTAATATGTATATATTTTTATACTTTAAATAGAAGTGGGATCATCTCTCCTGAGACATCCATCTCCTGAACTTTCTCGGTTAATCTCCGCCCACAGCTCTCTTTCTAAAGGAGAGAGAAATTTCCAGTGGCCAGTTCTGGCATTTGTAATCCAGCACCATGATCTGGAAGGACTTGAAATAGCAATGAAACAAGCCTTACGGAAATCTGCTTGCCGAGTCTTTGCTATGGAGGTATTAATGCATTAATGGATCTAACTGTAATAAAAATGACACATCAGTTACTTGTCCTAATTCCAGAGAAGTTTTGAAACAAATTTTTATATTAAATTAAATACTAATACAAAAAAGATAATGTCTTTTACTAATAGTCTTTTACTAAAGATAAAAGTCTTTTACTAATCCCAAATTGAGACTTCCAGCAAGTTTTTAAACAAGTCTAAGTAGCCATAACAATGTCTGCAAAATCAGAAATATAAAAATAGAAATGTTAACTGTAAATGTGCTAGTTTGGATGGTCAGCAGTGTGTCTCTAATCTTTAAATGTATCTAAGGGACTTAGTTTTTTCAAGCTTTGTTTTAAAGTACTGTGCTGTAACAGAGTCCACATGATCAGTTAGGGGGTGACAGGCTAGAGCACTGTAGAGTTACCCCCCAGCTTGCTGCACATTGTCTTGTGTACAAGCCGTCAGTGTGGTGTATTCCCTATAATATATTTACATAATTGTAAGAAATAGTTTATAGTTTAATAAAAGGGCTTGTGCAGCAGTGTTTTTGATAACTTTTCAAAATACTGGTGCCTCTCCTTCTGTGAAATGTTTAAAATGAATCTTTTTGTTGAACTCTACATGCATACCTCCAACTTTCCTAACCTAAACTATAACTTTGTATCTACATTTGTTTTAGGCTTTTAATTGGCTTCTCTGTAATGTCATTCAAACAACTTCTCTTCATGATATTTTATGGCATTTTGTGGCTTCACTGACTCCTGCCCCTATGGAACCGGAGGAAGATGAGGATGAGGAGAACAAAGCGAATAAAGAAAATGCAGAGCAAGTATGTGAGATTTTAGCATGCTACTCATAAAGTATCTTACAGAAATTGTGGGTATGACTGTACAGCTAGTTTACACATTCAGAAAATATTTTTAAAAGTGAAAACAAACGTTAATCTTGTATTTGTGTAGCTTTTAGTGAAAAACAAAATCTTAACTATGGAATGGGAAATTTTAGTTCACTTTTTTCAAGAACATATCTATACAGTATTTGTTTTTGTTGATCACCCTTACATTTAATTCACATTTCATGACTGCTGAATTAATGATGTTCTGCTGATCCATTGCAATTTGTTTTAGTACATTATTTTTGCTCTTAAACTGTTTAAAACATTCTCTATAATAGAAAATGCTGTTTTTTTGACAAGTACAGTAACTGAAAACTATGCTTAGATTGCATACCCGAAAACTGAGGGAAGTTTTCTCTAAGAAACGCTATTATTCTTAGGGCTTGTGTAAATCACAGGTTATGCTGGCATAATTTATGTTGAACAGTTATGTTTTTCTCCTATAGAGGCAACTATTCTTTTTGTTATAATGAAGTAGTCTTGCAAAACTCTCCTCACCCACTTGACTGGGATGAGTAATTTTCTGGCAGGCGAGTAATTGGCAACCGTTTTTCAACTTTGTAGCTAAGTGTGTTCCAGGGCTTTTTGCAAAGCTTGATGATGAAATTATTTTAAATTAAGCTAATGTATGTGGCCTTGACTTGTTTTTGAATTATATTTCTTCTCTTTAATGGTGTGATCATGTGATGAAAAACCCTATTGTAATATATACTCTTAAAGTAACAGATTTCAGGTAGTGTAATGATCAGTGCAGATAGCCTCTACCGATAAATGGTACTGTATCTCTATCTTACTGTTAAGTTGTAGTCTTGTATATTATGTTTTTGTATCTAATCTGGGAGTAAGAGGAAGTGTGGACCCTGGGGGGCAACTCTTAGAGGCTTAGAGATGCCTCTACCAGGCCTACAGAGTGACAGAGAAAAACTGCTCCCTGTGATGGCTTGGAATAAAGTTGTGGTGAAGCCAGGTCATCATGCATTAATGCCCATAAAGATAAAGGACTTCTGCAGTGAACCTGAAGGAGGGTGTGAAGCTACAAATATCCAGTCAGGATTGCTGTTTAGCAGATCCCTGTTTTGAGCTGGAGCAAAGGGTGAGTTCTGAGTAAGAGCAGTTAATGTCACTGACCAGGAAGTGCAGCTAGTGAAAAATCAGACCATGGAGACAGTATACAATGTAGCCGATATCTAAAAACCTTTCATGGGGCACAGATTAAAAGATGTAAAAGAGCTAAGTGTTGACTTGAGAGATGCTGCCAGAGAAGGTGACAAAAAAGTGATTAGAACAGCTGCTCTTATGGTATGCTAGTGTGTTCTCCAAGAATAATGAAGATCTTGAGAGATGTGATCAGGTACTGCCTCAGATTGTTCTTAAGTGAGGGAGCGTTCCTGTGAGGCACTCCCATATCCGATTCCCCTGGTATATTAGATAGCAGTGGAAGAGTTTTAGAATCCTTTCCTCTTCTACCAGATGCTCCTCCCATGTTTTCAGTTCACATGTATTGACTTGAAAGGCTCACTACCAGAAACACCAGTATTTGCTGGTAGTGTCTGACAACCTCTCAAAGTATGTGGTGGCACAACTACTGAAGCATAAAGGGTTGACCTCCATTGATGAAACATGTAGTATTGCAGATCAGACCACCACGCTGTATCTGTAGTGATCGAGGAAGAAGTTTGAACCCTGGTTGTCGCATAAGGTTTGCTGACAACTCCAGAAAACCAATGTGAGGCCCAATATCACCTACTCTGTGGGTGCTGTAGAAATGGAGACAGTAAACCACACCACTGGTTCCATGCTTAGCATCTGTCAGTGAAGACCAACAAGGCTGGAATACAAAAAGATCTTTACATATAATGCTGGCCAGCACTCAACTATCCATTACTCTCCTGATAAGATTATTTTTGGACTCTGCAAACTCATCCTTCCCTGTGACTTGATGTTCAGGCAGCAAGAATCAACTAGCAAGGTCCCCCTGCATCTACATAGGTGGGTGACATGGCAGAGTTGTATATGAGTGACCTAGGGACGGCATTCCAGAAGATGGAGAAACAGATGAGCCGGAAGCGAGCATGCCAGGCTCAAACGCCAGGAAATAGGGGAATTATGTGCTCAACCAGGAAGGGGAAAAGGTGTGGCTATGCAACTGGAAAAAGCAACCTGGAAAAAATCCCAAACTGGCTCCCCAAATCCTATGGCTGATGTGATAGTGACAAAAATGCTACCTTCACAGAGAGATGTAGTAGCTGGCACGATGCCAAGGGCTCAAACAGTGACTTCGTAAGTGTTGCTAAAACAAGGTTCACAGTTTTATCAGACTGGTACAGGTTTTGCCAGAAGGGAAGATTCTAGTCAGACCCTTCAGTAAGTGGGCAGAGACTGGGTAGGAAAATACAGAGTAGTGAAACATGCTGATGGCTGCCAGGTGTATCCTGAGGAAGTTAACAGACCGCTCTGAGGATTGTAAGGATAAGTGGGAGTTCAGCATATCCGAAATCTTTCCCTATAAGGGAAAAATTCCTTGTTGGTTACACTCAAATTAACATCTTTTCCACTTTGCTTTGTAACATTTCCTGGTAGAGTCCTTTCTATTACTGCTCAGGAGGGCCTGGACAACAGCCGGACAGGCTTTTTCTAACTCCATCCAAATTCTGGACCTCACAGAGGTGAAAAGTTTCATCTGCCACCTAAAGTTCAGAATGGTGACCCTATGGTTTCCTGGTCCTCTTCCAGGGGGGTTTGAAGTGACTCTGCCACCCTCTTAAGCAAGTCCTGGAAGGCCTCAGAACACAAACTAGGAGTGATATAACTAGTATCTCTAGCAGCAAGGGGAAAGAGATTCTACTTGAGGTACTTCCTTGTCTCCATGGCTGACAAACCCACTACGGTTTTTCACAAGGAAAAGGTGTCCATAAAACTATATCTGATGTTTTGTCCCTAATGTGGTATCAGACTTTCCACATCAATCAGGATATCTGTTTACCTGTGCTCTAACCTAAACCTCACTCTAGCAGAGAGGAAGTGATGTGGCATTCACTGAACATGTGTAGGACTCTTGCCTTTTACCTGCATAGGACAAAATCATTTAGAAAGTCACCTAGATTTTTTTCATCATCATTCATTTGGCAGAACGTATGAAAGGAGAGGTCATTTTCTCCCAGAGACTGTCTAAATGGTTTTCAGGTACACCCTACTCTGCTATGAGATGAACAATGTCTTGCTTGAGGACAGTCTGAGAGCATACTTGACTAGAGCTCAGGCAGTACTGATTATCTACGTTAGAGACGTTGCTGACATCTGCAAAGGAGCAACTTGGAGTTCTATATACACCTTTACTACACACTGTGCACTGGTGCAAACAGCTGCTTCTGATGCTTCTCTAGGCAGGCCAGTTCTGTAATCTGTTGTGTCTTAGGACTTCAGGCACCACCACCTCAGTAGAGACCCTGCTTGTGAATCACCTGAAGTGCACTACATATAGGGACGATCACTCGAAGATGAATGGTCACCCACCTTGTAGTTACTTGAGTTCTTTGAGATGTTGTCCCTATGTGTAGTGCACTACCCACCCTCCTTGCCCACTGCCTGGTTTCCCCCTACTGGGAATTGGCCATAGTGAAGGAACTAAGAAGGCAGCAGTTTGGCAGCCCCCTGTATCCCTTGGTTTGGAGCATGAGGAGAGTGGGGGCATACGCTCAAACCAGAAGGATGCTGATAGGATAAATCTCCTGTCCTGAGTGCATGTACACCCTAAAGTACGCTATACGTAGGGACAACACATCTTGAAGAACTCAAGTTGCCAAAAGGGGAGTAACCCATCCTTATCCTTGCTGATACAAGCACTGAGGATGCTCAGCAACCATCCCGTAGAGAGGCAGAGGAGGATTTGGAGGGACGGGTGTCTAATAATGGAGGAGGAATTGCCAGGTTGTTGTTGGGACCTCGCCATACTGCAGTCTTCAACAGACAGTCCACAAAGGATAGGCCTAATTTAGAGCACATGAAGCCTGCAGTCGCTGATAATCTAGATTAAAATATGAGTGTTGTCTCCATGACTGAATATAGGACTCCAGTGGGCAGACCAACACAGAAACCTGCATGATTGTCAGACTACCTGGCTTCCTAGAAGTTATTGTTTTAAGTTCTTATTTATCTAGGGGAGAATTGTAATGATTAATACAGTAGATGGTACTGTATCTTTATCTTAGTGTTTGTTGTGGTCTTGTATATTGTTTAGGGCTGTCAAGCGATTAAAAATATTTATTGTGATTGCGCAATTAAAAAATTAACTGATTTAACTGCACTGTTAAACAATAATAGAATAACATTTATTTAAATATTTTTGGATCTTTTCTACATTTTCAAATACATTAATTTCAGTTACAACACACAATACAAAATGTACAGTGCTCACTTTATATTTATTTTTATTACAAATATTTGCACTGTAAAAAAGCAAAAGAAATAGTATTTTTCAATTCTCCCATTACAAGTACTGTAATACAATCTCTTTATCATGAAAGTTGAACTTACAGATGAAGAGTTATGTACAAAAAATAACTGCATTCAAAAATAAAACAATGTAAAACTTTAGAGCCCTATAAATCCACTCAGTCCTACTTATTGTTCAGCCAATCACTCAGACAGACAAGTTTGTGTATATTTGCAGGCGATAATGCTGCCTGCTTCTTGTTTACAGTGTCACCTGAAAGTGAGAACAGGTGTTTACATGGCACTGTCGTAGCCGGCGTCACAAGATATTTATGTGCCAGATGTGCTAAAGATTCAATGTCCCTTCATGCTTCAACCACCATTCCAGAGGACATGCGTCCGTGCTGATGATGGATTCTGCTTGATAACGATCCAAAGCAGTGTGGACCAACACATGTTCATTTTCATTATCTGAGTCAGATGCCACCAGCAGAAGATTGATTTTCTTTTTTGGTGGTTCGGTCTGTATTTCTGCATCAGAGTTTTGCTCTTTTAAGACTTCTGAAAGTATGCTCCACACCTCGTCCCTCTCAGATTTTGGAAGGCACTTCCAATTCATAAACCTTGGGGCAAGTGCTGTATCTATCCTTAGAAATCTTACATTGGTACTTTCTTTGCATTTTGTCAAATCTGCAGTGAAAAGTGTTTTGAAAATGAACAACATATGCTGGCACATCATCATATACATGAAATACATGACAGAATGTGGGTAAAACAGAGCAGGGGACATACAGTTCTCCCCCCAAGGAGTTCAGTCACAAATTTAATTAACACATTATTTTTTTAATGAGAGTTATCAGCATGAAAGCATGTCCTCTGGAATGGTGGCCAAAGCATGAAGGGGCATTCGAATGTTTAGCATATCTGGCACATAAATATCTTGCAATGCTGACTACAAAAGTGCCATGCAAACGCCTGTTCTCACTTTCAGGTGACATTGTAAATAAGAAGCGGGCGGCAGCATTATCTCCCGTAAATGTAAACAAATTTGTTTGTCTTAGCGGTTGGCTTAACAAGAAGTAGGACTGAGTGGACTTGTAGGCTCTAAAGTTTTACATTGTTTCGTTTTTGAGTGCAGTTGTGTAACAAAAACATAAGAACATAACATAAGAACCAGAAGTCACTCAATGAAATTAATAAGTTGCAGGTTTAAAACAAACATAAGGAAGTACTCTTCACCAAATGCACAGTCAACCTGTGGAACTCATTGCTGGGGGATGTTATGAAGGCCGAAAGGATAATGTGTTGAAGGGATTGTAAAGAGGTACAAGAGGCAGGGGTAGTTTGGAAGACAGGGATGGAAGAAACACGGGTGTAGACTCCAGCTGGTTTGTGCTACACTGATGAGAAGAAGAAGAAGAAGGAAAAAAAAAAAAAAGCAGCTGTAAACACAGCTTAATAGGCCAGTGGGCTGCTGCTTTTTTACTGCTCCAGAGTGGCATAGAACAGCTGGTACATACTGATGAATTGGGCCATAACCTGTTTAATTTTTCAAAAAAAAAATTAAGGTTAATATTTCATATTTTAAAATAATTAGAGATATCACGTGGTAACATTCTCTTTTCAGTTTCTTGTTCAGTGTTCATGTATGAAATTTTTGATTTAAAAAAAGCCTAGAAATTTCCAGACAAAAACTACATTAAATTGGTATGAAGGTTAAGAATGTTTCAGTAATTTTAGGATAAAATACATTTTAAGAATGTTGTAATTATCTCAAAATCAAGGGTTTTTTTTAATAAACCTAGGAAATTCAGAGTTAAGTTTTAAAAAAGAAATGAAGGTATAGCATTGCAGATTTAGGGCACCCAAACAACCTTAACTCTGCTTGGTAGGGACACTGGGGGGATGGAAAGAAAAAATCTAATGGGACTTTAAAATATCAGTTTAAACTAATGGGGGACCACAAACTCTAAAGTGCTTAATCATATGATTATTGCATGGTGTCAATCCTAATTGTGCATTTCTGTATTTTAACCTCTTTAGATTTCTTTTAATGTTAACTTTACCTCTGTCTTTCCGGCAGTTTATAACAGTTCATTTGGGGATAATTCCAACATCCCTGGGATATATTTTATTCTAAATTATTTATATGAACTCTTAACCTGAACTCAGTTTTAACATTGTTTGTCTAAATATATATATTTATTTTATGAAAGCCTCTTATTAACAGAACCGGTGTAACATATTTCCTTTGAATCTTAGGAGAAAGATACAAGAGTATGTGAACATCCACTGTCAGATATAGTGATTGCTGGTGAAGCAGCTCATCCATTGCCCCACACTTTCCATCGTTTGCTTCAGACCATCTCTGATCTTATGATGTCTCTCCCCAGTGGTAGTTCATTGCAACAAATGGCCCTAAGGTAGGTACAAAATAGGGGAAAACTATGACAGGCCCAAGACATCCAAGCATTGTAAACTAACTCCTTAGAAGATTTTGCAATGTATTTTAGAAGTCTGAAGTGCCTGGATATGCTATTTTAAAATGGAGAAAAAAGATATTTCTTTAACCCTTGCATAAACAAAGGGTTTGTAGAGAAAAATGTATTTGATATTAAATTTTGTACCATATCCATTACTTTTATTGTAAAAATAATTACATTACTGTGTACTTTAATGTACATGCATAAGCCACATATAGCTTAAATACGTTTTGTTTGAAAAATCTGTCATTTAGCTATTCCACAAAATTTTCTGTATCCTTCATTTTGCTATTATAGCTACTATAAAGGAATATATGGAATAATTATTATTGAACTCAACTCTCGTGTGACCAGGGCCGCCCAGAGGGGGGGGCAAGTGGGGCAATTTGCCCCGGGCCCCACAGGGTCCCCCACGAGAGTTTTTCGGGGCCCTTGGAGCGGGGTCCTTCACTCGCTCCGGGGGCCCCGGAAAACTCTTGCGGGGCCCGGGCCCCCGGAGCTTCTTCCGCTCCGGGTCTTCGGCAGCAATTCGGCGGCAGGGGGTCCTTCCGGTCTGGGACCCGCCGCCCAAGTGCCCCGAAGACCCGCGGTGGGGGGTCCTTCCGCCCCCGGGACCCGCTGCTGAAGTCCCCAGGCCCCCTGAATCCTCTGGGTGGCCCTGCGTGTGACTATAACAAATATTCCTGCTTTAGACTTTTTGCAGCGCTAACGAATATTTCTTCTTGCCTTCTTCAAAATGATGCACAATGTTTCTGATCCAGATGTTTCCTTTCAAAATGTTTATATAAGCTTAAATTTTAAAAATTATGCAGTAATTAAAATAATGTAAATACTAATGGTGCTTGCAAAAGTGCACTGATATTGAAAAAACCTTTTAATGAACTTATTTTTAATGTGTTTTCAGATGTTGGAGCCTCAAATTCAAACAGTCTGACCACCAGTTCCTGCATCAGAGCAATGTCTTTCACCATATTAACAACATTTTGTCCAAATCTGATGATGGAGATAGTGAGGAGAGCTTTAGTATCAGTATACAGTCTGGCTTTGAAGCCATGAGTCAGGCAAGTTTTATATCAGTAAATATCACAAGTTGTAGATCAAAATGAATTAGTAGATAACCTCCAGCACTATAATCAAGCTATTTCAGTTTTCTAGTTTTTAGCAATCATACTTTATTACATGCAATTTTTATTAATAAATTTGTAGTTTATTTAAATATTTTATGTCAGTAACGAATATCTATCACGATCAGGGCCTTTGTAGATGGTATTCAGATTGTTATATTTAGATTTAAAGATTCAAATATTACCCCTCAACCTGAACCTTATTCAAATCGGTATTTTTGAGTAGTGACCATCCCTACTTTCTGTTACTGGTTGCTAGGGTCAGGAGTGGGAGGGCCTTTTATGTTTGAATTTAAATTAATTCAAAAATTCCTTTTAAATCTCATGTTCTTTTTCTATCTCCACTTCTTCCTCACATTTCTTCTTTCTCCTTTTGTTCTTTTGAAGGCACACATTGCTGCTTTTTAATAAGCATCTACAAAGAAAAGTACAGTAAAGAGAGGATATGGGAATTGAGTAGGAGAAAATAAGCTGAGCATTGTTTCCAATTCTTAATACACTTTTTAGCAACTGAAACTGTTTTCCATCATATTTCCTCTGGTGGCTGGAGCTCAATAAACCAGGAGCTTTGATCATGTAACTTACTCGTTGTGCACAGGTTTCTTCTTTTAATTTAGAGAGTGTATTCATCTTAATAAGTATTCCTTTAAAAAGTGTGTTAGACATTTTTTTACTTGGGCTTCATTTCTGAGGTTTTAAATCATCTTTTTGTTACAGGAATTGTGTATAGTAATTTGCCTAAAAGACCTAACCAGCATTGTTGACATCAAAACTTCAAGCCGACCTGCCATGATTGGCAGTTTGACAGATGGATCCACAGAAACCTTCTGGGAGTCAGGAGATGAAGATAAAAATAAAACTAAGAACATCACAATTAATTGTGTAAAAGGAATCAATGCTCGCTATGTGTCTGTTCATGTAGACAACTCCCGAGATCTTGGGGTGAGAGAAAAATTGTCTGTCTTTATTAAAAGTGCATAGCCAGGGCCTTGTGTATTATTCAGTCACAGATTTTATTACAGAGTCTCCTCCTTCCCACCACTTTTGCCATCCTGTTTGGTTCAGAATTTTACTCCAGAATCTAAATCTCATTTTGAGAAATTAAGTTTCTAACTCTTTTGTTTATGAAGAAAAGCTTCCAAACATAAACGGAATATAAAGTGATTCAGTAAGCCTCATTCTCAGTGGGTTGTTAACTTTGAAACCTAATTATTAGAATTTAACTATCCACATTATTAACTGTTTTCCTGCTGATCGTTTTTTGCAAAAACATCCACTTGGAGAGTTTGTTCCGACAATCCCAAATGGCATCCTTTGCCTCCCCAAATACCAGAAGATCATGACGGTCTCCTGGCCTATTGCCACAATTTCTACTTTTTCTCCTGAAAACTGACACATTATTTGTAACACACAGAATGTTTAAATGTAGGGGCTGTGTAAAATACATTGAACTTAATATAAAATTAAATGACACAAGGAATACTACTCTGATTTAATTAATTTAAAATCTCAACTTTTTAATACATCTCTACCCCGATATAATGCTGTCCTCAGGAGCCAAAAAATCTTACTGCGTTAAAGGTGAAACCACGTTATATGGAACTTGCTTTGATCCGCCGGAGTGCGCAACCCCACCTCCCCGGAGCGCTGCTTTACCGCGTTATATCCAAATTCATGTTATATCGGGTCGCGTTATATCGGGGTAGAGGTATATATCTGAAGCTGCTACGGTAGCTCTGGTATGGTGTATGGAGTACCCCAGAATCCAGCAGCATTGCCCTGGAGTACACAGGGTGTTTGCATGTAGTATGTAACATAGTGCTAGATCTGTAAGTCTGCAGTGTTTCGTATATGTCCTCATTTCAAGTGCACATAGTGATGCAAACAGAACAGTTTGCAGATTTAATTGGAACGTTTCCGTAATTTTTCATTGTCCTAAGTTTTCAATATAAAATCACTTTCATGTTTTTTATTTATACACTTTCTTGTTTCTACTTTTGTATGTAATGAAAACTTTAGATTGCCGTAGACATACAGATATCTTGTGTTTTAAGAAATTAAATGTGCAACTCCATTAATTCTGTGGGCTGGTCCACACTAAGCCCCCAGTTCGAACTAAGATACGCAACTTCAGTTCGAACTTAAAGGTACTTACCGCGGGTCCACACGCGGCAGGCAGGCTCCCCCGTCGACTCCGCCTACTCCTCTCGCGGAGCAGGATTACCGGCGTCGACGGCGAGCACTTCCGGGATCGATTGCTTGCCGCCGAACCAGCGGGTAAGTATAGACGTACCCTGTGTCTCTAAAAAGGCACTCGGTAATGTTAATATGGAAGAAATTACCATAATGGTACTCACTTTCAGAATTAATTGTGGAGGTTTTTATTTGTCTTTTTGATTTTGCTTGTCTTTCGCAGAATAAAGTGACTTCAATTACTTTCTTGACTGGTAAGGCAGTAGAAGATCTTTGCAGAATAAAGCAGGTAACTAATTACAAATATTGCTGCATGTAAAAATAACGTCTTGTTAATGATAAAAATAATAATCCTTTGTATGTATACCACACAGCCCACCTGAGGAAGTAGTTTACACGTGTTACCATAAATCTCAAAATGCTTTACAATATTTAACAAATTAAGCCTCATAACACCCTGGGAAGTTAATACTATTACTGTTTTACATACGGGGAAATTGAACCATAGTGAGATTTCATGGCTTGTCAGAGTCACATAGGAAGTCTGTTGCGAGCCAGCGTGTTTTAAACTTCATACCATAAGACCATCCTTTCTTGTTAAGATATTGTCATCACTTT
This sequence comes from Emys orbicularis, assembly GCF_028017835.1. Taxonomy (NCBI): domain Eukaryota; kingdom Metazoa; phylum Chordata; order Testudines; family Emydidae; genus Emys; species Emys orbicularis. Next base: position 287,430,492 of record NC_088683.1, read on the forward strand.
TGACCAATGCCCTTTCCATAGAAAGCCTTGTGTTTAGACATTGTGCAGACGTGGGTTTTTTTAAATTTGCACAATCTGCTCCTCTATTAATCTATGGTGATTTTGCAACAGCTGTCAGGACCATGAATCTTGATTACTGCAATTCCCTCCTATGGAAACAAACTCCTAGCAGGAATTCTCTGTCGCTTGTAGTTTCTTCAGAATACCACAATGTGTTTCCACACTGTTTTTGAGCAGTCATGATCATATTATGTCTGCCTTATATTCTTTACTGTAGCTTCCAAGAAAAAAAGGTAAATTGGCATTGTTACTTTAATATTACTAGTTGTTTAAGCACTGGCTACATGGGTAAGCAACTTCTTTTTGAGTCTTGAACTAAGTGGAAGATCAGACACCTATCTTTTTAAGGCTCCTACTTTTTGTTTTTTTAGCTAATGGGCAATAGTGTCCTTGATGTGCTGTGTGCCAGGATGTGGTACTCACTCTTTATTGGCATCACTGTTAGTTCATCCCTCCCATTTGTAAACAACATCTAAAACCCTTTCTTGCTAAATGTGTTTTTAGTATGACCGTTATTGGCCATAATGAATCATAGAACCACAGAAATGTAGGGCTGAAAGGAACCTTGAGAAGTAATCAAGTCCAGCTTCCCTGTATTTGAGGGAAGACCCAGTAAACCTAGACCATCCCTGACAGGTATTTGTACAACTTGTACTTAAAAACCTATATTGATGGGGATTCCACAGCCTCCCTGGAAGTCTATTCCAGAGCTTAACTACCCTTGTAGTTAGGTTTTCCTTATATCTAACCTAAATCTCCGTTGCTGCAGATTAAGCCCATTACTTCTTGTCCTTTCTTTGGGGTCCCCTCTCAGTCTTTTTCTCAAAACTAAACATGCCCAGTTTTTTAGCATTTCATCACAGGTTAGATTTTCTAACCCTTTTATTATTTTTGTTGCTCTCTGGACTCTCTCCAGTTTGTCCACATCTTTCCTAAAGTGTGGCACCCAGAGTTGGACACTGTATTCCAGCTGAGGTCTCATCAGTGCTGAGTAAAGTGGGACAGTTACCTCACCTATAGTGGTCACAGCTCACTCGACTAGAGCCCAGGCAACAGCGCACTCGACTGGAGCACAGGCAAAAAAAGTTGCTTTCTTGAGACGTGCCCCCATTTAGAACATGTGTTGGGCAGTTACCTGGTCCTCAATACTGTACATACACTTTCCCAGCACTACTCTATTGTGGAGACATCCAAATCAGATGCTAATTTTTACAGGGACGTGCAACAATCACTATGTAGATAGACTCCTAGCACTTACCTCCTACAATGTAGATCACTGCTTGATAGACATAGTGAATACATATATGGATAAGCACTCAGAAGAAGAAACAGTTATTCACTGTATGCATCTCAAAGAACTATAATTACTGTCAGGTTAGTTTCTTTTTGTGGGATGACTTATCCGAACAGTATAATAATTATTGTTTTTCATTAACTTTTTTCTCTAGAAAACATTGAATCTTGTTTTAAATTGAATCTAAATACTGTTTTCTATGATTTTAAAAAACAAAACAAAACACTTGAGATGAAATCTTGGCTCCATTAAAGTAAATGGGAGATTAGCCACTGACTTCAATAGGGTCAGGATTTCAACCTGTGTTTCTATATTTTTTTTGGTCTGACACAGAATTTGAAAAATGAAGTGCTTTTAACCATGTTTTATATTTTAGACAACTACTTTTCTTACAGGAGGTGAAAGAACTTTATTTACATCAAAGTGATTTACACATTTATAAATTGCTGCTGAGAGCATGAAATAGACTCTGTGGTGCAATTGGATAACCAACAAAAATGACTTTTTACTGATTTTTTTAAACTGGGCTTTAAAAGTGAGAAGAAAATGAATAGTTACATGTCTTTTTTTATTTATAATTTGAGACTTTGAAATCTTAACCTGTGAAGATTGATAGTTTTATAATAAAAAAGATTTGTAATCTTGTTATTCAGAACAGACATTTGTGTGTCACGTAAGCTATAATTGGTTTCTACAGTGTGTGCTGGATAATTTGTACCAATAACTCACCAGGAGTAGGTGACTCAGTTAGCCTGATACTGTGTTTCAAATTCACATCTTCATATTCCTGTTCATCAGGTTGATTTGGATTCAAGACACATTGGCTGGGTAACAAGTGAACTTCCTGGTGGAGATAATCACATCATCAAAATTGAATTGAAGGGCCCAGAGAACACGCTAAGAGTTCGCCAAGTGAAAGTATTGGGATGGAAAGATGGTGAAAGCATTAAAATTGCAGGCCAGATCTCAGCAAGTGTAGCTCAGCAAAGAAACTGTGAAGCTGAGACACTGCGAGTATTCCGCCTTATTACATCCCAGGTAGGACATTGCAACTATCTCATATGGTGAAACACTGGAGAACATGAAAGCTGCTGAGATTTAATTACTTACTCCTTTTAAAAAGAAGGCTATTGTCTTTTTTCTGTGTGTGTGGGTGGTGATAGAGTGGTAGTTAGCTATGATAGAAAAGAACTTGAAGAATTACTACTTCATACAGTGATTAAACATGTTGATGAAGTAAATTTCCTTCTGGAGCTTTTCCATTGTACTGATTTACAGTTGATTTGTTTCTTTTGCCTTTCTTTGATTTAACCAGTCCACTGTCCTGCAGAACCTCATTTCTTTACACTACCAACAGCATACTACTTTATATCCCGTGTTTTTCCCCATTCCTTCCTTTTGTCCACACCTGCTACGTCATTAGTACCCTCCATTTAAAAAGTATGCTGTATCTCTTTCTTGTTTGTCTTGTCATTTTAGACTGTAAACTTTTCAGGGGAGAGATTGTCTTTATTTGTGTTTGTACAGTACATAGCATAAAGATCCTGATCAGGGCCTTTTGGTGCTAATGGAATATAAATAATATAAATTCAGACATTTTGAATCACTATCGTGTGTGTTGGTGATAGATATCACAGAAATTGGAGAGCAAGCTAGACATTTTAAATGTAGAATGACAGGCTTTTTAAAACAGTGACATATTTTAATCAAATGTTGTTAGCGGCTGAAATTTCTCTGATGCTGACTGCCAGTGCAGACTCCTCTCTTTACTATATTGTTGCCAGCAATCAGAAAATCTGATACATGGCACACAAAACTAAGCAATGTTAATCTGTTTTAAACTACAAAGAATGACGGTATAACCCTCCTTATTTTGTCAGCTCGAGAAGTTTTATGTCCATATGAGCCTAGTTTTGAACTTTTGTTTAACCTTTGTTGTAACTTCTCATAGGTATTTGGAAAACTCATCTCCGGAGATGCTGAGCCAACCCCAGAACAAGAAGAAAAAACACTGCTGTCTTCCCCGGAAGGAGAAGAAAAAGTACACAATGTATTATTTATGTTCTACAATTATTATTTTACTGAAATAAGTTGTCCCAGATGTTTTTCAGTCTATTTTGATCCTCTTACTCCAGGTATTCTTCACATCCCAGCAATATTATACTGCTGCCATTGCCTATTTTAAAAAAACCATAATTAGATGGATTTTTGTGTAATTAATATTTTTGATGAATATATCATAATTGGGGCTATAGGTTTCATTAAAGAGTCATAGTAATAATGGTACAGATCGGTGATACTCAGACAGGCTCAGGAGCCGCAAGTGGCTCTTTAATGTGTCTCCTATGGCTCTTTGCAGCATATGATATTACGGATAAAAACGGTGTGATTTAATTATTAATCAATCAGGATGCTTTTACTATGTTATTAACCAGTTGTAGAATACTCTGTCAGTCATTTTGCTGTGAGAATAATATAATATACTATATATAGAGAGAGAGTGTGTAAATGAAATGAATTCACGCTACTGTGGTTCTTTTGGGTAATGTTGATTGCTAATTTGGCTCCTGAACCAGTGCGGTCTGAGTATCACTGGTACAAATCATACTAACAATTATGGAAGTCAGACACATATCACAGTAAGCAGAAGAATCAAGTCTCTGAATTTTTACTGTAACTACTCAAAGCTATTTACTTATTTATTGTAGGAGTTGCTGGCGCTCCCCCTAAAAGGGTTGCTGTTATACATTTTTTTCTGGTTTTATTTAAACACTAAATCACATTGGTTTGCAACAGGAATTTGGAATGGGGATCATTCTGGAGTTGAGGAAGTATTTGTTGCCCCATGAAAATAATTTGGCTAAGATCAGCTGTCAAAAATCACAATTTGCTGTCTGCATTGTGTACAATAGAGCTGTCTTGAGTCTTGCTTATAAAATTGCTCAACAGTCAATCCATACTACCTTTCCCAGTGTCTCACTTGAGAATGCTATACAAAGCTGAATCTCCTGATAGGACCCACCACATGACTGCTGCCTCCCCCTTCTCCTCAAACAAAATAGCCTTACGTTTATGAGCAGGTGTACTGGGCTGGGAATTTGGAGAAGTAAGAGTTTTAGATCCATTCCCTTCTATGAACTGGTGTTAATAATTTTGTGCCCTAATTATTGAACGAGGTCTCATGCTCCATTGAGAGTCTATACACGCTGGGAATAGAACAGAGGAATGAAATTCTCACCTTACTGAATTCAACACAAAAATTTCATTGGCTACAGGGTAAGAATTTCTCCCCTGCTCTCCAATATGGCATACCCAAGAGTCACTGGATTCCCTGCTCACTGCTGCGGCACCTCCTTGTGGGTCATTTGGGGATTAGTTCTCAATCAGTCTAATGCCCCCTCCTTCACTTGCTCACCGTGTGATCTCTCTCTCTTCCTCTTCATGACTCATGGTGATCCCCCTTCATGGTTTGACCCTCTGTCTAGGTCATTATAGCTCTTCCTTTCTGGGGTATCAAAGTCCTAATGGACAAACTGTCTCAGGCAGTCATCTTGTCTACTGTCCTCACTGTGCCACTTTCCCCAGGGCTGGTAGGGGAATCTGGACCCTATGTTTAGCACACATGGTCTTCACAATCCCAGACACTGTTGCTGTTTCCCTAGGCTCCGTCCTACCTTGCTTCTGTAGCTCTGCCCCCACTCTGGGTTATCAGTGGAGCTTCCTCTGTTCACTATGGCTGTTTCACCCCTCTCAGGTTCTTGCAAGAGTCTGTATTCCAAGGATCTCAGAGCTTACTTCCTGCAGAACTCCCCCCTTGTTGCCATCCCCCCTCCTCTCTAGGGAGTGCCTGCAAGGTCTTTCCTACAGCCCCCTCTTATCACCAACTTCCTCTTTCTGTGCCTGTCCCAGCTCCTCACGCAGCTGGGCTTCATCAGTAATAAGGCCTTATCAGCCCTGGCTCTACTTTAGGTGCAGCCTATCAAAGGGTTAATTGGCTCTTTTCCCCCTACTTAGGCCTTGGGTGGGGTAGACACTCCATCACACCAAGTCTCATCCACTGTGCCACACAGTCTCTCAGAATGATTAAGAAAAATCTGTTAAGATTCTGCCAAATTCTGTGCTTTCTTAAAAAAGACTCAGAGGGGTAGCTGTGTTAGTCTGGATCTGTAAAAAGCAACAGAGAGTCCTGTGGCACCTTTAAGACTAACAGATGTATTGGAGCATAAGCTTTCGTGGGTGAATGCCCACTTCGTTGGATGCATGCATCCAACGAAGTGGGCATTCACCCACGAAAGCTTATGCTCCAATACATCTGTTAGTCTTAAAGGTGCCACAGGACTCTCTGTTGCTTTTTAAAAAAGACTACTCCATGCACGTGTAACCATCTGTTGCAGGGTACTATGCATCCTCTTCCTAATGGTTGGTGTGCAGATGGTAACGGCTTATTCATGCTGCCAGATGTTATAGTTAGTCCTTTTGCTGAAGTGGTAGAGTTTTGTGATGAAGTGTAGAAGGTCCAGGGTTCAAACACTGCTGAAGATAAATGACAGGAGGTATATTACAGTTGCATATGAGAGAATTTGGTTCTGTCTTTATTTCTTTTTGAAAAAGTCTAGGAAATTCCAAAGAGAAAAATGCCAGAGTTAAGGTCACCTGTACAACCATAATTTTGTCCCCTTGTGCATATGCATTATTACATAGTCTTTAATTGCATGATCACTTGTTATTTATTCTACAAGACCCCTGCTCACTCATCCATCCTTCCATTGTCACAATAAAATCTGTTTAAAATGGAAATGATTTTAAAAATCATGAAAATTGTGGAATTATGTATTATTGATCATGGCAAACTTAAATCCTATTAGAATTTAAAACTAATAGAAAATGATGGGCTCATGTGACTGGTAATAATAGCATTTGGAATCTTTCATTACCATATTGCTGGTTCAAAGCTGTCCCAGGTCCTAGTAACTTACAAGTATAGTTTTCATTGGATGCTTCTTAAGTGGCCCAGGCCCACTTGAAAAGATTTTCTCTTAGTCCAGTGAGCAAGTTATTTTTTATGACTGCTTAAAGTAGTTCACCCAGAACGGGGTTAAGACCCAGTGGCAATGCAGTTAAGGCCCAGTGACAAGGCAGGACTTCTGTTTCCAGTGTTGTCAGTTCATCACATTTTACAAGTGCTAAATTAACTGCAGATGATTTATGGTAGATCCTGAAAAGTACATTGCCTGATTTTTGTTCCCTTTGTCATAACAAGTTACATATTATAAATCAGAGATCGGCAACCTTTGGCACGCGGCACGCCTGGGTAAGCACCCTGGTGGGCCGGGCCGGTTTGTTTAACTGCTGCGTCCACAGGTTCGGCCGATTGCGGCTCCCACTGGCCGCGGTTTGCCGCTCCAGGCCAATGGGGGCTGTGGGAAGCGACAGCCAGCACATCCCTCGGCCCACGCCACTTCCCGCAGCCCCCATTGGCCTGGGATGGCGAACCGCGGCCAGTGGGAGCCGCAATCAGCTGAACCTGCGGACGCAGTAGGTAAACAAACCGGCCCGGACTGCCAGGGTGTTTACCCTGGCGGGCCGCATGCCAAAGGTTGCCGATGCGTGTTATAAATCATGGAATTTTTTTTTATTTTTATTGTTGAGTTTCTCCTTCTGGAGACATTTAATTTAAAATACATTAAAGACTGTAAAATTGGCCCATGTTACATTAGTTTCTAAAGACTTGATCATTGGTGATCAGTATTAAGTTGAATTCATAAGGGTGGGTCTTAGAACACTGAATTTCATTTGTCTGAGCTTGCTGGAGAGGTATCTGTACTCTGACCTTTTATATTTTACATACATAACAGGAAGGAAATAAGCACAGCCGACCTGTGTCAGTTTTCCTAATTGCTTTATCTTGGCTACATAACATTTTGCTACACATCTGTATGTTACAAAAATCTGCTCACTTTTAGCATACAATAGATTGGCATTCCACATTCATTGGTGCGACAGTTCAGAAATACTTTAGAAAGTCTTAATCTAATGTTATTGTTAGAGAGCTTATTCCTTCACTCTCCCACTTCCCCGGTCCTTCTCGCATGAACAGGGAGCAACAATACCCGAAGTCCAAAGGTGCAAACAATTCGATGTTTATAGGGGTGAACTTCCAGCAAGCTTTAATCCAAGTTCCTTTTTCCTTATTTTCGAATCCCAACTTACTTCCTGTTTGCCCCTAATTTATATAGTAATATTCTTAGCTATACCTTAACCAATCATTCTACTAAAATTTACCTAACCAATCCTAACATATTGTAATATGATTAGCTAACCAATTATATCCCACCACCTTAATTAGTTTACACCCAGCAAAATTAATTATACAGCAGACAGAAACAATCACAGAACCAGACAGAGACCATGCAAATAAACATACAAAACAATACAGAAGTGAGGATTTCACAACTACATCTATACAGACATAAGGGTTTCCCAACTGTGTCTATTGATAAGTGAGTTCTTAGCAGACAGAAAACTATCAAACTAAATTTCCTTTTACATCTTCCAGGCTCTTCCCTTTCTCTGGAGGTGATAGATTGGATCACCTTCCTAACAGCCCCAGATTGCCTTATTTCAATATGGCTAGTTTGGAATGTGAGGATGTGACCGCACGCTTCTCAGCTTATGGCTGCCTCTTAACCAAAGGCTTTGGCCTAAGAACAGGGCCTCAGACTGTCACAGGGAGAGAAGGCCCTTACACAGATTCTTTCTTCTATACCTCTATAACTAGCTAAATGATAAACATATACCTAAATTCTTAAAGTATAGGCCTTTACATACAGGCTTGAATATCTATATCCTAACAGTTATTTCTGCTTTTTATAAAGGCAACTTCAGATGCAGATCTGAAAGAGCACATGGTTGGAATCATATTCAGCAGGAGCAAACTGACAAATTTACAAAAACAGGTTTGTGTAATACAGTTCTTGAGGTGTTAAATGTTTACCTTCAATTGTAACTACCGGAAAAGAGCATAATTATAAATCTTTTGTTGTTTAACATTTTTTTACTTGAGTATTTTTCATCCTTAATAGTATTTTCCATACTTAAGGCTCTGTTTCCATTATAAATTACATATTTAAAGATTTATAATTTGGCTTTAAAATTTAGCAGTGAACTGTAACTAAAAATAAAATCTTATCCTATGAACCTTCTTTTAAAATTATAGTTAAGTGGAATACAAGTTGTCCTAATGTTTACTACTAATAGGTAATGTTGGCATACCTCGTTCAATATTTCAGATGAGTCTCAGCTGCCAATTTTAGGTACTTATTTAAAATGCTTTTTCCCCTTCTCGCACCAAAAAATAAGTTTAGATTTCTTAGATTATGGACAGGGACCAGCAAGGAGATCAGGATTTGGATTCTGAAACTACCCCACCCACAATGTCTTCCGATGTTTGGATCTGTGGTTTTGTTTAGCTTCATCTGTTTTTAATTTATTTTTTTACTCAAACATAGAAAAGTGGCTATTGTGCATCTGAGGTAACTTTAAGAAATTTCTTAAGATTTTTTATTTAACTAAATTCTCCTTTCACATAGTAAGATTAGCCATTTTCTGTGGGATAAACATTATAGCAGAGATTTTCAAAGGAGCCTGAGAGGAACTAAGTGCCCATCTCCCATTTAATTTCAACAAGATTTAGGTGCCTGTTTCCCTTTTCCACCATTGAAAAGCCAAGCCTTACAAGCTTTAAAATCTTTTAAATATGTTTACTTTTTTTTAACACGTTATTGGGTAAATTATATGCATTTAATAATGTGTATGTATACATAACAATAAGGGTTTTTTATTGTCTCTAAGATTTCTTAAATATGTGGTTAGAAAAGAGATTATAAAGTGGTTTTAAGGAGGTACTCTCTTTTGGGATGGTATATGTATCTTTTGACTTCTAGTGTGTTTTCCTGGATTTTAAATAAAAACACAGTTATGTGATATTGTCACAAACTGAGTCCAGCAAATTCAGTATTATAGGTACATCTTTATCCTTAATTGCATTTATAAGGGGGAGTAATAGAAAAAATCAAAATTTTATGGGCTTTTTTGGTTTACATTGCAGTCTTGAAGGTGTTTTTGCAATTTTTTTTTTTTTTAGTTCTTACTAAGCTACTGTGTGTGTGGCATTTGTTTGGTTAGGTATGTGCTCATATAGTCCAGGCCATCCGAATGGAAGCAACCCGCGTACGTGAGGAATGGGAGCATGCAATCTCTAGCAAGGAGAATGCCAACTCGCAGCCTAATGATGAAGATGCCTCTTCTGATGCTTATTGCTTTGAGCTGCTGTCCATGGTTCTGGCACTGAGTGGTTCCAATGTAGGTCGTCAGTACCTGGCTCAGCAGCTGACTCTACTCCAGGATCTCTTCTCACTACTGCATACTGCCTCTCCCAGGGTACAGAGACAGGTGAGTGTGCTAACTACTCCTTATCTCTTGCAGTGCTTCCAGCAAAATAATCCAGTGCTAAAAATTAGATCATAATGTGCTTCACAGTACAGAATGTATGTGAACTGATTTTTGATTCAATTTAGTAGTTTGCCTCATTTCTGATTTTCATTAAACAAAATGTGTGTATAATTTTCACTGTCAAATTCAAAATGTCCTCAAATATGAGATATGAAATATTCTCAAATAAAATAAAAGCAGACTTTTGTAGTGTGACTATATATGGAAGACAGTTAGCCTTAATAGCTCAGGTTCTCACTCTGCATCCCCACCCATCTCATCCCAAAAGGTTTGCGATGCGAGCCTTTTTTGGCAATGTGAACTGCCTTATACAAAATCTACACCAATGGAAATTCTCCCCGGATTAGCACAGGGATCTAATAGTCTTTTTGCATTGTTATGTGACAGGCCCATAGAGGAGGGGGAGAATCACTTGTTTTAAATACAAAAATGTGTGCACTACAGATTAATACAGCGCAATAGCCCTCTTAATATGAAGAGAATTATTTTCTCCGTTTGTCATTTTTTTTCCAGATATATTACATAGATATTTCTAACACACAGGAAATATGTGCAAATAACATGAAGAAAAGTGCAGTGTTATGTAAAGAAAGTCCCCAAACTAATAGGCAGTTCTAACAATCATCAGTTCAACACAACCTTTAAACTGGGAGCAAGATTGGATTAAGACAATCTGGGGCCCTACACCTGCCATTAGAGGGAGCGCCCTCAGCCGCCCCTTTGCTCTGCCCTCATGAAGTGATCCTGTGGCATCAACCTCCTCCCCCAACTTGGAGTGCTATTGACAGACAGCACGCTGCCCTCTTCTAGAGAGGCTGAGGCAGCAGAATGGGGCTCCTTTTTTCTGCTACAGAAGTTATAATGGGGTCCCTCTTCCCCTCATGGATAACATGAGTGGCAGCAGACTTCACCTCTTTCTCCTAGATTGGCAGAGGTGCAGCAGGGGAACCCCCCAGGTGTCTGAGTGTACCTGCTCAGGTGGGTGGAGGGCTGGCTGAGATAGTGGCACTTTTCCTGCCACACACACAACTCTGTTTGGATGGTGTTGGCAAGAAGCAGTGAGTGTTGGAATTAACACCCCATGATATTCATAGAGGAATTCATACCACTCTGAGCCAATTCTTTCAGATTGTTTGCAGATTCAGGCAGACGTAAGTTGCACTTGTCACTTTTTCAAGCTTTTCTCCAAAATCATGAGTGCTAGAAGGTTAATTAAAAAGAAAACATGAAAGCTTTGATTCTGAAATTATTACAAGATGGTAGTTTCTTAGTGCTTATACCTTTATCTGATCCTGTTAGTGAACATAAAACAAGTGAAATCCATTTAAAAAATAGCTGTTTCAGTTGCTTGTTGTTACTTACAAAGAATGCTATCACATGGCACTATTACAAAATTATTCAAATACAGGAAGCAAAAATTTTTCTTTAAAATCTGAGAGCCATTACTTTTCATATTTTAAAATCTAGCCATACTACTTTAGACATAGCTACAGCAAAAATTATTGTAGTTTGAAAACTGAAATCCTCTATGCAAGCAGCTCTTAATGAAGAACAGTATCATAGTTGGGGACTGGTTGAGTGCTCCAGGCCAACAGCACTGCCTAATGGAGACACTCCAGGATATACCAGAGTCCAAAGGTTGCTTTCCCTAGTGGCATTATTTCAGGGTAGAATCGCTTACTGGAGAGAGTCCCAGGGCCACTTGTACTAGTGGCAATATTGCACAGTAATGTCACCCACTGGAAAGAGTCCAAAGGCCGCTCTGCCTGGTGGCAATATCACAGGGCCCACTAGCAAGCATGGGGTGGGGTAGGGGAACCTGGGCCCACCCTACTCTACCAGGTTCCGACCCAGGGCCCTTTGAAACAGTGTACCTTGATACAGGGTTCAAGTCCTGATACCCCCAAGCGTGTTCTCTGGGTCCCTTCCTACCCTTATTCCAGTCCCTCTAATGTCGTCTTCGGGTTGGACGGTGGTTCTTGTCTTCCCTCTGATTCGTCTCTAGAGTTTCCTCCACTGACAACAGCAAGTCGTCCCCTTCAGTTCCCATGGACAACTGGCTTCCCATGGCACAGCTAAGAGGCTCGACCCTGGCAGCTTGGAGCCCTGGCAGCTTCCCGGCAGGAGGTTGCTGCAACCGCTCTCCTCCTTGGGCTACATCTACACTACAGGGGGGGGTCGATTTAAGATACGCAAATTCAGCTACGCGAATAGCGTAGCTGAATTCGACGTATCGCAGCCGACTTACCCCACTGTGAGGACGGCGGCAAAATCGACCTCCACGGCTTCCCGTCGACGGCTCTTACTCCCACCTTCACTGGTGGAGTAAGAGCGTCGATTCAGGGATCGATTGTCGCGTCCTGACGGGACGCGATAAATCGATCCCCGAGAGGTCGATTTCTACCCGCCGATTCCGGCGGGTAGTGTAGACCAGGCCTTAGTCAGCCCAAACTGAGTTGCGCTGCTCCCTTTTGAATGCTCCCTCCAGTGGGAGCGTGCCCAGCAGGGGTGAGTGGGCATGGCCTCTTGGGTCCAGAGCAATTTGTTAACCCTCACCTTTCCAGTGCAGGGTTGGTACACCCCTTCATAGTCTTTGCTAGGTTTGGAGGGGAATAAGAGATTGGCTGGTTGCTTCTGAGTATTTGTACAATTTTAGGAAAGCCTACTGAATTGCTGCTCCCTTTACATCATCACTACCCTTTCTTTCTGCCAAAATCCACAAGTAATGTGGCTTCTGCTGGAACAATTTGTGATTTAATGTTAATTTTATTTTATTGTGTCACTGAAATACAAGCAAAAAAAAGTTACCTGGTTATAAGCAATAGGAGAAAACGTGGATACTGGTATTTTTGGAGTCTTTTCTCTGTTTTTGCTACACTCTGTAATACATCATACTGCATATTACAAGCTTTTATTTAAAATAAAATCATCTGTTTCTGCGAAGATGATACCCTCATGTGTAAACAAATGTGTGTTGCCCACTTAACCCACCCTTTCAGAAACTATCTTCAGCCAGAAATAGTACTTCCATTGACTTCTGAGATTTAAAAATTAATTGGCATCTAATATTAAGCACAATTTAGCATCTAATATTAACACAATATTTTAATTTTTCTGTTTAAAAATAAATTAAAAACAGAAAACTAGGTCAGTGCAATGTTAAGGCTGTATAGTTTTTAGCTTAAAATTTAAAAATCAGGAATTGGAGGAGTTAAGTTTCCAGAAGCGATTTTAACCTGGTCACATTGCAAATCCTTTGTACTTTATCTTTACATAAGAACATAAGAAAGGCCGTACTGGGTCAGACCAAAGGTCCATCTAGCCCAGTATCTGTCTACCGACAGTGGCCAATGCCAGGTGCCCCAGAGGGAGTGAACCTAACAGGCAATGATCAAGTGATCTCTCTCCTGCCATCCATCTCCATCCTCTGACGAACAGAGGCTAGGGACAGCATTCCTTACCCATCCTGGCTAATAGCCATTTATGGACTTAGCCACTATAAATTTATCCAGTCCCCTTTTAAACATTGTTATAGTCCTAGCCTTCACAACCTCCTCAGGTAAGGAGTTCCACAAGTTGACTGTGCGCTGCGTGAAGAAGAACTTCCTTTTATTTGTTTTAAACCTGCTGCCTATTAATTTCATTTGGTGACCCCTAGTTCTTGTATTATGGGAATAAGTAAATAACTTTTCCTTATCCACTTTCTCAACATCACTCATGATTTTATATACCTCTATCATGTCCCCCCTTAGTCTTCTCTTTTCCAAACTGAAGAGTCCTAGCCTCTTTAATCTTTCCTCATATGGGACCCTCTCTAAACCCTTAATCATTTTAGTTGCTCTTTTCTGAACCTTTTCTAGTGCTAGAATATCTTTTTTGAGGTGAGGAGACCACATCTGTACACAGTATTCGAGATGTGGGCGTACCATGGATTTATATAAGGGCAATAATATATTCTCAGTCTTATTCTCTATCCCCTTTTTAATGATTCCTAACATCCTGTTTGCTTTTTTGACTGCCTCTGCACACTGCGTGGACATCTTTAGAGAACTATCCATGATGACGCCAAGATCTTTTTCCTGACTCGTTGTAGCTAAATTAGCCCCCATCATGTTGTATGTATAGTTGGGGTTATTTTTTCCAATGTGCATTACTTTACATTTATCCACATTAAATTTCATTTGCCATTTTGCTGCCCAATCACTTAGTTTTGTGAGATCTTTATCTGCTTTGGTCTTAACTATCTTGAGTAGTTTAGTATCATCTGCAAACTTTGCCACCTCACTGTTTACCCCTTTCTCCAGATCATTTATGAATAAATTGAATAGGATTGGTCCTAGGACTGACCCTTGGGGAACACCACTAGTTACCCCTCTCCATTCTGAGAATTTACCATTAATTCCTACCCTTTGTTCCCTGTCCTTTAACCAGTTCTCAATCCATGAAAGGACCTTCCCTTTTATCCCATGACAGCTTAATTTACGTAAGAGCCTTTGGTGAGGGACCTTGTCAAAGGCTTTCTGGAAATCTAAGTACACTATGTCCACCGGATCCCCCTTGTCCACATGTTTGTTGACCCCTTCAAAGAACTCTAATAGATTAGTAAGACACTATTTCCCTTTACAGAAACCATGTTGACTATTGCTCAAGAGTTTATGTTTTTCTATGTGTCTGACAATTTTATTCTTTACTATTGTTTCAACTAATTTGCCCGGTACCGACGTTAGACTTACCGGTCTGTAATTGCCGGGATCACCCCTAGAGCCCTTTTTAAATATTGGCGTTACATTAGCTAACTTCCAGTCATTGGGTACCGAAGCCGATTTAAAGGACAGGTTACAAACCTTAGTTAATAGTTCCGCAACTTCACATTTGAGTTCTTTCAGAACTCTTGGGTGAATGCCATCTGGTCCCGGTGACTTGTTAATGTTGAGTTTATCAATTAATTCCAAAACCTCCTCTAGTGATACTTCAATCTGTGACAGTTCCTCAGATTTGTCACCTACAAAAGCCAGCTCAGGTTTGGGAATCTCCCTAACATCCTCAGCCGTGAAGACTGAAGCAAAGAATCCATTTAGTTTCTCCGCAATGACTTTATCATCTTTAAGCGCTCCTTTTGTATTTTCATCGTCAAGGGGCCCCACTGGTTGTTTAGCAGGCTTCCTGCTTCTGATGTACTTAAAAAACATTTTGTTATTACCTTTGGGGTTTTTTACATTTAACAACATAAAAGAAGTATATTAAAATAGAAACAGAGAAATATTTCCTGTATGCAGTGTGACCAAGTTAACATTACAGTTTTAACCTGGTGTTTTGTTTTGTTTTTTTAATTTCATTGTGGTTTTTATTTTAACCAGGCAAACCTGTATTGTATTAGAATAGGGAAATTTATTGTACTATTTATAGTAAAAGTTTGTCTAGGTTTGAATGTTTTCCAAAGGCAAGAGACTTACAAAATTAATGAAAGGTAAGATATTGGGGGGGGGGGGAAATCTCGTTTAGTATAATAGCTAATTGTGGCGACTGAATGACCTCTACTGGAAAATGTTGACTTTAATTGGAACCAAAAATTGCTGATTAGGTTTCTTTCCTTTGAGTTCCTGTAATAGCAGTTTTGTGTCTGCTCAATACTTAAATGGAGAAAATTTAGACCAACTCTAATAAGAGTATTTCTCAGCAAACATTTCTGATAGCTAGCTTTTCACATTTTGCACAGACAAGCATCAGTCAGCCCTAAGATGACCATTTAGTGCCTGGCTATTGCTTCTTACATTTCCCTACCTTCTTGTTAGTAAGTATTCTTAGTATACCACATAGTGCTTTTGAAAGTCTCAAGCCTTAATTATGAATTTATATGCTATGTTGCATTCTGTATTCCAGTGTAAGTAATCAGATTTTCAGTATAGCAGCTTTTAGTTGTATTTGCATAAGGTGCTTGGATACTTCTTTTTATTGCAGTTTTCCTATAAGTAACTGCATTAATAATAATTATGCTTGAAATTTATATAGCACATTACAATTTACAAAGTATGATACAAACATTACAAAATTCCTGAGAAAGATGATTTAGAAGTTAAAAAGTAGATTAACTCTTCTTATGAAAATGACATACCAAAATAGCTTATAAATAAGTGAAAAGTGCTTTTGAATATAGCTTTGAAAATTCAGCTATCTCCTTTAAATTTGTGTTGCTTTGGTTCTTCTGCTTAGGTCACATCATTATTAAGACGTGTTTTGCCAGAGGTGACCCCTAGTCGCTTGGCTAGTATCATAGGGGTAAAGTCTCTGCCACCAGCAGACATAAGTGATATTATTCACTCAACGGAAAAAGGAGATTGGAATAAACTGGGTATCTTGGACATGTTCCTGGGGTGCATTGCCAAAGCACTCACTGTACAGCTAAAAGCCAAAGGAACCACTATAACTGGAACTGCTGGCACTGCTGCAGGCAAAGGAGTTACTACAGTTACACTTCCAATGATTTTCAATTCCAGGTTAGTAAAAGCTATATTTTGTCAAGCTAAAGACAAACAAAAGCCAGAGATTTTAAAGTAAAATACACTCTTTATCTCTCCCTTTTATAATCTGAAAATAAATATTTGTGCCTTACTATTAGAACTATTTAATTTGACATAAAGTGTTACTATGTTGATGTAAAAAGCAGGATACTGAATAAGTGTAATGTTCCTTTAATTACTTGTGAAATATACTAAGGCATTACCTTTATTAATTTAATTTATCTTATTTATTATCTTTTGCAGCTATATTCGCCGAGGTGAAAGCCATTGGTGGATGAAGGGCTCAACTCCTACACAAATTTCAGAAATCATTATTAAGCTGATTAAGGACATGGCAGCAGTAAGTTTACATGCTCTGAGTGTTACTTTGATGTTGAAACACTTCCGATCACTGAACAGTTCATGTACTGTGTTTTTCCTGAGGAACCCTGCTTCATTCAGTGCACTGTGAATGAGGTAGAGATCTCAGGAAGAGAAAGGACAGTCTTTAGGTTAAGGCATTGAACTGGGGCCAGTAAGAATTGGGTTCTATCTCTGGCTTTGCCCACATTTTCTGTATATTGTTGAATAAGTCATTTCGGAAGTAGCGGCTCACTTTGTTCCTCATTTGTTAGATGGCCAATGTGAGACACCTAGAATCTGATTTTTCAGGAGGGCTGAGCATTCAAAACTCCATTTGAACTCAAAGGAAGTTGTTAGTTGCACAGCACTTCTGAACTGTCACTGGCAAGTTTAATTATTGAATTTTTAATTTTTGAATGTTTGACTTTGCAAATATAATGTTATTTTTATATATTTGTATGTAATTATTTTAGGCAAAGGTAGTAGAGCCACCTATTGCTAAGGTTGCCAAACACTTCCCACTGTAAGACCCTATTTCCAGTTCCTTATTACTTTGGCAAACTATGTATTACATGTATACTTCTGACCATAGAAGAGTCTTGCTCAAAGAACGTCTGCTGGGTGACTGGTACGGTGGTCCTAATAGTTTAAATGCTGCCTGCCAATAACTGTTTTCAGTGACTTATAATGGAATACCAAAAGTGTCTTTGGCTCTTGTGAGAGCTTGGTCAACTTTGTGTTGATATTCAGGTATCATCTTGTCTATAAATGAAGTTATTGTTGGGAGTCTTTTGGATATAGTAGTGTAACCGTGCCTCCATGGGTCACAACTGAGAATACCAAATTCAGGACAAACTGCTGAGAAATAGGGCAGATACACCCCAAAACAGGAGGTAATTCTCCCATGAGATATACCAAACCAGCAACAAAAGTAAACGTCTGTTTCACCACACTTGCTAACAAGATGTCAGAACAGCAGTTTCCTTAGGCATTCCAGTCCTTGTATCATCACCAAAAACACTAGACTTAGAGATGAGTGGTTTTTTAAAACCAATTTAATCAAATAAAGATTCTTCTGATCCCAAAGGACCAGCCACACAACTCAGATCTTACCCAGAAATCACGCTGTTGCTAATCCCTTTAGTATCTAAAATCTAAAGGTTTATTTATAAAAAGAAAGAAACGTGAGAGTTAAAAATTGGTTAAAGGAATCAAATACATACAATAATTGCAAAGTTGTTGGTTCAGGCTTGTATCAATGATGGAATAAACCGCTGGCTTAAGTCAAGTCTCTGGTTGCTTCCAAATCATTGGAAGGACCTCAGTCCCCTTGGTTAGAATGCTCCAATTAGTATAAGTCCATGGTCCAGAGGTTTGAGCAAGAAAGAGGCAAAATGGAGGTGTTTCCAGTGCCTTTTATAGCTTCTGCCATGTGGAGGGAAACCCATTGTTTCAAACAAACCCTCAGCATTACAGATTTCATTTTGACAGTACAAATAGTTAAAATTACCTGGTCGGTCTGTGGTGTTTAGAGAGAGATAAGAAATTTAAATTACAGATGGGGAAGTTTGGTGTATTCACATTTCTGGTGTATTGAGAATGGAGTTTAGGAGGTTAGTGGAATTACTTTTTTATTTCCTAAGGATAGCTCAAAAATCTATTTATTTCTTTCAAGTCAGATTTTCACCTTTTTTCAGACCCCTCCAGCACATAAATTATAATATAGAAATGCATGGGATTTGTTTTATTAGTTAATGGGTACCTAAGGATGGGAAGAATGTGTGTCAGTTACTATATTTTTACAAAAATTCATGATTTCCCTGTTAATGAAAAGTAAGTACATCAGTTTTAAGCCACTGGCTTGTAAATGTCTACATTACATATGACAACATTGATGAAATAATTTTATACATCAGTATTATTTTCAATTTTTAAAATGTTAATAACAGAACACCACTGTTTTACTTTCACCTGTACATGGGACACAGACAGTTTTGAAGAGTATTTATAATTGTGGTTTTATGTATTAGTTTCATATATACACTTCCTCTGTCTGTGACCTTCAGCTGTGCTGGACAGAGAGGGAGCTGTGTGTGAGGGGCCTGCTCTTTCCTGGACTCTTGAAACAAATTGCCCTTTGCCCAGCCCTCAAGGGTCAGGCTTGGAGGGTTGTTCCTAAAACTGAACTTGCACTGTAATGCAAACATTGAACTCCAATCTCTGCAAAATGCATGTGTGTTTGTGCTATTCACATGGTTTACTCTTTAAATTCATGTTGTTCCATTTCTAATGAAAGTATGAGATCAGAGTTAAAAGAGTGCAGTACAGTGTGAGTTACAGGAATGTTTTGTGGCATTATATGTTTCTGTCTGGGAGGTGGCAGCACTTTTCTTGATCGAGAGGAGGAATCGGTCAGTGAAAATAGACTCATAGACTTTAAGGTCAGAAGGGACCGTTATGATCATCTAGTCTGACTTCCTGCACAACGCAGGCCACAGAATCTCACCCATCCACTCCTATGCCTGAGTTATTGAAGTACTCAAATCGTGGTTTAAAGACCTCAAGGTGCAGAGAATCCTCCAGCAAGTGACCCATGCGCCACGCTGCAGAGGAAGGCGAAAAACCTCCAGGGCCTCTGCCAATCTGCCCTGGAGGAAAATTCCTTCCCGACCCCAAATATGGCAATCAGTTAAACCCTGAGCATGTGGGCAAAACTCACCAGCCAGCACCCAGGAAAGAATTATCTGTAGTAACTCAGATCCCACCCCATCTAACATCCCATCACAGACCATTGGGTATATTTACCTGCTAATAATCGAAGATCAATTAATTGCCAAAATTAGGCTATCACATAATACCATCCCCTCCATAAACTTATTAAGCTTAGTCTTGAAGCCAGATATTTCTTTTGCCCCCACTACTCCCCTTGGAAGGCTGTTCCAGAACTTCACTCCTCTAATGGTTAGAAACCTTCGTCTAATTTTCCTGATGGCCAGTTTATATCCATTTGTTCTTGTGTCCACATTGGTACTAAGCTTAAATAATTCCTCTCCCTCCCTGGTATTTATCCCTCTGATGTGTTTATAGAGAGCAATCATATCTCCCCTCAGCCTTCTTTTGGTTAGGCTAAATAAGCCAAGCTCTTTGAGTCTCCTTTCATATGACAGGTTTTCCATTCCTCGGATCATCCTAGTAGCCCTTGTTAATGTTAGGGATGAGTGACAAGTAATGCAGCAGTCAACCCTAAGGTGATTATTTGACACTGGCTGCTGCATTCTACATTTTCCTCCCTTCCCTCTAGTAAGTATTCCTGTTATATTTTCCCTTTCTCTTATTGCTAAGATGGAATGTTATCGCAGTTCCTTCTATGCTCCCAAAGCAAGTTCTTAGATCAGTGAGGGTTATCCACCCTTCCCCCAGTTGTCATGCTTTTTAGATGATTCTTAGTTCATGTCACTGATACCCTTGGGAACTTAATCTGCTGAGGCACTACACAAAGAGTAGGTCTACACTTGTGGCAATGTGTAGAATACAGACACTGCACGCCCAGCTAGCTCAGGTATAAATATTGGTGTAGACAGTGAGCCACTCTTTAGGTGGGTAGAGTACCTTACATTCTGAACCCTAGGGTACATATACACAGCTTTCTACAAGCCCAAGCAGTACTTCCCATGTCTACACTGCTGTTCTTGGCCACGTAGTCTCCGACTGCCGGGGCCTTTCCCCACCATAATGAAACACTTCGGCAGCAGGGAAAGGCTCCAGCAGCCTTGCCACTGCTGAAGCCTTTTCCCTCTGCCGCCCCCTGCTGGAACCTTTCACTGCCATGTGAGTTTGGATGCCTTTCACTGCAGCATGGAGCTACATGTACCCTACGTGCCGTCACAAGTGTAGACAAGGCCAAAGTTGCCAATAATTACCACATCGATATCTGAGACTAACCATTTTTCTGTATGCTTAGAAAAAGAAATAACTGGTAACTGAATAGCATTTGCTGGAGAATGCTGACTTTTTAACTGTGACCACTGTACTTTAAATTCCCTTATTTCTAGCTTCCCGTTGAGTTCCTTTAATTGCAGTTTCATTTCTACTTGATATTTTAATGAGGAAAGTGGTAATATGTTAATGAGTTTTAGAAAAATTATCTACAATTCCCTCTTTAACAGGGTCACCTGTCTGAAGCTTGGTCCCGTGTGACAAAAAATGCTATTGCTGAAACCATCATTGCTCTGACCAAAATGGAAGATGAATACAGATCACCAGTGCGATGCATTGCAACAACCAGGGTAAGGACTTTGTCAGATTTACATCAGTTTGTTGCACACATTTGATAACAGCAACATCCTACTAATGGCACTCCCACTGGTTAGCATAATGTTTGGTTCCATATGTCCTCACAGTAGTAAACTTTGTATACAGGGAACAGAAATTACAATTGCTAAGTCCTGCTCTGTATGTGAGGTGTATCCTGCGTACTCTGTGCAGGGTGGTGGTTGGCAGAGCCAATAAATATGTATTATTTTGTATGTAACAGTTTCAGGGTACTGTGTACCTCCATTCTGAAGCTCTAATTTATAACTAATTATGTACAAGCAATATGGTTTATGTAACACTAATGTATGTACAGTTTTTAATAAAGGTAAACAGCAAAACTTTTTTAAAAGATCAGTAATATAATGAACATTTAAACTTAAATTTTAAATACAGTTTTAAATGAGTTTCTCCTTCATTTATTTATCTGCCATGAACAAAGTTGAAGATTCTGTATTTTCTCTGCAACATGGATAGAATACCTCAAAAACCCGATAATAGCAGAGCAAAAGCCTTATCATTGTATGAAATCACAGAGCATTTAATTTTTAAGTTGTGTGTGTGTTCCTATGGTGTGGAGGAATAATACTATTCCACTTGGCATTCATGCAGTGAAAAATAAACACACAAAGGTGTATTTGCTAATTAGAAATATTTCCCATTGTTCAGGGCAAATAATAATTTGAAAATTCCTGTCACACTGAACTCTACTAAAAATTAGCATCGATGTGTATTGGTTGGAAGAGAACTTTGTAAATTTTAGATGATGTTGAAAATGCCTAATATTTAAAACTTATTTAATAGGAATGCATTTGCCACTGAGATTTGTAAGCCCAAGAAGTTAGATATGTAGTAAAGTTAAACAGATGTGCAAAACCCTTTTTAAATCTTTTTTTTTTCCAATTCTGAAATATTCCGGTTCACTGAACATTGCAACATTATAGATACCTGAGTCTCATGGTAATCCATGATATTTGATGTCACAGAATGATGCACACTGAGATATTGCTGAACCAGGAAGGCACCAAGAGACTTCACAGAGGGAAGGAAGGAATTTTTTACAAGCTAAATCTTCAAAGCCATACTGTGATATCTAGTCAAGGCCCTCTCATTTGACAGTATCTAGAACTGTATGTCTGGAACTGGATTCAGAGAGCCCTAACAAACTCACTGGTCTGAGAGCACCTACATTTGTTTATTTCAAGGCACATTGCAAGGCCTCTGTTAATTCAGGCTTTTTATCTGTAAGAGGAAAGTATGTCTTTTTTCGGAGGAGGGAGGGCTAAAGGATGGTGGTGGTCTCATATGCTGACATTTTCAATTTAGTGTTACTATTTTTTGTTGTTTTGAAAACTGTAAATGAACATAGGTGTATTTAATACACTTCTTAGAAAGTGTTTAATGCATGCCAAATATTTATATAGAATAAAAAGATAATTTTCTTTTATTATCAACACCAGATATGTTAAAATAATTTACATAAAATAATATTTTGTGAAACTGTTGGTAGTAAAAATATTCAACATTTTAGTCCTCAAAGGATTTTCCATATATCTTCTTAGGTAATCCTTGTTTATTCTGATTCAAGATAGTCCACATATTTCAATTTTCTTCTGTATGAAAGAAATATAACACATTAGTCAAATTGAAGAATTTTTTTGGAGCAACTCTAAGCATCCTCCACAGAATGAACAAGAGTTACCTTCTTCCTTTCATTTTTCCTTTCTGGAAATGTTTGCCTTCAGTTAAACTAATCTCTGAAGCTTGGTTTGAGAGACTTTCAGCAGAAAAAATGCTACTCTTAGAATCATAGAATATCAGGGTTGGAAAGGACCTCAGGAGGTCATCTAGTCCAACCCCCTGCTCAGAGCAGGACCAATCCCCAACTAAATCATCCATGGATAGAGGAAATTCATTTACTCTGTCCCTTGGGCTTTCAACACTCCAAACTATTATTTTATGCTCGTCTCAGGTTCCTAATATTCATAGACCACGAATCTCCATATTTTTAGGCTGTGAAGAGCACTACTCAGCAGCAAAAAGCCTCTGGAAGAGCTAAACCAAACTTTGTGTTTAACTTCACCCAGGGACATACTATGTTTCTGAGCCTTTTCTTCTTCCCATAGTCCTCTTTCATTTTAAAAATAAATAAATAAAATTAAAATCTTTTGTTGAAACCTGGCCCCATGATGTGGCTTCCAGGATTGCTCCTCTAACTTAAAAATAAAAAAGTTAGATTAAGCAGTAAGTACCGCTAAGTGACATCTTTTAAAACTTCCAGCCCAACCTTTCAAGGCTGAGGTAACTTCATCATTGTAATTCATGTGGCAAAAGTATTTTATACCACCCAGCTGTTCTGTGAATTCCTGCTGTAACTTTAGCTTGTTTTTTCTATTGGTATTCTTTATCAGCAGTGTATACTGACATTCTCTATTTATTTCTGTATTATTCCGTAAGTGTATTGACAAAGCTTGTTCAGTTTGGCAGTGGTTGTGCTTTATCTACCATGTTTCTCTACAGCGTACTATGATTGATTTGCCTTCTCTGCCTCTCTGTTGTATAGTTAACTAATATGTTAATATAATTTTAAGGTGGGAGAGATGGGTTAGTCCCAAGATTTGCACCCAAAAGTCAGTAACTTTTATTCATGTGCCTGACTCTCTCTATGTGATGTGGTAGAAGAATCCATACTAAGTGGATTGACCTGAAAAGAAGGCAGTTGAAAATTGTGTTTATTCCTAACCATGAGAATTACCTTTATTTTAGTCTTTTGTGTCTACTTGGAATATTTCTATAATTCAACCCTCTCTTTCAACAGCTCTGGTTAGCCCTAGCATCCCTGTGTGTGCTTGATCAGGACCATGTAGATAGACTGTCTTCTGGAAGATGGATGGGAAAGGATGGACAGCAAAAACAGATGGTAAGACTTCAAATTCAAGATATTTTTTTCTCTTTTAAACTTGGATTGTATTGGATTTACTTTTCAAACAAGCAGTAACAATGACAAAGATTACAATAGCACATGATATGTAGAATAAACATTCTCAGATTTCCTCACGAGGTTATACTAGCCAGACGATGTTCAGAAAGTGGAACCCAAGGGAATATCCAGGAAAAAGGAACATATAATATGACAGCCAATATGTAAGATCAAATAGCAAAAGGTGAAAAACAAATACATTCTTTAAATACATCAGAAATAGAAAAGCCTTCAAGAGAACTGGTGGTTCGATTGGCCCACCAATGATTAAAGGGAGCAATTAAGGAGGATAAGGACATTGCGAAGACTTTAAATGATTTTTTTTTGCACCAGTCTTCACTGGAGAAGATGTTGGTGGAGACACCTACCCTGGACCTACTCTTTTCTGGTAGTAATAATGAGGTATTGTTAGAGCTGAGTGAATGATATTTCAGTTTGCTGGTTTGAGCCACATCTGAACTTTTTCAGAATGTTTGGCCAATCAAAAAAGTGGGCAAAAAGTCCATTTCAGGTTGAACAGAATGTTTTGTTCAACCTGAAATGTTTTTATTTCTGTGCATTTTAAAGGGCCAGAGTCACAAAAGAGAAGGAGGAAGAAGTGCTGGTGTTCCCCCTTATAACTTTTAGCCCAGTGTATTCTGTGGGGTCTCTCTTAGTATCTTCTGTTGAAGCTGTTCCACTTTGTATAAATAATTAAATAGATAATGGAGCAGGAATTGAATTTGGCTCTCCCCACTCCCAAATTAGTGCCCTAACCACTGGGCTATAGGGTAATCTAAGGTGGGTTTCTTTCTATCCTGTTAAAGCTGTTCCACTTTGTATAAAATACCTGAATAGTCATTGGGAGTCAGAGTGAGTGTGAGAATGACCCTATTGCCTGGTAATTAGGGCACTCACACGGGAGGTGGGAGACCCAAGTTCAAGTCCTTGTTCTAATGACAAAGGCTTTGTCTTCACTACCCGCCGATCCGGCGGGTAGCAATCGGTTTATCGGGGATCGGCTTACCGCGTCTAGTGAAGACGCGGTAAAATCGATCCCTGATCGCTCTGCCGTCGACTCCGGAAATCCACCTCGGCAGGAGGCGGCAGCGGAGTCGGCGGCAGCGCGGCAGCGGTCGACTTTCCCGCGTCCTCACCGCTAGGTAAGCCGACCTAAAATACGCAACTTCAGCTACGGTATTCACGTAGCTGAAGTTGCGTATCTTAGGTCGGACCCCCGCTGTAGTGTAGACCTAGCCTAAGTATATTATATAAAATGGAACAGCTTCAGCAGGAGAGATTAACTGGTCGTCACTTAATGCAAGGCGGTTACATATTTGTTAATGTGGACACCGCACAAACATTTGTTAAAGGACACAAAAAAGGATTGCTTTCTGCCTTTCCAGAACCTGACAGCAGTTGTCTCTTCTCCCCTGTTTTTCCCCACGGGAAAGTTAATTGGATTACAGTGCAGGCTCTTTGCACTGTTCAATGGAGACAGACAACAGGGCGTGGGGAGTCAGAGCTGGAATCTATCTTGCAGCTAGGAAGTAGGGGAAGTCAGAAGAGTAGGCTTGTGAGCTAGGCAGATGAAGAACTAATCCAGCAGTCAGGGAGAAGAGCTGCTGAAGTCTGCTTCCAGTTCCCCACTCCCTTGCATACCTAGCTGGAAGGAGGATGTGTTTGTGTTGCAGTAGAGATGGAAATGGAGAGTGTTTTATAGCAGTAGAATAAATTAATGTTACAGTGGAATTTAGGGTTTGTTACCATGGAATTTGTTCACATTGTACTGTGGAATAACCTACGCCTTGATTATTTATCTTGACCGAAAAGGCAACCTATCAGGGGAGTTAAAGGTAGATATTGTGCCATTTTGATGCACCTTTGAGGGTTCCCCATCATCAGTTTCCATAATTTTTTTCTATCAAGTGTAGCATGCTCCCAAAATTTGAGTAACACGTCAGTTAGCACAGCAAGACCTTTGTCTCACTCTTTTTGAAAATAGATTCCTAGACATTTTAGTGATGAATATGAGCTAATTTTCATTAAACAAAGCAAATCTGGGATTGGATGCATTACTGCACTTTTGTTTCTTACATTTCTGACAGGCATAACTGTGTTTAGATATTGATCATTTCAAAGTTGACAATTTATAGTCTAAAACAAGTTCAAATTGTCCTGTTTTAATTTCCTACTTTCCTTTATGGGACGCCCACAGGGAGAGGGGAGTTGAGGGAAGCAGGTTTAATGTATAGGGAATTATTCCACTATTTTTCTTCTTTATTCAGCCAATGTGCGATAACCATGATGATGGTGAAACCGCTGCAATCATTTTATGTAATGCCTGTGGGAATTTGTGTACAGACTGCGACAGATTCCTTCATCTCCATCGACGAACGAAAACTCATCAGAGACAGGTAGAGTAAACAAACACACCAAGTAGTACTCCTGTTCTTTTTGCGGATACAGACTAACACGGCTGCTACTCTGACACCAAGTAGTGTGCATTTCAATAGCTTTTTTTTGTTGCTGTTCTATTGATAAATCAGATTAGAAAAGAGTTAGTGGTAGTGAGTAATAGATCTACAAACTGTTCTCTGTGCTTTCTAAAAGGGATGGATAACTTTGCATTTAATTTTGCATTTGATTCTACTTGATTTTCTTGTCCTTAAAGAATGTTATTATGGGCTTATTATGGTCAGCTCCTAATCCCACAACCCTGGCTCATAATCCCCATCTGTTTCCTTCTTTCCTATTCTAACTTCATTGAATTTCTCTGGAAAAATCCAAGAATCATTCAGACTTCCTTAACTAAAAATCCATCCATTACTCCCTCAGAAATGTTATGTTTACTTCTCCTTTCACCAGGGCTAGCTCCAGGCACTAGCAAAGCAGGTGCCTGGGGTGGCCAATAGAAAGGGGCGGCACTCCGTCTGTTGTTGGGGCGGCAATTCGGCAGCGGGACCTTCGCTCCCTCTCGTCCTTTTCGGCGGCAGCTCAATCGGGGTTGTTTTTTTTTTTTTTTTCTTCACCGCTTGGGGCGGCAAAAAAGCTAGAGCCGGCCCTGCCTTTTGCATGGAGTCCATGCCTATGAACAAAATTAATTGTTTGCCCTCTTTGACACCCTTTCTGCTCCTCAGTCCGTTCCCTCTCAGTTTAGGGCCTTGCATACTTTTCATGACTTTGTTATAGCTCCCTTCGCCCCACCTCCCCCCATTCCTCACTTCCATGCCCCTTGCCCTATTTCCTTTTTTTTCCTTTACGCCAATCACTCACTGAAAGGCTACTCACCTATTCTTCACCACAAATCTCTCCATCCCATCCTGATTTGTGAGCACCATTTCCCCTGCCCTCATCCCCTTCTTTCAAGCGCCTTTTCTTCAGATACAAGTGTGCTGTAATATTCATACTGCACCACCGACAACCTTAAAAAAATAAATTGTTCTCATTGTATCCCCTGATCTTTTGTATATCTGTCTGACTTATCTTGCCTAGCCAGTTCACATTTCACTTAGCCAAAATATAGCTCCTTCTTTTTCTTTCTGTGCCCTCCCTTTGTTCTCCTTTCTCCACTGCTGTTGACATCACCTTCTTCCTGTTTTTCATGTTTGCAATCTTGGTGTCACCTTTGATTCCTTTTCCTTCTCTCCATACACCTATGATGCCTATGATGTCAATAAATCATGCCATATCTTTCTTCATTTCAAAAATTAATCCTACTTTCTATACCAATATACCCATGTCAGCTCCTTCCATGGCGATTGTAATCACCACCTCTCTGGCCTCCTTGGTGCCATATTGCTTCTCTTCCAATTTGTCCAAAATGCCTGCCAATCAGACCATGTTACATCTACATTCATGTTTAAATTTCTAATTCTCATCTTCAAACCCTGCAGAACTACACTCTGGCCTCTATATTGTGGATATAAGATCTTTCATGTTCCACCTCTCCCCCTTCTCTCTACTTATGATGGCAGCCTCAACACCTCATTTTTCATTCACCCACTCCTGTCTTTTGTGCCTTCTACCATGAAAGGAACAACCTCCCAGTCATCATCACCCTCTCCTCCTGAATATCCCTCTCCAAGACATATTCCAGCATTTTCAGACCTAGAATTTGGTTCCTAAACTCTTGTTTTGGCACCAGTAAAAGTGTCCTGATCTTTAGAGTCCCACTGAAGTCAAATGGAAGTAGAGTTTCTCACTTTAATTTATTTACATAACTATGGATTTAAGAACCTAACTTTGGACCACCTGGATTTGGAAATTTAGCTTTTTCTTCCATGAGCCCCCACAACTGGAAAACAAAATATTTTTAAATCATTGCCTACGGTTTACTTTTGTTCTAGACTGGAGACTCTTAAGGCAGGAATTATTTTGAAATATTTACTTTACATCACTGTCATAGTCGGTTTTAACAAATAATTTGTCATGGCCAATTTTTAGCAGGTCACAGATGATCATGGTGAACAGGGCAAACATCATGGGAATACTTTTATTTAACAAAAAGGCAAAAGTTAAAAAAATATCTGTACTCAAAAATAACATTTTTCTACTTCTGTTGCAAACAAGAACAGTATGTATTCTGTGATAGTGAGAGATCTTATATATACACACAGGAAGGTTCTCTCACTTTCATTACGATAGTATATGTAAAATCAATTCAAGCAGAGCCTTCCTAACCAAGAAAGGCAGAAAACCAGAAAACTGCATGAAGTCCTTTTGGGGTCTCGCTATCTAATTGTAATGTACCTGGGAAGTGTTTAGTTACTACAGTGATGGGCATTATAAGAAACCTTAAGACAGAACAGTTTTCAACATATTTGTTGCCATACCAGAGCCTACCTTTTATAAACCTACGCTGATTTTTTAGATGTAAACAATTTTACTTTACACAAGAGGTTGTAGGGTAATTTAAGGCCTCCTGAAGTGTAAAGCTTTCACTGGGAGTCTTCACATCATTCTGGTTCTTAGCATAGCTGTGTTGCTTTTCAGTGTTCTTGTTTTCTTTGTTGACTCTTTGGCCAATCCAGGTTTTAATTTGTAGCTTTTACCCTTCAGAGTGTGTTCCAAATCATCATATCATCCCACTCCTTGCATGCACACAAATTACAGAATGTATAAAAGTCATATTTTTAAAACTTGCAATACAGACTCCATAACACCCATGAGAATTGCGACAAAAAATGTAAACTTACAGGTGATACCAAAACTAAAGTTTTTTATTATTGCTTACTGACTCAGCTTTTTGTAAGAGTACTATTTAATACCCATATGGTTAAACTGATAGGTATTTAAAGAAGAGGAAGAAGCTATCAAAGTTGATCTTCATGAAGGCTGTGGTAGGACCAAACTTTTCTGGCTCATGGCACTAGCAGACTCTAAAACTATGAAGGCTATGGTGGAGTTTAGAGAACAAACAGGTAAAAATCAGATATTTCTTGTTCCTTACTCATCCTGATTACTTTTTCTTAAGCTTCTCCAAAAGATCAGTTTCTGGAAATGTTACTCTCTGAATCTTTACATTAATGCTTTATTAGTTCTATTATTTAAAACAAAGGACTGAATCCTGGCAAATTATATATTGCCTTGGTGGTAGCATGTTGGTGGTGCTTTGCAACACCAAGTGGATGCTTGAGTTTAGAAACATTGTAAGCTCTGGGGCAGGTACTCTGTTTATGTACAGAGCCTGACACAATGGGATCAAGATTAGGACTCCTAGGTGCTACAGTAAAGTAAACAACAACAATAATAATTGGATATTTAGCTCTTTGAAATGCTAGAATTTTTTAAATGGGGGATTCTTGAGTTGATATTACCACTCTTTATCCACTCATGCAACTCCCACTTTCATCAAAGGGAGTACTACAAATTGAGAGTAGTACCCCATAAATAATTGTCACTTGTACTTACATTTGAATGATTTATAAAATGCTTTTATTTTCTTTTGAGGAAGGTGGGCACACCATATAGAAAAGAACCTAATCTATCATTAACAAAATTGAGTTGGGTAATTAGAAAAATATATAAATAATAGTTTCAGTACCCTTGAACAATGTTAATGCTAATTTCTCCAAAAACAAACTTTTTCCACTGCCCTAAAATATAAACACTTCTAAATTACCCATAGACTTAGTATTGTGATGACTACTACTAGAAAGAAAAGACCACAACAATGCTGAGCTGTGGTCAGTGTCCAGCTTGGCATTTGGATAGTCATTACATTCCAAGTATTGTGTTACATTTACAGCGCATTTGGGTGGTAAAAATACAGCCATCCCATAGCCCTTAATTACAACCCTTTTCACAGTGATCAGAATGTTCAGATACGTTGGCCTCTGTGCAGCATCTATAATAATAAGAAAAGCCAGCTGTGTACCTGCCTGCTTCCATATACTCCTTTTATGGTCACAAATTAATAGGAAAGATGCTCCATTATCTTACCCTTGAGTGATGCGCTGAACAGCTGAATTTTAACTTTGATAGCATGGGGTTGGAGGGGGGGTCCCAAGAATCAGAAGTACTTTATCTTTCATTAGATTTAGTAAAACAAAGAAAAATATATATTCATGCTGTTCCATTTCTCCCTTCCCTCCTCAAGGGATGTTGTTCCTTTCATTGTGTTTAGTGGTCTTTAAAGATGAAACTGATATTGCTTGTAAAATGTAGTTCCCCATACGCTAGTTTAAGCTTTGGGAATGCAAACATTTATAAATTAAGCAGGACTTGGAAGATTTCCTGCTTTCTTTCTCATGTAACTGACATGACAAATACTTGACAAACTCCCCTTTTGAAGGGGAAATATCATTTCGTAAGAATACAAAACACCTAGTAATGTAAGAGAGAAAATAAATGAGTTGAAATTCCAAATAAGGGTGAATCAAGCTAGGATTAATAATTTTTGTAATCAAGGCAGTTCTAGCTAGGTATGAGATCAAGTAAATAAAGTGTTCAGCGTGAGGTAATTAAAAAAAAAAAAAACAAAGCCTTTCTCTCTCCACTTTGGCTGTAATTTGTCTTAAATTGTAAGGTCTTCAAGACAAGAAACCATCTTTTTTACATGTACATAAGGTGGCTGGCACACTTTTTTTAGGTGTTATCACATTAATAATAATGTATTTCTGCCAAAAATTTGCAGTATTTTTCATATCCTTGTGTTGTGTTTAGTGGTCTTTAGAGATGTGCGATTCTATGGTTACTTGCGAAAATCCCATGAGCACAGAGTTCTTCTAGCTCATGCATGAGGCAGTTTAGTCTAGATTCATTGAATTTCCTTAGTAATTACATTTTTCCTGCTCATTTCATGGGATAGTTAAGGCTACTATTAGTATGTTGGTTGATAATCACTTCATTTTGGTAAATTCTGATTTTTGGTTTGTTTGTTTTGTGGGCTTAGGCAAACCAACCACCAGCAGCTCTGAAGCATGTCGTTTCTGTGGTTGTAGGAGTGGAACAGAGTTATCAGCAGTAGGCAGTGTCTGTTCTGATGCAGATTGCCAGGTATGTATACAAACCTCACTTTATCTCATGAAGATGAAATATTAGTATATAGTTGAGTCTACAACCAGCAGTACAAGATAAAAGCTAAAGGCCCTGTCATCCAAATAATTTTGAATTGTGAATAATACTTACTTACTCTCCCTGCCAATTTGTATGGCCTTCTGTTCTCATTTTTCTTATTTTTTAAATGTTTCTTCTCACCTCTGTTACTGTGAACTGGAAAGTGACTGATTACACAGGGTAAGCCGTGAATCTAACCATATAAAAACTGCTAACAAATGCACAAAATATGTACACAGGAAGAACAGAGAAAAATAGTTTAAGGTTCTGTAAAGTGTGTGATCAAAAGTAATTTTTCTTTAAATAAAGTTTCATTAGGGTTCTGCTGTTCAGGTGTCACATAGCAAAAGCAAATTAAAACATCTGTTTTGCTTCAAAGTCCTAGAACTCAATGTATTCCTAACTATACTGATGTCTGTATTATACTTAGACAATTATTGTCACTGCTCCCTAACCTGAGTTTTCATTGCAGGTAGAAAGACTACTTCAAGAAGCAACAGAATAAATATATTGCAGTGTACAAAATGATTCTTTGATTAGAAAAAATGTTAATTTAAGAATTCCTTTTTAATAGGAGTATGCTAAGATAGCTTGTAGCAAGACTCATCCTTGTGGTCACCCATGTGGAGGTGTTAAGAATGAAGAGCACTGTTTGCCGTGCCTGCATGGTTGTGATAAGAACGCAACAGCTCTTAAACAAGATGCTGATGACATGTGCATGATTTGTTTTACTGAAGCACTTTCAGCAGCACCAGCTATCCAGGTTTGCCTTTGTTATTTAATAAATGAACTCTATACAACATTGTTAAATTTTTAAGAGTTTACAATTTCCTTTGAAGGGATGCATTTTTAAAAGCTTCAAAGAGTACGTAATGTCAGTGTGCAGAGAATCACATTGTGTGTCTAACACTACTGCTCTCTCAATTGGTTGAGAATGCAAATAGGATCATTTTGGTGTGTACATTTCCTCTATTTTGAACATTGTGTTTGTAACTGAAAATCCACCTCACTTAGAAGTATTTTTTTTAAGTGTTTTAAATCACCACCCTTTTCTTCCTTATGTACCACTCTTTGTATGCAAGGGACAGATCATATTAAAATTGTGCCCATTTCTTATACAAGCAATTTGTTACATATTCCAAAAAAGGGCATATGCATAGACCTTGTAGAGGGGGGGTGTAGGTTGTATGTCTGAAGATTTTACTGTAGTTAGTATGCTAACTTGGTCACTTTTGATGATTTCATATGTCCAGTGATTAGTGTTATGCAAAAGTTTCAGTTTTGTAACTGATTTTAAAGGCCATTAATATTCTTTCTTTTCATGGTTGGAAAGGCTTTTCTGATAAGATTTTAAGTGAATTTGCAATTTGACACCTAGTGTTAGTTAAAATCAAAAACTCAAATATAATGGTGTCTCATTACAGTAGCTATTGCAACTTGTGAATTTACAGTACAGTAGTTACTCATACATCTTCCTTTTTTCTTAAAGTTGGACTGCAGTCATGTATTCCACTTGCAGTGCTGTCGTCGAGTACTAGAAAACAGATGGCTTGGGCCCAGGATAACTTTTGGGTTTATGTCTTGTCCTATTTGCAAGGTAAGGATGATGTGTTTACTATATGTAGCACAGAGTATCTACAAGTGCTTACTTTAATGTTACTTATGATGGACATTAGATATTGCTCATTTTCATTCCCAGAGCTTGTCTATGCAGAGACCTAGTATGCAGCAAGCCAGGCTGTAAATCTACAATGCACTAGCTTGTCACACGCTAAGTGACTGTGTAGATCCTACAGCTGTACACTAGAAGTTCTGTACTGTGCTTTGACATACTTCCATTTCAAACAGCTGTATGTCAAAACACATTATGGAATTTTTAGTTCGCAGCAGCAGGGTCCACATGGCCGGTTTTAGTGCACAGCAGGCTAGGGAGTTGTATGCTCACATCCTAGCTAGCCATGCACTAAGCGCCTGTGTAGACAAGCCCTCCGTTCTTCTTCGAGTGCTTGTCCCTCTATATACTGCCCTTCAGGTTGCACATGCACCCAGGAGCAGAGATTTTTTCCCGAGCAGTGTCCCTCAGGTATGCACCCCACATCTCCTTATGCTCCACATCAAAGGAATAAATAGGGCATATTGGATCACCACCAGTTTAGTTCACTCTTACTGTTCATGGTCTGGGACAGAGTTTCAGTATTCTAACTTCTTCGGCTTCTCTCTGTAAAAAGTTGAAATATAGTATAGTTTTTAGGGGGTTGATTCCTTAATTCTTGGAACCCTCCATCTGGGATGGGCAGAGATTTCTCAACTCTCCCCTCTTTCCCCCTCCCAATCCCAGTTCTCCAACAGTTTGGGGAGTGTGCCAAGGATCCCTAGCCTTTAAAAGTTGCATCAAGTGCCACAAACCCTTCTAGGGCAAAGAGTACCACAACCTCTGTCTGTACTGCCTGGGGGAAACTTGCATCCTTCCAGGTGCAGTATTTGCAGATTGTTCCCAAATAGGATCAAGCAGTTGAGGGAGTTCCAACCCCAAAATTCCCTCATGGAGGAGTCCATAAAGGCTGGAACAACCTGAGACTGGCGAGACTCTGCTGTACATCAGCCTGAAGAAGATAAAACTAGCTAGCCCCTCTTCTTCTGTCCCAGCCAGTTCCAAGACCTCTGGCAACCCTTCAGCTATAAGAGACTCAGTAGAGCAGAGCCAGAGCAGACGGGGGAAGGGAGACTTAAGTCATCTCCTAAGGACAAGTGGGAAGGATCCCTGTCCAAGTCCTTTAAAAAGAGGCAGAAGTTCCCCCATCCTATACCAACCATCAAAGGCTTTGTGTTCTGTAGTGGGACCATCCGGTATCAGGAAGGACTGGACTGGGACTTCTTCAAAGGGCAAGACTGCACCACCATTTGGTACCAAGACTGGTCCCTCGGCACCAAAATCTACCACATTTGTATTGCCAGATCTGGCACCCTCTGCTTTAATGGCTTGAGTTACAGAAATGACACTGTCTGCTCTGTCTTGATTCTTGGCACCGAATGCTCGTATGGTGCTCCCAGAACTGGAGTCACCATTACTTTCCAGATCCAGTACCAGGACTTCATCAGGTTGTACCGATCTCCCACTGGTACTCCTCCATCCCAGTCTTCAAGTAGGGGTTAAGCCAGACTGTTGGCAGTACCAGCAACAAGTAGAGGCAGGTCACCATCATCTCCTGTATTGAGGGCACCCCCTATGGATCTGGGATCCAAATCCTCAGAGTTGGAAGAGGACTGTGGGAGACACCCAACCCTGGACTATGCCCCAAGGGATTCCTTGAGAGGTTGAGCCCAGATAGAATGTCAGGAGTCTCCAGGGTATCACACTACTCCCATTTGAGAGAATATCCTCCCTGTACTTACCCAGCACCATAGAGCTCTACACTGAAGGGGTATGAGTGGCAGTATTGAGGCCCAGATGGTCCAGAAGACTACCACCCAACATACCAATGTTGTCAGATAGGAGACTCAAGGAGATCTAGGGTTCTTGGAGAAGACAAAGATCATATTCTGCCTCATCAAGATGTGCAACAGCAGCAGCATGGGGAACAGGAGGGTACCACATCAGTGACCTTGTCCTCTTCTCCAGATGAGGCAGTGGTTCCAGTTTCCCCATCACACTCTGATAATCCTGAAGCCTTCCAGGATTTACTTAAGAGTGTGAAAGAGTCACTACAGATCCCCCGGAAGAGGTCCAGGAAGCCCTGCACAGAGTGCTAGACATCCCACACAGTTCAGAACTGAGTAGAGTTGGGCTTCTAATTAACAAAGCCATCCTCAAACCCACCAGGACACTTTGGCAGATGCCTGCCACAAGTTCCACCAGCATTGAAACAGGCTAAAAAAAGAGGTTTTTCATACCTGCAAAAGGGACAGATTATCTATTCTCTCACCCACTTGTTGGTAGTATCAGTGGCCACTGAGTATAATAGACAAAGTTTTGAGTCTCACACTGCCAAGCGTTGATAGCCAAACATATGATTTCTCCATGTATAACAAATTAGCAGACTTCACCAATAAGATACCTCATGACAACAGAGCCCAGTTCCAGGCCCTGATTGACGGGGAAAGCTGGTGACTAGACTGGACTCCAGACAGCCTTAGACGTGTTTCATACTGTGGCAAGGTCTGTGGTGACAGCAGTGATAATGAGGCATTCATCGTGACTCTCCTCCTCAGGGATTCCCAAGGAGGTATAAACTGTGGAAGACCTGCCATTCAAGTGCAACAAACGATTTAGCACAAAAACAGTTGTCTCTCCACTCATTGAAAGACTCCCAAACCATACATCGTCACTGGATATTTACACTTACAAATTAAAAGAAAATCCACTACGCCCATTTAGACAGAGACCAGCCCCACCTGCTTTCGATCACCATTAACAAGGATCACCATGCAAGTATCAAAGGACTCATAGAAAGGGTGCCCAGGGACAACCGTCCACCTCCCAACCATTGCCATCTTTAAAACCAATGTTTTGATGGGACCTTTGAGAGCCGCACACCCACTAACTGGATCTAGACCAGATCTCTGGTCTTTCCCCTCCCTTTGGAGACCGACTTTCCCACTGCCTGTTTACCTGGGCAGAAATTATGACCAATAGATGAGTACTAGAGGTCATCTCTTCGGGGTACATCATCCAGTTTTCTTCCCCAATTGCCCCTCCAGTCCTCATTCAGGGACCCCTATCATGAGAGCATTCTTCTGCAGGATGAGGAAGTACCTCGAGTTGAACCCCTTTTCCCCTTGCTGTTAGAGGTACTAATTCTATCACCTGTAGTTTGAGGAGCGACTCTCATATGGAGACCCATTCTGGATTTTAGGAAACAAGTTCATCCACTGCCTAAAGTTCAGAATGTTGATCCAATTATTCCCTCTCTCAATCCAGGAAATGGGTTCCTGGCCCTCAATCTCAAAGACAACTATTTCATATGGATATGTATTTGGCACAAAGGAGATTTGAGGTTCATGTCCAGTCAGCACATGCTCACTTTCACTGTCAAGGGTGATGGTATACCCATACTTAGACAATTTGCTCTTAAAGGGACAGTCACAAGAAGCAACTGTCATCCATCTAGACCTGTTTGAGAGGCTAGATCTCAGTGTGAACCTGGAGAAGTTCACCCTGGAAACCACTCAGTCAACAGAGTTTATCAGGGCAAGGCTGGGCACTGTGATGTCCAGGGCATACTTACCAGACAATCACTTCCTCTCTCCATCATCAGACTAGTACAGTGCATCCAGATGAGCCCCAGGACCTCCTTATGTTCCTGCCTTATGGCACTATTGGGTTATATGGCTGCAAGTACCTGTGTGAACCTGGTTGAAAGGCTTCATCTCAGATGTCAGCATGCCTGTTTACAGACTGTGTGCCCCAGTAAAGCAGTCTAGACTTTTTAGTTGTGGTTCGTTGAAGGGTTTTAGCTTCCTTTCTTTGTTGGGAGGATGGAGAAAGGTATGTGTGGGGGCACTACTCAATTCCTCACTTCCAACAATTACTATAACCACAGACACACCCATTTTAGGTTGGGGAGCACACATGGCTTGATAGGTTGCTCAAAGGACAGTTTCCTCAGGAATCTATGCTCTCATCAGTGTGTTTGAACTGAGAGCAGGCAGGCTGTCCTTTGAGCAATTCCAGTCGATCCAGGTGTTATCAGACAACATGATGGTGGTCTGTTCCATCAGCAAGCAGGCAGGAGCACACTCCTCACAGCTTTGCGTGGAGGCCGTCACCCTCCGGAACTGGTGCATTTCCATGCAAATTACCCTGACTGCAGTCCATTTGCCAAGAATCCAAAACACCCTGGTGCACTCTCTAAGCAGACATTTCTCCACACAACGTGAGTAGGAATGGCACCAATTCCTGAGGATGATGACCTCCACACTATGCTGTGAGGGGTGTCCTCCTCTCATACAGTGGCCAGGAGTCCTGAGTTTTACCTCCCCCCACCCCCCACCCCCCGTTTGCTTATTACCATGGGTATTAAGGAAAATCAGACAGGACATGGCACAAACCATTCTTATAGCACCAGGTTGAGCCTGCCAGGTCTGGTACCCCATTCTATTGCAATTGTCTGTATCTATCACTCTGATGTGACACCTCTTAATGCTGGCTGAGGGAAGGACTTAACACTCCAGCCCAGCCATACTTTACAATAGGGCTTGCTGTTTAGATGGATGTCAGAATTAGAATAGGTCTGCTCAGCTGATGTCCAGGCCATCCTGAACAGCTGTAGAAAGGATTCTACTGGGAAATGGTATGAGGCTAAGTGGAACAGGTTTATGTTTTGATGCAAAGAACAAGGAATTTCCCCTTTATAGGCAAAGATTCCAGGTGTGCTGGACGTAGCTCTTATCCTTAAAATCCACACAACTGTCTCTTATTTCTCTCAGGATTCGCCTGACTGTCACCAACATATTTCATCTGCCAGATACCTACTCTGTATTTTCTTACCCAGTCACATCCTGTTTCCTAAAGGGTCTGATTACAGTGTTCCCTCCAGTGGCAAAACCTGTATGAGCCTGAGACTTGAACCTGGTTTTATCAATGCTGATAAACTCACTGTTTGAGCCTATGGCAGGCTGCTCTCTCCTACGTGTCTATGAAACTAGTGTTCTTGACTGCTGTCATGTTGGCCAAAAGAGTTAGAGAGCTAGGGACACTCATGGCTGATCATCCTTATATGGTTTTCCACAAGAAAAAGGGATGCATGAGACTACATCCAAAACTTGTCCTGAAGTTGGTGTCTGACTTTCTTATCAACCAAAGTATCCCCTTATCTGTGTTCTACCCTAATCCTCACTCTAGCATGGAAGAAATGTGGCACTCAATGGATGTATGTAGGGTTCTTGCTTTTTACCTACAGAGGACAAAATCGTTTAAAAAGTCTCCAAGACTCTTTATATCATTTGCAGAACAAATGAAACAAGAGGCCATTCTCTCTCCCCCCTCCTCTTCTCTCCCCCCATCCCTCCCCCCGAGGCTGTCCAAATGGATCTCTGGTTGCATCCTACTCTGCTATGAACTGAACATTATTCCTCTTGAAGGAAGTGTAAGATCACACATGACGAGAACTCTGACAGCATCGGTAGCTTTCCTTACAGATGTCCCGCTTCTGACATCTGCAAAGCAGCAACTTGGAGCTCTGTACACACTTTGGCTAGACACGGAACGGGTGCAAGCAGCTGCCTCCGATGCCTCTTTGGGCAGAGCATTTCTGCAATCATTGAGTCGTAGGACTCCAGACACCCACCTCCTCAATAGAGATATTGCTTCTGAATCATCTGAAGTGCATTACACATAGGGACAATGACTCGAATTGTCACTTTCTAGTAACTTGAGTTCTTCGCGGTGCGTTGTCCCTGTGTGTAGTGCACTATTCACCCTCCTTACCCTCTGCCTGATTTCCCCCTACTGGGAATTGGCAGTAGAGAAGAAACTAAAATGGTGGTGGTCCAGCAGTCCCTTTATCTACTCTGCAGAGTATGAGAACGAGGAGAGCAGGGGTACATGCGTAGACCAGACAAACATTGCTAGGGAAAAATCTCTGCTCTGCCTGGAGCACGTGCACAACTGGAGATCCCCTGCGCTACACATCTCAAGGAACTCAAGTTACTACAAGATGAATAACCCATCCTTTCCAACATAGCTGAAAGGAAAGAACCGTAAATTGTGGGTATGGGAGGGTCCTTTTTTTTTTTTTTTTTTTTTTTTTTAAACTTTCTTGCCCACTGTGCCTAGAAACATGGTTTCTCATAAAAAATGAAAATAATGCAGAAGTCCTTTTTTAATTATTTTTATATACTTAGATCTATCAATTTGTAATAATCCAAGAGTTGGATGCAATGTAGCCATTACAAAATAAGTGAAGACTTTAAGTCTCTACACTCCACGCTTCCCTCAGTTTAGCCTAAATTATCTCAAGCAGCAGGACTGGGGTAGCTCCAACATTAGCAAGATGCCTTTTTAACCTGTCTTTCAATACCACAGAAGGGTGGTAATGAATAGCACGTGTGCATAAGACTCAGTCACCTCTATGAAGCTGCCAGAAAAGAGGGCATATTAGAATATAAGTACATTGAATTTATTGGCCTTTAGCAACTCCACTGCGCTGGACTTCTATATTTGCAGTCATGATAGGAGCTTGTGTAGGGGGCGATCTTCCAGTGGCATGGATCCAATATAGGGGCTCTTATGTCACATACCCTCCTTGTTGCTGATGAAGAAGGGAAAAGGGAGCATGGACAGAGAAATGGTGTGACTGGGGTACTCCTATGCTACACTGATCCTCTGCTGTGTTTTTTAGCCCCCTCGTGGCTGCTACAGCCCAATGTAAGCTAGACCAGCCCTCAAGCTTATGGATCTGAGTTTCAAAAATTTGAGGTAAAAGGGTATTCCTGTTTGCCATGAGTCCAGTAGCTGAAAAGAATAAGCATATAGTGTAGCTACCCCTCCTTGAAATACATATTCTGTATTCTTTTCTATGATTGTTCAGCATCCAGCACAATGGAGCCTTTTGGCACTACCATGATGCAAATAAATACTAATATTGTTATAATGAAAGTATTACAATATTCCAAGTTTCTTATCAGTTGTTCTTTATTTTAGAACAAAATTAATCATACGGTATTAAAGGACTTGCTTGATCCAATTAAAGAACTCTATGAAGACGTGAGGAGGAAAGCTCTAATGAGGTTGGAGTATGAAGGATTGCACAAGAGTGAGGCCATCACAACACCTGGCGTTAGATTTTATAATGACCCAGCTAGCTATGCCATGAACAGATATGCTTATTATGTTTGCTACAAATGCAAAAAGGTATGACTGCTAGCACTTTCTCAGATTAAATTGATGTAATGTTGCCAAAACATCACTTATTTGTTTATAGAGTATGAAAACTAGAAAAGCTGCATTGTAAAATCCAAAAAGCACTAAAAAAGAACATAGAAAAAGACACAGCCCTAGCCCTGTGAAACCTACAGTAGAGAGAGAGAATGGTTCAGAAATCAGATACCTTAGCTGAACAGAGGATGGTGCCATCTCAAAAGAATGAGGGCATCCTATTTTGTTAGAAAACTCCCCTTGCCATCCACCCTGTTCAGTTCTGTTCCCACCTCCCACAATTAATCAATGCTCACTCCCCTATTGCAACTCTCAACCAATTGAGTTTTTGGCTCCCCTCCCAATAAAGGTATTTTCTTCTTCTGCCTCTCCCTCTGTCACACCTTCTGCTCTCATTACATATCATGTTTTCTTTCCAGCATGCTGTACACCCTCGTATTTCATTCTGTACTCTCTCCCACACATGCATCCCCTCTGTATTGACTCCACTCCAGTATGTTAGTATTCACCCCCAATCTGTCATTTAGTTATCCTCAGGCTACTGACCCCTGTGATTTTATTTAATTCCTGAACCCTCACTCACGCCTAATGTTTAACACCTGAGCACACAGTTTAGAAGTCTCCTCTCTCTGGTCTGCAGGGTTGGGGTTCCAAAAGGGTTTTCCTTCCTGGATAGTGGCCTGGAGACTCCTTTCCAGACTTTTTTTTCAGGGGGAGGAGGAGAAAATATCACTGACAGTCCACCCACACACCCCTAGGCAGAAAGAGGGTGCTTTTCAGGCAGTGCAGAGATAGCAGAAAGCAGCTGCCGTTTTACTTAAGAGTCCTATAATTTAGTATATCCAGTAGCTCTGATTAGCTGTCTTTCCCCTGGAGGTTGGGAAAGGGCAGCTAATAAGATGGGGGTTCCCACCCACCAATCAATAGCAGTGTCTGAAAACACTTAAGTATATAAGGAAATTCCACAGAGTAGGCAGCCCTGCTTAGTGTGTGTTTTATGGCTGCCTGGTGTGCCTTTGTGCCATAAAACCAAAAACAGAGAGCAGCAAAATGCCTTGGCCAGCAGGAGCCTGAGCATGGGAAGGAAGGTGCAGCTCATTTCCTACTCCTCACTTCTGCTGTCTTTGCCCACCCTGTTGCTCTCCACCCAATTGTAGAGCAGTTTCTCTGCTACCTTGCCCATTTAGGACTTGGTTCTAAGGGCCAAGGCAGAGGGAGTGGCACTTCAAGCTAGCTTCATAGCCCGTTGGGGCAGGATTTTCCCCTCCCCTGGATCTGAGTACTGTGCTGGCAGGTGGGAAAGTAGAAGGGAGGGAGAAGCTTCCCTTCAACTCTAGCATCACCTCAGCAGCACCACCCTGCCCCCACCTTCTTGATATGCACTCATAGAATGGCCCAAAAATCATCCCGTGATCCAAACCCTGCAATCTTTTGCACATACTAAAGACATGTATGTGGGATATGTTGGATTGCTGGATAATTTTTGGCCATTTTGAGGGTTATGGCGGAAAAAGGATTATTTTTTTTAAAAGGTTTAACCTTATAGAACCTAATAAAGAGATTGTACTAAGAGCCTTTATCATCTTCTCCATGCATATGAATTTGGTAACAGGAATATAAACTGTTTGTCCCCAATCGCTTCAGTTTTAATCTTCAGTCATTATTTGTGTGTCACATTTAGGCATATTTTGGTGGTGAAGCTCGTTGTGATGCTGAGGCTGGACAAGGAGATGATTATGATCCAAGAGAGCTTATTTGTGGTGCATGCTCTGATGTTTCAAGGGCACAGGTAAGCAGACTAGTTTTGTTTTCTTTTAAAGATTTTTAAATAGTTATCTGAGCTGTACAGCAATTAGGTTTATTTGTAGTAAAATATACATATTTGTTTAATTTTTGACAGATGTTTCAAATATGTAAATATGTTGCTTACATGTTACAGTTCGGTTTCTAATGTTAACAGCACTTTTTTGTTTTCTTTCTATGCAGATGTGTCCCAAACATGGTACAGATTTCTTGGAGTACAAATGTCGGTACTGCTGCTCAGTAGCTGTGTTTTTCTGCTTTGGGACAACACATTTCTGCAATGCTTGCCATGATGATTTCCAAAGAATGACAAGCATCACTAAAGAAGAACTTCCACATTGTCCTGCAGGTAATGTTTTTTACAGAACAGTTTTAACAGTCTAAATGACCAGAAAATTATTTAGTCAGCCAGTTATTCTATTACAATTGATCTTGCTAATTTTTAGAAATATAGCAAAATTAATCATGTGATGTCTTAAATTCAGCATTTTAGATAATCTTCATAGTATGGATTATTTTGTTCTGTGATTCATTTCTTTCTGGAAATATTGGTTTCCAAAATGAGCAATGCTATTATCACAGTAAAATCAACACATCATTAGATACTTTGAAACTTCCTTTCTTCAGCAAATTGCCTCCACGCACTACTGGAGTTGCATGCTACCACATGGACCAAAGAGAGATAATAAACAAACTTCCTAACATGAAATGGTGTAGCCAGAGCTGAGTACTTATCCTGAAATTATAAAGGAAAGCACTTTGAACTGTGCTGATCCCCTAGTTCCTGGCATCATCGTGTGCCACTGCATCTGATGGTCTCACCAGAATAGTGAATTTTAATACTATGTTTCATGTGCTACCTATAGCTTTTCACATAGTGTTAGATAATTTGAAGGGAAAGGGCAATACATACTTCTACTACATTGCTTAATGTTTCACTTATACACCAGGGAAGTAATTGTTGGCCTAACTCCTAAATTGTTCTTCAGGTGAAATTTCATTTAACAAGTATATGTTATTCAGATGTAAAGGTTCTTGTTTCACATTGGGCTGAAACTTTTTTCACTGTATTGAAGATCCATTTAAAGACATTTTAATTTTCTTTCAATAAAATTTTGACTGTAAATTTTCCATAATGAATTTGATTTACTATGACTAGATAGCAGTCGAATAGTCTGGGGTTTTTCTTCAAATTTGTGTTTAATCCTTGACCTGAAGTTGTAAATCTTGTAGAAGCCAACAGTCCTGGCCCTTTTTGTTAGGCTTAGTCAAACTGCTCACAATTATTCACTTTTCATCCTGTAAAAGTTCTAATTTTTAAATGCCTGATAGAAGCTGGTCATGTGAAAGTGGCCCGTAACTACTTTTTCCTATACTAACTGCATTTTTCCCAAATCTTTTTTTATCAGTGTCCTATAAATTCTGACAGATTTCTCTATTTAATACTGTGTTTTTCAATACTTGTACAGTTTTATTTACATAAGATTTGGAAGTTTTGAAAATGTCTTTTTCCCTTTACACTGATTGCAGGTCCGAAAGGCAAACAACTTGAAGGAACAGAGTGTCCACTTCATGTTGTCCATCCACCCACTGGTGAGGAATTTGCTCTGGGATGTGGGGTTTGCAGAAATGCACACACTTTTTAGACTAGTAATTTTTTTACCAGAGCAAAACAGTTGTCCTCATCCCACAAGTGTCCTAAACAGAATATAAAGTCCAGTCAGGATGAGGATGGGACCATTTCATAACCCAGGTAAAAGGAACAATTTACAGTGCAAGAAGGATGCCAAATACCATGTACCATGCTGTGAGAAATTGACATTTTTTGAACTAAGACATCAAAAATTGTGAGATGTTTGCATGTGGCCATTACAGTCATCGGCTATGAAGCATTGGACATTTACAAATAAATAATTGCTATTAAAGGATCTCTGTGTCTGTGGACTATGAATGATGCTGGTTTTCAGACGAAGAAAGAAAAAACGGATTATTGTATACTGACTTTTTGTAATCCTGTACAATTGTAACTGCAT
Source organism: Emys orbicularis (assembly GCF_028017835.1). Taxonomy (NCBI): domain Eukaryota; kingdom Metazoa; phylum Chordata; order Testudines; family Emydidae; genus Emys; species Emys orbicularis. The sequence goes on from NC_088683.1 coordinate 287,474,758, forward strand.
CATGGGTGGGGGTGGGAAAGAGGAGTATTCTCGTTTATTTCCTAGACTGTTACAAAAAAATTGTGTTAGGAAGACATAAATGTAACAAGTATCACGCTGTATATAAAGAATATCAATGTTTGTCCTGTATAAGAATTACTAAATTACAACAGCAGTTTCATTTAAACTTCTGGGTTATGTTTGAGTCTGAAATTTTAATGAAGTGCAATACTGAGTGTGCCTCATATCTTGCAGCTGTAAACATAATGGAATGTATATGTCAATAAAACCACTGTACATTTTTATACAGTGAAAGTCTAATGAATGTGTAAGACTTTACTTTAGAATGGCTCAAAACCAAATCATTTCATTTCACAAATAAAATGTATTCGTTTTTAAAGAACCAAATTCAAAACCAGCTGGTAAACTGCTTTATGGTACTATTTGGTATGGTAAAGTTGCTTATGGTACTATTCATTAGATAGAAAAAGTTTGCTTGAACATCCTTTAAGAAAAGTTGGGTAATCTTACTAGACTTCACATAAAGTATTACTGTATATACTCGTTCATAAGCTGAATTTTTTAGTAAAAAAGGGAAGCACCAGAGAAGGGGGTCGGCTTATGAATGGGTATGGAGAGGGAGAGGTGGGACACAGCCCCTCTCCCCAACAGAGGAAGCAAGGAGAGGCAGCACAGCCAGAAGGGAAGAGGCGGGGCCAGAGTCTCTCCACTTCTGGCCACGCTGCTCTCCCCCCAGCCTCCAAAGCAGCTGCAACTCCGGGGCTGGCAGGCTGCAGCCATGCCACTCAGCCCCACCCCCCAGAGGAGGCTGCGGCCGCGCCGCCCGGCCCGCTGGAGCATGCTGCGGCCGTGCCACCCGGCCCAGCCCACTGGAACGTGCTGTGACCGTGCTGCCCGGTCTGGCCCGCTGGAGCAGGCTGCGGCTACACTGCCTGGTCTGCCGGAGCAGCTCCAGCCAGGCCACAGACATCCTCCCCTGGCCCTCCCCAGATAAGGTGGGAAGGGATGGGATGGGGAGAGTGTGGGGGTCCCGGGCTAGGGGTAGGGTCATGTGGGGGGTGGTCACAGGGGTTACTCCCCTGACTTCCAGCTTCTCCTCCCCAAAAAAATTTCCCCACCAGTTACTGTCCCAGCCCGTCAGGGTAAGTAGCTGGCTTGCCCCCGGAACACTTTGTTTACTTAGGTTTACCTCCGTGCCTGCGGATGCTCGAGGTAAACAAACCATCTCGGCCCACCAGCGGCTTATCCTGATGGCCCGGGAGCCAAAGTTTCCTGACCCCTGAATTATAGGGTCGGCTTATGAACGGGTCATAAAATTTTTCCATTTTTACTTATCCATCTTGGAGGGGTCAGCTTACAAATGAACTGGCTTATGATTGAGTATATACGGTATATTTGAATTGATGTACAGGTTGATAAGCAGTTCCTGAAGGCTTCACAGTAATATCCTGGAAGACTAATTTTTAATTGGTTTGTATTTACTTTTAATTAAAGCTTTGCAGATACCCTCTTCTAGTATGTATGGACTCATGCCATGTGTCCAAAAAAGTTTGGTCAGTGCTGTCCATTGGGGCTGTACATGCATCCTCAGTGTCCTCACACCTTCCCTACCTGTGGGCAGATAAGGGAATGCAGCACCAACTGCGCCTGTTCTTCCTTAGTGCCTGTGGAAGTGGGTCACAATTCAGCAGTGTCCACAGCGACTTATTTTAAAAATGTTAGATCTCAGAAAATTAATAATTCTCATAGTAGTTAGGGTTTGGGGGCCGGGGGGTTGTTGTCCTTTTGGCAGCTTTTAGATAGATTTTGACCTGTCAGTCGACTGATCAACACAAAGACCACTTCCCCACCGAATGGCTGAGGTAAAATCTTTAGGGTTAAAACTCTGCCCATGTGACAGACTGAGGCGCAGTGTGGAGGGTCACACAAAGTAATCTTTTCTGCCTTGGGAAAGGCCATATCTCCAGCATGTTCCCAACCTGCTGATCCTTCTTCAGCCAGACTTGATGTGATACAGACAGCCACCTGACTATTTTCACCTGCTGAACAATGCATGAATTTGGCTTCAGGCTTTGAGCAAGAGGACCCTCCCTTGTGATCCAGAACCTGGTCCAAATGCGGAGTACTGACCTATACTGCAGAAGTGCCTACCATCTCAGTGCAGTTGGCCTCTGCTCTAATGGGCCAGTGAAATCTGTTTGGTTTCAACTTCAACACAGGGAGATGAGGAAAAGCAGTTGGGACCGCCTTCCCAGGTGTTTCAAGCACCAAAGTTGGGAACAGCACCAAGAGTCAACTGCTGATCCACCTTTCTCAGCATGATGCCCCGCCACATCAGACTATCCCACATTGCTAGCATTGGCTAAAGTCCCCTAGGTGCCAGGGAAGTCTGCACCCCTTTTTGACCTCCTCATGCTCTCAAGCTTTCAGAAATGTATTACAAACAATAAATAGAAAAATTGTTTTAAAAAATAATTGGATCTTTTCAAAATTTAGACTGCAAATCTCACACACCTGTTTTACTGACATACTTGTTAAAACACACTACTGTCTGTGATGAGAGTGAACAGCGATGTGAAAGACCACACGTGTGGGAGAAACAACGTGTAATGATAGATTTAGGCCCACAATATGGTGGTTATCAACATTTTAAAGAAGCAGCACAGCTTTATTGTAGATCTTGACTGGCAAAGCACAGGCATAATTAATGAGAGAAACAAGTAAGTCCTTTGGAAATAGATTGTTTTAATATCACTCCCAATAAAAAGAGGAAATTTCATCTGTAAATTGAGGTCGCTTTATTATGGCTGTTTCTAACTGTCACCTAATCTACATGGATGAATACTTGCTACATGTTGCATTTTCTAGTACATAATGTAGATTTTACTGAACACAGAAAGCAAAATAATTGCAGGTAAAGCTAAAAATCTAGAAATTATTAATCATTTTGTAGGGTGATACTACGCATTTTAAATGTCTTTTTAGCATTGCTTGCTAAATGCATTCAGATCATAAAAGCCCCTTAAATCCAACACTCTTCAGGTACTAGACAAACTGATGGACAAATAACAGATGGAGTCACTTCAATGCTCATTTGCTAGTCCCATCTAGAAAACACTATGCGAAAGTATTGGTTCAGTAATGACTCAGGTAAGAGTGTCACTTACTAAATGATGCACTTGTATTTGTCAAGTGCTTTCCACCTGAGGATCTCCAAAACACTTTACAAATATTAATGAATTAAATTTCACACTACTTCTATCCTGAGGTACACGAGTTTTACTTTTCCTCATAGATGAGGAAACTGAGTGCCAAAAAGCCTAAGTGAGTTGCCCGAAGTCTGTGACAGAGATAGGAAGAGAACCTAGGTCTTCTGACTCTCAGTCCTGTTCTTTACCATGTGCAAAAAGACCCCATTGTGCTCTAAACAACAGTACCCTAGAGATCGCACATCCTGGTTCTTATCAAACTACCTTGTTTAGTTTGAGTTCTGACAAAATCACAATCTGAAGTGGGAAGGCTGAGAGCAATTGGTCTTGTGGCTGAATCAAAAACAAGCAGTATTCCAGTTCTGAAATCTGGGGGAAGACTGAAAAGATGCAACATAAAGTAGGGAGACACCGCTCCCTGATGTGCCTGAAGCCCTTGAGCAGATCAACAGAGAGCATCACTCTTAAGGCACAGATACAGTAGAAACAACAGTTTGGAGGAAGTTGAGCAATGGCCCTGGTGTTGAAACTGTGATCACAGCATCAAGAATCAAGCAGCACAGACCCAGTGCAAAAGGAAATGGGAGAGAAGGCAGAGATCCTTGAAGAAATTAGACAACATGGGAGAACTGAGAAAAGGAAGAGAAGAAGGAATGGATGACTGGCAATGAACAGCAATTTATTTGTATATAACTTTTAACATTCAATCTTAGATAAAAAATCATGGATGCACTAAGACGAAAAAATAAGCAGCAACATTCTGCAAAGCCCTCTACAAATTTCTTTACTTCAACATACAGTATTAAGCAAGATTAGACTGGTGTATGTTTCTTCCAATAATGAGCATTAGAAATAGACGTAGGTTTAGTTCTGTTTGCTGACGGAAGAGAATGGTCAATAGATCAATGGATAAGAATTCACTGTCAAAAAGCATGTAACTACTTCAGTTATCATTGGATCCCATCAAACTGCCAGACAATAAAGCAGGCGAGTTATGTGCACTCTAATCATTGTTGTTTACTTTTTTGACCCTGCTATTTATGCTTGCTGCTTGGCATAATGTGTGGTGCCCAGCCTAAAATGAGTAGAGACATACAAAATACAGTGTATAGTATTTTATGTGCTTTTTTCGCTGAACCGCTACTTCATTTCATCATGATCATTTATGTATTTAGAAAGCTCCACTAGAATCCTCCTCTTCTGCAGGGGATTTGCTAGCAAAAGTGGCAACAAAATATAAGGCCAATAAACAGTGCAGAGTCTTTGCAACTAAGGCTTGGTCTACACTACAGAGTTAAGTCAACGTAAGGCAGATTACGTTGACATAATTATGTCAGTGTACACACTACAGCCTTGCTCCCGCCAATGTAAGTGATTGAAAATCTGTTGTGGGAGGATTTTTTTCCTCTCAATCCTACTTATAAAACAAGTGTAACAGCAGTGAATATAGAGTGCTTGCCAGGGTATGAACAGAGGTACAGCAGCAGCATGTAAAGTGATGCACTCCACACACAGATCTGTGACATGGCCCAATGGAACAAACTGATAACAGTCATTGTTAGTGGGGTATGGTGGGGAGGCTGCTTACGCTGCAAAAAAACAACCTGCCAAACTGGCTAAAGGAAGAAATGTCATCCTAGTCTGCTAGCAAGGGTAAAACACAGTTAACTGTGGTATAGAATATCAGGGTTGGAAGGGACCTCAGGAGGTCATCTAGTCCAACCCCTTGCTCAAAGCAGGACCAATCCCCAACTAAATCATCCCAGCCAGGGCTTTGTCAAGCCTGACCTTAAAAACCTCTAAGGAAGGAGATTCCATCACCTCCCTAGGTAAACCATTCCAGTGCTTCACCACCCTCCTAGTGAAAAAGTTTTTCCTAATATCCAACCTAAACCTCTCCCACTGCAACTTGAGACCATTACTCCTTGTTCTATCATCTGCTACCACTGAGAACAGTCTAGATCCATCCTCTTTGGAACCCCCTTCCCCCCTTTCAGATAGCTGAAAGCAGCTATCAAATCCCCCCTCATTCTTCTCTTCTGCAGACTAAACAATCCCAGTTCCCACAGCCTCTCCTCATAAGTCATGTGCTCCAGCCCCCTAATCATTTTTGTTGCCCTCCGCTGGACTCTTTCCAATTTTTCCACATCCTTCTTGTAGTGTGAGGCCCAAAACTGCCCACACTACTCCAGATGAGGCCTCACCAATGTCAAATATAGGGGAATGATCATGTCCCTCGATCTGCTGGCAATGCCCCTACTTATACAGCCCAAAATACCGTTAGCCTTCATATAAGCAACAAGGGCACACTGTCGGCTCATATCCAGCTTCTCGTCCACTGTAACCCCTAGGTCCTTTTCTGCAGAACTGCTGCCTAGCCATTCAGTCCCTAGTCTGTAGCAGTGCATGGGATTCTTCCGTCCTAAGTGCAGGACTCTGCACTTGTCCTTGTTGAACCTCATCAGATTTCTTTTGGCCCAATCCTCTAATTTGTCATCTAGTAACAAGTGTTATTAATAAAGCTGGCCAGGAAATGGAAATTCTGTCCCATGAAAAACTGAGTTTTCAAAATTTGGCCCATGCTGTAGCAAGACAAAAATCAAAAACTCAAAAATTATTGTGGAAATGAACATCTGTAATATTTCATTTTGGAAATACCAAAATGTTCCTGGTGCCTGGGTAGCCTAGGCAGTAGGAACCCTTTGCTGGTTCCAGAATCAAATATGCTCCCTGGGCTACCTGCCTCCCTCTCTGCAGGTGGCTGCTGAGTTATCCTGCTTCTTAGGCTGCTGGCCTCTCTCTCTGCTGGCCTGGTAGGTTGTTCCATTCCCCAGGCTACCATGGGCCTGGCTGCCCACACTTTCCCACCCTTTTCTCGTTCCTTCTACTAGCTTTCTCTCAGTGAATCAACACAGTGGTCTGGCCTATACTACCAACCTGCTGATGCCAATTAACCCTTCTGTTCTCTTGGCTCCCTTAAGTGTGGCCTAATCCAGTCCTTCATTATACCACTGCTTTCTGTGTTTTTACTTTATTGTAGGATACAACAGAGGAATCTAGTCCCTGGTGCCAGTAGTCCTGTTTTCTTTTTAGCCTACCCTAGGTCATTGTGGTCTACATTTGTCAACCTGCTGGTTGCTTTTCTTTTCAGTGTAGCAAAGCAACCTACTTTGTCCATACTGCCAGCCTTCATGTGCCATCAAAATAGCTGGAATCTGCAGCAATTAAGCTTTTCTCCTTCCAGTGTCTCTTGGCAGATCAACCTCACAGGACATTTTATGGAACCTGGCAGCTTTCATCCAAGTGACATTGTTTAGAGCAGTGGTCTCCAAAGTGGGGTGCGCAAGAGGATCCTTCGGGGTGCACTGCAGGCGGAGCGCCACCGGAGCAGCGCCGCTTCCCCCCCCCCCCCCCCCCTTGGCAGTTCGGCCGGGAGTCCGAGCGGCTTTTTTTTTTTTTTTTTTTGCTTGGACAGTTCGGCCGGGAGTGTGTGCTCAAAAATTTTTTACTGATGGGGTGTGCGATCAAAAAAGTTTGGAGACCACTGGTTTAGAGTATCTAGCTGCTGACACCATCAGCATGCATATTTCAGTGGACAAGCTGAAAGGTTGTGATCCTGCACTAAAATGTCAAAATTAAGGGAGAAAAATTCACTGCATCATTACATCCTACAACCACTTCAGCAAGGCTTTAAAGCTCACAGAGCAAGGGCTTCAAGCATGAATGCTCATGGCCAACAATGCTCTTCCCTCTCCTGCCCCCGCCTCCCTCTGCACAAGCTCCTTATCCCCTACTTCTGTAAATACGTTCAAAAGATAGCAACGGATTCCTATATTTCTTCAAGGAGCAGGTCATAGATTGGGGCAGCAGCAAAGCTGTATTCTATTCTGTATAGGTTCTTCTACCATGCTCATCACCATCATATTTAAGACCTTCAGGTAGTGCATTAAGCAATGTGACCACACAGCTGTCACGTGTGTGTTCTCATCTCCCCAGGAAGAGAAGCACATGCAGTGGAGTGTCTTGTTTTGTAGGGTTTGGGTTTTTTTTAAATAGTCATGTTGCTATGTATGCTAGAGAAGGTGAAGAAAAAGAAATGCATCTTCCACTTGGAGCAGAAGATGCTGAGTATTGTGACGGTTTTTATTCCTTGGAGAAGTTCATTCCATAGTCTTGGACAGTGCTACACGTGCACACTAGCCATTTGATTACAATACCAGTAACACTTTGCACTTCTAGAATACACTTCACCAAAGTACCTTAAAGCACCTTACAAAATCAACAGAGGCTTCTCACACCCCAGTGAAGTATGTAAATTTCACACACACACACACACACACACACACACACACACACCACAGAAATGTCACTATTTCTGAGTGAACACAGCAGCTGTTTAACAGCTCAGAGCAACATTAAATTAGAAATTGAAGTGAGATAGGCCATATCCAAATGAAACCTCAGGGGAATTTAAGTAGGACTATAATTACCTGCATTAAAATGGGGCCAGGATGATGGCCTTAACACCCCTACTTAGACTAAAAATGGTACTGTATATACGGTACACATCAGAAGCTTTGATGTTAATCAAATGCGTGGTAGGGCCTTTGAGTCAATGGGAACCTTATTCTATACACATCTTGCTGAAGGTCTCATTTTAGTGGCCATTACCAGGCCAGGAAGGTCTCAAAGTTACTCCCTATGTAGCACTACTCTTAGGGTAGGTCTACACTTACCCGGTAGTTCGGCGGCTGGCGATCGAACTTCTGGGTTCGACTTATCGCGTCTTGTCTGGACGCGATAAGTCGAACCCGGAAGTGCTCGCCGTCGACTGCGGTACTCCTGCTTGGCGAGAGGAGTACCGCGGAGTCGACGGGGGAGCCTGCCTGCCTGCCGCGTGTGGACCGAGGTAAGTTCGAACTAAGGTACTTCGAACTTCAGCTACGTTATTCACGTAGCTGAAGTTGCGTACCTTAGTTCGAATTGGGGGGTTAGTGTAGACCTGGCCTAAGGCAAAGACCACACACTTCTGTGGCTGACTACATCCCCTTTCTCAGACTCTCCTCAGAAAGCAGGTATGAGTAATTTCCCTACATATAACAGGGATATAAAATACATATAAAATAAACCAAGCATTTATTGACAACTGTAAATAATGAAAAACAGAAATAAAATGTTATGTCAGTTGGCTAAAACTGATATGACAGGTTTATTCAAGGTAAATCTACACTTAAGTTACAGAATTGTATAATGTACCTTGCGCCTCACATGGTAGCGAACTCTTGTCCTTCTAACAGCCAAAACTGGTTTTCTTTGTTATCTGTCAAGGTTGTCTCTGGGAGCGAGATCTCTTCTAAGACTGCAAGGTATACCTAGAAACCAGATCAGTTTATAGTTCCTTTAGTTTTTGATACGTCAGTATCATAATCACAAGGTGTCCATTCATTAGAGTACTATGAAAATCCATATTAGTTTTTCTTCGATACATCTTTTCTTCTTAAGTCAATCCAATACACACACACGCGCACACACCAAAATGTCTCATTTCCTAATGTTGATTTAGGATTTATGTAAGTTAACTTCAGACAGGATCTTCTCCGTGTGGAGAACAAAACTTTCTTATATAAATAATAGACCTTTCCGAGGCCAGGGAACCTAGGCAGCTCACAGAAGTCCAGAAGACTCCATGATATGGTCTGCCATAGATCAGGATTTAATTATATGCACAAGAGCACAGGACAAAATAGGCCTGTGTATATTTGATACAAAATACACACTCTACAGTATTTTGCGGCCTATGGCATGCCACTCAGTAAAATGGATGGATGTGGACTCATGGCAACAAATATCAAGCTGCTAAACCCTGCCCCACACTGATATACTCCCTGACCCATCTACTATAAGTGGAAGAAGTTCTCCATATCCATCAGTAATGAGGCCTTTCACACAGGACTCAAAAATCCATCCTATGGCTATGTTGTTGCCGCCTCCTATTTTCTCTTTCTTCCTCCTCCTGCCCTTCCTGCCTCCCCGCCTCCCCCAACCAATCCAGCCATCTTCCTCTCCTAACAGTCTTTCCCCATCCTCATTGCTGCTCTCTCCTGCCATATATTCCCCCCACCCGCTAAGACTAGCCTGATGCCCTCCAAGTGGGCACAGGTTAGGAAACACTGAATGGGTTGTAGTGTGTTCTATCCCTCAGCAAGATTACCAGCACTCATCAAATAGTACCATGGTGCTGTGAGCTTCTTGAGGTAATGTGATGTAGTGTGAGTGTTTATAAACCACAGCTCCATATTTATCAACTTTTATTTGTTTTATAATGATCAAAATAGACCATGGAAAAAATATACAAAGTTCTTTCCACTGGAGAAAGTTTTACATACCTAGTAATCAACAGATCTGCTCAATCTGTGTATTCATTATCATGTGATATATGCTTGTTTTACTAAAGAGAGAAGGTGGGTGAGGTAATATCTTGTATTGGCCAAACTTCTGTTGGTGAAAGAAATGAGCTTTAGATCCATACAGAGCTCTTCTTCAGGTCTGTGTAGCTCAAATGCTTGTCTCTCTCACCAACAGAAGTTGGTCCAATACAAGATATTACCTCACCCACCTTGTCTCTCTCTTTGCTTGGGACCAACACAGCTACAACTCTAAACAATGCTTTACTAAAATAAATTCTTATAATCTTAACTCCTGTTAGCAGTGCAGACTATGGGGGAAAAGCCGGATTCTTCTTCGACTGCTTGCTCATGTCGATTCCATTCTAGGTGCGTGCACGCCTACATGCACGGTTGTTGAAGACATTTGCCTTAGCAGTATTCATAGGGTCAGCTGTGTTGCCCCCTTGAGTGCTGCGCTCATGCGTCGGTATATCAGGCGCCTCTGGCCCTACACCCTCTCAATTTCTCCTTACTGCCTGTGGTGGTTGGTCAGAGTGCCTCTCTCCCTTGCTTCACAAGTGTTCAGCAGTTTTCCTACTCTTCCAACCTTGTGTTCCATCTGTAAATAGTTTGTTTTTACTGTAGATTAGTTAGTAAGTAGCTGTTGAGTACTGTAGTCAGTTAGGGTCCTGGCAGGGACTTTGCCCCAGGCGGGGCATACACCAGTCTCCAGGTTTTAAGCCCTGCTCTAACTGCAACAGGCCTATGCCTGTTATCGATCAGCATAGTAGCTGTCTGAAGTGCCTGGGGGAATCCCACATTAAAGAAAAGTGTCACATCTGTAAGAACTTTCATCCCAGGACACAGAAAAAACTCATGGAGGCCACTCTTCGCCCAGCCTCGAAGCCGGCCCAAATGGACGCAACACCCAGCATTTCGGCCTCAGTGCATAGCGCACTCCCAGCACCGGTGCCCAAGAAGACGACCAAAAAGAGGGACCAGGCACCAAGCAAGTCAGACCAAGGGACATTGGGCAAAGGACCCTGCTTGGTCTGCCCGCCCACACCGGAGCCACAAGGGGGCAAGTCCCAGAGGGGACCTCCTAGCCCCCTAAGGGATCCACCACCGACTCTGGGAAGCAGTAGGGGACCCAGACTAATGGCGCTTTCAACGCCTTCTCAGCTCCCAGCACCCAGAGAGCAAAGGACTCCCTATGAGGGCAAGCCAGCCGTGAAGGCCTCCCAGAAGGTGAGTGAGCACTGCCAATCTCCAGAGCCAAGACAAAGCCCTTTGTCGCTGCGACCTTGGTTTCTGCATCAGTCCAGGTCACTGGTTCGCTGCTACAGATCGCCAACACCGCCCTCCCAGTCTCCGCCCTCACACCGGGCCTCATCCAGAGGGAAGCGCCAATTGCCGTACAGCCAGCAATGGTCATCTTCGTGCTGATGGTCACCGTCACCGAGACCTGGATGCTCCCCAACATGGTGCCGCTCCCCCCTGTTCCTGGCACTGGTCGGACTATTTGAGGCACCAGTCACCCACGGCGATGGTTAGCTGCCAGACTCAGGCATTGACGGCCTCACTGATCACTGGAGGAGGATTTCTCCAGCACAGAGAGGGAGTTCAGCCCCTCGCTGAGACAGCACCCTCGTGACTGGGCTCCGGAGGTTGCATCCGCCCCAGTGATGCTGACCTGGCAGCAGGGCCAGTGGCCTGCGCAATGGTCTTACTGGAATGCCTGGGGCATGTCTATTATGCTGATGCCTCTGTCTCAGCAGTCGTCAGTTGCTGCGTCGGACAAACTCCAGTCAGCACCGATGGCACCAGCGGCACCAGGCTCAGTGCATGAAGCGCTGGCGGGCGCTGAGGTGGAGTGACAGGTGCCCACCCCAAGACCCATTTCCCCTGCAGGGGATATATGCCCCTGGCTCTCCCCAGTGGTTCAGTCGTCGTCCCCTCCAGGCGAGGCGGTGGCGGGGCCCTCCCGTGCTAGCCCACTGGACGACTTAAAGGAGCTCTAAGTCCTACTCCAATGGGTGTCCACTAATTTAGGCCTAGAGGCAGAAGATATGGCAGAGAAATCAGATACTTTGTTCAATGTGCTCTCTGCGTCCACCCTTGCACGTGTCGTGCTCCCGGTGCACTAAGAGATCCTGAACATTGCAAAAGTCCTCTGGCAAACCCTGTCCTCCATCCCGTCCACTTCCAAGAGGGTCGATAAAGTATTTTGTCCCGAACAAGGGATTTGAATACTTATACACCCACCTTCCTCCAGGGTCATTGGTTGTATTGGTGGCCAACGAAAAGGACAAGCAGGGGCATGCTAGTGCCACCCCCAAAAATAAGGAGGCCAAGAGACTGGACCTTTTGGGGAGGAAAATGTATTCCACGGCCAGTCTCCAATTCCAGGTCATGAACCACCAGGCTCTTTTGGGGCATTATAATTTTAACCTGTGGGACTCTGTAACATTATGTACCGCGGGGGAACATCCAGCACCCCATGTTCATCCTTGTAAAATGATTGTGTGGTATCCAATGCAAATTTTGTCATGTCGAGGATCTTCGGAAGGCTCATGATGCACTGAGCATTATTGTTATAGTAATGTTATAGTAATCGTTGTTACAGTAATGCTATAGTAATGTTATAGGTTGTAATTTCATGTATATAGTTATGAGGCTGAAAATGTGTCCTCGTGGCTTAAAGCAAGCCCAGGAAAAAACTCTCCAAGAGCAGAGAGGCAGTTCGCACCTCATCAGGACATGTATGGGACAAACCCAGCCCAGCCTCACAGAAACAAAGGACACTGGCCTAGGCAACAACAAAGGATCTGTTGGACTCTCGAGTGAATCACCCCACTTCCTTTGGTCAGTTTGGGACTCCGATGAGGTAATGCTCACCTGACCATGGAGCGGGGAGGCAAAGCCAAGAGGGAAGAAAGGACGTGATAAAAGGGAGAGACGTTTGCCATGCTCTTCCTCCCTCTCTTCCACCTACATCTACAGACACCACACCAAGCGACTGAAGCGCTGATCAAAGGGGAGAGCCTGGCTGAAGGGCAACCAGCCAGCCTCTGGTGAGAAGCATCTAAGTTTGTAAGGGCATTGAAAGTGTTAAGATCAGCTTAGAATGCATTTTGCTTTTATTTCATTTGACCAAATCTGACTTGTTTTGCTTTGACTTATAATCACTTAACATTTATTTTTGTAGTTAATAAATGTGTTTGTTTATTCTACCTGACGCAGTGTATTTGGTTTGAAGTGTGTCAGAGACTCACCTTGGGATAACAAGCCTGGTACATATAAATTTCTTTGTTAAATTGATGAACTCTTATAAGCTTGCAGCATCCAGCGAGCATAACTGGACACCGCAAGTCAGAGGTTCCTAGGATTGTGTCTGGGACCAGAGATGTTGGCTAGTGTCATTCGGTTGCACAATCCAAGGAGCAGCTTACATGCCAGAGGCTGTGCATGAACAGCCCAGGAGTGAGGGTTCTCACCACAGAGCAGAGTAAGGCTGGCTCCCAGAGTCAAGGATTGGAGTGACCTAGCAGACCACCAGTCCAGATAACACCAGAGGGGAACGTCAAGGACTCCATGCCCCAGGAGATGGCCCAAGAGTTCGGGACCGTTATGGAGGAGGGTACCGCAGTGGCTCAGTGCTCCCTCCAGATGGCCTGGGATGAGGCCAATTCGGCGGCCAAGGTAGTCCCTCAGCGGTGGTAATGAGGCACAGCTCCTGGCTTCAGACCACCGGCCTATCCCAGGAGATTCAGTCCTCCATACAAGGTCTCCCGTTTGATGGAGTCGGGCTGTTTTCGGTCTTAGGGAAACTGGCACCCTGGACGAAATTGCATTTTGGTGCCCCTGGCCCCTGTGGGAGTGGCACCCCCATGGCCCCTGTGGGAGTGGCACCCCCATTGCCCCTGCTCCCATAAGCTCCCCACCCTCCCTTCCCCCCAACACCTGCACTGTTCCCCCTTTACTCCTAATGCCTGCTCCCCCTCCTGCACCCCAATCTCTACACCCCCTTCACTCCCAACTTCTGCCTCCCTTCTGTACCCCAACACCTGCCCCTTCTGTGATCCTAACCCCTGCACTGTGCCTTCACCCCAATCCCTGCACTCCCCCTCCTGTGCCACAATCCCTGCACCCCTTCTCTCCTACCCCCTGCACCTCCCTCCTGAGTCCCTAACCCATGAACTGTGCATGCCTCCTCACCCCAACACCTGCCCCCTCCTGTGCCCCTAACCCCTGCACTGTGACCCCTTCACCCTAACCCCTGCACTATGTCCCCTTCATCCCAATCCCTGACCCTCCTGAGCCTCTAACCCCTGAACTGTGCATGTCCCCTTCACCTCAATCCCTGCACTCCCCTCCTGCGCCCCAATCCCTGCATTGTGCATACCCCCTTTGCCCCAATCCCTACACTCTGCCCCCTTCACTCCTACCTCCTTGCACCTCCCTCCTGAACCCCTAATCTCTGCACTGTGCCCCCTTTGCCCCTAAACCTTGCTTAGTGGAAATCGGGTACATGGGTGGGGAGGGACACCCTACCATCAGCCCCTTCCTCCCCCGTCCCCCCGCAGAGCAGACAGGAGGACGCTCCCAGTCTGAAGTGGCCAGGGGCGACTCCAGGGAGGAAGGGGGGGACAGGAACAGCAGCGGCTGCACAGATGGAGCAGGGCGGAGGAGGGGAACCCCTGCTACGGAGGAGTCACCTGGCTCCAATGGCTGGTTGTCCAACTGCCCCCTGCAGCTCAGCTCTCTCCTCCTCCCCCATGCTGCTGCTCACCTGCCTGCTGTGCTGCCTCCATCAGCCCAGCTGGCCTCTCAGCAGCAGGTCAGGTGGCAATCCAAACCCTGTGCACAGCGCCCTTGGGCAGGCCCCCCTCAGCGGGGGCCCCTACAGCCCACTCCAAAGGCTGGCCCTGAACAGACGGACGTGAGGCTGCACAGTCAATTGCCCCTACCCTTCCTCCTCCCATTCACCTGTGCAACCTGTCCCAGCAAAACACCCCGGGAGTCAGAAGGGGGTGTTTTGAGGGTGTGCTCGAAAGCGATGTCCCAGTCACCTCCCCGGATCTACCCCATCTTTTCCTCAACTGTCTCCATCTCTACCCCTTCAGCCTGATCAAGAGTCACCTCAGACCGTTGGATGCTAGAGATTGTGTCACTGGGCTACACCCTTCAGTTTTCAGCCATTCCACCCTCTCACCGCCCCCCTTCCCTGTCCCTCTTCAGGGACCCTTCTCAGGGGCAACTCCTCATTCAGGAGGTGGATGACCTCCTACAACTGGAGGGGGTGGAGTAGGTCCCTCAGGAAATGAGGGGGAAAGGTTTCTACTTCTGCTATTTCCTGATTCCAAAAGCAAAAGAGCGCCTACAATCCATTCTGGCTCAATAAGTACCTCAAGAAGTTAAAGTTTTGCATGGTATCCCTGGCCTCCATTATCCCCTCCCTGGATCCGGGAGAAAGGTACGCCACTCTCGACTTGAAAGACGCTTATTTCCATATCTCTATCTTCCAATGACACAGACAGTTCCTCTGTTTTATGGTGGGCCAGTGCCATTTCTAGTTCACGGTGCTTCCCTTTGGCCTCTCCTTGGCCCCGTGGGTCTTTACAAAATGTCTGGCCCCAGTAGCCACTTACCTCAGGTGTTGTGGGGTCCAGGTCTATCCTTATCTCGACCATTGGCTCATCAAGGACAGATCACGGGATCAAGTGCAGAGCAGCTTCGATCTGGTGCACATGCTGCAACCTGGACCTGTTAATGAACGTAAAAAAAAACCCTCATACCAGTGCAGTGGAAAGAGGGATAGAGTTCATCAGGGCTTTCCTCAATTCCACACGGGCCAAGGCATTCCTTCCAGAGACCTGTTTCTGAGCCATGTTGGGACGTAATCTCCCGTGAGGGGCCACTCGCTCACCACCGCCGCCTGCACTTGCCTAAGACTGCTAGGCCACATAGCTGCCTGTACTTACATGGTCTGTCATGCCCAGCTTCACTTCTGGCCACTGTAGGTGTGGTTGGCATCGGTCTACATCCCCAACAGGCATGACCTGGACCTGGTAATCAAGGTGCCGGACTACATCCGGTCATTGCTGGCGTGGTGGTTGGATTCCGCATCAGTGTTGCAGGGAGTTCCCTTCGCGGCCCCAGCCCTGTCACTAACTCTGGTGTCCAACGCATCGGACCTGGGCTGGGGAGCCCACCTGGGTGAGCTCAGTACACAGGACCGCTGGTCGGGAGGCGACCACTCCCTCCACATAAATGTCAGGGAACTCAGGGTGGTTCACCTGGCCTGCCAGGCTTTTCGGTCCCAGTTACAAGGCAAAGTGGTTCAAGTCCTGACGGACAACACCGCCACAATATTTTATATCAACAAGCAAGGCAGAGCCAGGTCATCAGCCCTCAGCCAGGAAGTCCTCCAACTCTGGGACTTTTGTGTGCAGCATACCATTCATATCGTGGCAGCGCACCTGCCTGGAACTAGGAATGTGTTGGCAGATTGCCTCAGCAGAACCTTCTCGTCTTGCCATGAGTGGTCCCTCCACCTTGATGTGGTTGACCAGATTTTCCAAAAGCGGGGGGTCTCCCTAGATGGACTTATTCACGACTTGTCAGAAAAAGGAAGTGTCACCGGTTCTGATCATCTTGTGGGTGGGGGGATTGACAGGGGCTCCTTGTTGGGCACCGTACGCTTTCCCACCAGTGCTGTTGATTCACAGAGTCCTCATGAAAGATCAAGCAGGACAATGCCAGGTTATCCTGATAGTCCCGGCTTGGCCTCACCAATACTGGTTTGGCACACTGATGGACCTGTCGGTGACAACCCCACTGCAGTGGCCCCTCTGGCCGGATCTCCTGTCACAGAATCACAGCAGACTCCTACACCCAAATCTGGCAGCGCAGCACCTCACAGCTTGAGGTTAACTGCCAAAGAGCAGGAGTGCTCGGACCAAGTCCAGCAGGTCCTACTGGATAGTAGAAAGCCCTCCACTAGAGCGACCTACCTGGCCAAATGAAAACTATTCATATGCTGGGCCTCGGCCCAAGGGGTTAGGCCTGAGCAGGCCTTGCTGCAGTTGATCCTCGACTACCTTATGCATCTCAAGCTCCAGCGTTTGCCCCTTTCATCAATTAGAGTCCATTTGGCCACTATATCAGCCTTCCATCCTCCATTCCAGGGCAGGTCGGTCTTCACTCCTAACATGACGGTCCAGTTCTTAAAAGGACTGGAGTGGCTTTACCCCCAAATACGAGACCCAGTCCCTTTATGGGACCCAAATCTGGTGCTTGCACAACTCATGAAAGCCCCCTTCGAACCCTTGGCATCTTGCTCCCTTCTTCTGTTCTCCAGGAAGGTGTCATTCCTGGTGGCGATAACTTCTGCCCCGTGGGGGGCACCAGGGCTTGGGGCTCCCCATGGCTCCACTCCCGGTTTCAGTGGGGATTTCTACTATGGGTACCAGATAAGGATTTTGTTCCAGTATTGGCACCTATTCAGTGTATTTTAGAGTATTTGCTTTTCCTAAAGAATAAGGGAATATCCATTCCATCCCCCAGGTTACGTCTGAGAGCGAAAGGCTCCGGCAGCAGGGAGGCACAAGTGAAGGCCCCCAGCAGTTCCCTCTGCAGCAGGGAGGCACTGGAACAGTACACTTCTAAAAATAGCAATGTAGATATGTAGAGAGCCCATGTAGGGTTTATACCCTTGGGGGCTTCAGACATGTAGGGCACTCTACTCACCTAACCTGTGCCTCACCAGCATCTACACTGCTATTTATACCCTTGCTACAGGGCATGCAGTGTCTGTACTCTACACACTGCTGTAAGTGTAGATATACCTTTAGACTGCATTTAGCTGCAATAGCAGCTTTTCACAATCCTGTGGATGGAAAATCAATATTTTCTCATTATATTGTCAAAAAGTTTTTTAAAGGTCTATTAAGAGTAAGAAGTCCACTAAGAGCCCCTATTTCTCCATGGGACTTAGGTTTTGTGTTATGTAACTCATGTGTCCACCATTTGAACATTTATCAGCTTGTTCTTTATTTCATATTTCCATTACAACAGCCTGTATTATAGCAGTTACATCACCTATAAGAATTATTGTATTTTATGCCTTGATTGAAGAACCTCCATTTACAGTTTTTTATAAAGCTAAAGTAGTGTGGCTGTACCAAAATGTTTACCTAAAATAATTTCTGATTTTTCAGTGTATTAACCTGCCAGCATTCATTCCAAAACCTCACACTCATAAGAATGAATCAAAGTTACATTGTTTGGATGCTAAAAGAGCTTAGATACAACTGAAGAGTTCACGGCCTCATAAATGATTCATTTCCTAGGCAGATAACTGTAAAGGAAAAGCTGTTCCTGCTCAAACTTTATCTAGATGGGGGTCAGACAATGCACAGAAGTGAGTTACAAGAATGTTTCACATTCTCCTACTAGTACTATTAAAGCACATTCTACCAGTGCAATTGCTACTTCAGCAGCATGCTTCAGACGTGTTCCATCAATTGAAATATGTAATGCAACCACATGGAGCTCAATTCATACTTTTACTAAACATTATGCATGTAGCTGGTAGGTCTGATGTGCAATTTGGCAGTGCTGTTCTTCAATCCCTTTTTAATTAGGGCACCTTGTCTCACTATCCATTTACAAGGTACTGCTGACCAAACTACCCCAACAGTGGGAATATGCAGAGGACACTCAAAAAGAAATGAAGGTTACTTCATGAGCGTAATGAGGGTTCTTTGCGAGAGACTCTGCATATTCATATACCCTGCCCCCCTTCCCCTCTTCTGTGGAGACCTAATTATTCAATACTCTGCATTAGTGATGGAAGGAACTGAGGCAGCAGACGCTGCTACACCTCCTTTCATGCTTTCAGAACACGTTCCAGCACTATGGGAGAGGGTAGGAGGGGGTGCGTGCATGCACCGGTGCTAACATTCTAAGAGGCACTGCTTACAGAAAGTTCCACCATTCAGTGCCACCATTTGGACATATCCCAGGAGTGGGAATACGCAGAGGACACTCGAAGAATCTTAGTTACAAATAAGTAACCTTCATTTTAAAAACTGGGATGCTACAGTAAATGGCAATTATTCCTATGAGCTACTACAGTCTCACAAAACATAAGCTGAATAATAATATGGTACTTAGTTTTATATGGTTCCTTTCATATAAAGACTTTATCTTCATCATCTTAGCTATTAATATGGCAACAATTATTGTACCCAAAGAAAAGAAATACCATCTAGACAATTCATGAGCCTTTAAAAATATCTCAGGCTTTTATTTTTCTTTTTAAATGTGTACGTTTTAGTTTTTAGCTTTTTCTTGCTTTTGTGGCTTTAACTGAAGTCTAGTTCCTAGTATTAAAATATAGTATATTTTATTAGTACTAAGAGTGCTCTGTACAATATAGACACAAAAATACCTTCCTGTCTAAAACAGCTTATTGTGTAAATAAGAGGATTGCCCAAGGAAACTCATTAGCGGAAAACAGGCTATTTTCCCTTATTCCCTCCCCTCACCCCTAATTCTAATAAACTCTTTTCTTATGGTCACTGTGGAAGAAGTGATTTTTTCCCCCCCAGGGACGTGAATGAGGAGACGGTGGTGGGTGAATGTGCTGGCTTCAAATTGGGCAGGCACGCGGTGCTCTGAGAGCTGGTCGGTCCTTCCCCTGACCCCACTGCATCTTGTGCTCAAGAATTGGAACTTTCATTAAAAAAAAAGGGGGGGGGGGCAACAAGGTGTTCCTGTGTTCTTCAGTGTATGTAAAGTGGGACTCAGCTGAAAAGTGATACAATGACATCTACAATGGCCACGAGAGTTGAGGAATGAATTGCTGTAATTCAGGTCAATGATTGTTGATTCTGCAGCCTGATAATTGCATGTATGTAAATTGCTATGCAGTTATCAACATAATGGCTGATAAAGGCCTCTGAGGGCTGACTCTGTATCCACTGCCTATAGGATCTACTGCAAGGGGGAATCACTATTACCAACTCTAGTGATTTTTTCTTGGATCACCAGCTTTCAGCTGGAGCTGTAGCCAGTCTGCAATGGCACCAGAAGATCCAGCCCATTTCCAAATTTCCATCCAGCCTGAGGGTAAAGCCCCCTCTTATTGGTTGTCTTTTTCACTGCCTACGCACCCCCAGGTCTAAAGTCCTGAACCCTGGTGCTCCCGAAGGTCAGAAGCCCAGCCCTGCCTCCAGATCTAAAGCCCTGAGCCCTGGTGCTCCTGTGGGCAGAAACCCTGCCCCCTGCCCAGAGCCTTGACCCCCCAGGGCAGCAGCCCCAACACTCCCCCACACCCTCCCCGGCTGAAGTCCGTAACGTCTTGTTCAGAATTATGGAACATTTCAGAGTTACAAACAACCTCCATTCCCAAGGTGTCCATAACTCTGAAGTTCTACTGTAGAAGTAATTGGGATACTAATGGTTACAAATAAACAAAAGTAAAAATGTGTTTCTAATAGTAAAACCTCACTTAGCAAAGTAGAGTCTTTTGTTCAAAGTAGTCTTCTCACCACGGTCCTTCTTCCAGCATGGCTGGCCAGTCCTTAGCCAGGATCCAACACGCAGAACCCAAAACAGTTGGTTTCTGTCTCCTCACTTGAAGAATGTCAAAATGTCTCTCTCTCTCTCTCTCTGCTTATATCTACCAAAGTTCAATAACCTTGCTTCAGGAGATAGGAAGGTTTCCTGAAGCTGCTGCTTCCATCCCATGTAGAGAGTGTTAAGTGGCCCTCCCCCACACAGATTTGCCAGATGGCGTTGTCTACCTTGCATGTAAATGTAATTTCATTGTCTCTTCTTGCTTAATTTATATTGGAGACACGTTCAAGCAGGCAGAATCACATTCCTTTGTCTAGGATGGGACGACTTAAACCCTGCCTGCCAAACACCTTTTAAGAACATGTTTTCAGCACATTTTTTCATGTCACCTATACATACATCATGCATTAATATTAATGACCAGCATGTTGCCAGTTCACATGTGGTACCTTTGAAGATACAGATGATGACAACAGTGAATTGGGGTACTTGTGTTGATCAGGGCAACTGAGGCTCATGGTTACATACCAGGAGCCCCTTGTCGTCTTGTACTGGGGTGTTCTTAGGATCACAAAATAATAAAGTGAGTGATGAAGACATTTAAGCAGGATTCCTAACAGATGGCACCACAATGCGATCAAAAAGGTAGGCCACCACCTACATCAGGGCATTTGTGCTGGAATATTTGACAATATTTGACTGTAGGCAAATAGGCAGTCAATTGACATTATCTGATCTGTCACGTTATAGCTACACTGCAGTGTAAACCCGGGCTCAGATTCAGGCTTTAGCCCAAACTCCCCTTCCATCTACACACAATTCTGTCTGACTTGGCCTTGGCCCCAGGAGCCAACAGAGTGGGTGAATTTGACCCCAGGTCCCATTGGAACTTGGCCCAAACTCCTTCATTTTGCACTGGGGACACAGCTCAGGCCTGGGCCCCTGGACTTGGGCTCTGACAATCTACCAATGCTATCCCACAATCTCATGGCCTGGTGTTCTCTGTCCACTCTATCCCAAGAGTAGTCCATCGACTCCCAGGAAATAGAAACAGCTCCCCTTGTTCAAGTACAGCAGATTAGCATTTAACCCTTCCATTTTATTCTGACCGCTGAGCTGCAAACACAGTGAATCTTCTCCTGCGTTTGCAATGCTAATGACCAGAAGAAATCCTTTGCCAAATGCGCTGCTTCCTGGTCACAGCATCACAGCCAAATTTTGGTGAATCTCTGGGGTGAGACGAGCAAAAAGTTTGATTTTTAGTAAGAGTACCAGGAATGACTAAGTGTACCAGGAAATACTGAAGAAGCTGGCAGCACTGGGGATTCTCTGGACCCATGACCAGTGCAGAGAGAAGACTAAGTGGCTCATGATCAACAACCAAAAAGCCAGGGATGAGAACCACGCCCCTAGGATCTCGCAGTCACACTTCTCCTTTTATGAGGAATTTGACCAGTTGCTGGGTA
The DNA here is from genome assembly GCF_028017835.1 of Emys orbicularis. Lineage (NCBI taxonomy): Eukaryota > Metazoa > Chordata > Testudines > Emydidae > Emys > Emys orbicularis. The sequence goes on from NC_088683.1 coordinate 287,496,406, forward strand.
CTGTACTGAGCATGGAGCCACATACTTTACAATGGCCTGATCAACTGGGATGGCAGCCTTCTGACCCCTGAATCCAGTATAGGACCAGAGGGGAGCCAGAAAATGCTGGATCAGGGTAGTGAAGTGACTCTGGTACTGGGACTGGTCCCAGTCCCAAGGAGGTTTTGCCACTGAAACAGCTCCAGGACAGCCTGGATCCCTACTTAGAGGAACTTTTTGATGCTCCCCTTTACTCCCTGAGGAGCAGCCTGCCACAGAACCAGGAGCGGAAATGGAAGTGACAGAACTCCCCCCGGAGCCTGGTAAGATTCTGGCTCCATGTTTGTTTTTATTAATGTAGGAACGGAAGGATTTCCAGATTATGAACCAGTGCAAAAGTTATTACTAGTCACAGGCAGCAGAAGGTATCCGCTAATGGTGGATTGCATGGCAGCACCTTGGTGACACTCTCCCCTGCCCTCCCCCCACCCAATCACATGGAATTCAAAATGGAGACCAGGAAGTGCAAACAGTGAAACAAGCATTTAAAAATTAAGTTTTACTAGAAACTCCCATATTCTTCCTAAGATGTGCCAGGGTGTTAAAAATAAGAACCTTATATTGCCTTTCCTGTTAGCACGCTGCTCTATAAACAGTGACCTGTCTGGGGGGAAAGTTGACATGTAGTCCATTTAAAAGTGTGGTCTATTTAAGCTAAATGTAGTCCGGGTAATACATGGGTGACAAAATCATTTCCCTGAAATATGGCTGGGGGGTTGTATGCAGTCCAGAAATGTGCTGGGGTGGAGGCTGGCTGTGCAGTTCTTTGCAAGTCCATATTAGCATGTGTGTTTGCATGCAGTCAATAAAAGGCTGTATCACAAGCCATGGGAAGGCAGTAATCCACGCAGATGTTAACAGAGCATCCTGTTGATTTCCCCATGAATTAAAACCCAATCCTGGATGTTGATAGCCATAAACTTTTCCCAGATAGGTATCATATTCAGGGCCGGCTCCAGGCACCAGCGCAGCAAGCAGGTGCTTGGGGCAGCCAACGGAAAGGGGCAGCACGTCTGGCTCTTCGGCGGCAATTCAGCGGGGGGTCCCTCAGTCCCTCTCGGAGTGAAGGACCTGCTGCCGAAGTGCCGCCGATTGCTTTTTTTTTTTTTTTTTCCTTCCATGGCTTGGGGCGGCAAAAACGCTAGAGCCGGCCCTGAACATATTTCAGGGAACAGCATATTTTCCAGTGCCACCTCAGTAACTGACCAGCCCACTCCACTCATACATGAGCTGTTCAGTCATCATAAATTTGAATACTTCAGTGGCATGCACAGCTGACTTGCCCCTGGACGCTTGGAATAAAATCTCTTTGCCATGCAAGAACCACAAGAATTATTATGTTCTCTAAAAAGTGGAACGTCTGAAAGGATAGAGAAGGCTTATGTAGTATGCTGTAGTCACCCCCCTTTCCCGAAAGCAGTCTGTAACTTTTAAACAAAATTGTCTTTTTAATTTACCATTCTCCATATATTCTTTTCACTGCAATTAATCCAACTGTGTCCCTAGAGCTTCTAGGAGCTGAAGCGTTCGTCTCACAATATACCGAAGTTCAATTTTACAAAGTATAATTTTTTTGTCCTTGAAATTCCACAAAGATTTTTTTTTTTTGTGCTCATGCACTGAATCATTTGAGAAGTACTGAGACAATAATGTTCTGTTTCATGTCAGCTTGCAGGCAACTCCACAGGCTATTGTACCTTGGCAGTTTGCACACGTTCCAGCTGAAGGTTGGGTCTCAGTATCATAACTGACTGGTCCATGAACTTATGGTTGAAACACTGGACAAAGCCAACAAGTGCATACAATATCGAGAGGATTCACAGCAAGTGGAGAGACAAGCAGAAAGGCACAAGCAGGCTGCAGAGCTCCAGGACAGAATTGCAGCATTATATCAGACACTTACATTGTAGTTCTTGGAACAGGAACATCAGTATACAGAAGAGGACAGAGCACAGCAGAAAGACTTGTTTGAATGGTTGCTTTTGCTAATGGCCATTAGTGCAGGCTTCTGCTGCGTCTGCAACATAGCCTGATTCCCCTCCACAGTAACATGCACCGCATAACAGGAACACGTTGGACAATTCCATAGTTGGGTGGCTCATGCAACTGCAACTTAGCAGCAGCTGGACAGGGCAAATCTACTCCCAGTTTACTTCCACCCCTGTGGTAATCCCTTTCCCTCCTGAATACTTCCATCCCCATACGTGCCCCTTTCCTCTTGCAGTCTGCCACCCACTGCAGACCTCCATATTTGTGCAGTGCAACAGTGGCAAGTGCATGCTAATCGCTGAATAAAAAGAAAAGACACCTAGAGCATGGAGTTGCATCACTGACCATCTTGGCTAATAGCCACTAATGAACCTATCCACCATGAACTTATCTAATTCTTTTTTTAATCGAGTTATAATTTTGGCCTTCACAACATCTGCTGGCAACAAGTTCCGCAGATTGACTGTGCATTGTGTGAAGAAGTACTTCCTTTTGTCTGCTTTAAACCTGCTGCCTATTAATTTCAATTTTGGGTGACCCTTGTTTCTTGTACTATGTGAAGGGGTAAATAACACTTCTTTATTCACTTTCTCCACACCATTCATGAGTTTATAGACTGCTATCATATCCCCCCTTTGCTGTCTCTTTTCCAATCTGAATAGTCCCAATCTTTTTAATCTCTCCTCTTATACAAGCTATTCTATACCCTTAATAATTTTTGTTACCATTCTCTGTACCTTTTCCATTTCCATTTTTTTTTAGATGGGGTGACCAGAACTGCATGCAGTATTCAAGTGTGGCCATACCATGGATTTATGTAGTGGCATTATGTTTATCTATCCCTTTCCCAATGGTTCCGAATATTGTTAGCTTTTTGACTGCTGCTGCACAGTGAGCGGATGTTTTCAGAGAACTATCCACAATGCCTCCAAGATCACTTTCTTGAGTGGTAACAGCTAATTTAGACCCCATCATTTTTTATATATAGTTGGGATTATATTTTCCAATGTGTATTATTTTGCATTTATCAACATTGAACTTCATCTGCCATTTTTTGCCCACTCATCCAGTTTGTGAGATCCCTTTGTAACTCTTCATAGTGTGCTTTAGACTTAACTATCTTAATTTTGTATCATCAGCAAACTTTGCCTTCTCAGTTTACCCGTTTTCTAAATCAAGCAGGAAGAGCCCAGCAGCTCAGGGTAACTCTGTTCCCTTCTCCCCCACTCACAATCAACAGGATGGCTCTTAAACCCTTCCCCCCAGCCTGGTACAGGTAGGGTGAAAGCCCCAAGAGGGGAATGGTGGGGGAAGGATTGGCTGCTGTAACCATGCCCTCTCACCATTATTTTACTGTTTTCTTATGCTCACCTATCTGCCTGCATGCATCTGTTTTCTCATCTTGGACTGGAAGCTCTTTGAGGCAGGGCTTGTGACTTTGTTCTGTTTGTACAGCACCTAGCACAATGGGGACTTCATCTATGACTGGGCCTCCTCAGCGGCACTACTAGAATACTGATAATAGTGCTTAATTTGGGGTTTTAAGGCAGAATCAATTGCTGGGCCGTAAGCTGTGTGGGACAGGTAGGAAAACTCCTGCAGCAAGAGTCAAAACCACCTCACTCCACAGGTGCAGGCACTGGCAGCAGACCATTGGTTTAGTTTTAAGCTGGACCATCCTGTCTTTTTATGGTTTGTCTCCTGCCCCGCAGTGAGACGAAATGTGTCTGCGATCACACGCAGAGACCACCACCACCACCACTCTGGCAGGTGCAGGGCAGCGCACTCTTCAAAATGGCGCCCTAAATAGCCTCGCACGCACCACCCCAGCGGTGGTGCACCCTTGCCGCTCTGGCACTGTCTGGTCACGTCCCGTACATTCTGTGGGTGACGCCGTTGTCAACACCCAGGAGAAGTGGTTCAGATGATAAGGGCGAGAGCAAAACTGTAGCACAATCCAATCCCCCCCGGCTTCCAGGCCAAGCTCATGGCTTCTGGCGGCCTGCAGGGGCGTTTGGTTATAAACCCCAAGGGGTCATTATAGGGGAGGCCACAGCTCAGCCCCTGGCCAAGCCGCCCTCCTCGGCCAAGGGACTGGCAGCGATAGCGAAGTCAGACCGCTACCCGGGCAACGGCTCGTCGGCGGCCGTTGGGAGGGAGTGACGCGCCCACCGACCGACAGCCGCGGGGTTTCTCTCTTGCTCGCTCCGCCACAGCCCCCCAGGGGGCGGGGCTTGTTGCCAGGCGCGCTCGCGAGGCCGCGCAAGGCAACTAGGGCAAGTCGCCGCCATTTTGGGTTCCGTGCGGAGCAGCTTCCGCTGCCGTGAAATAAACAAGGGGGCGGAGGGAGCGAAAGGACAGAGTCGGAGCCGCCGCGGGAAGCCTGTTCGGCGGGGGGACGCTGCTTGCCAGAGCCGCTGATGTGGTGGGAGCGGAGGCGCCAGTGTGGCCCGGGTCCGGGTTAGCGTGAAACGCAGCAGGGAGCCGCCGCCAGGTGAGGGGCTGGGGCCCTGAGGGGAGGGGCTGGCTGGCAGGCAGGCGATGGGGGGTGGGGTGATGGAGCTGTCTTTTTCTCCCAGCTGCCCAGGGCAGTGAAGGGGGTAGAGCGAGCCAGACCTCGGTGCTGGCAGGTCCCTCTTCTGCCCGGCCCCGCGGAGTGTGAGTCCGCACATAGCGGAGATGCAGTGCTTGGCGCGGCGTAGCTTGGTCTGCCCGCCCCCCCGGGCTCGCTGTCAGTCCGTCCGTCCTGCCTTCAGCCAGAGGGACTCCGGGGGGCGCTTGGCCGTACCTAACATGCGCATCCCGGTGATGCACACGGACACCTGTGGGCCGCCAGCCCGGCTAGAAGCTGTTATAAGCGAGCTGAGGCAGGGCCCCTTTTCTGTTTATTTGCAAAGCATCCCGTACACTGATGTTGCTTCCTATTGAAGAACAACAATAAACTTTCCTAGCTGTAGTTGTAGGTGTTCCAAGAGATGAAGCCCTGACTGTCGCGGACCCAGACGTTAGCACACCAGCCCTTGTTCTGTTTCTCTTCCACGCACTCTTAATGCTTCATCCCAAATGCAGGCAAAACAGCCAGCTTTTTGTTTGTTTCATATGAACAAATCTGTTCGGTTTGTTCATATGAAAGAAGTAGTCTTGCATTAAAACGTTAACTATCATTGGTAGGCTTGTACTGTGTCTGTACCTTTCCCAACATTCAAAACGTGAAAGTTAAACATCTACTTATTTCTCATCTGAATTAATGACTGAACTGCATAATTGTTTTGGAGTATGATTGCATTGCAAGCAAGGATATGCCCAAACTTGACGTTTGGGAAAATCGCGGGTGCCAAATAAGCTAGTCTGTATTGAGAAATCTCTTGAGAAAATCTCTTGATGAATCAGATAAGCAGAAAAGTATTAAATGAAGCTAAATTTATTCTATAGCTGCACTTTGTTATGGCTGGTTTTATACTATATACACCTCTACCCCAATTTAAAGCAACCCGATATAACATGAATTCGGATATAACGCGGTAAAGCAGCGCTCCGGGGAGGCGGGGCTGCGCACTCCGGTGGATCAAAGCAAGTTCGATAGAACGCGGTTTAACCTATAACGCAGTAAGATTTTTTGGCTCCCGAGGACAGCATTATATGGGGGTAGAGGTGTATCTTTTTCAGCCAAGTTCATTACAGGCTGTGATTTGGAAAGAACTTGTCAGTGACATATTGTGTCCTAGGCAAGCTGGAGAGTATTATTAGTAAGGTTTGGTACTTTAAGCATATGGAAAATGTTCATCTATTAATGTTTACTCAAATGGTGACACCCATGTTGCGACTTTTTTTTTTTTAATCGTGAAAATGTTGTCCGCTGTGTCCACTGTTGCCTTTCACTGTTTGCTGTTGTCTGTAATTGTTTCGGTATTCAATATGGTGGAGTACTTGGTATTTCAGAAACACAAGGCCAAGTTCGGTTAATTACCTGACTATTTAATTTTTTTTTCTTAAATTTAGTCTGCAGGAAGAATGGCCTTGTGTTTCTTAATGGCATCCTCTTTGGCTTTGGATCTTTTTTGTGGACAAATTACTTTTTTTTTTTTTTTTTTTTAATTAATTTATTGTTGGAACTGGTCTCCATATTGCAGCCTACACTTACTTAAAAAAGTCCTGATACCTTAATCATGTATAAAATGAAAATTATATCTGTTCCTACGTTCTGTTGTTTCAAAAAATATTCTTTTAATGAACTGTGTGCTCAAGTGCAAAATCATGATTACTGTCTATGTTCAGTTCTGTGTGCACCATAGATTTCAGTAATTGAGAGTTTTCAGAATTTAATTTTGTTTCCTTCTGCCACTCCTGTCTGTGGCATATAGATTCAAGGGTACACTTGTGGCTGGAAAATAGAGAATCAGAGCACCATCAGCCCCTCCAGTGAGTAGATTGGCACTCAACCACATTCTCTATATAGAGACACTTCAGGCAATCTAGTAGAAGTGCCCTGTTGACTATGTGATGCTTCTGTGGCAGTTAATCTAACCTTGATTGGACCTGAATTTTAATTAACCTGCCTATACAGTTGCAGAATGCAAGTTTTTGCTCCCCTATGGATTGGATGCCAATACATTATTCATTACTATGCTGATCCCTTTGCTTCCTTCTGTACAAATAAAAAGCCATCTGCAGCTTGGTCAGAAATTTCAGGTGAATAGCCTATTGCAGCATAATAGTAATGACTTTCTGCACGCTTATGTTCATGAGTTTATGGATCATTAGGGATAAATTAAATAAGTACACACACATTCTCATGCAGTGATGCTTTATCAAAATAAGCTTGTGCTGTGAATGCTGCCAGATCTGGGATAGAACAGGGACATTGAAAGGATAAGGACATGGAAATGCTACTTGTCAGTATGTGTTCAAATTTGATTATTTCATATTACAAACAGAGTGTCTGACCATACTTTCTCTCTGTTACTTTGACTTATGCTCAAAAATAACTATATGAATAATAGGGTTGTGATGGGAAGAGGAGATTAGCTAGGAAATGTAGTTAAGGGAGCGATGAATATTCCTTAGCACAAAAGGATTAATAAAGTAAAATATGGCATCTAGCAACTGTGATAAATGTTTCACTTTTTTTGTCAGCTATAATGCTCTTCTATAATGCAGTTTGGTGAAACATTTAGCAAATGAAAGTGTGTTGGGAACTGCACAAGTAACTTTCCAAGCTTCAAACTGACAATATATTATTGACCTTAGCCATACTACCTGAATATTCATTTTCTGAATGAAGTTGTCTGTCTTTTTACAGATTTTGCCCCAGATCCCTAAGTGGCCCCCTCAAGGATTGAGCTCACAACCCTTGGTTTAGCAGGCCAATGCTCAAACCACAGAACGTTTTGGGGTTGGGGGTTTTTAGGTTATAAATACCAAGTTCTTCCTGTAGGACTGCCCCTGTATATGGAGGACTGGGAATGGGATATTATACAAGGCTGTGTAAGTTTACTGTGATCTCATGTTCCAAGTCTTTGACAGACTGCTGAAGTCAGGACTTGATGTTTGTGACAAATGCTTGTTGTGTTTTTTTGTTTTTTCTTTTAACTTCATTATGCTACCTTAATACATCAAAGCACTAAAGTAAAAGTAAAGGATTTATGGGCACAAACGGTTTTAATTTTGGTTTTGAACTTGACATTTCTAACTCATAAAAACATCCTAAATGTTGTTATTTTTAAATGGGTTTACAAAATCTGACCCTAAATTTTATCCCTGTCCATAACAACTTTATTTTCTTAATTTATTATTTTCCCCTATAATAGGCAAAGCAAGGTAGAACTTGCATAACACCATGTTTTAGAAGAAATGCATACAGTTGAGAATTGGGTACCTGTTTGCCATATCACATTTATTCAACTTAATAGAATAACATTTTGAAGAACTAATTGGAATATAAACTGTGATGCTTATCCAGATGTTTAGCCCAAGAATTAAACTTCACTAGTATTCATGAAATGTAGCTATTTAGCAGTTTAGAAGTTAGCACTAATTATCACCCTTCTTAGTCTCAGTAAAGAAGGTGCCAATTGAATGGACCTGGAACCAGAACAATTTTTTTTCACCCTAAAATGTGGTGGTGAAGTCAGGATTGAGACTCGTTGATGTGGGAGGGGATCTGCAAGAGCAACAGCTCTTGCTGATAAAGTGTCTCTTGTAGGGTCTGAGGAAGAGTACACACATAATGTCTTCATGCTAGTAGTGAGACATAAAGCGCAACTGACCTTTCACAAAATGGGGAAATTGGCTATCAAACCCAGAATTAAACACTTTGAAAAGAGTTTTTTCTCTAACCTTTTTGTTACTCTTAAATGTTACTTATAACAGTAGAAGGTACAATGCTTTCATATGGTAAGATAATATCCAAGATGACTTCTCTTTCAGACTTACAAAAGAAAAGAAACCCCATTAGGTAGCATAGAAATAAGCTGTCACAGGATTGATAGCTCCTATTTTGAAAAAAAATTCAGTTTCACCTTAGCATTTTCCACATTTTTTAGTTTTGTCTTTGCATTGATGTAGGAGGAAACTATTATCTGGTGAAAATTATATCCCGTGATTTGTATTTTCATGGTGCCTGGGACCAGGACCCCAATGTGCTGTAAGTACTTAATGTCTTTATATTCTGTGGATGTATGTAGAGTAATACATTTTTCTTATTTTGATAGAATGAAACGAGGAAGAAAAAATAGTGAGGCTAACAATAGTTCATCAGAGGAAGAGATTGGAGGAGAATCTAAGAAACAGAAGACTGCAGATGAAGAATCCACTGAAATCTCTCTGAGTCCTGATTGGGGTAACCTCCTTCCAGACATTATCCTGCAGGTGTTTCAGTACTTGCCTCTTCTTGATCGTGCTCATGCATCACAAGTCTGCCGAAGATGGAATCAGGTGTTTCATATGCCTGATCTCTGGAGATGTTTTGAGTTTGAACTGAATCAACCAGCTACATCTTATTTGAGGGCTACGCATCCTGAGCTTATCAATCAGATTATTAAAAGGCATTCCAATCATCTACAGTATGTTAGCTTCAAGGTAACATCTTTTACATTCTTATCTTTGAAAATGAGTAATTTAAAAAAAAAATGATTTGCATTTCACATAAGGTTTGAAATTGAACAAGTTTACTGCAGTTCTATTTAATTTAAAGAATTCTTAAAACTCCTTTTTATTTTTATGACATGGCTGAAGATAACAAAATAGTATTTCTTTAATACTCCAAGATAGCTTTCACATTCTTGATAGCTTTCATAGTTATCCAGGTAAATTTTTATAGTATGAGTTGTAAGAGATTTCATTTATCCAAGGAGCAATAATTGAAAAAACTTAGCATTATTGATTAAGTGAACAATGACTATCCATAGTTGTGAACAAAGCATTTTAGCATAATGACGTTTCCTAATTCACTTAAAAGAGCAACTTCTATTTTAAATGCCTGTAAGTGCAAAGTTAAAAGACCATCCTAATCAGAATATTGTCAGTATAAAGTGATATGAGTAGTTGTGATTTTTATGTGTCTGTTCTACACGGAAAACATTTTGAAGAAAAGAACATAATGAGTGGAAAAGGATTAATAACATAAAGTATATACTGACTTGTCAAATGAAAGGTGTAGTTTCTGTAGTGGTATTACAGGGAGGAGATTATTTGGTGTGGAGAATTGGCAAGGAGTGATTGGTGGATTTATCAGAATATGTATTTATCCCCTTTCCCCCCCCCCCTTATTTTCTGGCCTGCGGCCACAGAAAATCACACTTGGGTTCCTGCATATAATGTTTCTTCTGGGACCTAGCCCAAGCAGGAAGTGCTTGGACAGTAGCAGAGATATTGACCTATTGAGGTGGATGAATAGATGAACAGGGAAAGGAAGAAGCATATGACAGAGCGTGAAAAGGAGGGTGGCTGAAACAGAAAAATGCATACAGACGGGAAAATGAGAATGGAAAAAGGAACAGAGTGAAATAGGGGATGTGGCAGTAAAATGCAAAAATGAGTGAGAGACTGGCAGAAAAGGTGTCAGGAATGAAATATAAAAGAAAGGGGAAGACCTAGAAATTGGAGAGGTGTATCAAAAACAGAGGAATTACTTAGGGCTAGTCGACACTGAAACCTTATATTATCATGGCTAGGTGTGAGAGGTGTGCAAAATCCACCTCCCTGAAACATAGCAATGCTGACCAAACCCCCACTGTAGACCGCACTAGGTCAATGGAAGAATTCTTCCATCAACCTAGCTACCGCTCTCTGGGAGGTGGATTAACTACAGCTATGGGAGAACCCCCTACTGTTGCTGTAGTGAGTGTCTACACAGCAGCATTACAGCAATGCCACTGTAGGTCATGTCTACACTACGACTTTTGTTGGTGTAACTTATGTTGCCCAGGGTGTGAAAAAACACTCTGCTGAGCACCATAAGTTACACTAACAGAAGTGCTGGTGTGGACAGGGCTGTGTCGACGGGAGAGCTTCTCCTGCCAACATAGCTACCGCTGCTCAGGGAGGTATTTTTATTATGTCGATGGGAGAGCTCTCTCCTGTCGGCATAGAGCAGCTAAACAAGAAATCTTACAGCGGCACAGCTGCAGCAGTACAGCTGTGCCGCTGTAAGCTTGCTAGTGTAGATATAGTCTAAGAGTGCAGCCTTAGTTTTCCTTTAGTAACCATAGTATCTCCATCCTAAGACTATCTACAGAAGACTAACTGGATTGGTAGCCACAAGAAACTCAAATCTTTTGCCTAAAATTTTGGCATATTTCTCTTCCCCAATCCCATTCAAAATGGCATGTGGATGTGTTTGTGTGTAGTTTGCCTCTCCTTCTTTTCCATACAAATAAAATTTAAAAACTTGGCACTGAGTAAATTTTGACCTAGATTGGGGTAGTAACCAAAACACCCAACTCGGCTCAGTTCAGTATTTGCAGTTTCTGCTGTGGTACACCTCTACCCCGATATAATGCTGTCCACGGGAGCCAAAAAATCTTACCGCGTTATAGGTGAAACCGTGTTATATCGAACTTGCTTTGATCCGCCGGAGTGCGCAGCCCCCCCGCCCTCCCCGGAGCACTGCTTTACCGCATTATATCCGAATTCGTGTTTATATCGGGTCGCGTTATATCGGGGGTAGAGGTGTATATGAATTGGAACATAGCACGGTTCCAAGTCAAAATTGTGATGTATTGGCAGAGTACCAGGAGGAAACTTGCTCAAACTTTGGCTATGTATCCCTGCTCTAGCCTGTATAATACATTTATCACTGCATATTTGCTCTGTAGTTGGTCACCAAAATGACAATTAACAGCCACTCTTATTTGAGTTTAATGTAAATGGGCAAAAGCAAAGGCCAGTGTTTTAATTTGTGCCACTAATGTATTCCCAGATGATGATGATTTTACCTTTTGAGAGCCTAAGCTCTGAATCCATGGGAGATGCTGTTTTTCTTGCCTGCCTGCATTCCTTCTAAATAAGGCTAAGGAGAATTAAGGAAGACTAGTTAGCCACATGCACTGTACCTGTTGGACTGTGTTTGAAGCTGTGGGTGTAGCTTAGGTAAAGACCACTAATAGTCAAATAGTGAATGCAGAAGGGTCATCTAAGTGATATTAGGGGGGGGAGGGATAGCTCAGTGGTTTGAGCATTGGCCTGCTAAACCCAGGGTTGTGAGTTCAATCCTTGAGGGGGCCACTTGGGGATCTGGGGCAAAATCAGTACTTGGTCCTGCTAGTGAAGGCAGGGGGCTGGACTCGATGACCTTTCAAGGTCCCTTCCAGTTCTACGAGATGGGATATCTCCATTAATTATTATTATTTATTATATTCCAAAAAACAAAAATGTGAGATTAGTTGGGAAAACTAGACAACTGGTGATTAGAATAGTTGCATTTTCAACACTGTTAATTTAAAAAAAAAAGGGGGGGGGAGGGGGGGGGGAGTAGGCAATTCTTGCTTAGTTTTCCGTTGTGTATCAATCTTGTCTGGCAACCCCTGGCTATATCTATGCTAGGCTTCTCCGATTTAGAGGTTGCTAAGCAGTCATGCTGAGTTAAAGGGACATTAGTCAATTTCAAAAAATTTGAGCCAATTTTTAAAAAGTACTGTATGTGATAGACAACCTTTAAATAGTACATGCTCATTTTATTAAAATATTCTTATAAAAAGCTCTTGCTAGCTTTTTTTTTTGCTTCCCTAGCTATTTTTTTTACAAGGTTATTGTATTGAACTGAATAACACTACCAAAAAATATTCAGGCCTCCCTCTTCTTCCCCCTTCCCTCTGTTTACATGCTGCTGTGCTATCTGTTAAATATCAGTTTTACAGTTACTGGTAAACACTTCTTATATGGTCTTTCCCAGACCATATACAGGAGTTCTTTTGAGAGTATGTATTAGCATCCTGGCAGGAAGTGCAGTTAACAATCGGCAAAAATAAAGGTAACACTCCTCCAGTCATAGGGAGGGGAGAGAAGACAGGTTGGGGGTTAGTAGGAGTTTATAGATGGGATTTATGGCTTACTACAACAATGCTAGACACTAAAAATCATGGACTGAATAGAGACAAAGTTATGAATTTAAGCTCCCAGGCTTGTCTTTCCTTTGAGAATGAGGACTGAGAGATCAGCTATAGAATGGTCTATGGCAGTGTGTACACTACACAGTTTTGTCAACAAAACAGTGAAGGTGTACTGCAATGCTTCTCCTGCCCATTTAACTCTCCTGCTATGCCGACATTTTAAAAAAAACAAAACAAAAAAAAACCACCACCTGGACGAGTGTTCCCTGATTGTGCTGCAGGTGGAACACCTCTTTGCTCGCACCTCCCCCTGCAGCCCATGCGGAACTGCTTTCCATGCCCTTCCCAAATCCCCACACACATTCCTTACATGTTTCAGGGCTGTTGCAGTACCCCATGCACTCCACCCTTAGGGACACGTTTCAGAATTACAACTGGACATATACCCAGCTGTGAGACCCTCATTTCAAAAAGTGCTCTTCATTTTCATGTCCCTTGTAGAAAATAGAAATATTTGTATAGCTGTTACATTTTTATTAACTTATAAAAAGAAAATGAATCTTTGTCTCTTACACATGGTGGTTGCTACTGTATATGAATTTCAGTAGCAATCGGTGCATTTGCAGAGTAAAATTAACACACATACAGCAGTCATTACAAGGGTCATACTACAGTGCAAGAAAGCAATGCCTGGATTAAAGCATTACAGAAAGACACATTGTCAGAATGCTCCTTCAAAGCCTCCCTGATTCGAATAGCCCTCTGTTGAGGCCCACTAATAGTCATGGTATCTATCTGCTCAAAAGCAGCCGCTAACCAATCCACATTGACACTCCACCCCGTGAAACTTTTCCCCCCCTTAGCTTCACAAATGTTATGTAATTTATGTAACAGGCTGCTGTGACCATGGGAATATATTCCTCATTGAGGTCTAACCTGTCAAAAAGGCAGCACCAGTGACCCTTTAATCTGCCGAAGGCCTATTCAACGGTCATTCTGTACCTGCTGAGCCTGTTGTTGAAGCGCTGCTTGTTGCAGTCAAGGTTTCTGATGTAAGGCTTCATGAGCCATGGCAGCAAGAGGTAGACTGGGTCTCCCAGCATCACAATTGGAATCTTCTGGTCTGGAAAGTTCCTGCTTGCAGCTTTCTATACGGGCCAGTGTTCCTGAAGATGTGTGTGTCGTGCATCTTCCCTGACCATCCCGCATTGATGTCGGCAAAACAACCATGGTCATCCACCAGCTCTTGCAATATCATAGAAAAGTAGCCCTTTTTGTGTAGCAAGCCGGTCTGGGGCCAAAATGGGGATCTGTGTGCCATCTATTGCACTGCTGCAGTTAGGGAATCCCATTGCCACAAAGCCATGCACTATTTCCCGTACATTGCTCAGAGTCACAGTCCTTCATAGCAGGAGGCGATTAATGGTGCTGCACACTTGCATCACTGGAACCCTCATGATGGACTTCGCGAGTGATCAGTAACAGTCAGGAGTTGCCAGCTTCCACACAGTGATCACCACTCGCTTCTCCACAGTGAGGGCAGCTCTCATTTTGGTGTCCTTGGGCCAGAGGGCAGGAGTGAGCTCAGTATACAGTTCCCGGAAGGTAGTTTTGCACATCTGAAAGTTCTGCAGCCACTGCTGATCATCCCATACCTGCATTACGATGCAATCCCACCACTTGGAGCTTATTTCCCAAGCCCCGTACCAATGGTCCACCATGTGCATCTGCTTCTTGAATGCCAACAGCAATCTTGAATTGTTTCTTTCCATTGCATGCAGCAAGGCAGACACCACTGTGTCGTCATCATCAGATTTGCAGCTCATGAAATAATGCAGGATCAGCTGCGTTGTGTTGACGCTCATCACAAGATAGGAGAGCTGTGCGGGATCCATGCTTTCAGACAGATAACGGGCACACAATTTACTGGGGCTGTTGAACAGCGCAAAACATAGACAGAAGCCCATAGAATGATGGGATGGCGAAAACTGCATCATGGGATGGTAAGCCTGCCCCCATGAGGCACTGTGATCCCTTCCCAGAGCATCCAGCAGCAGATGGTGGTGAATTGCACAATGGGATAGCTACCAATGGTGCGCTGCTCTCTCGATGCAAGAGCACCAACGGTGGATGTGCTCTGCCATCACAAGGAGCATTGTGTGGACATACAAAAGCAGTTTAATTACAGTGGTGGATGATCGTCGAGTTAATTAAGTCGACTGAACTGTAGACATAACCTGTATCTGAAATCTTTGTTTATTAAGGGAGAGGATTAATGGTTATGCATCTCTTCTCTTTGTACTGGGGGAGAGGCTTAATGAGTGGGAACGCTCCTCTTCTTTCTGTGTTTCTGTATGTTTTTCTAGTCAGTTTAAATTGCAAGGTCTTTGGGGTAAGGACTGTGTCTTTTAACTTGTTTAATGTGCTTTGTAAACTGCCATGTAGGTTGATGGCCTGGTATGCAAATAAAGATATACATACCTACTTGTTACATTTGTTGACCATCTCTGTTCAAAACTAGAGCATAATAAAGTGATAGGGAATAGCCAACATGGATTTGTCAAGAACAAATAATTCCAAAAAACCTAGTTTAATTCTGAGATGTATTAACAGGAGTGTTGTATGTAAGACACAGGAGGCAATTGTTGCCACTCTGCTTGGCACTAGTGAGGATTCAGATGGAGTACTATGTCCAGTTTTCGACACCACACTGTAAGAAAAGTTAACAAACTGAAAGTCCAAAAATAAGAAGTTAAGAAAACATCTGAGGAAAAGTTGAGAGAGCACTAGGCATTTTAAGGCAGGGGTGTGGATAGGGGTCGGGGCAGTCAGGGGACAGGGGTTGGATAGGGGGCAGGAGTCCCGGGAGGGGGTGGCCAGGGGACAAGGAGCAGGGGGGGTTGGATGGGTTGGAGGTTCTGAGGGAGGCAGTCAGGGGCGAGAAGTGGGAGGGGGCCAGGCTGTTTGGGGAGGCACAGCCTTCCCTACCTGGCCCTACATACAGTTGCGCAACCCCGATGTGGCCCTCGGGCCAAAAAGTTTGCCCACCCCGGGTCTAGGGTGCAGTAAGGGAGATTTAGGCTGGATGTTAGGAAAAGCTTTCCAACTATAAGAATAGTTAAGCATTGCAACAGGTTACATGGGGTGAAATCTCTGTCTTTGGAGGTTTTTAAGAACAGTTTAGACAAACATCTGTCTGGAACGATCTAGGTATACTTGATCCTGCCTTAGCTGAGGCGGGTAGACTAAATGAATTGTCCTTTCCAGCTGTACATTTCCCTGATTCTATATTCTCCTAGCTATGGATAATGAACATGTGTCTGATGTAATTACTTCTTTGATACTATTGCTTGATGGGTGGAGCTGCCTTAGCTCAGGCAACATGCAGGGATGGATAGGTCAGCACTTGTTTGGCTTGGTTCCTTCAGGTGGTTGTATTGGGTAAATGTATGAGGGTCCTCTCACCAGAGGTGCCACAGTTTTTTATCTTGTTACACACACATACTAAAAAGAGTGGTGTGTGTGTGTATAGGGCTGTTGAGAGGCTGAGGTATGGGTTAGTGTTTATACTCCACTTTGTCTCCATCTTACTTGATCTCAGACAAAGGGGACTGAGTCTCTTACCCAGTGTCTGATGGCATGCATAAGAACAAAATGTGACTAATTCAGATAAGATACTGATGTGGATAGGTTGGGGGAGGGGGGATGAAAGCTATAGCTATAGTCTTATCAACTTGGTTAATTTGAGGATGTGCGCCCATTGTTTTTCAAATTCTTAATTTAAGAATTTGAGAACAGCAGCTGCATTTAGATGATCAAATAGCAGTTGTGGCCAGGAAAGCTTTTTCCTATCTACAGGTTTCAGAGTAGCAGCCGTGTTAGTCTGTATCCGCAAAAAGAACAGGAGTACTTGTGGCACCTTAGAGACTAACAAATTTATTAGAGCATAAGCTTTCGTGGGCTACAACCCACTTCTTCGGATGCATATGAATGCCCACGAAAGCTTATGCTCTAATAAATTTGTTAGTCTCTAAGGTTCCACAAGTACTCCTGTTCTTTTTCCTATCTACACTTGACCAGAGGATCCACTCTTCTTTCACATGCAGTTCTTGATATTATGTCTGTCACTTGGAAGTAAGATTACTGTAGTGTTCTCTAGATTGGTCTTACGATATAACAGCATTTTTCAAAGTTTGGGTCACGACCCAGTATTGGGTCGTGGCATGTAAGGCACTGGGTCACTCTGGTCAGCATTGCCGACCAGGACGTTAAAAGTCCCGTTGGTGGTGCTGCCCAGCTAAGCCAGGCTAGTGCCTACCTGTTCCGACACCATGCTGTGCCCCGGAAGCAGCCAGCAGCAGGTCCAGCTTCTTTCTAGGCAGGGGGGGCCACGGGGTTCCACACGCTGCCCCCACCCCGAACACCAGCTCCACACTCCCATTGACCAGTTCCCAGCCCATGGGAGCTGGGGGGCAGTGCCTGCAAGCGAGAGACGCGCGGAGCCGCTTGTGCGCCTCCGCCTAGGCGCCAGACCTGCTGCTGGCTGCTTCAGGCGCAGCACGGTCTGAGCTGTCAGGACAGGCAGGAAGCCTGCCTCTGCGCCACTGACCGGGAGCTGCCGGAGGTAAGTCTGTACCTCAATCCCCTGCCCCAGCCCTGAGTTCCCCCCCCCAACCCAGAGCCCGTCCTGCACCCCAAACTCCTCATCCCCACCCCCATCCTAGAGCCTGCACCCTCACCCCGCAGCCCTCACCCCCTCCTGCACCCCAACCCCCTGCCTCAGCCCAGAGCCCCCTCCCACACCCCAAACCCCTCATCCCCAGCTCTGTTGGGTCACGGGTATCAATAGTTTTCTCCAGGAAAAAAAGTTTGAAAACCACTGCAATATAAGTCTCTTTTGGAAGATGAAACTGTCACAGAATACAACTACCCACTTACTGAATGGTGGTGTTGGCAGGAGGATTTGACCCCAGTATTATCCACACTACTTGCTAGCTGACTTTCAAGTACAATTTAGGTGTTGGATTTCATCCTGCAAGGTCCTAACTGACCCTGATATCTGCCCAATTGAAATGAAGCCTTTTCCCAAAGCAGTGCTCCCACAGATGAGATCAGCAGAGGTGCTCAGACTGACTGACTCCTTTTGTAATCATGGGAGAGATCTACCAGTAGGACATTCACAATGAGGCACACCTTCAGATTTGGAATTCTTTTCCCTTTCTTGTGGCGCTAATCCCTGGATCTGAAATAGCCCACATCTGTTGGACTTTGTGGCATGCTGTCAGGTGCGTATGTTTTCTAGGAATTTCCATGAGGAGGAGAATATAAAGGAAATGGGATAGGATTTGAGACTGTATGGGAATTGGCTTGTTTATTACTTGATGCAAGTTGGATTTTGTAAGAGAGTAGACTGGCTGGGGTGCTTTATTGTATTGACTAACTTTGCATGTAATGGCAAGTGATGATCAGTGGTTCACAGTCATGCTGGAAGGGCATAACGAGTGGGGTCCCACAGGGATCAGTTCTGGGTCCTGTTCTGTTCAATATCTTCATCAATGATTTAGATAATGGCATAGAGAGTACACTTTTATAAAGTTTGCAGATGATACCAAGCTGGGAGGGGTTGCAAGTGCTTTGGAGCGTAGGATAATAATTCAAAATGATATGGACAAATTATCTGAAGTAAATAGGATGAAATTCAATAAGGACAAATGCAAAGTACTCCAGTTACGGTGGAACAATCAGTTGCACACATACAAAATGGGAAATGACTACCTAGGAAGTACTACTGTGGAAAGGGGTCTGGGAGTCATAGTGGACCACAAGCTAAATAGGAGTCAACAGTGTAACGCTGTTCCAAAAAAAGCGAACATCATTCTGGGATGTATTAGCAGGAGTGTTGTAATCAAGACACGAGAAGTAATTCTTCTGCTATACTCCACGCTGATTAAGTCTCAACTGGAATATTGTGTCCAGTTCTGGGCGCCACATTTCAGGAAAGATGTGGACAAATTGGAGAAAGTCCAGAGAAGAGCAACAAAAATGATTTAAAGCTCTAGAAAACACGATCTATGAGGGAAGACTGAAAAAATTGGGCTTGTTGAGTCTGGAAAAGAGAAGGCTGAGAGGGGACATAATAGTTTTCAAGTACATAAAAGGTAGAAAAATTATTCCTCTTAATCTCTGAGGATAGGACAAGAAACAATGGGCTTAACTTGCAGCAAGGGAGGTTTAGGTTGGGCATTCGGAAAAACTTCCTAACTGTCAGGGTGGTTAAGCACTGGGATAAATTGCCTAGGGAGGTTGTGAAATCTCCATCATTGGAAATTTTTAAGAGTAGGTTAGACAAACACCTGTCAGGGATGGTCTAGATCCGGGGTCCCCAACGCAGTGCCCGCGTACTGGCCGGCGGACGAGCATCCGCCGAAATGCCGCTGACAAGCAGCGTCATCCAGAGGTGTTGCCACCAAAATGCTGCCGATTTTCGGCAGCGACGCCTCTGGATGGCGCTGCTTGTCGGCGGCATTTCGGCGGATGCTTGTCCGCCGCCACGGTCCTTTGTGGCTCGTCGTCTGGCGCCCACCAGATGAAAAAGGTTGGGGACCACTGGTCTAGGTAATACTTAGCCCTGCCATGAGTGCAGGGGACTGGACTAGATGACCTCTCAAGGTCCCTTCCAGTCTTACGATTCTATGACTGAACTTTTGATAAGACATTGAGAATGTTCAGTGTAGAATTAGTAAGACACACATGGGACCCTACACAGATTTTTACACTTTTCAGAGTAGAACTGCAATTAAAGGAAAGCTGTTCTGTATGACCCCTTTATTGCAAAGTTTGTTGGCTTGATGTGGTATTTTCCTGGACTAATAAATGGTTTGTTTCCATTTAAGGTGGACAGCAGCAAGGAATCAGCAGAAGCAGCTTGTGATATTTTATCACAACTTGTGAATTGCTCTTTAAAAACTCTTGGACTGATTTCAACCGCTCGACCAAGCTTCATGGATTTACCTAAGGTAGCTTGTGCATGTTTTAATTTATTTATTGAATGATTGTAGTGGTAAGCATGATACTGATATAATTTAGAAAGTATATAGATTTAAAGCAGTAGGTTCTCTGTGGCTTCATCTGCTCCTGGGAGCTCTTAACATGCAGACACTGAGACTCAGTACTTAAATTTGACTAGAACTTGTGGGTGTTACAGTACTTGCTTAACTTCCCAAATCTTTTCCCAACATACATTGGCTTCAGTGTAAAAATCTGTGAAATATTTGTATGTGTGGTGTGTGTGCGCACGTGCGCAGTCTGTATATAAAATAGATCTAAGACCAGCAAGGAGCATTCTGATCATCTAGTTTGACCACCTGCATAATACAGGACATAGAATTTCACCCAGTAATTCCTGCATCAAGCCAATAACTTCTCGTTGAGCTAGAACATATTTTGTAGAAATATATCTGATTTTGATGTCATAACTTGAAGCAATGGAGAGTCCATTGCGTCCCTAAGTAAGTTGTTCCAATGATTAATGGCCATCACTGTTAAAACTTTGCACCTTATTTCTAGTGTGACTTGGTCTAGCTTCAGTTTCCAGCTATTAGATTTTGTTGTGTCTCTGCTAGATTAAAGAGCTTCCATTACCGGAAATCTCCCCATCCTTAGGGATGCTTATAGACCAGGGAGGGCAAACTACAGCCCGTGGGCCGGATACGGCCCATCAGGGCTTTCGATCCAGCCCGCAGTATTGTCAGCCTAATGGTGCAGCGGGGCTAAGGCAAGCTCCCTGGCCCTGCGCCGCTCCCGGAAGCAGCCAGCACCATATCCCTGTGGCCCGGGGTAGGGGTGGGCAGAGGGCTCTGTGCACTGCCCTCGCCTGCAGGCACCACCCCCCGCAGCTCCCATTGGCTGGGAATAGGGAACCCTGAGCCCCTGCCCACCCACACCCCTCCTGCACCCCAACCCCTTGCGCTGAGCCTCTTCCTGCACACCGCACCCCCTCCCACACCCTGCAGTCCCTCCTGCACCCCAACCCCCTGCCCCAGCCCTACATTCATGGCCCTGCATACAATTTCCCCACCCAGATGTGGCCCTTGGGCCACAAACTTTGCCCACTCCTGTTATAGACAGTGATCAGAGTCACATCTTGGCCTTTTCTTAGATCAAACTCTTTAGTATGTCACTATAAAGTGGATTTTCCAGACCTTGAATCATTTTTATGGCTCTTTTCTGACCTCTTTCCAGATTTTCAGCACCCTTTTTGAAGGGTGAACACCAGAAGAAGTGGACATTGTACTGCAGTAACCGTGTCACTAATGCTTAAGGCTAAGATTTAGGCATGGGTATTTTTAGTAAAACTTATGGACAGGTTACAGGCAATAAATGAAAATTCACGGCCCATGACCTGTCCATGACTTTCACTATAAATACCCCGACTAAGGTGCCGCTGCCCCTGTGGGGCCTGAACAGTAGCTGGTGCTGGACTGGTCCTGGGGTCAGCTGTACCGGCTGCTGCAGCCATGGAAGTCACGGCATCCGTGACCTCCATCGCAGACTCACAGCCTTATTAATGCCATATATAGTGATAATAATTTGTCCTTTCATCTACTCTGTATTCTCCTGCTTATACATTCACAGATCACCTATTTTTACCGGGAGCTTGTGTTGGCACCATTCAGTCTCATTCATTACCTAGATACAGTCCCCCATCTTTGGGACCTACAATCTTTATTCCTAGATATATGACCTTACATTTGGCTGTATTAAAACGTGTGTTATTCAGATGAGCCCAGTTTACCACTCAGTCCAGATAGTTATATAGAACCAAACTGTCCTTATCGTTATTTACCCTCCCACCCTAATTTTTGTTGCTTGCAAACTTCACCAGCAATGGTTTTATAAATTTTCCAAACTGTTGATTGCTATTGAATAGCATGGGCCAACTACAGATCCTTGTGGGACATCACGAGAAACCGCCCCATTGGCGGATGATTCTCCGTATACAGTTACTACTTGATCTATCAGCCATTTTTTAATCCAATATATATGGGTTGTTGTAGTAGTACTAACTTTTTTTATTAGAATGTTGTGTGTGACTTTACAGAAGTCTAAATATGTTGTGCCAACTTTATCAACCAAATTTCTAATATCAAGTGGTATTAAGTTTAACAAAAGTAACTGTGACGGGTTGGATCACAGAAACCCCCTTGGGAGCTGCCACCCGATGTGCCAAGACTACTTCTATCCCTGTTTTCCCTGCCAGCTCAGGACTCCAGCACCCTGTCTTGCTGAGCCAGACACTCCCGTCTGCTCCAACACAGACCCAGGGTCTGAATTACTTGCCCCAAAGCTGCAGGTTTACCTGAAAACAGCTCACAGAAGTGTGCTTGTCTTTAGCACTCAGATGCCCAACTCCCAGTGGGGTCTAAACCCAGATAAGTCAGTTTTACCCTGTATAAAGCTTATGCAGGGTAAACTCATAAATTGTTCGCCCTCTATAACACTGATAGAGAGAGATGCACAGTTGTTTGCTCCCCCAGGTAGTAATACATACTTTGAGTTAATTAATAAGTAAAAAGTGATTTTATTAAATACAGAAAGTAGGATTTAAGTGGTTCCAAGTAGTAACAGACAGAACAAAGTAAGTCACCAAGCAAAATAAAATAAAATGCGCAAATCTATGTCTAATCAAACTGAATACAGATAATCTCACCCTTAGAGATGCTTCAGTATGGTTTTTTTTTTTTTTCTTTTTCTTTTTTTCCCCTCAGACTGGACACCTTCCAGGCCTGGGCACAATTCTTTCTCCTGGTACAGTTCTTGTTCCAGCTCAGGTGGTAGCTAGGGGATTCTTCATGATGGCTCCTCTCTCCCTTTGTTCTGTTCCACCCTTTATATATCTTTTGCATAAGGTGGGAACCCTTTGTCCCTCTGGGTTTCCACCCCCCTCACTGGAAAAGCACCAGATTAAAGATGGATTCCAGTTCAGGTGACATGATCACATGTCACTGCAAGACTTCATTACCCACTTGCCAGCACACACACATACAGGAGGACTCACAGGTGTAAAACAGCCATCTGCAGACAATGGTCCTGCTTAATGGGAGTCATCAAGATTCCAAACCACCATTAATGGCCCACACTTTGCATAATTACAATAGGCCCTCAGAGTTATATTTTATATTTCTAGTTTTAGATACAAGAGTGGTACATTTATACAAATAGGATGATCACACTCAGTAGATTATAATCTTTATAATGATACCTTACAAGAGACCTTTTGCATGAAGCATATCCCAGTTACATTATATTCACTTATCATATTTTTATAAAACCATATAGACTGCAACGTCACAGTAACTTTTTTATTAAAAATTTTTTTTTGGCATTTATTATGCAACCATCCTTTAATTCTCTGATTATGTACTTCATCAGGCATTCTCTGACTTTGCCCAGGACTAACTGGCCTATTTTTTTTACCTGAGCCATCCATCCTGTGCACATTTTATAAAATACTGGCACTAGACTAGCTTGTCTCAGTTCCTCTGGAATTTTGCAAGTGTTTCAAGATTTGTTAAATATCGGCATCAATGAGTTGGAGCTCCTCAGCCAAATCTTTTAAAACTCTTGTGTCAAAGTTATCTGTTCTTAGATGTTAAATGTTTAACTTTGGTAGTTCCTTCCTACTTACTTACTACTTTCTGACTGGTAGATGTGTCTACATCATCCTTCTCCTCCTACCCCCCCCCCCCAAAAAAAGAACAAATATATATATGCGTATGTATATGCATAAAAGGCAGAGGTGTTCAGTAGCTAAATGGAGCTGGTAATGATTCCTACAGATAAAGTTGCCTAACACTTCTATTTTGATCTACTATGTTTATTTAAAAAGAACAGGAGTACTTGTGGCACCTTAGAGACTAACAAATTTATTAGAGCATAAGCTTTCGTGGGCTGCAGCCCACTTCTTCGGATGCATATAGAATGGAACATGTATTGAGGAGATATATACACACATACATACAGAGAGCATGAACAGGTGGATTGAATAAGGACTGGGAATGGCTGAGCCATTACAAACATTGAATCTATCTCCCCTTGTAAGTATTCTCACACTTCTCATCAAACTGTCTGTACTGGGCTATCTTGATTATCACTTCAAAATGTATGTGTGTATATATGTCTTCTCAATATATGTTCCATTCCATATGCACCTGAAGAAGTGGGCTGTAGCCCACGAAATCTTATGCTCTAATAAATTTGTTAGTCTCTAAGGTGCCACAAGTACTCCTGTTCTTTTTGTGGATACAGACTAACACGGCTGCTACTCTGAAACCTATGTTTATTTACTTATAACTTTTGCCAAACTAATTGTTTGGGCTGAAAATACCCATGCTTGCTCTTCAACTGAATCTCTTTTTGAAAGAGTCAACAAAAAACTGTCCTGAGAAGGTTAAGGAAAAATACATAGTTTTGCTAAAGTTAATTTTTTTTTTTTCCTGGCAGTTTCTTTGTATGGGGTGTTAGCTAATCTATCCTTCCTCAGTGTCAGGTAGGTCTTCCTCTTCAGTGAACAGCATTACTATCTGGTTGTGGTGTTGCAGCAGCATACTAAAAGTAATCTGAATCTTGTTTTATTTCGATGGCTGCTCACAGGGTTCTCAATAACAGCAGTGAAAACTGAGAAGACTAGTCAGTTTTCATTCTGTTGCTTGATAAGCAAAGGTACTGGAGCTGTCTGCAGATTTAGGAATACAGCACTCTTTGGATTATACCTGGTTCTTCAAGTGATTGCACATGTCCATTACACTTCAGGTCTGTGTGCATATAGTACACCGGAGCTGGAGATGTTTTTCACATAGCTGTACCTGTTGTGCTACCAGCTGCAGTATAATGGGGTGTGGCCACCCCAACCTCTCTGTTCCTTTTAACTGCCCTTGATCATTAATTGGACTGCCTGTGCACAAGTTTCTCCTTTGTGAACAGCTAATTTATATTTGTTCGCATAGTGGTACTCGTAGTTTCGTTGTATAGTTTTTGTTTCCTGTCTTTAGACTTGGTGTCAGATCTCTTCTTATGAAATAAGGCGCAAACACTTGGTACTGTGGGGTATGCCTCAGTCCCCAGGTTTTAAGCCCTGTGCTGAAAGCAGGAAGTCCAAAGTTGGTTAGTGATACTTATTCTCTGTGCCTGAAGTGTCTGAGTGAGGGCCCCTTTCTGACCGGTGCCAAGTTTGTAGAGATTTCAAGCCCCATACTAAAAAGGACAGAGGTAAGCCTTCACCGCATCATAATGGAGGCTGTCTTGCATCCTCCCTCTGAGCCCAGCCATTGATACACTCACTGGGTGGATCAACCCCATCTATGAGTGCTCCTGCAGACCATGCCATCTCTTCTCCTAGAAGAATTTCTGAGAGGGAGACACAGTTCCCATTCACTGGTGCCTATAAGAAATTAGATGACCACTGATCTTTAAAAGCTGGAAGGCCTCCTCCTCTTAGGTATCTTCTTATTTTAATAATTTTGATTAAATTTCAGACTTGCATTTTTGCTAAACTTAGTCTTTGTATGTAGATAAAGTGGATAGAACAGATTTTATATATTGCAGTTTACCCTCATGTCTGAGTCTGGAGGATGTTGCCTTGGAAGTGCACTTTGCAAGTAATCTTCAGCGCTTACTTTTAGGTTCACTAGTCAATTTGTGCACTTGTATAGGATATTTTGAATTTTAGAGCACTGCATTTTTTGTCCCAGTTCCTGAGTTTCTGTTAATGCTGAATATTATCAATGACCATTCATAGACAAGGATTTATAACAAAAACTAAATACTTGATCTTTTTAAAATAAATAAATAAAGCACAATTGGTCAAATGTTTTACTGTCTAGTTGAGATAAAATGGATGCAGTAATGTTAACTATTGCAGTAGGTGTTAGACTAAAGGAAGGTGTAGACCTTCCAGCATGCGGCTCGCCAGGGTAAGCACCTTGGCGGTCCGGGCCAGTTTGTTTACCTGCTGCGTCCGCAGGTTCGGCCGATCGCGGCTCCCACTGGCCGTGGTTCGCCGCTCCAAGCCAATGGGGGCTGCGGGAAGCGGCGCGGGCTGAGGAATGTGCTGGCCGCCGCTTCCCGCCGCCCCCATTGGCCTGGAGCGGCGAACCGCGGCCAGTGGGAGCCGCGATCGGCCGAACCTGCGGACGCAGCAGGTAAACAAACCAGCCCGGCCTGCCAGGGGACTTACCCTGGCGAGCCACATGCCAAAGGTTGCCGATCCCTGGTGTAGACTATCTATATGTGAAGATGTAAGGAAACATTGGTTTTGAAAATCTATTTGGAATATTTCACATCCCTGTTTCACTGTTACTGTTTTTCTCCTTTCTGCAGTCGCATTTTATCTCTGCACTGACAGTGGTGTTTGTAAACTCCAAATCCCTCTCTTCACTTAAAATAGATGATACGCCAGTAGATGATCCATCCCTCAAAGTACTAGTGGCTAACAACAGTGATACACTCAAGCTGTTAAAAATGAGCAGTTGTCCTCATGTTTCTCCTGCAGGTGAGCTACCCTGTGTGTGTTTAAAAATGTGTGGTGGGTGTGTTTGTTGTGGGTTTGTTTTGGGATTTTTTTGGTTACACAGTGTGAACTTTCCAGCAAGCTTCTGAAAAATTGGGGGGTTTGGCTAGTATTTACAGTCTCTGACATTTTAATACTTGTTCCACTGTCTTTTTGTTTCATAAGAATATTAAAACTGTATGCCTAGAATTATTTTGACTAGTACTGAAACATAGTATTTGACCATCATGGACAAAAAAATTTTTTTGGGGGGGAGGACAGATGAAAATTTATTTTAAATTTTTTTAAACATAAGCAGTATCTGTTTGCTGCTACAGCTTTAAAGAAAGTTAAACTGGCTAAGCACCTAAAACCAGAGTGTGTTGAAGTGCTAAACCAGCTTTTGACAGCGGTATCCTCTTCTGCAAGTGCAGAATAAATATTTTGTTTGTTCCGTTCAATGATTAGTTCATTCAAAGTTTAAAAACCCTATTCGGAGTTGAAAAAACCAGAATTGTTTTCCTTTTCCAGTCTAAGAATAAAAACAAGGTGTGAGCGAATGAGATTGACTAATTCTAAAATCTTAAAAGACATGGTGACCAGAAACAATCAGTTTAGTTCATTAACTACAGATGATGCATCCTTTGTTTAATAAATCAGTTTTTATCAAAAATATTTTGCATTTAACTTTATTTGTGTTTCCATCACATAAAGGCAGTTTCATTTAACCAATACAAATTTAAAATGCTGTTCTAAAGTATTTTTTAAATAAATTCCAATTTCCATCCAAATAGAGCATGATACAAATAAAAAGTTAATCATCTAGTAAATAAGAGCATCATTCACCATTTTCTAACATAAAGTAAAAATTAAGAATCTATATATGCTATATAATTGCTGAAATAAATGTGCATAGCTATAGTGATCCTCCTGATAATCAAAAGAACCAAATTCATTGTAAAGTTTTATATAGTTGCAAATCAACATGTTTTAATGGCTACCAACTAATGAGAATAAACTTTTCTTTAGGAAAATAACAAGTATAAATACACAACAAAATTAACACCCAGTGATTTTTAAATCAGTTTTCTACTTGTTGATTTAAATCAGTCCACCCTGGAGGAGGATGGGTGGGGTGGGGGTGGAGGAATCCTTTTAAAAGGCTGAATCCAATTTGATGACTTTTAAAATGGGTTGACAACTCTCTTGTGCTTCACTGGAAGTAGAATACATTCTCAGGTATTTCAGAATGTAAGTTTCTCCAGAGCAGTTCATTATGACTATGACTTGAATTATGGAGTGCCATGGATAATGGAGTGGCTGATTTTCCTTGTTCTGAAAGAGCAATTTTATCCTTTACTTGAATTGAAAACAAGAAAATAGACAACACAACATCAAAGGGGTGAAGGACCTGAGCTGTACAACACATCTTCTGTCACTGACAGTTCTACTTCTCTAACACAATGAAAGGGTCTGTGGCAAGGGTGAAGCTAGTTTGTGCAGTAGACAGAGCATTCTCAAGCTGGTTCAAGACCGTAGAACTTAAGAACTACCTTACATTTCACTATTTTCTGTTCCAAAAGCAATGCATGATTTGAGCTTGCTTTCACAAATAACAGCACATCAGCTTAAAAATGACGCATACATTTTCCCAGAGGAAAAGAAAATCGCAGGAACCAAACATGAGATGCTATTCATTTTCTTTAATTTATCTTTGGAAGATAGTTGAACACCAGGGTGATGCATATAATGTAAAAACCTGAATGAAACAGTAATTTTAATAATTACATATAAAATTTAGCAGCACAATGCTGAATAAAGATGTAAGAATGATGAGAACTCACACTCTAATAAATTTACTTGGTGGTATTTGGATGTGTAGCTTTTCACAGATAAGGGTATATATTGTTTTAACATGGAGAAATCTGTGGAATGCTAAGAGGAGTGCTGGTATCTTTAAAAACATTTAATCACAATTACTTTCAACAAGACATTGACTTGTACACTATCATAGAACTAAAATAACTCAGTTTTTCTTCCCTTCCCTCCCCCTGGTTTACTGGTTAAGCACTGCTTAAGTTTGTAATAGTTGGTATTTGACAATACTTTGCTTTCATGAACATAGAAAATCATCTTGTGTCAATTTATATTATAATGGCCTGGTTTAAATTTAAAGATTTTAGGTGGAAAATGGCATTTCCTTTTTAAGAAATAGAGAAAACTACTGTTGCCCTTTTTGTGAGCTGGTAGAATGGAGCAAAATGAAATAGTGACAAAACAATGGACTGTGCTAAGCAAGTGGGAAAAGAACTCAGCTGAGAGCCATAGCTGAGGTCTGGTGTGGCTGGCTAGAGAAAACAAAGAGTGGAACAGACTGGAAATGAGCTAGCATGTAGACAGTTGGCTTCATGTTATGTTTGAGCTCCAAAGCAGGGAAACTACAATAGAAGCAAGAATATGTGGAAGAAAATAAGAAAACTTTGAGTACTCAGGCTTATTATTTGTTTTGTTTTTGCATGGAAGTGTTCCATTTACCAGATTGCTATAAACTTGAAAAAACTTGAATTCACAGTGCCTAATTCCTTTTGAGCATTCAATCCTAAGTGACTTGCCTAGAGTCACACAGGATGTTTGTGGCGGAGTAGGGATCTCCTACGTTGCAGGCTAGTGCTCTAGCCCTTGGACATTCCTTCCTCTCTGATTTATTATGGAGGCACCAGTCACAGCTGTTCGGTTGAGTTCTGCAGTTTATATTGTTTGAATTACAGAGAGTCACCTGACCATCATAGTTACCAGTCACCTAGAGTTTTTATTATGATTTTCATATTTTCCTTTCAAAAATAATACTTCAGAAAGGATTACATTTCACTGAGTGCTGTTTTAGGAAACATTTTCCTTTTTAACAAAAATATGAACACTTGTAATGTTACCATGAACAATTCTTACTCCCAAGTCTTGCAGTATCTCTGTAAGTATCACTTCAGTTTTTCCACAGGGTTACTGGGGAAGAGGACATCTGACACCTCTATTTCAGTGTGTAAATTGCATAATATTCTGGAATTCAGTAATTAAGCTTTTGGGTTTCTTTACTTTGTACTCCAGTCTTTAGGAAGCTGAAGAATTGCACTCAAGTTTAATCTTAAAATTGATTTTGAGAAAAAAGACAATGTTCACATTTGCATTATTTGTACAGGAAATTAACTATGACTTAATTTATTTTACTTAAGAACTTTCTTTTTCCCCCCACCTCCACTGAGGGCGTTAGGGGTGAGTACATTGACCTCAGTGCTTCCTCCACCCTCCTTCCCACAACATACAGCAATTTGGCAGGACAAAGTCAAATTCCATGTAGAAATGTATTACTACTTGAGATGTCAGAGGCCAGGGAGAAGTGCAGTAGTCATTTCAGAGCACATGTTATGCAGCTGTGGACATCATTTTATTCTTGATAATCCATCTGTTCAGACTTACTGTACCTTTTTTCTTGAACTTTTGACACTGCATAGAGCAAACATCAGTGCATAATATGAATGCATTAGACACACTGAAATTGCATGCTACAACAAAACATACAATTTGGTGTAGTAAAGAATGATTTGCAAGTGTAAAAACAAATGTTCAGTCATTAGTGCATATATGCCTTACTGTATATGTACAGAGAATACATTATAGTACAATCATGAAAAGGTTTTATGGCTGGAGTTTGAGATTAATGAATTACACACAAGGATGCTTATCAGCATCCTATCTAAGATAATTTTATTTCAGTGTCTGTAACTCACAATATAGATATTCTAGGTTACTCTGGATTTTGCACTTCAGAACTCCTGCTTCTGTTAGACATGCAAAAGCTAATTTTTGTTTGAGGTTAAATTCAAGAAAACTCGCTTTGATTTATAAGACATTTTCCATGAATACAAATTAACACTTTGATGTTCTTTTCAAGGTATCCTTTGTGTGGCTGACCATTGTCATGGTTTACGTGAGTTGGCACTGAACTACCATCTCTTGAGTGATGAGCTTCTGCTTGCTTTGTCTTCTGAGAAACATGTCAGATTAGAACATTTGCGCATTGATGTAGTCAGTGAGAATCCTGGACAGACTCACTTCCACACAATTCAGAAGAGCAGCTGGGATGCTTTCATCAAGCATTCTCCCAAAGTAAACTTAGTCATGTACTTTTTCTTATACGAAGAGGAGTTTGACCCATTCTTCCGTTATGAAACCCCTGTCACCCACCTTTACTTTGGGAGGTCAGTAAGCAAAGATGTACTTGGTCGTGTTGGAATGTCATGTCCTCGATTAGTTGAACTGGTTGTGTGCGCCAATGGATTACGGCCACTAGATGAAGAACTTATTCGTATTGCAGAACGCTGTAAGAATCTGTCAGCTATTGGCCTAGGGGAGTGTGAAGTCTCGTGCAGTGCCTTTGTTGAGTTTGTGAAGATGTGTGGTGGCCGCCTCTCTCAGCTGTCTATAATGGAAGAAGTCTTGATTCCTGATCAGAAGTACAGCTTGGAGCAGATTCATTGGGAAGTGTCAAAGCATCTTGGTAGAGTCTGGTTCCCAGACATGATGCCCACATGGTAAAGTCCTTAAAGACTTCAGGGCATGTGAAATAGCACCTTACATTTGAGAATACCATATTGCAACTTATCACAAGCTTATTTAATATTATAATTTTTATTGTAATGTCACTGCTTTGATTAGAAAATTGATGCCATGTTTAGCACTAATTTCTGAAATCCACATTTTCTATGCTTAAATCTGGATATTCCAGAAACCACTTTCATTCTAATAAAATTAGTCTGTTTTAGGTTTTCTCACTTTGCCATTGACAATGACCCTAAATTTATGTAAATAATAAAATTTGAAAACCTTGACATTTAAAAGTTGTGGTTGCAAAATATTAGCTCCGAATTACAATATTTTATCTCTGTTACTTTGATATAGATATTAATAGTGAACAGACTGATTTGTATTGACTTACAAAGGGAGGTAAGATTGAATGCTTTTACTGCAGACTATAGCAGTTACCTAGTGTTTAAATGACATGAACTGCCTGAACTACAGAATTTTAAGATTACATGGAGCATTTAGTAGGCTATGAAACTCATACATTACATAGTAGTAAATTAAGAGGCAAGACAACAGAAGTATTGTTTAGACACTTTAAAAATATTAAATTAGCTACTTGTTTAATTTCTGATTAGTAATTTGCACACAGTGTATTTTATAGATGAGGGTTACCAAAAGCTTTTTTTCTCTATTCATTTTTCTACTGTAAACTTGACATTTCTAGGGTCTTCAGAGCCATTTCTAAAGTGGTTTTAAAATATTAATTATAGCTCAAAGCTGAAGCATTCTGGAAGAAATTGTAGATATACTATATTTTGACACTGGTTGGAATTGACGGGCTTTTCTCAAAAGTTAAAACCAGTCTTACAGCATTTGATTAGCTGGAGTACTGCATATATTTCTAGATAAGAGGAAGCTAAAAACGTGCAGAGAAATGTTGAATGTAATAATGGCTGTTTAAGTAAAGAAAATAGAGCGGAGTGAACACTGAACATTTTAAAAGGAGTCTAAGGAGCCATTTGACCAAAAAAAACATCATGGAAGACCCATTAACTGCTTGCAAATTTAAGAGAAAAATGGCTTTGTAACTAAATTGCCTAAACTATATAAATTGCTATTCTGTCAATCTAGCTTCAGAAATGTTCATATATGAAGTGAATGTTTGATAGCTATCCATTTTTTGTATTCCTTTATTTCAACTAGTTTCAGATCATTTCATATTTAAAACTCAGCATCATACCTGTGTGAAATAGAGCAATATGCAGAAATTAGATGTACAATTTCACAAAAGTACAACTTATAAATTGTTTTGATCAAAGAAAATGTTAGCCTACAGTGAACTTCGCTGGTGGCATGCTTTCCATTTTTGGGTTGTACAGTTAGTTCTTGTAATAAATTAAGTAGATTTTGTTTATTTCTAATGTTCATTTTGCTCCAAATGTATAGTTTGAGGATAAACTGTAAAATTTATAATATGGGCATATTTAACTTTATAATGTTTTTGAGCAAGCATTACTCAGTGGACTGACATCTTAACAGTAAAGCTATATGTTTCTGTAGAGGCTTGTGATTAAGAATCATTCTATTGAGTAGGCAATTTTTTGTATTAGAATTTGTTAAAATATAGCACTGAAATTGCTTTTATTTGTACAACGGTGTCAATATACTTTAGTCTTTGTAAAAGAACATGTTAAGTTTGGTGTTTTAATACTTGATTTTTTTTGCCTTTATTTGTGTAAATGGTCTTTGACACTGGTACTTCACATGGTCACAGTCTGAACGGTGATCCTAGAATGCCATTACAAGATTTTTCTAGAGAATAATTGTTACTAGTGATTACTTCAAGCATGCATGTGGCAGAATCTCTTCCAGTAATGTGACTAAAGCCATGTTTGTTTGGAGAGGTGAGCGATGCAGGAGTAGGGCCAAAAAGTGGGAGGGGTTGGGGGGCCAGGCTGCTTGAGGAGGCACAGCCTTCCTTACCCGGCCCTCCATACAGTTTTGCAACGCCAATGTGGCCCTCGGGCCAAAAAGTTTGCCCACCCCAGAAGCAGAGGGAGGCTCCAAAAGTATAATTAAAAGTGAATTGCCCCCAAGCTGAGTTAATTTTTCATCCTATGCAATTATAAAGAGAAGTGTGAAATGGGGGGGGGGGGGGGTGTTTTGTTTAAATGAAGGTGGATAAAACAATGCATACAAAAACCACTCCAGATAGTGTCCTATCTCAATCAAAATCAAACAGTATTGGTATAAAAATGATGAATAGTATTTTAGTATTGTAATAGTATCAACCTTAAAGCAATGTTGGTCGAAAAAGGGAAACACTTTGAAGTAGACAAGGGCTTTCACTGAAAATGTTCAGCCCACAGTCAAAGTGGTGACAAAACATTCTCAGTTACATCTGAGCCATGTCTGGCTCCCTGATTGGTTGTCTTCAGGAAACACTAAAACTTTCATTTTCAAAACAGTCTTCCCCCATAAGTATGAAATTCACATATTTACCCACACTTCTACCCCAAAAACACACCCACCTGAAACATCAACTCATTTAAAAACAAAAAAACACCATACCTCAAAGGGAGTAGGGCTTGTCTCCCAGGAAGTCCACTGGAAATGTCGCTACTGATTTTATATTGAAGATGTTTATAATCTGGTTTAAGCAATATTGAGGCTCATTTTCTGCTACTTTCAAAGTGTATGTGACTACTTCAAACTTCTACCTCAAGTTTACTTTTTGTAGGAGTTGACTTAAATGCTTCAAATATTTGTTTAATTTACAAACAAGTTGCATATACTCAAATGCTAGCATATTAAGTAATCTAGGTCAATTTGTAGCAACACTAAAATGTCTCTTACATTGTCATATCACTATTATCTGTAACTTGAAGGTTTTGGACATGTTAGCTGAATTCACCAACTCCATTTACTTCGCTGGAATTAACAGCATTAAACTTGCCCTCTTTGTATTTTCAGTAGGTCTAGTTAATGAAGCAAAGCAAAGCTTTAGTCATTTTGGACTATATCTCAGTAAAGCAAGCCAGCATTCAAAGCTTCCAGAGTGCAATTGCCATGCATTGTGCCAAATGGTGGCATGACACACACTAGGCTACCTACCCATGGTGCATCACACTTTGGCTCAGCACGGCATGTACTTACCAGGAGTGCTTGTGGCGATGCAACCAGCCAAGCATGCACGCCAACAAGCTCTAGACTAACTTTGGCAGCTGTACACCACTGTAACTTGTATCAACCAAAGTTTGTAGTGCAGACATGACCCAATATAGAGTGGTTAGATATTGTCTAGGCTGTGGAAACATCTCAGCTGGCAGGTTTTGCCCTGCCACTGACTGAACGGTCAGATATTCCTCCAAAGCTGCATAAAGCAGAGACCCCCCAACATCATGGATCTGTGGCCCTCCTTACTCCAAGGGAAATGTTCATGTTCCCAGCCTAGCCTGCTCAAACCAGACTTAATGAAAGGCAGGGAGGCAAGAGTAGAGTTTCAAACTGGTGAATTCTTGGTGTTTGCCTACAAACAAAAAGTATTCACTAAAGATTCAGTTCACTAAACAGAAGTAAGGTCTTATCTAGCCTAATTTCAATAACTGGTGTAGCTGTGCTGCTGCTACTTCTTGTTTTCACCCCTCAGCTCAGAACAAACCCATGATCTTCACTGGCAGAGTATACCCCACATTTCAAGCTTTCCTTGGCCAGGTATGTTGTTGGCTTTTAATTGATGGGCAGGGGAGGAAAATCATGTGTGTTGTTTAGAAGCCTATGTTTAGGCTCCCATTATTTTTTAATCTTGGCCTTTATCCACAATAGGGTTTTGCATTGATGCAACACGGCTTGTTGGACACAGGATCAGGATTTATGTGGCTCACAGGAATATGCAGAGTAGTTACAGTAAATGCAACTGTTTTATCAAGGATATTAAACCCTCACGCTTTAGGCTTCTCAGGGGGAGAATGAGTTTTCCAGGAAGCTGGTTATCCTATAGCTGCCTGCTGCAGGGTGTCTCTGAAGCATCTGGGACTAGCCTTTAAAGTGACTGGATGAGGTGGACCGCTAGTCTGACAACTATATTGTTATACTATGTTCCTATATTGCTGAAATTAGTGCTAATCACCCCTAAGGCCTAAACAAAGGAGACAAATTGAAAGATCAAAGGAGAGGAAAGGCAGGGGTGGATAATGTGGGAGTCATCTATAACTGGTTGTTGGTTCTCAACCTCTCCCCTTTCCTGGGCAGTTCCATACAGAAGGAAGCCATCCTTTGCTAGAAGCTCCCTTAAGCTCGGGCAGAGCCAGTCAAGCTGTTCTCCTTGAGGCTGCTATAGGCTGGTAAGCAATGGAAGTGAGGAGAGATGTCCGCTGTTCCTCCCCCTAGTAACACACCTGATTTAAATACAAGAGTTTAAAAATAATAGTGTACTGCTCAAGGAACACTCTTTAAATTCATCCTTAAATACGTATTTTCTTCTTAAACTGTCACCCTCAGTGGACAATGGACTGGACACAGCTACTTTAAACCAAGTGATGTCCCACCTGATTGTGGCCTTCATGCTGCAATTTGAAAACACTATCTTATAGTTTAAAAGATAACCTTCAAAATGTTACCCAATGTAATTATTTCTATGTATAGCTTTAGACAATAGCTCTAAAATGTGTGAATTGCTCCTATTCATGCTAGAGTCTACTGAACATAGTTGGCACCACTAACTTTTATTTGCTAGTCTCTAGAGTAGAATCATCAAGCTAACTGTACTATTATTGGAGGCAGTGGCAGATACTGAGTGAAGCAGCTACTTTGGAATCAACATGCCCCACTCCAAACCTGCCCCCCCCCCCCAAAAAAAAAGATGCAGTGCTTCCATGTACCAAACATCAACTACCTTGGGCTTGCAACCTCCTCCTATGGGCCAAAAATTCTAGCTATTAGTCTCTAGTTTTTACTTGGCAAGTTCTGTAATACATTTCACTGATTGATTGCCTTAAATTTTCTAGGTCTTCTACAATGTAAAATATACTGAATGTTAGGGGAAAGTGTAGTAATTGTAGCAGTCAGAGGGAGACGGTGCTGTATAATTCAGGTCTAAGAGGGGCTCTTATAATCGTACCCTGGCAGCTCTACCACCACTGCTATGTTGGCATATTCCATAGCATAGTGTTCATTTACATGAAAGGAATAATGCTACCCACTGTTATTAAACCAAATATTTTAATATTTATTAACAATTTACAAGTTTTGATGTTGCTTCTGTAATCAGTCACTTGTTCCAAATGTTATGCTTATAAGAAGCACCCGGGATCTTTTTCAGGGGAAAAGGCAATACACTGCGTTTATTGGAGATACAACAATTAGCATATGCGTGTACGTGTACACACACACACACACCCCTTCTCCCCCCCCCCCCCAATGCCAGGTGCCCCAGAGGGAGTGGACCTAACAGGCAATGATCAAGTGATCTCTCTCTCTCTCCATCCTCTGACAAACAGAGGCTAGGGACACCATTCCTTACCCATCCTGGCTAATAGCCATTAATGGACTTAACCACCATGAATTTATCCAGTTCTCTTTTAAATGCTGTTATAGTCCTAGCCTTCACAACCTCCTCAGGCAAGGAGTTCCACAAGTTGACTGTGCGCTGCATGAAGAACTTCTTCCTTGTATTTGTTTTAAACCTGCTGCCTGTTAATTTCATTTGGTGACCCTAGTTCTTGTATTATGGGAATAAGTAAATAACTTTTCCTTATCCACTTTTTCCACATCACTCATGATTTTATATACCTCTATCATATCCCCCCTTAGTCTCCTCTTTTCCAAGCTGAAGAGTCCTAGCCTCTTTAATCTCTCCTCATATGGGACCCATTCCAAACCCCTAATCATTTTAGTTGCCCTTTTCTGAACCTTTTCTAGTGCCAGTATATCTTTTTTGAGATGAGACCACATCTGTACGCAGTATTCGAGATGTGGGCGTACCATCGATTTATATAAGGGCAATAATATATTCTCAGTCTTATTCTCTGTTCCCTTTTTAATGATTCCTAACATCCTGTTTGCTTTTTTGACCGCCTCTGCACACTGCGTGGACATCTTCAGAGAACTATCCACGATGACTCCAAGGTCTTTTTCCTGACTTGTAGCTAAATTAGCCCCCATCATATTGTATGTATAGTTGGGGTTATTTTTTCCAATGTGCATTACTTTACATTTATCCACATTAAATTTCATTTGCCATTTTGTTGCCCAATCACTTAGTTTTGTGAGATCTTTTTGAAGTTCATCTCAGTCTGCTTTGGTCTTAACTATCTTGAGCAGTTTCGTATCATCTGCAAACTTTGCCACCTCGCTGTTTACCCCTTTCTCCAGATCATTTATGAATAAGTTGAATAGGATTGGTCCGAGGACTGACCCTTGGGGAACACCACTAGTTACCCCTCTCCATTCTGAGAATTTACCATTAATTCCTATCCTTTGTTCCCTGTCTTTTAACCAGTTCTTAATCCATGAAAGGACCTTCCCTTTTATCCCATGACAGCTTAATTTACGTAAGAGCCTTTGGTGAGGGACCGTGTCCAAGGCTTTCTGGAAATCTAAGTACACTATGTCCACTGGATTCCCCTTGTCCACATGTTTGTTGATCCCTTCAAAGCACTCTAATAGATTAGTAAGACACGATTTCCCTTTACAGAAACCATGTTGACTATGGGCCCTAGTATGATTTGTGTTGGCTAGTCAGTTCCAATCCTTCTTTAATTTGTGTAAGAGACTTACGTTGGATCTGAGGGGAGCCAGCCTTATCTATGCTTTGTTTAGTAATTCTGGTAAGGTGTCAGGCTGTCCAAAAGCAAAACAAAAACAACCACCACCACCTTCTAACAAAGGAGTCATCAGCATGACAGCTGTAATCTACCACCAGCTCTCAACCCATTTCCATGTCTGCTGACTTCATCATGTTCCAGGACAACTGGTCCCAGTTCCATCAAATATGAAATGTACAGTGTTCCAACAG
Source organism: Emys orbicularis (assembly GCF_028017835.1). Lineage (NCBI taxonomy): Eukaryota > Metazoa > Chordata > Testudines > Emydidae > Emys > Emys orbicularis. Next base: position 287,534,120 of record NC_088683.1, read on the forward strand.
GTAGAAGGTACATTTTTGATGGAGTTAAGCTAGCAAGCCACTGTGTCTGCTGGTAACCAGCTCCTGTAGACTCCCCTCTTTAAGAAGAAGCAGATGACTTGCAACCATGTGGCCAATGACAGGTCCAAACCCCTTTAGCATTCTGGGGCTGTAATGCAGCTAGCAAGAAAGGGGACTCTTTCTTCACCCAAGGCATATCCATAGAACCTACACCTAATGAAATAATTACAAACCAACCCGTGTATTGTCTTCATTAGGTAAAGGGATCTCTTCATAAGTTATTTTGATGTAAGGGGACTTTATAGGTAAAAGCCAGTAGTCTAAGTTGTAAAAGAGGTAAAACTGGTGGTTTAAGACAACCTGATCTACTATTTTTAAGACATTCAAGAAGAACTCTTCAATAGACTGATGAGATTTGAATGGATAGTAGAAATCTCTTATGGCTGCAGCCACTGTCTTGTTTCCTAAAGGTCCAAAAATAGATGTTTCATTCCCCAAATAAATGGGTTCTCCAGTAAACAAAGTAATGCTGGTATAATTTGTTTGTATCTTATTAAATACAGCCCCTAAATCGGCCAACTTCTGGTATGTTCTTAATATAAATTTCGAGCATTCATAAGATTCAAACCACACTACCGCATGCTTGTCAGGACTTGCTCGAACTGTCCAGGTTTCATAGTATATCCCAGTTTCGTTGTCATATTGTACCCATTTTGCCATTTGGTTAAACATTGTTCCTGTAAAAAATAGAAATAGGATATGTCCATAAGCATTATGAAAAACAATACTGACAAATCCATACAATTCATAGATTACAAGGCTAGAAGGGACCATTGTGATCATCTAGTTTGACCTCGTGTATAACACAGGCCATAGAACTTCCCCAAAATAATTCACGATGAGCATGCCTTTTAGAAAAACATCCAAACATCATTTAAAAATTGCCAGTGCTGGAGAATCCACCACAACCCTTGGTAAATTGTTCCAATGGTTAATTACTAAGGCTATGATTTTGTCATGGAGGTTGTAGAAGTCATGGAATCCTTGACTTCCAAAGACCTCTGTGACTTCAGCCCCGACGGCTGGGAGCTGCAGGGTCCTGCTGCCTCCCGCAGCGGCAGGGAGCTGTGAGGTACTCTCACCACCTGAGGCAGTGGGTCCCCAAGCTCTGAGCCGCCATGGGCAGTGGGGGTACCCCGCAGCTTCCCACTGCCGGGGAGGGGGCAGGGGGGCCGGGGAGCTCTCTGCCCCACGGGTGGTGGGGTCCCAGAGCTCCTAGCCACCCTACAGCTGCCCAGCCCCTTCCCATTTTATCATGGATATTTTTAGTAACAGTCAGGGACAGATCATGGGCTTCTGTGAATTTTTCTTCATTGCCCCTGACCTGTCTGTGAGTTTTACTAAAAATATTCATAACAAAATCTTAGCCTTATTAATTACCCTCACTGTTAAAAATTTACACCTTATTTCCAGTCTGAATTTGTCTAACAAACTTCCAGCCATTGGATTATGTTACACCTTTCTCTGCTAGACTGACGAGCCTGTTATTAAACATTTATTCCCCTTGTCATCCCTTAACTTTCTCTTTGTTAAGCTAAATAGATTGACCTTTTTGAGTCTATTACTATCAGGCACGTTTTCTAATCCTTTAATCATTCTCATGGCTCTTCTCTGAACTCTCCAATTAGTCGACATCCTTCTTGAATTGTGGGTGCCAGAACTGGACACAGTATTCCAGTAGTGATCACACCAGTGCCAAATACAGAGATAGAATACAGGGATATAGACAGAGGTAAAATATAGGGTTATAAAAACAGAGGTTCCACTATTTATGCATCTTAGGATTGCATTAACTCTTTTGGTCACAGCATCACACGGGGAGCTCACATTCAGCTGTTTATCCACCATGACCCCAAATCTTTTCCGGTGTCACCGCTTCCCTCATCATGTAAGTCCCTCCTCATGTAAGTACGGCCTACATTCTTTGTTTTTAGATGTATACATTTACATTTAGCCATATTAAAACACACATTGTTTGCTTGCACACACTTTACTAAGCAATTCAGATCAGTCTGAATCAGTGACCTGTCTTCATTATTTATCACTCCTGCTATTTTTGTGTCTACAAACTTTATCAGTGATGATTTTATGTTTTCTTCCAGGTAATTGATAAAAATATTAAATAGTGTAGGGCCATGAACCTATCCCTGTGGGATCCCACTGGAAACACACCCACTCAATGATGATTTCCTGCTTATAATTATATTTTGAGACCTATCAACTAGAGAATTTCTAATCAATTTAATGTGTGCCACGTTAATTTTATATCATTCTAGTTTTTAATCAAAATGTCACATGGTGCCAAGTCACATGCCTTACACAACTCTAAGGGCTTGTCTTCACTACTGTGCTAAATCGGCCGCCGCTGCAGTCTTGCCCTTCTCATATCTATTCAAATGCTCTTGCAAAGACCCTTTTCCTAGCCTGTTCCTTGACCACATCACCTCTCTCTTTCATCCCCTTTCTCTATTGCATCAAATACAAGCTGCTGATTTTCACTTGTAAAGCCTTTAACTGTCTATCCCTACTCTACCTAGCCATCTCTCATTCACTAGCCTCTAATTGGCCCATGATGCCAGCATCCATCACTTACTTGTTAAATTTTCAAATAAGCACCTGTGCTTTCTCCCATGCTGCCCCTCACTGTTTCAGAGAGGCTCCCCATACACACTCCAAAAGCCACTTCATTGTTCTCCTTCAAATCCTTCCTTTAAAAAAGCACCTGTCATAACTATAAAGGGAAGGGTGACAGCTCTCCTGTGTACAGTACTAAAGTCCCTCCTGGTCAGAGACTCTAAAATCCTTTTACCTGTAAAGGGTTAAGAAGCTCGGGTAACCTGGCTGACACCTGACCCAGAGGACCAATAAGGGGACAAGATACTTTCAAATCTTGGGGGGGGAAAGGCTTTTGTGTGTGTCCTTTGTTTAAGGGGTTGTTCGCTCTTGGGACTGAGAGGGACCAGACATCAATCCAGGTTCTCCCCATCTTTCTAAACAAGTCTCTCTTATTTCAAAATTGTAAGTAAAAGCCAGGCAAGGCGTCTTAGATTTACTTTGTTTTCTCAACTTGTAAATGTACCTTTTACTAAAGTGCTTATCTTGTTTGCTATACTTTGAACCTAAGACAGAGGGGATTCCTCTGAGCTCTTTAAGTTTGATTACCCTGTAAAGTTATTTTCCATACTGATTTTGCAGAGATGATTTTTACCTTTTGCTTTAATTAAAAGCCTTCTTTTTTAAAACCTGATTGATTTCTCCTTGTTTTAAGATCCAAAGGGGGTTTGGATCTGTATTCACCAGGAGTTGGTGAAAGGAAGGAGGGGGGAAGGGTCAATTTCTCCTTGTTTTAAGATCCAAAGGGGGTTTGGATCTGTATTCACCAGGAGTTGGTGAAAGGAAGGAGGGGGGAAGGGTCAATCTCTCCTTGTTTAAGATCCAAGCAGTTTGGATCTGTATTCACCAGGGAATTGGTGAAAGGTTTCTCAAGGCTTCCCAGGGAGGGAATCCATCGAGAATGGTGGCAGCGGGACCAGAGCTAAGCTGGTAGATAAGCTTAGCAGTTTTCATGCAGGCCCCTACATTTGTACCCTAAAGTTCAAAGTAGGGATACAGCCTTGACATGGTGGCACAGCGGTGGGATCGTTTTAAACCCAAAAGCCAGTAAGATTTTTTTTTCCTTCTAGCTGCTTGGAAAGCAGAGCTGAAGGTAGATGCATATCTTATCTCTCCTTGCCTGAAGGCAGAGGTGTTAAGTTTTTTTAACAAGGTCCTTTGTTAAGAGAACGGTTCAATAAGTGAGCAAACTTTGATCTAGTAAAGGTAATTTACAAGGTGAATTGTTTTTTTTTTTTCTTTTTACATCCTCGGGAGTAGCTTGTTAGAAAGTCTCTGTTAACTCAGCAGCACTCAGCAGGAGCCTGAGCTAAGTACATCCCAGTTTCAGTCAACTGCAGAGGGGTGTGACCCAGCACAAGAAAACCAGGAAAATGACTACCAAAGAAGAAAAAGCTAAAGAGGAGGCCCACAAGAGAGCTATGGAGCTGAAAGAAAAAGAGATAGAGCTGAGAAACAGAGAAGAGAAAGCCAAAGAGGGGGCCCACAAGAGAGAGATGGAGCTGAGAGACAGAGAAGAGAAAGCCAAAGAGGAGGCCCACAAGAGAGAAATGGAGCTGGAAAAAGCCAAGCAGGAGGCCCATAAAAGAGAGATGGAGCTGAGAGAAAGAAAAGAAAAAGCCAAACAGGAGGCCCATAAAAGAGAGATGGAGCTGAAAGAAAAAGAGATGGAACTGGAAGCAGCAAGGACTAGGCAGGGTGCATCAGACCATCCTAACAACTCCTCTCCAGGTACCACTTCCCATCCCAGGAAATTCCCCACCTACAAGGCAGGCGATGATACTGAGGCCTTCTTAGAAAATTTTGAAAGGGCCTGCCTTGGATACGACATCCCTCCAACCCAGTACATGGTAGAGCTGAGGCCGCAGCTCAGTGGACCCTTAGCAGAGGTGGCGGCTGAAATGCCTAAGGAACACATGAACAGTTATGAACTTTTTAAAAACAAGGCCAGAATCAGAATGGGGCTAACACCTGAGCATGCCCGTCGGCGGTTCAGAGCCCTAAGGTGGAAACCTGATGTGTCATTTACCCGACATGCCTACCACATTGGGAAAAATTGGGATGCCTGGATATCAGGAGCAAATGTTAAATCTACGGAAGAGTTGCCCTTCCTATTGCAAATGGAGCAGTTTTTAGAGGGTGTTCCTGAGGAAATAGAAAGGTACATCCTAGATGGGAAGCCCAAAACTGTAACCGAGGCGGGGGAGATTGGAGCCAAATGGGTGGAGGTGACAGAAAAAAAAAAAGCTAGTAGCAGTTGGAGCGAATATCAGAAGGGGCAAGCCGAAACAAAACCTTATCACCGGGGACAACCCAAGGCCCCACCCACATCCCAAGGAAAACCCCAGACGCCTTCTCACCCCACCACACCAGTCTCCATCAACCAACATCGCCCCGGTAATACCTTAGCAGGGCGATGTTTTAAATGTAATGAACTGGGGCACATAAAGGCTCACTGCCCCAAGAACCCCAACCGAATACAGTTCATTACACCCCAATCACACCAAAGAACCCCAGACCCAGATGCCTCTCTCATACCCTCGGAGCGAAGGGAAACCTTGAGAGTGGGCGGAAAGAAGGTTATCGCTTGGAGGGACACTGGGGCACAAGTGTCAACTATCCACCAATCCCTAGTGGACCCCAAACTCATCAACCCGGAGGCTACAGTGACAATTCAACCCTTTGTGTCACAGTCTGTAACCTTGCCTACAGCCAAGTTGCATGTCCAGTACAAGGGCTGGTCAGGAATGTGGACTTTTGCAGTCTATGACAATTATCCCATTCCCATGCTACTGGGGGAAGACTTGGCCAACCATGTGAAGCTAGCCAAGAGGGTGGGAATAGTCACCCGCAGCCAGGCTAAGCAAGCTTTCACCCCCATCCCTGTTCCTGAGCCGTCCACCAGGGCCCCGTCTGTGTTACCGGAGACCCAAACACAGGTGGTGGAACCGGATCCCCTGCCAACGACTGCAACAGCCGTAGTGGATCCAATCCCAGAGACCCAGCCAAAGCCAGTCCCGGAACCGGAACTGGCAACGCACCCAGCACCAGAACCATTGCCAGCACTGAGTCCAGCGCTTGCAAGCCCGTCTACAACTCCAATGCCAGAGGGCACCAGCGAGTCTGAACTGGTGGAAGCAGCAGATAACCCTACCCAAGAGGCTCAGCCAGAGCCTGAAATACCACATAGTGCACCAGCGGACAGCGGTTCACAGTCAATGGAAACAGCCCCAGCACCTGCATCGCTTCCAGAGGGACCAAGCCTCAGTCCACAGTCCAAGGAGGAACTGATGTCTCCAGCATCAAGGGAACAGTTCCAGGCCGAGCAGGAAGCAGATGACAGCCTTCAAAAAGCTTGGGCGGCGGCACGGAGCACCCCACCGCCTCTCAGCTCTTCTAACCGATCCCGGTTTGTTGTAGAAAAAGGACTTTTATACAAGGAGACTCTTTCTGGTGGGCACCAGGAAGACTGGCATCCTCAAAGACAGTTGGTAGTTCCCACTAAGTATCGGGTAAAGCTCTTGAGCTTAGCCCATGATCATCCCAGTGGCCATTCTGGGGTGAACAGAACCAAAGACCGGTTGGGGAAGTCCTTCCACTGGGAGGGAATGGGCAAGGACGTTGCTAATTATGTCCGGTCTTGTGAGGTGTGCCAACGAGTGGGAAAGCCCCAAGATCAGGTTAAAGCCCCTCTCCAGCCACTACCCATAATTGAGGTCCCATTTCAGCGAGTAGCTGTGGATATTCTGGGTCCTTTCCCAAAGAAGACACCCAGAGGAAAGCAGTACGTACTGACTTTCATGGATTTTGCTACCCGATGGCCGGAAGCTGTACCCTTAAGCAACACCAAGGCTAAAAGTGTGTGCCAGGCATTAGCAGACATTTTTGCCAGGGTAGGGTGGCCCTCCGACATCCTTACAGATTCGGGAACTAATTTCCTGGCAGGGAACATGAAAAACCTGTGGAAAGCTCATGGGGTGAATCACTTGGTTGCCACCCCTCATCACCATCAAACCAATGGTCTGGTGGAGAGGTTTAATGGAACTTTGGGGGCCATGATACGTAAATTCGTAAATGAACACTCCAATGATTGGGACCTAGTGTTGCAGCAGTTGCTTTTTGCCTACAGGGCTGTACCACATCCCAGTTTAGGGTTTTCACCATTTGAACTTGTGTATGGCCGCGAGGTTAAGGGGCCATTACAGTTGGTGAAGCAGCAATGGGAGGGGTTTACGCCTTCTCCAGGAACTAACATTCTAGACTTTGTAAGCAACCTACAAAACACCCTCCGACACTCTTTAGCCCTTGCTAAAGAAAACCTAAAGGATGCTCAGGAAGAGCAAAAGGCCTGGTATGATAAACATTCCAGAGAACGGTCCTTCAAAGTAGGAGACCAAGTCATGGTCTTAAAGGCGCTCCAGGCCCATAAAATGGAAGCGTCGTGGGAAGGACCATTCACGGTCCAGGAGCGCCTAGGAGCTGTTAACTATCTCATAGCCTCCCCCACCTCCAACATAAAGCCTAAGGTATACCATGTTAATTCTCTTAAGCCCTTTTATTCTAGAGAATTAAACGTTTGCCAGTTTACAGCCCAGGAAACTGATGACGCGGAGTGGCCTGCAGGTGTCTACTATGAAGGAAAAAGGAATGGTGGCGTGGAAGAGGTGAACCTCTCCACGACCCTGGGACGTCTGCAGCGACAGCAGATAAAGGAGCTATGCACAAGCTTTGCACCGATTTTCTCAGCCACTCCAGGACGGACCGAACGGGCATACCACTCCATTGACACAGGTAATGCTCACCCAATTAGAACCCCACCCTACCGGGAGTCACCTCATGCCCAAGCGGCTATACAAAGGGAGATCCAGGACATGCTACAGATGGGTATAATCCGCCCCTCTACCAGTGCATGGGCATCTCCAGTGGTTCTAGTTCCCAAACCAGATGGGGAAATACGCTTTTGCGTGGACTACCGTAAGCTAAATGCTGTAACTCGTCCTGACAACTATCCAATGCCACGCACAGATGAGCTATTGGAAAAATTGGGACATGCCCAATTCATCTCTACTTTAGACTTAACCAAAGGGTACTGGCAAGTACCACTAGATGAACCCGCTAAGGAAAGGTCAGCCTTCGTCACCCAGGCAGGGGTGTATGAATTCAATGTACTCCCTTTCGGGTTGCGAAATGCACCCGCCACCTTCCAAAGACTTGTAGATGGTCTCCTAGCAGGATTGGGAGAATCTGCAGTTGCCTACCTCGATGATGTGGCCATTTTTTCTGATTCATGGACAGAACACCTGGAGCACCTGAAAAAAGTCTTCGAGCGCATCCGGCAGGCAGGACTAACTGTTAAGGCTAAAAAGTGTCAAATAGGCCAAAACAGAGTGACGTACCTGGGGCACCAGGTGGGTCAAGGAACTATAAATCCCCTACAGGCCAAAGTGGATGCTATCCAAAAGTGGCCGGTTCCAAAGTCAAAGAAACAGGTCCAATCCTTCTTAGGCTTGGCCGGATATTATAGGCGATTTGTACCACACTACAGCCAAATCGCCGCCCCGCTGACAGACCTAACCAGAAAGAAACAGCCAAATACAGTTCAGTGGACTGATAAGTGTCAAAAGGCCTTTAACCAGCTTAAGGCAACACTCATGTCTGACCCTGTGCTAAGGGCCCCAGACTTTGACAAACCGTTCCTAGTAACCACAGATGCTTCCGAGCGAGGCGTGGGAGCAGTTTTAATGCAGGAAGGACCAGATCAAGAATTCCATCCTGTCGTGTTTCTCAGCAAGAAACTGTCTGAGAGGGAAAGCCACTGGTCAATCAGCGAAAAGGAATGCTACGCCATTGTGTACGCGCTGGAAAAGCTACGCCCATATGTTTGGGGACGGCGTTTCCAACTACAAACAGACCATGCTGCGCTACAGTGGCTTCATACCGCCAAGGGAAATAACAAAAAACTTCTTCGGTGGAGTTTAGCCCTCCAAGATTTTGATTTTGAAATACAACACATTTCGGGAGCTTCTAACAAAGTGGCTGATGCACTCTCCCGGGAAAGTTTCCCAGAGTTAACTGGTTAACAATTGTTCTTGTAATGAAACATATTGTTAGTTTTTATATAATCAGTAGTATGTCTAAAGGTACATGTGTCTTGTTAACTCTGTTTTCTCCTAGAACTCCAGGAAGAAATCCCAGCCAGTGTGGAACCGAACGTCCAACACTATCTGTGATTTGGGGGGCGTGTCATAACTATAAAGGGAAGGGTGACAGCTCTCCTGTGTACAGTACTAAAGTCCCTCCTGGTCAGAGACTCTAAAATCCTTTTACCTGTAAAGGGTTAAGAAGCTCGGGTAACCTGGCTGACACCTGACCCAGAGGACCAATAAGGGGACAAGATACTTTCAAATCTTGGGGGGGGAAAGGCTTTTGTGTGTGTCCTTTGTTTAAGGGGTTGTTCGCTCTTGGGACTGAGAGGGACCAGACATCAATCCAGGTTCTCCCCATCTTTCTAAACAAGTCTCTCTTATTTCAAAATTGTAAGTAAAAGCCAGGCAAGGCGTCTTAGATTTACTTTGTTTTCTCAACTTGTAAATGTACCTTTTACTAAAGTGCTTATCTTGTTTGCTATACTTTGAACCTAAGACAGAGGGGATTCCTCTGAGCTCTTTAAGTTTGATTACCCTGTAAAGTTATTTTCCATACTGATTTTGCAGAGATGATTTTTACCTTTTGCTTTAATTAAAAGCCTTCTTTTTTAAAACCTGATTGATTTCTCCTTGTTTTAAGATCCAAAGGGGGTTTGGATCTGTATTCACCAGGAGTTGGTGAAAGGAAGGAGGGGGGAAGGGTCAATTTCTCCTTGTTTTAAGATCCAAAGGGGGTTTGGATCTGTATTCACCAGGAGTTGGTGAAAGGAAGGAGGGGGGAAGGGTCAATCTCTCCTTGTTTAAGATCCAAGCAGTTTGGATCTGTATTCACCAGGGAATTGGTGAAAGGTTTCTCAAGGCTTCCCAGGGAGGGAATCCATCGAGAATGGTGGCAGCGGGACCAGAGCTAAGCTGGTAGATAAGCTTAGCAGTTTTCATGCAGGCCCCTACATTTGTACCCTAAAGTTCAAAGTAGGGATACAGCCTTGACAGCACCTTTGCCCCAAAGTCTACAAAAAACTTGACAACGGTTTGCTGAGACCACTGCCTATCATACTGACCAATATTGTCTCATTGTTTCCTTGTACTCCCCTGTCTGTCTGTATCCACCTGTTTTCACTTAGATTGGAAGCTCTTTGGGGGCAGAAACTGTCTTTTTGTACTGTGTTTGTACAGCACCTAGAGCAATGGAGTCCTCCTGAGCCATAAGTGGGGCTTCATAGCTGCAATACAAACAACAACAATCCTATTCTTTTATCACTGTTGGTTGAATTTTTGGAACTGCCTATGATTCAGGTTCATAATATAGCAAGTCATAAATCCTGTATTAACAACTACCCTGCCATTGTATGCTGCACAGAGAGGAATTTTAATTACACTTCATATTCTTGGAGTGTACTGCAGTGTATATCGTGGGATGGCGTTTCCCTCTCTTCACAAGACTGGGATTTTTATTGTTAAATAAAAAGCACTGGCCGCAACAAACAACTTATTAAAAGATTATGCACGAACTGGGCATGCAATTGAAATTATAAAATTATCTTCTTTACTTTTTTAATGTTTCAAAACACATGTCCTTACTAACAACTCTGTGCCCCTTTAAAGTGATTTTCAAATATTACAAAATGTCAAATCGCCAAAACTGGCACAAGCTACTCAAAAAACGTTCAGACCTACCCGCTGAAGAAATTCAACCCACACACATTTCTTACTAAGTTAAGGTCTCAGGGAGTAAAAGTGCCATGCAGTATTTTCTGAAGGTCAACACACTCCATCGTCAGAGCAATGAAGAAAGTGATTTCCAGAGCATTCTCCTATCACAGTGAAAATACCAGAAAGCCACAATTGCACAAGAAATTCTGTGGTGTTAGGAGCCCAAAACTGCAGACTCTTGGTAGTGCTGATTTGCTTAGTTTTTGCAGGATTGGGCCCCAAGGTCATCAGGACCAAAACCTACAAGAAGGTCCTACAGACCTGGGTCTGACACTATTCCATATTTTCATTAATGATTTGGATGATGGCGTGGAGATTGTGCTTATAAAATTTGTGGCTGGCACCAAGGGGGAGGGGTTGTAAACACTTTGGAGGACTGGATTAGAATTCAAAAATGATACTGATAAATTGCAGAATTCGTCTGAAATCAATAAGATGGAATTATCTAAAAGACAAGTGCAAAGTACTAAACTTCACAACTCAAATTCACAAATACAAAAATGGGGAATAACTGGGTAGGCAATAACACGGCAGACAAGGATCTGGAGATTATACTATATCACAACTGAATATAAATCAACAATGGGACAATTGCAAAAAAGGTTATGTAATTTTGGGACATATTAACAAGGTGTCATATACAAGACCTGGAAGGTAATTGTTCCATTCTACTCAGCTCTGGTGGGGCCTCAGCTGGAGTACTGCTTCCAGTTTTGCACAGTACACTTTAGATAGATATGTACAAATTGGAGAAAGTCCAAAGAGAGCAACAAAAACGATAAAAGGTTTAGAAAACCTGATCTGTGAGGAAAGGTTGAAAGAACTGATAGTCCTGGGGAAGTTCTGCACAACTGCGATGCAGCAGAAAAATACACACATACACGCGCACACAGATTCCCTTTGCTTCCTTGCAGAAAATGGTTTCTGTGGGGAAGCAAAAAGAAGCTGCACCAGTACTTACTCATCCCTCCCTGGCAGCTCAGATGCCTCTGTTCTGTCACTGGGAGAAGGGGGGGTCTGGCATGTCCTGGCCGCCCAGGGACATTAGTCTCAACTGGAGGGGGAGGTGGGGGGAGGACAGAGATGCAGTTCCCCCTTCCCTGCACAGAGCAGCCAGGGCTAGGCCAGATCAAACCCCAGAAACTTCCCCTGGCTGCAGGAAGCTCTGCACCATGTGTGTGTGTGTGTGTCTGGGTGCGGAGGTCCAGGTCATCCCACTGATCAGCTGCACCCTGACCCCCCCCCCCCCCCACACACACACACACACACTGAGCCCTAACCACCTTCACCTGGACTCCCCTATAGAGTCCCATCCCCCCTGCATCCAGAACCCCGCACCGAGCTGCCTGCACCCAGATTGCGCCACACAGAACCCTGGTACTCCTGAGGGAATTCTGCACCAAAAAATTAAAATTCTGCAATGTTCTGCATATGGTGCGGGGGGGGGGGGGGGAAATGGGACTCAGGGTAGGGGGTTGGGGTACAGGAGGGGTGTGGCAGGGGACTCAGGGCTGGGGGTTGGGTGCAGGAGGGATGGGGGTGAAGCAGGGGGCTCAGGGCAGGGGGTTGGGGTGCAGAAGGGGTTTGGGGTGCAGGCTCCAGCCCGGTACCGCTTACCTTGAGCGACTCCGGGGTGGCAGCGGCGCACAGCGGGGCTAAGGCAGGCTCCCTGCCTGCCCTGGCCCCGCGTCGCTCCCGGAAGTGGCCAGCATGTCCGGCAGTGGCTCCTGGGGGTGGGGCTTAACTGCACGCTGCCCTCGCCTGCAGGTACCACCCCCGAAACTCCCATTGGCCACGGTTCCTCATTCCCGGCCAATGGGAGCTGCGGGGGGCAGTGCCTGCGCAGAGCCCTCGGCCCCCCCCTCCTCCAGGGGCCGCAGGGACGTGGTGTAGGCCGCTTCCGGGAGCGGCGCAGGGCCAGGGCAGACAGGGAGCCTGGCTTAGCCTCGCTGCGCCACGGGGCTGGCAGTCCCGCAGGACGGATTGAAAGCCCTGACGGGCTGGATCCGGACCACAGGCCATAGTTTGCCCTCCCCTGCACTAAGTAGTAATGACCACAATACAATTAGATTCAACATCCAATGGGGAAGTCAGGTACCAAAACCCAACATAATTACACTAAACTTTAGAAAGGAATATTTCAATAAAAAGGAGGAGACTAGTAAAAAATGCCCTAAAGTCAAAAGTAAAGGCAGTTAAATCCTTAGATATGGCATAAGGAAACAATAGCAGAGTCTCAGAAGGAATATATCCCTCGGCTCGCGCAGCTTCCTGCAGCCCCCATTGGCCTGGGACGGCGAACCGTGGCCAGTGGGAGCCACGATCGGCTGAACCAGTGAACCAGGGTGCTTACCCTGGCGAGCCGCGTGCCAAAGGTTGCCGATCCCTGAATTAGGAAGTAAGAGGCCATCATGGGGGGGCAGATTATCCCACATCTCCCTACTGTAGGTTTTTTGCACCTGCTTCTGAAGCACCTGTTGCTGACCATTGTCAGAGATAGCAAATTGGAGTAGATAGACCATGGACCTGATCCTGTCTGGCAATTCCTATCTACACCCAATTTGCACATGTACATATGATTATACAAGACACATGGTAAGAGAGATTCAGGTCAAAGATGTATGAGTGTCATCAACATGCTGCAGCAGTACAACCCAAACCATCTGACTTTCTCCCCAAGCAGATTCACATATGTGCCAGAGAACAGGGAAAATGGAATGGAGTCAAGGATTACACTTCACAAAAGTCCCTTGGGAAAATGAGCAACCTGCCAAAACTACACTATAGCATCTCCCCAAGAGGAAAGTACCTCACAAGTAATATTCTAACCACTCCTGCTAGGACCCACAGGAAAGGTCAAAAATACATTATGATCAACAGTACCAGAAGCTACCAACAGATCTGAAAGAACTGGTGTGGACATCTGATCAACATGGAGGAGGCCCACGTATTTAATAAGTTACGGCTCTGTCACATTATATGGGCTGCTTTTTATTTCTTAGCAGCATCGGTCAGATGGAATCTGCAGACTCAAAGGTTGAGGTGCCAAACTGATGAAAATGGAAGGGAACTTAGGTAGAATAACACATCACGTTAGCATTTGAAACACACAGGGCTGTAGTTTTAATCTGATTTTCGCTGCTTAGAAAGAAAAGCAGCCTGTAGAGTGTGCCAGAGCCTTAGCAGGCTAGATGAACATACTGAATACTTCTACACGTTATTTAAAAGGCAGCACATTCTTGTATGAGCTTTGCATGCAATTTGTTCAGTATTTATTAAGGAGAGAGTTATTTTTTATTCTAGCATTTCAGTTTCACATTGAGGAGCTGTGATGAGCCCATACTGTAGATTGAACCAAGAAGCTATTTTGGTGAGCTATACAAAAAGACTAAGTATAATAAATACACCACTTGACCCGCAGTATGTGATAGATAGGCCTATTACTGCTACTGGGATTATTTGCAGTTTTATGATACAACAGTTGGGGGGGAAAAAGATGAGTGACTGTAGCTGTTCTTGAGAGCATTTCCTGTTATGTCCTACTTATCAGTTCAAGAGCACAACACAATTCTCTCAATTTTTTCCATTTAAAAATTCATCTGCCACTTCACAGCAGGAGGTTGTGTTCCAGCACAAGTGTATGAAAAGAGGCTATTTTTACACTCAAAAGACTCCACTATTCTTGCAGAGGTGCTCATGTGACATTCCAAGCAATTCTCACTTAACAGCATCTTTTTAGCATGGCTTGTTCAAAGGACAGTATTACCATATCACTTCCTATATTAAGAAAATTAGAAGAGTAATATTTCAATTTCAAATTAACAGCTTTAATCACTCTGCATTGCAAATGACTCACAAAAAGTGAGTGGAAAGATACTGTCTGACGTGAATGTGAGCCTGTCTTAGTACATTATGGTATTAGTGTCACCACAGGATTCTGAAATCTACCTGATATAGTGGTCACCAGAACCAAGGTCCCATTTTCCTTCCAGTGTACATCATCTATTCCTTCATAAAAGCATGCAGCTCCCTGATTACACCAGAATGGTGCATCCATGTCAGGCCGGAGATGTGGAAATGTGCAGTTCCCAAGCTGGAAGAGTTCATACCATTCCATTGTGTAGTTTTTGCCAGTTAGAGAGCTCTTGAAGCCAACAGCATCATGCATAATATTCTGAGGAAAGGTCATGAACACAAAGGAAAACAGTTTTGTAGGGCCTACTTCACTTTGCATTACTTACCTACTGTACAGTAGTTTAGAAAATAGGGTTCTGTAAAATGGGATGTACCACGCTAAATTACACAAATATTGATTCACATCATACTTGTCTGGATCCTGCACCGACTTCCATTTGCAGCCTGTAGTAGTGGTAATTAGGAGTTAGATATTGAATCGGAGTTAAGCATCAAACTTCCTCTTATCTCTGCATATCCCCCCTCCAACCTCCCAAATTGTGGACCAAGGATCAACAAATGAAGCTCCTTTTGTGGACTCAATCCTGTACAAAGTAATGTAAACCATTTGAAAACCTCAGTGTTGCCATCTACAAGCATTCAAAAATCATGAGTCAGGCCCCAAAATCATGGAATTACCTTAAAATTCATGCTGTTAACAATAAGTGTTGGATTCAGTTTATTTGCCTTCTCATTTTTTACTCTCTAGAACAGTGGTTCTCAAACTAGGGCTGCCGCTTGTTCAGGGAAAGCCCCTGGCGGGCCGGGCCAGTTTGTTTACCTGCCGTGTCCGCAGGTTCGGCCGATCACGGCTCCCACTGGCCGCGGTTCGTCACTCCAAGCCAATGGGGGCTGCAGGAAGGGCGGCCAGCACATCCCTCGGCCCGCGCCGCTTCCTGCTGCAGCGAACGGGAGCCGCGATCAGCCAAACCTGCGGACGCGACAGGTAAACAAACCGGCCCGGCCCGCCAGGGGCTTTCCCTGAACAAGCGGCGGACCTAGTTTGAGAACCACTGCTCTATAGTGCGCATATTTAAGCTTCCCTCTGCAACCATAACAGCTAGATATTTACTTTAAAAAAAAAGCAGCTGAGGTTCTGTTGCATTCACATGATTCCAGGAGCTGAGGCTTTAAGAGAAACACCATATATTGTGAGACTTGTAATAGAAGTCGAAAGAGTTGGCAACACTGTCAGTGAGTGATCCACAGGGCAGACTGCAGCTTGTTTTTCAGATCAGACAGATATCCATGTTCATACAAAATTTAATTCAAATCAGACTTTGTTTACTGTGAGATCTTACTTCTTCATTTTAAAAAACAAAGCTGTAGATGTATAAGATTAACAAGATCTTTCCTACACATTAGCCAGATATTTTGTCATAAAGGACCAATTCAAAGTGTTCTTTGTAAGTGATGTTAAAGTCAATGCAAAAATGCAAATAAATACAAGGTAATGCACACACAATACATTTCCAATCCTTGGTATGCAAGGGCAAAAATACCACATCATGTTCTTTTCCTAATCTGTCTTGAATTACTTCCATAACTCTTGTTTCAAGGTTAGCAGTTTTCTAGCCCATAGCCTCCAATATTCCACACAACTATGCTTAAATATTATAATGAATGAAGTCCTACTGTTGACATTTGCTGCTGAATTTAACTGATTTGAAACTAATACATTTTTGTTAAATGAAAACATCACCTTACCAAATGTCCAAGCAGATCCCCATATTTGAATTCCCACACTGGAGCTTGTAATCGATAGACTTCAATGACATCCTCATCCTTCATTGCTGGAATGGGACAGCCAGTAGGACAGAAAGTGTAACGAGCTTGACAATAGGGATCTGTTTTCGGACGGTAATCAAAACGCCTACGTTTAAAAACAAAAGCATGGAAAACTTTCTGTGTTGCTTCAGAGGAAAAGTAGGATGCCACAAAGACACTTATTTTAAGAGCCACTTTCCAAAACAGCCTCTAATGGCCTGATTTTTAGAAGTTCTGAATACCTGGAGCTCCCCTTCAAGTCAATGGGAGCTATGGGTGTGCAGCACCTTTAAAAGTCATAAGACCCCAACCCTGAAAACACGTACACAGATGAGTTAATGGGATTACTCATGTGCATGTTTGTAGGACTGAGGCTTAAACTTGCATCTTCAATATGTGAGTGCAAATAATAACATTTAGATGTCTAATGTGGGAAACAATGTTAATTGCACTGTAATGTACTTGTACTCGCAAGTAACTTGCACACACTACACTGTGGTCACAAGATTAGAGGTTGGTTTAAGATCTGTTTCAAAATTTGGTCCCAAGGGCTTTATCTACACAGGAAATAGCTATTCTGGAATAACCATTCAGCAATAAGTATTCCAGAATAGCACCCCTGTAGACACTATTCTGGAATAAAAGTGACTTTACTCCAAAATAATTACTCTCCTCACAAAGTGGAGTAATTATTCAGAAATGAGATCACTTTTATTCTGAAACAGCATGTCGATAAAAGGAGTTATTTTGGAATAGCTAAATTATACCACAACAGCTATTCTGGAATAATGATGCCAGTCAATTTCCCCCATATAAAGAAGGCCTAAGAATCTGAAATCCACACATTTCTTCCAGAGATTTTCAGCTCTCCCATTAAACCTCATTCTAGGTAATCATACCTTGTTTTCAAAATAACTGAAAAAACAGACTCTACATGTACAGTACTATCAATATAGACCATAAAACCATGATTTCTCCACTTCAAAAGTTCTCCAACGACCTTCAAATTCTACTCTAACTCATTCACTATATTTCACTTAGGTCCTGTTCCTCCTCACATTAAATTATAAACAGCATCCAAACACACAACTTAAATATTCTCCCCCCTCTTACAAGAGCAAGATATTAAATATGCTTATTTCAGTAAAGATATGAGATGATCAGGCCCTTATATGCTTTATAAGGGTTGGTTTTGTTTCAACAAGTTTGAAATTATAGGGCCTAATTCTGCGCCCACTGAAGTCAACGTCAAACCCCCACTGACTTCAGTGGATGGAGGAACAATCCCTCAGTTACTATGTGTTTTGTTTCCTTTCTAGCATTCAGTAATCAGTCTTTGATACTAGGAACACACTGCCCCCTCCATCCCCCATACACTCACTAGATGTAATAGTTAACACCCCTCTCTACCCACTCCCACAAGTCCTTCCCCACATAAGTCAGACAAAACTTCTACATGTATTACTATCCCTTCTCCCAAAATCCTCCTACAATCACATGCACAATTCCATTTGTTTATTAAATGTACAGGCTATGGAGCAGGATTGAAACTTCCTACCAGACATAGAATTTCATCTGTGTTCAGTAGTAAGCTCCAGCTATAGAGGAAGGGAAAGAAATACAGAATTGAGTCCTAAATATTCTTCCACTGTAATTTTGATTGCAGAGTTTCTTTGAGGCTTTTGTATTTGTTAATTTAAAATAAAAAAATAATCAACCAGATTAAAATTTGTTCTGTGGACTGCATATAGCTTAATACAATTAAATCAGTGAGACAACTCCTGGCATTAAAGTTAAGCATGTGTGTTTGCAGGACTGGAATCTTATGTATCTACCTTTAATAAAGTTAATTAGCTCACATGAATTAGAGAGAGAGAGAGAAAGAGAGCATGTGTGTGAAAATATTTAACATATTTGGTTCACCAAAAACTGCTGCAGATGCTCAAAGGCCAACCTAGGAAAAACAAAAAGTGGCTATGCAAAAATATCACCTTCAACAGATCAGCTCCCTGTGTGTATTCAGAATCTTATCTTCTCACTTTATAACACTGAATATTTAATTTTAATTTAAATTAAAGAAAAAAATTCTATGGCACAATTAACTTCTGTTAGCACTGAAGATTCCATACAACCATAGAACAGTGAGCAGGATTCTATATCAGTTCATGCATCAATATCGATTGTTAACTAAGTTACAATTACAAAATATTTTGACCTGATTTTCTGAGGCCTCAGGCACCTGCAGCTCCTGCTTACTACAATAAGAATTAAATTATAAGTATCACTAAAAATTATGGCACTTATTACTGTTTGTGGCCAAGATCCACCAGTTAGAAAGAACACAGCTTGATTTTCAGATTCCAGGTCAAGTCTACAAGGCCCTATCCTCTTGTAAATTGAGAATTTGATATGATGCCACTGACAAACAAGGAATTACTCTGAATGACTTAAAAAAGAAATCCCAAACTTTAATTATTATTATCACTATTAACACCTCATTATGTATAATAATGAAATGCGAGGATGGAGTCTACCAAACTAAAACAGGTATCAGAAAAAAGCAGGTGTCTCACTTAAACAGTCCTTTGGCAAACTAGATTTACTAATGTACTAGAACTAGTAAAAAAATTACTAAAATGGTTCAAGGAGTCCTGACACAGATGCTCCAATTTTTAGGACACTTAAACAACACCCTTAGAAGATGGAAAATCATTGTAGAAAAGAAATCAATGGCGACCTCAACGTCTTTCGTCACTCTGCGATTTTCAGGCTTGCTCTTGACTCATTACAAACTTCCTAATCTGGACTGGAATTTTGAAAGCAAAAACCAAAAAAGCCATCTTAATTAGTTACACAATATTTCACAAAACTTTTTGCCAACTCAAACCAGTGAAGCCCAATGACTTCCTGGAGTTATGAAACCTGTTTTCAGAGACTGCCCCTGGATTTTTGTATTTGTTTAAGAATCTACCTTTTACAGGCAGAAAAAGGGAAGTAGTTGCAGTTTCTATGCTTAAACAGTTCAGAGATGGCTTGATTTATAATGTGCTGTACAGAAAAACATAAGAATGGCCATACTGGATCAGACCAGTGGTCCATCTAGCCCAGGGGTCGGCAACCTCTGGCACGCGGCTCGCCAGGGTAGGCACCCTGGCGGGCTGGGCCAGTTTGTTTACCTGCCGTGTCGGCAGGTTCGACCGATCGCGGCTCCCACTGGCTGTGGTTCGCCGTCCCAGGCCAATGGGGGCTGCGGGAAGCGGCGCGGGTGAGGGATGTGCTGGCCGCGGCTTCCCGCCGCCCCCATTGGCCTGGGACGGCGAACCGCAGCCAGTGGGAGCCGCAATCGGCCGAACCTGCTGACACGGCAGGTAAACAAACCGGCCCGGCCCGAGCCGCAGGCCAGAGGTTGCCGACCCCTGATCTAGCCCAACTAGCTCATTCCCTCTGAAGCACCAGACACCAGCCACTGTTGGAGGACAGAATGCTGGGCTAGTATGGCCATTCTTAAGTTTTTTAAGGCTTTGACCAAAACTGCAACTTGCAAAATGTTACTCACTTGTATACTGATATAAGTCAGCCCTTTGATTTCAAAAAGAGCTACTTGGACAGAGACTCCTCCTGGCTGTGTATCTATGATTAGCCACTTCTGCAATCAAATCCAGGGGTCACTGTAGTGCTGCAGGCTGACACTCAACCTAGGCCTTTTTAACCGTGTGATCCCCTGAACAAGGAAGCTTTAAAATGATATCTGGTTTACACACACTCACCCAAAGAGGAGAGGGAAAGAGGCTCTGAATTAAGTGTCTAAAACCCCAAAGTGGGAGTGATATATACACACACACACAGTGAGCCAGCCTTGCTTCCAGTGCAGGCTACCAACTCACCTGTAAGGCACAGGCCACTTGTGTTGTTGCTGGGGCTGGGATCCTGCAAGGGAGGCAGGCATCCCAACCACTAGCAGCAGCAACAGCAGCTCCCGGTGGCAACCGACCCTCATCCCTCGGCGCAGCCCCCGCCGACAGCCCCTGGCCGCTGGTCCAGATGCCTGACCACAGTAAGCTGTCCCGGGTGGGGATGAAGCAGCTGACTGGAGTCTGCCCGTCACATGGGCTCCGTGACTCAGCCCTGGCAAGGGCGGGGGAATTACACTGCCTCGATTTTCCTTTCGTTTTCGGGTTCCTTTCCTTCCTCCTGGCTCAGGCTGCCGCCTGCCTGCCGCCCTCTACTCGTCTCCCCCACGTGGCTGGTGAGCTCACTAAGTCGGGGGGAGGGGTTGTGGTTTGGAGACTGGGAGGGGAGGTAGCAGACTGAGCAGAGCGGGAGGGAGGGGAGTGGCACCGTGCCCCTGCCAACTGGTTGGTCAGTCTTTGGGCATCCAGGCTGGTGGTGTGATGCACCAGCCGGAGGGAGAGGGGTCTGGTTGTATTATGGCTGTACCTTGCGTCGGCCGGGCGCCGCTTTATTACTATTATTATTATTAATAATAATAATAATAATTTTGTATTTTATTAAAAGCTCAGCTGTGTGTGGGTCCCTCTTTCTTGGTGTTGGGGTGCATTTCTGGTGGTGGTGCACCTGCACCAGCGGGGGCTGCGAGGGGGGACCCTTGAGGGGGGTTGTGTGGGGGAGGGGCACTGAGAGGTGTCGCCTAAGGGGGACCTCAGAGAGTGAGTGGGGCGGGGGAGGGGATATGGAGGCCCGGGCAATGTGATGGGGGAAATCCCGGGGGAGGGGCTAAAGGACCCTGTTTCAGGGGGAGAGTCTGAAATGGGGGGGGGCAGAATCTTGGTCTAATGAAGGCTGTAGGTGAGGTATCTACATTTTGAGGCGATGCAGGGGGAGCCTGGGGGACGGACAGTGCAGAGCACTGTGGGGATTACATGTGGGGGTCTGGCTGGGCATTGGGGGGTTTATGGTGGCCCTGGTAGGGGTGGTGGGCTGTTAAAAGTCCGGTTGGCGGTGCTGCGGCGCAAAGGCAGGCTAGTCCCTACCTGTCCTGGCTCCGCGCTGCGCCCTGGAAGCTGCCAGCAGCAGGTCCGGCTCCTACGCAAGGGGCCACAGGGCTCTGCGCGCTGCCCCCGCCCCAAGCACCAGCTCCACACTCCCATTGGGCAGGAACTGTGGTGGTGGTGCCTGCGGGGGAGAGCAGCGCACAGAGCAGCCCACGCCCCTCTGCCTAAGGCTGGCTGCTTCCAGGCGCAACGCGGAGTCAGGACAGACAGGAAGCCTGCCTTAGCCCCCCTGCTGCGCCACTGACCTAAAGCCGCTGGAGGTAAGCCTGCACTCCTGCTCCAGCCCTGAGCCCCCTCAAACCCAGAGCACCCTCCCACACCCTGAACCCCTCTTCCCCACCCCCCAGCTTGGAGCCCCCTCCTGCACCCCAAACCCCTTGTCCCTGGCTCTATCCCAGAGCCTGCACCTCCAGACGGAGCCCTCCCCACCCCTACCCCAGCCCGGAGCCCCTTCCCGCACCCTGAAACCCTCATTTCTGGCCCCACCCTGGAGCCCACACCCTCAGTTAGAGCCCTCATCCCTTCTGCCTCCACCCCCTGCCCCAGCCCAGTGAAAGCGAGTGGCAGTGGGGGTGGAAGTAGGGGAGGGGTAATGTAGTGAGCAGGGGGCAGGGCCTCGGGGAAGGGGGTGCAGGGGGCGTGGCCTCAGGGAGGGGCGGGGCTAGGGTGTTCAGTTTTGTGCAATTAGAAAGTTGGTAACCCTAGTGGACGCACATGGAGGTCTGGGAGGGCAGTTGGGGGTGCATGGGGCCCTGGCTGGGGCAGTTGGGGTGGAGGCGCATGGGGGTCTGGCAGGGGCAGTGGGGGGACATGGGGGTCTGGCTGGGGAAGTGGGGTGGAGGAGGCATGTGGGGCCCTGGCAGGGGCAGTTGGGGTGAAGGCGCACGGGGCTCAATAGCAAATTAAGTGTCTGGCCAATCTCACCCCTTCTCATTTGAGAGGGGGGAGGTTAATTGGAGGTTAATCCAAAATAGCAAGAAGTGCAGAATAACAGGGAGCAGGGTTGGCCGGTACCAGATTTTGCCCTCCATTAAATAGCTAAAAATTCACGTTGAAGGGTGCATATTAGCAAGGCAGCAGCAGCGGCTGCATATCAGCGAAGCAGCAGCAGCAGCCGCACAGAGCCAGTGTGGAGCTGCAAAGCAGTAGTGATTCCCTCTCTCATGCGAAAGGCTGAGGATGGTTTCCTGGTCGGAAGAGGCCAGGAGCCCAAACGCACCTGCAGGCTTGCTCCGCCCCAGTACTTCCAGCTCCAGCTGCTTGTCTCAGGCTCCTAACTCGCCTGGGGCCGCTCACAGGAGGCAGGCTCTGAACAGACATGCGCGTAAGACCCAGCAAGTTGGGAAGAGCCACCCGCGGAGACGAGGCGATGCTGCACCCAGCGCAGATCACATGCAAACAGCTTGTTGACCCTCACCGGCGACGCCCCTGGCCTACCGCCCCAGACCGAGCCAGGCAGGCAAGTGTCTACACTGGCGATTTACAGCGCTGCAACTTTCTTGCTCAGGGGTGTGAAAAAAAACCACCCCTGAGCGCAGCAAGTTTCAGTGCTGTAAAGTGCCAGTGTTGGCCGTGCTCCCAGCGCTGGTAGCTACGCCTCTCGTGGAGGTGGTTTTTTTAGAGCACTGGGAGAGCTCTCCCCCAGTGCTCTGCCCCGACCACACAAGCCACATTAAAGCACTGCCGCGGCAGCGCTTTAACGTCGCCAGTGTAGACTAGCCCTCATCAGGGATAAGTGCTCGTCGGTGGTGGGGCACTGTATGAAACAGCATTGATGGTGAAAAAATAAAAATAAAAACAAAAGACATGCACCCCCCGTCTTCCCAACTGCCCCAGCCAGGGCCACCGTGCGCTTCCCCCGTCCCCAGCTGTCCCAGCCAGGACCCCCATGCGCTTCCCCCATCCCCAACTGCCCCAGCCAGGGCCCCCGTACGCTTCCCCCATCTCCAACTGCCCCAGCCAGGGCCCCCATGCACCTCCACTCCCAATTGCCCCAGCCAGGGCCCCGGTGTGCCCCCCCAAATGCTCCAGCCAGGGCCTCCGTGCGCTTCCCCCATTCCCAACTGTCCTAGCCAAGGCCCCTGTGCGCCCCGCCCCCAACTGCCCCAGCCAGGGCCCCATGTGCTTCCTCCATCCCACTTCACCAGCCAGACCCCCGTGCCTCCCCAACTGCCCCAGCCAGGGCCCCCTCGTACCCCCTCTCCCCCCAACTGCCCCTGCAACACAGCCTTGTCACTAAAAGCTGCATAGTGTAGACAAGCCCACAGTGACTCTAGTTTTGCCCATTCTAGAGTCTGCAGAAATGCCTGGGTGAACTGCAGGCCTCATGAGCCTGAGTTCAGTGGCCAGGCCATTTCAGACCTTGGCTTCTTTAGTAAAACTGCCAATTGGTGATGCTTGCAGTGGTGTTGTAAAATGGACCCTTGTCCATCAGGACCCACAGGGACACTACCAAATCTCTTCACATAGACCACAAAGAGCCATTAGATGGTGACAATTTAGAATGGCTACTAATTTGGGCTAAATTTAAATCAGCAAATTAGAGGTGAAAGGGTCTGTACCCTGTAACTGGTCCCCAGATAGATCCCGTGCCTCTGTAAAATGTTCAGATTTCAGAAGGCCGTCATCATGGCACATTGATTTTATTTATAGTTTTATACAGATATATTTAGGTTGATACCAATTTTATTGTTAGTGTTTTAATCTTATGTTTTTAATCTTTGTATCTGTGTGTGTTTTATTGTGGAGCTCCTGTTTTCGTAGATAGATGCTATAAATAAACTGTTCTTTTATTCAGATTTGTTTCCTACCTTGCATTTAGTATTGTAATATTAAATGTTAACTCCTTTGCCAGAAAGGCATGTATTTTTATTGAATGTACTAATTCCTAGCTTTTGTATAGCACTTTCCTCTGTAGATCTCAAAGTGCTTTACAAAGGAAGGTGTAGGCATCATCACCCCCATTTTGCAGATGAGGAAACTGAGGCACAGAGGTGAAGTGACATGCCCAAGCTCATACAATGGGTCACTGGCAGAGCTAGAAATAAAAAAAAAAAACTAGTCTCCTGATTGAGTCTCAGTCCATTGCTTTATCTACTAGGCCATACTGCCCTACAGTAAGTGAGCATGGATTGTCTACAAATCTAAATAATAACCAAGTGTAACATTAAAATTAAGTAGACACAGCTGCTGAGGGTGTTCTTAAAAGACAGCTATAAGATGGCAAGTCTACTGAAAGTCTTACCCAGCAGCAGGATTGTTGCACAGAATGCACTGAAGTCAGGTCCAAGACAACATTGACAGTTACATGCTCTGCCTTTTCATGTATGTACTTTACACAATATTTTAATCCAAGAACTACAACGTTAATGGCTATTTCTGAGTCTGCAGCTGAGTCTAGTTAATTAGTCTGAACCTAACTGAGGGCCCCATGCAACTCCCCTTGACTTAAATGGAGTGGAATCAGGTCCTCTGTCAGCAGACAAGCAATGCAGAAGAGCTGGGAGCAGCTGTAGAGATCAGCTTCTGGGAGCTAGTTAGACTGCTCTTTTGATCTCAGTCTCTGAAAGTGTCTTAATAAAATTTAAAAATTTTGTTGAAGAAATTCTAATCGATGCTCTGTGACTTATCAATACAAACCAGCACCTTTCCCATTTCTGCATGACAGAGGGCCAGAGGCTATAAGGAATAAAAAGAAAGAAAGAGGCAAGATAGAACTTCTGCAGCAACTGAATCCTTAGATGAGGTGTGACCGTATAAAGCCGCAGGGGGGAAAAATGCATTAATAGTCACAGAGAAGAGACTCTTGATAAGGAAGCAACAGCTGCTATGTTATTAAAACTGCCTTTGCAAAAACATCTCTGCATGATACTTATGTTCAAGTACACATCTGTCAGCATATAAGCAGACAATATGCCATCCAATCAGAAAGTTATGAGTGTAGCTGGATCACAGCTGATGAATCTGATATCCAGTAGTTTGACTGCTCCCATCATCTTATACTGAAACAGTGACCTATTTAGAGATTGTTCCATGGGAGTTAATTCAAAGCTCAGTTGGATTCATTTTGGGAAAATACACAACAGCTTCTACAGCTATATAAAAGCAGATCTAAGACTCCATGAACCATGCAGATTACAACACATTTTCTCTTATAATACTGAAGTAATATAGCAGAGGAAATAAGATGTGCCTGTTTGCATTTGGTGCTTGTTATTACTTTTCCCAAGTGAATGATTTAATGAAGGACTGAGACTTCAAGTCGCCAGATAAAAGAAATGAGAGCACTTGTGACAGGCTCTCATTGGAAATAAATAGTCCAAAACTAGAAGAATGGTTTCAAAACATATGTGAGGTGGTTGTTATAGAAAAACTATTGCAGTGGTTACATACCCAGCAAAATAGACAGAGGACAAATAGATGCTTAGATATGTGTTTACCATTTATTCAGTACTAAAAGTACATTTTATTTAAAAAAAAAAACACAACACAACTGTCCAACTTTTTTAAATATTAACCTTTGATAGACATGCCTGATTTGATATGAGTAGAGTCAATAGTTTTACTCGATTTAATAAAATCAGCAGAAACAACACTTCATGCATGGGGTAAAGAGGCTCACTCTGTAATATGGTAACACCCCATTAAATAGATTAGATGATTATATTATAGAATAATGTTTCTTGAAACAAAAAATAAGGTCGCTCTTGTAATGATTATTGTTTTGTTTCTGATAGTTACATGGCAATGATTTATAAAACCTGTTATTACTTCCTAAATAAATAAATAGTTTGTAAAGAAATGAGAGAACATGGAAAGCATAGAAAGCATGTTGTTAAAAAAAGGCTCCATGTTTGCATGCTCAGGGCACACAATTTTAGGCTAAAACAAAATGTCTCTGTTCTTCACTATAATACGCATTCTGCATTTTCCCAGTCTCTCACATTTTCTATGGTGTCTGTACTTCTTCATGCCAGAGTCTTGACAGCTTGTTGCTGCTGATCCAAAATCCTAGCACTTTTCTGTGTGCTAAGTTTTCAGTACCTAGCCTCTAAATGTGCATACAGTTTGGGGTGACCCTATTTTACTGAACTACAGAATTCAGTATTTGCATATGCGAATAAGGTTGCATGTGTGCACAAAAGAGAACTTTGGAGGCTAGGTGAGGAAAAGTCAAACCTATGTTTCTGTCTTATATTTTTAGTAACATGAAAAATCAGTAAAATAAATCCAGAATAAATTATACCATCACATAAAAGAGGATGGGAAGTCTCTTACCCGATCATGCAACACCAAGCCCTTTCTAATTTATTTACAGTAGTCAGAGACATAGCTGGATAGCTGTAAAGCTATACCAGTAGCAGAAAGTCTAAAAAAAGACTTGTTCTAAAGCACACTCTTCAGGATTGCTGCCAATGAACAGAAAGAAACTAAACAAAACACACAACTCCATTGGGGAGTACAAGAGACTAGACAAGATGGGAAACATAAGCCCAGATTCAGCATCTGAAAGAATTCTTGATTTTGAGAGGTGCTATCACTTTAGTCAATGGGAACTACAGTAGTTCAACTCCTTTGAATACTGCCCTATTTTCATTCTGGTATCCAACTGCTGATTTAGATGTGAAACTGGGCAGAAAAGTTTTAAAATGTTAGCCTTAACCAATCTCTGCTTCAGTTTCCCCACATGTAAAATATTACCATAATTTTGTTATTTATCATTGGTATTACTGCAGTGCCTAGATGGCCCAACTAAGATCAGGGTCTTTTTGTGATAGGTCCCCTGCATACAGATAATGAGGGAGAGTCCCTGCTGTGAAGAGATTACAATCTAAACTGTCAAGAGAGGCCATGGGAGGTAAGAGCACTCCATTATACAGATGATAAACTGATACACAGAGAGATTAAGTGATGTTCTTGCCCAAGGATCATGCAAGAAGTCTGTGGCAATATTTATCTGCCCTGGAGGGATGTTGAGAGGATTGCATTAATGTTTGTAAATGCTTCGAGACACTTGGAGGAAAAGTGCAATGTGAGTACAACATATTATTTGTATTATTATTTATATTATAGTAGCTTCTAAAGGCCCCAATTGAGATAGCATTGCATTGGGCACTGTATCAAGATAGTAAGAGACAATCCCTGCCTCAAAAAGCTTACAATACATATGATAAGATGGACAAGGAGTTGGAAAGTATTATTATCCTAATGGTGAGGAGAATTGAGGCATAAAGAGACTAAGGGTCAGATTTTCAAAGGTAGCCTAAAGAAGCAGATATACACCTACTGGGATTTTCAAAAGCACCTAAGTGGGTTAGTGCTTAACCTTCTTAAGTGTTTTTGACAATTCCACTAGACACCTATCTGCATCTTTAGAGGCCTAATTACCTTTGAGAATCTGGTCTTAAATGATGTATACTGTAAGTACCGGTATATTTCAGGTAGGGATCCCCTATAATAAGCAGATGTGAAGAATGACTAAGTAAATGTGCTGTTTTATGTGGTATCGTGTGTCCTACAGAATTGTATTCTCTCATTCTTCTGCATAAAGAACAGGAGTACTTGTGGCACCTTAGAGACTAACAAATTTATTAGAGCATAAGCTTTCGTGGGCTACAGCCCACTTCTTCGGATGCATATAGAGTGAAACATATATTGAGGAGATATATATACACACATACAGAGAGCATGAACAGGTGGGAGTTGTCTTACCAACTCTGAGAGGCCAATTAAGTAAGTGAAAAAAAACTTTTGAAGTGATAATCAAGCTAGCCCAGTACAGTTTGATAAGAAGTGTGAGAATACTTACAAGGGGAGATAGATTCAATGTTTGTAATGGCTCAGCCATTCCCAGTCCTTATTTATTCCTAAATTGATTGTATCTAGTTTGCATATCAATTCCAGCTCAGCAGTCTCTCCTTGGAGTCTGTTTCTGAAGTTTTTCTGTTGTAAGATAGCCACCCGCAGGTCTGTCATTGAATGACCAGACAGATTAAAGTGTTCTCCCACTGGTTTTTGAGTATTATGATTATTGCTGGCACATGATGGCATATATCACATTGGTAGATGTGCAGGTGATTGACAGATTGACAGAGCCAGACGAGTACCCAGAAGTCACCTCCTAAAAGACAGGCCCAACAAAGAAAATAACAGAACACCACTAGCTGTCACCTTCAGCCCCCAACTAAAACCTCTCCAGCGCATCATCAAAGATCTACAACCTATCCTGAAAGATGATCCCTCACTCTCACAGATCTTGGGAGACAGACCTGTCCTCGCTTACAGACAACCCCCCAACCTAAAGCAAATACTCACCAGCAACCACACATCACTGAACAAAAACACTGACCCAGGAACCTATCCTTGTAACAAAGCCCGATGCCAACTCTGTCCACATATCTATTCAAGTGACATCATCATAGGACCTAATCACATCAGCCATACCATCAGGGGCTCATTCACCTGCACATCTACCATCTGTCTTGCATCTGAAGAAGTGAGGTTCTTACCCACGAAAGCTTATGCTCCCAATACTTCTGTTAGTCTTAAAGGTGCCACAGGACCCTCTGTTGCTTTTTACAGATTCAGACTAACACGGCTACCCCTCTGATACCATCTACCAATGTGATATATGCCATCATGTGCCAGCAATGCCCCTCTGCCATGTACATTGGCCAAACCGGACAGTCTCTATGCAAAAGAATTAATGGACACAAATCTGACATCAGGAATCATAATACTCAAAAACCAGTGGGAGAACACTTTAATCTGTCTGGTCATTCAATGACAGACCTGCGGGTGGCTATCTTACAACAGAAAAACTTCAAAAACAGACTCCAAGGAGAGACTGCTGAGCTGGAATTGATATGCAAACTAGATACAATCAACTTAGGAATAAATAAGGACTGGGAATGGCTGAGCCATTACAAACATTGAATCTATCTCCCCTTGTAAGTATTCTCACACTTCTTATCAAACTGTCTGTACTGGGCTAGCTTGATTATCACTTCAAAAGTTTTTTTTCACTTACTTAATTGGCCTCTCAGAGTTGGTAAGACAACTCCCACCTGTTCATGCTCTCTGTATGTGTGTATATATATCTCCTCAATATATGTTCCATTCTATGCATCCGAAGAAGTGGGCTGTAGCCCACAAAAGCTTATGCTCTAATAAATGTATTAGTCTCTAAGGTGCCACAAGTACTCCTGTTCTTTTTGCGGATACAGACTAACACGGCTGCTACTCTGAAACCATTCTTCTGCATGCATTCCAATGGCCCTTCACTGTGTTAGGGACAGCTGCATTGACTGGTACAGGGATTACCTGCAGCAGGTTACCTGCCACAGCGATATGAGAAGTGCATCTGCAGCCAAAGGGGTCATGAACCTCTTGTTTCTGTGCTGAGTTATGTTGGTTGTGCAAGAAGGGGAGCAAAATAGTCTATTCTTGCCATGGGGATTGTAGCAGCCTCGAAGCACACCTGACAGTGCACTATGATGCAGAAGTGTAAGTGCAGGTGTTGTTCCAAAAGGAATCCTTAGGACAATGGTCAAGGAGTCATAACATCTGGTGACTCTGGGGTGGTTTGTGAAGAGTAGGTGAAGTCGTCAACATTAGGCCAGGCATATCCAGCTGGTGTTTGCAAAGCCCACTCTACAGACAACTTTTGCCTTAGTGAGGGCACAGTCTGACAGTTTCTCCTATGTGTTATGTC
The DNA here is from genome assembly GCF_028017835.1 of Emys orbicularis. Taxonomy (NCBI): domain Eukaryota; kingdom Metazoa; phylum Chordata; order Testudines; family Emydidae; genus Emys; species Emys orbicularis. Next base: position 287,564,098 of record NC_088683.1, read on the forward strand.
TGCACAGTGCTTCATATCTAGAAGGATGTCTGACAAGGGCAGGTTGGGGCATTGCTCCAGCAGGGCAGAGTTAAGGTTATGGCATGGAGTTGTTGTGTAATTCCTGGTTTTGAGAGGTTTAAATTTGTTTTACCTTGGAGCTGTATCTCAGAAATAACCTCTAATTTGGGCCACTAACCCTACCCCAGACCTCAAGATGCACCACAATTTTCAAGACAATCCAAATAATAATATGGATTTTACAGCACCTAAGAAAACTGGCTAAAAATTGTTAAAAGTTCTCAGCCTTAACTCTAGTGGTGCTACCACCCCACTGTATTGAGAAGGTTGGACAAGGAATGCAGAATAAATAAAGATGGAAGTGTTTCTCATATAGAACCAAAGGAACAGGTATTCCAGAGCTATTCAATCCTAGTTGCCAGTGACATTTTATATTAACTCAAACTGAACTGAAATTAGGAATCTATGTTTTTGGTAGTGGAGCCACACTGGAAAGCACCTGAGTATGTACATATTGTAGTAATGTAAACTGCTCATGCTAATCAAAATACAAATCCTTTAGCGTTTTGTGTATATTGTGATAAGCCAAACAAAGAAAGAAAAGTAAAAAAATGAGATCTATTTACAGTGCATGGATCATGCACATTATTATATACATAGTTTTATTCAATATTATACTGAACATGGTCAGGAGGATTGGAACGGTTTGGGCAAGTGTGTTGATTTACCATGAAGAGTATGTCTGCCAAAGAAAGAGATGATTTAATTTATAGGCAAATTTCCTATAGGCTACAAAAAGAACCCATAAGTTGACAATACTGATCAATCCTTTTATGAGTTTAATTACCTCCTTCCAGTCATACATTTAAGTTGATTCAGGTAATAGTTTATCATACTGATAGAGTTATTCTATAAGTGTGAACATAAATGCAATGGAAAAGAGAGCATAATTTCTTTTATTCTTACAAAAAGCTGGATTCATTCTCTATTCTCACTCCATCACAGCAGGTGGAAAAATCATATGGTAAGAATTATTTGTTGCCACGTGTAGAATGGAAATTTCATTTGTCTACAAAGTCTGTAATTAAAGGTATAATATTTCAATCCGCCAGCATCATCTTAATGAAAAGTGACGTCACATCGGACACCAGCACTATGGGGGGCTCAGGGTAGGGTTACCATACGTCCGGATTTTCCCGGACACGTCCGGCTTTTTGTTCCTCAAATCCCCGTCCGGGAGGAATTTCCAAAAAGCGGGACATGTCTGGGAAAATAGGGAGGCATGGTAAGGGGACCGCCTCCTCCCCGGGCTCCAACTTTCCTGGCTCCCGCCGCTCTCCCCAGCGCAGCAGCAGCTGGGGCCCAGGAGGAGGCGGCTGCGAGCTCGGATGCTGCTGCCGGCCGGCGCTGCTCAGCCGGAACTGGGGCCCGATCCGAGCCGGACCGGGGCTGGGGGTGCTTGGCCGGCGGCCAGGGCCGGGCCGGAGCCGCTCGGCCGGAACCGGGACCCGAGCCGAGCCGGGCCGGAGCCGCTGGGACCGGGGCTGGGGGTGCTCGGCCGCCGAGTCCCCGCTCCCTGAGGCTCGGATTGGAGGGGGCCCCTGCAGCGCTTAACACAAGGGCCGCTGGGCAGCCTAGCTCAGGGTTAAAGACTATAAACCAGGTTGCATCCGGGGCTGGGGGTGCTCGGCCAGCAGCTGGGCCGGAGCCGCTCGGCCGGAACCAGGGCCCGAGCCGGGCTGGGCCGGAGCAACTGGGGCTGGGGGTGCTCGGCCACCGGCTGGCGCCGCTCGGCCAGGGCCGGGGCTGGGCTGGAGCCACTCAGCCGGGGCCAAGGCCGTGCCCCGGGGCCCGAGCCAAGCTGGAGTCGCTAGGGCTGGGGCCAGGGGTGCTCGGCCGGGGCCGGGGCCTGCGCCCCAGCCAGGGCCCGAGCCAAGCCGGGCCGGAGCCGCCGGGGCCAGAGCCTCTTGGCTGGAGGGGCCGGACTGGGCCGCGCCTCCTCGCGCCGCTGCCCCAGCTTACCTGCTGCTTGCCTGCCTGTTTCACGCTTCCCGCGAACATTTGATTTGCAGGAAGCAGGGGAGGGGGAGGAGCAGGGGCGAGCAGCGTTCAGGGGAGGGGGCGGAGTTGGGGCGGGGACTTTGGGGAAGGGGCGGAGTTGGGGCAGGGCTGGGGCGGGGAAGGGGCGGAGTTGGGACAGGGCCGGGGGCCCTTGGAGTGTCCTCTTTTTCCAGGACTGCAATATGGTAACCCTCGCTCAGGGTTAAATAACTATAAACCAGGTTGCATCCTGCCTTAATTCTAATTTTGTAACCAGGAAAAGAACTTTAGGGGCAGATTTCTAAAGGATTTCTCATTTACAAAACTCACTCTTTCACATGCAAAACCCATTTGTCGTGTAGCAGATCAGGCAGTCAGGTACCTGATTTATAACTGGAAAGACCCAGTTTTGCACATATAGGCCTTAATCCTGTTGCTGGCACAGAGGTGCCCGAGGCAAAGCAACAGGGGTTCGTTGCCCGGCGTGCTTCGCGCCAATAAACACACCGGGGTGGAGAAACAATCAAAGGTTTATTTGAGATCTCAAAGTGGTGCAAGGAGACAGGCAAATCTCAAATCGAGCACACAGAACAAAGCAGCTTCTCTCTTCTTATACTTTACAATCAAGCCCCCCCTTCTCTCCCTCTGTATCACCCCCCCCACTCCCCCTCCCCTTTCTACCAAAGACATGTTTATACATTTAAGCCGTTAAGTCATTCTAGGGCTATAAATCGAGCTTGTTAGTAACATTCCTCTAAACAATCATTGGGTCCTATTTACTCTAGTTTACTATGTTTGCATGTTTCCTCCAGCTAGAAACATGCAAACCTCATCATTATTGCTTAGGACCTGGTTATAAGCAAGGTCGTAATAGGTAACTGACTATTTACACATTCCAATTCCTGTCCTTGGCTTTTAAGGCCGCTTAGAGTTAAACATGGAAGAACAGAGTTTAAACATGGAAGAACTCTGGTTCATATATAGGCCTAATGACGCCATCAATCCTGTAAAGTTTCCTGTACATGCTTAATTTAAGCACTGTATAGTCCCATTGAAATCAGTATGAGCATAAATCTCTGCAGGATCAGGGCCATAATATGAACATGGATTATGTGTGCATGAAAACTGGAAGCCCTTTGAAAAATTGGCTTATGCATATTTACTGAGCATCAACTGCAGCTGAATACTCATAATTTGTCTCAGGGAACACGTTTGTGTAACATGAGATAGAGACCGTACAGCGCCCATAACACTGTTAAGGGCCACCTGTTGAGCACTGCATGACATGTAGATGATAAGCTCTCTAGGTTAGGGGACCAGCTTCTTTGCTATTTTTCTGCGCAGCACCTGGCACGATGGGGCCCTCCCTGCTCTTTGGCGTTGCTAGCTGCTTCAGGAATACAAACGATAATGTGATTACAATCAAAAGCGGGTGAAGCACTTTACAGGCATAGTCCCTTTACGGACGTTATGGTTGGTCCTTTCCTATTGACTTGACTCCAAATCAGCAAATCCCCGCTCCCTGCCCGTCCCCGCAGCCCCCGAGGCTCGAATTGGAGGGGGCCCCTGCAGCGCTTAACACAAGGGCCGCTGGGCAGCAGCGCGTGTACACGGCGGCGTACGGGGACCTGCGGCCTGCACCGCGGGGCGTGTCGTCCCAAGCTTCCGGCGCCCGCAGTTCCCGAAGCGGCCTGCAGCAGGCGCGGAGCAGGCAGCCGGGCAGCTCTGACCGAGCGAGGCATGGGGAAGCGGGTGGCCCTGGTGCTGGCCGGCTGCGGGGTGTTCGATGGCAGCGAGGTGCACGAGGCCTCGGCCGCCCTGGTTCACCTCAGCAGGGGCGGAGCGCAGGTGAGAGCGGAGCCGCGCTGCACGGGGCAGGTCCCCGGCTCTGGAGCAGCCCCGCAGCGGAGGAGGCCGGGCTGCAGGCCGCTACGCCGGAACGGCCGCCGCCCCTTGGCGGGGCCTGATCCCCACGGGAGCCCCGGGGCAGTTGCTGCTGCTGCAGCGCGGGTGGGACCCTTCGTGGCTCAGTCCAAAGTAACCGCTGGCTGGGGCCTTTGGCACAGGGACCCTTCCCTGCACGCTGCAGACGCTCAGCTGTGGTGAGCCAGGGGACTGCAGTGAAAGTCCCCCTGCCTGCCTCCTCCTCCTCTCATGGCCCCCTTCCCAGCCCAGGGACAGAAAGAGAGTGAAAAGTAGAGGTGGGCCTCCGTTTAAAAACTCTGATCCAAATACCTGCTTCCCCCCATCTTTGGATCCAATTTTTGCTGCTAGCCTTTATCTTTATCATGCGGGCAGGGAACTGGACTCGATGACCTCTCGAGGTCCCTTCCAGCCCTAGAATCTATGAATCTTGGGCTAAGTCAGATTTATTGGGAGACATTTGAACCTGATCTAAATTTTGTGCCTGGGCCCCACTGCTGTATTCAGACAGCAGAGAATGGCCCCATCTCAGTTGTGCATAACAGATAACGAAGTGCCTGGCCTAGGCAACAGCACTGGGAGTCCATCACAATCAGGGGCCTGGGTACAGATTTGAGACTTATTAATGGACTAAAAATTAGATATTTGTCACGGTTGTACAAAATGCAATAAATGCAACCGATGAAAGGTGTAAATAGCAGTTATGTAAAAATATGCCACTTTTTTTGAGGGTTCATGGTTTTTCATGTTGACTTCTAAAGGCTTGTTGAAGAAATGTGTTCTTTTAAAACCATTTTGTTCTTCCTCTTTAATCTTTCAACAAAAAGATAGGTTGCTGGATGAAAATGCAATTCCCGTGGCAGTGAGCTATGACTGTGAGGTAGACAGCACATTTTCAGACAGAGAAAAGCAGAAAAATATCAGCCAATAAAATTGCTCTTTCTAGAAACATTTTTTAAAAGTTTTCTCTAATACAGGGGTCGGCAACCTTCGGCACACAGCCCATCAGGGTAATCCGCTGGCGGGCCACGAGACATTTTGTTTACATTGACTGTCTGCAGGCACGGCTCCCCGCAGCTCCCAGTGGCCACGGTTCGCCGTTCCTGGCCAATGGAAGCTGCGGGAAGCGGTGCGAAGACTAGACTAGACTCTGGGTCCCCCACCTCCTAGAAGTGGGTGCCCTAACCACTCTGCTGTAGAGCCATTCTCTGTGGTCCAATGACAGATGACTGCTCTAACCACTGGGTTAAAAGTTATAAATTGGGCACCACGACCACTTCTCCTCCTTCTCTTCCTCCTCCTGCCATTTGGTGTGGAGTGAGGCAGGCACCTAAGCTGCCTGTCTCTGGGAAAGGATTCCCAACTGTGGATCACAAACAGAGAGAGACAGCTCCCTGAAGCCCAGAGTTAGGTACCTTACTCTGTGAAAGGGTTGGGGCTTTGGACACACCCCTGTCCTCGGCATCACCCATTGGCTATTTTAGGTGTTTCCCCACCTAGCATGCTGGCTTTTGTGGTCCGATTCTCAGACACCTCTCTCTCCCAATCCAACATTCTTGGGTAAGTGTCTCTAGTTTGTTAGTGAAGTTGTTGAATTGATATGATCCCTGTAGCTTTGCAGCTACAATATGTTTTCTTAGTCTTAATTTGTTTCTATATACAACCTATTTTGTTCTGTACCTGTATTTTAGGTAAGGATATTTGCACCCAACATAGAGCAGATGCATGTAGTGGATCATTTCAGAGGAAGTCCAACAGAAGAGAAGAGAAATGTGTTAGTTGAAAGTGCCAGGCTAGCAAGAGGCAACATTGAAGATCTGGCTGAACTGAAAGTTGGTGAATTTGATGCAGTCATTTTTCCTGGTGAGTTTTGTTTTAAAAATAAACAGAAAATGCCCCACCCCCATAAACTGTAATTACAAGTAACTATTTTAACCTTCTGTAGCTAATTTTTTTACAAATCCCTTTAAATAAAGGACATTCTGGACCTGTGCAACTTGAGAATTTTTCTTATAAACATGAATTTTGTAGAGGGTCTCAAAATACTTTTAAATAAAAGTTACTCCATATAGCCCTCATTGTTAGGCAAGTATTGTTATCCCAATGTATAGGTGTCAGGATGCTGGGTTTAATGTTAGCATACACGTCACATTGTTCCTTCCTTCTCCCTAAAAATCTTGTAAACTCCCAATTCCCTACCTACGGACCAGAACAGAGGAAGAGCAGAGCAATGATAGAACTTGCCATTATGCAACACTTGCTGTACTTTAGTGACTAAAATGATTGCGAGCTGGATGACATTCCCTGTCTGACATTTTGTTGAAATTATAGCTCCACTTTGCTGCTGACATAGCAACACTTAGCACTGTATAACTTCTTTCATTCATTGATCTTAAGATGCTTTACAAATGTGGGTAATTATTATTTCCATTTTACAGGTGGGGAAATCAAACCACACAAACATTATGTGACTTGCTCAAGATCACTTTCCAGAAACACTTCTACAAAATTTAAAGTACTAGCACCTCAATTGGCCATTAGCAGTATTCATTTTTAAATTATGATAGCGTTTTCTGCAGTAGAGCCAGTAGAGGGAGCACAAGTATAATACAGTACAGTAAAAGCTGTTTTATCTGGCACTTCACCAAGCAGAAAGCTCTATAAACCGGTATTTCTGATCTTCATGGAAATTCAAGTTTATAGTCCGGTTGGCACTGGGCCAGCAGAGGGTTGGGGTGTGTGGGGCGGGTGCGGAGTGCGGGCTCTGGCATGTTGGGGGAATGGGGGGTGCCGGTAAATGAAAAATGCTGGTGAACTAAGAGGGAGGGAGTTTGGGTGCAGGAGGGAGTGCAGAGCTGGGGCGCAAGCTCTGGGAGGGGGCTCAGGGCAGCGGGTTGGGGCGTGGGAGGGAGTGCTGGATCTGGGGGGCACTCACCTCTGGGTTGCTCCCCGCAAGCAGCAACCTGTCCCGGCTGTTCCTAGCTGGAGGCGCGTCAAGCAGCTCCACACGCTGCCCCCGCCCTGCCTCGAGTGCTAGCTCCGCAGTTCCCATTGTCTGGGAACCATGGCCAATGGGAGCCCCGGGGGCAGCGCCTGCGGGCAGAGGCAGCGCACAGAGCTGCCTGCCACGCCTCTGTATAGGTGAGTGCACCACGGATCCTGCACCCCCTCCTGTGCCCCAACCTGCTGCCCTGAACCCCCTCCCAGAGCTTGCACCCCAGCCCCGCACTCCCTCCCGCACCCAAACTCCCTCCCTCTTATTTCACCAGCATTTTTCACTTACTGGCACCCTCCATTTCCCCAACATGCCAGATAAGACAGCTTCTACTGTATTAATAAACCCATTTCCCAGGGCTGTGGTGAGTTGGTAACATCATCACTGCTGCAGGTGCATAGGCAAGTTAACAAATTCCATATGAAGTTATTGCTCCATTAGAAACCTGGTGGAGGGGGCTGGGAAGAATGACCATCAAAGGGAAACAATGTAAACTTTAAGATTAAAATATTTCTTTGGAACTTCCAAGATAACTCACTGTTTTGAATAATGGGAATAGGCTGAAAGCAAGAAATTAAAATATTGTCCCTTAAAATAGTTCTTGCAGCACTATCATCATTTATGATAGGAATGCCAATGGTTGTGTGCATTCCACAACAAATCAAATATTACTGGATGATTACACTTGGTAATAACTTTTTATTACTTTGATAATTTAAACTAGTGTAAATCCAGCAAATGAAAAGGCAGTAAAATTTAATCTGTTTCTACCAAGAAATGAGGATTAAATGCAGACACAGGGTTGCTTATTATAGTGCATCTCCAAAGATGCAGTCTTTATTTTATTTTTTATAATAGCAAATTGCTTTATAATTCACAAGAGATACAGCCCAAAGCTCCTAGTACTGCAGTGTCTTTAAAAAAATTGAGACATACTGGGTTATCTCAATAAAAACTATAAAGCCCAGAAAGAGTTCAAAGAAAAACACATTTTTTATAATTGTTTATATCCTGAACTAAAACTTCCAAAAGAAATTACTCTGGGGGATAAAATATATTGGCTTCATCAATCTCCATTTTCTTCATCTGGAATGTCTAGAAGACTCGTGCTTCTTGTCCCAAAGAAAACCAGCAGGGATTGGGACAAAGGATTCCTGCCTCATAAAGTAGCCTAGCCCACAACAAGAATGCTTAATCATATTTATAAGCTGAATGGAGGCTTGATTTCCCCCTATACTCATGAACTACACAAGTATTGTCCAATTCTTGGTTTAATGTATCATCATTCTTGTTTTTTAGTTCCTTCTTATGTGTTGGTAGGTGCAGATCAAGTGGTAAAACCTAGTGGGGAGAGGCCTCTGTTGGGTGGGTCTGAAGATTAAATTGTTCTCTCACCTCCTCAAGAGGGTTGAGCCTCCTTGCTGGGACATGTGGGAATGCTTGCACACCTGCTGTCTATACAATCCAGGATTTCAATTGTTAATGTTGTAAATCCATCACTTTTTGCATGCTGAATGGTTACAGCCCACTAACTTCAAAAAATGTAGATAAGGCTATGATTAAAAACTCTGCTTTGGCTTAAAAAAAAAAAGGGGGGGGGAGGGTGCAATGTCCTTCTGGTGCTGTAGCAGCTAGCTAATTGCTCTTCAGACTGCCTTAAATGTGAAGGTATGCCTTTTTTTTTCTCCCCCGAAGGTGGATTTGGTGTAGCAAAGAATCTGTGTTCCTGGGCAGTGGATGGAAAGAACTGTAGTATCAATGAGCTTGTGAAGTCCACTCTTCAGGCTTTCCATAGTGCTAAGAAACCCATTGGTTTGTGCTGTATATCCCCAGTGCTGGCAGCTAAAGTCTTCCCAGGTTGTGAAGTCACAGTTGGCCATGATAAAAATGTAGATGGAAGGTAAGAAAGGGTTAAAGACATTTTATTTTATGTGCACAAAAAATCACAGGCCTATGATGTCAGCATTCCCAGAGAATGCACTAGTCACATCCTTTCTTATTTTACGCTGTCCATTTCATAATAGCGGTAGGAAATTCACTTTTGGAGCAAGAGGGCTGAATGTGTGAGGCTGGTTGGCTTGTCATGCATTTGAGGGGGAATAGTAATTTACCCCTAATCAAGAAATACACTGGCCTGGTACTTGTCTGCTAACAACATCCATAGTTGTGTTACACTGTTTTTTTAATTCTGTCTAAGGGATATATGCTTCAGAGCACAATCAGGTTACTAGGTGCCTATGGTAAGACAGCAACTTCCCCTCTTGGCATGGTATTCCAGAATTGTACTGTCCTTGTGTTGTACTGTCCTTGTACTGTCCAATTTGTATTGTCCTTGTGTCTTCCCTAAAGCATCTGCTACTGGGCCACTGCTGGATTGGTCTGATTCAGTATGGCAGTTCTGTGTTTCAGGATGTTAAACTTGGCTGCTGGCAGACATCCAAATGATAACACTAAATAATTTTAACAGAATCTTAGGCCCATATCATGCCTTTGCCATTCTCCTTGCTCTCATTGTTTTAATGGAATTGCTGTTTCTGGTTGGACGGTTTTGAAGGCCTGGGCATGGGCAGGTAGCAGCTGAGAAGGAAACCTAGCAGGAGTTAATGCTTCTTCAGGTAATGTTAACTCGGATAGGATATCTGAATGGAATTCTATAGAGCCAGCCAAGAGTGATGATGGGCAAACCAGCTGTTTCACCCCTCTCCTTAGAACAAAAATCAGTTCCCTGCAGATGTGGTAGAAGGTCTAGACTAGAAGAGCCTGGAAGAGGATCTAAAGTTGCTGGGAGCCTAACCTTTCCTCCAGGCCCCTCAGGAAAACATACTTCTGAGTGCCAAACGTTGTTATGATTGGCATCTCCTCATAAATTCATCAAAAGATTGTTGTTAGAGTTTTGCAGTTATTCAGATCATGGATCTGTACTGTAGATGGCAAAACATCTTGATTTGGCAATATATCAGATCAGTGGTAAATAGGGTGTGGAGAAGGAGTACTTTTCTTTGCTGAAGTCTCTGTAAATCTCAAATCTGGCTCTCCAAGATCCCTTCATGTCATCACTAAGGCTAAGATTTTTGTCATGCATATTTTTAGTAAAAGTCATGGACAGGTCACGGGCAATAAAGAAAAATTCACGGAAGCAGTGACCTGTCCATGACTCTTACTAAAAATATCTGTGAAGAAATGGGGATCTGCAGGTCCCCACACTGCCTGCACCGGGGCAGCTGTGTGGTGGCTAGGAGCTCCGGGGCCCTCACCATGGGTTGAGTGTCAGAGTTCCAGGGTCCCCCACCACCCATGACTGGGAGCTGTGGGGTTCCCCTGCTGCCTGCAGCTCTAGGGGTTCCCCTGCCGCCTGCAGCTCTGGGTTCCTGCGGCAGCAGGAGCTGCGGTGCACTCCCACCTCCTGCAGTGGCTTGGAGCTGTGGGGGCCGCCAGGCAGAAGGGGTACGCTGCAGCTCCCTGCCCCTCCCCCCCCCGGGCATTGGGGCACCCTGCAGCTCCCAACCGCTGCAGGCTGAAGTCATGGAGGTCGCTGGAAGTCACAGATTCCATGACTTCCACAACCTCCGTGACTAAATCATAGCCTTTGTCATCACTGCTAGAAGTGGTTTGACTGTTTCTGTAACTCTCTCACTGAAGTGGGTTGCCAAAATCATATGGCTGCAATGTTTTCTGTTTAATGTTAACAGGTTTCCTGATGCTGAAACAGCATCTGCTATAGTAGAACTTGGATGCAAGCACATTTGTAAAGATGTAACTGAATCCCACGTGGATGCCACCAACAAAATAGTCACTACTTGTGCTTTCATGTGCAAAGCTCCTTTGCATGAAATCTTTGATGGAGTAGGAACAATGGTGGCAGAAGTCCTGAAACTCAGCTGAGGGAACTCTGACGTCTGCTATCACCTGCAGTGAAATGACTACCAGTAAATATAAACCATTTACCTGTACTTAACTATATTAATAAAATAATGCAGTTAGTGAGCTTCAGTCTGGTTTTTAAGTCCTACATCACACCACCATCTCTAGAACTTTTTATCACTTTTTCTTCCTTTATTTGAAATATAGACAGCATCTCTTGAGTTTTATTGCGAGTCTAAATGTGCTCAGAGACTTGGGTAGGAATCCTCCTTGCCTAAATGGGTTTTTGTAATACCCAAGTATAATAAAATGTGACAGCAGAAAAGATGAGTGAATTACTCATCTAGGTTGAAAGTGTGACAGACAGATTTAAATCAGGCAGAAGAATTAAATCAGTATAGCAAAAACAGGGATATAATCTGGGATTTGTGTTCCTGTGACTCTTTTTAAATAAGCCTAACGCTAATATTTGTTACACCAGTTAGACCAGCGGTTCTCAAACTGTGGGTCGGGACTCCGAAGTGGGTCACGACCCCATTTTAATAGGATCGCCAAGGCTGGCATTAGATTTGCTGGGGCCCAGGACCGAAGCCCGAGCCAAGCCGAGCCTCCCAGTGCCAGGACCAAAGCCAGAGGGCTTCAGCCCTGGGTGGCGGGGCTCAGATTACAGGCCCCCTGCTTGGGGCTGAAGCCCTTGGGCTTCAACTTTGGCTCCCCCACCCAGGGAGGTGGGGCTTGGGCAAGCTCAGGTCTCGGTCCCTCCTCCTGGGGTCGTATAGTAATTGTCGGAAGGGGGTGGCGTGCAATGAAGTTTGAGAACCCCTGAGCTAGACAAACTAGCTTCATGCGTCGATGGTGTGTTTGCAATTTAACACAATTTATTTTGTTGAAAATCATCTTTTTTTACAGTCAAGTTACACTATCTTTGCTGTTTTTAAATGAAATAATGAAGGATTCAGTTAGGAGGAATTAATTCAGTTATAGATGTTTGCACACACAAATTGCAAGGGCAAGACTTACTCAACCAAGTGGATTATAAAAACTCAAAACCATCCGTTTTCATCTAAGATGTGGGGGCAGAAGTCAGCATTTCTTCTAGGCACAAAACTGCTGTCAAACCCTGTCGGTGCCTAAATGTTAACTTCCATTAATTTCAGTAGGAGTTGAGGGCACTAAAAACTTGACCGGATTGGGTTCCATGGCCCCAATCCACAAAGGTACTTAAGTGCCTCAGTCTCATGTTTAGGCTCTGCTGCAATCCACAAAACTGCTGTCAAACCCTGTCGGTGCCTAAATTCCTTCAGCACCCAAGTTTTTTGGTGAAAGTTCCCTTGACACCTAAGTTTCAGTCTCTGAGCATGCACACTAACTAACTCTAGGTATTTGGACCCCTATCTCTAGCCTAAGCCCTAGAGCAATCCACTAATTGGGGAAGATTGGCAGATGCCTATCTCATGGGCAGGGCCAAGCCAGGTGTGCTGAGGCCACCTACCAGATCAGCACCTTTCAGAATCTAGCTGGAGGATAGGGCAGTGCCCACCTTATACCTTTTAACCCAGTGGTTAAAACACTTGCCTGGGATATGGGAGACAAAGATTCGATTTCCCCCTGTGCCTGAGAGGAAGAAAGTATTTGAACAGGAGTCTCCTAACTCACAGGAGAGTGCTCTAATCACTGAGCTATTCTGATGTGGATCTCCCTCAATCTCATGTTAAAGCTGTTTTGGATAAATAATGAGAGTGATTGGACAAGGGGGACTGGACCCTGGGTTGCCCACCTCCCTTGTGGGTGCTCTAACCACGCCTCTCTCTGCTCCAATGACTTTTCCCCTGTGGATAAATACAGTAATTAAGTAAAGTATTTATCTACAGTGGAAAAGTCATTGGGCCACAGAGGAAGAGACAGAATGACTTTGTAGCTTGGAGGTAGGGGTACCCAGCTGGGCCACCGGAGAGCCAGGATCTAGGCCCCCTGCTGCAATTATTCATTATTTATCCACAGAGGAACAGCTTCACCGAGAGATTGAAGGAGCCCTGTGACAAGTATTGCAACCACATGCAGTATCTTTGGGGGAAGGTGGTTGTATATTGTAGTACTGTGGGCCAGGGATTATTTGAGTGTGTGTTACTCTCTGGGAGGAGGGTTACTGCAGCTCCCTCAGGGACAGAGAGAGAGAGAGTGTGTGTCAGTAAAGGTTCACAGATACTTGTTCAAGCTGAGTTCCCAGAGACTAGGAAATTTGAAGGGCTTTTTCCTTAAAAAGGCCCTGCTTAGGCAGACTCAGAACCTTCTTTCTGATCCAGCAAATGGACAGGACCTTCTGTCCAAGGGCCCCAACCTTTGCAGAAGGGTTGGAAGGCCTTTGGCCTTCAAGCACCCATAAGACAGACTAGTAACCTCTAGTAAGCTTTTAGCATGTGTATAGAAACTTCTGTTATTTAATAATTTTCTCTGTAATGCTTTTCCCTTAAGAACAAAGGTGCTTGCTTAGAAGGAGTAGTGTGGTCACTTGTAACTGGCTGGCACCACCCTGTTCATAGCCCTCAGAGAAAGCAACGCACAGGCACTGGCCCTTAAGCAGAGTGGCTTGCTGGGCACATCATGGTATGAGATAGGGAGCTGTGCAGCCTTAAAACCATGACCAGGCTGGAGAGAGGTGACAGCTGGAGCTGGAAACCTTATGTGGGTGCCTTCCAGAGACAGAGGGGTCACACAGGTGCATTTACCCTGAAGCTGTAACAGTAGCCCCACAGCAGAATATCCTACACCTCAGATGCTTAGAGCACTCTATTGGAAAGTGGGATACCCGTGTTCAAATCCTTTCTCCCCATGGCAGAGAGGGGGCAATTGAACCAGGCTCTCCCACATCCCAGGTAAGCGCTCTAACCACTGAGTTATAAGGTGGGAGATGCTACTGCTGCCTCCTCCAGCAAAGCAGGCACCTCTCTCATTCCTTCAAGAAACCGCTTAGGCACCAAAGCCACCCTATTCCAGGAGACAGGTTCCTGTGTGTGGGTTACTAAGCAGAGATAGATGCTTCCCTCTGAGAGAGAGGAGGGGCTTAGGTCATACCTCTCGTTGCCATCTTGCCTAGTTTAGGCAGCTCCCGGCCTAGTGTGCTGGCTTTTAAGGCTCGCATTCTAAGGTTCCTCTCTCCCTCAATTCATTGTACAGGGAGCCCAGGTGCCCAACTTGGGCTTTGTGGATCACCATGATGTTCCTGTGATTTTTTTTTTTTTCTAGGTGCCTAAAAGGTGCCACAACGCTCAGTGTTGCAATGTCTAAGTCCCTTTGTGGATCCAGGCTTATGTAACTAGTGATATGTGCTCTAACAGCCATTTGTATGGTGCCCTGCAGAAGTCACTCATCTAGCTGAGCCGACTGTAGATACACAGAAGCTGGTCATTCTTTTAGTATAATAAGTGATTAGATTCTAATGTGGTGGTAGCTATGCTGAAAGGCCTCTGTCTACCATAACAAAATCTACCTAACCACAGGCTTTAATTCCAAAAGGCATAACATTGTGAGTGATCAGTGCAGGCTGGATATGAAAGTGGCTGAGGGGTGGAAGAGATCTGCCCCTATGAAGAAATAGCTCATATACAAAATTGAAACATCACAGAAAGTGTTGTTATATTTAGTAAAATCATACAAATAGTTACAGCTTTTAAAAGTTGTATTACTACAGACACATTACCATCCACACCTTTTCAAGATGTAACAGTAACATGAAGAGCGTATCAAACATTCCTCCTAAACTAGCCTGATTTTAAAATGTAGATACCTAAATATGCAATCTAGACTCAAATGCTATTACAGGTGCCTAAATACGGCTCTAGATGCCTATTTTTAGATCCTCAAATATGCAAATTGGTCCCTTAAAGCAGAAAACAAATGGTGCACATGACTTCCACAGTAAAGCACAAGCTCCGTTAAGCACATGAACCAAGATATTATCCATCTGCCTGCATTGTCACGATTACTGACTTAAAATATACATTTCTGTATGGGAGAAAGACAAATCTGATTTGATAGACTTCAGTATAAAATGTGCAAGGATGTATTAGTAACGGTGTTATGTTAATTTAAAAATATTTAAATCTTGATTTTTGTCCTTTTAAAAGTGAAAACCCCCTCTAAAACTTTCCTGTAATGACGGATTAGACAGTCCCTGTCAATGATGCAAGTCTTGTGTACTGACAATGAATGACAAGGGAAGCATCCTAAGGATACATTCCTTAACAAGTCTGGTCAGCTACACTGCAGCTGGAGAAATGTGACTTGACTGATGTTAGGGAAGGTATAGTGGAGGCAACCTCAGAGTTACAAAGAGCCAGCGCCACATAACTGCGAAACAGGAGTGTAATTTTTGGCTACAGTAAGAAACAGATTGTCAAGAGTGAGTCCTTATGTTTTTAGAGCAGCCAAATATGGAAACTAAAGAGGTATCTTATTGTTTACCATTGATGTGATTGTCAACCCGGCTTATACAAGACCAAGTTCGATGGGGAAATTGCAATGTTTCTTGGAGAATACCAAGCACTACAACTTTGGTGTCTTGGGTTTTTCTTTTGGCATAGATAGAATTTTTTATATATTTTAGCTATAAATTGCTTATTCTCTACCTGACCTTCTGTCAACTGCTTCCCTCCCAGAAGCAGTGACTGCCCTATCCCTCCAAACTTCAGGTCTGCACTACCAAATCCTCTAATAGAAGCAAGATATTTAGGAAGAGGCTTTTGTTTCTGGCACCAGGATAGCAGAGAACGTGGTAGCAGGAATCCCACAGCAGCAGTGTACTCTGTGGAGCCTTTTCTACTAATGGTATAAGGATAATCAAGGGGGACACTGCCAGCACAGGATCTTCCTTCCAGCCAGTGGCAAGGCACAGCTACAGCAGAACACAATCTTTGTAACTAGAGCCACAATATTGGACTTAAAATGCTGCTCACGTTACAGGAGTGCAATATGATAGGAGTTTTCTATTCTGGATTTGTTTTAAGCGCATAGGAGTAACTATAAGGATGTATGTCAATAAATGTCAATTATTTTTCATGGTAAGCACATTTTTGAAAGTACTTTGGTTGACTGTGTCCCTTTTAGAAATGCACTTAACACAAAACAGTCTTCTACTTTTTCTAAATTATCCACAGTCTCTATAATGCCTTCTGTAGCTTCCACTGAGAGCACGCTGGATGCATTGGAGTGAAACTTTTTCTTCAGATCTTCTGTACTCAAGGGTTTCCTCCAATGTCCATAGAATGTATCGCAGCGTTCACTAAACACCTTGCCGTCCTGAAGGGTGACATTCACCTCGCAATAAAGGTTATCAAAGCTAGGCTTGTTATCGGCAGGATGCTCTAGCTTCGTTTTGCTGAGCAGCTCCTTTAACTCTGGCCTAGAAATGTTCTGATCACTGAATGACTGAACGGAGATACTGCCATCCAGCAGAGCAGTGCATGCAGCAAACTGGAAAGAATGCCGGGCTTCGTGTTCAGAGTTAGGGAAAGGTCGGTTCACATATCTAACATCTGGGACTTTGACAACAATTCTCTTAATTCTACTAATGGGGACTGAGTCATCACTCTCCACGAGGTGCTTCCTCAGTGAAGAGACTGCATCTGCCACCCAGTGTGTTCCAAGATGAGCAGGAAAGCGCTTGATGGCCACATCTTGTTGATCCAAGAGCCAGGAATAAGATTGTAAAGTTGGCAGAAACTCGGGGGTATAGTCTGTATAAAAGGCACCCAACCCTGACTCCATGTCCAAGATCTGTTTGTTTCCTTGAAGACTCAGTGACGCTAAGCAAGCTGCTTCCAGGCCATGCCTAGCTGCATTGCCAATGTGGAGGGGTTTGGTTTGTGTTGCTGCATTAGCCATTGGGGCACCTGCATAAGAAGCAGCAACAGCCAAAGCTGCTTTACATTTAAACTGATCAAGTGCTAACAATTTAGCAGTAGCTGCCGCACTCCCTATGGTACCAACCACAGCTGGTGGATGAAACCTGAGAAAACAAAAAACAGCTCTTCATTACCAGATTTCAGAGGGAGAGACATGAATTTTAGGAAATAACTCTCTGTAAGCGCCTCACCCAACTCCCATTAACATCAGTAAGAGTTGGATCCGATCATAAATCAACATATATTTAAAAGCTCAGGGTCCAGTCCCTAAATCCTAACTCCAGAGAAGCTCCTGTTTTGCCTAGATGTTGAACCAAAATGCTGTATATTATTATTAATGCAGAGGCAAAGCTCTTCAGAACCTTCAAACACAGTGGAATGAGTACAGTTCTGTTGTGGGGTGGAAGAACACAAAGTCTTTAGGGCAGGTTTAATGACTTTGGACTAGATTCACCAAGGTACTGAGGTGGCTAGCTGCCTCTTTAGGCATCTAACCAAAATTGAGGACCACTGGCATTCTCAAAAAAACTCTGCTCAGATGCCAACTTACCTTGCAGGCATCTGAATTTCCACTGACAGGCATGTGAAAAGCCAACTAAGTCCTGACACCACCAACAGCTAATTAGCTGCACGGAGCCCTAGTGCAAGCAGAAGCCCCAAGGCCCTGAAGCAGACTTCTCAAACCAGGTCTGTCCCCCCATCCAATCTTGCCAATGGGGTCCAATTCTATAGGCATTCTCAGAACATGCCTACAGGCTTGGATCTCTCATGAAAAAGTGTGTCCATCTACTTCCAGAATACCAATAGCCCAGTGCATAGGGCCAACACCTAAGTACCTGCGTGAATGTGGCCCTTTGTGACAGTTTTATCATCCACCCCTAACTCCCCTACTCCGTGTGTAGTGAGCAGCAGAGCAGCAAGAGAACTCTAAGGCTGTGGTAGCAACAGCAAAGCGTACATCCTAGTGGAAGGGAATTTTTTGTCCCTGAACTGCTTTGAGGCCATCTTTAGTCTATAGCCTGTTTACTCTGGGATTATACTAAGCCCAAGTTTTGTCCTAGGGAGAGATGAATCCTCATTTGTGGGAGCAAGTGATGGTCTTCTGTTTGCATATTAAGACCTGATCAGATGCATTCCCATGTCCGATTAAAACTGACAGACTGAGATTTTTTCCCCCCTAGCATCATTCTTTATTCACCATTTTGAATCAATATAAAGGCTAATGGAGTCTTTTCAAATGTCTCACTGACTGCACAGCAAACAGTGCCCCCACACTAAAAAGACAAAGCCATTTATTGTGCTTCTAAAAGGCAAAAATTACAATAGAGTGTTTTTGTTTTGTTTTTAAAGATTGGCTTCAATTCTTGTTTTTTGAATTTCTGGATGGAACCGCATAGAAAATTAGATTAGCTGTGCAACTTTCATTACTTTGAATCCTGAAGTGGAATAGATGATAGTGACCAGTTGTCTCTAGCTATGAAAGAAATTAATTTATTCAGACTTTGAAAAAAGTGTCACAAAAAGGCAGTTCGGGAGAGGTTTCTGATAGAGTAATTGGAGATTGGAAATGAGCATTGCTTTCACCTCTTAATCTTAATTATATTAAAAAATGAATAAATATAGCATCTCCATTCAACCCAAATACTATATTTCAAATATCTTTTACGTACCTTTTTGGAACATTGCTGGCTTCATTGGAAAAGCGCATCAATCTGCCTTGTACTTCAATCCCTACATTGAAAGCTAAGAGCAGGTCGAGGCCAGAGAATTTTTGCTTTTGAGGCAGGACTTCTGATAGAGCAAGCAGAGCAGGAAGCACAGCCCCAGATGGGTGTGTGGCTGGATGCCATGTATCATCAAAATCCATTGAGTGAACCTTGTGGGAAAGAGAGAGGCCTCGATTTGTAATCAGAGAGTCACTGTCTGCGCTGACAAGATCAACTAATCCCAAATGAAAAGATTTTAACTAAATATAAATAAACATTGAAGAATTTAATTTTCTTTCAGGACAATCTTTATTTTTACTTATGCTTTCTTTTTATTGAGCTATGCACAAAAATGATAATGAAAAATGAGAATATAATATATTATATATATATTTTTTGCAGAGAGGGGGCTTGATTTCACCAGCTTTAAAGCAATATAACTCTACAGGCTTGTTTACTCTAGAAAGCTTTGCCGGTTTAAATATATGGGTATAATTTAAGCAGAAAAAAAAATCTTTGTGAGGGCATAGTTATACCGGTATAAAATTACTTATACTGGCATAGCTTATTTTGGTTCAAGAAGTGAAATAAGCTATATCAGTATCGGGATGGGCTCCACATATAACTGCTTGCACACTAGAGCTTATACTGGTATATCTATAAAAACCTCACAACCCTAACTGACATAGCTATGCCAGTAAAATGTTTCTAGTGTAGACCAGCCCTAAGTGACAACAGAAGTAGGCTTATGAATGCAGACATTATTTATGTAATATTTGTATTACATACCAAAAGAATATTATTTCAGTTTCAAAACACTTGAAAGTTAGGAAATGTCAGATTTACAGTTGCCTGTGCAATCGTATTTCTGTCCCTTTGTGAATTCATTCTGTGCACTGAAGGAGGCAGAGTTCTGGTATGAGAATAGTATGTGACCATGCACTGAAAGACTGTATCATGTTTATGAATAAAGGCTAGAATTAAAATGGCATGGGCAACTGTAAATCTGGCATCTCCTAGCTCACGAATGCTTGGCTTTGCATTCTAAACAATGTAGCCTTTTCTATGTAATTGCTTAGGTCTGGGGAAAAGGTGAAAAAAACCTGCTATGTGTAACTGTAGCAACCTCCCCAACTTGTATAATCAGTGGGATTTCAGCCCCTCACAACAGATTTCTACCACTTGAGCAACAGCTGGTATCAGGAGAAGGCTGTTATCCCAGAGTTAGGATGGGCCACTAGCCCCGTAGGGTCATGTGCTGCATTCATGGGGCATTTGGGGCTGGGGAGGGGAGGGTCCAACGCAGTCTAGCCTGGTTCCTCAACCCCATTCCAGCTGCCCTGGCAGCTCACAGGTATTCCCAGGTACAGTTTGTGCTGTTGCTGCTGCTTTAGCGGCAGCATGAGTCCTGTACTTTAGAATGTTTGTGTCTTCAGTTATTATTCTGGCAGGCTGCCAAAGTTTTCCCTCAGGAACTTCAGCCACACAGGGAAAGGATGTTTTTAATAATTTATATCTCAGCAAAACCTGGATGGAATTTAAGGGACAAAAGACACTTTTCTTGCTTGCGGGCTATTACCTTGCCACATTCCAAAGGCCTGCTGCAGACAAAGGCTGTATTAGCCCATCTCAAGAAAGGTGGCAAGAATCTTTTATAATGGAATATGTCAGGCAATCCAAATACAGGGGTCACTACCAATGCCCCCTATCATTATGGTAACACAGAGAGCCTGTCAGGTCCTTGTTGTGTTACATGCTGTACAAACAGAAGTAGACACTGTTCCTGCCCTGAAGAGTTTTGAGGTCAGCTATGAAAACATCCTGTCCTAATGGGAGCTGAAGGTTATACCTTATGCTACTGGTAAAGCAATTTTCCTTTGATGTTCAGTGAGGTCTTATGTTTGACCTATGACTTTGAGGCATGAGGAATTATCATATATAGGATTTGGACATTCTGAATGTATTAACTGTCATACTTGAATACCTCCTAGACCATTAGGGGTGCTAAGTGTCATTTCAAAAATAATTTTTCCTCCATTTGAAATGAGAGGTCTGATTTGACTTATGCCCTCATTGTCACACTAGTTTGGGCATTCCTAATATACCATTTCCCCAGATTGGCACCTTCACTAGCTTTGTATAATTCAAAATAGGTCTAATTCAAATCTGGTATAAGTGGAATGCTATTAACTTCAGATTGGGTCTGAATTTGGGCTAAATTTCTGAGGAGCCAATCATTACTTATTGATAAAATGAAGTATGTACAAAATATATAGTTTTTCTCAACATGTGTGACTGAAGATTAGAATATTTTCTTGTATATATTTGTGATTGCTATGATACAGTGTGTGTGTATAATGTATTTCTATATTATTGCCTGCTGTGTGTGAAATCTAGGTCTCATTGAAATCAATGGGAGCTAGATTTTTTTTGTGTGACATGTAAGTACAGTGCCTAGCACAATGGGGTCCTCACCTTTGATTATGGCCCCTACATACTACCACAATATAAGTGTCATAAGATGGACAATGAAGTATCCTATTTCACCCTTAAAAATTGGTCCCTGGAATAAAGTTGAGGCACATTGGTAGGACAGTCTAGGGGTGTTTTATAGTGGCTGTAAATCTGGCATCAGCCACAAGGATGAAGTAAATTAACAAATGTAGTGAAAATAAATGTAAAATATCACTGCATATAGCATATAAAAGCAGATGTAGAATAGAGAAAGAAGATGTTTCTTACAGCTACTCCATTCACAAAAGCCGCATACAGAGGAGGAAGTCTGAAATCCGAGTGACCCCAAACCGTGCTGGATGCATCTGAACGGTAGATCTGGGAGTAATTTGATAGCATTTACTGCAAAATACTGAACTCAAGCATAAGACAATACATTGTGCCTCATTCTTACTGTTTTCATTATTTATAAGGCAATTATCTTTACCAGCTGTTGAGATTAAATCCGTGGAATAATCAGAATAACCAAAGGGTGCAGAAACATAGGGCCAGATTTTGATCACAGTAACACCAGATTACCAAATTACATGCAGAGTAATTCCCTTGAAGGTAACAGAATATTTTGGTAATGGAGTTAGTTTTAGTAATGTAGTTAATCTGCATCCATGCTGCTGTAACTAACATCAGAATCTGACCTTTTGGGACTGAATTTGCACCCTCCCATGGGAGAGGAAAGCCCCAAGAGTGTTGCCTCATTGTGACTCCACTACAGTGTTCAATCAGGAGATGTGGTGAGAAAGTTTGCTGTCCTGCAAACTAAACCATGGGACCCATCCCTCTACCCTGTAGATCTCAGGGGATCACAGGAGGCCAGGGCCATCAGTATGTAAATTCTGTGCCTCCATAGTGTCTTTAGTCATTGGTATCTCCTCCATCAAGCTCCACCGGCCACAACTCCCAGGGTCTTTCCCCATCCCCTTGAAAGACATTCCCCCATGCAAAGAGTCTCTGGGAAAAATGAGAGACTCAGGCTTTTCCTTGCAATCTCCCCTGGATGCTGGGGTGAACAATGTGTGGCCTCCTGCTTCTGGACAACCTGCACCACCCTTGGCCCATCAAGTCCCTGTCCCTCCCCCTACATGGATCTCTGAACCACCAGAGAGGCCTCCATTGGATTCAAGGAAAGGGCAAAGTGCCAGGAGGCAGCTAAGTCCAAGTCAGCTTGGGAAGGTCCTCTTTGCACACAGACTTCTGGAACACAATCCTAACCCACCATGGTCTTCTAAAATAAAACAATAGGTTCGAACCACCTCTCATTTATGCTAGGAAGTGAAGTGCAAAGAGTTTCCCTTGTGTAAGTGAAAGGAGATTGGAGGGGAACCAGAGCCAAAGTTTCTATACAGCAGAATATTATATAATAGAAATGACCTTAACAATGTTGTGTATTTAATATTCCTGTATCCTGTGCATTATAACATTTTAGAACAGTCTTCTTAATATTGTTTGTTTTGCTGATATTTTTCCTAGAATCTCAGATGTGAGAGAAAGGACCTGGTAGGTTATCTAGTCTATGCTCTGCTTGCTGTGCAGGGATTTACCATATAGCATACTTTCTAGTGCTTTGTCCAGCGTAAGTTTAAGTAACTCAAGCAATGGAGCTTCTCTACCTCCAAGGGAACTATTCCACCATCTAATAGAGCTCACCACTGGGAATTTTTCCTTAATATCTTAAATTTACTTTTTCCTCAATTTTCTTTTAGCCACAACTTTTCTATAATGTGAAGTTCAAAGATCTTACTTTACTGTATTGTATAACTTTGTGGAAGACCTCCGTGCTGGTACCCAGCAGCCCCACTCCCAGAGTATCCAGGATCATCCGTTTGCTTCTCTGAATGACTAGATCTGTCAGGTGGCTCGCTTTCAAACCATGGATAACATTAGCAAAATTTTCAGTGACGGTCTGGGGAAAAAATAGAGGTCTTAATTTAAAAGAAAACATTAAAAAACTCCAACATTTTATTTCTACTAAATTGTTTTGCTTTTATTCTTTCAAGTCTAAAATATGGCACTTTTAATGTTCTGGCTTTACTTACCAATAATTTATATTGCCTCCATCACTTTGTAGATGACTGACTTACACAAATTACATAAAGTCAACCAAAGGTTTAAGTTAGCTGAGCTTTGATTCACTTCCCCTCTTTTCCAGTGAGCATACAGGAATATGTTTATTTCTCTTTCTCCATCTCCTTCCAACACCCACTCTTGCTTCCTTCTTTCTCTCATTGTCAAACTTCAATGTATGTTTGCAGTGTTGTTGTAGGCATGTATGTCCCAGGATAGAGACAAGGTTGGGGGAGGTAATATCTTTTATTAGACCAACTTCTGTTTGTGAAAGTTTTGCAGAGCTCTGTGGAGCTCAAAAGCTCATCTCTTCCACCAACAGAAGTTGGCCAAATAAAAGATATTACCTCACCCACCTTGTCCCTTTCATATCCTTTAGTTAGTTATTTTTATTGGGTGATGGGTTTTATTGTGGGGAAGTTATGGAGACGAAATAGAAATTTAATCCTTGAGGTGATGAGGACCCTGCTTTCATTCTCAGTACACCATAGTGGTTAAGAGAACCAGTTGTGATTGCATAAATCACTGTGGTCAAGTCTGCATCTGTCAAACTAGAACATAGTTGCTTGACTAGCTTTAGATGGAAGGAGGAATTTCTAGTAGTTGTTGGTCTTTGTGCATCTAATAACAGAGAGTCTGTAAGCCTGCGTGCCATCTTTAGGGCAGACCTTTCAATTGAGGGTGAGATTATGATGTTGGCTGGTTCTTCAAAATATTCACTCCCCCCCCATCCCAGAAATGGGTTCAATTCTCCCTTGTGCCCAAGCAAAGCTCAGGTGCAGGACAGACTGGGGGGCTGACAGGGATCTGATGTCAGCTCCCTGATTTTGCTCTGTCCAACCCTGGCATACCTTTAGGCTGCAGGGGGAGTAACTTTAACAGAGAATCAGGTGCAACAGCACCTCACTCCAGCAGATCTCCTCACCTGACCCCTTCGTTCCTTTTGACCTACGCCTTACCTGCCCTCAGCCAACACACCCTCTCCCTGCCCACAACATGGCCCCTCCTCCATTTATGCCAGACAATGCAGCTTTGGTGGAGGAAGTGTCATTAGTGGGTGGTAGAGCCTGTGCAGGAGACAGTAAAGCCCCCTCTGCCTGCTTTATACCAGCTGGAGATTCTCCCTACACCTAGCAAATTCTCCAGGGGGTTTCTCTGGGCTGTCTAAGTTCACTTTGCACTGCATAAGCAGAGTGGAGGTTCCAGCCCATCATCTCTATCTTGCCCAGGTTTAGTTTCAGTCTTAATTCAGGTATTAATCTGGTTCTAGCACTGGGAGAGGTAGGAGTTGTTTGCATTTCCTTCAACATCCCAAGCAGAGATTGGCTTCATCCAGCTATTGCTGGCACTGAAATCAGTGACACCTCAGAATCTCCCCCCAGTGTTAACTTGGATTGGGGTGAGGATAGAACCTTGGGTGATACAAGAGGTCTAGGCATGGAGGTGCAGCTGCCATCATGAGCCACTAGGTCAATAGCATCTCAGTGCTATTACAGTACTTCAGATAGAAATTCTCACATTACGATGTATACTTTTCAGAGCGGGATCAATAGTTCTGAAAAAATGCACTTTATCGGAGGGACAGATGCTCTTCGTGGTTCCTCCTATACCCAGCTGCCCACACTGCCACAGATAGAGTGTGATGGAAGCTAGTGCACACATGGCTGCCTGAATTAGAATTTACAATGTTGGCTGCAGTATAGACAGATCCTAAGTCACTTGGACCTTGTAATGCTGAGCAGAGCAATATCTCAATACCTTTAAAAATCTGGGCCTTAGTCTCTCTGTGCTCCAGTTCCCCATCTGTAAATTGGGATGAATAGCACTTCCTTACCTCACAAGGGTGTTGTAAGGATAAATGCATTAAAGACAGTGAGATGCTCAGATACTCTGACAACGGGGGCTATAACTACCAGATAGATGTGAAACTAGTTTGGTGGTATCAGTCCAGATCTTGGAGGCCAATTGTCTGTATCACAGAAACCATCATGACAGGTGGTAGGAATTGAGACCCTGTTGGTCAGTCGTAGTAGAAAAGACCAGTGATAAAATGCACAGACACTTTTCAACCCTCGAGGTGTTCTTTCCAGAAAAGGACTGATATTGTGAGGGTGTTGTGGATGGGCTTCCGTTGCTGCTGTCTCTGGGGACCTGATGTTTTGAGAATAAATAGCGTACGTCATTCGCCGGGGCTGTCAACCTGGTACCTTCCCCAAGAGTTATAGTCACTAAAAATACTTTAAAAAGGAAAGGTGAAATATAATGCTGCAAAAAATAGTTCTGATTTGGGTTCCTTGTTTTCCAAGATGGGTCTAATTTACAGCATAATGATTAAATCATTCAGTTGAGCAGAATTCCCCATTACACCAACAGAGCAAAATCCCCCAACAGCCGCAGCTCCCTGATTACTCCTCTTACCCACTATCTTCTCAGAAATCCATGTCTCTGAAAAACAGGATTCACTCTGGCTAATATATTGATGGAACAAAGAAGGAATACACTTTTGTGTATCAAATCTGTGTGATTTTCTCCATCTTTTTTTTTTCTTTGTTAAATAACATAAGAAACTTAAAGCAGATGAACTACAGGCCCCACACGAGCCTACTGAAGAATGTACAGCAAAGATACAAAAGGTTAAAATGAAGAGACAGACTTAAAATGCAGAAAAACAAAGCAATACCTTTGCCCACATGTTGCAATGGATGACAACTAGTCCCTGGAGTGAAGCTATCAAAGGAACGGCAATGGGGAAGCTAGTAGGAAGCTTTCTTTATATACAAATAGCTCTGGGCTTCTGTACTTGTCACCCTGACCCACCCACTTCCTTCTCTACCCAGAAATTTCCCCCTTTCATAACTTCCAGTCTTCCTTGACTAACTTCCTCCACACCATAAATTGCTGAGACTCCTGGTTACAGCACTGTGTGGGGCAAGTTCATACGTCATGTGCAAATTGGCATATGTTACATTGTTATATGGGCATAAGAGTATAAATTGGGGTAATTTACGCTTGGAGCCCATGGAAGATGTCAGTTAATGTGTGTCGGCCTTATCCTGATCTCACTTCCACCAGCATAAATCATGAATAACTCAACTTGAAAGTAGTGCAGTTACATTACTGTCAAACATGTGAGAGGAGAATCAGGTCCTGTGTGGGGTACAGTCATAATTTACATAATCCTGTTACGTTTTGTCCTGCTATATTCCTCTGGCTTTGTACTTTATGTAACTTGGTACTCTGAGCTTTGTGCAATTAGAAGCTCATCCAGAATGTTGCATTAAGACAGCTGTTTGCATTTAAACTACCCTTTTTCAGATTGAGTCATCACAGTGAGTGCAGTGGGGATGGGTATTACCCCCTTGCACCCAAGTGGGCTGCTGCACCCCAGACAAGGATTCCTCTCCCCAGGTAAGGGCAGGCATTGTTCATTCCATAGAATCATAGAAGTATAGAATTGGAAGGGACCTCAGTAGGTCCTCTAGTCCAGTCCCCTGCATTTAAGGCAGGGCTAAGTATTAACTAGACCATTCCTGACATCACCGCCTTCATAGGTTCAACCTGGGTAGGGGGCTCCAAGTTTCTACAGGAGTCCTGGTAGTCAAGGCTGTTCAGAAGATGGCTTGAATAAAGGCATCTTTTGGCTGCCCTGGCCAAACCTACGAGTCTTGCTGACTTTCTAGGCTGCACTGGCTGGTTCAATACCAGTGAAAGAGGATGGCTGCTGGCACCTTGCCCTCCTGCAAATCTTGTCCAGTGGCTTCCAGCCATTGGGGATCCACCACTTGACTGTGCGGCATTTATTTACTGCAGTATTTGTTATAATGTCCAGTGTTATTACAGTTTACAAAGCAGAAGTTTTCAGACCATCCTTGCTTCAAGTGCAGTCAGAAAATCTGAACCACAGTGGAATACAATTTGTTTTATATGGGGTACTTGATATGATGTGTCATTGCAAGTTAAAAAGTAATTAAGGTGAATACCCCAGGACACTTTTTATTACATTACAAATGTATGGTCAGCCACAGTCAGGGGCTGTGGCTGACCCCCCGCAGGAGCTTCCCAGTATACTGTATAACACAGTATTACAAATTACTACAGAAATCATTAAAAAAAAAATCAACAAAATACTGGATGGTGACACTTAATTGAAACAAATATGGTTACAAATAATTTCTGAACAAAACGAAGACAAGACACTATTTTATAAACAAAACCCTTATTTCTACTAATTCAAAGTATAGGAAATTTAAAGTGGACTCTTGACTGATACATATGAACCCAAATTGCTGGGCTCATTCATGTAGGACTGATTAATATATTTGTGACGGTCCATGCCCCTAGGGTCAGGGCAGCATGGCCTAACAGCCAGAGTCTGTAAAGCGGCCCTTTGGTGCAGGGCAGCGTGGCCTAGCGGCCAGAGTCTATAAAGTTGGGGGCACCCACCAAGGGGTGTGGCAGCCCCAGTAGGGGGACCCAGGCCCACCCGACTCCTTCAGGCCCCAACCCAGGGCCCTAACAGTGGTGTAACAACTTGCCACTGATTCAGTCGGGGCGTCCTACCGAAACACGCTGAGTTTTCCCAGGTGGGAGGTACCACTCCGTCACCCTACCTGGGTCACTTCCTACCAGAGTCTGCCTTG
Organism: Emys orbicularis; assembly: GCF_028017835.1. Lineage (NCBI taxonomy): Eukaryota > Metazoa > Chordata > Testudines > Emydidae > Emys > Emys orbicularis. The sequence continues at coordinate 287,591,738 of NC_088683.1, forward strand.
GGATCTCCCTTGAGATGTCGGGTTCTCTGTGGTCAGCGGGGCCCTTCGCCTCCGGTGGCTCCTCCAGTCGCCGGGGTGCAGGCGGGCCCATGGCAGCTCTGATTCCCAGTGCAGTCAGGGGCTGTGGCTGACCCCCCGCAGGAGCTTCCCAGACAGGTCCTTCCCCTGAGGCCTCCAGCCCAGAATGAGCTGGGCTCCCTCCTTTATACTGCTAGAGCATTTGGAGCATGCCCAGTCTCGCCAGGGAGGCGTGACTTCCGCTGTCAATAATATGGGCTTAACCCTGTCTGGGCTAGTGCGGGGTAAGCAGACCCTGTCACAATATTCTTAAAAAAGTGTAGCAAGTTTTGCTTGGAGTCCTAACTTATGCATCATGTGCAAGGACAGTTGAAAATTTGGGACTGCATTTTTCTAAGTAACAGCAATATAGGAATATAGTTTGTTAGTATTTTTTTTTTAGGGTTCCAAACAATTAAAAAATTAATCGCAATTAATCGCAGTTTTAATTGCACCGTTAAAAATATTTCCACTGTAAAAAAAGATAAACAAAATATAGTGCAATCTACAAGTTGAAGCATAAAGGGGCATATGAATGTTTAGCATATCTGGCATGTAAATACCTTGCAACGCCGGCTACAACAGTGCCATGCGAACACCTAGTCTCTCTTTCAGGTGACATTGTAAATAAGAAGCAGGCAGCATTATCTCCTGTAAATGTAAACAAACTTGTTTGTCTTAGCAATTGACTGAACAAGAAGTAGGACTGAGTGGACTTGTAGGCTCTAAAGTTTTACACTGTTTTGTTTTTCAGTGCAGTTATATATATAAAAAAATTCTACATTTGTATGTTGCACTTTCATGATAAAGAAATTGCATTACAGTATTTGTAGTAGGTGAATTGAAAATACTATTTCTTTTGTTTATCTTTATTACAGTGTTTATCTTTATTACATTATTTTTGTAATAAAAAATATTATAAAGTGAGCACTGTTCACTTTGTATTCTGTATTGTAATTGAAATCAATATATTTGATAATGTAGAAAAACATCCAAAAATATTTATAATAAATTGTAATTGATATTCTAGTATTGTTTAACAGTGCAATTAAAACTGCGATTAATCGCGATTAATTTTTTAATTGAGTTAATTTGTTTTATGTTAATTGTTTGAGATAACTGCGATTAATTGACAGCTTTTTTTCCCCGTATACAAAGAACAACATGACTTTCTTTTGGCTAAAAGGGAAACAACAAAACAAAAGAATGAATACATGTAAAGTGACAACAATGTATGTCCCCTCTGTAGTGCAGTGCATCACTTCTGCCCTACAAAATGATAGCTGCCTCTGTAGACTAAAAAAAAAGCCAGAACAGTTACCAGCTAAACATACCAGAGTACACCACAGTCATCCATATCCTCCCATGGGCCACTGAATGTGATGAGGGGTCCTTACAGTCCTAACGTTGGACCTTGCAAATCACATCACCCTATCTCATCTAACTGGACCAGCCTCATTTTCAAAAATTGACAAAAATTATTAAGCCAAATGGTAACAGAGAAATTCTGTCAGCTATTCAAGATAGCAGAAGACTGAAAAAGGGGATGTTATGAGGATTAAATTAACAAAATCCACACTTTTCTTCCTCTTTCAATTCCCACTTTCCTGCCAGGAATGTACAATAAAATGTAAGAGCTTGAATTAAATAAAAAGGTCATTAACTTTAAATGTGTGTCATTCTTTTTTTTTCTTTTCCTTTTGACATTTTTAATCCCCATGCTCTTATCTCATTTTCATTCTTTCCATCTGGGATAGAGTCTGATCTAAGTGAAATTCTAGCTTCCACTATGGCCCCTCTATGCCCCTGTGCCAGCACAAAGGGTGTTGACTAACAATAAAAGCCCCACAGCCACATGGGGGAGAATTTCCCCAGTGCAGTCACTGTGCAGTTCTCCTCATGACTCCATTGCAAGGGCATGCCATGGTCATGAGGGGAATGCTTCATACTGAACTCAGATGACTAGTCCATAGGCAGCCCTGGGCAGGAGAAGACCATAAAGTAGAGCCACTCCTGGACTGTTCTCATTTATGCTAGGGAAGTGGTGTGCAAACTTTTCCAGTCATGCCCCCCGTTATCATTGATAGAATTTGTCATGCCCTTCCCCTCTGGGACTGGGATCCCATAGGACCTGCTGCCATAATAGTGGGAGCGGGATAAAAATTTCAACAAACAATGTGGGAGCGGGTATTGCGGGGCAAGATGGGAGCAGGATTAAAAAATATGATCCTCCCGTACCGCAAACAACACGAATGCCCTGGCCAGCAGCCACTGTTCTCCAGCTGCCCAGCTCTGAAGGCAGCAGCGCCGAAGTAAGGGTGGCAAGGGGCACTAGTAAGTGCTGTGAAACACAAATATCACTTTTGTTTTTTAAAAGGGCCAAAATCTGATATTTCTTCATGGCCCCCCTTCCCAAGAAATCCTTGCCCCCACCCCACCCCCCGGAGGGCATGCCCCCGTTTGTGCACCGCTGTGCTAGGGAACAAATCCCCAAACTGGGATGGTGCAAGAGTGTCAGCCACCATTGCCCCCCTTCCCGGTGAGCTGCATCTTCTGTGCTGTGTCTCCAGGCGGCACAGCACAGAATCCCAGCCTGTGGGTATATACTAAGCGTAACTCTATGGACTCTCAGAAGGATTTTACAAAGGAAGATAAGTATCATAATCTACAGCCTATAAGGCAATATTACTGCATAATACTTTCAAACACCTGTGATTTCAGGCAAAGGGTGAAATTTTCCCCTGTGCAGAGGCTTGTACAAGGCCTATACACCACTTAAGCTCTCAAAATAGGGTTTAAATGGGACTTAAGTGGAGCATAAGCCTCGTGCTGGCCCTCTGGCACAGGGTAAACTTTTTCACTGGTCTCCAGTCACACTGATTTCTGATATAACTTACCTTCCTTCTGTAAGATCACTGGTAGGATACATTGTTCAACACTTCAGTGGAGTTATACCAGGAACAGATTTAGCCATTTATATGAAATGGACTTTTAAACCTTAAGTGGCACTGTGTTATATAAAAGTAAATTACTTGCAGACTGACAAAGGCTCACCTCTTTGACAAAGGGAATCTGACATAAAGGAAACAGTTCTGCAGTTTTGGTTGAAAATTGCTAAGAAGTGAACAAACTGGAAAGGCAAAAATGCACTAGTTTAATTTCAACAGAGGGTCCTGTGGCACCTTTAAGACTAACAGATGTATTGGAGCATAAGCTTTCGCCGGTGAATGCCCACTTCGTCAGACTGATGGCATAGTTTAATTTCAACGTTCAACAGCACAGACAGCTATACATGAGTCACATGCTAATTATAGACCAGGGATCTGCAACCTTTGGCATGCGGCCCATCAGGAAAATCCACTGTCAGGCCGGGACGGTTTGTTTACCTGCAGCGTCTGCAGGTTCGGCTGATCGCAGCTCCGACTGGCCGCGGTTTGCCATTCCAGGCCAATGGAGGCTGCGAGAAGCGGCATGGGCCAAGGGATATGCTGGCCTCTGCTTCCCACAAGCAAACAAACCGTCCTGGCCCGACAGCGGATTTCCCTGATGGGCTACGTGCGAAAGGTTGCCGATCCCTGTTATAGACAGAGGCTTTGGGCTGCCAATGTCCCATAGTTGCTTGTCTCCTACTGACATATATATATATATATATATTTTTAAGCTGTTTACTCTTCATTTTACCACTGCTGACTTAGGGCTGAACTCTGCTCACAGGTACAAAACATACAGTCAGTGGGAATTGCATGTAGATAATAGAGGCAGAATCTGGCCCCTGAATCTTATGCTTTTGGCATAAAATACACAAGTCAATTTTGCTTTGCCCCAGGTCACCTACGTACTTATCTCTGTTCATTGGTTGTGACAACAGGAGTACATGGAAGCAAATGCTTATATGCTCTGTTGCTACATGTTGGTGTGTTTAATGGCTTTGCGAGGACATTTTAGCCATGGTGTTGGGGTAGGAATGTTGCCACACTTTGGCCTTCTCCTCATGTAGAGTCTCTGTGAATGATCTGAATTAGTTGTATTAGTCTATAGTTAACAAACTTACAGCTATAAATCCTTGGATTCTTTAATTCATATCACAGACAGGCCTCCCATTTTCATAGTAGTGCTAAGGAGAAACTGCTGAGTTAGCCTACTCAAGCAGACCACCGCAGAAGGGAATAGCAAAAGAGGCACCCGCACTGATTACACCACAAAGGACCACCTGACATGTTTAACTTTTGAAATCATGTAAAATGCTGAAGGGAAACTTCCCTTACTTGTAGCTCTGTTACTCACTCAGTTGCGAAACTGAAGACAACTGAAACAAAATCTACAAGTTACTTGCAACATCTGAGTTTCCCATTTCCAACTTCTTCAAAACAAATATCAGAATCACCATGCCTTATACCAGTAAGTGTTTACCGAGGTCAGTGCAATAAGTCCAGGATATGTTCTTCTCCTTCCTCTTTAGAAATAGCACATATGTATAAAGAGGTAATCTTTCAAAAAGGATTTAAATTTACAACTAGCACTAACTATGAGATAGCCAGTGCTAATTTACAGACGGCAACTAGATGTGGCTGTAACATTCTGTGCATAGCATCTTGCCCAAAGGGGACTGAGCAATAATCTCAGCAGATTTAAGACAGGATATCATGAACTGGATACTTGGTTCTCACTTAGGAACAGAGGTGTGTTTGAGGTGAGCCAAAGAGTGCATTGTTGGACTAACAAGAGAACCCATTTAATAGTGTTTATGGAACAGTATGACTTGCCTTGAGAGAACAGTGACTGACAACAAAAGGTGACACCACAATTCCATGAAATTCCAACCCAACCCTGTGAAAATCTTACTGACTTAAACTGTTGCACCTGATCATAATAAATTATTTTCCCGATTTCAGCTATGTATATGGCCTTTTCTTGATCTTCTCTAAAGAAGGTGCAGATAATTAATACTAATTAGGCCTAACTCTCTTTGAATCAAGTCCTAACTCTTTGTTAGTCTTAAGAAATACACTGACTAGTATCAATAGTAGGTACATTGCTGAAGTCAGTCTTTTTACATGTGCTCTAGGTTCTGGTACACTGAGGACAACAACATTTATTGAACATAAACATTTTCTCAATGAGATGCCAGAAGCAGCTCCATGTACAATATACAGCCTAACACCATAAAAGCGTTGCAGGCACTGTACATTGTGGTCTGTCCAGGTACATTCAAGTAATTTGAGAAAAAGAAAATTTGTTGCTGTAACCGTCTCTTTGTGGGTCACAACTGAGAACACCAAACAGGACAAACCGCGAGAAATAGGGCAGCTACATCCCAAAACTGGCAGTTATTTTTCAATAAGATATACCAAGCCAGCAATAAAAGTAAACTTCTGTCTCACCACACTGGCTAACAAGAAGTCATAAAAGCAGTTTCCTTAGGTATTCCAGTCCTTGTATCACCCCCCAAAAACAATGGATTTAAAGGTGAGTGGTTCTTTACAATGAGTCTCATCAAATAAAAGGTTCTTCTGATCCCAAAAGACCAGCCACACACCCAGGTCAATATACAACTCAGATCTTACCCCAAAATCATGCTGTTGGTAATCCTTTAGTATCTAAAATCTAAAGGTTTATTCATAAAAAGAAAGAAAGAGGTGAGAGTTAAAACCGGTTAAATTCTTGGTTCAGGTTGTAGCAGTGATGGAATAAACTGCTGGCTTAAGTCAAGTCTCTGGCTGCTTCCAAAACATTGGAAGGTCCTCAGTCCATTGGTTAGAATGCTCCCATTAGTATAAGTTCATAGTCCAGAGGCTTGCTCGGGAAAAAGGCTGGAGCAGGATAGAGGCAAAATGGAGGAGTTTCCAGGGCCTTTTATCTCTTCTGCCATGTGGAGGGAAACCCATTGTTCTTACTGTGGAAAAGTACAGTAACAAGATGGTGGTTGGAGTCACATGGACAAGTCACATATCCATGCATTTCGCCTAGTCACAGCAGGAAATTCCATTAAGTGTAACAGGCGTCTCCCATGGTTCATTGTCAGTTAAATGTTCTTTTGATGTGCCATTCAATTTGAATAGTCCCTCCAAGATGTGCTGGCTAACTACCTTGTGGGCGTTACCCCAGGAGCAAACATTTGAAATCCAGGTGTAGAGCCAATACTTATAACTTCAAATACAAAAATGATACATCCATACAAATAGCAGAATTATATTCAGCGAGTCATAACCTTTCCACAGACACCTCACTTGACAACCTTTGTACAAGATTTGTTGCAAATATAGAACAGCGGTTGCAACAATGATCTGTGGTCATGTTTTAATCAGATAACGTCACAGTTGCATTCTGCAACTACATATGGTAAGATGGTATGAGGCAATGTACATGTCTAAGGTACTAACATCAGAGGCCTATATGTTATCAGTCTTTGGATGAGTATAAAAGTGCCCCAAGCAATATTTGCTTTATTTTCAGGCTGTTTTGCAATAAGACTGACAGTGTGTGAGATATGGTTTAATAACATGACATGTCTTGGTTGTTATTAGGAATAGTCTAAAGAATTAGTGTTGTAGGTCATAATTCACACTATGGAAAGTCAAGTATCAGGGGGTAGCCGTGTTAGTCTGTATCTACAAAAATAACAAGGAGTCTGGTGGCACCTTAAAGACTAACAGATTTATTTGGGCATAAGCTTTCGTGGGTAAAAACCTCACTTCTTCAGATGCATAGAGTGAAAGTTACAGATGCAGGCATTATATACTGACACATGGAGAGCAGGGAGTTACTTTGCAAGTGGAGAACCAGTGTTGACAGGGCCAATTCAAGCAGGGTGGATGTAGTCCACTCCCAAGAATAGATGAGGAGGTGTCAATTCCAGGAGAAGAAAAGCTGCTTCTGTAATGAGCCAGCCACTCCCAGTCCCTATTCAAGCCCAGATAAATGGTGTTAAATTTGCAAATGAATTTTAGTTCTGCTGTTTCTCTTTGAAGTCTGTTTCTGAAGTTTTTTTGTTCGATGATAGTGACGCCTGATGGCTGAGCTTTGTGACTTTGTCCTCACCCACAACCACTTCAGATTTGGGGACAACTTATACCTTCAAGTCAGTGGCACTGCTATGGGTACCCTCATGGCATGACTATTTTTACAACAGACTTCAAAAAATATTAGAGATTCTCCCAGACAAAGACATTACCATCCTTATGGGAGATTTTAATGCCAAAATTGGACCTGACAACACAGGATATGAACAAGTCATGGGGACCCACGCTCTGGGAGAGATGAGTGAGAATGGAGAGAGATTTGTGGATCTGTGTGCACTTAACAACCTGGTCATAGGAGGTAGCATCTTTCCTCACAAGCGGATCCACAAGAGTACCTGGGTATCGCCAGCAGGCACGATAGAAAACCAGATCGATCATGTCTGTATTAGCAAGAAGTTCAGAAGATCTTTGCAGGACGTTAGAGTTAGAAGAGGAGCAGACGTAGCGTCCGACCATCACTTAGTGGTGGCCAGATTGAAGCTGAAGCTGAAGAAGAACTGGATAGAAGCGTTAGATAGAAGAGCGAAGTACAACGTCAGCCTTTTGAAGGATCATAAGATCAAGGAAGATTTTGGACTGACGCTGAAGAATAAGTTTTCAGTACTACAGGATCGGTCTGAGGAAGAGGAAGACAGTGTACCCAACAGGTGGCAGAAAGTGAGAGAGACACTTAGGTCAGCATGTCAGGAAGTGCTTGGAATTAAGAAATACCAGCAGAAAGAGTGGATCACAGCAGAGACCTTGACTAAGATAGAAGATAGAAAGAAGAAGAAGGCAGTAGTTAATAACAGCAGGACTAGAGCAGCAAAGGCTAAAGCGCAAAAAGAGTATGCTGAAGCCCATAGAGTAGTGAAGAGGAATATTAGGAACGATAAGAGAGATTATGTGGATGGACTGGCAGCAGAAGCGGAGCAGGCAGCAAACAATGGTAATATGAAACAGCTGTATGACATCACCAAGCGACTGTCTGGAAAGTTCAGCAAGCCAGAGCGTCCCGTCAAAGACAAGCAGGGAAAGTCTATAACAGAAATAGAGCAACAGATGAATAGATGGGCGGAGCACTTTGAGGAACTCCTGAATAGAACAGCACCATTAAATCCACCAGACATTGACCCAGCCAACGAAGACCATCCAATCAATTGTGACAGACCAACCAGAGATGAGATCAGAAAAGCCATCACTATGATGAAGAATAGGAAGGCGGCTGGACCTGACGATATTCCAGCAGAGGCCCTGAAAGTAGATCTGGATGTTTCAGTGGAAATGCTGTACCCCCTCTTTGAGAAGATATGGGAAGAAGAAGTGATTCCGGCGGACTGGAAAGAGGGATATCTTATTAAAATCCCCAAGAAAGGAGACCTCAGCAATTGTGCCAACTACAGAGGAATCACACTTCTGTCGGTGCCAGGGAAGGTCTTCAACCGAGTCCTCTTAGAGAGAATGAAGGATGCCGTCGATCCACAGCTACGAGATGAGCAAGCAGGTTTCCGGCAAAATAGATCATGCACGGACCAGATAGCAACGCTCCGCATCATAGTCGAGCAGTCTATGGAGTGGAACTCCTCGTTGTACATCAATTTTGTTGACTATGAGAAAGCATTTGATAGCGTGGATCTCTGGAAGCTCCTTCGGCACTATGGCATCCCAGTAAAGGTGGTCAACCTGATTAAGAACTTATATGACGGCATACACTGTAGAGTGATCCATGGAGGGCAGCTTACAAACAGCTTCCAGGTGCGAACCGGAGTCAGACAAGGATGCTTGTTGTCACCATTTCTCTTTCTCCTTGTCATTGATTGGATTATGAAGACATCCACTTATGAGCGTAGGACTGGAATCCAGTGGACGTTGTGTACCCAGCTTGATGACCTGGACTTTGCCGATGACCTTGCACTCCTTTTGCATAGCAAACAGCAGATGCAAGAGAAGACCAACGTAGTGGCAGCCACGTCATCACAGGTTGGCCTCAACATCCACAAGGACAAGACCAAGATCCTCAAGATTAACTCCATCAGTAATGACCCAGTCACACTGAATGGAAGCCCTCTGGAAGAAGTGCAGTCCTTCACTTACCTAGGCAGCATCATCGACCAACAGGGTGGCACAGACGCAGACATCAAAGCAAGGATCGGTAAGGCAAGAGCAGCTTTCTTACAGCTCAAGAACATCTGGAGCTCTAGAGAGCTGTCTTTGGCAACAAAGATTAGACTGTTCAACTCCAACGTGAAATCAGTCTTATTGTATGGAGCTGAAACCTGGAGGATAACTAAAACAACCACCAGGAAGATCCAGACCTTCATAAATAGTTGCCTTAGAAGGATTCTCCAGATCCGCTGGCCAGACACTGTCAGCAACATTTACCTCTTGGAGAGGACCCGTCAACTTCCAGCAGAGGAAGAAATTAGAAGGAGAAGGTGGGGTTGGATAGGACACACACTACGCAAGCAGCCAACCAACATCACTAGACAGGCATTGCAGTGGAACCCCCCAAGGCAAGCGGAAAAGAGGCCGTCCAAGAAACACCTGGCGACGCGACCTTCAGGCTGATAGCATAAAAATGGACTATACCTGGAACCAGCTAGAGCAAATGGCCCAGGATAAAGGACTCTGGAGATCTGTGGTTGCCAGCCCATACCCCGATTGCGGTGACGGGCATGAGTGAGTGAGGGAGGTGGTGGAATCTCCTTCCTTAGAAGTTTTTAAGGTCAGGCTTGACAAAGCCCTGGCTGGGATGATTTAGTTGGGAATTGGTCCTGCTTTGAGCAGGGGGTTGGACTAGATGACCTCCTGAGGTCCCTTCCAACCCTGATATTCTATGATTCTATGACCTGAGAAACAGGGCAAGACTATAAGAAATCAGGAGAGAACACCATTAGTGCCATTTTCAGTTACCTGCTCACAGATTTTGCTGAGTTTTCACCTGCGTTTAATTGGTAACAGTTTGTAAACTTCTACAAAGGAAAAGTTTGTTTATCCACACATCATCATGGTTCTGAGAAATTTAGTTTTAGAAGTGGTGAGAACTTTATACAAATTGGAGGCCCTCAATTGAGATATTTTTGCCATTTCAAAAGTCCTCAGGCCAGAGAGAGAGAGAATGTTACTCTATAGACTGTGGTTAGGGCACCCACCCAGGAAGTGGGTGACTCAGACTCAAGTCCCTTTAGTCCAATTATTTGTTCATTATTTATCCACAGTGGAATAGCTTCAACAGGGGAGCGCAAGGGAGACTTACAATATCCCATATCCCAGTGGTTAGAGCATGCTTCTGAGAGGTGGGAGACGACTGTTCAAATCCTTTCCCTCTCCCAGGCAAAGGGGGGGAATTGAACCTGGGTCTCCCCCATCTTGAGGGAGTACACTAGCCACTAGGCTGGAAGTCCTAAGATGGGCACAATCACCTCTTCCTCTCAGTGCTGTTTCAGGTGCAGTGAGGCAGGTAGCTAACGCATTTTCACAAGAAACAGTTTAAGCACTTAAGCCGCCTGACTCCTGGCAAGGGATTCCTGGCTGGGGATCACTAGTAGAGGTAGGCACCTCCCTGTGCCTGAATTTAGGTGTCTATCTCTAGGGTTCAGGGGGATGGACAGGACACAGGGACTGCAAGGAGCAGCAGAGTGTGTGAACGGTGGATGTGGAGAGTGAGCAGGAGCAGGAGACAGATTTAGGGGGTGCAGGGGGCTAGGGGGTGCAGGAGGGAGGCTGAGTGGGCATAGAGGACAGTGATGCGGTAGGTGGGAGATGGAGGGATTGGATGGCATCTCCCCTAGCCTAAGGGTAGCGGTGGGGATGGGGCGTTCCCTCTAGGATGACCAGATGTCCCGATTTTATAGGGACAGTCCCGATTTTGGGGGCTTTTTCTTATATAGGCACCTATTACCCCCCCATGCCCGTCCCGATTTTTCACATTTGCTGTCTGGTCACCCTAGTTCCCTCTCAGCAGCCAGGGAAAGACAGTGTTGCAGTGCAAGAACTGATCTTGTGTCACAGGATTTTGGTGCCTGTAGGAAGAGCTGTAACAAGACACTGAATGAAAGATGCACATTCTAGGATTCTCTCTGTACATAATCAGCGATTTTTTAAAAATCACATTGTTGAACAGATTAACCATTAGCGGCAGTTTCCCTGTTGAAGTCAGCAGGGATTAACTCAGGCCCTAATTTTGCTATTTAACCAATATTTTGTGAAAGACAGCTTTAGCCTTCTATCCACAGGCTCCTTTTCATAATCTGCTTGTTTCATACATTGAAACACTTTCTGAATTAGCACAGCTAGTGTTTAAATAGAGCACTGAGAAAACAAAGGTCATGCTTTCCAGTGTCATTAATATAGTATCCAGACCACTGATTTTCACTTCATAGGCACGCACACATGCACATGTGCACACACGCACACCTTATCCAGAAATGACATCCTATAGAACCAGTGAAACGGACTTGGAAAACATTGAAGTTAATTTAGCTTTTTCATTCAGTAAGTGCAGTTATCAATGTTTCTTTATATGCACTCTGTGGATCAACCACCACTATCTTCTTAAACAACCAAACTTTGTACAACTCCCCTATGGGAAAATCCTAGGGTGAAATGCTGGCCCTACTGAAATAAATGGCAAACTTCAATGGGGCCAGGCTTTTACCCTATAGTGTATGTAGTAGATGCATTACCAATAGTGTTTTATAGAAATGTAATAGGAGTCTATACAAATTACTTTAAAATTCATATATTTAATAAATTATACCCTTTCTATAGTTTTTTTAAAAACCACTCTATAGAATTCTACAGAAAAAAGTTCCTTATTTAATTCCGTTGCTTTTAAGGATGCTGTGATTCAATCTATGCTGATAAATGTGTTGTAACAGATGTGCGTTGGACTGATTCCTGAATTAATTCCTACCTCCCCAAAGGGTCCAGGAGGGATCTTCACCTTAAGGCAAGGGATGCGAGTTTGGAACTAACCACCTGCCAGAGAGGGGAGTCAGCAGCATGATTAATGCTGTTCAAGGTCCTCATTTTTTAAGCAAAGAAAAGCACAATTAAAAATAAAATTAATAAAAGCATTATAATATTTTCCCGTTTTAAAAGCTGAAGGATCCCTTTTTTACTCTCGTCCAAATAATAAAAACACACAAAAACACTACATAGTGGAGCAAAAACATACCATAGGTGTCACTGGTTAAAAGCATTTATATAGTTTCACTCTGAATTTGGAGGATATGTTGACAGCTACTCCAGTGAATCTTTCCACTGCTTGTGGGCAGAAGTACCTATGATTGCTGGAACTTTGCAGGGGTCAGCAACCTTTCCAAAGTGGTGTGCCGAGTCTTCATTTATTCACTCTGATTTAAGGTTTCGCGTGCCAGTAATTCATTTTAATGTTTTTAGAAGGGCTCTTTCTATAAGTCTATAATATATAACTAAACTATTGTTGTATGTAAAGTAAATAAGGTTTTTAAAATGTTTAAGAAGCTTCATTTAAAATTAAATTAAAATGCAGAGCCCCCCCAGACCGGTGGCCAGGACCTGGGCAGTGTGAGTGCCACACTGACAATCAGCTCACGTGCCGCCTTCGGCACGCGTGCCATAGGTTGCCTAGCCCTTAGCATATTGCATGAAATGGCTTCTCTGAGCTGTGATAGTTCAGTGCTTTGACACTTGGGAACAGAGACAACACTGCCACCTACTGTCCTCAAAAAGCATCGGTCTTCCTCTTGCCAGGAGAATCGCAAGTTAAACAAAATCTCCAGCACAGACAATAGGAATCTCTTATCAGACTTTAACGATTCCAATAAATATCAACTATGCCCTTTGCCAAACATCCTGGGACAAATTCTACATCAGGAAAGTCCCTTATAACATTTCAAAAGTAAAATGGGCAACCTCCCTCTTATTTTGTCACTTAGGGTATGTCTACACTACAAGAGTAGTTCGATTTTACTTAAATTGAATATGTGGAATCGATATTACAAAGTCGAACGTGTGTGTCCACACTAAGGACAGTAATTCGACTTTGTGAGTCCACACTAACGGGGCAAGCGTCAACATTGGAAGCGGTGCACTGTGGGCAGCTATCCCACAGTTCCCGCAGTCCCCGCTGCCCATTGGAATTCTGGGTCGAGCCCCCAATGCCTTCTGGGGAAAAAAATATGTCGAGGGTGGTTTTGGGTAACTGTCGTCATCCAACCGTCACTCCCGCCCTCCCTCCCTGAAAGCGCCGGCGGGAAATCAGTTCACGCACTTTTCTGGTCAGTGACAGCGCGGACGCCACAGCACTGCGAACATGGAGCCCGCTGCGACCATTGCTGCAGTTATGGCCGTTGTCAACACCTCGCAGCTTATCATCCACCTTTCCCAGAGGCAGATGCTGAGAAATCGGGCGAGGAGGCTACGGCAGTGCGGTGAGGACCTGAAGTCTGAGAGTGGCACAGACCTGTCACAAAGCACGGGACCCCGCGCTGTGAACATCATGGTGGCAATGGGTCATGTTGATGTTGTGGAACGGCGATTCTGGGCCCGGGAAACAAGCACGGACTGGTGGGACCGCATAGTGCTGCAGGTCTGGGATGAATCACAGTGGCTGCGAAACTTTCGCATGCGTAAGGGAACTTTCCTTGAACTTTGTGAGTTGCTGTCCCCTGCCCTGAAGCGCAAGGACACCCGGATGCGAGCAGCCCTGACTGTCCAGAAGCGAGTAGCCATAGCCCTCTGGAAGCTTGCAACGCCGGACAGCTACCGGTCTGTCGCCAACCACTTTGGCGTGGGCAAATCTACCGTGGGGGTTGTTGTGATGCAAGTAGCCAACGCAATCGTTGAGCTACTGCTCTCAAAGGTAGTGACCCTGGGAAACGTGGAGGTCATCATAGATGGCTTCGCCGCGATGGGATTCCCAAACTGCGGTGGGGCTATAGATGGAACTCACATCCCTATCCTGGGACCGGACCACCAGGCCAGCCAGTACATTAACCGAAAGGGCTACTTTTCAATGGTGCTGCAAGCACTGGTGGACCATAGGGGACGTTTTACAAACATCAACGTCGGATGGCCGGGCAAGGTTCATGATGCTCGTGTTTTCAGGAACTCTGGTCTGTTTAGACAGCTGCAGGAAGGTATTTACTTCCCGGACCACAAAATAACTCTTGGGGATGTGGAGATGCCTATAGTCAGCCTCAGGGACCCAGCCTACCCGCTAATGCCCTGGCTCATGAAGCCCTATACAGGCGCCCTGGACACTGAAAAAGAACTCTTCAACTACTGGCTGAGCAAGTGCAGAATGGTGGTGGAGTGTGCTTTTGGACGTCTCAAGGGGAGATGGAGAACCTTACTGACTCGCTCTGATCTCAGCGAAACCAATATCCCCATTGTTATTGCAGCTTGCTGTGTGCTCCACAATCTGTGTGAGAGCAAGGGGGAGACCTTTATGGCGGGGTGGGATGTTGAGGCAAATAGCCTGGCTGCTGATTACGCCCAGCCAGACAGCCGGGCGATTAGAAGAGCCCAGCGGGACGCGCTGTGCATCCGGGAGGCTTTGAAAGCTAGGTTCCTTAGTGAGCAGGGTAACCTGTGACTATTAAGTTTGTTTACAGAGAAGCTGAACCTGCCCCCGTTTCTTTACCCAGTAAATGTTCACTATCCTCTCCAGTTACATACCCCGTTCACCCCGTTCCCCCCCTTCCAACACACGTTTAAAAATAAAATCACTTGAAATTTGTTAATGAACACCGTTTTCTTTATTACTGTTTTCGCGGGAAAGTGTTGAACCTGGGACGCAGACTGTGGTGGGTAGCGGGTGTAGTGTAGTGATGCAAAGGACGCTTCTAAACTCCAGGAATGACAGGCTCCGCACTGGTGGACTGGTTGTTTCAACGGAGCCTGCCACCCCTCCTGTTCGGGACTCTGTGTGTGGGGGCTATGTGACTTTGTGGCAGGGGGAGGACGGTTACAGATCCCCTGCTGCGTGGCTCTGTGATCCAGGATAAGGACCGCTGCATAAGATCTCTAACCGCCCTCCCCCGCCACAAAGTCACATAGCCCCCCCACACAGAACATGAAAACCACCTCCCAGACTGACCAGGGTAACTAGTGAATGCAATGTGTGTGTGCCCTTCTGCTGAACCTGCCCCTGCATCTGTACCCTGGTAAAGGTGACTGTCCTGTCCAATTACCAACCCCCTTCCCCCCCTTCAAACAGACTCTCCTCTAAAAGAACATGATGGAAACAGTAATTAACATAAATGTATTTTTTATTAGCAACTACACATGAAACTGGGGGATGAAACTGGGACGGGGGCTTGGGTGAGGCGGGAAGGAAAGGACTTATCAAATTTTGGGGAATGAGAGCCTTCTGGTACTTGAGCAGTCTGCAGGGGTGGAGTGAGAGTTTTCACGGACTCTGCCGCCCCTCCTTCTTGGGACTTTGGGTGAGGGGGGTATGGGACTTTGTGGCGGGGGAGGGCGGTTAGAGATAGACTGCAGCGGGGCTCTGTCCTCCTGCCTCCGGTCCTGCAGAACATCCACAAGGCGCCGGAGCGTGTCCATTTGCTCCCTCATTAGTCCAAGCAGCGTTTGAGTCACCTGCTGGTCTTCCTGCCGCCACCTCTCCTCCCGTTCCATGTGTGATCGGTGCATTTGGGACAAGTTCTCCCTCCACTGGGTCTGCTGGGCTGCCTGGGCTCGGGAGCAGCCCATAAGTTCTGAGAACATGTCCTCCCGTGTCCTCTTCTTCCTACGCCTAATCTGCGCTAGCCTCTGGGAGTGTGATGCCAGGGAGACAGTCGCAGCTGTGGGATGGGAAAAAGGGAGTGAATTCCTCAGAAAGATAAATTTTTGGGTGAACAAAGAACATAGTCTTTCTCTGTGAACAAGACCATGCACAGCACCTATCACATGCGCACTCAGGACAAGGTCGAATTTTCGGCCTTCGCATTCAGTGCCTGGGGTCTTGCAGTGCAGATCAGACAAGCGGGACAGGACAGCGGAATTTGGGTAACAGGCTGACATGGTAAGCCATAGACTTGTGGCTGCTTAAAACTTTAATAATAGCACTGGCCTCCTTTCACGTTCAAAGCAATGACAGTCCCTGCTGCCAGCAATCCGGCAAGCATGAACTCTGCCCCTGTCCCACCCCCTCGCGGCTGTCCCAGGGAAAGATCCCTGTATGCTGCTCCTCTCCCGCCTCCACCGCGTGGCTCTAAACCGCCGGTTACAGTTCTGTAAAGGAACAGGCAAGCAGTCCCAATACTAACATTCCCCTACCTAATTCAAAGCAGGTCACCATGAGCGACATCACTCTGATGAGGATTTCAGAGACGGAGAAAGAACGGATGCTTCGGGAAAGCCTGCAAAGACCAGGGCCGTATGCCGCCATGCTCTGCAAGGCAATGATACCCGAGTACTTGATTGTCTCCTGGCGCGGAAACGTTTCCTACCACGGAGGACCCAATAAGGCCGCTCTCCCCAGGAACCTGATGCAAAGGCTTTCTAATTACCTCCAGGAGAGCTTCGTGGAGATGTCCCAGGAGGATTTCTGCTCTATCCCCGGACATATAGACCGGATTTTACTGTAGCTGCACTGGCAGGGACTAAACAGTAGAGCGCCTAGGGCAAAACAATCATGCTAAACCGGACATTGTTAGATTTTTTTTTCAGTAGTTGCACTGCCAAGGACTGAAACGTTAAGTGCCTAGGGCAAAGTAATCATGAAAAACCCATTGTTAATATTGTTAATATTTCTGTTCTGTTAAAAATAAATGTTTACATGTTTAAAACACTTACTGACTGATCCTTCCCCTGATTCTGTGTCCGGGTTAACGCCTGGGGACGGTTGGTAGGGGATCTCTGTAAGGGTGATGAAGCGATCCTGGCTGTTGGGGAAATCAGCGTTGTAAGCGCTGTCGACTGCCTCGTCCTCCTCATCTCCTTCCTCATCTTCCCCGTTCGCTAACATGTCTGAGGAACCGGCCGTCGATAATATCCCATCCTCAGAGTCCATGGTCAGTGGTGGGGTAGTGGTGGCGGCCGCACCTAGGATGGAATGCAGTGCCTCATAGAAACGGGATGTCTGGGGCTGGGATCCGGAGCGTCCGTTTGCCTCTTTGGTCTTCTGGTAGCCTTGTCTCAGCTCCTTGATTTTCACGCGGCACTGCGTTGCATCCCGGCTGTATCCTCTCTCTGCCATGGCTTTAGAGATCTTCTCATAGATCTTTGCATTCCGTCTTTTCGATCACAGCTCGGAAAGCACGGACTCATCGCCCCACACAGCGATCAGATCCAAGACTTCCCGATCAGTCCATGCTGGGGCCCTCTTTCTATTCTGAGATTGCATGGCCATCTCTGCTGGAGAGCTCTGCATCGTTGCCAGTGCTGCTGAGCTCGCCACGATGTCCAAACAGGAAATGAGATTCAAACTGCCCAGACAGGAAAAGGAATTCAAATTTTCCCGGGGCTTTTCCTGTGTGGCTGGTCAGAGCATCCGAGCTCGGACTGCTGTCCAGAGCGTCAACAGAGTGGTGCACTGTGGGATAGCTCCCGGAGCTATTACCGTCGATTTCCATCCACACCTAGCCTAATTCGACATGGCCATGTCGAATTTAGCGCTACTCCCCTCGTTGGGGAGGAGTACAGAAGTCGAATTTAAGAGACCTCTATGTCGAACTAAATAGCTTCGTGGTGTGGACGGGTGCAGAGTTAATTCGATGTAACGGTGCTAAATTCGACATAAACTCCTAGTGTAGACCAGGCCTTAGAAATGCACCTAGAGATTAATACTTTTTGCTGGTGCAATGTGTAGTCTTTAAGGGGCAGTGCACTCTCAACCCCATCAATGGGATTTGAGTATGCTCAGCACCTCCCAGGAATGAGGCTCATGGTTTATACTGCTAAAACTATTCCCAAAGGAAGATTTGATGGACAGTGCCAGAAAAATGTAATTTTGCCAGAAAGGAAGAGAATACAGAAGAAAATCAAGATCATGTTATAGCAGGTGAACGAGCAGTGAGAATCTGTTTAACGTTTTTCTATAGCATCTGTCACCATAATATATCTAAGAGCTGAACAACCAGTTTAAATCTGCAAAGCATTGCCCATGGCAGACATCACAGTAGATTCAACCATTACCAGAAAAATGCCTGAAGAGTGTTTACACTCTAAGATCATATGGGAAGTTTCACAGCATTTAGAAGGAAATAGTAAAAGAGCACATTGGTGGCACTAAACAAATAAAAATAATATTTTAAAACTCTCTAGAAATAGGGGACTTGTATGCATGTTTGTGATGGACAGGAGGCACAGTTTTCAGCAGTGCTAACTCAGTGTGAAAGGCACTCAGAACTGGCAGGGTTGCTGGAGGGCAGCTCAAATAGACTCTTTAACGTTAACTGTAAAGGAGTTAACCTAACAGTTTTAAGAAGCAGACCTGGGACCTACAGACCGCTAAATGAGACTTTACTAGAGACCTCGGTCAGGATCAAAAAGCAGGAATATGAGAAAAATAATGTTTAAATTGACAGTGGTTAGTATGGATCTGCAAAATGGAATCTTGCTTTAAAAACAAACTATTCAAATATTTTAGGGAAAATAACAACGTTGAATAGGGAAAATGGACTTTGAGTTGCATATTCAAAATTTCTCATAGGAGATACACAACTGGAGAGTGAGAAACGTACAAAGAGAAATGCATGCAATGTTCACAAAGCAAGCAATTAGACATGCATGGTAGGTGATTCCTGGCCCCATTTAAGTCAGTTTTGCCATTGACTTCAGTGAAGCCAGGATTTCACCCAGTATATTTAAACAAAGTGTGAATTTGTGCATAGGTTTGTATAGACAAGGTCTGGGTTCAGTCTCTTGGAATAAATGTTCAATGGATGCTTATAAGAATCTTCAGAATCTATTTCTACAATTAAATATAAATATTTAGCACAGGGTCTGGTACAAGCACACCTTTCCTGAACCCATCTTTGTTATCATCAATTTGTAGCATATACAATAACTAACCACTAATGGTGTGTGTGAATTGGTGCAACAATGCCCTCTTTTGGCCAGGCTGGGCATGGCACCTGAGCTCACTCAGCCTGGCAAGGCAGTCAGGCCTGGTCTACACTACGAGTTTAGGTCGAATTTAGCAGCGTTAAATCGAATTAAGCCTGGACACGTCCACACGACGAAGCCCTTTTTTTCGACTTAAAGGGCCCTTTAAACCGGTTTCTTTACTCCACCTCCGACAAGGGGATTAGCGCTGAAATTGGCCTTTCTGGGTCGGATTTGGGATAGTGTGGATGGAATTCGATGGTATTGGCCTCCGGGAGCTATCCCACAGTGCTTCATTGTGACCGCTCTGGACAGCACTCTCAACTCAGATGCACTGACCAAGTAGACAGGAAAAGCCTCGCGAACTTTTGAATTTCATTTCCTGTTTGCCCAGCGTGGAGAGCACAGGTGACCACGCAGAGCTCATCAGCACAGGTAACCATGATGGAGTCCCAGGATCGCAAAAGAGCTCCAGCATGGACCGAACGGGAGGTACGGGATCTGCTCTCCATATGGGGAGATGAATCAGTGCTAGCTGAACTCCGTAGCAGTAAACGAAATGGCAAAATATTAGAAAAAGTCTCAAAGGCCATGAAGGACAGAGGCCATAACAGGGACGCACAGCAGTGCCGTGTGAAAATTAAGGAGCTAAGGCAAGCCTACCACAAAGCCAGAGAGGCAAACGGAAGGTCCGGGGTAGAGCCGCAAACATGCCACTTTACGCGGAGCTGCATGCCATGCTAGGGGGTGCAGCCACCACTACCCCAACCGTGTGCTTTGACTCCATCAATGGAGAATCACGCAACAGGGAAGCGGGTTCGGGGTACGAGGAAGATGATGATGAAGACAATGAAGATAGCTCACAGCAAGGAAGCAGAGAAACCGGTTTCCCCAACAGCCAGGATATGTTTATCATCCTGGACCTGAACCAGTAACCCCCGAACTCACCCAAGGCGTGCTCCCAGACCCTGAGGGCGCACAAGGGACCTCTGATGAGTGTATCTTTGTAAATATTACACATGGTTTAAAAGCAAGCGTGTTTAATGATTAATGATTAATTTGCCCTGGCAATCGCGGCCAGTACAGCTACTGGAAAAGTCTGTTAACGTGTATGGGGATGGAGCGGAAATCCTCCAGGGACATCTCCAGAAAGCTCTCCTTCATGTACTCCCAAAGCCTTTGCAAAAGGTTTCTGGGGAGGGCTGCCTTATCCCGTCCGCCATGGTAGGACACTTTACCACGCCAGGCCAGTAGCACGTAGTCTGGAATCATTGCATAACAAAGCATTGCAGCGTACGGTCCCGGTGTTTGCTGGCATGCAGACAACATCCATTCCTTATCCCTCTTTGTTATCCTCAGGAGAGTGATATCATTCACAGTCACCTGGTTGAAATGGGGTGATTTTATTAAGGGGACATTCAGAGGTGCCCGTTCCTGCTTGGCTGAACAGAAATGTTCCCCGCTGTTAGCCACGCGGTGGGGAGGAGGGGTGAAGTGATCATCCCAGAGAATTGGGTGTGTGTGTGTGGGGGGGGGGTAGTTGGGTTTGTGCTGCATGTTAACCCAGAAACCGCAGCCCCTCCTTTTACATTGCAAACCCATTTTAAATGGCCAACCCAATGGGTGCTTGGTATGGGAAATGAGGGTGCTGCTGTTTGAAACCATTCCCACATGTTATGAAGGTTAAAAAAGCCAAAAGACTGTGGCTTACCATGGCTGCCTGCAAGCCGAATTCTGTTGCCTGGCACTGCGTGAGTGATCTTTCACACCAAACCGGCAGGCCCTCAATATAAGAGGAAAAATGCGACCTTGTAACTAAAGCACATGTGCTGTGTAATGTGAACAGCAAAATTTAACGTGAAAGAGTGTAACCATTGTTCTCTAAAATGTGTCTTTTTTTAACCATCTCTCCCTTCTCCTCCACCAGCTGCAAATGTTTCGCCTTCGCAGAGGCTAGTGAAGATTAGAAGGAGAAAACGGCGGACTCGGGATGATATGTTCTTGGAGCTCCAGATGTCCTCCCATGCTGACAGAGCACAGCAGAATGCGTGGAGGCAGTCAATGTCAGAGTGCAAAAAAGCACAATATGAACGAGAGGAGAGGTGGCGGGCTGAATCACGGGCTGAAGAAAGCAAGTGGTGGTCTGAAGAGGATAGGTGGCGTCAGCTTGCTGACAGAAGGCAAGAGTCGATGCTCCGGCTGCTGGAGCATCAAACTGATATGCTCCAGCGTATGGTTGACCTGCAGGAAAGGCAGCAGGAGCAGAGACCGCCGCTACCGCCCCTGTGTAACCAACAGCCCTCCTCCCCCAGTTCCATAGCCTCCTCACCCAGATGCCCAAGAACGCGGTGGGGGGGCCTCCGGCCACCCAGCCACTCCACCCCAGATGGTTGCCCAAGCATCAGAAGGCTGGCCTTCAATAAGTGTTAAAGTTTTAAAGTTTTAAACGGCAGTGTGTCCTTTTCCTTCCCTCCTCCCCCACCCCTCCCGGGCTACCTTGGCAGTTATCCCTCTAGTTGTGTGATGAATTAATAAAGAATGCATGAATGTGAAGTAACAATGACTTTATTGCCTCTGCAAGCGGTGCTCGAAGGGGGGAGGGGAGGGTGGTTAGTTTACAGGGAAGTAGAGTGAACCGGGGGAAAGAGGGGAGGATTCATCAAGGAGAAACAAACAGAAGTTTCACACCGTAGCCTGGCCAGTCACAAAACTGGTTTTCAAAGCTTCTCTGATGCGCAGCATGCCCTGCTGTACTCTTCTAACCGGCCTGGTGTCTGGCTGCGTGTAATCAGCGGCCAGGCGATTTGCCTCAACCTCCCACCCCGCCATAAATGTCTCCCCCCTTACTCTCACAGATATTGTGGAGTGCACAGCAAGCAGCAATAACAATTGGAATATTGGCTTCACTGAGGTCTATCCGAGTCAGTAAACTGCGCCAGTGCGCTTTTAAATGTCCAAATGCACATTCTACCACCATTCGGCACTTGCTCAGCCTGTAGTTGAACAGGTCCTGACTACTGTCCAGGCCGCCTGCATATGGCTTCATGAGCCATGGCATTAAGGGGTAGGCTGGGTCCCCAAGGATAACGATAGGCATTTCAACATCCCCAACGGTTATTTTCTGGTCCGGGAAGAAAGTCCCTTCCTCCAGCTTTTGAAACAGACCAGAGTTCCTGAAGACGCGAGCATCATGTACCTTTCCCAGCCATCCCACGTTGATGTTAGTGAAACGTCCCTTGTGATCCACCAGGGCTTGCAGCAGCATTGAAAAGTACCCCTTGCGGTTTATGTACTCGGTGGCTTGGTGCTCCGGTGACAAGATAGGGATATGGGTTCTGTCTATCGACCCACCACAGTTTGGGAATCCCATTGCAGCAAAGCCATCCACTATGACCTGCACGTTTCCCAGAGTCACTACCCTTGATATCAGCAGGTCTTTGATTGCGTTGGCTACTTGGATCACAGCAGCCCCCACAGTAGATTTGCCCACTCCAAATTGATTCCCGACTGACCGGTAGCTGTCTGGCATTGCAAGCTTCCACAGGGCTATCGCCACTCGCTTCTCAACTGTGAGGGCTGCTCTCATCCTGGTATTCTGGTGCTTCAGGGCAGGGGAAAGCAAGTCACAAAGTTCCATGAAAGTGCCCTTACGCATGCGAAAGTTTCGCAGCTACTGGGAATCGTCCCACACCTGCAACACAATGTGGTCCCACCAGCTTGTTTCCCGGGCCCAGAATCGGCGTTCCACGCCATGAACCTCCCCCAGTAACACCATGATTTGCACATTGCTGGGGCCTGTACTTTGTGAGAGGTCTATGTCCATGTCAATTTCCTCATCACTCTCGTCGCCGCGCTGCAATCGCTGCAATCGCCTCCTCGCCTGGTTTTGCTTTGGCATGTTCTGGCTCTGCATATACTCCAGGACAATGTGCGTGGTGTTCCTAGTGCTCATAATTGCCGCAGTGATCTGAGCGGGCTCCATGATCCCAGTGCTATGGCGTCTGGGCTGAAAAAAGGCGCGAAACTATTGTCTGATGGAGGGAGGGAGGGGCGAGTGACGACATGGCTTACAGGGAATTAAAATCAACAAAGGTGGCTGTGCATCAGGGAGAAACATAAACAACTGTCACACAGAATGCCCCCCCCCAAAGATTGAACTCAAAACCCTGGGTTTAGCAGGCCATTGATTTCACGGAGGGAGGGGGAAGCAAATGAATACAGAACAAATCTGGTCCATCTATCTTTTACATCTTAGGCTGGCAGCAGATGGTGCAGCATGACTGATAGCCATCGGCATCTTCTGGGTGCTTGGCAGAAGATGCTGTATTACGATTGCTAGCCATCATCGTCAAGACGGTTCAATAGGACTGCCGGCAGGACTGAGTCTCCAGGAGACAAAACATGTCTGCCCAGGTGCCTCTGACCGAACTCACTAAGGAATACGACGATGATGGATACCAATCGTAATACACCATCCACTGCCAAAAGGCAAGGAGCTGGTGCTGTATAGCAATGCAACCCCACGTCTGCCAGCACCCAGATAGCCGATGATGGCTACCAGTCATACTGCACCGTCTACTGCCAAAAGGCAATTAGCTGCTGCTGTGTAGCAATGCAGTACCACGTCTGCCGGCACCCAGATGACATATGGTGACGGTGAGCTGAGCTGAGCTGAGCGGGCTCCATGCTTGCTGTGGTATTTGTCTGCACAGGTAACCCAGGTAAAAAGGCGCGAATCAATTGTCTGCCGTTGCTCTGACGGAGGGGGAGGGGCCTGACAACATGTACCCAGAACCCCCCGCGACACTGTTTTTGCATCATCAGGCATTGGGATCTCAACCCAAAATTCCAATGGGCGGCGGAGACTGCAGGAACTGTAGGATAGCTACCCACAGTGCAACGCTCCAGAAGTCAATGCTAGCCTCGGTACTGTGGACGCGGTCCGCTGACTTAACGCACTTAGAGCATTTTATGTGGGGACACACACAATCAACTGTATAAAACCGATGTCTATAAAACCGGCTTCTATAAATTCGACCTAATTTCGTAGTGTAGACATACCCTTAGTCTAATTCTTGATGCTCAGGCATCTGAAAACCCTCTCTGCTCTTACGTCCATCAAGGAGTTGATAGGGGAACCCAGGCCCACCCACTCCACTGGGTTCCAGCTCAGGGCCCTCAAGCTAGATAAGGGTTCATTGACTCCAGCTATGCCCTGAGCTCCTTCCTACCCTCCCCTGGGTTTCTGGAGGCTCTTCAGCCTGTGGTCTCGTCATCTCATTTTAGGGTGTTGTCCCTGAGTGGCTCTTCAGCAGCTTGCTGGTGGGTGTTCCCTTCTCCAGGCTGCTCACTCCTCTGGTAGCTGCCCCACCCCTCCGCTTCCCAGTCCTTTTATCCTCCGAGCTGCTGTGAGGTTGCCAATCAGCCAGCACTGGCAGTGCCTGTGTTAACCTTTTGGTTGCTGGGCCAGCATGGGGTATGTGACACTACACCCCATATTCATTATAGTAATATTAGTAGGATATGATTATGGTATAATTATGAAGCATTTTGTACAAGATGGGTCATGTAAGGTGTCATTGGAAAAGTTATGATTTGTTGAATATGATTATCCTATTTGTATGCATGTATCATTTTTGTATCTGAAATTATAAATATTGACTATGGATCTGTATTTCAAATGGGCTTTCTCTGGAAAACACCCACAGACAGCCTCTCAGGTACAATAATGAAGAAGCCAGACCGTGCTAATGGCTCATCAACAAAGCCAATGGGCTGTGGAATAGCTTAGCCTTCCTGTAAACGTTTCGGCCAGCCTGTAAGTAATGGCTGCTATGACTCTGCAAGGGCATGTGACCAGGCCACATGACTCTGAACTCCAGTTTGGGTACCTGTATTTTTCCACAAATGGTCTGGGAACCAAGTTTAAAACAAAGGGTTCCCGCCATATGGAAAAGCTATAAAAGGCAGGGAGTGACATCATCTGTTCTTCACTCCCCACAACTCAGCACCTGAGAGAAGATCTGAAAGAAAAGGACTTGGAACGGGGGTTGGGAGCCCAAACTGCAAAGCAAATGCAGCTTGTGCCTTAAGAATCTGCAAGCCTGCTTGTATCATAAGTCAGGGTGAGAAATTGCTAATTCGTATCCAATCTTTCTAGTATTTTAGGCTTAGTTTGCGTTTTTGTTTATTTACTAGGTAATCTGCTTTGACCTGTTTGCTATCACTTATTATCTATCTTTTTTGTAGTTAATAGACTTGTTTTTGCTTTATCTAAACCAGTATGCCTTTGAGTGAAGTGTCTGGGGAAAAATCTCAGCTTGGTTAACACAAGCGTATAGTGCATATCTTCCCCACATCGAGGGGAGGGTGAACTTTATGAGCTTATATTGTACAGATCCCTGTGCAGTGCAAGATGGTACAATTTGGGGTTTATACTCCAGCAAGGGTGCAGGGTGGAGGAGCTGGGAAATTGGTCATTGTCTCCTGCCTGTCTTTGAGTCAGGCACTCAGGTAGTTCAGTTTGGGTGTGTAGTGTCACCCAGTGTCGTGATGGGTGACCACAGGGCCTGAAGAGGCTGTGCGTCACCTACAGAGCACTGTAGGAAAGGCCAACCCAGCTGGGAGGTTAGAGGGATGCAGCAGTTCCCATGGCTCCCAAACTGCACCCCAGGGGTACATATACCCCATGATCTGGTGACACTAGTAACTTTTCATGCTAGTCAAAAGTACAATAAAAAACCTAACAATGTGACTCTCTTAATATAGCTAAAATTACTAGGCCTTGCCCATCTCTCAAAATGCACATGAAACCCCCCGCCCCCAAAACCAGAAACCCAGAAACCACTGAATATGTGATGAAGTGGTAATAGGAAACGTGACTATGAAATTCAGACTTGCAGCGTGGAGATGGAGGGATGGAAGTTAACATACCAGTCATGCTTGTTAAATTACTGAAAGTGTGTGTGCAGCACTAGTAGGCAGAATGTATCAAGCTCTCTCATGTGTTTAGGAATATGTTATTCTCTCACTCTCCAGTAGAATAGCTTGAAGGAGTATATGACCACTAACAGACTAACAAACAGAAGACCCTCCTTTAGCTCAAGTGACAGAAGCATATGCTTTAGGAGTAGAAATTCATTAATTATACTCTCATTCTCTGCAAGAGTTTTCTAAGTAACTATGGTATCTCTGCATTATACAATCAAAGATTGAGATTTTCAAACTGATTAGTGGATTTAGCTACATAGCTCCCATTAATTTTGGTGGGAGTTGTGTGGCCAGATCCCCTAGTTGACTTTGAAAATTTCAACTTAGGTTCATTACAGTGGGATGCCACTGTTTATAGCATCAGGTATTGGTGTCTGGGGGCAACGGAAAGGCTGAATACTGAACAGTACAATAAAAGTTTAAATCCTGCAGGAAAACCCAAGATAAGGAACACAAACAGAAGTGCCAGAAAGGAACTAAATAGGAGTGTTAATTTAAGTTGGTGTGATCTATATGGTTTAAACACTAAATATGCTTACTGACAGTACTCAGCTTTGGGTAAGTGAGTCAAAATGTTATTCTGTAGAAGTGCAGTGCTGGCAAACCTGTGGCTTTGCTCAGTGGATGGTAAAAGGGTTACACAGAGAGAAACAATCCTGTTCAGCTTAGGGAAACTGGCCATATAGTGTTTTTTTTGCTACCAAATGTGGCTTATAGAATCAGTCACCATAGTTTCTATATATGATACCACCCCGAAGGATCTCAAATTGCTTTGCAAACGTATTACTGACATACAAGTTATGCATCACTGAAACATAGCCAACCCATTGCAGAACTCACTTTTAAAAGTTCAAAACTCTTCCTATTAATAACATATTAAAATATATTTTTTCTTTGAATAGCTGTCTAAAGGACTTCCCCTTCACATCTAGCTCCAGGGAGCGCTCTATTCCTGTTTCTGTGGACCTTCTTGCTCCTTACTACTCTGGCTGCCTGAAGCATACCTCATTCAGCACTACTACAGACAAGGTCACTAGGCCTAAGAATTGACCTAGTGCAGCGGTCTCAGGACCCCAAAGTGGGTCTTGACCCTTTTTAATGGGGTTGCAAGGGCTGGCTTAGACTTGCTGGGGTCTGGGGCCAAAGCTGGAGCATGAGGGGTTCAGCCCTGCGTCATGGGGCTCAGGTTACAAGCCCCCTGCCAGGGGCTGAAGCCCTTGGGCTTCGGCTATGCCCCCCCCACCCCCGCTCAGGGCGGTGGGGCTTGGGCTTCGGTCCCCCCTCCTGGGGCCATGTAGTAATTTTTATTGTCAAAAGGGGGTCACGGTGCAATGAAGTTTGAGAACCCCTGACCTAGTGTACTTTAACTGCTGATATCCATTACACAGCATTCCTCTCCCCCCTCCATCATTCCTTCTATAGGAATTCTTATCATCACTTATTATATCCTTTATTCTTAATTGATAAATAAATAGGTTAGTGCATATGCTTACTCTCAAAGACAAAAAGCTATTATCACTATAAAAACAATGAGGTATTGTCTCTAATAGTGTCTGACAAAAGTAAACAGTAAGTTCTAACAAACACGACCAGTTACTTCTATCCAAAGACAGTGAGCCAAATTCTACCCTCACATACGTATTCACTTCCTATTGAAGTCAAGGGAAGTTTCATATGCATATATAAGGGCAGAAGTTGATCCTTAAAGAGGAACAGTGAAGGAGACAGGTCATGTGTTTGGGTTATTTTTGTGTGTCTTGCTCTTTATACAATAAAAGTAATATGAAGCAGCCATAAGAGCACAATGAGATTGAAATAACTATCTTTGCTAACTACATACAGTATGCAAGACCAGTCTACATACATATACTGTTGTTCCGGCAGGGTTCTGGTGGCTTTTGAAACATAGAAGATGGTGAGAGCCACGAGAGGGCTTGCTAACTATTTAAAGAGTGTGTAGCCTACATGCTACAGTCATGCTGCTGTTTCTATTTTATGTTTTGTTTCTTTTCTTCCCTTCTCCTCCCCCCACCCCAACAAGATTTGTTCTCAGCTGTTTTGTTTTTAACTTTTCTTTTTCTGGCTCTGACAAGAGGCTCTTTTGTTATCCCTTGAGCTTTTTGTCACTTTTCTTGCGGGCTTCATTTACAGTCTCTGCCCTTTAGGTAATCTTCCTTTTTACCAGAAGCCATCCTGCAATCTCATCCTGTCTCTGTGTGACTTAATGTCCCTAGTCTGTTTCAAGGCTTAAGAAGAATGGATTTCTCTTTTTGCTTTATTTGTGTGTGTAGCATAATTTTTTAAAAAATGACATTAAATAAAAGATTCCATTCTCCAGGGCTGTCAGTCCAGCATTTACATAAGCACAACATTCACATAAACATTTTAAAGTTAAAATAAAACAGAGCCTTTCCCTTAACAGAACACCCTCAAGCTAATAATAAGCTGTAGCAGTGACAAACAATCAAACATCATTTTGTGGCACATATCACAGGCATGCGTACGTGCACGTATATATAAGCATGAAGAGTCTGAGGCCATGTCTACACATACAGCGCTGCAGCGGTGCAGCTGTGCCACTACAGCACGTCTGATGAAGACACTGTATGACGACCTCCTCTGTGAACGGCAGCTCTGTGAACGACAGAAGCTATGTTGTTGGGAGAAGCTCTCCCACTGATGTAGCGCTGTGTACACGAGCACTTATGTTGGTGTAACTTATGTCACTCAGAGGGATTGTTTATTCACAACCCTGAGCGACATAAGTTATCATAAGCTATAGTGTAGACATAACTTGATTTTCAGACCAGCCTCAAACTGGCTTCCCTTTTTGCACCTGCAACTATTTACAGGTGCAGCTAAGACAGTTTATGTGCCTCACTGAGTGAACCCACATATCAGATAATTATATGTCCAAGTGATCTTAATTTTGTCATCAACTTGCAGGTGCTAGCTAGTCAATGGAAATGAGAGGTGTTGGGGCCTAACTCTGTTTGGGATTTGTAATCTGTACCTTCTCCTGGAGTTATGAGTCTAAGATGTTCTTTTGTAAGAAATGCCATAGCAGCAGCAACAACTGTAGCCCAATGTTTACAGCACTGTAAATATAGAAGACTTGGGTTTAGTTCCCCCTCTCTGCCTGCAGTGGAAAAGGGATATGAACTTGAGTGAATGCCCTCACCGGTGGGATATCCTGGTATGGGTTTCTCAGTCTGTCCTGTTGAAACTGTTCCCCTGTGCATAAATAAATATGCATTGCGCTAGCAAGAGTCTGAGTGACTCTGTAGTCCAGTTGTTAGCGCACTTGCATAAGCAGTGGGAGATCCCTGTTCAAATCAGTTCCTTGCCTCAGGTGGAGGAATTAATTAAACCTGAATTTGTTAGAGTATATCTACACTGCTGCTGGAAGTGAGCCTCTCAGCAGACAGATGTGTGCTACAAACACCAAGGTGGAGACTCTGGCTCTCTAGCCCACCTGACACCCTAGGCCCGAAAGCCTGAACTTCAGAGCTGGAACATGTGGATTGCTATTTTAGTACGCTAACTCGAGCCCCTCTAGCGCAAGTCTGTCTACCCAGGGACGGAGGCAGGCTTGCTCCCAACTGAAGTGTAGACATCTCCCACACATCCTGGGTGAGTGTGGTATAAGCACTGGGCTAAAGATAATAAGGGGGCCTCCTCACAACTCATCTGCTAGATTGGGCCCAAAAGGCAAGATAGATGAGGGAATGCCTAGTTTGCAAATCTCACTGGGGCCTGGGAACTGAGTTACCATTCTGTCTGGTGGTCACTGAGGGTACTCAGAGGGAGTTAATACAACTCTGAACTGTGTAAACTGCTGACTAGAGTTTCACACACAAAATCTGGTGGGTCTGTATGGGACAGTGATTCAGAGAGGGGCTGGATGCTCTCAGTGCTACCCTACGGATTACTGATTTCCCTCTCCCCCCCCCCATCGGGTTCTGAGAGGAGCTGATGTTCCTGAGGTGACATCTCCTCCTCTCTACATTGGCAGTGGGAGCTCTACCCTCACCTACGGAGGGTAGAGCTCCAGACCACTATTAAGTTCTAGGTGATTGTCAATTGTGATAAAAATATTTGGGGTCTGTTCAATGCATGACTTATGTAAAATATTTTTTCATAATGTCTGGCCTTTTTACAACATGCCATCAGATAAAGACAAATGCTCTCACAACATTCTTTATTGATGCACAGGGGATGAATATGCAGATAACTTCCACTATTACTCCTGTGAAATCTATAAACACTCCCATGTTAGCTGTGGAGCCATATAAAGCAGTTTAGGAGGGGGGTTGCAAGAAGTGATCTATTTTATTTTTTTCTGGTTCAGATAACTTATACTTCAATTTCTTTTGCCACCATATACCCAACACTTGGGTACAATGTGAGAGATTTTATGAACAGCCTACTTAATGGCCATCTGTGAATACTACCGATGATGTTAATGTGCTATTCAACTGAAGATAATGGGCGGTTTTGACTGTAAAAGTCAAACCTACAGAACTTCAAATATTTCAAGAGCACAGATACAGTCAGAACCATCAAAATACAAAACTCTAACAATCCCCAAGCTTTAGCAATTAAACTGTGCATGTTTTCACTTACTGAATGAACTGCAGTAGATAAGGGAATCCTTATTGTCACCCCCACCACTTCATTCTTTAACCATGCATTGTCAAGCTTAAAATAGTGACACTTGATAAGCTTTCAGTTCAGTAAATAGCCCTATTCATCTAGTAGCATTTTCTGTAGTTAGTAAAAGTTAAATATTTTGCTTCAGAAGCAATTCAAGCATATTGAAAGGTGCCATCTGCTAATTAAAGTAATATAAAACAGTAAAATCATACGCAACACGTCTTTATTTGTGAAACATTAGACACTAACCTCCATATTGGTATAGGAGCAGAGGGTCAAGTTTATTTTTTTGTCAATTCTAATGGGGAAAACTCTGGATGTAGTTACACTAGCTAATTTACAGCTATTCTTATGATAAAAAGGTTATAATTTTCTCTTTACTATAGATGTTCTGTTGTCAATGGTTTGGAGCCTTTGAGCCAACTTCCATTTTGACTGCAACTTAAATCTCATACCACTAGGTGCTACCCTTTCTCTATCATAGGTGAATCTGCTTTATGAAGAAGACTGTTTTGAGTGAAAACTAATCTTGATTCCCAGTTTCCTCTGTGCTATCTGAATACAATTAGACTTCTGATTTTTATTAATGATTATTGGTGGGGAACATGATGGAAACATCCTTCTAAGCTCTGATACAAGAATTAAAAAACCCCAACTAATCAGTATCACTTGACATAGTGTTACATCTTTCCTATAATGTAACCAGTAAAATTATTGGAACACAGATTAAAATAGCACAGACAGTCCTGATACGACGCTAACAATAACAAACAAAAATACTTGCCGGTCTTCTTTCAAGTCACTATTACTCATTTGGAAATGACGGGTCACTATACAACTAAAGAAGTTCACAGACTTGTTTATCTTTACAGAACCCAGGCTGTCCATTACTCCATATTTAGCTCTTTTAAATGATTATGTATATTTCCTAATAAGACATTTTGTTCCAAATGTAGCATTTTGAGTGTTATATCTACTAATACTCTAATTGTGTCTCCTACGTAAAATGAAATGAGTGTAAAATACTGAGATTACGATAGTGTTGTGCAACCAAGCGACTGAATATTTATCTGCCATATCAATGTGATGTATTTGTTATCCATTTTTAAAATAGCTTATTTGAAGTGGAATCCAATTCCATTTCATGGAAATATTTCAAAGTGGGAGAGAAGAGATGGAAAATGATGATGCTCCATTCCTACCCAAGATTCACCAGCTTGAACTAATGAAGAGAATGTTGAAATAGCTACTGTCCCTTTCTTTTCAGGCTATATTAGAACAACCGAAAGCAATCCCACTTGGAAAATACACAGAGAGTGTAATATTTTTGAACAGACATTGCTTTACAATTGTGTCTATAGCTCTAGATATCATGATGTGAAGCACATTTATCACATAAAACGATCGCTATTTCACCGAGACAGGCTTCAAACACAACTTGTGTCATGGTCCAGTATTTTGTGATACAGTCTGTACTAGCAGAGACTTCCCCTTAGAACACTCTTTCTTCACTTTATAGATACCATACCACACTCTGCATATGTCCTGGTTTATACTACATTTTACTGTATTTTACCACCTTGTACCCAGAGATAGTTAGCCTTCTGTGGCAGGGATCTGGATAAATTTGTCTGGCACAACTCCCATCCCTTAGTGTGCAGTGCCATGTACTCAAAACAGTGCTATATAATGATACAGTGAACCAGTCAAATGCTGCTTCCTAGCAGGTGCTAGGTTTGGAAACAATGAACATTTATAAGGGGTAGCATGTGAGGGAGCAATATAACTCATTAATTTGTGCAACTGCTAGAGAAATAAGCCTAAAATTAGTTATGCTCTAGCCCTATTAACCTAATAAATAGGTTGCAATATGCTTTTGTTAACATATTTTAAAGCCCACAAGAAACACGGAGAAAGGCACAGTTTATTGAAAGGTAAACTAAGCACCCATTTATGCTGATTCAAATATTTGAAAATCTATATATTCTATTGTAAGCTCTGTTATAAATAATAGATCTTGCCAGCATTATGTGTTCTCACTTTCTGGATGCACAGCTCAATCACAAGGCTCTCAAAACATTGCCCACACTGGAGAAGATTAGTTTAAAATATGAATTAGTGGGAATCTCTAGAAAGCTACCTCAAAACACTGAGGGTGCAGTTGTAGGAAGATACTAGTTTAAGAGAAGGAGAGCCAATATCAACCATCCCCTAAAATGTTGCCAGTTAACTATAATCTGAAAATCTAGTGTACATATATTCAGGGTCAAATGGTTCTAATACAATTCAAGAAAAAACCCTTTCTAACCAGCAAACAGATACAATAAGTACTGTAATACAATTAATCTTTTTTCCTCATAAAAAACAATGCCAAAACCATTTTACAGTTACATGGGTAGCAGATCAGTTCAAGGTTCTTTTCCTGCTTTTGCCATGACAATGCTATCAGACCAAAAACCAACAGCATTCTTTAATTTAAAATCAAATGAGATTAACATTTTGCATTGTTACCCACAACAATGAAAATTTATTGGTGGTTTAATGACCCTTTGGTAGCCAACGTTTTACCAAATAAAAAGTAATAGGACTGCCTTTAAAAAAAAAAGTTTTCTTTGTTCAACTTTTTCTTTCCTCAACATTTCCTGTCTCAGTTTTCTTCAGACTAGATTTGCTATATGTTCACTTCAAGTGATGGTTTTGCCAAGCCTATTCTTGATTCCTTTCTTAGTCCAAAATACCTTTTCTGATTCTCTGTCGCTTCAGCATTTTCCTTGCCAGCCAGTTTTTTCATTAATCATTCTTTCTATATATACCCACCTGTTTCTTAACTGTTTTTCTTTTCCTTTGTAAAATGCCTCCCTTTTGAGCTAACCTCCCCCTAAACACTCTCTTCTCTTAAGCCTTTCTAAAGTCTCTTCTTTCTCCATGCCCCCCCCCCATGGACCTCCAAACCTATGAATGCCCAAAACAAGTTTACATCTGAGATACCTACAGAGTGTATTGCCTGCTGCTATAACACTCCTCAAACTTTCATGCCTATTCAGTTATTCTCTGCTGAAAGACAGAAAGAGCACTTTCACTCCCAGAGGAGAACAGCTGAGAAGCTGGAAGCAGTGACTATCTCTGCTGTTGCTTGCAATGCCCATGACATAAACCAATATGTATGAAATTCAGTGGAGGTAATTTACAATCAAAAGAAAATCAAAAACAAACTTCAACCAATGCATTTAAAATATATATGCATGTATTGTACAAAAACCTAATCAAATGAATCAACGCTAAATCAGAGCTATAACATCACCTGATTAAATACATACATTCACACAGCCCTACATGTGTCGTCTTGTAATTAAAGTACTGGTTTATGTGTTCTACCTCTACAGGATGGAATATATCAGACCTACTCAAATGTTTATCATTTTGATATTGTCTCATTCTCTACTGACTGAATCAAGGACTGACATGAGGATTACCCCCATCCCATCATAGCTATCAGCCAAGGGAAATTCTTCATTCATTCAAGTGGCAAAGTCCTGTGTATTAGAGAAGAAGATTGTAAATTCTGTTCCCTCGGTCATAAGACTGGCACCTTTGGTATCTGTACGTACGTCACCACCATTCATGAATATAACAAACATGCTGCAGTACTGAAATTCAGTATTGGCTTTCTTGGAACTTGTGTGCGTGACATTAGGGATCAATGTGACAAAATACAGAAACTATCAAAGAATTTATTTGTTGAACTATGTGGTGAACTACTTGTGGACTATATCCTGCTTCAGCACTGATGGTACAACAGTAAGTGTTTTTACAGATGCCACCATTTTAAAGAGCAATAGACATTTATTATGAAAATGACAACAAGTCTTAACTCCACAGAAATGCACTGGACTAGAGAAAAATACATGAAAATATAGACTACATGTTCATGTAGGAAATACATTTTCTTTAACAAAAAAAAAAAAAAAAAAAAAAAAAAAGGTGGGTGGTTGAGGAACATACTTCTCATGGTGTCAGGGCCCCAGGGGGAGATACAAGTTTGGACAAAAGCTTAAAAAAGACTAGTGCAGCAAGCTCCCTGAATGATGTGGGATTAATTACTTCACCATCATTAACACTTTTAATATTATTTTCACGATTCTGCATTTGTGATGTAAATAAATTAAAACAATGAAAATGAGACAACACCAATTGTGTGAAAAGGAGATAAATTTGACTGAGGGATGTCCTTCATCAGGAGCAGATGAGAGGCATTGTGTATAGGGATGTATGGAAACAGCTTTGACCGGTGGCAATCATTATTTGCAGTACCAACCCAAAATAAATGCCTGAAGTTTATTCATAACATTTAGGAACTTTGCATTACATTGTGCTATACATATCCAAAGTACTGTACAGCCATTAAATCCTGATTCCTGCCTGCGCTGTGTAAGGTAAGCGGCTAACTACTTTGATGATGTTTAGATGGATGAGCAAGTGATCCCGGGTACAAACATTTCCCCAGTGAATCTCAGGCCGGAGCCACATTTGGAAAAGGGATCCGGCTTTGCAGGGGATTAGGAAAGAGACACAGGGGCTCTGTAGTCTCCCTTGTAATTGGGGAAGGGAGGGTACGTCAGTGTAAATCCACCCCCTTTCGCTCCGTCTGAGTGAGAGTCTCTGCGCTCAGCTCTGCCTCCCAGTCACCCTCCCACGCCTCCTCCGAGGTGCAGCAGCGCTACATAAACACAGCCCCGCTGCTAGCGCAGGGGACTCGCCTCTCAGCCTGACCCAGGAGGCTCGCCCAGCGGGCAGCACGGGGGAAATAAGCGAGGCGAGGTGAGGCGGCGGCTCCTTCAGCACTTGGCGTGAGGCGCGGCGGCAGCTCAGCCCGCGCCCGCAGAGAGGGAAGGGGCCAGAGGAGACGCTGCCCGCGCCCGCAGTGAGCGGCTCTGCCAGCGCGGAGCAGAGGACGGCGCAAGGGGCCGAGAGGCGGCGGCTCTTCCCACGGCCGGCGGGAGGAGAGGCGGCTGCACCCCGCCACCCGCCGGAGTAAGGGCAGGAGGCGGCAGCGGGCTCGCTCCGGGATGGCCCTGGCGGACAGCGCCCGGGGGTTGCCGAACGGGGGCGGCGTGTCCCCAGCGGCGGGGCCGGGCTCGGGGGCCGCGGGCTCGTCCGCCTTCCCGGAGATCGTGGAGCTGAACGTGGGCGGGCAGGTGTATGTGACGCGGCGCGGCACGGTGGTGTCGGTGCGGGACTCGCTGCTCTGGCGCATGTTCTCGCAGCAGCAGCCCGGCGAGCTGCCCCGGGACAGCAAAGGCCGCTTCTTCCTCGACCGCGACGGCTTCCTCTTCCGCTACATCCTGGACTACCTGCGGGACCTGCAGCTGGTGCTGCCCGAGCACTTCCCCGAGCGCAGCCGCCTGCAGCGGGAGGCCGAGTACTTCCAGCTGCCCGAGCTGGCGCGCCGCCTGGCGCAGGGCCGGGGGGCGGCCGGCGGGGGGACGCGCCCCGCCGCCCTGAACCGCGACGGCTCCCTCTGCGCCGACGAGCCCCCGTCCCTGCTCGGCTACCTGGAGGCGGAGCCGCCCGAGGCCGCGGGCGCCGCCTCGGCCCCGTCGCCCACCTCCAGCCGCAGCCCCTCCGGCGGCCCGCTGCTCACCCCGTCGCAGTCCCTGGACGGCGGGGCGGGGCGGCGCTCGGGCTACATCACCATCGGCTACCGCGGCTCCTACACCATCGGGCGGGAGGCGCAGGCCGACGCCAAGTTCCGGCGGGTGGCGCGCATCACCGTGTGCGGCAAGACCGCGCTGGCCAAGGAGGTGTTCGGCGAGACGCTGAACGAGAGCCGCGACCCCGACCGGCCCCCCGAGCGCTACACCGCCCGCTACTACCTCAAGTTCAACTTCCTGGAGCAGGCCTTCGACCGCCTCTCCGAGGCCGGCTTCCGCATGGCCGCCTGCTCCTCCACCGGCACCTGCGCCTTCGCCCCCGAGCAGGGCGGCCCCGCCGACGACAAGATCTGGACCAGCTACACCGAGTACGTGTTCTGCAGGGACTGAGCCGGCAGACACGCCGGGGCAGGCCGCCCTGTGCGCCCCCAACCCCTCACACACAGCGCCCTCCATCAGCCTCTGCCCTACACTCCCCCCATGCCCCCAGCTGTGTGCCAGCCCCTCCTTCCCCCGCACAGGAGATGTTCCAAACTCTGAATGTCTCCTCTCCACCCCTCAGACGCAGGGGGTGAGGGGAGCTCCCTCTCCCTTACGCCCAGGGACTCTCTTCCCACGAACTGGGCACCATACCCCACTGAGAAAGGGGGGGGATACCTTCTCCATGTTTTAACTTCTCCTCCTTGTCCCTGCTCAGCAACCTTGCAGATTTACAACTGCCCACCCAACTATGAAATGGTGAGTGGGACAGCTATCTGTGATGATGGGTTATCCCTCTTGCTCATGATTTTCCTCCAGGAGGTGTGAGAGATTGGGGGCTGGGAATGACTGATCCTCCAGGACCAATTACTTCCTTATCCCTTCCTACTCCATCTCTATCCTTCCCCAAAGCCCTGAACTTAGAAGCTCTTGAACTGGATCAAGTGTGTGTGGCTGGTGAAGGTGGCTGATGGCCAAGGACAAGTATCAAACCAAGTACTCTGGATTACCAACCACTTGAACTGTTAAACCAGCTTGGAAGAACAATGTCTATCCTCACTAGATATAAAGCAACAATTTCTTGAAAACTTACAGTGCTTGTGAATCATAACTTTCATAGGTGGTGTAAAATCCTTAGTGTTACAAAGTTACCATATACAGGAACTACATAAAAATCCATTGCACGTTCCTTAAACTCCTTTAAAGTGGATTGGTGTGACATAAACCAGGCTGGTCAGAGAGGAGGTAGAGTGCCTGTTTCCTATGAAAGTGAGATTTTTAGATGTTGAAGTGATACAAGTTTACAAATCCAAGTAAAAACAAGTGAATCCTGCTTGCTACTTTCAGTGTTGTCATGTTAGCACTATATAATTGTTGAAGCTGACTGAAATGCTTCCTCAAATGGCTTTCTTAACAAAATAAATATTGATTTTTAGTTTTTTGTAGCAGTATTATCAGAGAAATCACACTGCTAAGTAACATTTTCCTAGGCATAATAAGTACTTTCTCAAAAAAGGTACAGAACTAAACGCAGCCCCAACAAAAACAGGAGCAACAATCATTCCTTCAATGGGAGTTACCCCTCCTTACAGTAGTGCTGAACTTAGTCTATATAAGCTAACAAGTTTAGAACTGCTTCTCTTCCAGAGGAAGCAGCCATAGCTTTCTGTGGAAGAACAACATACTATATAAGCACAAGCTTTTGTAATAAATGAAGGTTTAGCCTCTCTTTTTAATAAGCAGCTAAGGATCTGAGTACAAAAGCACTTTACACTTCTTGAATTTTAAAACATGAGTTCTCTATTCAAGCTTCAACAAAAAAATTACACCTTTTTAACCATCCTAAGCATTCAAGGACTTTAATGGTGCATATTAAAGTTTGAGGTTGCAAAGATAAAACTGCGGTTTAATTGATTGTCCTGACTCTTGTATTTAGAGATTACTAGCATTTACAATCTAACCAAAGAGTTTCACATTGGGATTTCATTTTTAAACCTTCTTTCCTTTTTACAAAGCTATAGCTTCAGATAATATGAAACCTTTTTATTTAAGCAATGTTCATCAATTTGAGTTCCAGTGCTCTCTTTTCACCACCTAGTCTTTAACTAAAGGCATGCATGAAAGTAATACAGAAAATAATTTGCAGTCTTAGTTTTTTATACATTAAAGTAGAGTTTATCCATGTGATTAAGCTGAAAATATACATGAGAGAACAGGTATTGTCCAGTTGTAGATAATTGTAATATATTTTTAAAAGTGAAATATACATTTCAAATTAGATGAGCAATAATAAGATAGTAGTGGGAGGCCAGTGCACCAGAAAATAGAATGAAAGCTGGTTGTCCTATGCCTTATTCTAAGCTGATTTATTTGTGCATATTTTATCTATACCACAAGTGAAAGGATATTGATCACAGCTACTAAGTATTTACAATGTCATTCTTAAGTCAAGGACTGTCTTTTTCTAGTTTCTGTTAAGTAACTTTCTCTGAAGTATGTTTTTTAAAACTTTGTATAAAATGGGTTTTCAGTAAGTGTTTAAATTAGCTCCAGCTAGTTTTTTTTTTTTTTTTTTTTTTTATAAAAGAACCTTGTACTATGGCTTAATAAATCCATCATAGGAGTTATGAATGGAGGACCGTTAAATTGAATTTGAGATTTAGTGTATATACACTATATAAACATTTTACACGAATCATTTAGTTTTATATTCATTTTAGTGCTACAAAATTTCATAAAGTATATCTAGCCTGAACACTTGCATATTATTCTGTATACAATATGGTAATGTTTTGATCCATTTCTTATACCTGTTTCTATGGAAAAAACTAAGTATGAATATCAACATAATTGTAGAACTAAGTTTGTCTACACTTATTTGCTTGAATGTGAATTATAACTAAACTTCCTGTTGGCTAGATGCCCCCTTAAAATGAAGATACCTGTATTTTGATCAGTGTCTGTTTAATTGCTAGCAGATGACCCAAAAGCGCATATGATTATTTAAAAAAAGAATGGGTGTAATAAAATCAACACAAACTAATCATTTTTTCTAATCTTTGTGTTTGTGATATTAAAGACTAGCCAGTGACTAGTAGTGAGATATGGAGCTTTTCACTTAAAGGTCACTGGTTCTAATCTGGACACAGGTTGGTAGTGACCTAAAGTAATTAGCTGTTTGATAGACTACCAATAACTATGGTAGCTATGTAAAAAATGAGTTGGTAATTGCCCACTAGGAATTTGACTGCAATCTTCCACTGGACAAGTTACTGACTCTTGCTGTCTCTCTCAGAGCGTAAGGAGTGAGTGGATGTGGTTGCCTTGAGAGGTAGTCTCTCTCCAGGTTAATATGGAGGCATGCTAATGGAGCACTGTATACATTTCTGGAATTACTGTTGCTCACCCTTTGCCTGTTCTGTGAATAAATACAAGTCTGATACTATTAATGAGAACTAACTTTTTTTTTTTTTTTTAAAAGGCAGTCTCTTAATTAGAAAGGAAGCCACAGGTACCATACTTATTAGTCCTATGTGTCATAGATGGTATCTTTACAACAAATGTTTGATAGGATGTTTATATTTTTATACATGTAGATAATTAGCCATATAGTCATCCTTTTTTCACATTGTATAGTGTTGGAAACAGACATCCTTCTAGGAAGATGTTACAGACCAAATTAAATTCTTGTTCTTTTGATACTAACTTAGTCATGTTATTTATACTGTCCTTGCCTCTAACGGGAGTAAAATCTGCATGATGACATTACCCTTACTTTATATTTAACAGCATTAGGTTCACATCTTCAGCAAAGCTTCCTAACGAGTCGGTAAAACTGAAACATGGAGCAAGGGATAGTATGTGTATAGTGCTGTTTCTCTAAGGACATTCATGATGATGTGTATAAAGATTAGTAATGCTGATAAAGAGGACATGTGTGACATGTTCTCTTTAAGATACACAAGAAACTATTATGGTGCCAACTTTGGTGATAGGCACCATCCATCAGTTTAGAAGAAACCTTCATTATTCAGTAGCTTAATTTGGATAATATAATATAACTGGCCAGCTGAGATATTAACATTAGGAATTCAGGCAATATTAATGTAATTAGTAACTATTATAATACTGACCTCTAAAAAGGAAAAGGTGTTGAGAGCATCTCATGACAAATTTTGTTTGGATTCATTAAAAATGCAATAAAAGCTTTGCTGCACCACTGGAAGAGTGACTTTATTAACTACTGCTGATATCTCTATAATGTGTATTTTAATGTAATGGAAGTGAATTTTGTCTGATTCATGGAAGATTAGTCATTAATTGCTAGTAAAAATCCAATTTTTCCATTACTGTGAAGCATTTGGATATTTAAGGGATATTTTTAGCTGTCCTGTTGAAGATTTTAAAGAATCCAACTACTGTTCTTTGATAAAATACATCTAAGTCATCTGATTCAGCTGCCTCACGATATTTTAAAGTGTTTCATTATGACAGTAATAATAGTAGAAAAATATTGACTGTAGTCAGTTTCTGGCATTGTTAAAGTAGAACTTTTTGCTGAAGTGGAACAATGGCAATCCAGGAATGCAACTAAGGGTGGGGGAGATTCTATGTTGTGTTCCCAAGCAGCACAGCATACAACTCTCAGCCAAAAGTGGGTGGACTAAAATAGCTTTAAGTTACTTTTATGCTTCCAGGGGGCTGGAGAGGCTCCTGGCATACAAAGCCTTTGGGATCCTCTCTAAGTTACAGTAGTCTCCCCCATGCTGCTCAATATCTCTCTTGCCTAGCCCTATACCATGGCTTATGAGGGGGGTCATTGGAGGGCAGCCATACAACTGTCTGCTACAATGTCTGCAGTGGGGGAATCTATCAAATAGGGGCTTTTAAGGCCCTTTTATGCCACTCTAACCTCTTTTCACCAAGTAAAAGGGCTGGAGTGCAGTTGAGCATCTCATCCAGGTCAGTATATTTCTGCAAACTGTCCTCTAAGCTTTCATTTATCCCTGTGGTTGACTCATCTGTTTTTTTAAGAGCTTCAATTTAGGCCTCAGTTTTCTTGATGCAAATGCTAGTGTTTACCTTCTTCATTTGTAGGAGTCAGTTAAGTTTGCAAATACTAGCATTTTAGTTCTGCAAAATTAAAGGATATGTTTATAAATTGGTCCCAATGGGTTTGTCATGCTAGGTGACTAGAACTAAGCCTAGATTTCTAGCCTTGAGTCACAATTATGGTAATTTAAATGTCAATACCACTATCACATCTAATCTATGGGAACCATGCATATATTCCATACAGCTGAGTTAATCAAATATAAAATTCATAGATTCTAGGACTGGAAGGGACCTCGAGAGGTCATCGAGTCCAGTCCCCTGCCCGCATGGCAGGACCAAATACTGTCTAGACCATCCCTGATAGACATTTATCTAACCTACTCTTAAATATCTCCAAAGATGGAGATTCCACAACCTCCCTAGGCAATTTATTCCAGTGTTTAACCACCCTGACAGTTAGGAACTTTTTCCTAATGTCCAACCTGGACCTCCCTTGCTGCAGTTTAAGCCCATTGCTTCTTGTTCTATCCTTAGAGGCTAAGGTGAACAAGTTTTCTCCCTCCTCCTTATGACACCCTTTTAGATACCTGAAAACTGCTATCATGTCCCCTCTCAGTCTTCTCTTTTCCAAACTAAACAAACCCAATTCTTTCAGCCTTCCTTCATAGGTCATGTTCTCAAGACCTTTAATCATTCTTGTTGCTCTTCTCTGGACCCTTTCCAATTTCTCCACATCTTTCTTGAAATGCGGTGCCCAGAACTGGACACAATACTCCAGCTGAGGCCTAACCAGAGCAGAGTAGAGCGGAAGAATGACTTCTCGTGTCTTGCTCACAACCCACCTGTTAATACATCCCAGAATCATGTTTGCTTTTTTTGCAACAGCATCACACTGTTGACTCATATTTAGCTTGTGGTCCACTATAACCCCTAGATCCCTTTCTGCCGTACTCCTTCCTAGACAGTCTCTTCCCATTCTGTATGTGTGAAACTGATTTTTTCTTCCTAAGTGGAGCACTTTGCATTTGTCTTTGTTAAACTTCATCCTGTTTAACTCAGACCATTTCTCCAATTTGTCCAGATCATTTTGAATTATGACCCTGTCCTCCAAAGCAGTTGCAATCCCTCCCAGTTTGGTATCATCCGCAAACTTAATAAGCGTACTTTCTATGCCAATATCTAAGTCGTTAATGAAGATATTGAACAGAGCCGGTCCCAAAACAGACCCCTGCGGAACCCCACTCGTTATGCCTTTCCAGCAGGATTGGGAACCATTAATATCAACTCTCTGAGTACGGTTATCCAGCCAGTTATGCACCCACCTTATAGTAGCCCCATCTAAATTGTACTTGGCTAGTTTATCGATAAGAATATCATGCGAGACCGTATCAAATGCCTTACTAAAGTCTAGGTATACCACATCCACAGCTTCTCCCTTATCCACAAGACTCGTTATCCTATCGAAGAAAGCTATCAGATTGGTTTGACATGATTTGTTCTTTACAAATCCATGCTGGCTGTTCCCTATCACCTTACCACCTTCCAAGTGTTTGCAGATGATTTCCTTAATTACTTGCTCCATTATCTTCCCTGGCACAGAAGTTAAACTAACTGGTCTGTAGTTTCCTGGGTTGTTTTTATTTCCCTTTTTATAGATGGGCACTATATTTGCCCTTTTCCAGTCTTCTGGAATCTCTCCCGTCTCCCATGATTTTCCAAAGATAATAGCTAGAGGCTCAGATACCTCCTCTATTAGCTCCTTGAGTATTCTAGGATGCATTTCATCAGGCCCTGGTGACTTGCAGGCATCTAACTTTTCTAAGTGATTTTTAACTTGTTCTTTTTTTATTTTATCTGCTAAACCTACCCCCTTCCCATTAGCATTCACTATGTTAGGCATTCCTTCAGACTTCTCGGTGAAGACCAAAACAAAGAAGTCATTAAGCATCTCTGCCATTTCCAAGTTTCCTGTTACTGTTTCTCCCTCTTCACTAAGCAGTGGGCCTACCCTGTCTTTGCTCTTCCTCTTGCTTCTAATGTATTGATAAAAAGTCTTCTTGTTTCCCTTTATTCCCGTAGCTAGTTTGAGCTCATTTTGTGCCTTTGCCTTTCTAATCTTGCCCCTGCATTCCTGTGTTGTTTGCCTATATTCATCCTTTGTAATCTGTCCTAGTTTCCATTTTTTATATGACTCCTTTT
This sequence comes from Emys orbicularis, assembly GCF_028017835.1. Taxonomy (NCBI): domain Eukaryota; kingdom Metazoa; phylum Chordata; order Testudines; family Emydidae; genus Emys; species Emys orbicularis. The sequence continues at coordinate 287,635,365 of NC_088683.1, forward strand.
TATTTTTTAGATCATGCAAGATCTCGTGGTTAAGCCAAGGTGGTCTTTTGCCACATTTTCTATCTTTCCTAACCAGCGGAATAGCTTGCTTTTGGGCCCTTAATAGTGTCCCTTTGAAATACTGCCAACTCTCCTCAGTTGTTTTTCCCCTCAGTCTTGATTCCCATGGGACCTTACCTATCAGCTCTCTGAGCTTACCAAAATCCGCCTTCCTGAAATCCATTGTCTCTATTTTGCTGTTCTCCCTTCTACCCTTCCTTAGAATTGCAAACTCTATGATTTCATGATCACTTTCACCCAAGCTGCCTTCTACTTTCAAATTCTCAACGAGTTCCTCCCTATTTGTTAAAATCAGGTCTAGAACAGCTTCCCCCCTAGTAGCTTTTTCAACCTTCTGAAATAAAAAGTTGTCTGCAATGCAGTCCAAGAATTTGTTGGATAGTCTGTGCCCCGCTGTGTTATTTTCCCAACATATATCCGGATAGTTGAAGTCCCCCATCACCACCAAATCTTGGGTTTTGGATGATTTTGTTAGTTGTTTAAAAAAAGCCTCTTCCACCTGGTTAGGTGGCCTGTAGTAGACTCCTAGCATGACATCACCCTTGTTTTTTTTTACCCCTTTTAGCCTAACCCAGAGACTCTCAACACTTCCATCTCCTATGTCCATCTCTACCTCAGTCCAAGTGTGTACATTTTTAATATAGAAGGCAACACCTCCTCCCTTTTTCCCCTGTCTATCCTTCCTGAGCAAGCTGTATCCATCCACACCAACATTCCAATCATGTGTAATTATCCCACCAAGTTTCAGTGATGCCAACAATGTCATAGTTGTATTTATTTATTAGCACTTCCAGTTCTTCCTGCTTATTACCCATACTTCTCGCATTTGTATATAGGCATCTAAGATACTGGCGAACCGGCCAGTGGGAGTCGTGATTGGCCGAACCTGCGGACGCGGCAGGTAAACAAACCGGCCCAGCCCGCCAGGGTGTTTACCCTGGCGAGCTGCGTGCCAAAGGTTGCCGATCCCTGCCTTAAGGTATCACAGGTACCCCAAATTAATCACATTCTCTTTTGTTTGCTCACATAAACAAGAGGCTAGATCCACAAAGGGGTTTAGGCACTTAACTGCCACTTTAGGTGCTCAAGTCCAAAATGTAGATTCTCAATGCCTGCTCAGCTGCCACTTGGCCCTATAGGCTCCTAAATTTGTGTTGGCGGGTATGCGCACAGCCACCAAAGTCTTAATGCCTGGTGCTTAACCCCATGCCTTAGTCCCAGCTGCCCCTTGAGGGGCAGGGCTTAGGTCACACCTAGTTCCTTAGCATTTCCTTCAGACTAGCTTAGGTGGTTCCATGCTTAGCTTGCTGGTGTAAATATTGGGGCTGCTCAGTAATGGAGTTCAAATCCTTAAAGCAGTGATTGGCAACCTTTGGCACGCGGCTCGCCAGGGTAAGCACCCTGGCGGGCCGGGCCGGTTTGTTTACCTGCTGCATCCGCAGGTTTGGCCAATTGTGGCTCCCACTGGTTCACCGTCCCAGGTTCACCCTAGGTTCACCGTCCCAGGCCAATGTGGGCTGCGGGAAGCGGCGTGGGCTGAGGGATATGCTGGTCACCATTTCCCACCGCCCCCATTGGCCTGGAGCGGCGAACCGGCCAGTGGGAGTCGTGATTGGCCGAACCTGCGGACGCGGCAGGTAAACAAACCGGCCCAGCCCGCCAGGGTGTTTACCCTGGCGAGCTGCGTGCCAAAGGTTGCCGATCCCTGCCTTAAGGTATCACAGGTACCCCAAGTTGGAGGCAAGTACTGTAGGTGCTTCAACAGCTAGGCATTGTAGGCACTAGCCCTGGTGGGACTCAATAGCAACCCAGCCACATGACTAAGGGAAATATTATTTTATTTGGGCTGGCAGGAAAAGGAAAGGTTGCAAATACCCTAGGTACAGAGACTTAAACAGTTACAGTTTAAAGAGAAAAATAGTGGTTCCTGTATGGGCCCCTAGCGCAGTCCAGTTGAGAGTTAGGGCTCTTCAAGTCTAGTCCCTGGGTGTCCTGTCCTGTCCAGTCTGTATTCAAGCAAATACGAGCTTGTGGGTTTCCGAGCCAGGTTCAGTTAGTGTCTCTCATTGGGTCCCCTTTGCACTGGCTTCCTTCCCAGTCACTGCTACTTTCCCCACAGACCTGCACCCAAGTGTAATACTGATGAGAAGTGCAGTTGGCAAAGTAACTGAAATACTTCCCTGATGGATTGTATTTTCTAAACGGACAACCTTCCCTAAATTCTCAATTACTTAAGGACAATCTTCACTCCTTGATATATTTTGCTTTCTACAACCAACTCTCTGTACAACTTTTCATGAGTGATGTACCCAAATACTTGGATGTTAATAGCTAAACTGTATTGTTAAATTTATTCACCTAAATTTGGGTTATTGCTGATTATGCACTATATGTATCTTATGATTTTTAAAACAAACTTTGTATTTGTGGATAATCTAAGCACAATTCCCAGATGTGCAGACACTCTTTTCTTAACCTGTGTATTATATACACCTCTACCCCGATACAACGTGACCCGATATAACACGAATTTGGATATAATGTGGCAAAGCAGAGCTCTGGGGGGCGGGGCTGCGCGCTCCGGCGGATCAGCATGTCAGGCTCCGACACGCTGCTCTGAGCGGCGTGTTAAGGGTGCCGGGCCGGTGCCGAGGGGTTGGATAAGGGGCAGAGGATCTCGGGGGGGGGGGGGGCGGTCAGGGGACAGAGAGCAGGGGGGGTTGGATGGTTCGGAGGTTGTGGGGGTGGGGCGGTCAGGGGATGGGGAACGGGGGCGTTGGATAGGGCGTGGGAGTCCTGGGGGTGATTAGGGATGGGGAGGGTCTCTGGAGGGGGCGGTCAGGGGACAAGGAGCAGGGGGGCTTGGATAGGGGTGGGGTCTTGGGAGGGGTGGTTAGGGGCAGGGGGTCTCTGGAGGGGGTATTCAGGGGACAAGGAGCGGGGTGGGGTTGGATGGGTTGGGAGTTCTGAGGTCAGTCAGGGGGTGGGAAGTAGGTGGAGGTCAGATAGGGGGTGGGGCCAGACATGTTTGCTGACTATTAATAATGGAAATGCTCGAGGCCAAAGCAAGTTTGATATAACACGGTTTCACCAATAACGCAGTAAGATTTTTTGGCTCCCGAGGACCGCATTATATCGGGGTAGAGGTGTAATTTAACATTTGCTTTAATAAATTTTTTAAATCTGGCACTCACAGCCCTCCGTACACAGCTCTGCATATGGTTCCTGAAATCTTTTCTGCCTCCAGCTTCCTGGCTATCCTTGAAGCCTCTGCATCCAAACAGAGCCAAGCCAATTCCTGGTTCAGGGCCTTTCCTTGCCAGAAGAAGGGGATACGCAATGGGGACAGAGATGATGGGACTTGTAGTCCTCTGGTTAGCAGCTCCATCACTGGCTTCTCTGAATACTATTCTTAAGTGACTAACTCTTCCCATGCATTGTACAGTGTTGCCAACTCTCATGATTTTGTCACGAGTCTCATGATAATTATTTTCCTTAAAGCCCTTGCCCCTGGAGTCAAGTGGATATGTGATGATTTCAGCCTTCATTCTTAAAGAAAAAGTAAGTTTTTAGTCCTCGTGGCTGTGGAGAAAGCTTCAAAATGTGACCCAATGCACCCTAAAGGGTCAAAAAGCAGAAGGCAAATAAAAACACCAGATATATTATTTTTACATAATCTTTGGCTTTAAAAATCATCTCATGATTTTTGGTGAGCCTGATTTTTGAACATTTGGAGTTGGCAATACTGATTGTATAGGGATCCTGAGCCCCTATTTGGGGTAGTGGATTTCACTAGGCAGTGGGGTGCCTAAAGTTATGCAGAGCCTAAATACCCTTTGTGGGTCCGGCCAAGATGTGTATTCCACCATCCCCATCTTTTCCAAATTGGAAAAAAAAATGTTTATACAATATTGAGTCCTACACGTCCAGCTGTGAACTTGTTTAGATTATATTGTAGAATATTTGGTGTGTTTCTATAGAACCTGCTCTAAATTAGCAGCAGTTGGTAAACTTTTAAAAAACTTCCCTTCTGCAGTGGAAATAAAAAAGTAGTGCCAAGTAGATCAGAAAAACAAGAGAGCCTTTAATACAAATTCTGCAGTAAACCCTTTGTAGTTTTGTGCAGACTTTAAGGGGAAGTTTCTTCTGACACTACCAGGTTACTCAGTCTTTTCATATCTAACTGATAAATTCAGATATTAATGGAAAAACATTATTAGTATTTGGCAAACTTTTTGGAAGAACTATTCTTGAAGATGCAGGCTAAATTGTCATTGGGCTGTTTCATGTGTCTTTTTTGGATCTTGACACAGCATCATTTGAGGGAAAGCAGGAAACCTTTTCCCCTCCATTTAAGAAGACTCCAAAGACTGTAGCAGCTGAGAAATGTGGATGCTAGCAGTAGAATTGGCTGAGATGGATCTGTGGACAGTGTGCAGCTGTGGGTAATATCTTGTCATCCTTCCCATTTAAAATGTTAATGAAAGAAAGTCTTATCCTATAGTGATGGGAATGCATATAAGAACATAAATAAATGGTGGAGTGGGCTGTGATCCCTTCAGTATACTGAGGATACCCAGCTCTGTATCTCGTCTAACCTGGCTATTACAGAGGAGTATTACTCAATCCCTGCATCACACTATGGTTAAACTGGCTGAAGTTTAAACCAGAGCAGACAGAAGTAATATTTAAGATTAGGGGAAGCAACTGGAAAAAATAGCAGAAATAATCTTGACTCCACTTAAGTATGCTTGTTATTCCGGTTTGTAATTTTGGGGTAAAATTAGACCCACTGTTACTGTGGGTATGTCTACACTACCCGCCGGATTGACGGGGGAGTGGCGGCCATCGATCCCGTGCCGTGAGGACACGAAGTAAGTCAATCTAAGTCGATCTAAGATACTCTACTTCCGCTACGCTATTCTCATAGCTGAAGTTGCATATCTTAGATTGATCCCCCCCCAGCGTAGACCAGGAGTAAATGTCCCTGGAGCAGCTGTGCCTAAAACCACTCTTTCCCAATCTCCCTCTCCTGCTCCCATACAAAGTAGGGTTCTCTATAGGGATAATCATGGTATCCAGTGCTGGTGAGAAGAGTGTAACCTTTCCTTTTGGTTTCAGACCTTGCTACAATTATCCATTCTCTACCACCTTCAATATAGGTGTTTACAATGAGGTTGGCTATACCTTAAGATCACTCAAAAACTTGTTAGTGTCAAGTGTCTCTGCCTGCTTAATAAGCAGTGCTTCACACAGAGCATGTTACATCAAAGCTGTGTAGATGGCACTGGATTCTGATATAGTTTGGGTTTGACGTTAAAAACCCCCAAATAGTTTGGTTCCTACCTACCTAAGATAAACTCTCTCCCCTTTCGATATTGCAACAATTGTGATGAATGAAGGTACTTTAATTACAGCCCCCTGCTTTAAAAGGCTGTTAGCAGGAGGTGTTGTATGTTTTTGTTTTTTGTTAGGGACCCTAACTCTGGAAATCTTGTGTTCCCACTTTCATCCAAACCCTTTTGTCACAGTTTCAAGTGAACAGTACCTCTAACCTTCATGGACTCTGAATGCACCCTTTCTAGGTCTCAAGCAGTCACCTCTCTCTTTAAAGATTCATAGATTCTAATGCCAGATCTTGTATGCTCTCCTGCATAACACAGCCCATAGCAGTTCCCTGAATTAATTCCTGTTTGAACTAGAGGAAAACTTGTAGAAAAATATACAGTCTTGATTTAAAAATTGCCAGTGAAGGAGAATCCACTACAACCCTTGGTAAGTTGTTCCAATGATTAATTATCCTTATTAAAAAATTGCACCTTATTTCTAGTCTGAATTTGTCTAGCTTCAATTTTCAGCCTTCGGATCTTGTTATACCTTCGTGTGCTACACCGAAGAGCCTATTATCAAATTTTGCTCCCCATACAGGTATTTATAGCCTGCGATCAGGGCATCCCTTAACCTTTTTTTTGTTAAGCTAAATAGATAGACTCAAGGAACCCACGTTTTCCAATCCTTTAATCATTCTTGTGACTTCTCTGAGCCCTTTCCAATTTATCAACATCCATCTAGTATTGCTGACACCAGAACTAGACACAGTGTTCCAGTGATGGTTACACCACTGCCAAATACAGAGGTAAAATAACCTCTCTACTCCTACTCAAGATTCTCATTACATCCAATTACATCTCATTACATCAATACATCCAAGATTCTCATTAGCCCTTTTGGCCAAAATGTCACATTGGGAGCTCATGTACAGCTGATTATCCAGCTGATGATCCTCCAAGTCTTTTTTTTTTTTTTTTTAAGAGACATTACTTCCCAGGACAGAGTCCCTCATCCTGTAAAAAAGGCCTACGTTTTTTGATCCTGGAAGTATAACTTTACATTTAGCTGTATTAAAACACATTGTTTTCTTGCACCCAGTTTACTGTGTAATCCAGATTGCTTTGTATCATTGACTTGTATTCTTCATTATTTACTAATCCCCCAACCTGTGGGTCATCTGCAAACTTTCACTGATGTTTTTATGTTTTCTTCCAGATCATTGATAAAAATGTTAAATAGCATAGGGCCAAGAACTGATCTCTTCAATAGCCTACTAGAAAGATACCTGCTTGATGATGATTCCCTGTTTATGATTACATTTTGAGACCTATCAGTTAGCTAGTTTTTAATAATTAGAATGTGCCATGTGAATTTTGTATTGCTGTAGTTTTGGTAACACATGACATTTTGATTAAAAAGTCCTATACTTTACAGAAGTCTATTACATCAACACTATTACCTTTGTCAACCAAAATTATAATCTCAAAAAGATAAAATTTGACAGGATCTATTTACTATAAACCCCCCTCTTGATGTGGAGTCACGTGACTCTCCTGCTCTCAGACTGGGTGCTGGGTTGCAGTCCCCTGTCTATCAAGTGATCACAACAGCACAACTGACTTATGTCCATACTCTGAAATTCTGTCTCCTGTGGGACAATGACAGTAGTAATCACAGACAAAAGAGCCTCCATTTCCTGAATCTGGGAAGGCACAATTTCTTCAAACTCCTCCACAGAACCTGTCTGTGTCAGCCGGTCACACTAAACAGTTGCTTACAATTGATCCCCCACCCCAACACCTCACAAGAATCCACTTTAACTGTTTATAACCTTTTGGTACGGCAGCTCCCAGCTGTGGCAAAATAAGGTTTACAGCATGCTGTAGACAGGATCTATGATGCCAACATCTTGGCCTATTGTCTTTCAAGTGTGGACCTAGATGGTCTTATCTGGGAAGCCATTGTGTTGTTTTCCTGTTTGTTCTCCTCACAACTCCTATTGACTTCAAGCATTATGGCATATAATAAACATTCCACCACCCCTAATATAAGTTATACAGTTTCTAAATAACTAGATTACATATCAATGTTTTTAAGATTCTTACATAGCCATTCCTATAATAGTCATAACATTATATATCAGCTCAATTCCTGTCACAGCTTAGTTCTGTAGATCTTAGATCTATTACTCTTCAGGGGGTGCTGCAAGGTCCATCTTTTACCCGGGTTTTCAGGAAAAGGGTGGAATCAGGGAAATAGATGATTATTTATTGTGGGCTGTTAAAGGAATGATCTATACCAAGGGATGGCAGTTTGGTAGAAAGGTGGTAAGGACATTTTTTGAATTAAAGATATTCATCTTGGTGTATATTTTAGTTCCTGAACAAGTGCATAGAACTTGGATAGTCTAAATAACTTAATGATAAATGCAATTTTATCATGTTATCACCACTCCTTTTTATATATAATTGTGATTTTCCTTTTATAGAGTATAGCAATAGTTTTATTGGCAGATAATATGACAAGAATGTTTAGATAGGCATATTTGCCTTTTGGGCCCTGCTTTAAATCATTTTGAAGGGTAGTGAACCATAAAGCCTCCAGGTCAAGCCTTGGTGGGCAGCACTCAATGTTCCTGACTCATCATGGATTATTGGACAGAATGTGCACGTTCCTCTAGAAAAGGCTATTGGGTGAGAAAATATGTAGACGAATTTACAAGTTTATCTCTACTCTAAAAGAAGAGTATTTTAGATCATTTGCAGACTAGAGGATGGATTTTTTTTATAGTTGAAGTTTTTGAGAGCTTCTAACTGGTTCCTATCCTGTGACATGTTGAGTGCCCCTAGCTCCCATTGACCTCAATGAAAGAGGAGGATATCTAGGGTGACCAGATGAGGGGAAGAAAATATTGGGACACCGGCAAACCAAAAAAAAAAAAAAAAAAAAAGCCAAGTCCTGCCCCAGCTGAGCAAAAATAAAATAAAAAAATAATAAAGAAAACACAGTGCTGCCGGCGGATATCAGGACAAAATGCGTCCTGACCAAGATCGGTCGGGACATGGGACAGACACCGAAATATTGTGACGGTCCTGATTTTATTGGGACGTCTGATCACCCTAAGGATATCACACATGATAGGCCCAAAGTTAGCAAATATGGTGTTCTCTGTACATGCTGAGCACAAAAGTTGTTTATTTGGGATCCACAAATGGGTACATAAAAATTACTATAATTGTGCTTTCCTCCACCCCCAGTTTGAAAATTGTGTGCCCTCATGGGAATTAAAATGGATTTAATCTTTCAGCATAATGATTAGTTGGCAGCTGCCTTAGGCCCTCGTGTGAATACCTATTTACAGGAGAAAACACTTGAAATGTTTTTCATTTTTCTGATGGAAGTCAAATTTGCTGACAAATCAGGTTATACACTCTTCACTGGGGTTTGCACTATTTCTTGGTATTTGTATACTTAAGGAATTTTAGTATAAAACTTTAAAGAAGCACAGTCAAGATTAGTAGACTACAAAGTTCGCTCTACCTTTTAAAGACAAAAGACCCTGTTCTCTCAATCTGTATTTACACAAGTGTCAGGATCCCAACAATGGCATAGAATCATAGAATGTCAGGGTTGGAAGGGCCCTCAGGAGATCATCTAGTCCAACCCCTTGCTCAAAGCAGGACCAATCCCCAGACAGATTTTTGCCCCCTCAAGGATTTAACTCACAATCCTGGGTTTAGCAGGCCCATGCTCAAATCACTGAGCTATCCCTCCCCCACTCAGGGCCAATGTCAGAGCAGGGACAAACCTGAGGCTGGGAGTAGCAGAGGAGTTCGTAGTCAGTGTCCAGGCCAGGACTGATACCAATGATCAGAGTCAGTCGGGTTTCAGGGTTCGATTCAGAAGGCAAAGTCTATTACAGCTGCTGCTGGGTGGGTGCGTGCTAGAGATGTCAGCTCTGCAGGTTTGGGTTCTAGACCTGTGGGGCCTTACAATCAGTAAAACTCAGCTGAAGTCTTTGGTGTTACACTGGTGTAACTAGGGCCAGGATACTTTTTAAAATGTCATGCTGATTAGTAGCTCTTCTTCAAAAACAAAATTGTCAGAATCCATGTACAATCTTTTGTGCTTATGGATATTCTCCTGTGCGTGGAATGCTTTATACTTTGACTAGACAACCATAGATGGGGGACTTTTATATGTGCTCCTATCTGAACTATGACCATTACAATTTTTTTTAAACCACCCTGAGCAGTGTCACTTTAACAACTATCCCACTCTTCCTCATATAGCGTTTTAAAGCACAGGAGCAGGAGGCAGGATGTGGACTCTATTCCTGGCTGTCACATCACATTTGTGTTTACCCAGCTGTAAAATAGAAAAGTTCCTCAAGGGTGTGGAGGATAAAGAGAGCCTCAATGGGAATGATATGCCCATTGTAGAGTAACTTCTAATCTTTTGTTTTGGATTTTATTAGCCTCTTATTTTCCTTTCAGTCATTTAATTTCTCCTCATCAGCATATATTTACCCTTTCCAAATCTCTCTCATAACAGCTTGTGAATGTTTTGCATTAACTCCCTCTGATAGGGCCCTCAGTGGCCAGGCAGCCTACTGGCTAGATGGTTGGTTAGGGGGGGCTGTAGGAGGAACTGACCCCTCCTTCTCCCTCAGGTTCTGACCCAGGGTCCTGTGTTGTTCAACCCCTAAACAGGGGAGATAGGTCTTTCTCCCAGCTGTGAGAGGGGGTTCAGGGCCTGTTTTCCTGGCCTGCTCCCTATGCAAGTCCTTTTAGTTTGGGGCGTGGCCCCACCAGTCCAGTTGCCTGGACTTCTCTATAGGTTCCTTTTGGCTCGGGAAGACTTACTTGCCTCCAGTGGCTGCGTTGGCAGGCAGGTTGCTGGTCTGTGCCTTCAGGCAGGCATACAGAGAGCGTCTTCCTCTTCACCAGTCAGCCCCTGACTGAGCCAGGCTCCCTTCTTTTCTTCCCTCTCCAGTCCTGGCAATGGCTGCAGGTATAACAGGGCGGGGCTAGCTGAACCCACAGGTGTTCTTTAACCCCTGCTGTGCCCGGCTGTAGTCTTTCTGCTCCTTCACACTCCCCCATTACTTCTGTCAGGTCTGATATTAATCTCAATGCTTTCCTGACTACGACTTCCCTGTTCCACCCCTCAGTTTCTTCATGCTGTATTGTACGTTGTGATACTGGCACACCAGGTGCAAGGCCCCAGGCTTCACTGAACACTGACAAATAATGACTATAACAGGGTTCAAAAAAGAACTAGATAAGTTCATGGAGGATAGATTCATCAATGACTATTAGTCAGGATGGGCAGGGCTGGTGTCCCTAGCCTCTGTTTACCAGAAGTTGGGAATGGGTGACAGGGGATGGATCACTTGGTGATTACCTGTTCTGTTCATTCCATCTGGGGCACCTGGCATTGGCCACTGTTGGAAGACTGGATACTGGGCTAGATGGACCTTTGGTCTGACCCAGTGTGGCCGTTCTTATGTTCTTAAAAGCATAACTTGAAACCAGTCAGGCTTACCTGTGGGTTGGTATAGTTAAAATACTTATTAGTGTTATAAGAATGTGTTTAGTGTTTAGACTTTATGGAATGCTGGCAGGATGCTGCATGTATTAATCTTACTTATGATATCTGTATCCCATGATATAAGGCAATACCTAAGTGTTTGCTCTATAACTGTAAAATGTTTGTTCTGAAATTCTGTAACTCACCAAACAGGAAAAAATCTTCACCTAATGCAAACTACTGAATTCCTACAGAAGGTGTTATCTCCTGCCCATAGGAAGGACTATTGAATCCAAATGGGTCATTTGGAGTTTGTTGATTGCTCCCCTACCCATCCATGAAGGGGTTATGTGTAGAAGCGCTTGTCCCATTTGCTTGGACTGCAGGAAGGGCGGGTGGGGCGGAATCCATGACCAGAAGGAATTGGAGTCTGTTTATGCTATTTGGACTCTAAGGGGACAAAGATTTCTAAACATAAGCAAGAGATCCCCAAGCTGCTTGGCTTGGGTTTGCTCTAAAGGACATAAAAGCTTGCTTATGATAGATGCTTCTATTACCTTTTGAATTTAAGCTTGCATCTCATTTGCGTGTGTATGCTTACCTGCTTTAACCTTGTAAATAACTCTCTCATTTCTCTTTCCTAGTTAATAAACCTTTATTTAGGGCTTGTCTACACTAATGGTTCTCAACCAAGGGTCTGCGTACCCCTGGGGGTATGCAGAGGTCTTCCAGGGGGTACATCAACTCATCTAGAGCAGTGTTTCTCAATGGGGGGGGCACAGGATGGGATTAGTGGGGTTCCAAGTGCAGGGCCGGCATTAGGGGTGGCAAGCAGGGCAATTCCCCAGGGCCCCGAGCCACACGGGGCTCCACAAAGCTAAGTTACATGCTTCAATATTTATTTTCTAGGGCTATTTCATTTCCTGTAATGGAACAATTTTAGAAGGAAAACACTTTCTGAAAAGCCTTACTTTGTCTCAGTACAGATTCCCTTTATTATTTTTTGTAACAATGCTGACTAATGTAGATGTATTTGGAATGAGTTTTCCATACATGTTCAGCATTGCCAAAAATAAATATTTGAATAAGCCACACCCCTGAGTGGCGCAAGTCACACTGATCTAAGTGCCGGTGTAGACAGAGCTTTCTCATGGAGGTGGAGCAATTAAGTCAACGGGAGAACTCTCTCCTGTCGGCTTAGAGTGTCTTCACCTGATGCGCTACAGTGTAGCAACTTCTAGTGTGGACTAGCCCTTAGTTTGTTATAGAATTGATCACAAGGATTGTCTTTGAGGTGAGAGCTAGGGTGCAAATTGACCTGAGGAAAGTAACTGGTTCTTTGGGACTGGGAGTAACTTGAATATTTTCTTATCTTTGGTGTAAAGTGACCATCTGTCACAGAGTCAAGCTTGCCTGGGTGGCAAGATAGATTGGAATGCCCAAGAGGACTGTCTGTAACTCCATGTTAAGGCTGCGCAGTGCCTGAGGAGTTTGCACTTGTTACTTGGTTGGTGAAATCTAAGTATAGAACTCACAGCCAGTTTGGGGTTTGTGTTCTGCTTCTTAACAGTCTGCCCTGAGGTTGGTATTCTCGCTCTTGAGCCACTCCATACATAGACCCTATGATCAAAGTATACAGGCCTCTCTAAGTGCATCACATCTAACATGTAAATGAGATTTTAGAAATAAATTGTAGTGTAGTCATAGAACACACAAATTGCCATATGGCATCAGATCATAGGTCTGTCTACTCCAGTATTTTCCCTCCAACTGTGGCCAGTACTAAATGCTTCTAAGGAAACTGCAGAAAACTCCATAAAGCCCACAAACATTCTTCATCATGTATTCCACTTCTGGACACCTGCAGTTATCATCAGCCCCTCCACAATAATAATTACCATTACATAATTAAATCAGCATCCTTGGGCAAGCCTTTTGGTAACACTACCTCTATTCCCCCATTTTTTCTGGAGAAATAAGGATGAACTCTCTTGTCCGCTATGTGATGTTGCCATCTGGAGAGATCATGTTGCATTACTTCATCCAAAACAATATTTATTTTCTATGGCTATTTCATTTGCTGCAATGGAACAATTTTAGAAGGAAAACGCTTCCTCAAAAGGCTTACTTTGTCTCAGTACAGATTCCCTTTATTATTTTTTGTAACAATGCTGACTAATGTAAATATATTTGGAACGAGTTTTCCATACATGTTCAGCATTGCCAAAAATAAATATTTTTGGGTACAGCCACATTTTCAAAAACGTGTCTTTTTAAGGGTTGCATCTGTGCTAAGCCCCAATAAGCCGAACAATTTATTTCTAGAAGAAAGCAATTTAACTTAAACCTTATTTCTGCAATCTTTCAGAACATCTGAGATTTTACATCCCTCCTCTGAATCTTTCTTAGTTATCAGTGTCACCCAAATAAGAGATGACACCATTTAACTCCCTAAGACATTTGGGTTGAAAGCTTTTCCCTTTGAAAAAAGTGGTAAAGCTATCAGTGACTTCAAGGAGGCCAAAATTTGACTTCTCGTCCATCACTACTACTTCTTATGCTATCTCTCCATATCTGAGCAACTGTTTGTGTATTTTCAGAGGTGGTCCTTTTTAAAAATCTGGCTATTGGATCAGGTTTAGTTTAGTATATTTTGTATGTTTAGTAAATTAATCTTGTGGTTTTGTAACTAACTGCATACTGAGCCACCTAAAACTTGTAGTCCATAGTAACTTTGTAGGACCAAACAAATTCTAATACACATGCACAACATGTGCAGCCCATTCACTGAACTCCAAAGGTGGAAATTATTCTCTTCTCTTGTATTTCTTCTAATTGTGTTTCTATGGGGTCCTGCAAATTGTAAGGTTAAAGGGTAAGCCTTTAGAAATTGCACTTTCAACCATGTGCAGCTTTGCCATTACCCCCTTATTAACTACATGTCTGTATTAAATTTATATTTCACTTTTAATTTCCCTTCTGGAATCACAGTGTTCCAATGTGAGCTCATTCAGCCAATTTCCTCCAGTCAAAGGTAAGAGACATGGTGAGAAATTACCTTTGTAATGTACAGTGACCTGCAGGCATTCTAATATTTGTCTTTCTCCCTAACTATAGTTTTTCAAAGCTACATCAATTTCTCTTGGTTTACGATTAATCAACATTTATTTGCACATTTCTGGTGTCTCCATATCTATTTCCATTCTCATTTTCACATCATTTCTATTTAACCCAGTATGGAGCATTTGAGTCCTGTTTGCACATTGCATATACCGGTAGTTCTATTAAATAAGTAATATACACAAGCCTTGTTACAAAAGCCACTTTGTTCTAAGATGAGCTCCTCAAAATTTAGAGCTAATGAGGGGGTTCATGATTGTAGGTATTATCAATTTCCTTTTCCGGGCGTTCAAGAGGCCCTGACAGTCTGTCCCCATTTCCAACAGGTCAGAGTTTCTGTTCTAAAGCTTATTGAAGAAATCCTGCTCTGACCATTGCAATGTCTGTGAGCAACAGAAACATGGATCCATCTAGTTTGCTGATGTTATCTGGGTTGTGGCAAACCATGTTGTCTTAGGCATTAGTTGTCCACTTACTTTTTTTTTTGCACATGGCATGCTGCCAGAGGTGCTTTAGTATATTGTCCAGTAAGGCTGAGATTTTTCAAAGCTGCCAGGAGGATTTGGACATGCACTTTTAGAGGGAATTGGACATCCGGATCAAATCCCTTAGTTGACTTTGAAAATCTCAGTCTAAACTCCTTCCTGAACAAAGCATCCCTCTTAAAGCCTTACACCAGTGGTGGGCAACCTGCGGCCCATCAGGATAATCCACTGGTGGGCCGCCAGACAATTTGTTTACATTTTCACGACCACCTGCAGCTCCTCGTGGTCGCAGTTCGCTGTTTCCGGCCAACGGGAGCTGCGAGAAGTGGTGGGAAGTGGCGGTCAGCACGTTTCTGCGGCCCGTGCCACTTCCCGCAGCTCCCATTGGCCAGGAACGGTGAACTGCGGCCACAGGGAGCTGTGGGCAGCCATGCAGATTACCCTGACGGGCCGCAGGTTGCCCACCACTGCCTTAGACTCCTTCTCATTCTTTAGAGAATGTTTTTAAGCACTGCAAGTGTCATCTTCCTCCCCACTGGTATCAGAAACACTTTTTTCCTGTGCCACAATTATAAATAGTATTTGCATAAAACAGTTTGCTTTTCTGAACATGTGTTCCAGTTTCTTGAACCTCTCTATTAAATGGAAGCGTCCATATTTTCAAAGTGGATATTTTGTTGTTTTTAAACAAAAAAACCTCTTTGTTGTTGCTTCCCTTTCTCTGAACTTTTGGTTTTAGGTACATCCATGCTGCTAGTGCTAGTACATCCATATTTTTTGTTTTCCTTATCCAGAGAGCAATTGTACAAACAACTCTTCTTTTTTTCCTCTCAAGCTAAAAAATGCAAAAGTAAGATCTCCATGAGAGAGGATAATGTGTCTGTTCTGTAAGATGCTGCATCCGAACTAAACAGAAAGCAGCAGCTGTGTCTAGCAAAGAGACCACTAGATATTTAAAGGTGCTGTACAAAGAAAACGCAATCTTTACACTGCTGGCACCAGTGGAACTTTCAAGAACCATGTCCCTTTCATGCTGCTGCTTTGGGAAAGCTATCAGCAGCAGAAACAGGCACAGGAATCATGAGAGAAGAACTCCAAAAGGAGGATGGGTGAGGAGTAGAATAGTGGAAACCTTTCACTGCCTCAATGGGAGACTTGGGGGAGTGGAGGAAGAGGAGACATCCTTTCTACCAGCCCGGAGGAAGCAAAGACAAAGATCTTTCTTTCCTTTAGTCAGTGTGAGTAAAGCTTCAAATTTATCAGATACTTACTTGCCGGAGGTTGAGGGGAAAAGATGAGACCCATGAGTAATGTCCAGAGACAATAGTTTGGTGGACATCCTGGCATCCTTCCCCTTACCAGTAACGGGGGTTGTTCTTGGACTTCTCTAGCATGGAGCCCCTTACCCTAATCTTTCATATCTACCTCTGGCAGTGTGGGTAAACTTTTCAAGCTCCGAGATAAAGGTGAGTATGTAGTATGTATCTGGAAGGCAGGATCTCTGGGGCATATTGGAAGGGTTATTAGAAAAGGTTTTCAATCACTCTACATAGCATGGAGATTCAGCCTCATGGTGGAGTAATAGATGGCAGAAAGGTGGTATTTTTGCACCAGGTAGAGAATAAGATATGATTTAGTTAAAAAGAGGAATTAATTCAGGAAAATCCTATGGTCAGTATTACGCAGGAGGTCAGAGTAGAAGATCACTGTGGTCCTTTCTGGCCTTAGAATCTATTAATAAGATGTGATATATTGTGGTGTCTTTATGATGTTGTGCTATGGTGGAGGATAAGAGGCAAATACCTCTATGGTCTGTATGTTGACGCTGGGCTGGATAGGAGGGCAGAGCTAAGGTTATTTATGGTATTGCAATGTGATTTGCATTTCTTTGAGAATGAACTGAATGTCTTCCCTTAATGTTTTGTTTCCATATTTTAACTGCTCAACTATTTTAAGCCTAGTGTCCATTGGTGAATATTTGTTTCACCTTATGTTAACTATCAACTTTAACTTAGAGGTAACAAAGTGCTGTTACTTTTCTTTGCTTGCTAGTTTCCCAAGTTTGTTTCATCAACACATTTTGCCCGTTAAAGACAGCTGGTCTGCTAGTTGTGGCCATTTACATATATTAACAGCTGAAGGCCAAGCACTCACTGGGATGTCTTAGAATGCTATCTCTGAGTTAGACAAAATGTCTGTTACAAGAAGTTACAGTGACAAATAGTCTCATATTTTAAATAGTTTCCTTACACTTAATTCCTGTTGCCTTGTCCAACAGCTTAGTCCTTAAACAGGTGCCTGGGGTTTTGAGTTCTGCCAAAATCATCTTGAAATTCAAATTATAATGTTTATGGTGGGTGGCAAGATTTTTTAGGTACACATTATAAGGAGCTTACAAAAGAACAAATTCTATTTGTCCTTTCACAGTCAGTATCAAGTAGAAAACAAGTTCACATTTATGGCAGGTATTAATGTTAGAGGCATCATTACAACAACAGACAGGGAGAGAGGATGGTGTGGCAGGCATGATGCTAGCATGGGACTCTGAAGACAGGGGTTTAATACACAGTTCTGTGACAGACTTCCTATATAACCTTGGGTTAATCACTTAGTCTCTCTCTGTGCTTTGGTTCCCAGCTCTAAAATAGAGATAATAGCACTTCCCTACCTCATAGAAGTGTTGTGAGGATAAAAACACTAACGATTGTGATGGTATTCAAATACTAAGGTGATGGAGGCCATATAAGTACCAAAGCTAGATACTATAAAGCTTAGGGTCTCTTCATTTAGTCAAAGTGGTTCTGAGACACTCCACAAGGATGAGTGAAAGTGCTATGCTTGGATCTTTCCCAAGAGCAAGTTTGAATGAGTTTGGCATGGAATTACTTTTGTAGAGCACTTTGAGATCTACAGATGGAAAGTGTTATATAAGAGCTAGGTATCATTATTATCTTCCTCACCAACACAGCGCTCTAAACAGGGAGCTAAGCTTCTCATACGAACAAGAAAAATATACCAAGTAGTAGTTTGAGGTGTACTGCAAATAAACAGTTGAATTGACCTACGAAACATGGTGAGAGTCCTGCTTTTCTATTGAACAAATCTGTTCAAAATCTATCTGCAGGAACTGTCCATGTGTAAATAAAAATTCAATGGGATAAACTATTGCTCCTGTGTCTGCTGTCCCCTCATGTTTTCTCATAGAAATAACTCATTGCTTTCTGCCTGACCCTGACAGTGCCAACAACTGCAAGTGCTGTTATGTTACAATAGAAGACCGGTACCTTTAAGAAGTTGGTGGTTGGATTTTTTTTAAAAGGTAGTGTTTTGTGGCTGTACAAAAAAGGCAATCCTGCGTTGCTGGCATTATCCACCTTCTCAACAACCCACTCAAAAATGTCAAGTAAAATGTTTGACAAGCTACTCCTCTTTCTCATCTATAATTGTACTGGATTATTTTTTTCTAATCTGTAGTGTATACTGTTCTGTTTTGCCCCTCAGCACAGTTCCTTTCCTTTGCATCTTGCACATTACATGGTGTGGATATCAAGCTGGTGAGACTGTGGCTTTTGTCAGTCGGGTTTCTCTTTTTTTTAAAAAATATAACTGCAGTGTCATCCTATACCTAATCTTGTGAAAAGAAATTAAACTACCAGAAGTGTATGTGAGTTTTATGTATATGAAACTTCTAGCTTCTAAATTGCTACAACCATTAAACTAAAACTATTAGTATTGTATCTAATGGAAAGGAGCTGAAATGATTGGTTCTGAGGCCCACTACCCATAAAGGAAAGTAAAGAGCCGAGGACCAGCCTCTCATCTGGTGTTAATTGGGGTAGCTCCATTGGACCCATAGCAGGATTGTGGCCAGGGGACTCTTTATAATTTCCCCTTAATGTTCACTTTTGCATGTGGGACTTGTGCATGGCCCAATAGGTTACTGCTCTGAAATGGCTCCAGGACTCAGAGTGCTGAGTCACCTGTTCACAAGAGTATGGTTCTGCAGTAGTAACTCTCAGGGTACGTCTATACTTACCCGCTGGTTCGGCGGCAAGCAATCGATCTTCTGGGATCGATTTATCGCGTCTTGTCTAGATGCGATAAATCGATCCCGGAAGTGCTCACCGTCGACGCCGGTAATCCTGCTCCGTGAGAGGAGTAGGCGGAGTCGACGGGGGAGCCTGCCTGCCGCGTGTGGACCCGCGGTAAGTACCTTTAAGTTTGAACTAAGATACTTCGACTTCAGCTACGTTATTCACGTAGCTGAAGTTGCGTATCTTAGTTCGAACTGGGGGCTTAGTGTGGACCAGCCCTCAGATAACTTAACCTATGTTCCAGTATTATATAGTTAATTGTCTAACTTACTAAGAAGTTTTGATATTAAGCCAGTTCTGATGTAGTATTTAATACAACTAAACATTCTTACATAGGGATTCCACATTGCTGGTGTCATAAATTATGGCTCTTTGCAGAGGGATGGCCACCACTACCATTAATAGGCTCAGACATATTAATTATAATTTAAAGTTAATCTTCAAATATAATATATCATGGGAGAAATGATTTTCATACTCAACTTTTAGGTTACTGTGCTGAGTTTAATAGGAATAATTTTCCTTTAAGCTAATGAAATAGGCCGTTATCAAAAATGCCAGCTATGGAATAAGGACTTTAAAGAAGCTCAAGTGCTAGTAAAGCCTGGCTTATTCTCATCTTATATATACTTTTGACACTGGTTGTGCTTTCTTTTATTTGGAAAACTTATTTAAAACTTATGGAAAACTTAAACATGTTAAGAAGCACCATATTTTTGTGAGTGGGAGACTCCTGTGAGAGTAAGCAAGCCATGTAACAGCTGAGAACAGCAATGTACAATAACTCTATGTAATAATTATACATTAGATCCTGAAATCCAGTTGTTCAATTGGTCAAATTAAAATAAATATTTGGTCTGTGATTAACATATATGTTCTTTCTTCAAATTAAGCTTCAATAAATTTCAGTATTGCATACCTGCAAAGTGTTTACATTTCGAGGGAAGAAAGAACATGATAAAAGGGAGAGATGTTTGCCATGCTCTTCCTCTCTCTTCCATCTCCATCTCCAGACATCACCACCATGTGACTGAAGCGCTGACAGAGGGGAGAGTGTTTGGTTTGAAGCGTGTCAGAGACTTCCCTTGGAATAACAAGCCTGGTACATATCCATTTCTTTGTTAAATTGACGAACTCATATAAGCTTGCAGCGTCCAGCGGGCATAACTGGACACTGCAAGATGGAGGTTCCTAGGATTGTGTCTGGGACTAGAGATATTGGCTAGTGTCATTCGGTTGCATAATCCGAGCAGTTTACATGCTAGAAGCTGTGCGTGAACAGCCCAAGAGTGGGGGTTCTCACAGCAGAGCAGGGTAAGGCTGGCTCCCAGAGTCAAGGATTGGAGTGACCTAGCAGATCACCAGTCCAGATAACACCAGAGGAATGTTACAGTGGTGCAGTAAGAAGGGTGTATGTGCAGCTTGTTACTCCAAGTAAAGTTCACACTTTAAACACTGATATTTGTGATTTGAAGTGAGTCTTAAGTGCAGTAGCTAAGAACACTCAGGAGGAGGTCACAGTTTTGTTATTTTCTGTTTATTTACTTTGGGTGAGGGAAATAAGCACAAGAAAGCAGAAAAATGACTACCAGTGAGGCAGCTAAAAAACTAGAGCTGGTCAGACTGGAAGTGGCAGAGAAGGAAATGGACCGCGAGTTTCACATGTGGCAGGCAGAAATGAGGCTCAAAGAAGAGAAGGCTGCACACAGAAGGGCTATGGGAGAAAGAGAGAGAGAGAGAGAGAGAAAACACCAACTGGACTTGCTAGAGAAGCAGAACCAGAGGCCCCCGACCCCAACGACTCCCATCGCTCCAAAAATCCACAAGTGGGAACACTTATGTCCTGCATACAGTGAGGAGGAGGATATTGCTGAATATCTGACTACCTTTGAAAGGCTGTGTGTAATACATGAAATCCCTGATGATAAGAGAGTTCCTACCCTGATTGTGAAATTAACTGGTAAAGTTTGAAATGTATTCAATGGAATGCCTATTGAAGATGCTTTAGACTATTGTAAATTTAAAGATACTGTTTTGCGAAGTTTTCAAATTACCCCTGAAACATATAGAGTTAAATTTAGGAATCTTAAGAAGGATATTGTTGGGAAAATGGGTGAGGGGTAAAGAGCTGGCAAGTTTTGAAGGATTGCTTGATCTTGTTGGTCAAGAGCATTTCCTAGGCATATGTAAGGCTGATGTAAAGCAGTGTCTATGGGACAAAGATGTAAAGTCTGTGGATGAGATGGCTTTTTTAGCTGATGCCTTTGAACAGAATCAGGCATCTATTGAGGGCAGGCTACAGAAAGAGGGTTTAAAACTGGTGGAAAGAGAGGATCCCATTTTTCCCCTGGGAAGAGAGAAAGGGGCTGGGAACCTAAACATTCTCTTACCCAAAAACATCCCTCTACTGGTAACTCCTATCCCAAACCTCCCAGCAAAACTGGAGAACCCAGAAGGTGCTACAACTGTAATTCCACAGAGCACCTGAAGATGCCCCAAGCTGAGGGAAAGTAAGCACCCACCAGCCCATGTTAGTGCAGTTGTCCTCGGTACAAAGGCCCCAGAGGGGAACCAGGCAGGAACTCCCACAACTTACCTAGCAAGTTTTGTGGGGACTGGCCCCAGTGAACCAGCTATGGAGCACATTAAAGCTGTCAAAATTAAGCAGTGAATACTTGGGGTGGAAGGATACAGGGGCCCAGATCTCTCTGATTAAGTGAAGTGTGGTCCCAAAGGCTAGTATATTACCTGGCCAAATGGCAGAAATTGTGGGGGGTGGGTGAAACCAGGTTCCCCGTACCATTAGCTAAAATACATGTGATGTGGGAAGGTTTGGAAAGCAATCTGGTTGTGGGGGTAATGGAAGGCATCCCGGTTGACATGTTAGTGGGTAATGATTTCTTCCACAAGGCTAAGACCATTAGTGTGGTGACCCATAGCAAGAAGGAATATTGTATTGGGTCCTCGGAAGGAGGGATTGAAGCCCCAGAAATGGCTGAGGGGAACGGGGAAAGTCTCCTTGATTCCCCTGCGGCAGAAAGCAGCATTCTGCTTTCAGATAGGGGAGGGGCTGGAATGTGCTTCCCCATGCCCAAGAAAGACAGCATGCCCTCAGGGCCAAGGGCGGGGAAAATGTTGTCTGTGACTGAGGACGCTGTCCCAGTTGCTAGCTGCTAGAATTTTGCAGCTGAGCAAAAGACTGACCCCACTCTAGCAAGTATAAGGAAGTATGTTCTAGAGGGAATCCCAGGGAGGGAGAATGGGGAGAAGTTTTTGAAGAGGGCGGGAAGTTATATAGAGAGGCTCCTGTGGAAAAAAACAAAAGCCCTGGGAAGCCCTTTAAACAGCCAATGCCGTGAGGACTGAATGCAGCAAGCGCATGATGGTCCCTTTGCTGGTCACTTGGTGGTACAAAGAACCTATGATAGGCTGAAGAAGAATTTCTACTAGCCAGGTATACAAAATGACATAAAATATTATTGCAGGTCTTGTGTATTGCGCCAGGCAAGGAAAAGGCCTGTAGAACCCTAGAAAGTTCCTCTGCAACAAGTTGACACCAGCTGAAAGGGGGGAGGTGTTATCAGTGCTGCAAGGATACAGTGAGGTGTTTTCCAACAAGCCAGGAAAAATACACATGCTAACCCACAAAATCCTTACAGTAGGGACACAACCACCCCCTTACAGGGCCACTGGCAAGGTACAAGAACAAATCTGTACAAAGATACACAATATGTTGGACTTGGGAGTGATTAAGGAGTATGATAGCTCCTGGGCATCCCCTGTGGTTTTGGTCCCTAAAAAGAACAACACTGTAAGATTTTGTGTTGACTATAGAAAGCTTAATGCTGTTACAGTACCAGAGGCATACTCTCTGCCTAGGATTGATGACATGCTGGATATACTGAGCAAAGCCAAATACTTCAGCGCCTTTGATCTAAGTCAGAGTTACTGGCAAATCCCTCTGGATGAGGATGCACAGAAAAAATCCACTTTTATCACTGACATAGGCCTCTATGAATTCACAATGTTACCTTTTGGTATGGTCAGTGCTGGTGTGACCTTCCAGAGGCTGGTCAACAATGTTAAATAGTTTACAAAATTTTGCAAGGGCATATATAGATGACATAGCGGTGTTCAGTGACTCATGGGACCATCATAAAAACACCTGGGAATTGTGCTGTCCAAACTCAAGGAGGATGGTCTAACCGTAAAACCCTCTAAGTGCAAAATAGGAGCAGGCAGAGTCCTTTATTTGGGACATTGGGTTGGAAGGAGACAGATATCCCTTGATCTCCTTAAAGTGGAAGCTATTGTAAATTGACCTGTGCCTCAAACTAAAAGACAGGTCCAATCATTCATCGGTCTGGCAAACTACTACAGAAGATTTGTATGTGGGTTCAGCGACATTGTATCCCCAATCACAAACTTGTGTAAAAAGCACCAACCCAATAAAGTGGTTTGGTCAGAAGCATGCCAAAAGGGTTTTGATAAAATAAAGACAATCTTGTCTGGAAAATCCGTATTAGCCAGTCCTGACTTTGAAAAAACATTTGAGCTATGTACAGATGCCTCTGACATCAGTGTGGGTGCTGTACTGATGCAAACAGGGGAAGGTAACAAAAAACACCCAATTGCCTTCTTGAGTAAAAAACTGTCACCAACGGAACAAAATTACTCTGTCATTAAAAAAGAATGTTATGCTATGGTATGGGCAGTTAAACAGTTGAGGCCCAGCTCTTAATAGAAAGTTTAGGATTCTGACAGACCATTCGCCCTTGGTATGGCTAAACAGAACCAAAGGCACAAACTCCAAACTTCTGCGCTGGAGCCTGATCCTGCAGGAGTTTGACATGGAAATTATACACATAAAGGGAAGGGAAAACCTTGTAGCAGACGCCCTGTCCAGGAAAGAGGACCCCGGGCACACTGCCTTTGAGCTAGTCAGTGACTAGCCCTCTTGCAGTAAACTAAGGAGGGAGGTGTGACGTTCTGTACCTCGG
Organism: Emys orbicularis; assembly: GCF_028017835.1. Taxonomy (NCBI): domain Eukaryota; kingdom Metazoa; phylum Chordata; order Testudines; family Emydidae; genus Emys; species Emys orbicularis. Next base: position 287,658,987 of record NC_088683.1, read on the forward strand.
GGGAATACCCTGCATCCCCATGTTCATCCTTATAATATACTTGCGTGGTATCCAATGCAAAGTTTGTCGTGTTGGGTGTTTTCAGAAGGCTCATGATGCACTGAGCATTGTTGCTATGATAATGTTCTCACAGGAACAAAGGACACTGGTCTAGGCAGCAACAAAGGATCTGTTGGACTCTTGAGTGAGTCACCTCCTTCCTTTGGTCAGTTTGGGACTGCGATGAGGTAATGTTCACCTGACTCGGGGGGGGGGGGGGGAGGAGCAAAGCCAAGAGGGAAGAAAGAACATGATTTTGCAAAGATTTATGTACATGAATAACTTTATGCAACAGATGAATTTCAGTGGGACTACTTAGGTATGTAAACCTTTGCAGGATTGAGCCTTTAGATTGCTGGTGAGCAACAGACAGATGTAATCTAGCAAATACATTAATCCATACCATAATGTTTGTGCTATATTACATAAGAAAATATGGAAGATATTGGATTACTCAAAGGCTGTTCATATATCTGTAGTTAAAACTTCAAGTATGGCTTTCTGAAGCCGGTAATATTCGTCTTATTGCCAAAATAATGAACACAATTTTCTTTCCACTGTTATACTGACTTTGTTTACTGACACTGTTTGTCTAACTAAAATGAATTGATAGGATTTTCTTGTCAAACTGGATTTCCATATTATATTAAACAGGTGATCTTGGAACTGAACATTTGCTAGCTAAGAAAATAGACTAATTATAGATAATTTAAAAAATGAATATAAATTACCTTGCAAGAAACAAAGTACTGTTTTTTTTAAAAATACATGATCTTTGTCCTTAAATGAACCATCATTAGCAAAAATATAAAAAGATGCAAGTAAGAAATGGGAAGTATTTAATATCTATTTGCTTGTCTTAACATAAGTCATGGTAACAGATAACAGATTCCTGCATGTGACTGGCAGCAACACACAGTGTTTAGTACCATTTATGGTGATGAAGAAACCCAAATGTAGCAATTTACATACCCTCCCACCTCCTGAGGTTACTTCTAAGAACTAGTTTTCTGTTTTATTTCTTCCAAAAATGCCTGTACATACAAAACTGTGCTTTAATCAAATTCAACGTTATGCTAAACCAGAGCACA